>NC_066326.1:14170600-15638196 GCF_022539315.1 Serinus canaria | reverse complement strand
CCTTTCCCTGGCAGCTCTGCCAGCACCCCATAGAAGCAGCCCAGAGCAGCTTGGAGGGAGAAGGGGCTGCCCTCTCCTCCCCAGCAAAGTGTCTGCCCAGCCTGCGAGCAAGCGTGAACTCTGCAGAGGTTCAGCTACGCTGCTGCAAATACAGAGCCAGGCAGTGCTCTGACAGAGCACCTCTCATTACCAGGGCTGTCCTCAGACACCAAGCACGTGCTCTGTGCTCAGCCACCCCGTGTGGACATGGGATGGTCGCTCCAGATGGTGTCTGTTGGGTGGATGGGCTCTGCCGCCGGCTGTGCCGCGGCGCGAGCGGTCCCTGCAAGGCAGCACATCCCTGCCGTGGGAGGCAGCGAGTCGGGGTGGTGATGGGTTGGAAGAGCCAGCTGGACAATTTTATCACCATTAATATCATTTGTAGTTATGCAGGCAATGGCTATGATACAAATAATTAAATCTCATGCTTCACAGCATCAGCTGATGGCTTGCTGCATTCAGGAGTGAATCTCCTACGCAGAGAGCACGCGACTGATTAACTCTGTTAGGGGGCTTGGTTTAGATCTCCTTCCTCTGGCTTTTTCCTCAGTTTCCTCCCTCCTGGCTGCAGCTGTGAGACTCAGCACCAGGACATCCCTTTCTCCTCCTTCACAAAAGCCCTGCTGTTGTAGGATGCTGGAGATGCTCAGAGGAGATGTCATTCCTGCTGGTCCGCAAGTAAATCTACCTGCTGGGGCATCCTCTGCTCCTGCCCAGGACCTTCAGGCCATGTGCTCATTTTCCTCCCACCTTCTGGCAGTCCTTAGATCCTGAATCCTTGGGATCTTTCTCTGGACTGCCACAAAGTACCAATCGTCTCCTGCCAAGCCAGTGTGTGGCCATGACCTCATCTCACAAAGTTCTTCAGCCTCCTCCTCCTCCTCCTTGTCATCTCCTGGAGAGGTTCCATTCTCCAGGCTGAAGCCAGCTGGATACACACACATCCTTTCCTTTCTCTGTGGCATCATTTTACCTGTCTTTTAGCAAATTACTGGAGATGTTTCTCTGAGAGTAGAGCTCACAACACTCCTCTGGGTTTGTCAGCAGCTCTGGCACTCTTGATGTCTTATCCATTCCCTGAGCAGTCCCTTTAAAGGACAGTTTCCCAGCCAAGCCCGGAAGGATGAAGATCAGCAGTGTGATAGCACCAGGTTATTGACCAACACTCTTAGCAGGTCACTGTGGCACTATTCCTTCTTAGCTGGGAACAGCAGAGCTGTTCCTATGACTCTGTGCCTCGTCAAGGGAATCAGGGTGGGAAAACTGAGCAGAGAATATTTTTATATTTTTCCTTCTAAGTTTTTTTTTCCTCTTTCCCTCTTTTTTTTTTTTTCCATTCCTAAAGATTGAGTATAATCAGAGCTAATCAGAAAATTATGAGCTGTCTGATTGCTGATTAGATTCCTAATGTTAATATAGTCAAGAAGCCTCTCTTAGTGTTGTATTTTAAGGGAAGTGTAAAAATAACATCTTAGAAGGAGCAAGCCAGAGCGGCTGGAGCAGCAGGAAACCCTGCACTGGCAAAGGAGAGTAGGGTTTCACCACTGGCAAGAATTCAGGCCAGCAGAGAGGGAAAGGACAGGACCTATCTGAACTGTACCAGGTGTGAATGGGCTGCAGAGCTTGGGAGGAAGAGCATAAAACCAGCTCTTCCCACAGGTTAGTCCTTGAGCACACCCAAACCTGGGAATTTTGTGCTCTGGAAGGCATGCAGCTTGCTTACTTGTTTCCCTTGCCAACAAAGAGGATTTTCACAGATTATTTAGTACACACATCTCCCAGCATCATGGCCCTCCTCACCTGCTGCTGCAGGCAAGGGGTAGCCTCAAGTGATGGGTAAAGGGAGTCTGGGATGTTCCCAACACCTCTGAGTGGGACCTGCAAAGACTTGCTGATAGTGGTGGAACATCCTTGCCTGAAAGGCCAGGTGAGATACCCTCTGTGGTGCTGGTGAGCCACAGAGAGGATGCTCCTGATTCTGGTGGGACTTGAGGGAAATCCTTGTCTGCTTGTGCTTGGTTGAGCCATTGCAAAAATCTTTTGAGCCTTCCAGAAGCAGATTTAGAGGGTGAGATACTGCATGGTGATGGCCAAGGACTGAGGTTTTGCCCTTTGTCTGTATTCAAGCACTGAGGATCAATCTGTGGGGCTGATGCCTCGAGCAGTGCAGTGGAGCTGCCAGCCCTTTCCTCCACAGTCCCCACCAGCAGCAGCTCAGCACTAACTCTGAGGCTGAATGCAGGTATTATGTTCTGGCACACCAATGTTCCTGTTAATAAGCTCCTCACCATTCACAGGGTGTTTTACTTTGATTCATCCCAACGGCAGTGCTGTATAATGGACTATATACTGTAATTGTCCCCCATTGTCACCACTTAATAACTTAGTATGATGTTATCGCAGCCGTTCGCAGGCTTTTTTGCAAACTTTGATGAATAATATTTTGTTCTTAAGGAATAAAAAAAAATTGAGGGAATGGTGAAAAGAGGCAGAAGTTGGACAGAAGTCTGCTCTAATTGCAGAGTGGGCTTAATAATAGAAATGTCCATAGCGTCCAGGCTGCTTTTGTTTCTCAGTCTCTGGGAATATCCGCTGGGCCAGCCGGGATGGAGCTGCAATTAAATGCCATTTATTTTTTAAAACATCTTGATCAGCAGGAATTGGCTCTGTGCTTGGGGAATTTACTTTGCTTTGCTTGCTCTTGACAAGTCTGATCTCAGACACAGCAAATGGGATCCATGTTCATTTCCACAGGGATGAGGGATGTGATGTCCATGGGGTGCTGCTCATGGGGTGGGTGCAGGAGCCATGAAATGATGGGCAAAAGAGTGCAAATGTTGGCATTCTGCTGTGCATGGCTTCAGCTTGGCAGCAGCCTCAACATTTGTCATGATATTTGGGGAGAACTTTGGGCTCAAGGTTGAGCAGCTGCAGGTAGAAGAGCTGTGCTGGAGGCTGGACAAGCATTTTCTCCACATTTGAGCTCTCTGGCTGCCTCTCCAAGTTAGATGTGCAAGATCCCACCAAAAATCTTTGACTCCCAAGCATTTTTCAGCTCTGAATTCTTATGGTACCTGATTCCATGTCTAGCAGGGGAAGGAAAAGTCCAGAAGAGATCAAACCCTGAATATGATGAAAAGAAAGGTGGGGTTGGTAGATGCCTGGGCTAGAGTGCCCTGGGTGGGAGGCAGGGGAGGGCTCTTCAGCATCAGGTAGGGACCTAAATGAGTTTTTTCCTGTAACACATGTCCTGACCTTTTTTTAAAAATGAAATCTATTTTATTAATTTTTTTTATCAAATCCGTCCATGAAACATTAAAGATATGACTGTGGAAAAGGTCAAGGAACGTGTAGTTGTTGAAAACTTGTTCCACTTGATGGCTTTTCCCTTAGGGAAGCTCCTCCATGCTTTTTCCTCCCCCACCTCAGTCTTTAAAACAGAAAGTGTCAAGTTGCCTTGAATTTTGGGTTTAACAGAAACAGTAAAACACATTCCTGGAGCAGGACAGTGGAAGGGCACTGCAGGTTCCTTCAGGTTTTCCTGTGCTGGCACAGGGAAAACCTGAGCTGGGAAGGATCTCTCCCCAAAGGAGGGTTGTGGGGTCTCCATCCGTGCTGGAGCCATGTGCCTCAGGGAAGGGAGAGGCTTCTCAGGGGGCTGGTCTGCAGTGAGCACATATCTCAGGCAGAATTAATAAAAACAAAGCCTAAGAAATGTGTGTCCTGGCAAGTTGTCCTGGTTTCAGGGCATGTGCTTTGAATCCTTCTCCTTGGCTTGGGTGTCTCTTTGTTCCCCATGGGAATGGAAGGCAGTCACACTTGCTGCAGGAGGGGAAGGAATCTGAGCTCTCCTCACAGGGGCTTTGTTAGTACCAACACTTCCCAGCATCACATCTGCCAGGCAGGAGCCAGATCTGCAATAGGCAATGAGAGTTGCTCTCCTTGCACAGGCAATGAGAAGGAACAACAGAAAGAAATTAAGGTGATAAGGGAGTCAGGAGAGGGCCTGGATGGAAGTTCTTTGGGCAAGTTATGTTCCTGGTAACATCAGAAGTCTGTGTAAACCAGAAAATAGGGAAGCAGAGTGGATACATCTGCCAGGGGCTGGGCTTGGTGTAGAATACACCAGACCCCCTTGCATCCATGGTGGTTGTTCTCTTCTATTTGGTTCCTTCTTCCATTGTAACTGAGGAAGCTGGGCCATAAATGGGGCTTGCTGGGCTGTAAAAATGCAGAGTTGAACAACACTGACATTTTAGGCTCCAGACAAGAGAGAATAGGTGAATGGAGGGCAAAAGCAAAGCAGCAACCATCCTGCTCCACTCCTGCTCTGGATTTGTCCAGTGGTCCATAAGCATCAACGTAGGGATAGGGACAGAAGGGAAATACTGTGTGAGCATTTGGAGCTTTGAATAAGAAGGCACAGGAGTGGGAAGGCACATTGGGACATCTTGACAAAGAGCAATGAGGTCTGAAGAGCTGGAGCTTCAAGCTTTGCCAAAGAGCAGGAGACTGAAGGGCCAGGAGAGGTGAAGTGAGCACCTTGATCTTAAAAAAGGGTGTCCCCCTGAAGGCTGCCCCTTGTCCCATGCAAATGCCAGGGACTGGATGAGTGTTGAGGTCGCTGTGAGCTGTCATATTGGGAACAGCCATTTGGTGGCCTCCTGAACTTGCTCCCTTCCACCTCCCTGAAACTTCCCCACCTCACCTGGAGCCACTGGGGCTTCTTTGCTCTTTATCTGAAAGTTTGAGCAAAGCTGGTTCCAGCTATTGTCCTTGTTTTTAGAGAAAAATACCACTAAAATGTCCTGTCTATGAATTTTTGCACCGCAGTTGCTTTTTTTTGGTATTAGAAACTGGCAATGTCAACTGCTCTGCTTGTGTTCCTATCCCAGTGGCAGAAGAGGCTGAGTAGCTGCTCAGTGTGTCCAACCCCTGTCAGGCTGTAGGAGAGTGGCTGATGGCACTGCAGGACATCAGAAAGATGTCACATGTGTCCCTGGAGGGTTTCAAGCGGGGAAGTTTTGTGGGTTTCTCTCGGAGTTTGCCAGGGTTGTGGGGTGGCTGGTGGTACTTTGGGGCACTCTGGTGGGAGTTAGTGCATGCTGCAAAGCTGCCTGAGCACAGAAACCCGAGAGCAGAGGAGCTCTGGCAGCCCCGGGAGGTGCCACACGGAAATCCCCGCGCGGCAGCGGATAATAAACGAGCGCTTTTTAAAGCTCGCACATCAGAGCACAGCGAGAGGTGATGCCTTAAAATAAATCGATTGTAAGTGGTTTCCAGTACAAACTTTCAGCAGCCTCTGCTTGAATGAAAGGCAGAGAGCTAAAGGGGAGGATTTCAAAGGCACTAAAGGCTTCATGCCCATGGAGCAGGGAGTCAGGGGCCTGCCAGGATGCAGGCTGTATTTTGGGTTTTCAGGGATGCCCTCCTGCATCTGACAGGAGTTTCTGTGTTGTTGGCACCATGTGGGGAACCACAGGGAAGAGTGAGCCACTCCTTGAACTTCTTCTCATCTTCACATGGAACTTATTTGTCCAAAATACGCAAGGATGTTGATAAGGAAGGATTTTTTTTTTTTCTTTGAAGACTCTGGCTGCTAAGACCCGGCCAGGCAAATTCCTCCTTCTCCCGCCCAAGTGACAAGCTGTATCACTTCCTTTTTTTTTCCTTTATTTTTAAAAAACCCTGTTCCTCCAAGCTCTAAGTAAAATTGATTTTTAAGTGCAACTATCTCTTATAATTGCTGCTGAAACGCCTTGTGGTTATTGTAATGGATTTTGAACTGTGACAAGTCCTTCTTGATGATCGTAGCAGGAGGTCCACAGGATATTTGAGTGGGGTTTAGGGAGCACTGTTTGTTTGAATATTTGGAGTATGTTTGGGAGGGGATGGGGCTGGAGCAGTGGGCTGAGATTGTGACTAACACGCTGGCCCTTCCCACACTGCAGAAGCTGAGCCTGGCCTGAGACCTCCTGCCAGAAGGGACCATCTCCAAAAATCCTTTGTAGGAGCCATGTCCCTCCAGTCACCCATCCCATGAGAGCCACAACACACTGGCATGGGGGGAAAGGTGATGGAAGGAGCCCAGAGCAGCACCATCTCCTCCTCCATAGCTTGGTGGATTGCCTGCTGTCACATTTCCCAGCTCTGACCTTCCAGCAAATGCATCTTGACCTGAATTATTTCTAGTCATCTGAAACTTTACTGTGCAGCAAGCAGCTGCTTGTCACCCAGCAGGAGAGTCCCCAAGCCCTTCCAGTTGTGGCAGAGCTCTGGCAGATGCACTGCACTGTGCCAGGATGCAGTGTTTGTGCCCAGCAGCTCACCTGCCCTGTCCCTGCTGCTGGCAAAGCAGGCAATGACCAGAGCTGTGGGTAACAACACCCACCAGGCTTTTAGCCTGGCAGCCCACTCCTGAGGGGCTTGGATTGGGAGGGACAGCCCTGACACTGCTGGGACACATCTGTCCCACCCACAACCAACAACATGCCCCAGCTGACATGCCCCAGCTCTTCAGCACCTCCTGGGAGGCAGCCACCAAGATTCCAGCTTCATCCCAAGACAGACTGTCTTTCTTTGACAGCCAGAATTTTAGACTTTTCCTGGTCTGACTGCTGTGGAAATGGTAGGAACTTCCATCAGGAACAGGCTGGGCTTTCTCTGCCTTGCTCATCTTGTGAGCTGGTGCTCCAAAAGAGAGTGAGAGGTGTGAAATGAGCACCATTTAGTGCTAGACATGGACAGCTTGGAGAACTGTGCTGTTCCTGCTTGGCTGTCCTCTGGCTGAATGTTGGGATCTCAGAGCAGAGGTCCCTGCTTTCCTCTCCATCAGCTACAGAAGATGCAAAAGGCTACTGTGACTGCAAATGAGTGGCAAATGGCATGGAGGAAAAGGATTTTTTCCATATCCAGAGCAGAGCAGGCAAGGTTTGGCTTCCCAAGGGACCACCTGCATCCCATAGCCAGACAGCAGCACATTCCAGCAGGACTTGAGCATGAGATATTTAGCAGTACTGTTTAAAGTCATCTCTAATGGAAGAGCAAAGTTTGCTGCCATATGTCCAGGGTGAAAGGCAGGAGCATGCAGGATGAGGCAATGCCAGTGTGGCCAAATGCTCCTTCTGCTGACTCCACTCAGAGGAAAGGGACAGTGAGAGAGGCCAAGCCTGCCTGCACCTGTTCCTGGCCTCATCTCTCCATCCTGCCTCCCACAGCTCTGTCTCACTGCTGAGGGAGGTGGGGACAGATCCTGCACCCTGGTGTGAGCCCTTCCTCCCCCAGGAGGGATGGGGCAGGTGCCAAGGAGGGTCTGAGCAGCTGAGTTGAGGTTTTGCTATTGCTGGTCCCCAGGGGCAAGTGTCCCCTGGGTTTATAGGGCACACTGCCCCTGCCCTCCTCCTCCCCTCCTGGGTGACAGGCAGCAGGGACAGAGCTGCTCTCTGCTTGTGATTTTGGAAAGCAAGTATCCAGCCTCATGAAGCACAGGAACTCCAGGAGTAGGGTGACAGAGAGAGGCTTTTCTGCAAGGGAAGCAGAGCTGAAGAGCACAGTTTGTGCTGCACAATACCTGCTTCTCTGCACTGTCCTTTTGCCCTTGGTGCTTTGCTGTTTGTGGGAAGTTAAACCCTTCTGGAGACCTGAGCATTATTTTGGGGTAGGAGAAACACCTGGAGCAGCAACACTCTCCCTTTCCTCACCATCTCTGCAAAGACATTGGTACCTCTCTTCTTGCAATGTTTCACTCCTCCCCTCCCTGTGGTTGTTGGGATGGTGCTAATGTTTCCTGTTGGTAAAAATTGTGGCCCTGGAGAAGAAGAAGAAATGAGAAGTGATGACAGGGGAACAAGAGCCACATGCTGCCGGCCTGCAGAGCATGAGTTACTGAGGTGCTCAGTAAAATGATGGAAGTTGTGGCTCTGGGGCTCATCCCAGGTCCCCAGTGCCAGATGCTGGCTGTGCCACTGCCCCATATGGGGTCTGCAGCAGCTCTGGCTCTGGTTTAGCTCCAGGTCTGCACTTGTGACCTCACTGCTGGCAGGGCTGGCTCTGCAGAGGTGTCCCTGCCCTGCCAGACCCCAGCAATGAACACCAGCTGGTACAGAACCGAGGTCTGGGTGCCCTTGGAGGATTTACCACATGCTCTTTTCTCATCCCTGGGGCTTTATTTGTCCTCCCAGGAGCAGGAGATTATTAGCAGCCTGGCTAATTATTATTAGGAGATTATTATTAGGAGATTATTATTAGGCTAGCTGCAGCCCCATCCTCCCTCATTCACAGGCTGGATCCAGGTGCAAGGAAGGAGAGATGGGCTCTATCCATCCCTCTTCTGCACAGCCAAGGGAGTTATTGACAAACAAGTTAGTGCTTTGGAAGAAAAATGCCGCAGCATATTTGGAGCTGCCTCCGTGATCAATACAGAGCCGTGGCTGAGCCTGCTGCCGACTGGATTTCAGATGATGGCTGGGGGGGTAATAAGAGCCCTGGGATCAACTGTCTCGGAGATTATTACAGGATGAGATGCTTCGCTGCTTTACAGTGTTTACTCAAGATTTATATTCCCTCTGTGTACATAAGGGGTTGTTGTCTTTTGTCGCTGGTTGATCATTTTTGGACGGTGACGTGCACTCTGTTGGGAGAGTTTGCTTGGGGGTGAATTCCATGAATGTGCTGGAATTCATGAGGGGGAGAGCTGGGGTGGAGGTCCCCTGGAGCTGGCGGCAGGAGGTGGCACCATGAGAAAGGGCCCTCTGTCCTGCTGCATGCAGGCAGGGAGGATGGAGACATGTAAAGCACGTGGGATGGGCTTTTGCCTTTCCAGATGCTCTGCAGTAACAGGTGAGGCTTCAGGGTGCCCTGTCCATGGAAGAGGGGCTGGTACCAGAGAAGAGGGCTTGTGCCATCCTCATTCCTTCATTATGGAGGAGGAAGAGCTGCAAAACCAGATCCTGGGGGATGTTCCTGCCTGGGGCTTGAGTTCCTTGGCTTTGTCATGTGTGTTTGATTTCACCTTCTTGCCTTAACCTTTCACCAGCATTTCCCTGCCTGGGAGGAGGGCTGGCAGGTGGGATGCTGTGTGGTACTCTACCAGGGCATTTCTCTGCCTGGGAGGAGGGCTGGCAGGTGGGATGCTCTGTGGTACTCTACCAGGGCATTTTCCTGCCTGGGAGGAGGGCTGGCAGGTGGGATGCTGTGTGGCACTCCCCTCCTGGTAGCACAGGGCTGTTTGACTCTCCAGCGCAGATCTCCCCTCCCAGCCGTGTGCTGGGCTGTGGGAGGTTAATGCAATTCAGAGCCTTGGGCAAGGCTCTGTGATGAGGGTGATAAGAGTCTCCCTGAGGGAGTTAAAGGAAGGGTTAGCAGGAGTGGCTCTCCCTGGAGCAAACCTCCCTGGGCACACACAGCTGCTGGGTGATGGGCCATGGCTGGGCTTCCACACTGGCTGTGGGGAGAAGGCAGGAGCCCCATCCCAGACTGTCTGAGGAGCATCCACATCGGCTTGGGTCACCTGTGTGGAGGCTTGGACACAGGGGTGGCATAGCTGCTGTTACACAGGGTTGCTCAGTCTCCTTCTGCAGAGTGTTTGCCATAATCCTGTTTTATAAATCCAGCCTTGGTCTTTGGCCTCCCTGAGCTCTGCTCTGCTGCTTCCCAAGTTAAACCCACTGATCTGACTGAGGCAGGAGCAGCCAGGCCATGCTTATTGCCATGGTGGGGCTGGGAGAAGAGATTTAGTAAATCATTGGACCAGTTTCCTTTGGAAAGGGTCTGTGTAAAAATATCAGAGCAGTGCAGGATAGCCCCAAGTGTGATGGGAGAGAAGGGGTGAAAGGGAGGAGCTGAGCATCACCCTTGGGTGTCTGCTCCATCAGGGACAATCCTCCTGCATGCTGGCCCCTCAAGCAGTGGGGATGCCAACAGCAGGGATGGTCCCCTGCACTAGAGGGGAGGTTGTGGTCCCTGCCTGTGCCAGCTCTGCTGCTCCAAGTGTTCCTCATTCCCAGCAGTTTCCCCATCAGACCAGCTGTCCCCAAAAGCTGCTGGTGGGGGTGAGCACACGTGGGTGAGCCATGCCCAGGGTGGGCATGCTTGGGGGGGATCAGGCTGAGTAGCAAGGTCCTGGAGCAAAGCCAGGGAAAAGCAGCAGCCATGTGTCTGGAGTTGCCATCCTCTGGGCAGACAGATGGTCACCCAAATTGTTGCCCCTTTCCTTTCCTGCCCATCTTCTGGGAGGGAGGGTGTGTGCCCAGCCATGCCACCTTGGCTGCCACCTGCCCATCCCAAGGGCAGAGCATCCCCCAAGGCTCCTTGGAGAGCTGCTGTGCTGAGCAGGGAGCTCTGTGCTGGGCAAGGAGCTCTGTGCTGAGCAGGGAGCTCTGTGCTGAGCAGGGAGCTCTGTGCTGGGCAGGGAGCTCCTGAGGCCCGGCTCTGGTGAGCAGAGAGGGGCTCCATGTGGAATACAAATGAGTCTGGGGCACGATAAGCCCGTGCAGCACCTTCCCCCTCACTCAGCTCGCTGTCTGTCGGGATCTCCAGACACCAATCCCCTGCAAATCTCCTGCTGGCCTTTCATGACCTTCAGAGTCGTTTCAATTCAGTGTTTTCAGCCTCTAAATCTCCTGTCCTTAGCCCTGGGTGACTTCTGGGGAAAGAACCGTGCTCCTTAAAGTGCCAGGGCAGTCTCTGCACCACAGACAGCTGGAAATCTGCAGATATTTCACAGTCATGCTTTATTTTTGGTAATTCCTCTATTTTTTGTTTCTGTTTGAACCCCACAATTGACAACCCCAGGTTTGAAATCTGGAGAGGTTTTGGTGACTGCCCTGTACCCTGCCAGGCTCCCCAGTGCACTACCTGCCTCCTGGGCATCTCACAGTCCCTGCACGCAGCACACCTTGAGCTGGTCTGATTGATCTGTAACACTTGAAAAATAATGGTTTAATCATTATTAAGGATTAGAAATAATCCTTGAGCTGTATTGATCACAATAACATTATTCACAATGAACTCATTAATGGGGACGTCCTGCAGCAGTGTGTGGCTCCAGGCAGACCCGTCACCTTCCCTGGGGAGCTGTCAGTGGGGTTTGGGGGAGCAGCAACAAACCCTGCCCTAACAAACACCTCCAGGAGCTGCTGTCCCAGAGAGCCCCCTTGGGGGACCCGTTGTTATTGGCACAGTTTTGGAGGGTCCTGAATGCAACAATCCCCCATCCTGTTCCTGACAGCAGCCCATCTCCGGGCAGGGCTGGATGGGCTCCCTCTAGCACCAGTCAGGGATGTGACAGGATGGGACTGCTCCCATGGGAGCCCCACACTCTGGGTCTGTCCCCTTTGCAGAGGAAGGATGGCTGGCTGCCTGCTCGGCCCCTCTCTCCTCCCAGTCACCATCTTGCTCATGGGACTGAAATGTCTTTAGTGAGGAAAATGCTCCAGGAGCAACAGCCAGAGGGCTCTGGGGACACTTCTCCTGGGTGAAGATCCAGTGGCAGCCAGGAGCCAGCACAGCACCCTGCTGTGGCTGTGCCATCCTGCTGCAGGCTCCCCCATTCCTGCTGTTTATCAAACAAGAACATCTGGGTTTCTTTTTTTTTTTTTTAACCAAAATTGTGTCTGGTTTGACTTTGACAAATTGACATTTTCCAGAGGAAAAATATCTTCTGTCAAGGTATCGTTCCTGGGTGTAGCCATCCTTTACTGCACCATTTGCAACCCTCCAGGCACTTTGCACAAGGCAATGAATAGTTAAAGATGTCCATAAATCTTACCCCAGCCCATAATAAACAAACACACTCTTATCAAGTATAGAAAAATGCATATTTCATCACCACTGCCTTAAACGCAACTCAGAATAAATGCTCGTCTTTAATCAGCCATCTCAATATATAAACAGAGCACAAAAGCTTGGAGGAGATGAGGTACAGAACTGGGCCACGGATTTTCTAGGCAGCTCTTGGAGGCAGGGATATGGCTGTGCAGGTGAGATCATGAAAAACTGCCCTGAAAATTCATATCACTTGGCTTTTCTGTCCAGCCACGTGTTGTTTCTCATTCCCTTCTGCCTGCCACTGGAGCCATAAGGATTTTGCTTCAATGTTCAGCTGATAGCTGATCTTTCCCCTTGGATGCTGGCCACTGAAAGCAAGCACTTTGATTTAGAAATCAAGATTAAGAGAAAGAGAAAAGATTAAACAGGAAAGTTTCAACCAGTACGTGCTGAGATTATGCAGTGATGGATTCGTGTTTCCCTGCATCTGATAAGAACAAGCTGCATTTTCAGGCTGGGGAGGGCCAGATCTGTGATTTCTTTCACCTTACTTTCGAGTGCCTGTGCTTTGCCATGCTCACAGAAATACAGCATCTGCTGCCACAGCCCTGCTCAAGCCACCCTGCCAGGGCTGGGCCTGCCACTCTCCTGCATGGCCGGTGGGGCACTGTGGCACCTGGGGACTTCATTTCCCCTCAGCGTCCATTTGGAAGGGCTGAGACATTTTGCACCCCTGTGTGCTGATGGGAGTGCTGGAGAAGCTGGTGACAGTGGGGACAGCAGCTGTGACCTGTGGCTGTGCCCCGGGCTCATATGTGTGTGTGCTCTTAGAGCTGTTCAGGCCCTGGGGAAATAATTTCCCCGGGATATCACTGGGCATCACTGCTACCCTGTGGGCTCCCAGCAGCCTGCCACATCCCTGATGAGCAAAGGAATGCTTTTTTATCCTGGGATTTGTGATTCATGGTGTGGAAGTCATGTGTGTAGCACTGGGAATCTTCAGCTGGTTATGTGAATCTCTCTGTGGTGCTGCCCAGGCAGTGATTTGGGGTTGCTATTTCACCCAAGATGTCCCCCCACTATCAGTGCTCCTTCCCCCTCCCAGCCAGTTCAGTGTGTGAAAGCAGCCCGGGCTCCCCTCTCTCCCCATGCAGCAGTAATCCCTGTTAGCAGTGAGTGTCCAGCACCCAGGGATCTGGGTGGCCCTGGGCTCTGTGGGCTGGCTCAGGGCTGCCTCCCGCTGGGTTTTGGTGCTGATCAGGTTGTGCAGCCCTGGCTGGCAGCTCCCCAGGCAGCTGCCCACAAACCAGATTGCCTGGGGCTGGTCGAGGGTGAAGTGAAACGTGCTCGTTTTGCTCTTGGCTTTATTTTCTTAGTGATTCCAATAGGATCCTGTAGAAAGCCTAGAGCTCTCACCCTGTCTATCCTCTTTGATTCCACAAAAGGCCAGATTGCAGCTTCTTCCAGGCACTGCAATACCTGGAAGTACTGCCCAGGGGCTGCCCAGTCTCCAGCCCTGCCCTGCAGCACCCTCTGTGCTGGTGAGGGGTCTCATGGCTGAGCATCCCGTGAGCGTGCCTGGTGCTGAGCATCACTGCCCCATCCTGCATCTGGAAAATCCTGCTTTCTCTGGTTACCCCAGTGTGGCCATGGGTGTATAAAGGGGTTCAATCTGGGTTGGCAGCACATTGCACCTCTGGGCCCCAGCACTGGGGCATTTTGAGGGGGCTTTGAGGCATTTTTGAAGAGTCTGCCCTGCTTTGCACAGAGCTGGGGGCTGTCAGTACAGAGAGCTGGGTTCAGCCCTTGCCCTGTGCAACAAGAGCCTGCCCGGCTCCAGCTGCCGAGCTGCAGTGCCTCAGCCCTGCTGAGTTCAAGTGGCAGCGACTCCTCTAGAGATACGGCTTGCCCCAGGAAGGGCAGGAGCAAGCAGGAAAAACTGGCTCCCTGTCCCTGGAACACCCTTCCAGGGTGCCCACAGTGCCTCCTCCTGCACCCTTGCCCGTGCAGCAGCGGGGTGGCAGGGTGCTGCAGGGACCCCCAGTGTGGGTACTGGGGTGGCACCTGGGCTGGAGTGGGCAATGCCTGGCTGCTCTTGCTTCCCCCGGGCTCATTTCTCCTCTCCCACTTGTTTTGCAGAGACTTGCCAACGCGGCGGAGAAATTCCAGAAGGCTCACCACTGGCAGGACAACATCCGGGTAAGGCTCCACGGCCCCCCAGCCGCCCCAGCCCTGCCCTCTGTGCCACTGCTGTCACTGTGCCCTCCCTCCCTGCCCACGTTCGTGTCCCCGCCGGGAGCCGCCGCTGGCTGTGCCGCGCTCGCCCGCCCCAGCCCCACCGCCTGCCAGGCTAATGAGAGCAAATGAAGTGATTTCGAGCTCGTTTGCAGCCTCGCTCAGCCCGCACACACCGCGAGCAGAAGGCAGGAGGTGAAGGTCGAAGTGACAGCTCAGCAATGAGGGGTGGGGGCCGAGGAGATCCTGCTCTCCCAGCTCTGGCAGCCGCTGGGTTTGGTGCTGGGGGGGCTGGCACGGGGTGACAGCAGCGGTGGCTCATCTGTGGCACATGCCAGCAGTTGCGGTGGGGGCTGCTCCTGGGGAAGGAGCAATCTGGACTGGGAGAGGGAAGACGCGGGTTTAATGATTGCATTTGACTTTGTAATTCTGGCCGTGATAGCACTCAGCAGGAACCTGAAGGATTCTGTCTGGAAATGCTCTCAAATTATAACCATAATACAAAACGAAGGAAAGATTGTTTTTCTCCCAGTGCAAATGGAGTCTGCAATAAAAAAATACTCCTGAGCCACCCAGCCCCTTCCCCTTGGCTAGGGCAGCATCCTGCCCAGCTCTGAGGAACCTCCTGCATCCTCTGAGGGGACAGCCTGGGGATAGCCCCACTGCCAGGCCAGGCTGCTGTATTTTGGGGGGTATTTCACAGTCTGAGCTGCTGCTGCTCACACAGACCTTCCTGCCGTAGGTGATGGTCACCAGGGTTCGCTGGGGGGAGAGGAAGAGGTGGGAGGAGCAAAAGAGAAGGCAAGGGGTTGACCTGCTTGGCTTTCATTTGCCGTGTGGCCAGCGTGGGGTGGAGGCTGGTGGCTGATTCTGTGTCCCACGGGCACCCAAGGAGCAGGATGAACTCATAGTGGTCTCCCTGTCTGCATGAAAGCTCTGGTGAATTGCTGTAACTCTTCCCAAGAGGTGAGGAGGATAATGAGATTTGGTGCAAGCACCTGCTGATGCCAGTGCTGGTGCCCCACCAGGACCTTGGTTTAGGGCTCCCAAGGAAAGCTTGAAGTGCAGGGTGACCTTTGGGCATCTTCATCCCTAGTGTTGACCCAGTCTCACGTGTCCTCCAGGGTCAGGAGACATCCCTGAGCAGCACCTGGAGCTTGACTGTGGGTACCCCAGGGACACTGTAGTTGTCCTGTGCACCCTATGCTGGGCTGGCACCCAGGGTTGGATGCCTTGTGACCGGGACATGTGCAGAGCGGGCAGAGGTGGCACGAAGTCACTGCATTTCATGGCAGTGCTCGGGGCTTCTGCTCATCCTCTGGAATGCAGGGATGGGCTCCTGCTGCAGGGGCTCTTTGCAGCCCCAAAGAGCTCCTTCTCCAACCAGACCTGGCTGCCTTCCACTGCCAGGGGAATAACAGCAGGACACAAAACACACTGGGAAAGGCTGTAGTGCTGGGAAGCTCTTGGCTCATATTGCCATTCACAGCACAAACCTTTCAGAAATCCACTTTCATAGAAAAAAAATATTTTTAATAGCACTGTTTGCAACCACTTAATCAAGGTAATTAGGAGCGAGTCACCCAGAAACAATGTGCAGTGATGCGTCACCACAGAGCTCGGCGCAGCTTTATCAGGACAGCCCAGGCCTGGCTGGGACACTTGATGGACTGGTCCAGCTCTGTGCACAGCCCCCAGGGTGCTGGGCATCAGCCCTGCCTGCCTCAGTCCTGCCTGCAACAGCCCCAGCTCCTGAGCAGAGCAGAGGGATGAAGGGTCTTTGTACGTCTCATTGCCGGGGCTGAGCTTCCTTTTCCTGCCCTTTATCCTCGAGATGGCCGGGCAGGGTCAGAGCCGTGAGCCAGCACCGCTCACCCTGGCTCTGCAGCTGCCCCCGCAGCAGGCAGGGAAGAGGCAGCACAGCATCCCAGCTCCTCCTCTCCTCCCTTCCCACCCAGCAGCTCGTTCCTGCAGGCTGCAGCTCTCCCCTCCTCTCCCAGCGTGTCGCGTCCTCACCCCGCGCCGGAGTCGGTGACAGATTGCGGCGAGCGCGGTTATTTTTGTGTTTCCATCCAAAGGCGCCGGCAGATGCTGAGTGTTTGCGCTGCATTAGTGCTAATGGCAGCCCCATTAAACCTCACTGCAGATGGGTTGCTATGGAAGTCCAGGGAAAATGAAGCAGGAGCAAGAGCCTGAGCGGCTGGGAGCTGCTGCCAGCCATCACTCACGAGCTGTCTCTACGGGGAAAGTTCCTTTCTCCTTGCTGTTTTCTGGTTTCCTTGCTTTTTTCCAGCTACATGCTAGCCAAGCTGGCCTTTCTGGAGCTGAGGTCAGCCTCCCTCCTCAGGAGGCTTTGCAAAGTGCCTCCCTGTTCCCTAAACAATCCCTTTGTCCTGTCCTGCTTCATCCCTGTTCCTTGTGCTCGTCCACCCTCATGTCTACCAGTTGTGCCAAGCTGGGGCTGTGTCCCCAGATCAGTTCTGGATATGGGGCCATTTTCCTTGGTCAAAAGTAGCCTTGGCCCCAAGGTCACCCATATTCTGAGCACCCTCATGAGTACCCTCAAGCTTGTTTTACTCCAGGGCTGGGTGGCAGCTCAGAGTAGCATGGTGGGCAGGGATGTGGGCAGGCTGTGGGGAGAGATTGTGCCCTTCCCTGCCTGCACTGTGAGGGTCTTTCAGGGATGTGCATTCACCCACTGGAGAAGGCTGGTAGAGCTCTGGAAAGGTGAGAGCTGGTTCCTGTTGCCAGAGTGGGCTCCCACCAAGGGACATGGCAACCACCTGGCACTGGTATGGAAGGAAACCACAGAAAATTCCCCATTTGCAATGGCCTGGCCTACCTGTTTTCCCAGTGAGAATTTTCTGGCCTACAGGCTTCCATTACGGGATCCACTGGGATAGTCTGGCTCCACTCCATGCAGACCCATGAGGGTTTGTCCTTCAGGGCACATCAGGACTGGCCCCCTGCTCTGGATGTCCCCAGTTCTGGCTGTGGCAGTGGTTCTGAGCCTGCCCTGTGCTGACCACCCTAGCAGCAAACAGAGGTGCCAGGACTCCAGCCCACCCTGCAATGTAGTTTTCAGGTTTCCATCCTCTGCTTGCTGCCCTGCTTGTGCAAGGCGCCTGCAGAAGTAGAAGCAGAAGTAGTACAAAAATGCTGAAAGGTCATGCTGTGTTTTTTGCTGCCATCCTTTTTATCCATCCTCGCTGACAAGCTGCTGTGTGGCCTGACAGACATCCCAGCCATGTTCTCCAGCTCTTTTCCATTTGGGTGCTCTGCTTTCCTCCTGAGTTTTCCTTGGGTTCTTTTCCAGACCTTCAGCCCCATCCCAGCAGCATCAGCAGGGTCTCAGGTGTCCCACACTCACATAGTCTGTGGGAGTGGGGGCCATGCTGACCTGGGGGGTGCTCTCAGAGGTGCAGATCTGCACTGCCAGCCAGAGAATGCATCCCAGGCCAACATCACCATCATCATCATCATCATCGCCATGTGTAGGTGTGCTGGGGCTGCCAGAGCTATTTGTGCCTTTAGGGGACACTCCAGTGCTGCAGAGATCCATCCCCTCGTTTATGTGTGCTTGGCAGGATTACATAAATTGCCTTTAAAAGTTGACTTCTTTATAAGCCATTTTCTGCTTCATAAAATGTTTATTACTGTTGTTTTTCTCCCAGTCTCCTTCCTCACTGCATTTTCCATCACTATACTGGGAAGCTCCCCTCTTCCTCTGCCTGCTGCCCCTCTGCCTCCCACCTCTCCCCATCTTTTGATGTTGGAAAGGGCCCTTTGAAGGGTCAGAGCCCAGCAGGCCCTTTTTCCTTGGAAAAGAAAAATAGCCTTACATTGAGCTGTGGATGTAGGAGCTGCTGGGGACAGGGTTTAACCACTGAGTGGTTTTGGGGAGTGGTGACATTTGTGGGGGTGGCAGGGGGATCACAAGTGCTGGACAGCCCCATGCTGCTGCCTCCATCTGTAACCCCTGCCTGCAAGCACATGAGGAATAACAAAGTCCAGATAATTTCAAGCTCCATTAGAAACAAAACTCCAGGGAAAAGGGGATTGCTGTTTGCCAAATGGGGATGGACAGGAGCAATAACAGGCACTGTGCTCCTGACTGCCCAGGAAAGGTGCAGGATAAAGCAGGGATACATGCAGCATGGCTGGGTACCTAGCCACGGCCACACAGCCCTGGGAGCTGCACCCCTCTGTAGGAAAAGCAAGACAACCCCAACGAAGGGAAGAATGACAAGGAGGACTCCTTTGATATCAGAAGGCTAATTAATTATTATACTATATTATTCTATATTACACTACATGTAAACTGAGTCTGCACAAGCACTCAACTCCACTGAACAAAACCTTGTGACTGTCTGCTGACTGACAGTCTGGACACACGCTTGGCCCTGATAGGCCAAGGAAACAAAACACCATCACTTTGGGTAAACAATCTCCATATTGCATTCTGCTTTGGCACAACACAGGAGCAGAGAATGAGATAAGAATTGTTTTCTCTTTCTCTGAGGTTCCTCACTGCCATTCCCAGAAAATATCCTTGGGAAATTGTGCCTTTCTTTTCTCTGTGAAATGGGGCTACATGCCTCCAGGTGCAGGATCCTGCCCCATCCTGCTGCTCCACCCAGCTCTGTGCTGGGTATGTGTCTGCAGGGGAGCAGCAGCTGTGCCATGCCATGCCATGCTGTGCCATGCCATGCCACACGTGGGCTCCAGCAGCTGCTCCCATGGGCTGGGCACAGCCATGCAGGCAGGGCTTTGTGTTCAAAGCAGCACCAGAAGGGCGAACGCCAGTTCCTTATCCTCCTTTCATTTTTCTCCTGCTTTAATTACAGATCCTACTTATCGGCTGAGAACAGAAAGATTGTCACCGTAACCTTGCACTTGCCCTTGTAGAAGGTTTACCTAAAAAGTTAGAAAATAAAATCAAATACTCTAATTTGCAGTCGTCTTGCCATTTCAAACCCAGTTTTCATTACAGCACAGAAAGTGCATTGAAGCTGTGTTTATAACCCCCTTTTAGATAACAAATCACATTTTCTTTTGGCTGGCGAGTGTGTAGAATTGATATTTTTTTTTCAGTTTAATGGGTTTGTGTGTTCAGGAATGATCTCCATCAGCTGAGAGTCTTTATTGTGTTTGATATAATGTCAGCTTTCATTACGCTCTGAGAATTACTGTGCTATAGCACCAACCTTGCTCCTGTAGCGCCGGTCTGGCCGAAAAGCAGAACAAGAAAATCATTCACAAAACCCCTGTGTTGGTGCTGTTCCCTTGTGAAAACCAAAGATGGGGCTTGAGGGGGCTTGCCCAACTCTCCACTCTGCAAGACCACTGGGCCATCCATGGCTTCTCCATGACAATGATGGTTTGGTGTAGGGGTTGCTGGCTTTCCTGTCAGTGCTGCTTTCCCATCCCATCCCATCCCATCCCATCCCACCCCTGGAAGGGCAGGGGCTCTCCAACAGCCTCTCTGTGTGTGTTGGCATCCCTGTAGCACCTGGGTGCAGTGGAGGGGAGCAGCAGCCACACCTGGTTCGAGGCAGCCTCAGGGGAGCAGGACAGACAGGAGATGCCATGTAAAGAAGAATAGCTGGTGAGGTGTGATCAGATAAAACATCTTCTTGGGGAGATGAAAAAACTGTTGACAGGTCACTTAAATATTTCCCCGGCTCTGTCAGAGAGGCAGAGGGAGGAAATTGCTTTTAAAAAAAAGATGCCAAGGCAGATTATGATGACTGTTTCCACCTGCGCTGGGTAATGCGTACAGCCCCTGGTGGTGGATGGGATGCAGGGAATTCACAGCGCTGCAGGAGAAGGATGGGCCTCACCAGACCCCTTCTTGGTCTGTCCAGGAGCCTGTGGTGGCTGGGGCTAACCATGAATATTGTCCTCTTCTGGGGACTAAGAAAGGATTCATCGTGGTGCATATGGACAAGAATAGCTCTAGCCAGTGGAAATAAAGGTTCAGCCCCTACCAGCCACAGCCATGTGTGGCTGTGCTTGCAGGTAGGAATTTCTCCCAGGAATTCATCCATCCCCTCTGGAGCCTGTTCCTGGCTGTGGCCCTCACATCAGCTCACAGCAGGTGTAGCAGGAACACCTTCTTTGCTTTGTTATTCCCCAGCCAGGAGGCTGCTGTGCCCATGGCAGGGCTCAGATACCTCAGGCTGAGCACTCACCTGCTGAGAGCTGCAGCCCCAGCTGCCAGCCAGGACCAACTGAACAGCACACACCAGTCCCCAGCAACAGCCATGGCACTCCTCGTGGCCCAGGAGGGCTTGGCAGGGTGATACTGTGGTGGGGATGTGTGTGTCCCTGCTCATGCTCTGCTCCTGCTGCTCCACCTCCTAGCACAGGTGTGAGGCTGCAGGAGCTCTGTGATGTGCTGCAGGATGTCTGCTATATGAAAGGTGCAACTATAAGCAAAAGCTGTTGCTATTTCTGTGTGCTTAACAGTTCAGGGACATGAAGAAATATCTAAATACTCACTGACCTCTCTAAGTGCTGATGGCAGAGGAAAGGTGAGCTCATGAGCAGTGGCCCCAGTGCCCAAACAGGGCAACTCAGCTCCTGCTTGCTCTCCCCACCCACTGAATTGCCCACAGGTCTGACCAGGCACAGCTCTGGTCACTTGGCTTGTGCCCTGGGATGCTGGTCCTGCCAGCAGCTCCATCCAGTGAGTGGAAAACAGGCAGGCGCCAGCTTGGGATCCCTCTTTTCTTCCTCACCACCCTCTGAGTTCCTCCTAACTGCCTGAAGGCAAACTGCTGCAGGATTTGGCTCTTCCAGAGCCAATTAAATCTTGAAAGAGATTTGCTGACCACAGGGGTCACCTGTGCTGCTCAGAGAAATGAAACCCACAGCCAGAGGCTGAGAGGGACCGAAATCAATGTGCTGCAGCAGGATCTGCCTGCACAACTGCCCCAGGGAGCTGCAGCATCCCCAGGGCATGTGATTAGCAGGGTGACCCTTACAAGAAGACAGTGAGCAATCCTGTGGAGTACTACAGATCCTACAGGTCCTCGGGAAAAGGATTAGCCAGATTAGGTGATTTTACAGGAAAGCTCTACAAGGGAGAGCGAGCCATAGCCCTCCTGCAGTGTCCCTGTGTCCAGCTGTGTGCTCCAGCTGGGTGGCTGGAGCAGGGAGCTGATGTGCCACCAACAGCTCCTTGGAGGTTTTTCAGGGTGGTGGCAGCTCTGTGTGTGATATAGTTTGATTGCCACCTCGTTAGGTCACTGACTTGGAGGCTTGGGCCAGCACCTCTCCATCCAGACCTCTCCAGGCTGCAGCGAGATAAAAGAGCACTGACCTTTTCAGCATTATTTTTAATTGCTATAATTGTTTTAGGAAAAAAATATCTATTTGGATGCTTGTAGAGGGCTGTGTCAGGGTTTGTGAGGAGGAGTGCCCCTCACCACCCACCTGAGGCACCTGTGTGCCCCTCCTTGTCCTGGGCTCCGTCTCCTACCTGTTCTGCTGGTGTGTGTCAGGGGAGCACCAGTGCCAGAGCAGGGTCCTCCCTTGTGCCACTGGCAAGGCTCCAGCTCGCAGCTCTCCAGAAGCTCACAGCCTGGATTTATAATCAGCTTTTTGCTTGGTGTTTTGTTGTGAAAACAGTGAAGGTGTGGAGCACAGACCACCTGGGGAGGGCTCAAGGAGGTGAGGAAGGAGCCAGGGTCCCTGGGGAGACTCTGGCATGCAGCATCCCTGGGGCCACCTCCAGGAGGTCCCACCTGGGTCACACCTTGGCCAGGGGCTGCCCAGTGACACTGAACCACAAGGGTTTGGTGCAGCTGTGGTGGTTCCTTGGTGGCCTTGCTGGAGAAGCCTGGGCCATGGCTGCAGGGACAGTTGCAGATCAGTCTGGGATTGCACTGATCTCCCAGAGTGTTGCACTTTAGGAGCTGAAATAACCCCACACTACCCACCAGCGACACAGCCAGGCAGTGCCATTGTGCAGGTGGCACTTGGCAATTCAGGTACAAGAAAATGGGCAGTGGTTAACACATCATGGAGCAGCAGCTCCTCCCTGTCAGCCTCCCCTGCAGTGGGAACCAGCCTGTGCTTCCTGCAGGCTCAGTTGCAAGAGACAGGGACAATATTTTGCCTCGAAATCCCTTGACGTCTTCACCCCCTTGTTTTCTTTATTGGTATTTATTCTGAAAGGCTTTAGAAATACCAGTGCTATTTACACAGACCTGTTGCTGAGTCTAACATGGACCAGAGGAGGAGAGGATTATGTGAAGAAGGCAAATGTGGTTTAAAAAAAATGTTAGGGAGCAGAAATTGTAGGACCCCTTGTTGCCTCTTTGAACATTCATGGCATCTTTTCAGAGCATCTCTGAGGGCTCTCTCCCTCCTTCCTGGAATAGACACAGGCTTCCAAGTGGCCAGGACACAGATGCCCTGCCAGCTCCCCCAGTCTCCCTTGGACCCCATGAAAAACCCCCAGCCCCCCCGCTGGGCAAAGATTTTGGAGCCTGCCATCAGGGCACATCTCAGGGCCAGGGCCACGCTGGTGCTGGCTGTCCCACACGTGCTGTCTCACATGTGGAAACCTCAGCCACAGCCTGAGTGGGGCTGAGATCTCACCAGCTGCTCCTGGGGTTGTCAGGACTTGAAAGACGGCATGGCAAGGGCTCTGTGATCCCCGGGGGAATCGGTGGGAGGGACGTCCTTACAGGATCTCTGCTCCCTGTGCCGTGCCCTTGCCGTGGGAGCGCTGGAGCGGGGAAAGCAGGACCAGGGACCCGCTCTCCTGGCCGAGCATCCTCACCTCGTGCCCTCTGCACTGCGGGAGCGGGGCCTCTGCTGGGAGGGGAACCGAGCTTTTCGGAGAAGCCAATGGCAAATAAAATGAATAACAAAGCACCTTCTGGATGGCCGTTGTTAGTCACACTCACTCCTGATTAAAGATCATTAAACATGAAATTAGCTCGTTTGTGTTCCGGGTCTCCCGGGGGTTCCTTTAATTAGGAAGTGCAGATGGCCGCGGACCCGGGGAGACGGCGGTGCCGGCGAGGGCCAGGGGCGGCCGTGGGGCCGGCAGAGGCACGGCAAGGCCAGCTGAAGGGAAATTAATTCCTTTTTTTCCTTTCTTGTTGTTGTAAACCCCACAGCATTTCACAACAAATCACAGATAATTAATAAGTGTGTTCCCTTAATGACTGGGCTTTTTAATAGCAGAAATTGGAAGATGCTGCGTCTATTTTATTTTTTTTTTACTTTCCCCTCCCTGTGCTGCCTTATCGCAATCTCTGCGAGCCGCAGAGCCCGCAGAAGCGACGGGCGAATCTTCCTCTGAGCGAATCTTCCTCTGCTCAGGAAGCTGCTGGAACTGCCCTTTGCAATCCCCATCCCGAGGAGACACCGGCTGCACAGCCTGCCGGGGTCCCCTGCTGTTGGTGTCCCCCAGATCAGCTTCAGGGCTTTCCCACCTCTTGGGAAGCCGGGAGAAGCCACTGCAAACCACCCTGGCGAGCAATTTTGTGGCTAAGAGGGTGATCCCGGTGAGGGGTGGTGACTGCCAGCCCTCGGTGGGACCGGGTGGTGCTGCCCGGAGAGCTGCTTGCCTCCACTGGTCCCTTTCTCCAGGCTGGGATGGATGTCACAGTGCCACCGTGCCTGGCACAGGGCTGTGTCCGGAGCTGTCCAGAGCAGGGCAGGCAGGACAGGGGTGCAGTCAGTGCCATCGAGGCTTTGGTCGTGTTTCTGCTCGGGGCCGGACCGCTCTCCTCGTTCGATAATAGCAGCAATGATCACCCCAGAGCTCTGCCCGTGCCGGGAGGGCTGGTTGGCTGCTGGTAGTGATTGACTGGCAGACGTGTCAGCACCAGGGCGCTGCCCGTGTGCCGGCATCACACTCGGTCCCGGCACGCTGGGAAGAGTCTCTGAGTGCCCTTTAATTACCCTTTCTCCTGGTACGCGGAATGCTGTTGTGACAGCATCGCTGCTCTCCCAATTGCCTCTTCAGGAATTTTATCAGCTGTCTCGCGTCTTGACAGTCTGGGAAGAGGAATTCAAGCAGACCTTTCTGCTTAAATAGGTTCTAAATACCCCAAATTAACGACGTGCATTTCTCTGTGGAAGCAAGGACACTTTCCTCCCTGTTTCTGCAGTGCAGGGAGGGGGCCTGGGTGGCTGCAGGGCCATTGCCTGCCATAAACCTGGGTTTAGGCCATTGCTGCCTAAACCTGGCTCTTCTGTGGCTCCTGATGTTTGTAACAGAACCAAAGCACCCTGGCTGTGGGCACGTGGCACAGGCTGATGAGAGTGCAGAGGCTGCAGTCACACCGGTGTCACCATCATAGGGCAGTTGGCCCTGCAGTGCTCTGGTTCAGCAGCAGTCAGGAGTGGAGGGAAGCATGGCAGGCCACAGCCAGTCCTGGGAGAGTGCACGTGGAGGATGTGAGGTCCTGAACATGTCCCAAGGACAGCATGGGCTGGGAAGGGTTCAGTCCCCAGCAATGTGGTGGCTGCCAAGAGCATGAGAGAGGTGCTGAGGGGACGAGTCGGGGGGAGGGACTCCTTTCCCATCCCTGACCTTGACTGGCACTAACAGCTCTCCCCTTTCTCTGCAGGAGGAAGACATCGAGTACTATGACTCCAAGGCCGACACTGAATATGTAAGTGCTGTCTCTGTGGCATCTCTGGCACGGCCACCACCCTGGCCCAGGGCTGAGCCCCTCACCAGTCTGTCCCAGCACGGTACCAGGGGTCATGGCACAGCATTTGTCACAGCTGTAACCAGACTCTGCAGCGGGCAGCAAGTGCCTGGTGTGCTGCAATGTCCCCCCAGCTGAGCCGTGGTGACATCTGGCCACCAGCACCAGGCCACCAGCAGCAGGCAGGTGGGCAGGTTGCTCTGCTGCCTGCAAAAGTTCCTAAAATTAAAGCTGGCATCTGAAATTCAAATGAAGAGCAAACCTTTAATTAGAGACTGAATCTAATTCCCTGCCCTACTCGGAGCACAGCCATCCTGTGATTTCTGGCAATCAGTGCTTTAACTACGGGCCTGCAGCCCCCATCCCCCGGTGCTCCCAGGAGAGCCCGCATTTGCCAGCTCCTCCCTGTGGTGACACTGAGGGTGACTTCACTCAGGTGCTGTGCACAGGCACAGGGAGCTCCACCAGCAGTCCTGGCTGCCCTGGGACACCCCTCTCTGCCCTGGGACACCCCACTTTGCTGCCAGGTCACCCAGCTCCCACACTGTGCTGTGGGATCCTTAGGAAATAGGGGCTTGTCAGGTCAGTGATGCTTTTGGTGTGAGGCTGTTGAGCAGAGTCCTTGGAGCTGACCAGGAGCCCCAAGCACAGCAGGGTGCAGCCTTGGGGACAGCCCCAGCCAATGCTGGTGCACCAGGACTGCTCCCTGTCCCCAGGCAGACCTGGCAGCAGATGTGTCATGGAGAGACAGTAACGCAGCAGGAGAGAACATGGTGTTGGCAGCAAACCACTTGCAAACCACATAACCTTATCCAAAAATAGCACTCAGGTGACCCCAAGAGCATTCAGAAGGCCCTGTGCAGAAGGGAGGGGAGGATCTGGGCTCGATGGGGTCCCACCAGCTTGGGTGACATGCCCTGCACTGACCTCTTTCTCTCCTCTCAACCCACCTGGGAGTCTATGCCCCAGAGCAGAGCCGGGGACAGGCTGGAGTGGAGGAAGATGGATGGATGCCTTCAAAGCAGAGTTACTGGCTAACTGCCAGTGCCATTGTCCCCAGGCAGTGACAGCAGAGGGCTCCTTGGCCCTCTGCTGGGGAAGCAGCCACGGAGGGTCTGGGAGGTGGGATGGGGAGGTTGGGCAGATGCTGGAACTGAAGTGAGGGGCACTTGCACTCCTGGGCAGGTCTCCCTGCCCACGGTCCCACTCATTTACAGCTGAGGATGCAGAGGATGTCTCCTGTCGTCCCCTCACCAGCCTGGGGGGAGCTACCAAAGGAGGGAGGAGAGGATCCTGCCATGGCTGCTCTGGAGAGGATGGAGCTAATGGGCTTAAAATACATTAAAGGGGATTTTGGATAGAAGTGAAGGAAAAACTGGCTGGCGGTTGAGGCAGGAGGAGACAGCCTGGGGAGCAGAGCAACTCCCAGCACAGGGGATGAGGAGCAGGACTAATGCATCCATCAGGCTGGGCTGGGCTGGGCTTTTGCTATCACTGCTGTAGGGCAGGGGACAGAAGCTGGATGTCCCCATGCCCGCTGTTGCCCTCAGTGTCACACCCCACCATCCTGGTCACATTGGGCAGGATTGGGAAACAGGAGGCATCTCGACCTTGGAGCTGTGCCCGTGGAGCCCTCCTGGCACAGGGGCACTGGGGAGAGGCTGTGCACAGTGGCATGGCACAGTGTCCCTGGGGACTGCAGGGCTCAGCTCCCTGATCCCTCCCTTCCCCAAAGGAGCTGACATATCAAGGAGCAACAGCCCTGCAAATCCGTCAGCAGCCACATCAGCTTTAGTCCTGCCCTGGGGAGATACCAAGCAAAATTGCAAAACTGGGGGTGTCCTGTTGTAGATATGTGTGGGTTTGGCAGGGAGGGCACTTCCTACTTCTGCTGTTGCTTCCTTACCAGTGAAATCCCAGCAAATTTAATTGCAACAAAAATAATGGGGGAAAAAAAATTAAATGCTGCTGAGGTAAAAAAGGAGAGAGATGATACCAGAAAGTCTGAATGGAAAGTAATAGTGCTCTTTCCATCCTTTCTTTATTTAGCTTCAATTTTTCTATTTAAATGGAGCAGGATGTAGCTGAGCCAGAGTTGGTGCTGATGGACAATGGCTGCTGCCCATAACTGGGGCTTATTCATGAGCTTTACATGGGCTTTAGCTGCAGTGAGGAGGAAATGAGCTTCTTATTCATCTTACCTGCACCTCAGCTCCACTATCCTCCCAAACAGACTTTGGATTTCCAAGTGGCTTTTAACAAATGGGAACATCAGAAAATTTTCCCAGGGGTCCCCAAGGCTGTCAGAATGTTTGCAGAAGCGAAGTTTTCACCTTTCCCAGCTAGCAAGGACCATGGGGTTCATGTGGGGAGAAGTGTTGAAATCAGCAGACAGACTCAGTTGGGAGTCATAGGCAGAACAACACAGAAATAAATTCATTTTCCATCTTTTGTGTTGTGTTTGTGGCAGGGGATGATGCCTGTCAAAGCTGAGCCTGGGACATCCTGTACTCAGGTGGAAAACAGCCCAGCTGTGTGAAGGTATCCTGGCCCCAAGGGCAGCCCTCCAGCCCCCAGCCACCCACCTGAGGTCCTGGGGAGGGCTGAAAGCAAGGGGCTGATGGTGGGAGGCTCCGTGCCAGCCTCAGCCCCCTCTGGTGCAGGGGAGGAGGGGCTGCCCACTCACTGCTCACCCTGCTCACTGCTCACCCCTCTCACTGCTCAGTAGATGCAGCAAAAAGGGGAAGGAGGGGAGGGAAAAAAGCCCCTAAATGTCAGCAGCAGCAGATGAAGGGTGTTGGAAAATTTAATCTTCCAACTTTCTCAACTAATGTGACATTTGGATTTCCTCACGATAAGCTATCAGCCCCAGAAGTTTCTTTCTTTTGCCTTTTTTTTTTTCCTGTTTTTTTAACTTCACTCCTCTGGCTGGTAATTTAAAAATAAATGGTCTAGAAAGATCTCTAAACAGTACCTTTGGCAAAGATTAAAAAAAGCAAAGGGGGATAGGGGAGCAGGCTGGCGGGAGAGGCTGATTGTTATTTATAACCTGGGCTGCTGTAAAAGCAGGAATGTGGCTGGAGAACACATCATCTCCCTCCTCAGCATTAAATTACTGCATTTCAGGAAAAACTGATATATTTAGGGAGAAAGACCCTTCTGCACAGACCTGGAGTTTCTCAGCCATGTGTTGGGGGCTGGCATTTGTGTCCATTATTAGCAGAATCACAGGGTGATGATATGAATATTTCACTGGCCTTTCCCGAATGAGCATGGGTGGGTGCCCCTGGCAGAGTGAAAAGGCTGTGCTTGATCTCGGGGTGTGCTCCATCAGGCCCGGGTGGGGCAGGCCGGCAGAGGCAGGGATGCTGCGGCCGGATCAGCCTTGCGTTTGTCACCGGGGCTGCCATTTAAGCAGCCATCATTAGCTGTGATGGCTGGTTCCCATGGAGATGAGCAATGAACGGGGAGGGGGGGGGGGCTGCATCTGCGGGAGCTGCCGGGGACGAGATCGGCATCGCTGCCGCGCCAGGTCACATCCCCGGCTCCACCAGAGCTCCACACCCTGGGGACCACGGCAGTCCTAGTGCCAGGGGCAGGCTGGCTCTCCTCAGCCAGCACCAACCTGCGTGGTACAGAGGGCAGGTGACTGCCCAGAGAGTGGCAGCCTCCAGTAAAGCTGCTGGGGGGTGCTGCTGGTGCTCACTGGGTGTTGGGGCATCTCTGGGTTTGGTCCTGTCTGTCATTTTGGGAGACTGAAGAGAAAATGTGACTGACAACCCAGCTGTGAAAGCAGTGGAGGTGGCAAAAGCTCTCAGGGCGTGATGACTTCTTGCTGAAGCAGTAAATATGTATCATATTGATGTATTGCCACGGCGTCGATTTCTAATGGTGTGTAGCAAATAATATATTCAAACTGTAGCATCTATTTGTGTTGCGTTGTACATACTGTAACAGATAAATAGATGTTTCCAAGTTCTTTTGAAATGTAATGATGAGGAATGCTGCAAGATCTGGCTGGGGGCCTGCCGAGATGCTCACAGTTAAACCCATGTAAATTTGGGAGAACTTGAATCATCTGCTTTGCTCTAATTTGAATTGAATGCAGGATTTCTTCCCTCGGCCTTCCCAAGGTGTCTCTTTGTATCCCAGATCCTCCCCTCCCTGCCTGGGCTGGTGACAGCTTCACCTGCCTTCATGTGGCTGGAAATGAACCCCTTTCAGGGGCCAAATTCAACCTGGCTTAAACAGAAATAACTCAGTTGAGGTTGGGAGATTTATGGATAAAGGGCAAAGATAGCTTGGATAACATCAGCCCTTTCTGCAGGTCTGTTTGCCATATAGGTGTCAGTGATGCATGAAGTGCCCCACATATAGGTAGCTGTGTATTTGTCCCCAAGATCTATACATGTGCCTCTTCACAGCTCCATGAATGAGAGCAGCCAGACAGCCCCAAACCTGGCAGCATACAAATTAGCCCCTCAGAAGTGGGTGAGATCACGGAATAATGATAAACAGAGGAGCAGTAATTATATACAGTAGTTCCAGCTCCCATGAAGTGGGGAATAGCCATGCCAGAGTGAGGGAAAGAGGGAGGGTTGGATTTTCCAGCTGCTGGTGGTGACAGGGGCAGTGGATGAGCTGTGGCAGGGTGCCCTGCTGATCTGAGATGGGGAGGGATGGGGAGCTGTCACCAGGAATTTGCTGGGCTGAGGAAAAAAAGGGTTTAGTGTCAAAGCAGAGTTTTTGGTGCTGCAGGTGCCCTCAGGCCACGGCTTTATCCCAAAGCCTGTTTTCAGCAGGCACCTCTGTATCCTGTCTGGTACCTAGAGGTTTGCAGGGATGAAAATTGTGTGTGCTCCCCCCAGAGGGCTGAGCCCCATGAACAGCAGTCTTAGGGCCAGATCTGCTCTCCAGGTAACCCACAGCCTAGCACGTGGCTGGAGTGCCGGCTCTGCTGCAGCATCACCACTTTGCAGGGGCTCCAGCAGTCAGTTTTTTTGCCTTTTCTCCAGATTTACATGAAATTGAGAGCATAATCTGGATTTTGATCTCAGAGATGTGGCTCCGGGGAGTTGGGAACAGTCCCTGCCTGCCTCCTGCTTGGCTAGTGCTGCTGTAATTGAGATCAGCATTTTTCTGGGCAGCTGGAGCCCCCACACCAGGGCTGGCTGGGCAGTGTGGTGCACTCACAGCCCATGGGCTGGAGCTAAACCCAAACCTTGCATATCAATCCTGTTACTCTCCCGAGCTGTGGAGAATGGTTTGGCCACCCCTCTGAATGTCATGGGAATGTCACCACCTTAGTGTCTGGCTGGAGGTGTTGCAGGGGAGGTGATGTTTCTCCATGTCATCTGTGAAGGGGAAACAAGGAGGGGGCCAGGATGGGTGTTAAATGAGCTTCATAGTTTATTTCCCAAACCCGTATTTTTCCTTTAAATATATGGCTTTTCCTGTGAGAAATTCAGGTCTTTGTTCCCTGGGTTTTGTTAAGGGGAGCGTGGCCAGAGGGAGAGATGCTTGCAATGGCCACAGACAGCAGCAGGATGGGATCATCCCCTGCCCCTTGTGTTCCCTGGTGCCGTGGGTCTTTGCTGTAGACAGCGTGGGGCATCCCTTCAGGTGTCTATTCCAGTTTGGGCTTGCACTGTTGCCTGTCCCTGCCTGTGGGGGGATGGCACAGGCAGCTCTGTGTCCCTGCCCCTCTTTAGCAGGGATGTAGCTCCAGGAGCACAAAGAGCAGGTGCTGCAGCATCCTCCTCTCCCTCCTTCCTACCCTGAACATCTCCCAGCTGGCTGCAAACAGCCTTCCCCAGCTGCTAGGCTCGTGGCAGGGATAGGCAGCTCAGAGCCAGCACCTTTTCCAGGGTTTCTTTGCTCCTGGTGGGGTGGCAGAGGCAATTTCTCCAGCTCTGTAGGGAGTCCACCCCCATTCTCACTCTTGCCCACGTGGCCCCGTGCTCCAGCTCCCACCCTGTCCCCTGTCTGCAACCACCCAGCTGCTCTGCCTGCACCAGCTCAGCCCTGCCTGCCTTTCCAGAGGAATTTTACCCTCAGTGCCATGCTGGCAGCAGAGCTGGGGAATGGAGAGGAGGGCTGGGAAGGTAAGGGAGTGTGTTCCAGCACCAGCAGTGGGGAATTCGCCGTCTCTCCACCATAATTAAATATTGTTTGCATTGCTTATTGACAGAGCGCTAAGCTGCACTCCGTTTTAATTTGCTCTTTGATAGTTGCCTTTTGCTGCTAATTGATTTTCAAGGCCTTTTTTTGATTTTTTTTTCCTATGTCTGATTAAATACCTGCTGTGCTACCAAAGCTGGAGAGACAAGGGGTAACCAGTGTTCGCCTGTATGCCCACCCACTCCTGGCAGGCCAAATCTACAAGAGATCCAGCAGGGCTGGTCTCCCCCACAAAACATTTGGTGTTGGGCTTCAGGTGGAGGTATTCCCACATCCATGCAGGGTTGGAACCCTGGGTGACCCCATGCACTCTGCTCCTTCCCCAGGACGACCCCGATGGAGAAGAGATTGAGAGGGAGAAGTCCAACTCCTTGAAGCTGGAGTTCACTGATGATGACAACTTCAAGACCAAGGTTAACTATTCATACGCTGCTGTGCAGATCCCCACGGACATCTACAAAGGCTGTGAGTGCTCCTCCTCACCCTCTCCAATTCCTGCTGCCTGCCTGGGCATCCACCTCTCCTGCCTGGAGCACTGCAGCCCCAGGGACCATCAGCTCTGGGTGCCCCAACTGGGTCTTGGTGACTGGCTCCCAGACAGACAGGTAGTGACGCAAGGCAGAGTCACCATATCAGGATCGAGGTGACAATGTGTCCCTCCCCAGGGACTTTCAAGAGCTCAGCACAGGGAAAAGAGGCAGATTGGGGATTAGGAGTTATTGGGGAAGGGATGGGGAGCGAAGGAGAGGTGGTGATTATGGCCCAGGGTAAAGCCCAGCTTTTCCTACATGGCTCTGATCCTCCTGCAGAAGAGCCCAGCAAAGCTCGAGAAGGCTCAAAGTGAGCACCAGAGACGTTCAGAGGGATGGAGCAGCTCTGTGCAGGAGCCACTCCAGAGGCAGCACCAACCTGCTTGTAGGAGGGAGTGAGACGTGGCTGGGCAGTGGCAGAGGGTGAAGCAGGGATGCTGCCTGTCTTCAGCCTACTTGGGGCTGAGGTCATGGAAAGGGAGAAAAAGCAGCTGCAGTCCCGCAGGAAGGCAGCCAAGGGTGACTGCAGGACAGCGTGATGCCCCCCCGTAGCTGATTAAGCCTCTGCTGCAGGGGGGTCAGTCAGCCCTGCGGCCGTGCCCCTGCGGCTGTCACAGGGCACAGGCTGCTCCAGAAACGGGGATGGGCTGGTGGGCCAGCCCGGGAGTGGGCAGGGATGGATGGATGGATGGATGGACGGGCAGATGGCACAGGATATGCCACACCAGCTTCAGTCCCCACCGAGCGCTGTGACAGTCCCTGAGCTCTCAGATCTCTCCGGTACCTCGCCCTGCTGCGGTGGCACATGGTGACAGTCGGTCTCCATTTCCCTCTAGCGGCTGCTCGGCTCCGAGCTGGGACCGCTCCCAGCTGAGGGCATCCTCCAGCACCCGCCGGCCGCATCCTGCGCCCAGCCCCGGACGCTGCTCTCATGGGCGTCCCCAGTTGCCGCACACCACCGAGGCACGACTGTCCCCATACCTGTGTTTCAGTGGCACTTGCGGAGGTCTCCTGGGTGGCGATGGGGCCGCGCTCACGCAGCTGCCCCGAGCGGAGCGTTCCCGGTGCCCGGCTCGTTACGGGCACGGCCGCGCTGGGAGCCGCAGGATGCGGTGATTTCACCGCGGAGGCAGCGCTGGATTAGGAATTTGCAATTAGCTTTATTACCCAGCCAGCGCAGGGCAGGCAGCTAATGAAGCACATCGTGCGAGCCGGGTGGGCTGCGCGGGGTGAAATAACTCCTTCCTCCCCAGCTCTGCTTGCCAGCCGGGCTGGAGCCCCGGCACGGGCACATAAATCACCCCAGCCGCCCTGGGACAGGGCAAGCTGGAGAGGAACGCGCTCCAGGACCCACAGCTGCTCAGAGAGGGGTGCTGGAGAGGGGATGTGGCAGTGGGGGGTGACAGTGCAGGGACTGTCACCAGGCCGGGAAAGGAGCTGCAGGCACAGGCAGTGTGTGGGCACGGGGATCCGGCCAGGTCCGGCCACACCAGGGTGCTCCAGAGATCCAGGGTGCAGGGAAGGGTCTACAAGTGCTGCTCCGCTGAGAGTGGTTTGGGGTGGGGGCAGGGGGCTCCCTGTCCTGCCAGGGACAGCAGCGAGCGTGGCGGGTCCCCGCAGAGCTGTGGGCGGGAGCGGGTCCCGCTGGGACCGGTGGAGAAGCGCTATCGCTGCCTGGCACGCTGATTAAACCCTGCGGCGACGCCCGCCGCCGTCACCCCTCGCTACACACACAAATTACATCCTATATGTGTTTTATTTACTGTGCCGTTTTTAATTAAATATGCAATCGCTCACGGGCAGGGCGGGGCTGGGCTTACTCCGATGGGGACAGGGACGAGATGGAGACAGGGATGTCACCAGTGGGGCTGGCAGCTCTGCCCTGACTGAGAGGGACAGGAGCTATCCCAAGCAGGGACACAGCTTCATCACTCTGCACATGGTGAGAGAGTAGGAGCTGTATTTGCTCACAAGGATGATACAGGGGCTACATTCGTGCCTAGGGGAGGTGTAGGGGCTGTGTTCGTGCTCAGAGATAATAGAAGGGCTGTGTTTGGGCACAGGGACAATATGAGTTGTATTCAGTACAAGCAGCTGGTGTGGCTGATGGCCCCGAGGGTCTGGGTGTGTAGGTGCTGCCAGGGCTATCATGGATGTGTCAGGGCCCAGCCCGGGGCCCAGTTGAGGCTGGCAGCACTGTCCAGGGCTGCTCCAGGCAGGCAGCAGCGTGGCAGCCACTTCTCCAGGGAAAAACCACATCCTGTGTCAGAGCCAAACAAGAAATCATCCTCAGTGCCCAGATAACAGCACTGTGTGTGGGCACGCACTGAGGAATGGCTGGGGAGATACGGGTAGAGTAAATCATGGCTTGAAGGCACGGCTGCCTGAGGGAAAGACAATTCTTCAGCAGTCATGCTGGGATAGAGGGATCCAGGATCCATCCTAGGAAACCTACCCACATCCTGCCAGTGCCTTGGGACCACAGTGAAGGCTGGAACGGGTGATGACAGTGTTTCCAGAAGGGACAAGTGTGGGAGGAGGGCTTAGGAGAGCTAAATTTACTGCTCAGATGCACACTGGCTCCCCTGCAGCACCACACTGGGTTGTTTTGCCCAATGCCAAAGAGATGGGGTGCTCCTTAGAGTTCTTGCACCCCAAAAATGCATTGAGGGTCTCCCAGGAGGATCAGTGCCTGGTTTCAAGGTGCTGCTGGCTCCTTGCTTCTGCAGTGGCACCCACTACTAGTTCCTCCATGCTGCAGTCCTGGGGTAACCCAGCATCAGAGGTCATCGTGGGATTTCCCTCCCACAGCATTTGGGGTCCCCCTGGGAGCACAGGGAGGTGCCATCCCAGCTCCCTGCCAGCCAGCCAGCCCCATTCCTGCCACACCACACGACCCCCCCTGCACTCTGCCAGCCCCCCTTGATTAATCACAGGCTGGGGCTGCCAGCAGCTTATCTCGTGCTTTAATAGCTGAATAATTTAAAACTGCTGTTTGCCGGCATCTTAATTGCTTTTGTGTCAGGTGCAGGGCCAGTGGGAATGCAGAGTGGGCCTGAGAGGCTCCACACAGCCCGTGGGGACACCAGCCTTGGGCTTCCCAGCCGGTGACTGTCCCCAGGGAGTGAGGCTTGCACAGGGAGTTTTGCTGGGAAGGGAGTGGAGATGGCAGGCCAGCTGTCCCCAGTGATGGCTGTGTCTGCCCTGGGGCAGATGGGGACAGTGAGCACTCTGGGGAGCTCTGGAGAGTGGCTCATTTATCTGGGGACAAGGGACAGCAGGGTGGTGTTGGAGCCATGTGGAAGCGGGGGGGTCGAGGGGATGTAGGAGAAGCTGGAAAGCCCCCATGGGCTTCTTCCTGGGGCGGGGCAGAGGGGACACACCAGTTCCCATCACCTTCCTCCCTGCCATCACCTGGGGACACTGCAATCCCCATCACTCCTCAGCCCACCCCCAGCACCACCCACCCAGCCAGCCCTGTCTCTGTGTTCTGCAGCCACTGTCATCCTGAACGAGCTGAACTGGACGCAGGCCCTGGAGGATGTTTTCATCGAGAACCGCAAGGAGGATCCCTCCCTGCTCTGGCAGGTCTTCGGCAGCGCCACCGGCGTCACCCGCTACTACCCCGGTGCGTGCCAGGGAGGGGCCGTGGCACACAGGGGCTGTGACCAAGGGCAGCCCAGGCCCTTCCCACTGCTCAGTGTGGGTGAGCACCTGCTGGGCCTGGTGTGACACATATAACTGTGCTCTGCCAGATCCCTTTGGTGTGAGCTCCCCTGGGCATCTCTCCGCCCTGTCCCCCCCACCTCAGGACAGCCCTGCCTCGCTCACTGCCTGCCTTGTCCCCACAGCCACCCCATGGAGGGCCCCCAACAAGATCGACCTCTATGACGTGCGCCGGCGGCCCTGGTAAGGGGGTGCTGGGTGGGGAGGAGGGTTCTGAGCAATCAGCTCCCTCTCCTTTTCATTGCATTTGGACATGGCAAAGGGACACCGTAACACAGGCAGGGCATCTGAGCTGTGGCCCTTGGCTCCTTCTCCCCTTCCCTCTTCCTGGGAAAGCCGAGCAGGATGGAGAGATAAATCCTTGGGTGCAGATGAAAGTGTGGAGAGAGCCCAATGCCCCCTGAGCACAGCCATGGCTGCTGGCACTCAGTCCTGGCCAGCATTCCCATCCAAATGAGGTAACAACTGGCTTGGAAACCATGAGCTGGGAGGATGGGGAGAGGAATGGGCCGGCAGGAGCAGGCTGTGGCTCAGTGATAGCTCATCAGCCTGTTAGCCCACACCAAGTGAGCTGGGATTGAATGGGCTCCCCTTAGCCCAGCTGGAGGTGCTGGTTACTAGCTGGAGCTGGGGGAGCGACAGCCCCATCCTGCCCACACCTGCCTAAAACTGCAGACATGGAGAGGAGAGTGGGCACAGGACTCTGGCACACGTCCAGGGAGCCCTGTAGCCCAATGGATCATCCCCCTGCCCACATCAGGAGCTGCCCCCTCTCCTTGTCAGAAAATTAATGGCCCTGCTACTATGGTTAATTGCCTTTGATTGCTCCACATTAATTATTAACTGTTCCCTGCTGGGGTGTCTTTGCAGGTTATTACAGGGCAGGGACTGGAAGGCTGCTTTGGCATGGGGGCTACTGAGCCCAGCTAAGCCCCCTCTCTGCCCCATAGCCAGGCTGGCCACCTGGTTGTCCACCCTGCCATGTCCACCCTGCAGCAGCACCCTTCATGCTGGGGGACAGGACACCTGGGGGAAACCCTCTTTGGGGTACTCTCCTGCTCTCAGTGGGGCCCCAGGCAGGACACAGCCTTCTCTGCTCCAGGGCCACGACCCTGGCCGCAGCCAGGGGCGCCACTCGCCGCCTTCCCCTCTCCTGATGAATGGCCCCATTAGCCACAGCCGTCTCCTGCCGAGCCCAGGGTATTCATCTGAGCCGGGCAGCCCGAGATGGATGTGCTGCCACAGCCCATTACGGGCAGCATCTAAGTCGGGCTCTGTGCTGCACCAGCAGCCCCGCCCCGGGAGCAGGGCAGGCTCCAAGAGCCCCCTCTCACACCTGCAGGGAGGAGCCGCTGGGCAGTTGCCTGTCCTGCACCCCAGCACTAGAGGAAGCTGCTGGGGGATGCTGCACCCATGTCAGGAGGGCCCCATGTGCCAGCATCCTGCATCCCACCTGGGTAATCACTTGTAATTAGGGAACATCAGGCCCTGGGATTAACAATCGGAGCCTGCCCCTTCCCCAGTCCTCCCCAGTAGTGGTGAGTAATTGATACTAATAACACACTAATTAATTCACACGAGGCCCGATCCTGATCAAGCCAATAATGAGGTTCCCTTGGCCTTCAGCCAGGGCAGGATGAGGGTTTCTGCAGTGGCACGGTGAGGTGGGGCTGTGTCTGGGGTAGGATGGGTGCTAAGCACTGTGCCAGCCCCTCCCACACAGAATGGCACAGCAGGGCTGGGAGCAGGACCAGTTGTTTCAAGGGGTGAGGAAGGCTTCCCTAATTGTTTTCAGTGGGGAAGATTTACGAAGTGTTATTATTTTTCCTCCTTGTAGCTAAAAATAACCTAATCAGCCTGGCCTTTGAAGCTACCAGGGGGGTAAATAGCATCTTAATATGGATGTGTGTGTCAGCATAATCAGCACGCAGGAAAGGGCCCGCGATGATGGAAGAGTTTAGCATTTAGAGCTCATTAGCCTGACACAGTGTGGAGCAGCAGTCGCTGGCTGTCTGCTGTGCTGTGCTGTGCCACAGGAGCCACGTCCTCCCTGCCACCTGCCCACAGCCACCTCGTCCCTGCTCCTTGCCATGGGGTCACCACAGCCCTGGCTGCCCGGGGCTCCCAGCACAGCTCCCCAGTGCCTGTGCCCTGGCAGGGCTTCGCTCTTGGGCTGTGCCCAGCAGAGTCAGGGTGCCCCTGAAATTAGTCGACCCTGCTGACCCCGCTCTGTACCCCACAGGTACATCCAAGGTGCCTCCTCCCCAAAGGACATGGTCATCATTGTGGATGTGTGAGTACATGCTGGGGACCATGGCTGGGCCTAGGCCAGGCTGGTGACACAGCCTGCCAAGGTGCCACTGTCCCACCAGTGGCTGCAGGGAAGCTGTGGGGGTGGCACAGCCCTGTGCTCCCTCGCTGCCAAGCCCCCAGCCCCCCTGTCTCCTGCAGGAGTGGCAGTGTGAGCGGCCTCACCCTCAAGCTGATGAAGACCTCGGTCTATGAGATGCTGGACACCCTCTCAGATGATGACTATGTCAATGTGGCCTCGGTGAGTGCCATGGGGCAAGAGGAAGGGCTGTGTCCCCAGGCACCTCCCAGCTCTCCTGCACAGGAACCCTCTTCCCCCACGCACATCTGGCTAAGGGCTCTGCAGACAGACATGCCATTTTTTGTCTTCTTAACCACCCACCTGCATGTAAGCAAGGAGATGGCTGCTCAGGGAATTTGGCAGAGATGTTCCTGCATTATCCCAGCCAGCCACCTTCCGTCCATCACCAGCCACTGACACCCCACTACTGTGTCACCAGCTCCTGGCCTCACGCAGCAGTGGCCATGCCCCCGCATCTGCGTGTCACTGGCTGCCCCGCCCCTGTCTGGCCACCAGCAGCGGCACTAATTAACGTGTCTGGCCTGGCTCTGTTCGCTGGATGGCCGCTCCCCTAATGAATGGGCCCCATTGCCGCTAAATGAAGCCGCAAGTGAGAGGCAGCACCTGCTCCCGATGCCGGCACAGAGCAGCACAGCACGGCTGCTTGCACAAGCCGGGGCTCCTGCAGAAATGGGGGTGCAGACGAGCACCCACTGCCAGCACCTATGCCACAGCTCAGTGCTGGATTTGTCCCAAGGCAAACTGCCTCAGCCCTCCCTGGGATGTGGGACACGTCTGGGTCACCTGCTGCCCGTGAGAGCTGAGTGTGATCAGTGGCTTGTGCCTGCTGGGGTCTGCCCTGTCCCCTTTCTGTGACCCACTCCCCTCCATCTCACCCCGCAGTTCAATGAGAAGGCAAAGCCAGTGTCGTGCTTCAAGCACCTGGTGCAGGCCAACATCCGCAACAAGAAGGTGTTCAAGGAGGACGTGCAGGGCATGGTGGCCAAGGGCACAACAGACTACAAGGCTGGCTTTGAGTACGCCTTCGACCAGCTGCAGAACGTGAGCTGGGGGCTGGGCCGGGGCTGGGGGACAGGTGGGACAGCTGAGGGTGCTGGGGACAGGTGGGACAGCTCCGAGTGCCTGGCTGCTGCCCTGTGCTGAGGACTCCTTGTGCTCCTTCTCCATGCTGGGGGAGACATCCCACCTCCAGGCATGCTGTAGACAAGGTTTTGCTGGTGCTGCTCCCCTCTGGGTTATTAAAAGTCAGCAGGGCTGGGTGGAGGGGCCAGGCCCAACCAGACACCATGCCAGAGGCAAGATAAAGATGAATGGTGCTACTAGTGCCGAGTGGCATTAGCCACAACATCATTCCTCAGGTGGCAGTGTCCCTCCTGCCCATTCAGCCTGGTCAACCTCGCCCCAGAGAAATGGGCTGGGAAAAGAGGTGGGTTGGGGCCAGCCCTCCTGGCTGCATCCAGCCCTGTGCCCAGCACTGCTGGCTCCAGGTGTGGCCTCAGGTGCTGTGTCTGCCCCACAGTCCAACATCACACGTGCCAACTGCAACAAGATGATAATGATGTTCACGGACGGCGGCGAGGACCGAGTGCAGGACGTCTTTGAGAAATACAACTGGCCCAATAAGACGGTGAGAGGCCCTGGGTCTGGGTGCTGGGCTGGGGCTGCTCACCACGGAGGGAGACGGCTGCTCCAGCTCCATTGCTGCTTCTGCTCCATTTGCCTCCTTGCCATCCTCCCTCCCCAACAGCCTGCTCCTGCATGGAGCCACTGCCCTGCTCATGGGTTTGTAGCTGGCTCCCAGCTTGTGAAGGAGGTGTGGGACCAGGCACACCATAGGATGCTGGGGAGGGAATGGGACTGGTGGGCTCCCTGAGTGCTGGCCCTGAGGGACAGGCATGGGGACAGGGCTGCTGGCAGGCAGATGAACCAGCAGGAAGGCCCCAGTTGCTGCTCAGTGCCTGGAAACTTGTGGGGTGGGGGTGTTCTGGCCCATGTATCACCCTCAGAGACCCCTCTGGGACCAGTGATGCCCCAGAGCAAGGACCACTGAGGTGGGTGACTTGAGCCAACAGGGTGATGCTGGAGGGCAGGACTGGCTGTGGCCAGGCAAGGAGACAGGGACTCCCTTGCTGCCAGCACAGCCAGCACTTGCATGAGTCTTCTGCCCACTTTCACTCACTCTGTGGGCCGTGGCAGGCGATGCCACGCTGTCCCTGGGGAGGTTGTCATTGGCTAGGAGCACTGAGTGTTGAAAACAGGGGTGCCTAGTGGATGGCCCTCAGTGCAGGCTCTGCCACAGGTGCGGGTCTTCACCTTCTCCGTGGGGCAGCACAACTACGACGTGACCCCGCTGCAGTGGATGGCCTGTGCCAACAAAGGTGAGCGGGGCTGGCACCCCTGCAGTGGGCACGGGGGCTGCAGGGTGCTGGGCTCACCCCTCGGCTCCAGTGGGTGCCCTACCAGCAAAGCCCTGGCTGCAGCCCTGGAGGAAGGGGCAGCAGGACAGACAGACTGCTGGACAGCTGGATCTTAGCTGCCTTTCTCTTTCTTTTCCAAGGTTACTACTTCGAAATCCCCTCCATCGGCGCCATCCGCATTAACACGCAGGTACAGCCGAGAGCCAGGCAGGCAGAGCCCCCTGGGCTGCCCTGCCTGGGGGAATTCAGGCAGCCCCAGCCCCACTGGGGAGAGCCCACGGGCTGGCAGTGAGTGTGGCAGCAAACTGGGGAGCCGAGCTGAGCCCTCAGCCAGGCCCTGCACTATTCAGTAATTCATCTTCTGCAGCTCCCCACGGACCTGCTGCCTTTTGAGTGACTAATTATGAAACATCAGGCGTTAATCAGCACAGAGCAGAGCTGAGTGCGGGCAGGGAGTGAGCGTGGGCAGGGCCAAGCCTGGCAGAGCTGCTTGTGTCTGCCCCACACCTCCTCTCAGTGCCTCTTTTCTGCCCCTTTTCTTTATGGGATGTGCGCGAGGTGCCTTGAGGGCAGGTGATGAGGGCAGGGCAGGGCTGGCATTGTGGCACAGGGGCTCCCTCCCCGCCCAGAGATTTTCCTTGGCAAAGGGAAACCTGCCCCAGGAGAAGATGGCAGCCAGGGAAACAGTAGTGATATGATGCAGGCATGATGGAGCAATCCTAGGCCCAGGAATGGCTGGGGGGCTCTGGCTGGTGCTGCCTGGGGAGCCCCTGCCCTGCCTGTGCATGGCCAATGGTGAGCAGCACCTTGTTTGCATCTTAATGGGCCTGTAGGGGTCCCAGCTGGAGCCAGTGCCCCCAGGTTTGGTGGCTGCCAAGCCCCCTCCCCAAGCTCAGCCTCACTCCATTAACATTGTGGGGTGTGCATAGGGACAAGGGTGTGCTTAGGGACCAGGCTGGAGCAAGGAGACATCTAGTTCCCATGTTGTCCTTTCCCGTGTCCTGTGTCCCTACAGGAGTACCTGGATGTGCTGGGCAGACCCATGGTCCTGGCTGGGAACCGAGCCAAGCAGGTCCAGTGGACCAATGTCTACCAGGATGCCCTGGTAAGGGCCCTCCAGCCCTGGGGTGCAGGGAGGAACCCCAGCCCCAGGGTCCCATACAGCCCCAGGTGCAGGCTGGGGTCCCCACCCCTGGGTCCATACATGGGGATGTGGGTGGGGACTCCAGCCCCAGGGTGCAGCTGGGGACACTGACCCTGGGGTCCCACAGAACTCCAGGGTGCAAGTGGATGGGGACACCAGCCCCAGGGTCCTGCACAGGACATGCCCCATCTCCCCTGTCAGGGGAGTAACCCCCTCTGCTGCCCACCCCCAGCCCTGGGTCCTGAGGCAGTGAGGGCCATGGGACATCATTCTGTGCTTCTGCAGGGGCTGGGCCTGGTGGTGACAGGAACGCTGCCAGTGTTCAACCTGACGGAGGACAGCAGTGACAGGAAGGTAGGAGACTGCTGCCCCCGCACTGGGAGCCCTGGTGTGGGGCCTCTGTGGGGTGGGGAAGGTGCCCTGGTGATGTGTTTGTGACTGCAGGGGGGACACTGCCATGCCTGGGGTGCCGCCTGCTCTGCACCACCTCCCTGCAGTGACACCAGGGGTGACTGCCATCCCTGGGACCCAAAATTACCTTGGCTAATTCTCATAGTTCAGCTGGGACAGCTGACAGCTGTGAGTCCCTGGGGGGTGCAGTGTCCCATGGGGACTCCTGGGGGGCTGGTACATCCCACCCTGTGCCCCTTCAGTACCCAAATCTGACCCACACGTCCCCAGAAGGAGAAGAGATCGGTCCTGCTGATTCCCTGTCCCTGGACTGGGAACAGCAGGGGGTGTGGTGGCAGGGGACAGCCCTGGTCCCTCTCACCTCCATCCTGCATTTCCTTCCAGAACCAGCTCATCCTGGGCGTGATGGGGATCGATGTGGCTCTCAATGACATCAAGAGGCTGACGCCGCGTTACAACGTGCGTGGGGGCCCCTTCCCCTCTGCCCCTGACCTGCACTGCCTGATCCTGGTGGGGAATCCCTCTGATGGGAGCCCCCAGCTGTGCCCCAGCACTCCAGAGCACCTCCAGCAGCACTGGCACCTAGTAGGAGCCGTGGGTGCAGGCAGGGACTGGGACAGGCAGGAGAGCAAGGATCAAAGCTGTGTGATGCTCTGGGACTCGGTGCAGAGCCAAAACCCTGGTAGGGTCAGCAGGGAATAAACGCTACAGGCCTGGGGAAAGGAGCAGTGGGGAAAATCCAGAGCCAAACTCTCACCCCAGGAGTGAGTGGCAGATTGCATTGTCCTGAGAATAGAAATAAATGGATAGAGTGGGCTGAGCCCTGGGAATGATGTGGGGCGCGCTCTGCCTGCAGAGGTGAGGGTGATGACACCAGCACAGTGTGTCATGCAACAGAGCCACCTGGTCAGCCTCACCCCTTCTCCTGTCCTCCTGCAGCTGGGGGCCAATGGCTACGTCTTCGCCATCGACCTGAACGGCTACGTCCTGCTGCACCCCAACCTGCAGCCCCAGGTGAGCAGGGGCCCAAAGGGGCAGCAGCCGTGCGGATTAGCCAGGCCCTGGGGGCTTTCCAGGGTCCTTAGGACTTAATTGTGGGGTTTGTGAGGAGTTAGTCTGGACTCAGCAGTGGTTGCAGGAGCCCTGAGCCCTTCCCTGGCTCTCCCTTTCTTCCTGCAGATCATCAATTTCCGTGAGCCAGTGACACTGGACTTCCTGGATGCTGAGCTGGAGGATGAAAACAAGGAGGAGGTGAGCAGACCAGGGGCAGCTTCTGGGGCACAGGCTGCCCCCCTCATCTGCAGTTGCAAAGGGCACTCAGCCACTCCAACCTGCCCTGCAGAGAGTCTCATCCTCAGGGTCCTGGTACAGCTCCCATGGAGCCACAGTGGGGACAGGAGCTGGGTCACTGTCCCCTGGGTGCAATGAACCTCCCCAGGCTGCTCACCCTGCAGCCCATGGGTGCCCACAGGTGCGTGGCCGGGCTCTGTGGCCCTCAGTTGCCTCCTCTGTGTCCCACAGATCCGGAGAAGCATGATTGATGGGAATGATGGGCAGAGGTTCATCAAGACCCTCATCAAGTCCCTGGACGAGGTAACTGAAGGGGAAGGGGGTCACAGCTGGAACTGTCGCTGTGCTGAGCACCCAGAACCAGCAGTGGGGATGAGGGGCTGTGTCTGGCACTGGGCTGGGAGCCAGGGCCCTGTGGCACTGTGCCAGCAGAGTCCTGGCAGTGCCCAGGCCTGACTGGCTGCCTCTGGCCCACAGCAATACATCGACGAGGTGTTCCGGACCTACACATGGGCTCCCATCAAAAGCACCAACTACAGGTGAGTGTCACAGCCAGTGCACCCAGACTGCCCTGCCCTGCCTGGATCCACACCAGCACAGGCCTTGGGGCTTGTGCCTGCAGCTCCCCAAGGCCACCAGGGATGTGTCCCATGGGCTGTGAGGTTGCAAATGCACTGCCACACTATTGCACACAGGCAGTGATGTGCTGGAGGGCACTCCTGAAAGGGCTGCCTAACAGTCTTAGGCACTGTAGAGCTCCAACACAGCCCCCAGGACTCCAGACAGGCTGCAGGGCTGGCATGCAAGGGGCCAGACAAGTGACACCTCTGCCACCCCCTGTCTGCCCAGCCAGGGGCTCATGCAGGTCCCTGCCTGCTCTAGGGTGGGTGACAGTGACATGTGTCCACCCTGAAGCACAGGCAGTGTCTTTAAAGCCAGAGGAGAGCAAAGTTCTGCATTTATCACCCAGTTTGCACCAGTTTGGACCAGCAGAAGTGTAAGAAACACCCAGACATTGTCATTTCTCAGCTCACACCGCCTTCATCCTGGGAGGAGCCTTGTGAGCCCCCGGGTTTCCCTGCAGTGCCATGAGAACAGGGTGCCACCAACACTGAACAGAAAAAAGCCACCACCCTTTTCCTGACACTGTGGTTTGGGTGCCAGCAGCTCTGCTGTGCTGGCTGCAATGCCCAGGCTGTGCCCCTGGTGCCAGTGCAGACAGGGTTATCTGAAGGGCTGCTTTAGGGAGGAAGCCCAGATCCCAGTGGTTCTGTTGCAGGTGTTACATCCAATGAGAGTCAGGAATGTGGTCCTTGCTCACTTATTCCTGAAAATACCTGGCACAAACACTGTCACCAAAGGGCAAGGGCCACTGCAGCTGGCACCAGGGAGTCCAGTTCCCTCTGGCAGCGTGTCCTGTGGGGTAAGCAGCCCCAGCACCAACTCCTGCTATCTTCTTTCCCACCCTGTCCCACACCCTGCATGCCAGATTCCTGGCTGGCAGATCACTCTTGTTCCTGACATATCTGGCTTCTGGTGCCTGTATAATGGTTGTCATTGGTTTCTCCAGTCTGGGAAAGTTTTGTCCCTCCTTTCATGGGCTGTGTCTCTTAGTGCCTTCCTCACAGGGATGTCATGTTCCTCTTCCACATGCATCTCCCTTGGTTCCTGGGCTGGCACATCCTGCCCATCTCATCCCTGGCTAGGCAGATGTGCCAACTTCTGTGCCCATGTGTGCCCCCAGCACAGCCCTGGGTGCTCTGGGCATGACTCTGGATACCCCAGGATGACCCTGGGTGCTCTGGGGAGGACTCTGGAGACCCTGGGTGCTCTGGGGATGACTCTGGATGCCTCAGGATAGCGCTGGCAGCAGTTCCTGGAGAGAAGGATGCAGCAGGCTGTGCAGGAGGCCAGTGGGGCTGCTGCCTGCCATCGCCTGGGTCAGGCTGCTGCCAGCAGGTGCCTGGCAGGAATTGGGAGCTGGCCAAGGATTCTGGGTGGGTATAAAGCCTTACACCAAGTGTCTGCTCTCCCTCTCCACAGCCTGGGGCTGGTTCTGCCTCCCTACAGTACCTACTACATCCAGGCCAACCTCAGCGACCAGATCCTGCAAGTGAAGTGTAAGTAGCCCCTGGCTCTCCCTGCTGCCCTCTCACACTCTCCCTCACCCCACGCCAGTCCGTGGCTGTCAGGGGGAGAAACACAAACCAAAGGCTTGGGAAAGGTCATAGGGATCACTGTGAGAGGCAAAATAAAAACTAAAGCTAAGAGAGGCGTGAGTAGAGGTGAGCACTCAGAGGGAAAGCGAGCTGCCTGCCTGGGGTGCCCCGGGGGCCGGGGTTTGGTCCGTAAGCAGCCCTGAGGCTGCAGGCAGGCGCAGGCAGGGAGGTGCTGCCTGTTGGCCTCCCGGGGACGAGGGATGGCGCTGTGGCAGCCGGATCATTTGTGAGCCTGGGGAAGTTTGCATGGATCTCTTTAATTTCCTTTGGTTTATTACGATACTTTGGTTTCAGTTTAAGCCATTTATTCTTTTTATGAGTTTGGTTTCGGTTGGTTTCAATTTTTGTTTGGAATTAATCTGTGTACCTGTGTGTTAGCCTGGCCCCCCTTTCTCTCTCTTTCTCTTTCCCCTGACCCTCGAGCCTTTTCCCCACCTCAGGTCCACGCTGCTCCCAGGGGCCCTCTCCCCCATGGGAGAACTGGACCCTTCCCCTCTCCCCTCCGGTTCCCCCCGTTTCTCCCCCTTGGCCGGCCTGGTGGCCCGACCCCAGCCCCACTCCAGATCCAGCCCCTGCCACCCCATCCATCCATGGGCAGGAGCCCTGTGTCCCTGTGGGGACAAGGCCAGGCTGTCCCTGTCCCCGGGAGGGGGGATCCCCCCGTCCTCCCCAGCTCTGCCCACCGTGCCGTGCATGCCCCCTGACTCAGTGAGGACATTTTGATATCAAGACTGTTGCAACTGTTTGCTACTGATTCTCATTTTCCTTTGGAGTATTGAATATATATCTATATATTTCTCTAGTTATATCTTTGCATTTTTTTTTTTTTGTTCTTATTTCACCGTGGCCTTTTATTTTCCTTTTGTTACTGGGTTTTTCTTATGTTTTCTTTTCTTCATGTCGTTTTTTGCAAGAGGTTTCCTTTTGGTATGATTATAGTACACAATATTTTTATTCAAACGTCGATTGAATAAAATATTGTTTGTGCCCCCCTTCCCCCTTTCCACCCAACCCCTTTTTTTTTTGTTTGTTGTTTTTTGTTTGTTGTTTTTCTTGCTTTCTCTCTATGGTGGATTCACACAGTACCAAACATCAAAATGAAGGGCAAGTATTTTCAGTCTCAGACCACTCACCTTCACCACCCCGTCCCCTGCCCCGTGTCCAGTCCCCCCCAGCCCCCTGCTTGCCCATCTCCCTGCCCGTTTGCCACGCCGAACCTGCAAACCGCCACCAACTCGCCCTTCCTCCCTTCTCCTACTCCTCTTCCTCCTCCTCTCCTCCAGTTCCCCCTTTATTTGAAAGCAACATGTCTTGTTCTGTTCATGAGAGCTTTGTCACGAAAATCCCACTCCCTCCCTGCGCATCACTCCCAAACCTGGTTCGATATCGTTCAAGAGCCGATCTTGTATGAAACTGCCCTTTTGACCCACGAGGATTTTGTAGCTAGTTGGATGCCCTGCTCTTCCTCCCCAACGCTGCCCCTTCTTGCTCCTCTTCTCCCGCTCGTCTCCTCCAATTCCTTCTCCCCTTCTCCTGGCTCCTTTGCTTCCTCCTCCCCAAGACAACTCAACCTGAAAGGGATAGGGCTGTGCAGGGACAGGGGGCTGTGGGGTGGGTGCCCAAAGGTGGCAGGGATGGAGGACAGGTGGGGGCCCAATCCATCAGCCTCCGGGACAGGCTTTCTGGGGAAAGCCTGCAAGCAGAAATGCTCTGCAGAGATGGGATGGGACCAGCTGGGGCAGTGCCTCCCAGCTGCACAGGTGACGGTGAGCCTGGCCCCAGGGGCACGTGGGATGGCTGAGCCCAGGGGTGCTACACTGCCTGCCCCCACAGCTGCTCGGTGGCCATCCCCCCTGCTCTGGGGACCAGCATGGCATGGTACAGTGTCCTGTACCACTGAAGGTACAGTGTCCTGGTGCCGTCTGTGCCCCTGGGAGCAGCCAAGTTTGAGCCCAAAGTCCCACCGAGGCAGGCCGAGGTGCCACAGTCGGTCTCCCCCTGCAGTGGAGCAGGACACCACCCATGGGACACAGGATTTGGCCCAATTCCCTCAATGCCAGAGGGGCCTCCTGACCCACAGCTCCCACACAGCTCCACAGTGGGCCAGGGGACACCCAGCACACACGGTGCCCACGGGACCTGCCACCACTCTCCATCCCACACAGCCCCCAGCACACGGCACCCATCAGCAGCCTGGCAGCACCCCCTCCCTGGCACAGGCAGGGAAACAGCTTGGGGAGGGCACTGCAGCACAGGAGGTGCCATGGGGGCCAGGGCCAGGCGAGCAGGACAGTGGGGAGGTGGAAGTGACACCCTCAGCCCTGTTCAATCAGCCTTGAGTTGCCTCCTCCCAGCGCCCCTGTGATGGCAATGCTGATGGACCAAGTACGAGTGTTTGTACTCCTCCTTCTCCTCCTCTTCTTCCTCTCATCGGCTTGTACCCAGACCCTGCCTCCAGCCCTCAGAGAGCAACAGTCCAACCTCTGGCTGTGCCGTGCAATGCACCAGGAGCTGGCGGGAGGGCAAAGGGGTGGCGGTGCCCCTCGTGGCGGAGATGTTGTCCCAGGGGTGTCCCATAGCACCCCTCCATGCACCCCCTAACCCAGCTCGTCCCCGCGAGCTGAGCCCTGCATCCTCTGTCTCTTCTGCCGGGGGCAATCCCAGAGACACCCCAAAGCTACTGGGCTGCACCCCGTGTTAAAGCAGAGCGCGCTGGCGGGCGAGCGCGGATCCCCGTCCCATGGGGGTACCACCGCCCCGGGGAGGGAGGGGGCACCGGTGCCCGGCAGCGGAGCCCGTCAGTGGAGCCCGTCAGCGCATTGCACGGCCCTGCAGCAGGGCGGGAGCCTCTGGTTGGACTGTCCTCGGCAAGGTTCCCCTCTGGCCATGTTGATGCCTGAAAACTCCCTTTATTTTTTTTTTTCTCCCGACAACCGAGTGTTCTGGTGATCCTCCTCCGGCCAGGAGCGCAGCATGTGGTTCCCTGCCCTCGCCCACCACCCCTCCCCCGAGAGAGAGACGTCCCCCCGCCCTCCCGAACATGCATATATATATATATACATGTGCGCACATATATATATGTGTGTGTGTCTGTGTGTCCCTGCGTACCGGCCGCGCGTACGCACCGCGCGCCTTCAGCCCGCCACCGAGCAAATTCGAGCCGAGATGGGCAAACCTCTCCTGATTTGGCTTAACCTTCCTTCCCGTGCGGTGCCAGCAACAGCAGAACGGCCTTTTCCTTCCTCTCTTGTTACCAAGAGCAGCAAATGCCTTTTTCTTTTTTTCTATTTTTTTTTTTGTTCCCTCCCCCCCCCCTCTCTCTCTCTCTCTCTCTGTCCGTCTCTCTCCCTCCTGGCCCCGGCGCCCCCGTCCCCGCTCCCCGCCGGATAACCTTCCCTTTCTGTTGCAGATTTTGAATACCTGCTGCCCAACAGCTTTGAGTCGGAGGGACATGTGTTCATTGCTCCCAGGTAGCTTTGCGTGTGCGCTTGCCGAGGTGTGCATCCGCCCCGGCCCTGCTGCCGACCCCACCATCGCCCCCATCCTCGCCTCATCGTGCCTTGTCCCCGCTCCCCGTGCCCTGTGGCTGTGTGTGTCGTGTGCCCGCTCGGCCGCGGGGCTGCCGCCGGGACCCCGGCCCCGCCGCGCCACCCGGTTGCATCCAGCACAGTATATATCTATACATATATATATGCACCCGGTGCAGCCCGACCTCTGCGCGTGCATATATAGGTATAGTTTCTGAAAATCCTGCCGAGCGAGGGGCCGCCGGCCGCATCATACAGTCGTGCTGGCTGCGGGGTGGGGGGGAGAAGGAGGGGGAGGTTTCGGCCCAAATTTGGGATGCCCAGGGGGTTTGGGGACATGAGGAGAGCGTAGCGGCCCCCTGACGGAGAGATGTGTCCCCTCCCCTGGGCCATGCCGCCCAGTCTTGTCACCTAGCAGGGATGAAGGGCCATCCTTCAATGGGCTGTTTGGGGAGCCCCATGGCTCCGCCAGCACCCCGCCCTTCTCGCCACTACAGTGCAATCTCTGACCAGCCCTAATTAACATCATCAGCTAATCACTATCTGCTCATAGGTCGTTATAGCAGCTAAAAGTCCTGTTAGGGGACGTTTTGCAGTGCAGCTTTTGGGGATTGCAGTGGGTTGAGGTCCAGCCCAGCCACCTGCGGGTACACCCCACCCTCCCGGCCCACAGCAGCAGTCACTCATACCAGCTCTGGGTGAAGCAGCCCGGAATGTGCAGTCACTGGGCAGCGCTGCCGTTCTGGGGAGCTGAGTCCCCAGGCCCTCTGCTGGGCACTGGGAGTGAAGTCCAGGACACACGGGATCCAAAGCAAAGTGTGAATGAGAAACAGGAACACAGTTATTGAAAAGTGGCTGTAAGCACACCGAGGGGATGGATAGGGAGGGGATGCCCAAGGCCCCAGGAGCGGGGCTGCGCCCACGGTGCTGCTCCGGCTGCAGTGCCGGCCTCCGTGTCCGGTGTGGGGCTCTGCAGACGCTGGAGAGAGCAGCGGGTGTGGAAGTCAGGGCGAGCCCTTCGGTATCCCCAGAGCGACTCCTTGAGCGCCCTCGGTGCGGTGGGCGCTGCCCGGCGTGGGCAGGGGCAGGGAGGGGCTGTGGGTGCCCAGGGCGACTGTATGATCGGCTGCCGGCGCTGCCGCGCCCATGGGCCTCTGGAAATTTTCAGAAACCGTATATCCCTGTCCCCCGTGGGTGTGTGAGTACCTGTATCTGTGCGTGTCGGTGGAGGTATTTAGGTGGCTGTTCCTCCCCGAACAGGGGTTGAGGGGCCGGGCCGAGCTGGGCAGGGTGCCTCACCTTTTTCAGCTGCCCTGTGGGCATGCTCCCTGCCAGCCTTTGCTCCCTTTGTCCTCTGAATTACAGTTTTGGCAGTCAGGAGCTTGGCGGAGGGGTTGTGAGTGGGGGAGCCCTGAGCACCCTGGCACTGTTAACAGCCACACTGCTGAGGTGGGAGGCTCTTGGCACACTGGGGTGGCACTAACCTGTGCCACCCAGTCAGAGTCTTGTGGTGACCAACAGGTTACAGCTGTCCCTGGCATCTGTGGGGCTGAGAATCTGTGCTCAGGGTGTCCCAAACTGAAGCAGGGACATGGCACCCACCATACTGCCTGTACCAGGAGTGTCTCAGGGCCAGTGATGCCCGTGTAGCAAGCACCCTTCTTCACCAGCTGGGGCTCAGCCAGCGCCCAACCACCTGTGCAAAGGGCACGGGTATGGCCTTGTGTGTCTGTCTGGTGCTGCCAGTGCAGCTGTGGAGAATCCTGAGGCAAATCCCTGCTGCCACCCACAGTGGAGCCCAATCCCTGGGGTGCCACAGGGGCAGGGCAGGGTGGGCATAGCCCCACAGGTAAGTACGGTGTCAGAGGCACCCAGTCCCACCAGTAGCCCCAGCAGTACGGGGAGAGATGGACTCATGGTTGTCCCATTCTGGGCAAACCAGGATCCATCAAAGCTTGCCCTGGCAGAGGTGGCAGCACCTCAGTGCCAGTGACAGACCCAGTGACTGGTGGGACACTTCTCTGGTGGCACTGCAGGCAGCAGGGGCTGGGTACCGAGCAGTCTGCAGAGATGCCCACAGCCAGTTCCCCTGACGGGGTGACACTCCCAGGAGAGGTGGCATGTCACCACCTTTGTGTCCCTGTCAAGCCTGGGTGCTGGCAGCACAGCCAGCGCCGGCCGTGCCGTCCCCGGGGCAGAACTGACCTTACCTTTTCCATCCCCACGAACCACAAACCTTGTCCCCCAAACCCCAGAGAGTATTGCAAAGACCTCGACCTGTCGGATAACAACACCGAATTCCTGGAAAACTTTATTGCCCTCATGGAAAAGGTGACCCCAGACTCCAAGCAGTGTAAGTAGCTGGGGGGGCTGCTGGGGGGTCAGGGGTGGATGGGGATTCAGGGGGAGATGGAGCAGGGGATAAACTGTGCTGGGGTTGGGGTCCTGGGAGCTGCTGCAGAGTGGGTGCTGGGACAGAGCTGGGGACATGGGTGGCCCTCATGAGGTCAGCTTTCACCTACTCCTCCTCTCCAAGGTGACAACTTCCTCCTGCACAACCTAATCCTGGACACGGGTATCACACAGCAGCTGGTGGACCAAGTCTGGAAGGACCAGGACCTCAACACGTAGGTGGAGGGGAGATGGCCCAGGGTGGGCAGCACTGTCTTGGGACAGATGTGGGTTGGAATGGGCTCTGGAGGCAGGGGCAGAGCAAAACCCTGCTGATGGTTGGTGTACCTGGCCCCTCTCCTTGCAGGTACAGCCTCTTGGCTGTCTTCGCAGCCACCGACGGGGGCATCACCCGTGTCTTCCCTAACAAGTGAGTGCTGCCCTGCACAGTGACATGTCTGCTCCTGCTGGGCAATCTCTGGTGGGACCAGAGATGGAGTGACAGTCATGGCTGTGGCTTCTCCCTGCCAGGGCCGCAGATGACTGGGAGGAGGAACCGGAGCCTTTCAACGCCAGCTTCTACCGGAGGAGTCTGGACAACAAAGGCTACATCTTCAAGCCACCCTACCGAGATGGTGGGTGCCAGCTCAGGATGACAGGGTGTGACCCAGGCTGCTGCTGCTGGCTCCGTGTGTCCCCTGATGTCACCCCTGCCTTCCACAGCTGGCTACCGGGGGCTGGACCTGGAGAACAACACCATCGGGATCCTGGTGAGCACCGCCGTGGAGCTCAGCATCGGGGGCAAGACTCTGAAGCCCGCAGGTAGGCAGGGAGCTGGGTGCCCTGGTGGCAGGTTGGGGGTTCCCTGCAACCCCTCCAGGCTACAGCTCACCCTGTATCCCCACTGCCCCAGTGGTGGGGGTGAAGCTGGACCTGGAGGCCTGGGCTGAGAAGTTCAAAGTGCTGGCGAGCAACCGGACAGACCGAGACCAGCTGGGCACCCGCCGGGTACGTCCTGGGGCTGGCACAGCCAGGGAACAGCAGTGGAGACAGGGCAGGGAGGGAGCTCTGCTTGCTGGGGGGCACTGCTGGGACTCGCTGCTTGTGGTTGGAATGGGTTTGTTCCTCAGGGTTCCTGTCCCCAGCCTCTGGGGACACCACCCTGCATGTCCCCTTCTGGCTGGGAGGATCGCTCTGGAGGGATGACCGTCCTGCTAACCTGTTTCTCTGCCCTGCTTTTGTTTGACAGTGTGACCCCTCAAGCAGCTGTGAGATGGACTGTGAGGCCAACAACAAGGTGGGTGGTGAGCAGGGGTGGAGGCCCAGTCTATGGAATGGCTGGGAGAGGTCCCTGTCCCCTGCTTACCCAGCCTATGCACCCACCTGTTGTCTTAGATAACTCAAGTTCTATCATCATCATAGTACGAGGATTTCATATTATCAGAGCTTCATACCTTCTTAATGTTGCTCACAGGCAGCTCCTCTACACACTGACTTCTCTACGTCCTCACAGTAATCTGACTCCTCTCACTCCTCTTTCCTTACTCTTATATAGCACTAGTTCTTATTGATTACAGGTGTGGCCTGTTAAGATCAGGCCCACCTCCAATCTTCAGCAACTGAAACAGCTGCAACTTACTGGGGGACAAGATCACCCTCTACGCCCACCCTGTGCCCTGCTGCTTCCCAAGCTCAGCCAGACCCAGCCCACCTCTCAGGGATGAAGGCCTGGGGGTTGACCCGTGGACCGTAGACCCCCTGAGAGGGCTGTTAAACCCCCAGGGTGGGTGGTGTCTCCTGCTCCCTGCACCCAGCATGAGTGCTCCTGGCACTGAAATGCATCTGAGGCTTGGGACACCATGCTGCCCCCCTGCCTGACAGCCTGCCACCCTCCCCTGCTGGTCCTGCCTTGCCCTGGGCACGGCCAGGGCTGGATGACACTGCCCTCCTTCCCCAGGACCTCATCTGTGTCCTCATCGATGATGGGGGCTTCCTGGTGCTGTCCAACCAGGAGGACCATTGGTACCAGGTGAGCAGTGCCCGCAGCTCTCCTGGGCAGGGATGCCAGCCAGGAGCTCGTGGCTGTGACACAGCCCCACCCGAGTCCCCTCCAGGGGAGTCCGTGCCAAGATGGCATTTGGGTGCAGATTTGGTGTCCCCATTTCAGGTGGGCAAGTTCTTCAGTGAAGTGGATGCCAACCTGATGTCTGCCCTCTACAACAACTCCTTCTACGCCCGCAAGGAGTCCTATGACTTCCAGTCTGTCTGTGCCCCCGAGGCCCCCAGCAACACGGGCGCGGCGCCCCGCGGCGTCTTCGTGGTGAGCACCCACGGGGATGCTGCATTCCAGCTGGTCTAGGAGCTCAGGGACCCACAAGTGTGTCCCCAGTGCCCCCCATAGGCACCTGCTGGCTCACTGTCTCCTCTTTACCCACAGCCCACTGTGGCCGACCTCCTGAGCCTCGCCTGGTGGACCTCGGCTGCAGCCTGGTGAGTCCTGCCGTGTCCCCTCCCTGGGGCCATTCCCACTGGGGAGTGACACTGGGGTGTCCTTGGGGCTGGGACACCTGACGTGGCCACGCTTTGCTTCCCCAGGTCCCTGTTCCAGCAGTTCCTGTACAGCCTCACCTACAGCAGCTGGTTCCAGACGGGTCAGTGCTGGGGAGCTTTGAGCCGGGAGTGGGCAGGGCTGGGGGGGTTGGTGGCCTTTGGCCCACAGCGCTGTGCTGGCACAGAGGAGGTGGTGGGAGACGGCATGGAGGCCAGGGAGACGAGCTGCATCATGAAGCAGACCCAGTACTACTTCAGCACCGTCAACGCCACCTACAACGCCATCATCGACTGCGGCAACTGCTCCAGGTGGGTCTGTCCCCACTGTCCCGCCCTGGCAGGGCTGGGGACACCCCTGAGGCTGCCTGTGCCAAGGTGCCCGTGCAGCACCTGTGTGGGGGCAGTAGGAGATGCTGTGCAGCATTAAGGGGGACTGTGATACCCGGAGTGGGGGGGGAACAGAGAGGAACAGTGGTGTCCCCGTGGGCTGGGGGTGATGGCAGAGGGTCCCCAGGGATCCTTTGCGTGGAACCAAGCCCTGGAAGGCCATCAAGGCCATCAGTGCTGAGTCCCTGGGCAGCCCCTCAGCATGGGGATGGAGAGGAAGGTGGAGATAAGGATGGGGATGGAGGCCAGGGCAGGGAATGGGGATAGGGACAAGGCTGGGAATGAGGATGGGAATGCAGACAGGCATGAGGTCAGGGATGGGGATGAAGCTGGGGATAGGGATGGGGAGGAGGACAGGGACAGTGATGAAATTGGGTCTGGGGAGATGCTGCAGAGTTCAGCAGGGCTGGCACTGGCGGCTGGGGGGACTGGGGCACAGGGTAAGGGGAGTCCCTCTGCCTTTGCACCCCCAGGCTCTTCCATGCACAGAGACTGGCCAACACCAACCTGCTCTTCGTGGTGGCTGACAAGCCCCTCTGCAGCCAGTGTGAGTCTGTCAAGCTGCTGCAGGCAGAGGTAAGAGGTATCCTTTGGTGGCTCAGCTGCATCCCACAGGGATGTGGTGGCAGTGAGCTGGGGGGGCACGTGGGATCTCTGGGAAAGGCAGCAGGGCAAGGACCTGTGGAGTTTGCTGGGGGTGGAGGGAGCTGGCCCGTGGCCAAAGGGGCAGGGGGTGCCCTACAAGCCACCACTGCCCTGTTCCTGGTGGTTTCCTTGACCTGCCAAGCCCCCCCGAGGGACCCCAACCAGTGCGAGCTGGTGGACAGGCCCCGCTACCGGAAAGGCCCCCACATCTGCTTCGACTACAATGCAACAGTACGTGGGGCAGGGGAGGGAGCAGGGCTGGGCTGGCCTGGGGAGGGGGGGTATCCCCTGGGCAGGGGGGCAGAGCCATGAGGGGTCCCCCTGGGGGTGCCCCACTGGGGAGGTTTGGGCAGTGGGTTCCCTTGAGCAGGGAATGGAGCCATGGGGGGATCCCAGAGGAGCAGAGCTGAGGGGGAAATGGAAAGGTGAGTGCCTCCCCTGGGGGGAACAGAGCCATGGGTGTCCCCCAAGGGGGACAGGGCCATGAGGGGATCACCCAGAAGGGTGAGGGGACCCCTCTGGTGGGGGTTTGGAGCCCAGGGAGGAAAGGGAGGAGGGCTCAGGGGCCCCGCGGTATTCCCTGCAGAGGTCACAGCTCTGAGGGGTCCCTAGGAGAGCAGTGCCATGGAGTGCCCTCCTGGGGGAAAGCGCAGAGCCGCGGGGGTCCCGGGGAGAGCAGCAGCAGGGCTGGCCCCGGGGCTGTGCTGTGGGGCTGGAGGCTCTCAGGACTTCAGGGAGCTGGCAGATGCCCCTGCCAGGGCAGTGGGTGCCCCAGGAGTGCCGAGGCACTGCTGGGGGTGCCCCATGGCCCCTCTCTCTTCACCCACCCAGGAAGATACCTCAGACTGCGGCCGAGGGGCTTCCTTCTCCCCCTCCCTGGGGGTCCTGCTCTCGCTGCAGCTGCTGCTCCTCTACTCCAGCACCAGCCGGCACCCACTGCCCCCGGCCGCCTGCCTTTAGCCCCCCGGCCGCCCCCGCCAGCTCTCTTTTCTTTCAACTTCCATCTCCATGCCCCTCCCCGGCCCGGTGGAGCGGGAGCGACGCCCCCTCCGCCGCCTCGGGGACCCCCCGGTGCCGCCCTGCTCTCCCCGCCGGCCGCAGCCAAAGAAGAGCCGGGGTGCGGGCAGGGGCTCCCGGCAGAGCGGGGACCGGCACGGGGCCCCGGCGTCGCGCCCTCCCGGCCCCTCGGACTTGGAAAAGTGGCGTCGGTGTCCTCCGCCCGCGACCCCCCCCATCCACCTCGCCTATTTTTTTAGCCTGAAAATTTTAAAGCAGATCTTTCTACATCGAGTTTCCAACATTTTCACCTGGAGACCGGCGGGGTTTATTGTCAGCAACGAGGACACATGGGAAAACAAACGAAAAAAACAAAAAGAAAAAAAAAAGGGAAAAAAAAAAACGGTGGGGGGGGGGAAGGAAAAAAAAAAAGAAAAAAGAAAGAAAGGACTTGACTGTGCGGGTCAGTATCATTTGTTCTGGCGGTACCGGCCCCAGGGCGTGTGGGGCAGCTGCAATCCCTGCGGGCTCATCCCTGCGGGCTGGGGCTGGCAGGGACAGGGACAGGGACAGTGGCCTTTGCCTGCGGCACGATGGAGCCCCGGCCCCTCCGCTGGGGTCAGCCGTCCTTGGGCACAGATACTGGCGTGAAAAGGAGGGAGGGAAAAAAAGCATTTTGTTTCTTTTCCGTTCTGCAGATCACTGTGAATCCTGCCCGCTCAGCCCTGCCCCCCTCCAGCCCTGCCCAGCCCCCCTGCCCTGCCAAAGAAAGCGCGCTGGCCTGGCCGGGGCCGTGCTGCTCGGCCCGGGGGACATGCCCCGTGTCCCCAGGGGGTCACGCCGTGCCGGGACGTGCCGCACGTCCTCGAGTGCCCCGCGGAGCGGGAGGTGCCACATGTGCCCAGAAGGGCCGTGCCCGAGGGGCCGGGGCTCTCTCCGGGGGTGTCATCCCCCAGTCGATCCACCGGGTGCCGAGGAGGGGACAGCGCGGCTGCTCTGCCCTGGCACCCCGCAGACCCCGCTGCACCCCACAAACCCAGCCCGGAGAGTGCCGGGGGCTGGAGGGACCCGGAGCAGGGTGACGGCTGTGACACCCGGGGTGCCACACCCCCCCCCCCCCCCCCCCCCCCCCGCTGCTCCCGGCAGTGCCGGGGGTCCCTGGGCAGCCCTCACCCCCCGGGGCACCCCGCTCAGAGCCACCCCATCAACCGGGTCCAGGGGAGCCCCCTAGGCACGGCCACCCCGGGGGGGCTGGGGAGGGCGCCAGGAGCTAATTAGTGCTGGGGTTAATTAATGGTCATTCTGCTTGTAGCTTTTTCAGTGTGTGTTTGGTTACTGTCTCTGGGAACCGTGTTTGAACAGATGGCTCTGTGTTACCGGGAGTGTGTGTACTTCTGTAGTCTAGTTAGGTGCTCTGCCAGAAAACCACCACTATACATACCTATAAATATATACATATATAGTCTATTTTAAGTTAAAAACCAATGAGACAAACGGGCGGCACCGTGGCCCCGGGCCCCCCGTCCCACCGGGGTCACCTCCTGCCCTGTCCCCACCCGAAAGCTTCTCTCTGCTCATTCAAAGGCATTGGGTTTTTAATTGATTTTCTTTAATTTATTTTTAATTTCTTTGGGTTCTTTCTTTCTTTTTTTTTTTTTTTTTGTACAGAAGAGTTGGAAAACTAAAAAAAAAAAAAAAAACAAAACAAAAAGACGATTTGTAAGATATTGTGCGTGTGACTCCTTGTAAAATATTTTCAAATGGTTTATTACAGAGACTCAGTTATTAAATAATGTTCATATTTTCACTTCACAGGCGGTGGCTGCGTCATTGCCCGGGGCCGTGGGCACGGCTGGGGGGGCACAGCACGGGGGGGGCACAGGATATCGGGGGGCTCCCGCCAGATGGGACACTGCCCTCAGCCCTGCTGCACTCGGGGGGCAGGGACACGGGACAGGGACAGCGCAGAGCCGCGGGCTCACAGAGTCCGCACGCTGCACAGAGGGGCTGGGGCACAGCGGGGACTCAGCCCCCCATCTTCCCGTGTCCCCGCAGGACCGTGTCACCCTTCCCACGTCCCACTCCATGCCCGTGTGCCCGCAGCCATGTCCCGCCGCTGCAGGGGGTCAATGTCCCCTATTGCCCTCCGTGTCCCGTCCGCCCGTGTCCATACCCCCATTTCCCGGGGTTTCTGCTCGCCCTGTACGCACCCCCATGACTGTGTCCTTCAAGCCCCGTAACCGTCTTCTGCCATCCCTCTCCCCGACGTCCGTGTGGCTCGTTTGTCCCATGTCCTCCCGTTTCGTGTCCCTGTCTCCCCTCCGCGTCCGTGTTCCCCCGTGTCCCCCGGTCGGGTGTCCCGTGTCGACCCGCGCTGCCAACGTGGCCGGACTACAAGTCCCGGCGTGCCCCGCGGCGCCTTGTCCCCGCCCACACGGCAGTCCCGCCCCGGCGCCCCCGTTCCGCGCATGCGCAGCGGCCCTGTTTGTCCGCGCCCGGCCTGGCCCAGCAAAGGGTCTGAGCGCGGCCTGGCCCGAGGCGGCCGCGGAGGGAGAGACCGGGGCCGGGGCCGGCCGGGGGCCGCGCGGGGCCCGGCGCGGGGAGGCGGGCGGGTGGGGCCGGGCAGCCCCCGCGGGGCCGCCCCGTCCCGCCCGCGGGGCCGAAGATGCGGCGGTACCTGCCGGTGGCCCGGCAGCACTTCCTGGCGGCGCTGGCCGGCACCAGCGTGGTGGTGAAGTCGCTGAGCGCCGCCGTGGTGCTGCTGTACCTGCTCTCCTTCGGGCTGGACACGGCCTACGGGCTGGGGGTGACGCCCGGCTACCTCCTGCCCCCCAACTTCTGGGTGTGGACGCTGTTGACGCACGGGCTGGTGGAGGAGCGCGCCTGGGGGCTGGCGGCCAGCCTGGCCACGCTGGGCACGGCCGGGCGGCTGCTGGAGCCGCTCTGGGGCGCGCTGGAGCTCCTCGTCTTCTTCGCCGTGGTGAACATCTCCGTGGGGCTCCTGGCGGCCCTCGCCTACTTCCTCACCTATGTGGCCTCCTTCCGCCTCCACTATCTGTTCGCCGTCCGCATCCACGGCGGCCTGGGCTTTCTCGGGGGGGTCTTGGTGGCCCTCAAGCAGACGATGGGGGACAGCACCGTACTGAAGGTGCCTCAGGTCAGAATGAAGGCTGTCCCCATGCTCCTGCTCCTTCTACTGTCTCTGCTGCGGCTCGCTGCCCTCGTCGAGAGCAATGTACTGGCCTCGTACGGCTTCGGGCTCCTCTCCAGCTGGGTCTATCTCCGCTTCTACCAGCGGCACAGTAGAGGCCGCGGAGACATGAGCGACCACTTCGCCTTCGCCACTTTCTTCCCCGAGATCCTGCAGCCCGTGGTGGGTCTGGTGGCCAACCTGGTGCACAGCGTGCTGGTGAAGGTGCGGGTGTGCCGCAAGACCGTCAAGCGCTACGACGTGGGTGCCCCGTCCTCCATCACCATCAGCCTGCCGGGGACGGACCCCCAGGACGCCGAGAGGAGAAGGTACCTCCTGCCCTGCCCAGGGGGATTGTGTTTAGGGACAGCCAGGGTACAGTTTAAAATCCAGCTAAGGAGGAGGGGGGAGATTTAGGTGCAGGGGCTCAGGAGGACCTTTCTTCATGTGGTCTGCCATGGAGGTGGTGAGGAGCATTTCAGGGAGCTGGTGGGACATTATCTTGCTCTTCCAAATGTGGAGCAGCAATGGAAAAGCAGCAGAGATCCTGGGAAACGGGCAGACAAGGTTGGGGTCCCTGCAGAAGAAAGGAGGACAGCCTGGGACAGTGACAGCCCCTACTCGTGGCAGTCTTCCACCAGTTGGAAGGCCAGGGGAGGGTAGTGAGTCAGCCCCACACAGCCAGCACTGGCCTTCCCGAATCCTGGCAGGAGGGTTTGGACAGGTGCTGGCACTCCCTTTTCCCTGCCCTGCTTTATGCCTTTATTCCCCATTTCCGGAGCTGCCCTTATGCTGACTGCCTCCAGTTGCACCACGTAGCATGAAAACTCCGTGTGAGTAGTCTGGGAGCCGGAGTGGATTTTTGTGGAGCAGTCCCAGGCGCTCCAGGTCTTCCCCAGCACTGCTGAACCCACCCTTTCCTGCTGGGAGGAAGCCAGGGACTGACTTGCACAGTGGCCCACGGGGCACAGCCGCTGACCCGGGGTTAACCTGCCCACGTGCCCTTGTCCTGCAGGCAGCTGGCCCTGAAGGCTTTGAACGAGCGGCTGAAGCGCGTGGAGGACCAATCAGCCTGGCCCAGCATGGAGGATGATGATGAGGAGGCGGCAGCAGCAGCAAAGGCCGACAGCCCGCTGCTGCCCGAGCCCGGCACGGCCGGGAAGAGCCCTGGCCAGGAGTCCAATCTCATCAGCTTCCAGGACGCCCCGGGCCAGCTGTGACCGGGCCCTTCCCGCCCTGTCTCCGTGGGAGAGCTGCTAATCCCCCTCGCGTCCCGCACGGCCGGGGGCGGGGACTCCTCCCGCGGCACAGGCAGGGGGATACCTCATTCCAACGCTTCGCTGCTGCTCACGGCCAGCACCTGGCACCCGGGACAGTGACACTGCTTCCACCGTGAGGATAGGGATTCCTGGAGCCTCTCCCTCAGCCGGGGCAGGCCGTGGAGTCGGTGCAGGCAGCGGGGGCTGTTCTGGGAGAGGAACACGGGGCTGATCCCTACCCCAAGCCGCTGTGCTGGCCCTCGTGGGATCGAAGTCAGCTTCTCCTCTGTGCCAGGGCTTGGCCAGAGCACTCAACACTTATTTTCTCCTTTCTGAAGGTAGTTTTGTCCCTAACTGAGGCAATGGGAAGGCTAGTGGGTTTCTCTTCCGAATGTCTTTCTCATGGCCTCCCCCTGCTCCAGCAGGAGCTTGCCAGGGCCGGTGAGAAGTTTGTTGGGTAGGAGGGGACAGGACCCTGGGCAGGAAGAGGCCACCCAGCCCCTCATGGTGGTGCTCCAGCACTGCCAGCTCCAGGTTTTCATGGTGGGGATTCTCTCCTCCCTCTCCTGCCCCCTCCCCCTGCGAGGAGCTGCTGCCCTTGGCTGCTCCCCTGCTAATCCGTTTGCCAGATTACACTAGAAGCTGGAATTAATTTTACAGTGGGACTCTAGCTGCTTCCTCTGGCAGCAGGTTTTCTTTCCTGCAGGTAGAATATGGGCTCCCCCTTTCTTTTCCCTCCCTCTTTGTTGACGGAGTTTTTTTCCTGGATGGAGAGGATGCTCCCTGTGACAGCCTCCACAGCTCCTGATCCAGTGGGCAATTCCCAGCCCTGGATGCGGATCAGCAGTGTCATGATTATTTTTTTAAAAGGACCACACGAGAAGGTTTTGTCAAATGGGAAGAACACAGACCTTTGGGTATCAATAAAGAGTTCTTTGAAAGCGCTGGCTCCTGCAGCAGAGCATGGGCAGGGTGGGGGACCCGGCCCAGAGCAGCCCCTGGGGGCTCTTGTCAGGAGGCTGGGGAGGTGGTTTCTTCCCAGGTGCTCCCAGCAGGGAGAGATGTCTGCCTGCACCCCAAAAGTCATCCCACCCAAGAAGTAAGGAGGGCTTGTTGCACTCTAGCTGCCTGAAATTTTTATTGAATAAAAGCTCTGGATACAGAGGAATTTTTCAGCCTGGGAGCTGCTCCCAGCTCTCCAGCCCTGCCGGGAGCAGGATGCGTGCTGGAAGGAAGGCTGTTGTGCCAGCAAGGAGGTTTCTTCCTGCCTTCCCAAGGGTTCATTGCCCAGGTCTGTGCCTCCCACCGTGTTCACACTGTTCCCTATGCCTTGCTGGCTGCATGTTCACAGCCCGGCTCAGTAATTTGCTCTGTAAACCGACCCCACCCCATCAGGCCGAGCCAGCCCACGGAGGAGGGGTTTGTGCGTGGCAGTGGGTGTCCAGACCCAGGGCCTTGGGGCAGAGCTGCCCCCTCTGATCCCAGGAACTGCCCGTGCCATGGGCACACACCTGCTGCCGTACCATTACTCGCGTGCCACCACCCTGCCCCAGCCCTGCCAGGGCTTAAGCCACAACCATGCCCTGCGTTCTCCTGTCAAGCTGCCCCCGTGGCAGGAGAGGCAGCGTGGTGCCAGCTGCAGCCTCCCAGGAGAGAAGCAACCCCCTGCCCTCCTCACCAGGATGGCCCCCACCCTGCCTGCTCCAAAGCAGCCCTGCGCCTGCGTGGGAAGGGAAAAGAAGCAGGAATCCTGATTGAGCCCTCCATTTCCCAGCACTGAGCACCAAGCTGCCACAGGGACTGGCAGCTTTACCTGTGCCAGGGAATATCCCCACCGAGGCAGGGTGAGGTGTCGCACACATCTGGAGCGGCTTCTCCCCAGGGACAAGACACTACGGACAATCCAGGACTAAGGAAAGACAAGTAGGTAGAAACCAAGTTCCAAGGAGACCCTGTGCGAGCAGGGAGGCTGCCAGCTCTCTCCAAGGGGAGGCCCAGCTCGCTCTGGGAAGTTCAGGTCAGCATCAAGCCCTCAGTGCTGGCTCCGTTTGCGGTACAGGTACGCATTGCTCACCTGGTTCATGATAACCAGGCTGGTGATGAGGGGACACAGCATGGCGAGGTACCACGAGGCACCGGTCACCGTGGTGGTGAACCAGAGGGAGCACATGCCCAGCATCAGGCTGGCACAGCCCAGCAGGTAGCCCACGAGCCCTGAGGTTGCGTGGTACAGCTTCAGCTTGGCCAGAGTCCAGTTCTTCATCAGCTTGGGGTAGAGCAGGAGCACGCCCCCGGCGCACTGCCCACTGGTGTACAGCACGGCCAGCAGCCCCGTCAGCCCGTGCCAGGTGACAAAGTGGCCCTTGCCGTTCAGGTGCTTGTTGTAGGTAATGATTCCCAGCCCCAGGAGAGCACAGAGCAGGGCGAGCAGCTGCAGGGCCCAGTGCACCCACACTCGGACCTTGCGGGAGAAGGAGCGCAGCAGCGAGGTCTCCGGGGAGAAGATCAGCAGCGCTTCCGTCATCAGGAACGAGAACTGGGGGACAGAGGGCAGCGGCACTGGCACCGGACAAACGCCCCTGCGCCTCGGCTCCCGGGGCTGGGCTCAGCCTCCCCTCACCCGGGGCTCCCGGGGCCCGGCACCCACCGCCCGGGATCAGCCTCCCCTCACCCGGGGGCTCCCGGGGCTCAGCATCCACCACCCAGAGACTCCGCCGGCACGGCCCCTGCCTCCCCCGCGGCAGCGGGCGGTGACCGGGGCAGCGGCACTTACCGCAAGGGCCATGAGCAGCGGGTGCCAGGAGAAGAGACCTAGAAGGGAAGCGCAGGTAGAGGTGAGCTGAGACATCCGGCCCTCCCCGCGCCCCGGGCCCCGGCCCCGCCGGCACTCACTGGATCCGGGCCGCGCCAGCACGGCCACGGCGGCGGGGAATCCCAGCGCCACGAGGTGCGCGGCGGCGCCGGAGACCACGCGCAGCGAGCGGTACAGGCGGGACTCGGTCTCGGCCGTCAGGGCCATGTTGGCCGGGCGGGCGGAACCGCCGCTGCCGACATGGCCGGGCAGCGGCGCGGGCTCCGATTGGCTGAGGCGGGCTGTCCGTCAACACTAGAGCCCGCCCCGCCGCGCTACGCCGTCCTGAGTGGCGGGAAGTACTGTCGCTCAATGTCGGGGCACGCCCCCCCATGCGGCCCTGTGATTCCGCGAGCGGCGCTACGGTGGCCGGCGGGGCTGGGCCGGTGCTTGGCCGCTCGCGTCCCGCCATGGGTGGCCGTATCGAGTGCGTGTTCTTCAGCGAGTTCCACCCCACGCTGGGGCCCAAAATCACCTACCAGGTGCGGGGCGAACGGCCCGGGGCTCGCAGCGCCTGCCCGCGGCGGGGGGTGGGACTGGGCCGTCGGGAAAGGGAAGGGGGCGCAGGGACAGGGGGCGCTCCCCGGTGCGGGACGGGGCTCGGCTGGAACGGAGCCTCCTGTGCCGCTGCAGGTCCCCGAGGACTTCATCTCCCGGGAGCTGTTTGACACCATCCAGGTGTACGTGATCACGAAGCCCGAGCTGCAGAACAAGTTGATCACCGTGTGAGTGCGGGCAGAGACCCGTCCCTGCCCGGGAGCTGCTGTCCCGCCCGGCTCCGTGCAGAGCTCAGCCCGGTGGGGTGGCACTGCCGGCGCGCTGGGCTCCGGGCCCTGGGGACAGCAGAGTCACTGCGGGTGGGCGGTCACATTTGGGGGTGGTTGGTGCTGTATCTCCTGCTCCGCCAGCCTTAAATCCAGGAAATCAGCCTGTGATTTGCGCTCTGAGCATATAGGGCATCATTTTTCTTGCAATATAAAGAATCCTACCTGCAGAGCCGACTGGGAGCCATCCTTGTGGGGGACTCGAGGCTCCCTGAGGGCACAGGTGCAGGTCACAGGTGTCCCCACAGGACGGCCATGGAGAAGAAGCTGATCGGCTGCCCCGTGTGCATCGAGCACAAGAAGTACAGCAGGAACGCTCTGCTCTTCAACCTGGGCTTCGTGTGCGACGCCAGAGCCAAGGCCTGCGCGCTGGAGCCCATCGTGAAGAAGCTGGCTGGCTACCTCACCACCCTCGAGGTGAGGCTGGGCACGGCCAGGCTGCCTCCCCACCCACCCCGCAGAGCGTGGGCACCTCAGCAGGGTCCTGGAGCATGTGGGGGCCACTGGCCGTTGCTGGGACAGGGGCTGGATTCACAGTGAGGAGGAGATTGTGCTGGTTTCCTACAGATGTCTTCAGTTCTAAAGGGGAGCAGGACCTGGGCTTCTGTAGCCAGTAATCCTGTGGGAAGCTGCTGACTTGACTTTCTGCTCTTTTCAGCTGGAAAGTGGATTCATCTCCAATGAGGAGAGTAAACAGAAGTTGGTTCCCATCATGACCATCCTGCTGGAGGAGCTGAATGCCAAAGGGAAGTGCACCCTGCCCATAGGTACGGCGAGGACAGGGCTGTGCTGGGAGACAGCTGGGCCATTCCCTGCCCAGGTTTGCTCTGCCTGTGCTGCTCCCTGCAGCTCCCTGCCTGTCTGTGCTTGGATCTGGGGGTGTCTGAGCCAGCCTTGCCCTACCTGGCTCCAAGGGAGAGGTGGGATGGGGTTATGGGCTGCCAACACCCTGTTCTGTGTGCCATTGTGGTGTCCTGGGATTGTTGGTTACAAGCTCCTGAGGGAGCACTGTTTTGCACAGAGATTGAATCTTCTCTTTTCCCGGGCAGATGAGTCAAACACCATCCACCTGAAGGTGATTGAGCAGCGCCCAGACCCCCCCATTGTGCAGGAGTATGATGTCCCTGTCTTCACCCAGGACAAGGATGACTTCTTCAACTCCCAGTGGGATCTCACCACGCAGCAGGTCCGTCTGCTTGACACTTTGATGGGGATCTGTTTCCAGACCACTGCAGGAGTTGGGCTGTCCTAGAGATCCCCACATTATGAGCAGGTTTTGGTGCTGCCCTGGGCTTTGTGCTTGGGCCTGTGAGCAAATAATTCACCAGCACAAGGTGAAACCACACCTGGGGATGGACCCTGCCCATCCCAGCTTCTCCCAGATGCAGGGGAGCTGCTTGGGCTTCAGGCTGATGCCTCAGTGCTCTCTGCCTTTTCCCTCCTGCCTCCCCACTCCCAGATCCTTCCCTACATTGATGGATTCCGGCACGTCCAGAAGATCTCTGCCGAGGCCGACGTGGAGCTGAACTTGGTGCGCATCGCTGTGCAGAACCTGCTGTGAGTGCCTGCAGGGCTGCCTGGCCAAAGGGGGTGGGGGCTGCCACAGGGCTCCTCTCACCCTTCCCTGTCCATCTGCAGGTACTACGGGGTCGTCACTCTTGTCTCCATACTCCAGGTGGGTCGGGCTGTGGAGCTGTGAGCAGGATTTGGGAAGTGTCTGGGGAGGGGAACAGCGGGGTTGGAGTGGGCCAGGCCTGTCTGTCAGAGCTACAGCTGAGCAGAGCTGCTTTTCCATCACCCTGCAGTACTCCAATGTCTACTGCACCACACCCAAGGTCCAGGACCTGGTGGATGACAAGTGCCTCCAGGAAGAGTGTCTGTCCTATGTCACCAAACAAGGTACAGTGACGCTGCCTGGGGATGCTGGCCCAGGCAGGGGGACAGGGCAGCTGAGTGGTGACTTGTCATTGCAGGGCACAAGCGAGCCAGCCTCAGAGATGTCTTCCAGCTGTACTGCGGGCTGAGCCCTGGCACCACCGTGCGAGACCTCATCTCCCGCTACACCCTGCAGCTCCAGAGGGTGGATGAGAGGTCAGAGCCCTCCTGATTAGTCCCTGAGGGCCGTGGTGGCACTGGGGGTGGCAGAGACAGTGAGCAGGAAGAGCTCAACCCTGCGTCTGTAGGGTAGGAACTGTGAGGCAGTGGTGGAGCTTGTGGAGCAGAAGGGAATGTGGGGAGCTGGGGCATTTGGCACCTCGGCATTGTGGTCCCAGTCTCTTTCCTCCTCATTCCCAGGAGGCTGATCCAGTTTGGTTTGATGAAGGGCCTGATCCGGCGGCTCCAGAAATACCCAGTCAAGGTGGCCCGGGACGAGCGCAGCCACCCCGCCCGGCTGTACACAGGATGCCACAGCTACGATGAGATCTGCTGCAAGACGGGTATGGATCCGTAGGACCCACAGGATCCTCTGCTCCTGCGCGCCCCAGGGCTGCTGGGAGACATGGGCATGTCTGCCTGCCCACGGCTGGGCGCTGCTCCTGGGTTCTTGCCCCTTGGGAGCCTTCAAACTGCAGGGAGACGGGACTGTGGGCCAGGCTCTTCTCCAAGCCAGACTGCCAAGCCCATGTTGCCAGGGGCAGGGCTTGGGGACTCCACCCAGCCCTCTGATAGCGCTGCCAGGTGCCCCACTGACCCACAATGACACCCTACTAACACCCCACTGCCTTCCTCCCCAGGCATGAGTTACAAGGAGCTGGATGAGCGCCTGGAGAATGACCCCAACATCATCGTGTGCTGGAAGTGACGCAGCCCTCCCTAGAGCTGTGTCCCCTCACGCGTCCCCGTTGTGTCCCCTGCTGTCCCCGCCACGTGTCCCCGCTGGCCGCGCCCGCTCCTCCGCGCCGCCAGGGGGCAGCAGAGCCCGCCCCGCTCCGCCGCTGCCGCCGGCCCGCCGCGAGTCCTCCGCGCCGCCAGGGGGCGGTGTCGGCGGCGCCGTTGCCACAGCGACGCGGACGCCATGGCCGCCATGCCCGGGCCGCTGCTGCCGGCCGAGGCCGAGGCGCTGGTGCGAGCCCTGCGGGGCTCCGAGCTGCGCGACATCGGCGGGCAGGGGTGCGGGGACACGGCCGTGGGGTGTCTGTGGTGGGAGAACATGAAAGAGGGACTTTAAATTTGGGTGGTTCTCTTTGGGGCTGTGGGAGCACATGAGGGGGCCCAGTTTTGGGGGGGTCACAGTGGGGGTGAGGAGGGGTTCCCAGAAGGTTTTGGGTAGAGAGGAGGAGTCCTGGTTTTGAGGTGACCCCAGAGGGTTGGGGTGGCGTGAGAGAAGGGGCTGCAATTCTGGAGTGTTCACGGAAGGAGTGGGGGAGATTGGAGGGTCCAGGGTGAGGAGGGGTCCCAGATGTGAGTGTCTGTGAGGGGGGTGATGGAGGGGCTCCCCCTGGTTCTGTGGTGTCCCCACTGACAGAGGACACAGAGGGTGCTGCTGGGGCAGCAGGGCTGTGCAGTGGAGCTGCAGCCCCGGGCTCAGGGCACAGTGTGGGGCTGGGGGTTACAGGGGCAGGTTTCCCTACATGAGGGACCCTCGCCACGGCACCCCCAGAGCGCAGTGGCACTGGTGTCCCGCTGGCTGCCCCGCAGATGGCTTCGGCAGCACGAGTCTGTGGAGAAGCTCAACATGCACGGCATCCTGAGCGCCTCGGCGGGCCAGGAGCAGCTCCTCACTGAGCTGCTGGTCAGCCATGCCAAGGTGAGCCTCCCTGGGTGCAGGAGTGACCCCCGTGCTGGGCCCTCAGCTTCCAGCTGGGCTCGCCCTGTGGGCAGCGTGCAATTGTGGAATAAAACGCCGAAGAATCTGTTGTGTCTTTGGAAAAGACATTTGACTGGTGGTGTGCCAGTTTTGTTTTTTTAAAAAAATTAAAGGTCAAGCTGTGGTATTTCTACTTGCTGGTGTCTGGTTTCTCTCTTGGAGGTTGTTTTGGTCTCCTTGGTGCACTGGTCCCTCTGGTTGCAGATCTCTGACCTATGCCTGAGGGGTCCCAGTCCTGGCTGTGAGATTGCCTGGAGCTGCCCAGCTCCTTGGGGTCACCTTCCCCCTCTGCAGCCCCAGGAGCTGCACCCTGCTGTGAGAAGCTGCTGGCTTCTGAGCTGGAAGAGTTCAGAGCATGCCCCAGGGCCACCCTCTTCCCTGGGTGACTCCAGAGGGGCTGACCATTAGCAACAAACTGGTTTCCCTTGCAGCCCTGGTCTGAAAGGCTTCACTTCCCCATCCCTTCCCTGTCTAGATTCCTGTTCTCATTGGGGAGCTGATCTCTGTGGAGATCTGGAAGCACAAGATCTTTCCCGTGCTGTGCCAGCTGCAGGACTTCAAGCCGAGGAGCACCTTCCCCATCTATGTCGTGGTGAGTACAGGAGTGCTGGGAATGAGCCTGAAAATGGGTCAGGCACAGCTCTGCTTGAAAATACTTGTCACTCTGAAGGTCTCAGGGTTAAGGTGAGCTGTGGGACACACTGGGAAGTGCCTGGTTTCCCAGAACAAATACAAGCCCTTGCCCCAGGAGGGACAGGGATTCACTCCCAGGGAAGTTTGGCTTTGTGGAGAGCTGTCCCCTCTCTAATCCCACACAGGGTCTTGCAGGCACTGCTGGGTGCAGCAAAAGCCATTCCTGGAGGCAGCTGTGCTCCTGGCTGTGGCTCCCAGTGCTGCCCCTGCTCCCTGGGGTGTTTTTTTTCCCCCTCTGAGCACTGTTTTTCTCTAGCCAGAGGCTCTCCAGTGTTATGTACCTCTGGGCTAACAAAAATGTAACTTTTTATTACTGATCTCCTGGGACCAGTGGTCCTGTAGGCTATTCTTGGCAAGGGAATGATGTCCAGATCTGGGCTTCCTTGCAGAGGGATGCAGCTCTTGACCTAAGGAAAATTTGCCTGAGGCTTGGAGGTTTTAACTCATTTTCAGTCCAGACAAACACCTTGTAGGGGCAAGGTGGTGTCTTCCCTGAGCAACTAATTGCCTCAGGGCAGCTATTCCATAGTTCCCAGACCAGGACAAGGCTGTTTGCCCCAGTCCCAGGGCCTGGGAGAAGCACAGCCATGCAGAGCACTGCCCCAGCTCAGACACTGGCTCTGTTCTGGTGCCAGAGCCTGCAGCTTGGCCAAGGGCAGTGGCTGTCCTGCCCCTGCAGCACTGGCAGAGCCCTGAAAAGCCCTGCCTGCTGGGAAGTGTGGCCCTCCATTGGCATGTTGGAGTGTCACAGGCATGTCAGCATAAATATTAACATGAACTGCATGAACTGGAGCTGTTTTGAAGGTTGCATCACTTGTATTTTTCTCTTTGGCCACAACTACATAAGCAGCTTCTCAGAAAAGCCCTTTTCCCTGTCCCAGTGCTGCTCCACTGGTACTCACTCTTGCCATTCTCCTCCCACAGCTGCACCATGAAGCTTCCATCATCAACCTCCTGGAGACAGTGTTCTTTCACAAGGTGAGAGACCGGCTCAGCTTTCCCAGGTGGAAAGCCCCTGGGGTGGAGCACTGTGGGGACCAAGCTGTGTGAACGAGCCCCTTGTGGCTGTGCAGGAGATCTGCGAGTCAGCTGGGGACAGCGTTCTGGATCTAATCGATTACTGCCACCGCAAGCTGACCCTGCTGGCAGCTCGGAGCACCAAGGCACCAGCAGTGACCTCAGCAGAGCTTCGTGCCGAGCCTCTGGCCAGCCCCTCATCCATGCAGGTGAGGAGAAAGCCCTGGAGCTCCCTGGGGACATGTGTGGTGAGCAATGTGGGCAGCCTGCAGAGGTACAGGGAGGCCTTTCCATGGGTTGCAGCCCTGGCACCTCCTGCCCACCTCAGGGTGTCTGGTGCTTCTCTGTGCCTGTGGCTGCATCCACCCCCTCCACTCTGCAGCCTGGCTTCTGCCCTGCCTGGTGCTAGTGCCAGCCTGAGGCTTCCTGCAGGACATGCTCAGAGCTCTGGGGTGGGACACGCTGGGGAGTTGATGGGCAAAATATTCAGTAGAGGGCTTTGGCCATTTGCTGTTGCTCTTGGAAGCTGTGTGGATATCTCTCCCTGAAGTTTGGGAGGCCAGTCTGGGTCAGGCTGCCAGTATAGCCAGCCAGGCTAACCATGAGAGAGATCTGACAACCAGGAATTGTCCTCATGTCCTTCCCCCAGCTTCCTTTATTCCCTGAGAAACACCCCCTCCGAGCCGGTCTGGGCCAGCAGCGATCCCAGAGCTTTCCCAGTCAGGTATTCCCAGGCTGACACACACACACCTTCCCAGAGCAGGAGCTGCCTTTGCCTCTGGTGCTTCTCAGCACCTGGAGCTGCACATCAGGAGGAGTATCTGGAAGAGCAGGGTTAAAGGGAGAGCCTGAACCTCCCCTCGCCTCCATCCTTTGGCTTGCTGCCCAAGCACATACTTCTCTCTCAGAAAAGGGAAGGAAGTGGAGGGATCTGGAGCACAATAGGGATTTTTTCCAGGAAATGTTTTCCCAGCTGGGGAGGGGAAAGGGGTGTCTCTGTTACTGCTTTGACACGAACATAAAACCCCAGACATTTTCTAGCCAATGGGATTCTCAAAAGCAGTCATCTTCCAGAGAGCCTGGTTTCCTCTGATTCATTCCATCCTCTCCTGACCTTGTGTACAATAACCCCTGTAAAAAAGCTGTTCCTGCCATCTCCTGGGCTGTGGAGCCTGTTGTCCTTTGGAACTGTGTGTGGTGGGAACCCCTGTTCTTTTATCCCCTCAAAGCACAGGCAAAAGATAGTCCCTGTCTAAAGGCAGCAGAGATATGGTCTGGATACAAGGAGGAGCTGTAGGACAAACCTCACTAGGGCAGTTTGGAGAGGGAGGAGGCAGGGAAGAGCTCACAAGGCTCTCTTGGTAACGTGTGGGGCACCAGTACAGGGAGCACAGAGCTGCTTCCCACAGAAATCTGGACAGCAACTGTTGCAGTGGCTCTTTGGAGAAATACAAGAAGCTGAGGTCAGAGCTCTGCACAGCAAGTGTGAGCTGCATCTGGGGCTGGAGGGAAGCTCTGCCTGAGCCAGGGAGAAGGACTTGGCACCTCTGAGAATGGCCCTCCCCTGGTTGTGAAAGAGGCTGAGTCAGTGTGGTCAGGCTGATGGGGATGAGGGGGGTGTCCGTGCTGTCTGGGAAGGGAAGGAGCCTGGGTGGCTGCAGAGCATGGCACAGCTGAGGGCTGGGATAACCACAGCAGATATTTGAGTTGGCTGTTCCCAAGCTGGAGGGAAGAGGCAGATCCAGGAGGCGTGGATGCAGGACTGCAGCTGCACCAGGGCCAAGTTTCTCCCTCCTCTTCCTCCTCCTCTGGTTCCTCTGCTGATCATGCAGCTCCCTCCTCCTTCAACCCTCACAGGTCTCCACAGGGCCAAGGGCCACAAGATGGTCCCAGAAAGGGAGAGAGGCAAAATTTGGGGCCAGCCTCTTTCAGGGGGTGTTCATCTGCAGCCAGTAGCCACCCACAAGCTGTTAGGGATGGGGACATGAGGGAAGAGCAACTGCAGGCTGCAGGCACTTCTGCGGCTGCGCTGGCAAACGGGCAGTGCTGGCTCAGTTGAGACAAGAAACTGTTTTTCCGAGCTCTGTTTTCCTACCCAGACTGTGGTTACCAATGCAGTCAAGAGCCTGCCTCTCTGTAGCTCCTGGGAAATGGGGCCTGAAATCCCAAGGCTGCTCCTGCCCCTCCACAGGAGCTGCAGAAGCAGGCAGAGGTGATGGAGTTTGAGATTTCCCTGAAGGCCCTGTCCGTGCTGCGGTTCATCACTGACCAGCTGGACAGGTAGGTACCCAGGAGCAGCAGAGGATGTGCCCAGCTCTGTGGGTGGGATTCCTGTGGGGTCACAGCGGGTGCCTGGATCCCCTTCAGCAGCTGGCCGGGTCCACAGTGGCACTGGCACTGTGCTCTGGGAGGCAAACACAGCAGCAGTCCACCCTGCTCCACGTCCTCCTGGGAACTCAGACCATTGTTCCTTTCCTGCCTCTCCCAGTTGCCTCAGGGAGCATTTGGAGATACAAATTCTGACATTAATTTGTGAGTGCTGTTTCTCCCTTTCTGTCAAACCTCCAGTCTGCCCCTGAGTGCACTGACACGGATGCTGAACACCCACAACCTGCCCTGCCTCCTTGTTGAGTTGGTGGAGCATTGCCCCTGGAGCTGCTGGGAAGCAGGTACAGATCATGCCCCCTGGTCTCTGGGACACTGTGCTGGGATGTGCATCCACTGGGATCTGCTGTAGGAGCCCTTGCAGAGCTGTTCCCCGTCTGCCCTCCCCTCCAGCTCCTCAGTGCTCCCTGCCTGAAGCTGTTCAGCTCGAGAGCAGCTGCAGCACAGCTGGGCTGGGGACCCAGCAGTGCTCCCAAAGGCTGGTCCTCACACAGGGCTGGGTCTCTTCTGAGTGATCACAGCCAGCACTGAGTGTAGCACCTCGGCCAGCCCCACGTGCTCCTCCGAGGGGCAGAAAGACCAGAGTGCCAGCCCCAGCGTCTGTGCACCTTGTGGGGCAGCACTCCCTAGAGCCAGACGTGTTCTCTCGCAGGCAGCAAACATTGCCTGATTCTGCTGCTGGTCCTTGGTCAGGCTGTGCCCATTGGCCATCGTGCCCCAGTTCTGCAGCCAGGCACGCCCCCCAGAGCCCCTCGGGCTCCCCTGCGGTGGGGCACAGCCCGGGCCGTGGGAACCGCGCTGCCCCAGCCCCGCTCGAGGGTCGCGGCGGGGGCAGGGCAGGAAGGGCTCCGGGAAGCACGTGGCTGTGCCTGCCGAGAGCAGCCCAGATGGCTGCGGGAGCTTTCCTCCTTCCTGCAGCCAGAAACACATCCCTGCTCCCTGCCTGTGTGCTGGGGGTGTGAGAGGGAGCTTTGATCCAGGGCCCTGAGGGGGAGGGACTGCAAAGAGACGAGCACAAAGGCATTTCCAGCCTGTGCAGATGCAGGGTCACATCCTGCTCCATCCCCTGGAGCCACACAGTAGCTGTTGGAGCTTGTTTTGTCAAATCTCTTATAGTCATGCTGCTTCTGGCTTTGCCTGGCAGAGGAAGCTCGAGAAGAGTGGCCATGCTGGTACCCCAAAATGGGTCTCTCCACCCACTCTGCTGTTGCAACATGGGCTACCCTGCTGCCCACCAGTGCTCTGCACTTCTGGCCAAGTACACAGGGAGATGTCTCAGGGGTCTTTTGTTCCTGACACAGCAATATTGGTTTAATACAGTCTTTTCATGTTCTCTAATATTTTGCCTCAGTACCAAGGAGGCTGCTATGTGGAGCAAAGGGTGGGGAAACTGAGGCAGGGAGAAGCAGAGGGTGAAGCAAGGCAGTGAGCACAGGCCAGCATCCCCCTTCTGAGCTCTCTTCCCCCAGACAGCACTGTGTCTCCCTGGTTCTTCTGTCCCTCAGGCAAGCTCAAGAAGTTTGAGAATGGCACATGGCACACGGTGCCCCCTGAGGACCAGGTGAAGATGACCAAGCTGGATGGGCAGGTGTGGCTTGCCCTCCTGAACCTCCTGCTCAGTCCCGAGTGCCAGCGCAAATACCACTTCGATGGCTTCAACAAGAGCCAGCTCCTCAAGGTAGGACCCTGCAGCACCATGCCCTGGGCCCTTGCCAGCACTGGGCACCTCCAGATATCTGTGCCCATCCTCACTGTGGACTCCAAGAGCCAGTGGTGGGAGAACAGTAGGTCTGTCACTGCAGCAGCAGCAACAAAGCTTGTGTTTCTGAGTGCACCTCATGAGACCCCCATTGCACTGCCCCCTCTCTGCCACTGCCCCTCAAATCCCTACTCTTGCCCTGCTGCATCCCCACCTCTCACTCCCTTGTTCTGACCCCTCTCTGTTCACTTTTGTCTCCCCCTCCATGGCCACAGCTCCGTGCATTCCTGACAGATGTCCTCATTGACCAGCTGCCCAACCTGGTGGAGATGCAGAGATTTCTGAGTTACCTTGCAGTGACAGACCCTGCTCCCCCCAAAAAGGATCTCATCCTGGAGCAGGTATCCTGTAGCTTTTCCTTCACCTCTACAGCTGCTCTGGCTTAAGCCTGATGGCTCCCTACCCTTTTTTTCTTCCACCAAGCTCAGCTCTGGAGTGATGATGCCCTGGAAAAACAGCCAAGTACCCATTTCAGTTACACCCTTATTGCCAGCAAAGCTGCCTGTGGCTGATGTGAGAGCCTTGTCCTGCCCTGCAGTGGCCAAGCAATCACATCTAATGGCATAAATGCTGAGTTATAAACAGCTCTCCAGGTCACACTGAGCCCCTGGGATGGCAGCTGCGTAGGGCAGACATAGGCACTGGCTTGTTTTGACAATTAACTCTTCTTTTGGCATTTATCAGTGTTTTCCTGTTGAATTCTGGACTCCCCAGGGAAGTCCCCTTTTACAGCCCTGGTCTGAGGCTGCTTGGCACGCTTGTACAGAGGGACATCATGATCTGGTGATAGAGTCTGGAGTTAAACTGGTCCCAGCTGGTGTCTGGGCCTTCGGGAGTTAGGCCATGAAGTCTTTAAACAGCCAAGACCTTGGGGGTCTTAATTCATGTGGTGGTAATCTCTGGAGAAAAGTGTTTTTATGTGTTTTTAATGCCTTCTTGTGATCTGAGGGGAGAAACTGAGTGTGGGGGCAGGTCTGCAAAGAGGCTGCTGAGAAGAACTGGGAGCACAGAGGCTCTTCCCCATTGCCAGAGCTCCCACACTGCTTCCTGGAGGAGATGGGTCTGTTGGGCAGTGGCTGTTTGGGCTGTCCCCAGTGGGAGCACGCTGTCCCCATTGCAGCTGGCTGTATGGCCTGGCAGGAAGGTGGTGTGCCCTGTCAGAGGTGGCTGTGGCTGAGTTGGAGGCATGGCCCAGGCTGGGAGCTGGGGCTGGGGAAGATGGAGACTGGCAAGCTGAGCTGTTGGGGCTGGGGATGGCAGCAGGGTAGAGGTGTACATGGATTTACGCCCTGTGCCTTGACTGCCAGCGTGTTGGTGGCCCAGTGACAAGCAGCTGCCATGCTGGGGACCTCCTCCAGCCCTCACCAGGCTGCTGCCCTTCTCCATAGCTCTGCTTTTGTGCCAGTGCTGCTCCTGCCCCTGCCAAGGCTGGGTCTGAGCCTGGGGGCAGGCACGGGGAGGCAGCAGGAAGCACACACATGGGCTCCCTGCTCTGTTCAGAGAGTGCTGAACTCACTCCTTGCTGCTGAGCCAAGCTAAGGAAAGGCCTTTTTTCCATTTGACTGCTCCCAGAGCAGCCTCCTCCCCTTCCTTGGCTATTTTTACTCTGCTGGAGAAGGCAGTGCTGTTTGAAGCAGCATGGTCCCCTCCAGAGGCTGAGCTGGGCGTGCTGCTCTTGGCTGGGATGTTCCCTCTGGCTGGCCCTTCCCCGGCCGTTCATCTTCAAGGAAGTGACGAGCGGAAAAATCTGCTCAGACAAACGGCTCTGGAGCACGGGGTTCACACCACACACAGGGTGCTGAGCTCCCAGGGCTTCCTTCTCAGCAGCCCAGGCCTCCAGGCTGAGCACCATTCCCAGCTGCACCCCAAAGGTTTTGCCTTGTTTCGCCTCAATGCCCATTGGCAGTGGGTGGATCCATCCCCTCAGTGTACACAAAAGCACACCCTGACCACCTCTGCCTCTGCTTGTCCTCCTGGAGGGCCATGCTTCTTGTGCCCAGGGCTGGCTGCCTTCTCCCCAAACCACAGCACCCTTTCCAGGCTGTTAGCACCTCCTCCTCCTGCCCTGCCTCTCCCACCAGGTTCCTGTCATCCGGGACCATATCCTCAAGAAAAACTCAGGGAAGTGGGAGGCCATTGCCAAGCACCAGGTGAAGCATGCCTTCAGCCCCACTGATGAGGAGCTGAAGCTGCAGGCACGCAGGTGAGGCTGGGGCAGGTATGCAGAGTTCCCAGTGGGGCCAGTATCCCCATGAGCAGGGCTGGAGCTCAGCACTGGGAGGACAGAGGGGTCTGTGGCACTGGCTGGAGATGTCCCCTCAGTGGCAGGCTGCAACAGGGACAGCTCACTGCCCATCAGCCATTCCCTGTAAGCAGCCTCACCTCTCTCTGCCTGCACAGGTGGGCACAGACCTACAGCCTGGACATGATGGAGGCTCTGGCGCCTGACAAGCCCCGCTGCAGGGTGTGTGGTGCAGAAGCAGCCAAGCGCTGCTCTCGCTGCCGGAACGAGTGGTACTGCTCACGGTAAGGGAGCCCTTGGGGTCCCTGCAGCCCCTCAGTGCTCCGCAGAGCACCACAGGTCTCACTGGAGAATGCTGTGGGAGGGCCAAGGAAAGCCAGGGGTCCCACCACTGCTCAGCACCACTAGCTCTCTGCTAGCCACGTGCCTCTCCAGATCTTGTGGGGAGGCTGATGTGCTGGGCTGCTGGTGGAGGAGGTGCTGGTGAGGGTTGTGTTGCAGCTATGAGGTGCTGAGCTGCCTCTGCTCACAGCAGCAGCAGTGACAGGCTGTGTTTTCCGTGGTGACACTGCCTCCATCCTCCCCACCTTGGTAGGAAAGCACCCATGACCCTGTGGGTGCAGGTGACAGGCTGAGATGTGGCAGCTGGGATGGTGGCAGTAAATTAAATCTCTGGTCCTGAACCATCTGGCAAGGTCTGGCGTTAAACCTTCTTAACCTCCAGGACTGGGGCCACATCCACCCCCCTCTTGGTCTAATGCTGGGCTGTATCAGCTCTCCCCCAGCTCCCAGAGGGGTGTGGTGCTGGAGTTCATCCCTGGCTGCTCTGCCCCAAGGGATGGATGTAACTCCAGTGCCCCTGACAGCAGCTTCCCCCTCTGCAGGGCATGCCAGGTGCAGCACTGGCAGAAGCACAAGCCTGCCTGCAACCTGATGGCCGAGGTGCCAAGGAGTATGGATGACCTGTAACAAAAGTGGTGTCTGGCATCTGGCCCATGGCTCAGAGAGGCAGAGATTCTCCCGGTGTGTAGCCCAGAGCTGTAAAGAAGCTGGCAAAGGCCCCTTCTGCCTGCTTCCAGCCCCATGAAGCACTGCCAGGGTCAGCCTCTCCTCTCCCACCACCCCACCATGCTGCCTTCTCCAGTAAACCTCCTTGTGCATCCCAGAGTTGCTTGGCTTCTGCTTTTTCTCTCCTAGCTGAAGGTAACAAACTGCTTCCTCCCCTCCCTCCCACACAGTTAGAGGCATGTGTCCATTTTCCCCTCTGCAACAAGAGAAATTCCAGAGAACCCGAAAAAGCCTGTAAGGTTGTGGTTACCTACTGCAGCTGGGGAGAGAAGGGTGTGAGAAGGCCTCTGTGCTGCCTCTTACCTTTGTTAGAGCAGCGTGGGGAGCAGAGGATGTGGTTTGCACAAGCCTCTTGCTGTGAGAAAGAGTTTCTTGGGTATTTGTCATCTCCCACCTTGCAGGGACCATTCACCCCGTTTCCTCTCCCTTGATGTGATGTTAGCACCAAGTGCTGGGTCCCCTGCCCACCAGCATTACCAGTAAGCGGGGTTTACTGGAGGGGATGCCTTTGGGTGCATCCCCAGCTCTCACTGGTCAGCAGCTGCTGCCAAAGGGCTGCAGCCTTGGTCTGAGCACACCTGCAAAAGGTTGGCCATGTCCTTTTTCTGATGGGGTGTTGGGGAATCCCTGACACATAAAACTAGGCTTTGCACCAGGGCTGCTGCTGCAGGAGCCACCAGCAGGCAGGAAACCATCTCGGTCCAGCTGCAGCCCCGGCGGAGCAGCCCGCGCTCGGAGCTCAATAAACTCCTCACCCCAGCCCAGGCTACACGTCCCGGGCTGCAGCCAGCGGGAGCAGGGGCGCTCTCCGCAACTCTCCGTCTGCTTCTCCCCCGCCGCCAAGGGTGCCTCCAGCCCCTTCCCCGCTGGGAAACTGAGGCAGGGAGCGCAGTTTGTCCTTCTGAGAGAAGAGGCAGAGAGAGGGGAGCGGCTGCAGCGGGCCCCCCTTCCTCCGCGGCGGCTCCGGGAACCTCATCCCCGCCTCCAGCCCGCCCCGCCGGGCTCGCCGGGACTGGAGTTGGCGATCGGGAGCCCGGGACATTGCGCCGTTCCCCCCGCATCTCCTGCCTCAGTTTCCCCTCGGTGAGCGATCGGGGCGGCCCCTCCCGGTCCCCGCCCCGGCCCCGGCCCGGTGCCGGCCCCCGCCCCGCCGCCGAGCAGCGCCCGCGGGGCCATGGAGCTCATCGAGCTGCGGGAGCTGCAGCCGGAGCCGCGGCCGGGCCGGGGCCGCCTGGAACGAGCCAACGCGCTGCGCATCAGCCCGGCCCGCCGGCCCGGCCCCGGGGCGCATCCTGACCCGCGGCTGACGGCGGCACCGGGCGCCGGGCACCGCTTCGAGCCGCGGCGCCGCGGGCTGCACACCTGGTGCGATCTCTGCGGGGACTTCGTCTGGGGCGGCGGCAGGAAGAGCCTCCAGTGCCGCCGTGAGTACCGCGCCGCGCCCCGGGCCCCCGCACCCCCGCCGCCGGGCACGCCGGCACCCCGCACCTCCGCCAGGCACCGGGCATGCCGCCACTCGGCTTCCTCTGCACCGGGCACCCCCTGCGAGCACCGGATACCCCGCCACCGGGCATTCCCGCCACCGGGCATTCCCACCTGGCGTCCCACCAACAGGACACCCAATATCCTGGTAGTAGGCAGCCCCGCTGAGCACCAGGTGTCCTGCCAGTGGGCATAAGTTTCCAGCACCGGGCATGCTGCCACCGGACACCCCCCACCACCAGCGGGTACAAAGCATCCTGCCATCGGGCACCCCCATGCGCCCCCCGCTCTGGGTAGTGGGCCTCTCACTGAGCACCAGCTTTTCCACCACTGGGCACAGGCATCCAGCACCAGGCACTGAACATCCCAGCACCGGGCTGGGTACGGGCATCTCAATACCAACCACCCCCACCAGGCATCCTGGTGCCAGGCACTTCCATTAAGTTGAGCATCACTATTCTGGGCAGCTGCACCATTCCTGGGCCTCTGGGCACCAGGAACTGCCACCAAACACTGGACACGCCTGGATTGGGCACCCACATCAGGCATGGGCAGCCCCATACAGAATACCCTCACCTGGCACCATGCATTCCTGTACTGGGCACCTGCAGCAGGTATTCCAGCACTGGGTACCCACACTGGCCACTGGGCATCCCGGGACTAGACACCCACACTGGTGTCCATACTGATCATCCCATTACTGAGCATCCCAGTACCACGCACTGAGCACACCATGCTGGCCAGCCCATGGGGAGCACAGACACAGCAGCACTAGCTAGGATGTGGCACAGTGCTGTGTCCCATGTTGATGCTACCCCTGTCACCATGTGCCAGCCCTTGTCCCACCAGTGCCCAGTGCCCTGACCCTGACAGCCAGGATCTGCACAGTGGTGACCCTGCTCCTGTCTCTGTCCCCAGACTGCAGCTTCACCTGCCACTACCGGTGCCGGGCCCTAGTTCAGCTGGACTGCAGTGGCCCCCCAGGTGCTGGTGACGAGGATGATGACAATGAGCAGGTGTTGGAGAAGGACACCAATGTGGTAGGGCCTGGGGCTCTCTGTGAGAGAGAGCTTGGGCAGCGGGTGGCAAACCTGGGGGCTGGGCTGGGGAGGGCTAAGCTGGGCTGTGCTATGTGAGGCCATGTCATGGCATGCCAGGCTGTGCCCAGCCTTGCTAAGCTGGGCTCGGCTGGGCTGAGCTGAGCTGAGCAAGGCTGACATGCCAGGCTATGCTATGCCATGCCAGGCTGCACCATGCCAGGCTATGCTGTGCCATGCTGTGCCGTGCCAAGCCTTGATGGACTGCACTGCGCTGGGCTGGGTTGAGTGAGGTCGTGCCGTGCTGTGCCGTGTCGGGCTGTGCTGTGTGGTGCCCGACATGGCACAGCACGGCACGGCACCACACGGTGCCCTAGTCGAACCGAGCTCAGCCGGGGCAAAGCCATGTTCGGGCGGGCACGGGTGAAGTCACCGCCGGAAGCGGGGCCGCCGCGCCGCCCCCGGCCCGCGTCACCCCACGGCCGGGGCGGGGCAGCGACGGGGACCGCGCTGAGCCGGGAACGGGGCAGGGCGCGGTAGACGCCGTGCCGAACCGAGCCGGGACGGGAGCGCTATAGGGACCCGTCTGAGCCGAGCCGGGAACGGGACCGCGATAGACACCGGGCTGAGCCGAGCGGGACGGCGATAGGGACCGGGCTAAACTGAGCCGGGACTGAGAGTAGGACCGGGTGGAGCTGAGTCGAGATTGAGACCGGAACCGGGGAGAGCCAAGTCGGGACTGAAACCGGGACCGGGCGGAGCCGAGCCGCGATAGGGACCGAGCGGAGTCGAGCCGGGCCAAGGGCCGGGCTGAGCGGAGCCGGGCCGAGGACTGGGAGCGGGCTGAGCCGAGCCGGGAGCGGACCGAGCCGGGCCCCGGCCCGGGGACCGGTCGGGCTGGCGCGGGGCCGGGTGTGCCCGTGTGCTCGCCGCCCCGGCGGGGCTGCGGGGCGGCCGGGCCGGGCAGTGCCCTCCGCCACCTCCGCCGTGCCCGCGGCCGGGCCGGGGGCCGGCGGGCCCGGGGGCTGCGGGGCGGCGGCGTTGGCGCTGCGGCGGGGCGGCGCGGGAGGCACGGGGGGCAGCACGGCCAGCAGCGGCTACTGCAGCCAGGAGGACTCCGACTCCGAGCCCGAACTCTTCTACACCGCCCGCACCTCCCTCGGCCGCCGCCCGCGCCGCCGCCAGGTCGGTCCCGGGCCGTGACGTAATGGGGGACACGGGTGACGTCATCGGGAGCACATTTCCCCACATTCGGGGCTGGGTGCTGGGGAGCAGGCGAGGGTGGGCTTGGTGCGTGGGGAGAACCAGAGGTGTTGGTGGTCTTTTCTTGGAGGTGAGCTTGGCCCTGCTGTGGGGCAGGAGACGGGTGAAGCATGCCCGTGCCGTGGGACGCGGCGGCCCTGTCCGGTTGGATGTGGAGTGAGCGAGGCACCGTGGATGTGGAGTTTCGCTGCCTGGCATGGGCACCCCAAGGTCCCTCAGGGCTGGAGCTGCTCCCGGCTTTGGGGGTGCCGGGACAAACTCCCCGGGTAGCTTCACAGCTGTCCTCATCCTGCAGGGACCCCGCGGGGTCCGGCAGTGCCTGCATGCTGTGGGGTGGCTGTCGGGGCTGGGAACCCCTCAGTGCCGCGGGGACACGTGCAGCACCGTGTGGCAGCACTGTGGCAGCTCCGCGGCCCCGCGTAAACACTCATTAGTGGGTGCCGGTGGCAGGGACGCCGCGCCAGGACGCTCGGTGCCCCGTGTGTGGGGCCAGCACTTTGAAGTGGGGTGCCTGCGGCAAGGGCGGGCTGCACCCCCAGCCCGGCCCTCCTGCCTCAAATCTCAGGGCGTCCCCGCGGGCGCGGAGCCTGCCCAGACGCCCTGGTGCCGGGCTGGCGGCTGCCGGCACTCTGCCTTGGGGACGCCTCTCTGATCTGGGGTGCTGGGAGCGGACGCTCGGCTCCGGGTGCCCTCGCAGTGCCTTCTCAGAGCCCTGCAGCCCCAGGGGCGGCCGGTGCCGGTGTCCCCGGAGAAGGGCTGGGGCTGCGGTGAGCTCAGCTGAGCGTCCCCGGCACAACCCAGCTCAGCGCCAGCCGGGCTGATGCAACCCCGTGCAACCGCCCGCGCATCTGCCCGTGCTTCGGGGTGGGCTGGGGGCCGGAGCGACACCGAGGCGGGCGGGACGGTCCCCCCCCGATCTCTGTGCCGCTCAGCCCGGCTGTTGTCACGCAGGATGAGCCCAGCGAGTGGGAGAAGGCAGAGCTGGATCAGGCGCAGGTGGAGCAGCGGATCAAGGAGTACAACAGCCAAATCAACAGCAACCTCTTCATGAGCCTGGTACGGCGTCGGCACAGGGCCGGGGGTGGGGATCACGGTGCCCTGCCCTGACCCCACTCACCCCCCCCACCGGTGTCTCGTAGAACAAAGACGGCTCCTACACCGGCTTCATCAAGGTGCAGCTGAAGCTGGTTCGCCCTGTCTCGGTGCCGGCCACCAAGCGGGTCCCCTCCCTGCAGGCGGGGCGGCCACACCCCCAGGGGGTGAAGCGCCGCACGTCCTTCTACCTGCCCAAGGGGACCGTCAAGCACCTGCACATCCTCTCGCACACCCGCGCCAGCGAGGTCATCGATGCGCTCCTCCGCAAGTTCACCGTCATTGACAATCCCCGCAAGTTTGCCCTCTTCGAGAGGTCTGAGAAGGATGAGCAAGGTAGTGCCTGGGGTCATCCTGTCCTCGCAGTGGTGGCCGTGTCCCCATATTGTCAGTTTCCCCTGAGTGGTTGCAGTTCCATGGTGTTGATGTCCTCAGGGTCCCTCATGGTGGTGGCAGCATGCCCATGGCAGTGGTGTCCCCATAGTGCTGGTGTCCCCCATGGTGGCAGTATCACGGCAGTGGTGCTCCAGTAGTGACAGCTTTCCTTAGGCAGCAGCATCCCCTTGGTGCTGGCATCCCTGTAGCAGTGGTATTCTCCTTTGGTGACAGTGTCCCCTGTCACCATGGATGTGTCCCCCATTGCGGCAGTGGTCCCCTGTGGTGGTGATGTCCCCATAGCAGCAGCATCCCCGTAGCAGCTGTGATGTCCCCGTAGTGGCAGTGTCCCCGCGGTGACACGTGGCCCCGTTGCAGTGTATCTGCGGAAGCTGGGTGACGACGAGCAGCCCCTGCGGCTGCGGCTGCTGGCCGGCCCCAGCGAGAAGGTGCTGAGCTTCATTCTGAAGGAGAACGAGACCGGCGAGGTGAACGTGAGTGCGGGGACGGGGAGGGGGCTTGGCGCCGCATTGCCCGGGGCGGTGGCCATGGCGGGACGCTGCGGGTGCCCTTGGCGATGGCAGCCCTTGTGCCTGCAGTGGGACGCCTTCTCGCTGCCGGAGCTGCACAACTTCCTGCTGATCCTGCAACGGGAGGAGGAGGAGCACGTGCGGCGGCTGCGGCATCGCTACGCGCGCTGCCGCCAGAAGATGCAGGAGGCGCTGGCCGCGCTCACGCCGGGGTGACCGCGAGGCGCGCAGCCGAGGCCAGCCAGTGCACCAGGATCCTCGCCCGCCGGCCGTGGGGGCAGCAGGGAGGGGGGTGGAACGGGGCACCACGGACCCACCGGGCTGTCACAGCCCCCATGGGGCTGGCCCAGAGAGTGAGGGTTCCTGGTGGGAGCGAGAGCGAGTGTCACCCGGGAGTGGGTGTCCCCAGGGAGCGTGTGTCCTGGGGGGAACGAGTGTACCCTGGGGGATTGGGTGTCCCCAGGGGAATGGGTGTCCCTAAGAGAGCGTGTGTCACCTGGGGGATTGCGTGTCCCCAGGGGAGTGGGTGTCCCGAAGGGAGCGTGTGTCTTGCGGGAAGCAAGTGTCACCTGGGGGATTAGGTGTCTCCAGGGGAGTGGGTGATATAGGGGGAGCGAGTGTCCCCGGAGAAGTGAGTGTCCCTGGGAAGAAGCAGGGCATCGAGCACCAATAAAGGCATCTTGGTGACGAGGCCTGGTCTGCGCTGTTGTCCTTGGCGGGGCGGGCTGGGGGAAGGGACGGAACGGGACGCATAGTCTCCCCGGTGTCGGCGAGCCGTGGGTGCCCACACGTGGTGCGGAGTGGCGGGGGCGGGACTCGAACCCGCGATTCCCGCGCTGCCGGCGGCGGGCGGGGAAGAGGGTGCGCCACGCGCCGGTATCACGTGACGCGGGCGCCGGAAGTGGCGCGGGCGGCGGCGCAGGCGGCGCTCGGTCGGTGTCGCCGGGCGGCTCCGGGCCGCCCCCGTCCCTTCCCCCCCGGCCCCGCTCCTGCCGCCGCCGCCCCCGCCATGGGCGCCAGCGGCTCCAAGTCGCGGGGGCTGTGGCCCTTCGCTACCCCGGCGGCGGGCGGCGGCGGCCCCGAGGGCCCCGGCGGGCAGCAGGCCCTGGCCCGGGCGCGGGCCGCGCGCGCCGCCACCCCCTTCGTGTTCACACGGCGCGGGTGAGAGGCGGGTGGGGGCTCTGCCGTGGGGCGGGGGCTCTGCCGTGGGGCGGGGGCTCTGCCGTGGGGCGGGGGGCTCTGCCGTGGAGCGGGGGCTCTGCCGTGGGGCGGGGGCTCTGCCGTGGAGCGGGGGCTCTGCCGTGGGGCCGGCCCCAGCACAGGCTCGGCGCGGGGGTCGGGGGGGTGTCAGCGGGTGCTCGCTGCAGCTCCACCGAGGAGCGGGACCGGCTGCCCAGCCCCCGGCCCTGCTCGGGGCGCAGGGAGCCGGCAGGGCCCGCAGGCTCTCACCCCACGCCTCCCCTATGCTCTCGGCAGCTCCATGTATTACGATGAGGACGGGGACCTTGCTCACGAGTTCTACGAGGAGACAATCGTCACCAAGAACGGGAGGAAGCGCGCCAAGCTGAAGAGGATCCACAAGAACCTGATACCTCAGGTAAGGTGCGGAGAAGGATGAGGGAAAGGATGGGGGGAAGCTCCACGGTGATAATTGAAGTCCGGCCTTTGCAAGAAACATCTCCCTCGGGGCATCTTCTTACTGGAAAGGTGGAGGCTCTCTCCTCCTCCCCAGTTTCTGCCTCAGAGCCATGATTCCTGTGTGTCCTGGCTCACACCCGTGTCATCTGAGGCTGTGACAGGGAAAGGAGAGCTGGTGGCACCCTTCAGCTGCCTTTTTTTGAGAGAAGCAGTGCCTGAGCCTTTCAGAACTGCCTGGCAGGGGAAAGATAGCTCAGCCAGGTGTATGTTGTGGGGCACAGAGCACCAGGCAGCTCTGCATGGCCGTCCCCTTACCAAGCACCTTCCACGAAGTGTAGGGTGCTGTGCAGCCTCAGCCAGTGTCATGTCACTGTGGAGGGCCAGGCTTGTGTTGGGCAGCAGCCGCCAGGGCCCATCAGCTGCTGACATGAGTTTGCACATCCCCTCCAGCTCCTCAGCAGTGTTGACAGCTCTCTGGTTTGCTCTTCAGTAGAAAACTCTCCTCTTTAAATATGCAAGTGGTGTGAAGCTGGGCAGGGGCTGGGATGTCAAGTGAGGATCATGGTGCAGGGGCAGGAGAGCCTGCATGTAGAGTTCTTTTGGGGGCATAAATGGAGGAAAGAGCAGATCAAACCAGGGCTGGAAAGAGCCTCTATTGAAGTCCTCGCTAATTAAGCAGAAAGGCATGGCTGTAGTGAGCAGCTGGGGTGAGCTGTCAGTGTACTCTGAGGAGCGGGCAGCCTCTCAGCTGGATGGAACCCCTCTGAGTGCTGTGTGGATGGAAGGATTTGGTGCTGCTTCCTGGGCTGGCATTCTAGCAGAGGCAGGCTTGGCATGTGGAACTGAGTCCTCGTTCATGTGGGTTGAAACTCACCCAGTTGGAAAGCTCAGCTGAGCTGGAGAGGGCAGGTACCAGCACTGAATAGTCCTTTGCTAACACAGGCTTTACTCTGGTTCTGCAGTCCCAGGCCTAGCCCTGGGCCCTTGCTCCCCCTCTGCCCCAGCGCCCAGCTGGTGCTGTAACAGGAGAAGGCTGGGATGGGGCATGGGAAGGGTTCCTGTGGCTGGTGTGGAGGGAGTTGCATTCAGCAGCCTCCCCCCTGCACAGAAAGCCGCTTTTCTGTGCGCCAGCTGCCCCGGCTGCGTTCCCTCAGAGAGCTCTTTTCATTGCTCTAAATCCCGTGAATGAAAGGTGCCGCATGAAAAGCCCAGACAGCCAAGATCTGCCAGTCACGCAGCAGCTGCTGCACGGGCAGTGCCTGGCAGAGCAGCTCCCTCCTTTCTCGCCCTGCCATGTGCGGCAGCCAGCCGTGCTGCCCTCTGCTCTCCAGGGGTGAGTGCAAAGGGCAAAGGGCTGCTGCTCTGTGTGCTGCTGCCCAGGCGTACCTGGTGTCACAGGCCATTTATGGAGCGTGGTCCCCGCGGTTCCTCCAGGGCACAGTGTTCTCTGTCACTGGGTGATTGGCAGGGCTCAGGGATGTTGATTGGCCATCCCTTCTGCTCACCACTCTGACTCTTCTTTCAGGGCATAGTGAAACTAGAGCATCCTCGCATTCACGTGGATTTCCCAGTGATTATCTGCGAGGTGTGAGTCCCAGACATCGCTGCCAGTGGGTGGGAGGCCCTGCCCCACCACCTCCAGCCTCACCGGGCCAGGCTGCATCGTGTTCCCACCGAGGAGGACTCCAGCTGTGTGGCAGGATGGTGGCTCGGCTCTCCCCTCGCCTGGAGGTGAGGCAGGACGGAGCAGGCCTTCGCAGGAGATGGGTGACTCTGAGCAACGACTGCTTAAAAACATCCTCGCTTGAGTCAGAAGACTAAAATACCTTTTGTAGCCTCTAGCCGACGTTTGATGGGTAACTGGAACTGCAAACAAGCTGCTGTGAGCTGTGAAAGGGAGAGCAAGCCTGCACTTCTCGTCAGAGAGAATCCCCTGCTTCTCAGGTATGCGGCCCAGGGAGAGCCGGGGCACGGTAACGCCCTGCCCTGCTCCCCGAGGTCCCTGGGGCCCGCAGGTCAGATGGCCAGTGTTGCAGCATGTCCCTTTGACACCGGAGTGATGTGACGCTCCCCTGTGTGGGTTTGTTGATGGCGGATAAGCAGAGCAGGCTGAGGGGTCTCAAAGCACATTGGGCTGGCTGCTGCTCTCCTCTCGGGAAGGGAATGGAGATCAGATGCCGCTCTCTTAGACCTCGGTCTCTTCCCCCACTGCGTTTCCCCAGTTATGCCAGCGCTGGGAAGGTTGGCTTTACTGCTGCCTGCTGGAGATCTCTGCAGTCCCTGGCCCCTGCTGGTGGCAGCAAGGTCCAAGCTCCACAGCGGACTTGCCTCCCCCACTCTCACACTGGCTCCTGCTGAGCGCGTCCCTCACCTGCTGTGGGGCTGGGCTGCCGGGCAGCTTCCTCACCCCTGCTGCTCTTTGAACGTACCTCCCTGTAGGCTGGGCCTCGACTGAGCCAAGCAGGAAAGGAATCCTGTCTTCCTTCCCTGTGCCCCCGAAACAATCAATTGGTGTACCTGCCCCGGCTTGGAAATCTCCCTGGCGATGTGAACTGTGGTTCCTCCCGCATCCCAGCTGGTGGCAGGAGGAGAAATGCGATGCACTTTAAAGGGAGGCTTGCTGCCCCACCTCGGAGGGTCCTGCTCTTTTCTCCTCTTTCCTCCCACCTAAGAAGGTCGAGGTCCTGGTGGCACCGAAGAACCTCTCACCCCTGTGTGTGTCCAGCTGCTGGGGGAAAGGCCTGACCCCAAATGCCCCTTGGCAGCATGAGGAGCCCCTGCCTCCCTGCTCAGCTGTGCCCAGACCGGGCAGGCAGAGGAGGACCGGCAGCAGGCACAGCTTTAAAGTGGGTCAGCGCCTACTCCCCATGGCAGTCAGCTCGGCTTTCCTCCTCTTTCGTCCCAGAACTTATTTACTTTCTAAGCACTTCAGATGTTTGCTACCTCGATTTTTAATTTAAGCTGCTGGCACTTGGCTGCCAGCCCTGTCGGTGTCTACGTTGGATGTATCCATCCCCGCGTCCGCCGAGAGCCGCCCGGGCGCGGGGCCACATTCCCAGCTTCGGGGAGATAACAGCGACGTGGCTGTTGCTGTCTTCCTGTCACCACCTCTTCCCTTCACGTCCCTCCACCCGCGGTTCCCATCGACAGGAGTGAGCACACAGGGTGAAATGGATGTGCTGGCTGCCACCAGGCAGGAAAGTGGAAGGGCAGGGCTCATCTACACTGTGATGCTGGGCACTTCTTTTGACATCTTTTGTTCTGCTTGCTTGAAAGAGTTTTGTCTTAAAACAATCCCTCACTGAAGTGTTTCTTATTTGCACCACCTGCTCTTGAGTTTCTTCCTGGCCGGAGCTCCCTGGGAAGGGCATCCCATGGGCTTCACAGGAGAGCAGGAGCTGCTGTCCCCAGGAAGAGGAGAGAAAACCGTGGCCACACTGTCTGTGCTGCCTTGCCCCACTGCTGTTTGAGGGCACATGAAACTGCACCGACCCTGCCTTGGGCGTGGGGGGAGGAGGAGGAGGAGGAGTGGGGAGGGGGTTGGCACTATTTTGCATGCCCCAGTGAGGAGCCCCTCACCTGGCTACCGGCCAAAAATCTGTTGGCAAGGCATGACCTGAACCTGGGGGAGGGGGCAGAGATTGTAACCAGCTTAGCAAGGATGCTTTTGTCCTTTCTGACAGGCTGCCCATCCTTCCCCCAGCGTATTAAACATGCTTCCCCAAAACCCATGCCTTCTCCCACTCTTCTACCCCCTCAGTGTCACCAGAGTGGCGGCGAACTTCTGCAGGCTGCCAACAAGCTGTGTCCTGCCCTGCTTCTTCCCAGGCTGGTCCCCACAGCAGCCAGCCCCCAGGAGCCCAGCAATCCTGCAGCAGCAGGGCCTTGAGAGCACCTGGAGGGTCTTAAAAATGTGAAGGTCACTGTAAATAGTATCTGTGTCCACTGTGGTGTTGGAGCAAGAAAAAAAAAAGTTTTCCTTTTGATTCTTTTTTTTTTTTTTTTTACAATTTCCGTGCAACATTGTGCTTTCCCGTGTGGATGTGTAGCCGAATCGTACTCACCGACACTAGGCTCCTTGCTCCTCTAGCGTGTGGGTAGGACCCATGGGTTTGGGAAATGTACACTACTTATGGTCCTTCCTCCCAGTGCATCTGTCCACTTTTGTTAAATTTCAATAAAATTATTTGTAGAGCCCACAAGTCCCAGAGCTGTCTTACTGGTGAAGGCAGATGTACCTGAGGGGAGGTGGACTCTGCTGCCGGCATTTTGAGCCCCCCGTGTTTTCGGGAAGGGGGTGTTTGTGCACGTGTGGCCGAGCTGATGGGGAAGGGCCCCCGGGTCACAGCCATTTCCAGGTTCTCCAGTTGGCACACAGGATTGGCAGGAGTTGGTGGCTTTGTCAGGGTGTGACTCTCTACTTGTAGCTGCCGTGACACCTTTTAAATGTATAACTAATGTGAAATATTTGTATTTTCCTTGTTCATTCCCGAGGCCTGGAACTCGGGCCTCTCTCCCCTCCCGTGTGGGGACGGAGGTCTGAGGACCCGGGGCTCGCAGCAGCCCAGCTTCGAGCTGACTCTTGCCATGGCTCCGCCCGAGCCCCGCGGGGGGGAGGATCCGCCTGTCCGCTCCTTCCTCGCCTGCCAAATCAGTGCCTCATTAATCACGGGGGCCTGACGTTCTGGAGCCGGCGTGACCCTGTGCCGGGATGCCGCCCGTCCCCCGAGCATTGCCGGCTGTCCGTGGGGCAAGTGTGATCTCACTTTGTTCCCCACGTCCTGTCCCCGACAGCCCTGCAAGTGTTTTCCTGCAGCCACCGTCACTTCTCATCATTTCCTCCGTGCAAGCCGGCTCGGAAACGAGCCGCTGATGAAAGCTGTCATGAGAGTGAGTGGTGCAGTGTGTGGTGCCTGCCCTCCGGCCTCAGGGGGATGAGGCTGTGGCCCATTCATCCATAGGGACTCCTGCCCCAGGAGAGATGGATGGATCCTGCTGCCTTAGAAGGGGACCGTGTAACCTCACGGTACAGCCCGGCGAGGTTACACAAGGCTGTGGCTCTCTGGCTCCATGACCATCTCTGTGTCTGCCAGGGCCACCACAGTCCCCTCCTGTCGCCCGTGGGGCAGGGCCATGCCCGGAGCCCCCAGCCCAGGGCAAAGGCAGCTGCCGATGTCCCCTTCTGGCTTCATGGCTGCTCCATGCCTAAGCTGACCTCCTCTCACACCTTGCCTGGACCTGTCTGGCACGAGTAGCTGTGACTCACTCCCGTTATCTTTATCTGCCATCCATGAGAGATTCCCATCCTCCTGTTGCCTGCCTGGAGTAGCTTGCCTGCTCAGCTCGCCCCGGTCGCTGCCTGGTGCTGCCATCCCGCACCCCTCTACACTCTGGGAATGACTTGGAACGATCTCAAGCTCGGCAGGGCAAGGGGAGGCTGGATCTGCCCAGCTGCCCCTTCCCAAAAGCAAGTCTTCCCTGGGGGAAGGAAAGAGGGAATGTGAGTCAGGTGATGCTCCCACTGAGGGGACAGCAGTGAGAATTTGCGTCACATCGAGGACTTCCAGCCCTCCCAGCAGTGGAAACCTGTGACCCCTCCAGCCACCCCACTGCCGGCGGGGCTGGATACCTTCACACGAGGAGGATGGAAAGTTTTAGCTGCTGGCGAAGGGAGCCTGTTTACTGCCCAGAGGGGAAGGGCAGCGCCTGCAGCGCTGGGACTTCTTGGCTCCCCATAATCTCTCCCAAGGGTTTTGGCAGCCAACACCCGGCCAGCGGCTGACCTGCCCATCCCCTCTCCCAGCTGGTGCCTGGCATTGCCTGCAGGCCAGGCCAAGCTGAGGGGTGCAGCCTGGATTTGGAGGGGCCAGCCTGGATGCAGCGCCCATCCCTAGCAGGGCTGTCACCCTCTCGGTGGGAGCTTCACCACAAAAGCTGACACCTACGTGGTGCCACTAACTGGAGCCAGCTGCGGGTGCCTGTGGCCAGGGCTTGGTGAGGCACCAGGAGCTGACACCGAACAATGCTGGGCTTGGTGCTCCCGCCTGATCCTTAGGGAGCTGCTGGGTGGCTGGGGAGCACTTCCGTAGATTCAATCCCGCTTCCTTCCCCTGTCGGCCCCGACACACCCTCGCAGTCTGGCGCTTCCTGCGTGGGGCACCCCGATGGCCCTCAGCCCAATGGGGCCAGCCCTGGCCAGGGCAGGCGGGGGACAGGCAGCACATGGGGACTGCCACATGCCACATGGCTGGTCCCTGAGCCCTGCCTGTCCTGTTGCCTGCTGGAGGGGACCGGCTGGAGCCTCAACAGCGCTCTGGGAAGGAAGCCCCCCCAGCCCTGTTACACCCATGGCCCCCCTTGTCCTCTCCAGGCAGGAAGCCCACGGGGCCATGGCTGAGTCAGCAGCACCGATTGCCCTAGCCCTGCACAGGATGTCCTGTCCGGCACAGCACCGCCCTGGGTCACCACCGTCCTGCTGCTGCAGGGACACTGCTGCTGCAGGGACACTGCTCTTCTGGTGTCACCACCACCTTGAGGACACGGGCATTCTGGCTTGCAAGCACTCTGGAGTCACCACCATTGTAGGATCACCAGCTTTTTAGGGACAACATGATCCTGGTATACCATCCTGGAGTCACCACCATTCCAGAGTCCCCGCTTTGGAGTGATGATGATCCTGGGCACACCACGCCCTGGGGTCACCACCAACCTGCAGTCACTGTGGTCCTGGAGTGACCATGACCCTGGGCATACCACCACCCGCCAGGGGACAGCACCACCCCTGACACCACCACCACCACCACCAGCCCGCTGGGGCCAGCCCCGTCCCAGGTTCCCGTGGTTTGGGGACCCCCGGCCGCCTCAGGCCCGCGCTCCCCCCGCCAGCCGTGGCGCCCCCTGCCGGCCCCAACCGCGGCCCCGCCCCGCCCCTTTCCGCCGCGTGGGGGGGCGGGTCCTCCCGGGCCGTACCAATCGCGGCGGGACAGGGGGATGACTCCCCGGTGCCCGGTACCGCGGCCCCACGGAGGTGTGTGTGTTCGGCGGGGCTCCGCCGTCTTCCGGAGCCCGGGGACCCGCGACGGTCGGTGCCACCAGCCCAGCGCGGCGCAGCGCGGGCGGGGCGCGGGGGCGGGGCCGGCGCCCCCGCGGGTGGTGAGTGCCGGAAGGTTTAAAAGCGGCGGCGGGGGGGGCGGCGGCGGTGCTGGAGGAGCCCGCGGCGGGGGATGGCCTGAGGCGCGGTGAGAGCCGCGCGGGGAGCGGGAGCGGAGCGGGGCCGCCGGGGGCCGCGCCCCGGCGCTTTGTCTGCCCGGCTCGAACAAAGGCAGCGCCGCGCCGGCACCCGGGAGAGCACGAGCGGGCGAAGCCGCTTGGGACCGGGATTCCCGAGAACCAGCCCTCACCCGGGGCTCTGCCCGCAGCCCCCGGGAGCTCTCTGCCCCGGGAGGGGACTCGGATCAGGGTCTGCTTTGGGGGGTGCGGGCAGATCGGCCGCTGCCTGCACCCCCTCCTGCCGGCCCCCCTTTCTGACTCTGTTCTCCCGCCGCCCCCAGGTCCTGTCGGGCAGGATGCGCGGGGGCTGCGCGGCGGCGGTGGCTGTTCCCTGGCTGGCCCTGCTGGCCTTGGCCCGGCAGCCCCCCGAGAAGCCGTCGGCCGCCCCCCATCTCACCCGCCGGCCCTTCCTGGTGGCCTGGAATGTGCCCACCCAGGACTGCAAACCGCGCTTCCAGGTGTCGTTCGACTTTAGCATCTTCGACCTGGACGCCTCCCCCAACGAGGGCTTTGTTGGGCAGAACCTCACCATCTTCTACAAGGAGCGCCTGGGACTCTACCCCTACTACACCCGTCAAGGTGTGGCCGTCAATGGTGGTGTCCCCCAAAACAGCAGCCTGTCCGAGCACCTTGCCCGCCTCCAGGAGGGCATCGAGAAGTACATCCGCTCATCCACCAAAGAAGGGCTGGCCGTCATCGACTGGGAGGAGTGGCGGCCTGTCTGGGCTCGCAACTGGAAGCCCAAGGATATCTACCGGGAGGCGTCACAGGGACTGGTGATACAGCGTCATCCCACCTGGCCCCCTGAGAAGGTGAACAAGCAGGCAGCGTTTGAGTTCGAGTCGGCTGCCCAGGAGTTCATGGTCAAAACCCTGCGCAAGGCCAAGAGCTTCCGACCCAAACAGCTCTGGGGGTTCTACCTCTTCCCTGACTGCTACAACCACGACTACAGCAAGAACAAGGAGAGCTACACCGGGCAGTGCCCAGATGTGGAGAAGTCTCGCAACGACCAGCTGAAGTGGCTCTGGAAGGAGAGCATGGCGCTCTACCCCTCCATCTACCTCGATGCGCTCCTGGACTCCACTCCCAACAGCCGCAAGTTTGTGCGGGCGCGGGTGATGGAGGCCATGCGCATCTCGCAGAAGCACCACGATGACTACTCCCTGCCCGTCTTCGTCTACACCCGACCCACCTACATCCGCAAGCTGAATGTGCTCAGCCAGGTAGGGCTGTACCACTGGGACATCCTCATTCCAAGCCCTGGGCATCTGGGCTTTGGGGTCAGCTGAGGTGGCTCCTCTGCCTGTGTATCGCACCTTGCTCTCATGGAGCAGGGTGGCTCTGGAGGCTGGTGTTGGCACTCATGGTGTTACTGGCACCCCATGGTTTGACTGTTTCCATGTGGTGGGAGGAAGCACCATTTGGCATGGGGCTGGCAGCTGGCCCCAGCGAGCAGGAGGGCTGCTTCCTTTCCTAGGACCCCCAGCTCCTCCCCTCTCTGGGGTAGATGACAGGGGGCCACAAATTGTTTCCCTTACGGATGGGATGTCTGGCAGCAGGACTGGCACCAGTGGTGATTATCTCCAGGGAAATGCCTGGGATGAACTGCAGGAATCAAGTCCTGGCAGCTGGAACCCTGAGGTGTGCAAGCTCACAGCCCCTGTGCTGTACTGGCTTAGCCCCTGAGGAGGAGGGCAGTATTGGGAAGCCTTGTCCCCAAGTCACTGGGACAGTCCCTGTTCCCTGGAGTGGGATTGGGTCCCTGACCCTGCAGTGGACACTTTGGAGCACACTGTGCTGGGGCTGTGGGTGCTGCATGGGCTCTGTTGGTGATAACCAGACCCTGTCCCCACAGGCAGACCTGATCTCCACCATCGGGGAGAGCGCGGCACTGGGTGCAGCTGGGGCTATTCTGTGGGGTGATGCAGTTGACACCAGAAACCGGGTAAGTTTGGGGTCAGTGTGGGAGGTGGATGGGTGGAAGGATCACCTGCCCCAGGGGAAGACCAGTGGCCGAGCTGTCCTCTCCATCTGAGTTACTTCTTCCTGGGTCTCACCCTGGTGCTTCCCATTCCCTAGGAGTTGTGCCAGTTAATGAAAAACTACCTGGAGGGGGACCTGGGACGCTACGTTGTGAATGTCACGACAGCAGCAGAGCTCTGCAGCACGACGCTGTGCCAGGGCCGGGGTCGCTGCCTGCGCCAGGACAGCCATGCCGATGTCTTTCTCCACCTCAACTCTACCAACTTCCAGCTGCGGCGCCGGGATGCTGACCACTCCGAGGGCCCCCTCTTCTGGGCCGAGGGCCAGCTCTCCTCTGCTGACATACTCTTCCTACGGACCCACTTTCACTGCCACTGCTACCAGGGCTGGCAGGGCAGTGGCTGCCAGACACATGCTGGCCCCCGCAGTCATGCCCCTGGCCCTTTGGCACCGCTGGGACTTGGGGTGCTGTTGCTGCTTGCAAGCTGGTGCTACCCGCCCCTGGACTGAGCTGCCCCTTTCCGTGGCGGTGTAGGAGGAGCCTATTTAAGATATCCCTACCCTGCCTGGGAGGCAGCTAATTGTGGAGGGCTGTCCCTCACTGTGGCGCTGTGGGGGAAGAGCTCTGCGGTTGCCCCATCTCTACCCACGCTGCTGCAGTGCAGGTGCCCTTCATGGGGATGGGGGGAGGAGGGGGACCCCTCTCCTGTTGTAAGGAGAGGGATGGGGGCAAGAGGGACACGGGGGCGGGGAGGGGGTGCTGCGTGGTGCTGATCCCCCGTGTGCTGCCCCACACTGAAGTGCTTTACCTCGAATAAAGCTGGGTCAGACTGAGAGGTGTGGGTTGATTTGGGGCGAGGCCGGCACGGGTCGCTCGACTCGCGGACACAAGCGGCGGGAAGCGGTGTGTGTTGGTATGCAGCTCGGGGAAAGCTCTGCTCTGCTGGGAGCTGCCCCGCCGAGCTGGGGCCGGAGCGGGCCCGCGGGACAGGAGCCGCGTGGGCAGCCACGGCCGGGCCACCCACGTGGAGGCTGCGTGCGGCCCCGCCCCGGCCCCGCCCCCTGCGGGATTCCCCGCGTGGCCCTGCCCCCAGCCCTCGGCAGTGCCCGGCATGCGGGGCTGGAGCTCCCGGGACCGCGGTCGCCGTGTGGGGACACCGTGCTGTGCGCCACGGCCGGGGATGAGTTCAGCCCCGCGGGGCCGGGGACACTACTGGCTCCGCTGTCCCGTGCCACGAGTGTCCCCCAGCGGTGCCCTCGCGTGGCTCCTTGTTCCCGAGGCCGTCCTGCTCTGCCTGTGCCCGTGCAGCCTCTCCGGCCACTGCCCTGTCCCGAGGGGTGCCCGTAGGATGGAGCGGCCCCGCGTGGCACAGGCACCTCCCTGCCCACGCTCCTCGGCTGCTGTGAGTCCCCGTGCCGTGCTCGCTGTGCCTGCTGTCCTGTGCTGCGGGTGTCCCCAGGCCGTGCCTTTCTGTGCTTCCGGGCCCCACGAGTGAGTGCCCTCCTGTGGCTGCGGTGCCCACGCGGGAGTGTCCCGTGCCACCGCGGGCTGTGTCGCGCCGGGTCCTGCCGGGAGCCGTGCGCTCCCTCCCGGCAGTGCCCTCCTCCCGCCAGGGAATGGCCGGCGCTCTCCACTTGGCGAGCGGCGCCCGCCCGGCGCAGCCCGCGTCCATCGCCGTGACCTTCCTCCCCCCGCCCCGTCCGTGTCTGTTTGTCTTTCCAGCCCACTCATCGCCGGCCAGTCATGGGGTGTTGACTCTGCGCATTCCTTCCCAGCCGAGCCCGCCGCCGCCGCTCATTACGCGGGGCTGACGCTGCCGTCCCACTCCGGGGCCGCTCTGCTGGGCTCCAGCTGCTGATAAATTCGGGGACTTTGAGGAAGAGGATACCCTGAGTGACTGGCACCGCTTGGGAACGGAGGTGTGGATTAACGCCGGTCCTGACCAGGGTATAAAAGCTTCAAGGTCTCAGCTCTCCCCAGGCAGCTCCCGGACTCACCCCAAGCACAACAGCACCATGGCATCAGCGTGGTCCTGCTGGGTCCTCCTGCTACTCCTGCCTGCCCTGACCCACGCTGGAGGACCCGGTCCTGTCCTCGTCAACCGCCCCTTTGTCACCATCTGGAACATCCCCACTGAGCGCTGCGCTCAGGAGCACAATGTCACCCTCAGCCTGGAGGTCTTTGATGTGTTGGCCAATGACCAGCAGTCCTTCACCGGGCAGGACATCACCCTCTTCTACAGCGACAAGATCGGTCTCTTCCCCTACTACACATCCGAGGGGGTGCCAGTGAATGGGGGGCTCCCCCAAAATGCCAGCCTGGAGGCTCACATCCACCAGGCCACCCAGGACATCAAGGTGACCCTGCCCAGCCCCGACTACTCTGGGCTGGCTGTCATCGACTGGGAGAAGTGGCGCCCACTGTGGATCCGCAACTGGGACTCCATGGAGATCTACCGGCAGAAGTCGGAAGAGCTGGTGCAGCAGCAGCACCCGCAGTGGCCTCCCAAGGAGGTGGAGGAGATGGCCAAGCAGCAGTTTGAGAAGAGTGCCTGCGATTTCATGAACAAGACCCTGTGGCTGGGCAAGAGCCTCCGTCCTAGTGCCTACTGGGGCTTCTATGGTTTCCCTGACTGCTACAACAATCGCTTTGACACCCTGCCCTACAATGGGACGTGCCCAGATGTGGAGCAGCAGAGGAACAAGAACCTGTCTTGGCTCTGGAGGAGCAGCTGGGCGCTCTTCCCCAGCATCTACCTGCCCCTCTGCCTCAATGGCACCAGCAAGGTTCTTCCCTATGTGCGGCACCGCGTGGCCGAGGCTTTCGCTGTCCAGCAGGGAATCCTCGACAGTGCCATCCCCGTCCTGCCCTACTCCCAGATCACCTTCGAGCACACTCTGCACTTCCTTTCCCAGGTGATGGGGATGTGGAGATAGTGGGCACCTCTTGTGCTGATGGGTTGGCACCAGGGAGTCTTTATCTCTGCTGGGGCTGTGTGGGGGCTTTGGGCACTGCTGACTTCTCCTCTTCCCTTGGGTGCAGGAGGACCTGGTGAACACCATTGGGGAGAGCGCGGCTCAGGGTGCTGCTGGCATCATCCTCTGGGGCAGCCTGGACTACAGCACCTCCAAGGTGAGTGCAGACGGTGGCAGCAGGTCCCTGTCAGCAGGGACCCCCAGTTCCTCAGCTGTGCAGGGCTGTGACACCAAATGCCATTGCAGGAGATGTGCCTGAGGCTGAAGGACTACGTGGAGGGGCCCCTGGGCCACTACATTGTCAATGTGACAGCCAGTGCTGAGCTGTGCAGCCAGAGCCTGTGCTCCGGCCAGGGCCGCTGTGTGCGCCAGCACGAGCAGCAGGGCCACCTCCACCTGGACCCCTCCCACTTCACCATCGATCTGCATGCTGGCAAGCCCTGGCTGGTGCCTCGGAGCCTGGAGCCTGGGGAGGACATCTCCAAACTGGCCAAGGAGTTCAGCTGCCAGTGCTATGACAAGTGGCAGGGACCCCGCTGTGACACCCAGGGCTTTGCCAAGTGACCCCCCACACAATCCTCCCACCCTGGGGACACTGGGGCAGACAGGGTGACACTACCTCAGTGCCCTTGCCATGGGGTTCAGAACCTGACTGTGGGATTCTTAATAAAACCAGAAAGCACCAGCAAGTGTCTCCTTGTCTTCTGCTGCAGCATGTTTTGGGCTGGCAGGGTCCTCCTGGGGCACCACTGCTGCCTTGTGATGCTGCCAAGGGCTGTCCTTTGGGCTGGGAGCTTGGGAGGTAATGCCTCAGAGAAACCACAAGGAAAAAAGAAAATTTATGGGAAAAGACATAGTAAGAGGGGATGATGGGGGAAGAGGATGAGAAATGGAAGAAAGACGGGGAATGGCCAAAGAGTGGAGGCAAAGGGGATGAGAAGATGTGATTGTGCGGCTGTAGTTGAGGAAGGGTGTTCTCCAGCCCCTCACTGTGCACAAGGAGTGGCCTTAAACCAATGCCCCACCTTTGATTTTCCCCTGGATAACCAATATGCAAAGCAGTTAAGGCCACAAATGATATGCAAAAGCAGTGACTTCTGTAACCCAGGCCACAGATTAACTGTACCTATTGCAAAGCAGTTGGGAGAAGGCATGAAACCCTGGCCCAGCTGAGATAAACATGTTGGCATCTTCCTCTGGATGTTCATCTTGGAGTGGGGAAATCACATGCTCATTTCTCTGATTTTAGGCTTGAATTCAGGTAATCTCTTCCTTTTGGGACTGCACTGCATGGCACTCTTTGTGTACTGGGGTCTTACAAAGCTGCACCCTTAGTTTTTAAGCTGGTTGGTGTAAACCATTGCAGAGTTGCTGCATTTCTTATGTTCATTTCTTATTATTGCATTGAGGAGGATCTGAGAAGATACCACAGCAAACATAATTAGGCCTCTGGCTTCCCTAGTCACAGCTTTCAGAAACATATACTCTCTTATTACCAAGTTCTTTGACAAGCTGGGGGCCCCTGAAAAAAAATTAGTCATAATTTGATTTTGGCCCAGAATTAATAGTTTTATCTAATTCTTATAGAGATAGCTTGGTAAATGTACCTTGATATTGGAAACAATATTATCTTAGTATCTTTTGTATGTGAAATGTGATTTAACTTTCATGAGCACTCAGACACGCTCCTCCCAAGCTACAGGAAATCTGATATTTGCTCTGTATTAAATGGTGAAATTGAAAGCAAAGTTCACCTTGCTATCCACACAAAGAAAATTACCGTGAATTTCAAGTCCTCCTTATGCCTGGAAGGGATCAGAGCTGTGTGCTTGTAACTTGAGGTAATTTAATAGGCTTCAAGTATTCAGCTACTGGTGCCTGATTGGGGGCTGGTCTGAGGTTCACGTGGACAGTATTGTCTCAATCCATTAACCAAAGTAAGCACTGAGGTGGGCATCAGGAAAGAGACATTTCCTCAGGAGCTGCAGAGGCTCTGGCATTGTCAGAAGCCACAGAAACTCTGCAGAAACCCTGTCTCCAGGTGTGGGTTTGTGGCTTTTCTTAAAGAGAAGTGAGGCTGGGAAGTGCCAGACTTCCCTTATTTCTTGAAACAGGTCCTTTTCTTGCTATTGAAATACTGCAAACTTAGCCATGAATGCAGTTTGCCACTTTCAAACAATAGCTTTGAACGTGTAAGAGGATTTGCTTTATTCATCCTACTTATTGTAGCTCTTCTATCCTTGCCCCTCACACTGTGTCTAAAACCACCCAAGACACTGCATTTCATGTAATTTAGCTTGTCTTGCTCCAGACTCAGGAATGGCGCTGCATGTGGTGCCAGCAGACAATGTGGAAGCACTGAACATCTGCTGGGTGTTTTTTTCCAGGTCTGAAAACCTGTCCCTGTGTCTGGCTGTGCAGAGGCAGCCTGCCAGAGCCAGCACAGGGCTGGGGTGTGCTGGAGAGCAGCCAGCAGTGCCCCAGGCACGGGCCTTGTGTGGGCACAGCTCTGCCCTGGGGGATGTGACACGGTGCTGTCACAGCAGCTCCTGTTCTCCATGCTCTGGGGACTGACCAACCTGCTGTGGGCAGAGCTCACTGGTTCTCTGCATCACAGGCTTCACACTAAATCAATTTCTAGGCTTTTTCCACATTCTGCTCTAAGAAATGAGGGAAGACTGTCACATAGAACTGTCCTTACATTGCCAGGTTTTTCATTTCAATGGCTCATTATTTTTTGTCTGCATTGCTTAAGACTCATATCTCCACAAATAATCCCAAGTATTCACCATATTTAACTATCCCAAACAGAGAGAATCAACCTGCTGAGTGCTCTGAAGACAGAATGATAATTTTACAGTCTAGCATGAAGATGTTGTCTTAGTTAGCAAAGGTTCTATCATTACCATAGTATGAGGATTTCATATTATCAGAGCTTCTTACCTTCTTGATACAGGCAGCTCCTCTACACACTGACTTCTCCAGGTCCTCACAGTAATCTGACTCTCCTCACGCCTCTTTCCTTACTCTTATATAGCACTAGTTCTTATTGATTGCAGGTGTGGCCTGTTAAGATCAGGTCCACCTCCAATCTTCAGCAACTGACCCAGCTGCAACTCATTGGGGGACAAGATCACCCTCTACATGAAGATACTTGTAATGAGGAGCCTTTAAATGCTTTGATATAACCAGGACATGAGTAGTTCAGTTGAAGAGTAAGGTGTAGATTAAGTCTTGCATAAAACAGATGGAAGGAAGCCCTTCCAAGCAATTCACAAGCTTCTCAGATACAAACAGGAAATTAGTAGCCTGTTATTTGCCTAATAAGAAAAAGTTCTCATCTGCCTTGTTCCCCTGACTAAAAAACTCAGAATCTGTATGAGATATTCCCCACATTGTTAGAAATCAGTTTAGCCTGACACTGAGACTCTGTTTTCAGTTTTGTCTTGGATTAGCAGCCCACACCTATGGTTAGATGACCAAGGAGGTGATGTATTTTGGGACTCCATAAGTTGTTTTAGGACCCCATTAGCTGTCATTTGCTATCCTTTGCTATCATTTTGCATTTCACTTCATCCAAAGACTGGACTGAAGCCCTAAAACCAAAATCAGGAGTATGTGAAGCAGGTCCTCCCAGACCACTTCTGCATCTTTTCCAGCTGGATCTTCTCCTGTTATACAAGTACAAACCTCTCTTGGAAGAAATAAATCCTTCCCAAAAGCAGATCACAGCAGCTGTATGTCATGACATTAAAGAGATGGCATGTGAGTCTTTAAAATGCCCTTTATTCCATTGGCATTGCATGGGAGGCTCGTGGCACACAGGGCTGGTCACTCAGAGCTCAGGTTGCTCCGTGGGTGGCAGCTCAAAGGCAGAGAGGAGGGCTGGGGCAGGTTTTGGTCACTCTGTTTGGCTGCAGCTGCAGAAAGCCCCCCTGACTCCCAAACACACTGCTCTGCTGTGCCCAAAGCTTCCAGGTGAGCAGCTCACCCAGCAGCTGAGGGGATGCAGAGGTACCTCAGAGAAACATGAGACCAGGAGGAGGAGGAGGAGGCAGCAGCTCAGAAACTGCCTCCAGTGACACTTGAGCCTGTGAGCAGCTTGAGGGGCTGCTCAGAGCAGCAGAGGTTTCACTGGCTCTCAATAAAGCACCCCCACGTGCCAGTAGCACTGAAGGTGTCACAAGGCTTCGCTGCTCTCCTGCTAATGCTTTTAACTAAAACTTGCCACTTCTTTTTCACGTGCACTGTCAAAGTTCACTTCTGATTACTGTTTCAAAAGTGAAACATCAGCTCCTACAGAAATCATTTCCTGGCTTGAATGCCAGGCTCTGTATCCCAATCCCCTCAGTGTCACCCAAGCAGCACCGACTTGAACACAAAATTTTCAAGCTGCCAGTTAACTAAAGAGAAAGTGTCTCTTTCTTACAATGCCTTTGTATCTCCGTATCTCTGTTTTGTTTGACAATCACCCACTATAAACTTTTTCCCTTGCTCAGGCATTTCTAGGAAAGAGGTGAAAATATTTATAAAAAGCAAACCATATTTAAGAAAGATCTACAGTGTTCTTCAGGGGCCACAGACTCTGCTGCTGCCCTGGACCTGACATCCCTCGTTTCCGAGAACTAGCAGGAATATCAGCCTTCATTCCTCTGATTCACCAGATTGCAATTTCAGAAGTTACTTGGAAAAAACAAAAGTGAGCCCTGAAGCACCGTTTGTGGGCTCCCAGCGAGGGTTTAACCATCCAGCACAAACAGCAGACCTTGCTTTTTGCTGTGCAAACAAAAATGCCTCTGCACTGGAGAACGTGTCCTGCTTTGTTCCAGAGCTTTCTGAATCTGCCATTCCTGGGGCTGGGCAGCAGAGCAGGAGTTCCACCGCAAGAATGTGGGCGCAGCAGCAGCTCCTTTGTTGTGAGCGCTCCCGGCCAGCCTCGGGCAGGGCTGCTCGGGGGGGTGCAAGGGCTTCCAGGTTTTCTGCTTGAGAAAAGTCTGGTCGGTGTTTTTCACTGCTGGTGGGATGGTCAGAGGCAGAACACTTGTCCTGTTTGCAGCATCCCCGCCGCTCCGATTTGGCAGCAGCTTCCCTCCCAGTTATTTTCCACCCTGGGGCTCTAAAACAGGCTGAGCAGTGTCCTGTGCTGGCATTAGTGAATCAGCAGGAGCGTTATCAACAGCCCGAGGAGGTCAGAGGGAGGCCCTGGGAGTGCTTCCAGGGAGGCTGCCGGCCAGCACTGTATAGGACACCTTGTAGACTCATTTTCCTCCAGTAGCATGTTAAGCACAAAGCCACATAGTGCTCCAAACTCTGCTCTAATCTGCTGGTGCAGACTTCAAGCAAACACCAAATAATATAGCAAAACATTTTGTGGGAACTGTCCTGCATTTGACTGTAACTTCTCAAGAGGAAAAATTTGATTTGACAGGTTACTGGTCCTATCCCCCAATTAAGACATAAACAGTTGTAATCCTCTGTGCTGTTGGGCAGAGTTCAAGGTTAGTTTCAGCAAAAACAAATGAAGTTTGAATTAAAGCAGAGAAAAAAAAAAAAAAAACCAAACAACCCAAAATTTGGAGGCAGAAGTTGCCCACAGTGCAAAGCATTTATTCTTTATTATCTTATTTGTTTTAATACACACCAACTGATACCTGCACACGGCAGATACCAGCTGAGATAACAGGGAGGGAGTTCAATATTTAAGGCTTGGCTTTTCTCACCATAGCAACAAATCTGCAAGGAGAGTAGGAGGACATGGATAACTGGCAGCACCCAGCCCTGCTGGCTGCAGTGGGCAGGCAGCCTGACTCTCCCCCAGCACCACGGTGCCCCACGCAGAACCACTGTGGGTGTGTGAGCACCAGCAGCCCGCCTGCCCCGGGGGCTCTGGGCTGTGCAGAGCATCAGCAGAGTAAACACAGAGGTAGGTGTTTGCTTCCTTGGCTTCGAGGCAGCTGGGAAAGAGGGTGGTCTCTGTTGAATCTCATTTTCCTTTTATTAAACAGCACAGGTGGTGACCCTTGAGTGTGGGTCTGCTCTCCCTGACTGCATAAATCAGCTCCTGGGGCACAAGTGACTCTTCACAGTCACTGGCCTAGAGCAGAACAGCCCTCCAAAGGGACCCTTTCCTCCCTCCACCTCTGCCACTCTTCCAAAATTGGTTGAATGAAACAGATTCTCTGTCATAAATCCATGCTGCATTCATTCACATGGACAAACACCTATATTGCTTTTTATTTCATGGATTAACACTTGTTCATCCACTGAAGGAATTTGTTGAATATTCCAATGGAATGAAATAACTTGAAAATCTGTCATCAGTGTCCTATCACTGTCTGAAACCAGGTGAGCCCAAGAAGAATTGCCACCAAAATCTACTTGGAGCTAATCTTCAGGGTTATCTTCAGGATGTTGGTCAGAAGGGTCATGAAACCTTTTCCACTTCAGTTGTGATTAGAAGGCATAGTATGAATGCTAATTTTCTGCCAGCTACAAAAAGCCAACCAACCAACCAACAATAACAACAACAACAACAGCAACAAAGATAAAAAAACCAAAACAAACAAAGCACCTTATCTTTGTTTTCTAAGCAAGGAAAAATTATTTCTACCTATGCAGGTTTATCACAAAATACCTACCAAAACCCAAGAGTAATGGGATCAATCTTTAAAATGCCCTGATCTGGGTTCTTGGCAGATAAATCAATGTCAGAGTTATTTTAACAAGGCAGTTAATTGATGAGGAATCCCCAAGTCAGAAGAGAAACACACACACACCAGAGTATTAATTTCCTTTATGGCCCAAGCTCGCTTCTATCACCCAGACACTGGAGGAAAGAAATACAACACCAATGCAAGCAATTTGCCAAAAAATGTGCTTAATATAATATTTATATAATCTTCTTACATGCTGCCTGTTGTGAAGGGGAGTGTGATTAAAGATGCATTTTTTCTTAGTCAAAGGTTATGGAAAATCTCAGTTGTCTGGGATCAAGAAGCAACACTTGACTACAGCTGCACATACAAAACTGAGCAGCATAAAAATAGCACAACAAGCACTCCAGCAATGCACATTACAAGCTTTGCCTCTCCCAAAGAGCCTGAGAAAGGCCAGGCAAGCTCTTGGGGTCTGACCAGACTGGAGATGAGAATTCCCACCCAAAAAGATAAGGCTTCCCAAACATCTTAAGTCTCCAGCTTTGGGGGACCTTAACGTGCTCTTGTGCTTCAGGACAAGGATACACCTGATTTTTCAAGATCTTACAGTCTTGACAAAAGAAACAGTTCAGAGAAAGGAAAAAAAAAAAGGTACAGCATGAGCAGTGGCTACAAGGTGACTACATGAATAATTAACTTTTGCTTGCTGGTTCACCTGTTGGTTTCTTCCTTTTATTCTTCCCCTGCACACTTACAATTTGGGTAAAGATTGAAAATATATCTTTAAGAAAGAACTGTGTTATCTGGCTGAACTGAATGCAGTGCAATCCTGCATGTGGCCAATTTCCAGGGAATTTAACAAAGCACCCAACTGCTTAAACCTTCCAGTGAAGCTGAGTGACAAAAATTCAGTTGATTTACTCATATTTAAATTATTGTCATCCAGAGGTAAAAATTATTGGTTCCCATTAGAGCAGGAGGAACGTGACCTGTGAAGAACAGAGTCACCAGGATTGGTGTCCCCAGGCAGCCCAGGCCTGCCCCAGCCACATTGCTCTGACAAGCCCCATCAGATGATTTCCCTTGCCAAGCAGCTGAAGGAAAAATGTATTTTTGTGGCCTTCTCTTCAGTTCTTTGAAACCACAAAGCCACACGTAGGGAAAAATATTTTCCAAGGCCTGTAAGTACAGCTATTTTCCCAATTTAACTATTTTTGAGAAAGGCACAGGACTAAGTCAAACATTTTCCAAATGGATGATCCTGCTCGGCTTATGCAAGCACAAGCAAGGGTCAAACATCCCAGGCAGAACTGTGAGCATTTACCTTGAACACTCTTCTCTCCTGCTGAGTTCTCCTAAATGCAAATAAATGATCAGATTTATATAATTCCCCCCATGAATCTGTTCCTAGTTCCACTTCCAAATTAATTACACCTCACCAATCTGAACAAAATCTCAACAACCTCATCAGCTACACAGATCTTGAGCAAAACCCAAGATTTCTAGCAAGTTTTGCTGTTAATACTTGTCCTGGTTTATCAGTGCTTTAATCTGCTTTGCTTTTAAGAACACCAAAGTCCTCTGCACAGTCAGGCCCCCGCAGTACAGCTTTTGTGGGGGGCAGCTGCTGCACACAAAGGCCAAGGTGTGCCTTCCCACCCTGGGAAAATGCTGTGGAGGAGGATAGACATGGTTAAGCAGAGGAGAAAAAGCACAGAGAGAGGACAGAGAGGGCTGTTTGATGCCCCTGAGGCTCTGCCCAGCAGCAGGGCAGGGTCACAGCTGCCCTCCCGCTGCTGCTCGGGACCTTTTGTTCTGCCAAGAGGAGTGGAGGCTCCTGGCTGACACTGAGCCACATCTCGCTGCCCAGAGGGACAGGGGGGTCGCTCTGGACCTTTTCACCAGCACCAAGCAGTAAGGAATCCTGGCAGATGGGTGGTTTTGTTGGAGTTTCTTTGTTCTTAAGGCCAGGGACAGGAGGGTGAGCTGCTGCAGTGCCCAGCCCCCTGAGCTCCATTTCTGGCTGTGCCTCACTACCTGCTGCTTCACGCCAGCTGCAGAAAAACCTTTTTTTTTTCTTTTTTTTTAATAAAACATAGGGATAAGGTTTCACTAAGCCCAGAAACTGTGACTAAAAGATGTTTCACGGGGAGAGCAGATGAAACAAAGGGCCTCTCTCCTATCCCAGGGCTCAGAACTGTATGGTATTTCTTTCAAAAAAATTCTCAAACAACTCCAGTGGTCCTTGCTTCAAGCTGGAAGCAGTCAGTGACCAAAAAGCAGAGTCAACTAAACCCAGTTTTGAGCTATGCCATCTGTGCCAGTGACAAATGCTCTGCTCCAGAACAGCACAGGGCTATGGTGGCTCTGAGTACCCACCACATCCTCCTCCTTATTCAGGGCTGCTCTTTGCAGTGGACAACAAAGCTTGCTAATGTAGAAAAGACCACAGTTATGTAAAGTCATTTGAGCTCCTTAGAGGATAAAGCAAACTAGTCATTAATACTTCAGATGAAATAATGGAGAGTTAATAGGGATTAAGTACTGTCCAGAAGGGGGACACAGGTGACTTCCACCTCCACAGAGCCAGCACCTGCACTGTGGCACCTCCAGGCGCTGTTCAGCTCTAGGGGCTGCACAAGGAGCTGCATCTTTGACAGTTCCCTGAAAGAAAAGGAATTTTCTACAGCATTGCACCAACAGTGCCAAGCTTTCCTCTTGTGTTTGCCCTCGGCTGTGACAGCCTTGGAGAAGCAGCAGGGGTCTGGTCTCTGCCCACAGTAACCCAGTCCTTGCAGTGAGTCAGCACACACACACACCTGAAGGAAGGGATACCAAACATCCTACTGATCTCAGCTGCTGTTTCCTCATTGCTGGAGGCATCATCACCTGCAGATAAGCATGCAATTCTCCCTCTCTAAAAAATCCACACCAACAAACCACCCTTTCTTTCATGTGGCTTAATTTCTACAAGCAATTCAGAAGTGGTACTTTATTAACTGGAGTTTTAAAGCGTCAGGTGATGCCCAAGCAGAGCCAACATAGTTACAATGCTAATGTTGCCAGTGGCAGTCTGAAACCAGCTGCCCAGACAGAAAACTTAGAGTTTACTCTAAGTCAGCTTGGAGACAACCAAATCACTCAGAGACAACTTGGGATGCAGGATGGAGGTGTGCAGGTAAATGAAAAGACATCATGACAAGGTAAAGAAAATTTGCATGTGACTTTAACGCCAAACAAACAAACAAACAAAAACTTAACTCCATTGCTTATTGATCATTTTCATCTTAAAAGGGGAATTATTACTGTTTTTTGACTAGTAAGTGGATTTAGACTGATCCTTCCTTCATGTTCTGTTTGGCCCCTCTCTCACCTGCAGTGATGTTCCCCCTGCCCACACTTGTGCCTATCTCTGCAGGCCAAAGGCACAGGCAGGCAGATAACTCTCCTGAGCACAGTGCTGCCTCTGCAGCTCCTGGCCCCAGAGCAGACACACAGTGTGATAACAGCCCTGAAGCTTCTACACACACCTATTTAGTTCATGCCTGCCTCGGGGGACAGCCTGACAAAATTACGGAGCCGTGAGAAAAGGCAGCCACAAAAATAACGTGTCCCTACCTGAACAAAATAACAAACGCGCTTCAGTATCACCCCAAGGATGGTATAAAGACCGAGAGGATTTTTGTCATTAAGCTGAAGCTTGTGTCAGGGGAATGCTGTATGTGTCCTCAGGGATGCTGGATGCAAGGGCAGCGCAATCTGCAGCCCGGAGCGGGCGGGGGCTGTGCCCCGAGTGCACGTAGAGGCTGTGTGTGCCCAGACTGGCTTCACCGGCACCGCTCCGGCTCCCAGCGCGGTGCATCCCGGCCATGCCTCCTCTCCCTGTCCTGCCGTCGGTGGGGTGAGCTCGGCTGGGTCAGCGCGCTGGGTCACCGCTGGCTCCGCGGAGAGGCTGCGCGGGTGCTCCCGAGCCTGGCCGAGGGCTTGCTGCTGAGCAGAGCCCCATTGCTGCTGAGCAGAGCCCCGGTGCTGCTGAGCAGAGCCCCATTGCTCCCGAGCTGAGCCCCGGTGCTGCGGAGCTGAGCCCCGGTGCTGCGGAGCTGAGCCCCATTGCTGCTGAGCTGAGCCCCATTGCTGCGGCCACTGCCGACCCCCCGCTCCTGCCCCCCGGCTGCATTCACACCCGGCTCTCCAAAATGGCTACAGCCGTCCCACCTCCCTCACGTCCACTTAATTTTCACTTGTTAATTTATTCGTTTATTTTAAATTTCTCATTTTAACAAAACACGAAGCCCTGGGGAGCAGACAGCGGAGGGACGGCCGCGGTCCCGGCAGGGAGCGGGCGATGGGTGCGGTGCGATGCGAGCGGGGTTTCCGCGGCCGTGCCCGCACCGAGGTGCGGGATCTGCCCCCCCCAAAGCCCTGCGCACCCCGCGGGCTGCGGGGCGGAGCGGGGGCTCCCGGCGGGGCGGGGGCTGCCCGGGGCCGGTCCCTCCGTCCCGCCCCGCCCCGCGCGGGGCGCGCACACCGCGGGCGGCTCCGCGGGGCTCCCCGCGGCCCTGCGCTCCGTGCCCGCCTCCGCCGGAGCGGAGCCCAGCCCGCCGCCCATGTGGGGCTGCCGCCGCCGCGGCCGCTGCCCGCAGGGCCGGCGCTGCCGAGGTAGGACCCCCGGGACCCCCGGGAGCGGGGCTGCGCCGCCGCTTCTCCCCTCCCGCCCCCGGCTTCCCACCCGCGGGGCGGCCCCGAGGGACCCGCGCGCGGTCAGGGCACGGCGGAGCGGGGAAGGTGGTGTTGAAGGTGGTGTTGAAGGTGCTGTTTTCCTGGAGCCCTGCTCGGGATTTTCCCTCCCGGCTCCAGCGAGCAGTGAGGGTGCCCGGCATCTCGGAAAGCTCGGCCGGTGGGAAATGGGAACTGGGGCTCCTGCTGGAGCAGCCCTGGGTGAAGGAAGGGTTGGGAGATGTGGCGTGCAAAGAGGGAATCGTAGTGTAGCAGCAGCTGTTTGCCTGCCGAGTTATTTTTGGAGATTGCTGTGCTGCGATGGACTTTTTTTTTTTTTTTTCCAACTGTCTGTAGGAAGGCGGGTTTACATCTCACTCCTCCAAGCCTCGGTGCTCTCCATTTGCCGAGGAACGGTGTAAAAGCGGTGCTTTGGCAAATACTGATCTAACTGCTTCGCTCTTCTTCCCTTATTCCTAGGGGCAGCTCCATAAAAAGCACACAGGCTGCACCTTTTTTATCTGCCTTCGGGAGATTTGGCTGCTGGCTCGCTGGGGCCTTCCCTGGAAAGGGGCTGGCTGTCCCTGGGGCCCGAGGTCTGGCGTGTTTGTCAGGCACTTTGTGTAATACAGGGTGACAGCTGTGATGCAAGTGCGCCAAAACTTCTGTCCGTGGCCTTAGTCATGGTTATGTTTGGCTATCATTTCCCCACTTCCTAGGAAAATTGTATTAGGTAGGCTGGAAGATGAAGCAGGCAGTGCTGCTGCTGTGGGGCAGGGATGGGGGGCAGGGATGGATGTGGCAGTGAGGGTGCCGTGGGGCAGGGATGGATGTGGCAGTGAGGGTGCCGTGGGGCAGGGATGGATGTGGCAGTGAGGGTGCTGTGGGGCAGGGATGGATGTGGCAGTGAGGGTGCCGTGGGGCAGGGATGGATGTGGCAGTGAGGGTGCCGTGGGGCAGGGATGGATGTGGCAGTGAGGGTGCCGAGGGGCAGGGATGGATGTGGCAGTGAGGGTGCCGTGGGGCAGGGATGGATGTGGCAGTGAGGGTGCTGTGGGGCAGGGATGGATGTGGCAGTGAGGGTGCTGTGGGGCAGGGATGGATGTGGCAGTGAGGGTGCTGTGGGGCAGGGATGGATGTGGCAGTGAGGGTGCTGTGGGGCAGGGATGGATGTGGCAGTGAGGGTGCTGTACTCAGGTTTGGTAACGGGACCAGGACCTTGCTGTGCCCAGTTTGTGCCACACAGAGCTGGGTGTCAGCGGGTGCACAGTGCCTGTGGCTCTGCCCACTGAGTCACAGGCTTGCTCTTGTTTACAGCCGTCATCCCTTTGCTTCTGCCAGCCTTGCAGTGGGCAGCTGCTGCTTCCTCTGACTCCACCCCAGGGCATGGTGAGAGGGCTCAGTGAGGTTGGGGTTTGAGAGCCTCAGGACTAGCAGGGGGACCCCCACTGAGCTGTTGAAACCTGCTGATGGCCATTGCTTTGTGGCTGAGTGAAAAACCCTTGGCTGCCCCTTTGGTCATTCCCACCGTTCTTGTGCTGGTGTCTTCCATGGGCAGGGATTTGTGGCTGTGCCAGGGGAATTGCCTACTGCCCTTGCTGCTCTTGTCAACACCTGGCTCCTTGTTGGCTCTGTAGCAGGTCCCTTGGTGCTTGTGTGGCTCTTTGAGATGTGAGGAGGAAAAATAAAGACGTTAATACTGAAGAAACTTGAAGACTCTTCAAGATTTTTCAATCTTTAAAGATGTTAATTCTAAATTAAGCTTTTTATGTTGGCAAATGCCAGAGAAACTAGTTAGTTTGAGGCAAAAACATACTTAACCACCTATAACTTGAAGCAATCCCATAGATATAGGATTGATTTTGTAGTGCTTTGCATAGAGCTGAAGATGGGACTGAGTAAATGCCTGTTGTGGGACTCCTGGTCCTCGTCCAGGGTGTTGCAGAGCAGTTTGCAAAGTTTCCAATAAGTTTGCTTAATGTGACCTTACTCAGTTGCGAGGCACTCCCATAATTATGGCTGCAATTAAAGGCAATAACATCCATTTACATAAGATGCCAGTCCCTTTAAATCAGTGCATCATCTAATGAGAGCATTCATGTAGGGATAGCTGTGCAGGATGAGGACCCAGAGCTGAGAGCACTTTGGGGAGGATTTGGTTTCAGAACTTTCTTGAGGTCATTTGAAGGAAGGATCTTCTATGAAATAGGACATTTTGTTATGAAAATGTACTGATTTATAAATATAACCCTTACCAATAGCAGGATGTTGTTGAATTGAGTGATGGTAGTGCTTCATTTTTTTAATGTATCATCCATCCTATTAAAAAAAAAATCAGCCTGGTTGCAACAATATTTTTCTCAATTTGATTGCATCAGTGTTCCTTCTGCTCTTATGAGTAAGAGATTTGGTAAATCCAACTTGTGGACAGTGTTTAATTGCTGGTGAGGCAGCATGGATGTGTTCTGGGTGGCTCACTGGACTTGCATGGTTTCCTTGGGGCTTAACCTCTGCCTATGATGCCCATAGATTTCCCCTTGAGATAAATACAAATCTTGGACTTGAAGTGCTGGAAAAGATCACATATTTGGGGAGACCTTCTGAAAGAAATGACCTGGTGGAGTATTCCCACCTTCCCACTCTATCTGTTTTGTTCTGTTTCTCTTTTTTTTGTTTGCTTTAAGTTGTTGAATATGGTGTAAGCTTGTGGCCCCACACCCTGGGTGGGGCTTCTTGGGAAGAGTCACAAGGTCAGTGTAGTAGAAGGGGTAAAAATTGTCAAAATGGAAGTGAGGAGGCACCAGCCGTGAGCCTGAGCAGTGCAGGGTTCCTTGGGTCTGCTCTGGTTTCCCCCAGAAGCCATTTTGCCCATTATAAGAGAAATAATTAGTCTGTTACCTTTTCTCACAGGCAAAGTGCTTGGCTTGCGGTGTCTGAGACCATAAGAGGTTAAGTAATTAAATTGGAAAAGGCAGCAAAAGAGAATAATCAACTCCAAACTCCCTAGACTGTCTAGCTGGGCTCTACAGTGTCTAAAATGAAGTAATTTAGGTTGACTCCTGATTGCACTAGATTTTTACCAGGCATTTAAAGTGGAGCTTCAGGAGAGAGTCCCACGTTGCTTCACACAGGTGGTTATTTCCAGCAGGGGTGGGTTGGTTTTGGGCATGGTTTTGGGGCAGGGGCAGCTCTGTCGAGGCTCCAGTGTGGGGCTGGGGTGCCTTCTAAGCCAGGCTTGTTGCTGGGTGCCTGCCAAGAGCTGGGCCTAGGTGCTGTAATCCCTCCCTGATTATGAATCCTAATCTCCACCTGCTGCCTGCTGAGGTGCTGACCTGGTGCAGTAAAATCCCAGGATGGTTTGGGATGGAAGGGACCTTAAAGTTCATCCCATCCCACCCCCTGCCATGGGCAGGGACACCTTCCACTGCCCCAGGCTGCCCAGGTCCCATCCCACCTGGCCTTGGGCATTCCAGGGATCCAGGGACAGTCACAGCTGCTCTGGGCACCTGTGCCAGGGCCTCACCACCCTCACAGGAAGGAATTTATTCCGAATATCCCATCTAGCCCTGCCCTCTGTCAGTTTAAAGCTGTGCCCCCTTGTTCTGCCACTCCATGCCCTTGTCCAAAGGCTCCCTGCAGCTCTCTTGGAAGCCCCTTAAGTCACTGGAAGGGGCTCTGATATCTCCCAGAGCCTTCTCCAAAATCCCTCTGTGTGCTGAGCCTCTGAATTTGTGTCCATGCAAAGAAATACTTGGGGTTTTTTTTGAGTAAAATGGGTCAACTTACCTGTGCTATTACAGCAGTGCAGTTCTAGGTGCCTTTAGGGTTGTGCTTTGGTTCTGCCAAACTCATCTCTCATTTGAGGAGCTGCTGCATGAGGGGCTCTCCTGGGTGTTGGTGTCTGCACCACTGAAGTAATGCTCTGGAATTAATCCTGGAGCCCCGAGCTGCCACGAACACAAATGATGAATCTCTTAATTGCAACTGACTTGTATCCATGTGATGGAGGAAAAAGGATGTTTGGCAAATGTTTTATTAATAAAATGGGGTGGATTTGTCATGGGTGCCCTTGTAAGAAATAATGTGCCTGCTGCATTGGAACATGGAATTTAAAGCTGTAATTTCTGCACTCGGGTATCTGAAATGCCTGCATGGCATGAGTTCCCAGGTGATTCAGTATGTTACTATATTGTTTACAGGCCATGCACAAGTAGAAAGCCTTCCTTTTCAGTTTCTAGTTATGGTCAGAGATCCCTGGAAATCGAATTGATGTTGTTGGTAAATACCAGGAGACATTTGTTGTTCATGGGAACCCTGTTGATATCCTTGGGCTGTGCAGCATTTACCTCCTGCATTAAGGAGGGGGGAAAAAAAGCTTTGTATTTTTTTTTTTCTTTTCTGCTACCTATGTGAAACTGGTTTCCCCAAAACAATGAGGAGATTTCAGGGGTTCATGACCTCTTGTAATTAGAAAATGTCAGATGGCTTGTGAGAGGTGGGGACTGATGGGGGAGCAGCCCTGTTACTGCTGAACTCATCACTCGTTTTTGGTGGGAGATCAATCTCTCAGATTCCTCTTTATTTTTTCCCTGAGAAATGCTCCATTTGGGGATTAGAGTAGAGGAGCTTAAAAATCCAAGCAGCTCTGGAAGAGATATCTCCCACAGATTTATGTCTTTGGGTTTTAACTGATTTTTCTTCCCCAGGATGAGGCAGTTCCAGGGATTTGGGCTTGTCTGGTGTCAGTGCCAGGTCTGATGGGACCAGCTCAGAGCCCTGTGTGTCCTGGGAGCACTGGTAGGGCACCTCTTCTCTCCTGCTAGCCAGTTTTCATTAAACTGTGGAAGACAAATGTTTCTGAGACCTCTGTGCTGTGTGAAAGAAGGTTCAGAGGTCCCTGGTGCTGGGGGGGACCCTGGGGCACAGACTGACCCAGGCTGGGGTGTCTGGGGCCAGCAGTGCTGGGCAGCTGCTGTTGCACTGGGGGTGGTGAGTCTGGGGGCTGCTGTGCTCATTTGCTTCTGATTCCCTTGCTTTGTTTTCTATTTTTGTATCCTTCTTGGCTTTCAGCTGATATTTAGACTTTGGAATGTGTTTTTACACATTCTGGTGCCAAAGGCTGTCCCATATGCTGTTTGGGATGGAGGATGGCCTTCTGTGCACCTGAACAGTTTTTTGTATTTTCTCTAGGGACACACTTGTGCTGAACCAAAGTTATTTTTTCCAAATATAAAGAGAACTCAGGTGGGCTGCTTTTGTTTTGGTTTGCCTTAAAGAGAAGCTTTCTTTACTAATAATATGCTGGAGCCTCACTTGGTGAATGTTTCCCCGTGCAAGAGTTTAATGTGTAGCATTTGTGCTGTTTAGCCTGTCTGCATTCTGTAAATCTCATTATTTTGGCTGTCATAATTTTATTACTCTTATTAAGCTCCCTCATTTGCACATTGATCCTGTTAGTCTCAGGAAGCTGAGAGGCCACCTAGGTCTACTTGCAAAATGCACAGAAAATGAGAAATCTGCCCTGGAGGCTCTGCATGCTGCTGGCATTCACTGTGATTTAGGTCTCTCTGTCTGGCCTGTATTTTTTTTCCCCCTTCAGTGCTGTTTTAGGCTACCTGACTTCATTGCAGTTTGCCAAATTAAGATGAATTTTTGCTTTTATTATAAATTCTGTCACTGGTAGCTTCTGAGCAGCTTTGCTCTGGTTTGCTTGTATTTTTATTTGGATGAATACCCTCCTTTTTCACAGAGCTTAAGAATATTTCCAGCAGCAGCAGCTGGCGTGGCATATGCTGTGAGTTGTTTTCCTCCTTGTCAGTTTTCCATGCTGGCTTTCCAGACAGATTTATTCTTTACTTTCACAAAATCTGCTTGACTGTTGCTGTGGGACATGCAGGAACCCAAGTGTGACTGAGAGGACTTTGGGCCCCTTTTCTTTGCTCTCACTTCCATTGCCTTGGGCTTTTCCCTGGCTGCTCTCTGAGCTAGGCTGGACTATCCTCTGCTGGACCTGTAGCTCCTGTCCCCCTTTTTAAACTTGGGGTGCTTCTCTCTGTACCTGTCATTTATAAATGGCACTGAACTCTTTGCAGTCCCCTGTTCTGTTCCTCTCTGCACTGTCTCTGCTGCTCCCAATGAGCTGCTCTTCTTTCTTTGGTGATGCTCTTCCCGCTCCTGGTCCAGTTTTTCCTCCTCCTCCCACGGTTTGACCTTGTCTTGCTCTTGTCTCCCCGTGCCCTTTTCCAGGCCTTCACAAGGCTCAGCTTGCATGAAGTGCTGCTGACTCAGGTTCACCCTGCACCTCCAGCCTTTGCCACCCAGCCCAGCTGCTGTTTCCCTTCCTGCCCCTCTCCCTCTGAGCTCCCCGGCTGTCATTCGGTATTTCCCACCCCAAACCCGGGCGGTGCTTCCCAAGCTCTCTTATCTCTTGTCTTTTCAAGTGCTGTGTCTGATAGGTGGCTCTGTCCCGAAGCTTTCAAGATTTTTTGAAAATGATGTTGGTGTACTTCTTGCATTGGAATCTCATGCAGATTTTGTTTACTCTTTGTTGTCGGTCTATTCTCCTTTTTCATCTCATCAGACAACTCCCCTGACTCATGTAGTAAGTTTTTACAGATGTTCTCCTTTGAAGTGACAGCTCTTGCAGAATTGTGCTTCTGAAGTCAGTTGATAGCATTTGGTTTTCAGGGTGGGGTAAAGTGTTTTAGTTCTACCCTGAGATGGCAGCTGCCCTTGTTTTATAATTTTATTTTTTATATTTAGCAGCCTAGACCTACAGTTATGAGCAAGTGGGATTCATAGATCCTAGCTGAGTGACAGGAGAGAGGATGTGTGTACACCAGAAATGTTCAAATATCTAATATAAAAGTAGCTGAGCATAATTCATAAGTCTGCCAGCCTGGATAAGGGCTGTCTGTTGTACTTAAAGCTGTCAGTCCCTTCCTTGTGCTCCCTTTAATTACACTGCTACTCACACCTGCACACTCAAACTCAGAACTGGGGAGGTTTGCTAATAAAAAAAAAGAATTGAAAAGGTGATTGAAAAGGAATAGAGAGCTCTGAGGTGACAGAGGCACTTTCAGATTGCTTCTGAGCAGATTCAAGAGGCACAAAGGCAGGCATCCCCATGGCTGCAGGTGTGTTTTTGTTTTCCCTTCTCTCTCAAGCACTGCAGATTAATCCAGCCCTTGTTTTCCTGGTTAAATCTCGGCTCCCAGGTGACTCAGGTGACCTGCTGTGTGTCAGCCTGGCAGGGAGGTGGGGGCTGTCCCAGCTGTGTGGGGGTGTTCACTGGGGTCCCAGGACCAGGGAAGAGATGACAATCTTGACTCCATGTTTCAGAAGGCTGATTTCTTATTTTACGATATATAATATATTAAAAGAAAATGATATATTGAAACTATACTAAAAGAATAAAAGAAAGGATTTCATCAGAAGGCTAGCAAGGAATAGAGAGAAAAGGAATGATAATAAAATCTTGTGACTGCTCACAGCCTCGACACAAGTGGCTGTTATTGGTCATCAAGTAAATACAATTTCACATGCTGGCTGAACAATTCTCCAAATCCCATTCCAAAGCAGCAAACCATGGAGAAGCTGAAGCTTCTCAGGAGAAAAGATCCCAACAAAAGGATTTTTGATAGAATGTGTCTGTGGCGCAGGTGCACCCCCGTGCAGGGCTGTGCCAGGCTGTGCCCGTGCTGTTGCTGTAGTAACAGCATCAGGTTCTGCCAGGGCAGGTGCAGGAATGGCTCTCCTCGGTGCAGGAATGGCTCTCCTCAGTGCACCTGCCATCCTCAAAACACGGGATTTTCACTCCACCTCTGGGCATGGGAATGTCATTGTGTGTGTTTTGGTGTTCCCTTTCTGCACTTCTCACCAGCGCCTGTATATAGTCTGGAGTCGTGGAATACAGCGAGAGGGTTTGTCTACAAAGGGCTTTTTAACACTCAGAAACCATGAATAATGGATACCATCTTTCCTTTATGTTGCATCATAACAGGAAGATTTAAAATGTTGCTCAACTTTGTGATGATGGGAATAGTTTTAGGCAATACCTGGAAGCACCACTGAAGGATCTTGCCTGTTTTTCAGGGAAATAATTTCAGTGTTCACTCAGAGGGAAAGATGGGAGAGGACTGCTTGGGCTGAAGGTGTAAAGATTTAGTGATTGGTCCTTCAGATTTAAGTCACAGAATTAATGCAGGCTAGCCTTAAATCTACCCCCAATGCTAGGCTTAACCCAGAAAACTTCCTTGTGTGAAAACAACAGCACCTCTTCAAAAGGGTTTATCTCCAGACATTAAATTTCTCCCACATTAAAAAGAGATCAGTTATTTCTTCTGAAACGTGATAAACATCTAGACTAACAGATCTATATGCTTAGAAATCAGGAGAACACTCAGAGTGACCGTGCTGGGGGTATGGTTCAGGTGAAGCCAGCAAAGAGCAGAGTGCCAGTGTTGCAGGGTGTGTTATTTGAGCTGATATTGCTCTGTGTGAGTCTCAGTGTGTGCTCTCGTGCAGCCCACGTGTTGCTGAGATGATGTTCTGCTGATCAGCTCCCTGTCCCCTCATAAAGTTCATGTGCCTGCAGTGCAGGAGGGAGTTCTGCAGAGAGCCATCCAAGGGTTTATTGGCACAATTCTTACAGTGAACCCTTGGTGTGGCTGGTGCTTGTTTCCTGGTGGTGGTTTGGGGAGCACGCCTGTGCTGGGATCCAGGCACGCATCAGCTCTGCTGCCTCAGTGCTCTGCATGCACCATGAGTAGCTCTGGTGATGTTTCAGCAGACAATGAGGAGAACACCGTAAAAGCAAATTGCTGTGGGAATTATCTGTCTCTCCAGCCAAGTAAGTGTGGTGTGAGGCTTCTGAGGGCCCAAACCCTGTCAGATCTTCCCTTGTATCAGATGTGTTGGTGGTTGTTGGAAGAGATAGGAGCTTGTTTTCTTGCTGATTTGCATGACGTGAACGTTTTCTGTTTGGATTAATTATTTTCCTTATCTATGCTAAGGAACATTTTGTTTCAGCTCAAGGAATCTCTTTAGGATCTGTGTTTATATTTGTCTGTGTGGGATCTTGGGTGTTGTTTAAATCTGTTCCCCAGTTAGCACTGAAGATTTTTCTTGTCCTTAGTAGTAGCTTATTCTCATCTAAAGCATGATTGCATCTGGGTGCTTGTTATCAATCTCTTTGATAGATTGATCTGTAGCCATGAAGTCTGCTAGTAAAATGAACTCTTACAAAGTAATTTCTTAGGTGTGTCTTGCTGAGGGCAGATTCTTGTTTTACTTCTGAATTCTCAATGGCTTTTTGCTTGTCTTTGGGGTAGCAGTCTATTCCAAGACAACTGGAACATTTTCCCTTTAGGCAGTGATAGGAAATAAGATATGGAGTGGATGGTGCCACTAATAAAACTTACTGGTGTCTGGGAAGAAAAGAAGGAAGTGCTAGGGCCGTGTATCACAGGGGCTGGCCCTGTGATTTCAGTTGGTTTGGAATCAAGTCCCAGATGGAAGGACCTGTGTGATGGTCTGGGCAACCTGCTGGACCTGTCATGTGGGATGCTTGACATTTTTGGGGCCTTAGTGGGCTATTTGTTATTTTTGCTGGCTTGACTCCTGGGACATGAGACTGTGGCAAACCAAAAGGAGGATGGCACTTTGGGTTGAGGGGGGAGCCATAGGTGGCCTTGATGAGATGGGAAGTCTCCATGGAAGAAGCTGATGTAACAGAATGTCCTGGGAGCCTGAGCTGAGGAGGTGTGAGTCAGTGTGTGTCACTGCTAGCCCAGCATTGCACCTCTCTGCCTGGATTGCTCACAGAGCTTCCTGAGCTCTGGATGGGAGAGAACTGACTCTGTTCTCTGTGGGAAGCTCTCTGAGGAGCTTCTAGCTGCTGGGAGATCTCTTGGGGAGGATGACTGTTCCCAGGGCATACTCTGTGTCATCATCCAGGAGCTCAGGAGCAGCCCAGGGAGGAAGAGAGGTGCTTTTTGTGGTGCAGCCTCCTCCATCTCTGGGCTTCCCAGAGAATAGCAAGGCTGGGTTAGTGCCTGGCTTCCAGAGGCCACAGCATGCTGAGCAGAAGGGCACTGTGTTCTAGGCAGCTTTTTGGGGACTTGCACAGGGAGGAAAAACCTGCCAGGCTTGATCTGCACTTCAGGAATATGGGAATTACCTGGAGGAGAGAGCAGGCTGTTCCCTGCTGAGGTCCTAGGGTAAGGAGGGATGTGACAGAACAGGCCAAGTGTCCCAGCTGCTCTGCAGTAGGTTTGGTGATTAGAGCAGAAACTGGGGGCATTTACAAGTCTTTCCACCATGTAAGAGCACCCCAACAAATCCTATCCAAATAAACCCACCAGCAGTGTGCCTCACACCAGCTGAGTGGGGAGAGATCTCTCCTGTTCCAGCTGAAACCCAGCTCTGAAATGCTGGGCTGTTGTTGCTTGTGAGCAGAAAGGCTGCAGCATAGTTGTGTGTGTGGTCACTGACTCCTCTCATTGGCTTGCAGTGTGGTAACAGCCTGCTATAAATTAGATAGCTGCTGTCCTGGGGTGATGCTTCCAGCTGCATAGATTTTGGCCAATGAAGGACTGCCACCAGCCTGCTGAAGGTACATTTGAAATATTTTTGCTTGGTTTCTTTTTTTCTGTTGTTGTTTTTTTTCTTTTTTTTTTTTTTTTTTTTGGGTGGTTTTTTTAGGGGGGGGATATATGTTTATTTTATTTTTTTTTTTAATTGAAAGAGAAAATAAATTCTAAGTTCAACAGGAGTTATCCCGTCTCCTTCCTACAAACACTGATGCAGTGTAGCAGGCTGCCTGTTAGCTGCTCAGAGCCAGCCAATCCATGTGAAACTGGGGAGCTCTGGATGGCAGTCAGAGCTGGATGTGTAAGATGTGTGTGGCTGAAGGCAGTGCAGGTGTGTGGCTGTGCTTCTTGAATAACAGACACATGTAATGATTATTGATTATCCTCTGTGTCTCCTGAGTTTGGGCTGAAACAAAACTGATGCTGTGCTAGGGGTGATGTTTTTTTGAGTACCTGTGAGTGGGGAGCCTCACTGCCCTGTCTTTGCACCCTCTTGAAAGGGGATAAGAATTTAAACTCTGATCTGTCCCCCTCTCACTATTGCCAGATGCAGAAAATGCAGATGGCAATCTTAAAATGGGATAATTTAAACTAGTTCCTGTTTGTCACTTCGAGCTGGAGCAGTAAGCTGCCCCTTGCCAGGGAGAGGGTTTGGATTTAGGTTTTTCCCAGCTGATTATTGCCAGTTGTGTGTGTAGAGGTCAGGGACTGTGGGTTTTGTCAAAGTAGGTAGCTGAGAATGTGGGACTGCAAAGTATATCCCAGGATTTACTGGAAGGAGAATTACTTTAGAGAAATTGAAGTAATAGATCAATGATGAAATATAATTTCTTGGTGTTTAATGTCTAGAAAGAAATGTGGATGTTTAGTTCTGAGTGTGGGCTCGCTCTTCCCAATAGTTTTTTCCATTTGGGTTAAGAAATAACTCGGTAGATGGGCTTTCCTTCCCTGTAGCTTTCTGTAACCTCTGACTCTACCACGTATGCTTAAAAGCCACCTCCTGCTGGATTTTAGTTCTGCGGAGCGTTGCTGTCCCCTGGCACGGCCATCCCGGTGTCACTTGGCTACGACATTGCTCTTCTGACGGGTGGCAGGGAATTCCTGTTCCCGGGAGAACTGTCTGGGCACGGACGGCGCGGGGGCGAGGGCAGCTCTCAGCACGGCGATGGCCAGCGCTGTGTCCGTCGGTCCCCGCGGCCCTGTGTCGGTCCGTCCGTCGGTCCCCGCGGCCCTGTGTCGGTCCGTCCGTCGGTCCCCGCGGCCCTGTGTCGGTCCGTCCGTCCCCGCTCTGTCGGGGGCGGTGCCTTTGCCCACCGCAGCCACCAGGGGGCGCCCGCGCAGTGCCCGCTGTGGGGCCAGGGCGCCGCCTGGCGGCGCGGGCGGTGCCAGCACCCGCGGGAGCCTGAGGTGCCCCCGGGATGTGCCCGGTGCCCCCGGGATGTGCCCGGCGGTGCGGGAGAGCCGCCAGAACGCTCCAGAACCCCCTTATTCGCCTCTGGCTGTGCCCGTGTCTCGTTGTCGTGCCGCGGATCCCTCATGGCTCTCGGCTCTCGCCCGAATGCACTGCGCTGCACAAGGGCTGGGGTGGCTTTGGGGGAGCTGTGAGTGATGAGGACATGGGCACCTCACGGCCTTGAAAATCTTCTTTCCCTCTTCCAAATGTGTGCTGCCAGAGAGATGGTGGAAGGCCAGGAGGAAGAGATGTTGTGTGGCTGATGGATGTTTTATGGGCTGTCAGACTAAGAAGGGATGCCTTTAGCAGGGAGATGAGGTAGGTGGAAGGTACTTGCACGTATGGTGAAACTTGGATCATGTGGCTGCCATAAAGTACAGCGTGTTCACAGATACAAGTTTGGTTTCTGTAGGATCAAGCTGAAACCTTGGTGCAGTCTCTTTTATTTCTCCCTGTCTCTAAATAATTACCATTTGCTGTAGGCACTAAACCCTCCATTTCCTGTCGTGTCAGTGAGTTGTTTCCAGAGAGCGAGTGTAACCTTGTCACTTGGCTCAAGCAGGTTATTTCCGTGCTGCAGCTCATTTTCCAAGACTGCCCTCCCCCTTGATGTTTTGCCTCTGGAGAGAGGTTGTTTCTCAGGTGAGCTCTCTGCTCACCATGGCCCTGAGAGCAGATGCTTTGTGTAAGAGACTTCCCGGGAGTAAAGGCTTGTTCATGGCTTCCCTGCAGCAAACAAAGCTCTTCACCTGCAGGCACCAGCTCTGCTCCTCCAGCCTTTGCATTATACAGCAGCTGATGGCAGTGAGATTGTGCAGGTGATCTCTGTCTATTATTGGGAATCTAACAGGCAACAATCGTTCTGTCTTTTCCCAGGAGGTGAATACAGTGCCCTTGTAAACCATGTTATGAAATGAGACCTCAGGAGTAGCACAAGATACCTGTATTTGCTTTCTCATTGTCCTTGATCAAATAGCTCATTACTGCACTGAGACTGAGGTTTAAAAACAAACCACAAATCAACTAACCCTTGAATACAACATAAACACATTAGCTTGTTATCAGCCCAGCTGAACTCTGTGCCTCACAAAAACAAAGGCTAGCAGGTGTCTCTGAACACCTCTGATGTTATTGCAGACACCTGGACAAACCCTTAACTGAAGTTTTGTGCAGGTGCCACTGCTTTGAATCTGACTGAGCAGAAAGGAATTAAGAAACTGGCCCTGTGCCTGGTGCTTGGAGGATGAGACTTAGAAATGTGGTCATTCACCCCACAGCCTTCTGGAAAATGCTATTCTTGTATGAACAACATCAGGTCAGTGTTCTTGGCTCGAGGCAGTTGTCTGACCAGGCCTGCAGTTCTTGTGCAGGGTGTGGATTTGCAGAAGGGAAGTACAAACTTTATTTCTAGAGGCTAGAAGGATTTAGTAGGTTTTCTAATTAATGTATGTAAAACAGACTTGAGAAGTGGGGTTTATAAATGTGTTCCTGTTAATATTACCTCTGTTGTGAGCTCTCCTGGCTTTACTGGAGGCATTGCTAGGGGAGCTGGAGGATCTTGGTGCTGGCCTTGCTGTGATCACAGGAGGGCTTGGTGGGGACATCCTGCTGCTGGACTCTAGCCTGGAGTCCGTGTGCTGTGTGTTGCAACATTCCTTCCCTGTGTGCACAGGAGACAGGCTTGTGGGATAAACCTGGGACACAGATTGAACTGTTCTGCTCACACCTCTTGGGCAGCTGCTGCAAGTAAACACAGTTGGCAGAAAAAACCAAGAAGCTTTAAAGCTTTCAAAACCTCCCTCTCTGCTCCTAGTTTTCTGACCCTTGCAATGAAACTCTTGTAGCCCCTCTGTCCCTCCCCACGACAGCTATCGACCCAAAACAAAATCGTGAAGAAAATCTTGGGTAAAACTATAGCATGGGGCACCTGCAGTGCAAATGACCAAACTGTCATTGGTCTTGGAGAGAAGGAAATGGAACAGAGGGAAAAGCAGGTGAAGCAAACATGGTTCTGGAAAAACAGCACTGACTTTCCCAGAGGTGTCTTGCCAAATGTCTCTGAGAACTGATTTTTTTGTTGTTGTTGTTGTTTAGAAAGGTACATTTTAACTTGTAATAGGACAGAAAGACTAAAAATAATCCTCAGGTGATCAGAGCCTGGTTAGTATTCAAAAAGAAAGTATGTACTGGCCTTCACTTGTGTTTAGGCCAGTGTCATAATAATGGAGTGATTAATAATGAAAGTGTGTATAGCAGTTCACTACCGTGTTTTCATTGTGTTTAATTTATTTTCTGTAAATAAAATATTATCTGTAAATAAAATATAGAGAGGTGTATATACCTGAAATATTCAGCTTTTTTAGAGCTTTGCTCAGGCCTGTCAATGAGGTGGGTTTCCCCAGGTGGTAAAGCTGATAAAGGTGATGGGGAAAGGCGGCAGCTGGGTGTTGTTTTGGCAAAACACTGCAGCTTCCCGGGGCCATTTGTTAAGAGCTTTTTTTGGGGGGAGCCAAATGGGATATAGGAAACCTATGGTTTATGTTTTTCAGCATCGCTGTTAATGTAGCCTTCAGGCCAAAACAGTTTAATTGAAAGAATATCTCACTCAATGCATGGCTTTGAAACACACTGCACCCTCCCTGGGCGCTCTATATTTAGGTTAGGTTAAAAAAAAAAAAAGGAAAAAAAAAGAAAGAAAAAAAAGGCTTTTGAGAGGCAGCGTGGTGTTCCCGCAGCAGCAGCAGCACGGAGCGGAGTCAGCTGCTGCCAGCACGGCCCTTGCCGGGCCCGGGCCCTGCCCGCGGGGTCCCGGTGTCGGAGCCCGGGGCACGGCGGGGCTGCGACTCCCTCCGTCCGTCCGTCCGTCCCTCCGTCCGTCCCTCCCTGCCGGCCCTGCCCCGGGGGCGGCCCCGGCGCGCCCCGCCCGCCGCCGCTGCGGTGGGAGCCGGGAGCGGCCGAGGATGGCGGCGGCTCCGGCGGCTCGGGAGCTCACGCAGAACCCGCTGCAGAAGACGTGGGAGCCCTACGACAACGGGCTGCCCGCGGGGCACAGCGCGCAGCGCGGCGGTGAGCGGCTCGGGCCCGCTCGGGCTCGGGCTCGGGGATGGAGCCCAGCCTGGCGCTCGGGGTCGGTCACTGCGGGGCGGCGGGCGCGGGTGCCCCGCCGAGGGTCGGGCCCCGGAGCTGCTGCTGGCTCCGTGCCCGGCGGAAGGCAGGGAAGCTCAGCTGGGATCGATGTGGTTTTTCGCTGGTTGCTTTTGTTGGTGTTTTGCGGGTTTGTTTGGGTTTTTTATTTGTTAGGCGCTCTGGTGTCAGGGAGCGTTTATGTTCAGTGTATTCGTCTTGGAGAGAGGCCTGAGAATGTCACGGTGCTCTTGTTTTGGTTGTTGTGTTCCTTTGCAATTTTTTCTCCTTTAAGGCCAATGGTGTATCAGCCCATCTGTTCCATGAGTTAATGACTTCCCATATTCTGAGGTGCAGCCAGCCGAGTCATCAGCCTCCTGAGACTTTGGCTGCGGCGTTTGCAAACCATAGTTCATTAACAAACTTTGCCTCACAGGTTGTTTTTACCCCTCTTCCTCTCATTTCCCCCCTTACTTAAGTAACCGAGGTCCGGTACGCGGCAGTTTTGCAGACAAAAGGGGCTTTGTCGTAGAGAATTGTTTGTGTTTGTCATGCAAAGAGGCTGCGCTGACAGAGCTGAGGCTCTGCCGGTGTGGCAGGAGTCCATGGGCTGCAGCCTTGGCTCTCTGCTCCTGCTTTGGTCCAGCCCTTGCTAAAAGAGGAAACCAAACCCCCTCCCCCAAAAAACCCCAAACCACCCCTGTCTCTCTTGTTGTGTGCTGGGCAAGCAGGCAGGAGTGTGTTTCTGTGGGAGCTGCATTACTGCAGCATCTGACCCATGGTAGATTGAGATGGGTGCTGAAATAGGAAGAGGGTCAGAAAATCTGTGTATAAATGCTTTATAAACATGCTAAGAAGACTGCTTCATTTTTGCCTTAATGTGGCATCTCTTTTCCAAACAGAGTAATATCTGTTGTAGCTCTGACACAGATAGTGTTTTACAAAAAAAATCCCCCAAACCCAAGAACAAAATTGCATATGAGTCATGTGTAATTTGATGATGTACATTGTCTTCTTGGCAGAATTATTTAGCTTCATTTGACTATAAATTAGGAATTTTTCACATGCCAGTGGGGTTTTTTGTAGGACTCTGTAAGTTTAATGCCAAAGACCCCTTATAAATGAAAAAAACCCTTTTGCTAGAAAAATAGATTGCCTTTTTTTAAAATCCTTTTGTAGCCCTACCCATAAAAAGTCTGCAGTCATTTGTGATACATAAGAATTACAAACAGCCTGCAAAGGAGCAGAAGTTACTTTTCCTTGATAAAACCTTCTGTCTCGTGTCAGCAAACTGAGAACACTTCAGAATTTTTCCCATGCAGGGGAGTTGCAGACTCCTTTCCCCCAGGATTTCCACATGTCCTGTGTTGCCCCGTGCTCTGGTCAGGCAGTGTGACCTCTGGATGCTGCAGCTGTGTGTGGCAGTTCAGCATGGACTGCCCAGATGGGTGACTTGAGGCTCTGTTGGGCTGACCAGTTCTGGTTCTTTGCTGCTTCAGGTAACTGTGTCAGGTGATGCTGTTCCAAAAATACCAGCTCAAGGTGGAAGTGGTTTTGTCCTCAAGTGTAGCTTTGCAGTGGGAAAAGCGAAGTTGGTCACTCTGTGTTGAGTTTCTTGGCTAAACATGATGAACTCTTTCAGTCTCCTCTGGTTGGTGTTTTTGTTTTAATTAATTTTTTGCTTTGTGCTGCTGCCCCTCATCTGCACTACCTTTAGTCTTCATCCTTCTGGAAGGTGGATGAGCAGAACTGTACACACTTCCAGTTGAGGCCTCGGCAGGTTTGTCTACAAAAGGACTCACCAGTGTTAGCTGGTTTTAGAGTGATTTTCTAAAAGTTGTAGCAACTGCTGTTGTCTTGGGAAGAAGAAATCTGTTGAGCTGTGCCAGGGTTTAGCTGTCACAGGGCTTTGAAGAGCCAGTTCTTTCAGTCAGTGCAGTACAAGGTCTCTGAGGAGGAGCTGTGTCCGTGTGCAGCCTACAGAGCAGGCAGCTTTTACAGCTGGTGACACAAGGTGGCTGTTCTGGTGACCTTCCAGAGTCACACCTGAGGGCACTGCAAGTGCATCTTGTTATTAATGGCTGTGGCTTGCCTTCTGTGGTCACTTGTGAAGAGCTTTGTCTGTGAATAGGTTGAATTCAAGCTGTTCTTGGCATTGGATGTTCAGATTGCTGTAAGCTCTGAATCAAGCAGAGGGCTGTAAACATGGACATAAGAAACAAAAAGCTGAGTAGGCCCTAGTGAAAGTTGTTTGGGGAGCCAGCAGAGGATGTTTATAGTGAGAGATAAATAGTGAATTTCCTGTGGTTAAACATTCCTCCCCAACTACAATTAAATGTGTTGGTTTCCTACAGCTGCTGAACTTTGGTCATTCTGATAAATGTCATTTGCTGATGGTACAGCAGTAGCAATGTGCATTCCCCCCAAAAAAATAAAGTATCAAATTACTATTTCTGCTCTTAAGATGTCTACCTTTGAGCACATGCTGCTTGTGTGTATTTATGCTCCTAAAGCTAGGAACTGAAAATAGGAGAGGGAATGAGGTGAGGATGGTGCCTGAGGAGCAGGATGTGAGATGGGATCATTGCTGTTGGCATCAAAGCTGTAGGAAGCAAAAGGTGACCCTGAGGAAGGGAATGACAGAGCAGCCTGGAACAGCTGGTGGCACAGGGCTGGCCAGGGGACAAGTGTGAATTCTGAATCCCTTGGACCAAGGTGGTGGTGAAAACTGGTGGTTTGGACAAAAAGAGGAGATAGAAATTAGAAGATGATGGACTTCTTCAGGTCTAGGAGCAGATGCTTTACAGGAAGAACAGCCGGATGGGGAACTCACCCCCATGGGATGCAAAGAAGGGAGACTGGTCATTGTTAATCCATCATATCTTTTTGATCAACAATGGTTAACTTGGATAAGTGATGGGTAAAACATGTAGGGCTGACCTTATTTGGAAGGATGGTTGTGTTGGCCTAAAGTCAGAGATATTTGTGTATGAGCCTCTAAATAACACAGGATTTTTGGAGAACAGGCCTTGAATTGAAGGCCATAGAAACTGCAAGAACACTTTGTAAACTTCAAATCTCTAACAGTAACAGCTTGATACAAAAAAGATCTGTCCTTAACACATACAAGGAAAAAACAAAATCTAATTCTGGGTCAAAGGAAAGGACTGCTGATAATTTGTTTGGTAGTAAGTGAACCTGGAAAATATCAACTCTTGACTCGGATTTCACAAGATCCAGAAGAGTTTTGAGGGCTGATGAATTGCAGCACAGCTCATCTAGGTTGTTCCATGTCCCAGTTTGGTTTCACAACCTTCTTTTTTGCATTTGCATTATTTCACAATAGAGGCAAGAAATAAACATGTCATTTCTTTCTCCTTGACTGTTAAGTCTTAAACTCTGGAAGGGTCAGCAGTCATAATTTTACTCTTGAGCTGCAACTTGCTGTGTTGTTCTAATGTTTAAGAAATATTAAACTGGGATAATGACTTTGCTTCAGTTGCAGCATTTCATCATTTGGCCATTTTCCCTCACTGATTGGTATTTTGGGTGTGTTTTTTTCTGTGTTTTTTCTCTTTGGTGATGGTGTTTATAAACATGCACTTCTAAATGTGTATATCACAAGCATCTGTTTTAAAGAAAAAACTGACTGGTCTTAGAGCATCTTTAGCAAATGATGGTGTACAAGCTGCAAGTTTTGTTTTACTGTTCTGAGTGCTTGTGTTCCTCTAACAAAATCGGTGTTGATGGCACATCCACAGGTTGGGGCTGTCAGAATCCCTTAGGAGTTACATAGGCAAAGCAGTAGTGAAAAATGAGATTATTTTCTGGAGACTAGACCCTGTAGAGATATTTCTGAAGATAAACCAGACAATCCAGTGGTAAGGAGTGGAGAGAAAGCTGCTCTTTGGAGTCTGCCTTGCCTCTAACTTACACACCTGTAACTCACACTGGAAGTTTTTTTAATATAAATTGGATGACAGTGAGGTGCTGTGAAAAGGAGGATTTACCACTGTGCCACTGGGATATCTGTAATTTGTGGTATGTTTGCCTATTTTTATTAGCTTACTTCCTCGTGTCAAACTTGCTTACATTTCTTCAAGGGGAAATGTAAGCCATGAGAGACTGATATTGAAAATACCTCAGTGGGAATTACTGTTTCTCCCTGCTTGCAGTGAGTGTTGGCAGTGCTCTGTTGAGCAAGCTGTGGTTTAGATAAAGGGAAAGGTAATTAATTTCTTTGCAGTATTTGATACATCCATTTGATACACACCAGAACTTGGCATTCTGTTCTGGTCTTAACTTTTTTATTCAGCTAATGAACAAAACCAAGCCTTGTTATTTCACAGGATCATAAGGGTCTGCTGTGCTGAGTCTTTGTGTGTTGAGAATGCTACACTGAGGTACAGAAGAAGTGAAGCAGCTGCTTTGGGTGCTTTTTAGTCCTGCCTTAGCTGTGAATGGGCTGTTTTGGCCAGCACAGGTGCCTTTGGCTTCTGCTTGCCAGTGCACAGGTGTGTTTGTCACTGAGTGCCACCTGTGCAGGTGGTATGAGGCTGCAGCCAAGGGTGGCCATCTAATCCAGAACACCAGACATTTCTTCAGTGCCCTGAATTTTAGACTGTGAGCTGCCCCTCTTGTTGAGGACAAGCACCGAGGGGTGGAGCATTCCTGCAGCACCATGTCCTGTGAAGTGTTGCTTACAGGGCTGTGGCATTCAGTAAAGGCTGAGTGTTTGGGATCATTGGCATCAGTGGTGTTCCTCCTTACAAAGACAGGGGCATCTCTCTTTATAGAGCAAAGCACTCTTGGTCAGCCTGGCACCCAACAAGAGCAGGGTTGCCTCTTGTTTATTGGGATGTTTCTCTTGGTTTCTGCTCTGTGGTTAATCACCAGAATGATTGGAATAAGGGGTGAGATGTGCCTGTTAAACTGGACACATGGGGTTCTAGCTAAGGCAGCCTTGCTAGTTTTGTACTTTCTTTGAGGAAATATATGTAAAAATGCAGGTGGGAGCAGACTGGCACTGAGTGTCCCTTGGGCATGTTGTAGTTGTGTTGGTCTAGTGTGCTGCTTGGTTAGAAAACCATGCAGGCAGTAGGACTTAATTTAGAAATTTAGCTGTTGATATAATGTGTGAAGCAGCCATTTAATTTAAGTGGTTTGGAGGACTCTTCATGGAAGCTTCCCAGACTTCAGTTTTGCTCCAGTACAGGTTTATTGTTGCATTACCAGAAGACAAATATTCTGTGAGAAGGTGAAATTTGTATGGCTGACCCCAGCAGCAGAAAAAGGAAGAAAAAAAAAAAGAGGTGCTCTAAGAACAAAAAGTTGATAAATTCTGCTTGGAATGGGTAGAAAAGCCTGTTACAGCAGTTGCAGAACAGCAGGAGTTGGAGCTGTACAGAGCCTTTCTGTGCAGATCCTGGTTTGTGTTTTTTGGCTCTTACTTCACTGCTTGTACTGAAAAATTGTTCAAAACTTGAGCTGGGTGTTTCAGGTGAAGAACCTTTTGAAGAGGCTTTGAGGAAAAATGTCTTCTCTTAAAACTTCTCGGGCCCCAGGGGTTTCTCTCATCTCAGTATTTTATTGCACTGTCCTTAAAGCTGGAAGCAGGGCTGTTAACTTAATGAGCACTGTGCTCTTGGCATTCCATAGCCTTTGTTGTTTCCCTGGACACTTCCTTCACCTTCTTGGAGAGGGGGTTCACAGCCTGAACTTATGACAAGGAGGAAAAGAAATTATTACTTTTCTTGTTTACAGGCTTCTGCAGAGAGGAACTTACTCTGAGGGCTTTTATCGGTGTCCTTCCAAAAGCTTGGTCATTTTTGGATGGATCTGTTTTGCTTTGCATTTAGTTCCCTGGAGCTGTCATTACAGGGGGTAGTTGACTGTTTCATGGGTTTGAGGTTGGGTACCATTTTACCTCCTCTCCCTCATGAAAAGTGGTGTATTTTTAATGGTTTTTGTTTTGTGTCTTTCCATGTGCATTTTAAAACAGCACATCTGCCTTTGCTGATCTCCTTGTTCTTTTTTGTTTCAGTTATGTGAACTCTCTGCACCAGATTTATCAAAATGACTCTGTGGGATGGGAGTTTGGGAATTTTGAGCAGCCACAGCCCTTCGTACAACAATTCTGTTATGCCTTACAGCTAATCACTGAGATTTGGTCTTTTGGAGTGAATTGATGTCTCCTCTGTCAAAGCTCTGAGGAAATTGACACACATGTGGATTGTACAGAAATGAATTCCCTTAAAAATAGAGGGTGGAGGGAGCTGGTGGTATCTGCATCACTTTAATATTTTCTTTCTTTTTAGGCAGTTCCTAGTAGCTGTGATAGATTAATACAAGGTATCCTTAGTTTTGTGCTGTTAAGATGTTCAAAAACTTGTGATTTGAAAGGAAATGCCTCAAGGTTTTCAAATTATACTTACAATTCCTTCTGCCTCCTACAGTGTTGAGGTTTGCTATTTTTTAAATTAAATGCTCTGGCTTTGATTAAGAGTGTGTACATATGTCTATATCAGATTATTGTACTTGATTGTATAGAATACTTGTCTTATTCTTAGTAACAGCCAAAATGAGCTCTGCTCCAGAGAGAATTTTAGTGTTAATTAAAGAAGAAATAATCAGTAGTGAGTAGCTTGTTTTACTGCAGTGTATTAAGATGTGTTTGTCATGCTTGTTTTTCTCAAAATCAAGAAAAGGTTGAACAATGTTTAGATCTTGTCTTAAAAATATAAAAATTGTTTAAAAACTGTACACCTTGCTGTTTCCTTTCAATGCAAGCACTGAACTGACCTACACAGGGGCATAAGATGTCAGTTGCCTTTAGTTTGGTATTGTTTCTGTGTGCAAACACACAGGTTTCTTCTTTCCTGCCTGTTTACACCTCACCTGTCCATCACTGCACTACCACTGACTCACCCTTCCAAAATTCAGCATAAGAAGGGTGGTCAGGGTCCCTCTCCTGCTGTGGAGCCCCAAATGGTGAGGCACAGTGCATGAGCTGCTGGGGTGGGCACCTTCCTGGGGAGCTCACAGAGAGGGGCTTTCCCCTGCAGCAGCAGCAGCAGCAGCCTTTGCTTTGTGGGAATGCTGTTGGTAAATCCTGCTTTCCTGTGTTTCCTTTGCAGTATGCATGACCAACTGCCCTACTCTGATTGTCATGGTGGGTCTCCCAGCAAGAGGAAAAACCTACATCTCCAAGAAGCTGACACGCTACTTAAATTGGATTGGAGTGCCCACGAAAGGTGATGGGTTTGCTGTTGTTTGCATCAGAAGGACAGGGCACAACCTTAGGTGGTTTATAAACCTGATTTCCAGTAATTTTGATGCCAAGTTTGACTACTTAAAAATCCTTCTGCTTTGTTGTGTATTTTTAAGCAATAACATATCCAGGTACGTTGCTGTTTATGTGTTAATTAATCAAATTATGTTGACTGTGCCTTTATCTTCTTGCCCTGTCAGTTGCCTAAATCAACTTTTTTCCCTTATCATGAAACGCTGCCCCTTTTTGTTTATTTATTTTTTCCTCATTTCCCTTTTCCTTTCCTCATGTGGTGAAAAGGAATGTTGTTTACAAGCACTTGAGCAGCAGGCACTTCTGGGTTAAACTTCCCGACTTCTCCATCCTTTTTTCTCTGTGAACTTTGTGCTACTTGCAGTTCTTTACTTCTTTATGTTTGTAGAATCACTTGCAGTTCTTTGTCTTCATACTGAGAGCCCAAAGACTGAGGCAGCCACTTGTTATCTCCTCCTTCAAGATTTCTGTGTGTGTTTTGGGCAGGAGATGGCTCAGATTGGCTGTGCCAAGGACCTCTCTGGGCTCCTGTGGTATCTTGGGGGCCCAGTAAACAGGACCTAAGTCCATTTGAGGTTCTGAGCAGCCACCTCCCCTTCCTGCTCCTGTCTCTCTGCAGAAGAGCAAGACACACTTGGTGTGCTGTGTTCTGGGTCCAGTGCAGTAATAGTAGCTTTATGCCTAGTTAATAATTGAAATGGCATTAAACATATGAGGTCATACTAAAGTGTGGAGTTTTGGCTGGCTGCTCAGAGATGGATTTCCTAGTCACTCTAAGAAGTCAAAATGAAAAATTCTGGCCTATATTTAAACTGCCTTTTGACTCTAGGGTAAAGCTTTTTGTGTGGGCGTTTCCTTAAGTTTTTAGGAACTTGTATAATGTGCTTTATTTAGAAGAGACATTATAGGGGATATATTATGTTGTTTAAGAATGAGAGTTTACAGGATTTAAATTATTGCTTGATTTTGACTGTTTTCACGTGGTTTAACCCTTCTGATGACCAGTATCAGCTAGTTCAGAGTTCCATTTATCCATTAGGCTGAAATGGAATAACAATCCAAGCAGTTTAACCTAAATCCAAGGTGAGAAAATGCTTGTATGTTAGACACACATGTAACTTAAATTTATGAGATGTGTTATGTATAAATGTCATTGAGTTTGAGCACTTCACTGTGTGATCTTTGACAAGCAGAAGTCCAGTATTGGACAGCAAGAAGGATATTATCCACATCTGGCTCATGCTTGGTTGAATGTATCCCAAATACTCATTGTACTGTAGGTGGGGTTTGGCTCAGCTGTAGGAAAAATTCTGTGGGCTCCTGTGAGCAGCACATCAGAAAACACACACTTGTGCTTGATGAAAAAACAAGTAGAGCATTGCTGCCTGATTTTACAAAAATATGCACCATAAAGTTGCCATGTGAGTTTCTGTCCTTGGCTGCTGAGTGTTGTTTGTCTTTGTTAGAAAGGGTGGCTGAGATTTTCTCAGAAGACCACAGAGCCTTTCAGTTTTACTGAAGTCAGCCTGAAACACCTCACTGCCTTCCTGAGGGATAGATGACATTTTCCCTAATTCTTCCACTTGGTGGGACTGAACTGATACAGGATCAGTATCAAGTAGCCCTAACATCTGCTACCCTTTGGCTCCTAATGCCTTAAAATTAGTGTGTGCTTAATTTAGCAGGAGTTCTTGTTCTCTGAGACAGATGGTTCAAATTATGAGGTTATGTAAACCAGAGAAAAGAGAAATGCCATCTTTTCATGTAACATTGAGCAAGCTGGAGAGTTCAAGAACAGAAGGTGGAGGTAAATAGCCCAGGCTTTTGGTGATGGTTAAATCATTTCAGTCATCATTTCTGTGTTTTCTTCCTTCCAAAATCCTCTGTTGTATAGAGTGTGAAATGGTTAAAAGTACAGGGGACTTTTGTCTGTGCTTTTTGAAGGAAATGAGGTCAATTAGATGTCTGAATAGGATTGTGTTGCAATGTGGTTTTGGGATACTAAGCCTTGGAAGCTTTTTTGAATTGTTGTGGTTGTGATACCAGTGAGCTTTGGGAAACTTTTCCATAGGTGTGGCTGCTAAGAATAAAGGCTGGAGATTGTCCCACTAGATAGCACTTTTTCCTCTCCTCTGCATGGCCCTCTGGCAGTAACTCTTCCTTCTCCTGAAAATCCTTATTTTTTACAAGGACCCACATTTTTGTGTAGCCACTGTGGCCAGTGCTTATTAAAACCATCACAGAATCACCTGGATTGTTCTGTAATCCATGTCATGATGAATTCCATCAACACTGCTGAGCTCAAACAAAACTTGACTTTGGAGGAGAAAAATCATTTTTATGCCTTTGTCCTCTGCCTCCAATCCCAGCAGCAATCTGTATACAGCAGCTGGTTCATGGGCTCTGCTGTTCCACGTCTTCTTTCTTAACTACAGCCTTGTAACTGAGTCTGCTGCTTCTTTTCCTCTTTCCAGAAATGAAGTCTGGCAAATAGAGTTGCACCTTGGCAGCATCTCAAACAGAATTCTTCAGTGTGGTTTAATGTTAAACAAAACAAAACCTAAAGCTTTGCAGTTCAGCAGAAAAAACCTGTAGGTCTGAAACAACTCAAACATTAGTTGTATCTCAGAGGCTTGCTTTCAGAGCCATTGAATGGAATGAATTAGGGTTCAGTGTCATTCTGCTCTGGGGCAAAGCAGAACTGTCTTGCCCTAATCCCATACCTGATACTGTGTTTGGCCATGGACCTTGTGCACCTTTGCCCAGATAAGGAGTAGGTGTTTTTGACCACTGAGATGAGATCACAGTGAGATTGTTTCATACTTAGGATGATTTTAAAATTATTTTCTTGTTTTAGCAATTTATTTTTTTTTCCAGTAAGTGGAACAAGGGTTGTGAAATACTAATCCTTAAGGAACAGAAATATTAGAGCTGGGTTCTGAAAAAATGTTTCCACTATTGGAATTTTAAGTTCTGTTTACTTAAAGCAAGATTGTTTAGTTCTATGTAGAGCTCTGCCTTGTGCTTTAATAAGGGTTGTAAGTTTTGTGAGGTGCTATCTGAATACTGTTTCACTGTACATATACATAGAAGAAAAACTAATGATAATAAATTATTATTAATACCAGTAATCATTACTAGTCCTTTATAGACTTGGAGTAACTCCTGAAAAGGAGGAAAATAATTTCTTTTTGTTGTCCAGGCAAACAGGCAGACAAAGGCACTACAGTATGGCCACTGAAGTGGAGTGACTGCAGCCCAAATGTTCTTTAGCTATTTCCAAGATTTATTGCTGCCTTGCTATTTTAAACCTCACAAAACACAAGAAGTATGATAGATTGGCTTCTTACAGGCCAAGTTATTTTATCTTTGCAGGAAGTTTGGTTTCAGAGTTGTCATGACCTTTTCATGTGCTGGTTGTTGGCTCTTGCTCATGCTGGTTTCTCTTGGCAGAATTTAATGTTGGTCAGTATCGTCGAGATTTGGTGAAAAAGTACAAATCCTTTGAATTCTTCCTGCCTGACAATGAAGAAGGTTTGAAAATCAGGAGGTGAGTTTTGATTGTGCTTGGTACACCATGCTAATTGTATTAAAAGGATATCCTGTTTAATTTGCTCTTAGAGATTGCTGGAAGTTGTATTTTTGTATGATCAAGAGGATGATTGGGGAGACTGCAGGAAAAGACATTGCAGATAAGGTGGAATAGTGATTTCTTTAGGCTGATGAAAATTTGGGGGCCTTTTTTTTTCTTGATTGTTGCATCTCAAGCATCAGAAATGGAGAGAAGTCCTTCTTGATTCATTTTCATTAGGATGTGACTACTGCTACTCCTGTGGACACTCTGGGATGTTTCTACTCAAAAACTATTTGAACAGATAGTTATAAGATTTCCTACCTTTTTGTAAAGTACCAGCTAAGAGATGTGACTCTTTCTGCTGCATAATTCCTAAAATCCCATTTTAGAGCTTTTGTTTGCTTCATAAAGGAAGAAAATCATGTAACTGCTTTTCTTTTTGATTTGTATAATGAAATTGTTCATCTGGAGCACTCTGAATGTATCCATCATTATCTGTTAAATGAGTGAGAATCAAACGTGATAATTTTCTCCCTGAAATTGTGGGTTTGGCCACCATGCAGGTGCCTCATTCAGTCCCTCAATGCACAGCCTCAAAAATTGCTGTGTTTTGCTGATGCTGTGCAAAGCAAGGAGAGAACCAGAGTTCTGTGTCCAGATGAAGCATTTGAGTCTCTGCTCCTGCCTGGAAAGAGGCTGTGCTTGAATGTAGGGCAGACTCTGAGAAGAAAGGGTAGATGAGGAGAAGGGTCAGAGCAAGAGGGAGCTGCTTCTTTCCTAGAGGAGATCAATGAGAAAGCCTTTTGATTTTCTTGGACACTCACTGTACTTTTTAGTGTGTTCAGGAAGGTACTTGGAGCGTGCAGTGCGAAATGAGAAGGAAATGAGTAATTTGAGATGGGTGGAAATTGTATTTATTTAGGCTGCTTAAAGTTTGGGCTGCCTTGTTCTTAATTCAGCTTCACCTTACACATCAAAGATGTCTGGACTTCCTTTTGTGGCTGTCCCTTGCCTTGTCCCCCCTCTCTCTTCCCTTTCTCCCCCTCAGCAGCACTCAGTTGCTAAAGCCAAAGGAGAGCAGCTTGCATAAGAGCCTCCCAGCCCTTGGGGATAAAGAGCAGTTATGAGGTGCATTAGCCTTGCACTCACTGCTTTTTGCTTACAGGTAGAGCCAAACCTTTTAATGTGCCTCTGTGCCACCTATTAGGCTAAGTGGTGAGGGATGTAGCATGAAATGGACTGTGTGAGATGATCTGCCTGGTTAGCAATGAGTAAAGAGGGTTTGTATTTATTCAGTGAAGACCTGGGTGATGAATCTCAGCTCCTGACATCTGTTAACTGGGCTAATGTGGAAATACTGTCAGGATCCAAAAGCCTTAATTTCTCTTTCAAAATAAAGCTGTGCTTCCAGAAGGTGGTAAATAGAGCAGTTATGAATTTCAGTCTGGAAGTCAAAATTCAGGAGTAATGTAGGGAAGGGCTGTTGAAATGGGCAGGCTTTTATGTTGGTACTGCAGAGAGGCTGTACTTACAGGGAATAAATGGGGCTTTGTTCTGCTAAAAGTAAATCGTGTACAATGTTGCCCTCCAGCATTTCTGATGTGTTAGGAATCATAATGGACTTTGAAGATAATGCTAATGCTGGGGACAGAGGAAAGTTGCATATTCATGTGTTCTTGCCCAGATTTAACACAAGGGTAAAGTATTTCAGGATGGGGATTTTAGGTGTTTGTGTCCTCACCTGTCTCCAGTACTAATCGCTGGCTTGGTGACTGCAGTGGGATGATATTTCACCTCAGTCACTAATACTTGTTGCTACCTTTGTTTTGCTCTCTGTTTTAACAAATTTTTTTTACATAAACAGTTTTCACACAATAGCTCAAAAGAGAGTGAGTAGATTATTGAAAACAGTTGCCTCTCCAACTTAGTGCCACAAGATAAAGGCCTTAAGTTGGTTAATTTTGTTTATTATTTTGCAAATCAAATTAAGAAGCAGTTATGAATGAATAGGTAATTGGGAAAAGCATACAGGGATGTTTCAGTGATGTTGTTTTAGATCAGTGGAGGTGTATCCTGGTCAGCCAAGTTGGTGTTCTGTGGACATGTGGAGCTGTGTCAGGAGGAGCAAGGTGACATGACCACATTGCCTCAGTGTAGCTTGGCTGACCTCTGTTGGCTTTTTCCCATGTTTGGAGGGAGGTCTATGTTTTTGAGATAAATGCTAACATTTCCAGGGCCCTTTGCTCCCAAGGGCATGCCCAAATGCCTTGATCTGTGTTTGCCTGTGCTCTCTCCCCGTGCAGACAGTGTGCCCTGGCCGCGCTGAACGACGTCCGGCAGTACCTCAGCGAGGAGAACGGGCACGTGGCTGTAAGTTTCTGCTTGGAGACCCTTCCTGAGGTGCCTCTGCACTAAACTCTGTGTCTCTGCTTGATTATACACAGATGGGTGACTGCAGCCCCTGTCCAGTGCACCAGATTTCTGCCCTTTGGCAGTTAGATCTGCCTTGCTGCTGCAGTGAAGTGCTGAATTTCAGGGTGGTGATGCCATATTGAGCAACTGCCTTTGATTTGAGGGGTTAGCTGAGAGGAGGATGACACCAAGGAGAAAGTGCACCTTCTCTCCTCATTGCTGTAGGACAGTGCTCCACAATGTGCCTTTCAACACATCTGCCATTTTGCTTCCATGTCTATTTGATAGTTTAGGGTTCCAAGTGGAAGGTAAAGACTTGCTGAGCAAAAAGTATCCTCTTGGCACTTGTTACTGGCATGAGACAGGTCTGAAGAGACCAGGAGAAACCCATAATAAGTTGGTGCACACCTGAGTATTTAATAATGGGATGCAAAACACCAGTTCTTCGACTGTTGACATTGTTGTTGAGACTGATTTTTAAATTTTTGTCTTAAGACTACTGACACAGCTCTGGGGTTTTTATTAACTAAACAGGGAAAACCATTAGCTCTGAGTTCTGCTGGATGCATGAGGTAAATGTTATGCTTTGGCAAACTTCATGCTTTAGTAAAGCATTGATGTGTTCAGAGATAAATGAGTTCCTAGAAAAATGGCTGCATTGATGGTGTTATTCAGGGGCAGGATTTACAGCTCTTGCAAGTTCTGAACAGCATTTGAACTTGCATTTTGAACAGCCCATTGAACTGCAGCTTTTTTTTTTTTTGGTAGTTCACAAACTTGTACATTAATATTTAATGCTGATAAGGGGCAAGGAGGAAGATTCTCTCCTGTACTATGTGCTAGGCTTAAATTCTGATTTCCTTTTCCAAATCCAGAGTTCTGCTAGAACTGCTTTTAAATATTACTAAATTTTAGTATTTAGAGAATAATATGTGTACAGTAGTAATGTCTTTGTTTTCTTGTTGAGCACATTGAGATAGTGGATTAGAGGGAAGGGGAAGTGTTTCCATTGCTTTCCTTCACACTGAGGGACTTGGAATCCATATTTGTGTTGTTACTGACACAGTGCTTTCCACAGGCTGTGCTGTTCTTTAAATTCCATTTTCTCTCACCCTTTAATTGTTCCTAGGTCTTTGATGCTACAAACACAACTCGAGAACGTAGAGAAACTATTTATAAATTTGGTGAAGAAAATGGATATAAGGTGAGTCCAAGCAAAGCAGTTCTGAACTATTGCATTTTGCCCTTATCTGTACTCCAAGTGCACTAGCACAAGCCATGTCCTTCTTGGATGTTTAATCAATAATGTGTTCTGTGTTCCTAAGTATTGTTTGTGTTTAGAAGTTATTCAGTCCTTGTTTTTCTCATCTTTAGTGTTTGTACTGTTTGGAGCTAAGCTATTTTGTGCTACAGCTTCAATTTTGTCTTCCTGGACCTGTGGTCATGAGTACAGTGTCAGAAAGAACATTTAAAGTGTGTTTTTTCATGCAGTTCAGATACTTGCTGCAGGAACACGAAGGGGGTTCTCTGTTAGTTCTGTACAAACCAAAAACTTAGTGGTTTTCTGCCTTCTGGTTTTACATTTAGCTGTTCTCCAGTCATCTTTCATTTCCTCTAAACTTAATCTCTGTAAGCCTTTGACACAGCAGAACACAAACCTCTTTATAAGTGAGGCTTCTCCATGAGCTGGGAGGCTTCTAAAATGTTAATTCAGAAATGTTAGTTTCTGTTTGTGGGGCTGGACTAGCATCCTCTGCATTTGTTTCTTCCTCTTCCATCCTACGTTTTTTCTGCTGCAAGAATTTTCCACTTGCAAGTGTTGTTGGGGAAAAGAGCACAGAGCATGGTGTGCCATGGAGTGGGGAGCCAGGGATTTCTGATAAGAGGTCTGGAGAAACTTTCTGAGTAAATGGAGGGAAAAAGGCCTTGGCATGGAAGTGGGTGACGTGCTGCTTGTGTGTTAGTATCCAGAGGTGTTCTCATGCATCTTCCTTCTTCCTCCCTTCTGTTCCTTCTTCCTCCTGTTTGGATTGAAGACCTTTTTTGTGGAGTCTGTATGTGTCGATCCAGAGGTCATTGCTGCAAACATTGTGGTGAGTAAAGGAAAGTTTGCTTCATATTGGGAGGATTAAAGTAGCTTAGTATTTTTAGAAGTACATTATAAGAACTTCCAATACAAAAACTCCACATTAGCTCTCATTAATGGAAAAAATTTCATTTTTTTTCCCTGTCCCTGTGAATGTTGTTAGCTCAGAAGTTTAATTCTCTGAAGAGTAGGGTTTATTTGCTTTACATGTGTTTTAATGAAGTTGCAGACAAAACTTTTTGTTGTGATCTCCCACTCCTTTTGTTGTGATCTCTCACTCACTGTCTTTTCTTGAAACGTCTCCATGGATGTTTCAAGAAAAGACAGTCTTTTCTTGAAACATCCATGAAGAAGGGAAGGAAACTTAAATACTGTTCTCCTGGTTTTATTTTAAACAGCAAGTGAAGTTGGGCAGTCCTGACTATGTGGATTGTAGTAATGATGAAGCAACAGAAGACTTCATGAAAAGAATAGAGTGCTACAAGAACTCGTATGAGACCTTAGATGAAACTCTGGACAAGTAAGTGATGAAACAACACTGTTATTACTGCTGGTGATCACAATATTATTAAAATGTTATTTTAAGGGTTGGGGCATCCTGTACTGGGGATTAGGGCTTTCAAATTATTTTAGTGGCTTGATCTCTCTCCTTCGGCAAATTAAAGAGTGTCAACTGTGGGGGTGTAGCATGGAAACTTCCTTGTTTGAGGAAGATTGGCTAGTGAGTCTAGTCTGGGACAATATTCTTTTTGATTTTCCCACTTGGAGAATGGTATTTATTCTTCTGGGATAGAACCAGCATTTGGCAATTATTCCAGACTTTGTACAGTGGTTGGTTGGTACTTGGTTTTTTTTTTGGTACGTAGAGGAGACATGAGTGATTTGTAAGCATAACCTAATTGGTTGGCATGGTTAAGCTTAATTATGAACACATCAGTCTTAAAAATGTGACTTCTGAATTAATTTGTTTGTGCTTGCAAAATTATGCTGCAGGTGCAGGGCTCTGAGACTCTGTCTTAGGTACATTATTTATCCGCATGCCAAAGCATTCTTCTGGTTTTTATTAACTTTGAACTCTTGAAAATAAGGTGGGGATGAATCACGTGAAGAGGAGCCCCTTCCTTGTTGCTACAGCCCAGGATTTCAGAGTAGGATGTGGAGCTGCAGCCATCCCAGGTGCTGCTGGTTTGTGCAGAGCTGCAGGGAAGGCTGAGCTGCATTTCAATGTAATTGAGCGTGAGCAGCGTGAGGCCGGCTCAGTTCATGTGTGTAATTCCTGTGATGGACCCAATGGCTGTGCCTGCCTGGAATAGTAATGATAACTCCAAGGAACATGGGCAGCAGTGAGGGTGCTGGTGCCTGTTTCTCACTGCTTCTGCTTGGTTTTATTATCAGTTTTCTTGTTTCATTGCACTGTGGTGTCTCAAACACATAGCTAGAAACCAATAGTGGTTATTTTCAGCTTATGAGACATCTTTCCCTGTGCAAGCAAGAGGCTGCTCTAGAATTATAGCTCAGGTGACAGAGGATAAGCAGTGAAAATTGAAATTATAAGCTGTTTGATGCTGAGAGAAGGTAGTGGTGGGGTAAATTACAGTACAGTTAACAAAAGGTTGCTCACAGAGCAGTGCAGAAAATGTCTTGCTTCAGACTACTCCCAGGCTCTTCTGGTGCCCTACTTTTTCTGGAGGGATTAAATGAGATGGGTAATTGGTGACCATTCCTTATGGCCCCTGGGTGCAATCAGACAAGCACTCGGTGATGGAAAGTGTTTGTAACCTGGAAAAAAAACCCCAAATGGTATTGTAAAATAGCTATATATCTTAGCTGTGGTAACTTAAGTGACTCCACTGAATCTTCTTTTCAGTGTGTGGGCTGTATTTTTCCAAGAGTTAGGATCTAGACTTGCATGAAGTGCAAGTAAAGGAGGCAGAAAAGAAAGTGCTGTGAGCAGCTCCACTTGAAAGGAATAGAGTTCATCCCATACCTTTGGAGTACTATGTTATTTCTTAGGACTAATGCATATTCCATGGCTGATTGAGGATTTTTTCATTTCCTTGGCTTGTCACCCCTTTGTTTCATAATGACAGAGAGGGTGGAAAGATTGTGCTGCATGCTAATAGCAACAATGTGGAACCTTACTATTTTTTTTTTCAACTTGCTCATGAAAGGGATCTTTCTTACATTAAAATTATGGATGTTGGAAGGAGTTACCTGGTGAACAGAGTGATGGATCACATCCAGAGCCGGATTGTCTACTACCTCATGAATATCCACGTGACTCCTCGGTCAATCTACCTCTGCCGGCACGGAGAGAGTGAGCTCAACCTCAAGGGGAGAATAGGAGGAGATCCTGGGCTGTCTGTCAGGGGCAAGGAAGTATGTACCTCCAGCCAGGTGGAACTGTGAGCTCTGTGTGTGTTTGTGCTGGGCTATTGCAGCTTTCCTCCTCTACAGCTTTTTCCTCTTAATGAGTTTGAAGGACTTTTTTAGTTGCGTGTTTGGGTAGTGGGAACAGGACGGGCACTTTGTGTGTTGTGGTTTGTACTCTTTTATCTGTGTGTCTCTCTATTGGCTAAAATTCCTTTTTATCCCACACCACAAAGCAGTTGGCCAGAGGGCTTTATTTTTTAACTATATTGTTGTGAAATCCTGACTAGTTGGGTAGTCGGGAAAGTGTACACAACTTAAAGCTGAAAGGAAAATTAGTGGAAGGAAAACTAGGAACTGCTAAAAATTTCTATTTTCCATGTACTTCTATTCTTTCTCCTGTCCCTCTTGGATAATGGAGTTGGTTGTACTTCATAGCAAAACCTTTGACAGTCTTTTGGAAAAGCTACAGTGAGCTTACAGAGGCTGGAACCCATGTATTCTAAACTGAACCCCCTGTGTTGGCTCTGAGCCCTCACCCAGTGTCTCTTGTTTTTTCTTCCAGTTTGCCAAAAGCTTGTCACAGTTTATTAATGAGCAAAATATCAAAGATCTGAAAGTTTGGACCAGCCAGATGAAAAGGACAATTCAGACTGCTGAAGCCTTGGGAGTGCCTTATGAGCAGTGGAAGGTTTTGAATGAGATAGATGCAGTAAGTTCTTCTCTTTGAAATGCCTAATAAGTTGCTTTGATTGTTAGGGGGGAAGAAAGTACTCAGTTTTCAAATAATCTGTCTTTTATGGGATAGAAAGTCATTGAAGCTGCTTCTGGAGGCTGGAAGTAATTGCCATTACCTGTGAACAAGGCTAAGCATTTCATTAAATTTTGCCATTGTTAATTTGTTCTTCTCTTGTCTTTCCCAGTGAAACATTCCTCTGTAGAAGCCATGATGTTATGAAGTTTTGGTTAGTTGGGCTTAGAAAGAAGTTTTGGTGGGGGGGTTTGCTAGCTGGCAGTTTCCAGCTGCAGCTGTAAGATATAAAAGGAGGTGCAGTAGGTAAAACATGGACTTGCTTCGTCCATAGATGTAACTTCACCTGTACAGGGATTTAATGATTCCTCCTAACCACCTCTGAGTCAAGCTGAGTGCCCTGTTTGTCATGTGTGACAATTTTAAGAGTCAGAGTGGCAAAATAAAACTGTTTAAGGTTGTTTGTGTGTGGTTTTATTTAAGAGTGATATCTGCTTTTTGCATTACTGGGAATACAAGTTTTTTAATTATTTTCATTACTGACAGGGAGTGTGTGAAGAAATGACATATGAAGAAATACAGGAAAATTATCCTCTTGAATTTGCACTGAGAGACCAAGACAAATACAGATACAGATACCCTAAAGGAGAGGTATGCTATTTTTAATCTCACAAGTTGAAGGGATTCCTTGTCTTCTTGCATATATGCATGCTCGCTTTAGGAAGGAAAAACAAATTTTTAAATTAATGAAAAGGTTGTTCCTTTCTCCATGGAAAAGCACATAGGATCTTGCAAGGATTGAGCCCAGACCACTTACGTTGATTCAGGGCTTGAAAAATAAAACCATAAATTTAGAGAAACAATGGAGAGCTTTGATCTTGTGGGCATTGTACCTGTGCAGGAGGAACTATTGCAGGGCTTTAACTGTAACCTGCAAACTTGCTGCTAAGATGCCCTGTTTCTGTTCATCCCTGCTCTTGGTGGTGGCTGTTTTGCAGGCAGCTCTGGCTGAAATGCTGGGGAAATCTCCAGCCACGTTATTTAACTCCTTGCCTCTGGGAAAATAAACTTGCTGATGGCTTTTCTAAAGCAGCCCTAGTACAGTGCAGTGGTGGCCAGATGGTGGCAGGGCCATCACTGGGGGCTGAGGTCTGGGAGGAGGGATTGGACCAGCTGCTCCTGCTTGAGCTGTGAGGAGCAGAGCTCTGCCTTCTTCCTCAGGAGCAATCACTGTGACAAGAGCAGTGTCCCTGGCAGTGTGACCCCGGTCCGGTCCTGCTAATGAGGCTGTCATTAAGCTGCAAGTGCTCCTCATGCATTTGAACAAGGAGTGTTTGTTTTTCAAGGCAGTGCAGTCCTGGGTATGGTGACTGGCATGTCAAACTTCCCCTGGGCCTTGTGGGGATGAGTTGGTCTCATTTATCCGAGGCAGTTTTGTGTCTGGTAACAGAGTGAGGGGTTTGCACAGCTCTCAGGGGGGCTGGGGGCTCTCTGTTGTCCAGGGCTCAGTCTGCAGTGCCACTTGCTCCTGCCTGGGGACCACAGTGAAGATTTCCTGCTGTGCTCAATCCCTGCCCTGCTGGGCAGTGTGCTGAGCTCTCCACCTGTGGTACATGAACATTTTGGACATACCTGACACATTTTGGAAGCACCTGGCACGTGTTGGAAGCAGAGCCTTTACCATGCATGTGAAATTCAGTTCAGTTGTGCCCATGCAGGAGCAATTCCCTGTGCATGACCAGGCAGGACAGGTCACCAGCAAGTCCTTGTGCTGGCCCTTGGTGGGATGGTGGCTGCTGTCACCAGGCCAGTCCAACATGCCCACAGCTTGTTTGGAAAGGGCAGCCTGAACAAGTCAGGCTTTGTGAACTCTTTGCACGCTGATTGTTGGCTGAGCTTCCTTGATTTGGGCTTGGAAGAGAGATGCTTTTGAAGATGAACTATGGAAAATAATGTGCAAGACTCCTGTTTGCAGATGTGAATTAAATCCTAGGGATTTTGTAGAAATTCTTGATCAAAGTGGCTAATTTAATAAAGCTTTTCTATGAGGGAGATTTGTTTTGTTATGTGTATAATAAAATGTGTTATGTGTGTGCTTAGGTCTGAACTGTGTTCTTTGTTTAATGAAAATTATTACTGCATTTAGAAAATGACTAATATGAAAGTAAGATCCCCTCTGTATACATATACACTGTTCAAAGAGTTTTCCCTTTTTAATGTGCTCTGTGTTTCTCCTCCCCACCCAGTCCTATGAAGATCTTGTTCAGAGGCTGGAGCCAGTAATTATGGAGCTGGAAAGGCAGGAGAATGTGCTTGTCATTTGTCACCAAGCTGTCATGCGCTGCCTGCTCGCATATTTCCTTGACAAGCCTGCAGGTAACTCTTCCTTGATACCTTACAAACAGGCTGGATTTTTGAAAATTTATTGCTTAAGGTTCCAAACAGTAAATTCTAACAATTTGCTGCATCATCAGAGGCTGGTTTTGCCAGGCAAGTACCCAAGTGTGTTTTTTGGTATTTGACCCCCACATGAAACCTGGTAGTTGATGTTATTGAGCTGCTCCTCATCTGAAATACTGTGATAGCTGCTTTTTGCTCTGATTAGCATCTCTGTTGCATGCAAGGAAAAGAGATCTCCTGTTAGGTAAAAAGTCATTCAAGTAGCTGACCTGAAACATAACAGAAGAGTCAGTTGTAACCTGTATTTCATGTGTAATTTGTGGTTTGGTTTCTCAGAACAACTGCCCTACCTGAAGTGCCCACTGCATACCGTCCTAAAGCTAACCCCGGTGGCTTATGGTAAGTGCAATTATGTATATTTATTATATAAGTCTGGTTATACTGTCTCTGTCATCAGGAAAGGTGGTGGAGTGTTTAAAACACACTTCATGTTGCTTTGAAATAGTCAGGTTTGACATTGCATGTATGCCTGCAGAGCTTTGCTGGAATAAATGAATCCTCTGGGTTATCCTTGCTTTGCCTTGTGCCAGGAAACACATGTGTTGCTGAGGGCCTGATTCCACCAGTGGCTGTAACTGCTGGAGGGGACAGTTTTGTGCCCAGTTCATACTCTGTTTCACTCATTCTTCTGGCAAACCCATGCATTTACTCTTCTGCTGCAGCAGGATCTGAGGTTTTATTGATGTATTGGAGGGTATTGCTTTTCAGAGGACAGGCAAATTTACGTTTGTATAGGTTTATCATCTTGCCAGATGTGTTCCCTTAGCCTTAAATAACTTTGTTCTCTTTTTCTGAGCTATTTTTTTTCCATGGACTATGAGAGTACCCCATGAACTGACCCTGTTTGTTGATGCTGGCATTTGTTTGTCAGCAGCTGTTCCTGGTGCTTGGCTCAGGGGCTTTCCCTGGCTCTGTGGGCAGTGTGGGGTGAAGGTTATTGAGTGCCCTGCTTGGGCTTTAGGCTGGTTGCTGATGGAGTTTTGTGTGTGTTCCCACCTCAGCTTGGTGTGTGCCTTCTGTTCATTTTCATGCAGTTACGGCTGGGTCGTATCTGATATCCCCCACTTCACAAGATCATCTCAGGCAGAGAATTATCTGCACAGCTTATTGGGAAAAATGTATTGCCCAAAACTGCTGGTTCAGTCATAAATTGGAGGCTGTCTTTGGTTTTCAGCTCTGAAAAATAGCAGTCCAGATCAGTACTTTGTGTTTTGTTAAGTTTCATATGAAGTTGAAACAAAGAATCTTATGAAACAAAGTAGCTGCTACACTGGATAATCTGTGTGAGGAGATTTTTGCCGTTTGGTTGTAGTTTCCTCTTGCAGGAACGACAGCCTGTGCTGTGGTGACATCTGGTGTTCCCGGCCTTGCATGACAAGCTGGGGTTTTGAAAATAGAGATTCACTGCAGTCAAAACTTGGGTTTTTAAAAACTGGGTTCTTCTGACCTGCTAGAGTCTGCCTGTTTTCCACAGCAAGGCTTTGTTTTGGGGTTTTCTTTGGTTTTTTGGGGGTTCTCTTGTGGATTTTTGTTGTTGTTGTTGTTGCTGTTTTTCTTTCTTCTTTGCAGGGGGAGGGAAGTTGAGTGACTGTTCACAGATTTTAAGAGGGTGTGGATGTTTGAGTGTTTGCTCACGCACTAAGAGAGGAAGGAAACAGAGTGGTACAAACACTGTCCTCGCCCTTCTGACTGGAGGGAAAGAACTGCCATTGTCCTTTTTTAAGGGGTTTCACATGTATGTCTGATGAGCACATTTCAGCCAACCTACTGTTTGGAGTTCAGCCATCTGAAAACACAAGGACTTTAAATTATTTCTGCAATACTGATTGATGGCACTGATGTGTCACTTGGCTCCAGCCAGGCAGGATGCAGGATCAGACTTGGTGTGTTTGAACCAGCTAAGCCTGTTCTGGGGAAATGCCTCCCCTGGGGCTTTGCTCTTCCTGGTGGTGGAGAGGAGCATCATTCCCACCTTTAGAGTCTGACCTGCAGAGAAAACAGGAGAAACATCTGGTACAGCCTGACAGCTGGATCAGGGTGGTTGAGACCTTTACCCAGCAGTCCAGGGCAGTGGTGGTCTATGGAAAGGGAAACTGCAGCTTGGTGTAGGGATGAAGTTGCTCATCAGTAATTAAAAATGAGCTGGGAAAATGCACGTGGTGATTGCTGTGGAGCAAGGCCTGTTCCTTTGGTTTATGTGTAAAGCTCTCCACATGATGCTCTCTTTGGATCTAAAACTCAGCTTGTGGCAAGGACTGAGGGAGCTCTGAAGTGTCTGCTGTGTCACAGCCCTGGGGAATGGCCAGCAGCAGGGCTCAGGGCTTGGCTTGGTCTCAGGGCTCACAGTGGATCTGTGGACAGAAGGATGAGTAAGGTTTCTGCTCCACTGGGAGATGATGTGCTTTTCCTCCTTAAATCTGTTTTATAGCTTTCTGTTTCTCTGAGTTCCCACAGTGTTTGCTCACAGTCTTCCTGACAAATGGGCTTTAAAAGGACAGGCTTCCCAAAGGGAAGGCAAATACTGGCCTTACTAATTTCTTTTTTTTTTTTTTTTAAGTGGAGTGGCTTTCTAAGGAAATCCCCTTTTTCTGTCATGTAGCAACTCCATGGAATATATTATGACTTTAGGGAATAGATGAGGAGAAAAATCTGGAAACCTGCTTGTGATAGAGGATGGACTCTGGTGTGTCAGAGGAAGTGACTATTAATGATGTTCTGTAGAGTAGTGGTAGCTTATAAAAGTCATGTTTGTGTGGTATAAGCCAGAGTTTGGCAATCAGAGATGGCTTGAAGTGCTGTGGCCATGGTGTATTGGAGTAATTATATCATCCTCTAAGTGGATCAGTTTATATTACCTGGGAAATAGTTGTTTCTTCTCACTCTTAATTTTTCTTGCCTCACTGGGGTTTTGAGTTTTTGAATGTAAAGCAGAAGTTCCTTTTCAGGAGTCAGCATTGAAGTTCTGTTTAGCTTGGGGTTAAAACCATTTTGTACATGTAGAGGAATGGGGGTTGCTGACAGCACACTGTGCCTTCTTGTAGTTGTTTTTATGTTTAAGAAATGAGAGCAGCCTTTCTCTTCTTAGACTTCTAGAAGTCCTAGATGTTTAAAACACAAAAAGTTACAAATAAAAACTTTCTCATTGAATGTTTCTGTATATTAAAAAAAAGGGTTTTTTTTTCTCCTAAGAAAATAATGATGAAGCTGAGGAGATTGATTATCAGATTGACAACAATATTCATCCAGGGGGAATGGATTAATTTCTGTAGCTTTAGCTCTTCAGCATTCAGGAAATTCTGGTATAAATCAGAAGGGGAAAGTGATTAACCTTCACCATCTCAAAATTAGATTGCATCTTTATCATAACTTCACTTTCAAAGCAGATGTGTCTAAAAATGTGTTTTCTATCAACAGGATGTAAAGTAGAATCTATATTTCTGAATGTCGAAGCTGTAAACACACACAGAGATAAACCTGAGGTAAGAATATTTTTCAAATTGGAGAACTTGATGTAATGTATGGTCTGAACTGATTTTCATTGTCCTTGTGGCTAGAACTGATTTGATAACTCAGCTGAGTTTTATTTTATTTTACGTATGAAGCTTTGCTACTGGTTTACTGTGAGGGGGGAGCAAATTTTTTATTGATTGAAATGATCTTATGTGTGAGTTCTAGCTGGGATAGTTTATCTTTGAGAAATGAGAATTTGAAGATGTGGTGTCAGGCTAAAAGCTGTATAAAGTTCTGCCAGGCTTTGTCACTCAGCAGAAGTAGGTGTAGCCCACAGTTGTGTTAGGAGTGCCACGCCTAGTCTGGGGAGAGAAGCCATCAGCTTTTTCATCACTGCTGTATGAAAAAGAGGAATTGATGATGTCACCTGTGTTTTAAGCCAAAGCTGGAGAGGAAGACTAGCTCTCGGGAAACAGCAGCACAGCCGGGGGAAGGAAATTGAGCGTGTTTGTGAAATGTAAGTGCAGAGAAGCTGTCAGCCCCCGGCAGCTCTGTGCCCTGCCTGCCTCAGGCTCTCTGTGCTCCTCAGTGTCCAGCTCAGCTCAGGCTCCTCCTGCTGCTTGTGCCAAGCTCTTCCTTTGCTTTAGCATCAAAGCTGTGTGACATGTGTCATGGTTAAAGCTCTCTGGTTCCCTGCAGGAGCCTGAGGCTCATGCCACCAGGCATGGCACTGATTCTGTGCTGAGGTTAGGAGCAGTGCCCACTGGTGAATTGGAAGTCAGTTTGATAACATGAGAAAAAAGGGCTCTGTGTTTGGTGGCTTTCAGAGCAACAGTTGATGGTGAAGAGGAATATAGTGAGAAATGAGGTTTTATCTGTGTTTCCACAAGGCACATGACGTGAAGTGCCTTTTGTAACCAAGGGTTCACTTTTGTGCAGAATTCATGCTGGAATTCTTCTGCAGATAAGTTTTGTTTTAATGACCTGGGTATTCCAAGTTCTGAAAACCCTGACTTTTGGATGTTTTCTCTTCAACAACTGCATAGTGTTATTTCCTTCCTCCTCCTTTTCCTGCTTTGCCATTCTGCTTTGCCAGTTTGTATCTTAGTTTGATTTATCACGTTTAGGAAATCCATTATGTGTTTTCACAGTACCTAAAGCTGGAGAAGCATAGTGAAAATCCATGAGGGTGTCTTAGAGCAGTAGGTTATTTGTGTTTAGTAATGTAAATGAACGTTTTTAGTTTGGCTGATCAAAATATCAGTGCTGAATTTACAGCTTGCCAAAATGCTGCTGGAATGCCAGTCCTCCAACTGAAGGGGTTTCTCTCAAGGGGGAAAGCTCTGCCTGAATCACCAAGTGGCTCTCCACATGTCTAGCAAGTGATGTGGCCATGCTGGTACTGCTGTGGGTGGCTCTGTTCAGGTGCACATAGAGGATCAGAAAGGCACTTCCATTGCTGTGGGCTCAAAGGCCCAAGACTGATTTGAGCACAAATTAATTGAGTGAATGAATTTTATAAGAAGAAAAAAAAAGTAATAGAGGCATTTTCCTAAAAACCCCTCAAATTCTCTTCTCCCTGTGCCCCTAAGGAAACCCAGCCTGGTGAATATGGATGCTGTTACACTGTTCAGGTAGTGGGTCTGAATGAAGGACTTGAGGTGGTCCTGTCTGCATTTAATTGCTGCTCAGAGGACTGTGAAAATTTCAAAAGCTTCCATTTAAATCACCTATGAAAACATTAATTACTTCTGTAAAATTAACTTTTCAAGTAGTCTGTTGAAGTCAGAGCATTTAATTAATACAGTGTCACATTACAGCATTGTTAAACAATGAAGCTATTGGATTGAGAATTGCCCAGGGTCTGTTCTGTGACCCACCAGTCACTTGTAGTCTGTGCTCCAGAACAGTGCCCTCCTTTTGGCTCAGCTGAAAACATCTCTTTTCACGTGGCAGAAATGCAGGCAGAGCTCTGGGGTGTTTGTTTGTGGGATGTGTGAGCCTCAGAGTACCGTGGGGACTTACTTGGCTGGAGCAGACTGAAGCCTTGTGTTTGTCAGCATTGTGGTGGCTGGAGTTCTGACCTTTTCCAATGAAGGAGTCTATAGTCTTTTACAGAAAATAATTCAGGGGAGTTGCTTTAGCTGTTGTTTTGTGGCCCAGAGAAGGGACCCAGCAAGTGCTGGGGTGAAATGTCTGCTTTGCACATCTGGCTTAGTCAGTGAATGACAGAGAGGGCCTTACTCACACCAGATCTCCTGTTTTATTTTGTTTAGGGGACCTGGGGGAGGGAGATGTTAGGCAAGGTAAGCTGGCTTACCACAGTGTGGAACAGGCAGGACTAATGAAACCCATCAGTGGGAAGTTTGAAGAATTGACAATGATTTGGCCTAAAATGGGTCTTGTAAGGAACTTCAGAGCAGTTTATCATGGTCTGCTCTCTTGGTAGGAGGGAGAATAGCAATTGCACAGGCTTTGGGACTTGCAGGAGATGGTGCCAGGGCAGATGTGATTCCTCTTTGGCTGCACTGGGGTCTTGGTTTCATTTGGTTTTAAATAATTGAGTGCTGCACTGAATGTTATTGTTTCTCTGCAACCTCTGCAAAAGGAGGTGAGATCTAGTTGGTGTGATCAGCCTTGAATGGTTAAGGCATCTGAGAACATGTATTTTATTTTATTAGAGGTGTTACATTGCCTATAACACCAGCACATGTTAAAAGCTTCCTCTTGGCACAGAAGCATGTGGCATATTCAGTGAAACACTGGAAGTTTCTCAGTGAGCAGATGTGTGTGTGCTGAAGCAGGTGATAAGGTGGATTCCTACCTGGGCCTGTAAAAGACTTCCTCCTAAATGTGACTGACTTGAGCTTTGGGTAGTGCTGCCAGCGAGGGAGCTGTATTTAACTGCTCCTCAGAGGACTGTGAAAATTTCAAAAGCTTTTTTTTTTTTTTTACTGTAAATAGATTTTCGCGCTGTCTCATTCTGGGACAGCGACCAGCTCTCAGTCTGCTGCGTTCTTGGGGTGTGGGGGGCTGAAATCATCTCTGCTTCTCAATCAACCCAGCTGTGTACTTGTGAAGGGACCTGATTGGTGCTTTTTGTTGGTCTTACTGCTGCATGATAAATATTCTCTGTATTTTTATTATTATACAGAATGTAGACATTTCCAGACCTACCGAGGACGCTCTTGTAACAGTCCCTGCTCATCAGTGAATCCTGTGTCCCGACCAACTATCAAACTTGGGTGCTGTTTTCATCCTGCTACTTCAAAATAAATTGAAAAACTAATCATTCCAATCACTTTGAAATTAAAAAAAAAAAAAAAATAGCCACATCCAAACCAAACTCCTAACTCAAACCAAATGTTTGTACAGCACATGACTTGAAAGAATTAATCAAATCACAATAAAACTGTTGCACTGGCTAATGTATTGTGGATGAGTTATCAGACCTTGATCTCTGGAATGCTGGTTTTGTAAATTGCTGTCATTTAAACATCCTGCAGCATTAAGCTTTATTGTAATAGCCAGCAATCACTTAGTGTTAGCTGCAGTGTATTTATGAAAGCCATGAAACACAACATCCTGTGTGAGATAAGAAGGTCAGAATTTGTTTTGCCCAGCAGAGCACCAGTATTATCTGTTTCAGGGCCCTTGGGAGTGATTGGACTGCCATGCAGTGTAAAATAACAACCCATAATTACTGTAAATCCCTAATCCCACTAATCCATAGCACTGTGCTCTACGTGTGCTAATTAAGGATGTGCTGTTAGAGCAGGGTAGCAAGTTTTCACTTAGTTTCAGGACAATTATTCAAAGAACAGGAATGTGTAGAAATGTTTTTAATATACAACTTTTGTTAACAGCTGTTCTGCATTAGCCAAGCTCTAGGGTTTGCCTAGAGAAGGGATTTTAAATTCCCTCTTTTCCTGCTTTGTGTGGATGTGGGTGATGGAGCGTGTGCAGCTCTGCCCCAGCTGCTGTGTACCCAGATTTTATGAGGGCTCCAATAAGCAGTGCTGACCATTCCAGAACAGGGAGGAAGAGTTAGCCAAAGCAGCAGACACAGATCTCAAACCAGCAGGGCATGAATCCCAAACTGTATGATAGGAAAGCTTCTTGCTTTCCTATCATACAGGATAAGGGATTCATGCAGGAGGGAGGAGACTGCAGGCTGTGAGAGATGTGGTGCCCTGGTGCCTTTGCCATGGTGTTCCCTGGGCACCACAAGGCTGTGGGAAGTGCCAGTGCCATGGAGCAGGCAGCACTGAGGCAGGGAAGGGCAGAAAAACACTGAGCTCAGAACTGTTATCTGAGAGGGTCTTTAAGTAGTGAAAGTAAGCAGGACTGTAGGTTGTGGAAGGTTTTTAGCTGTTAGGTTTGTCAGTGGTATGTTTTTCCCAAACCAGGACTTTGGAAAAAAAGAAAGTTACATATCTGCACTTCTAAAATGGTACAGAAATCTTCAGAAGTTTGTGGCAATTGGGAATGTTTGCCATAACCAGAGAGCCTCCTGCTGTGGTGCTTGGTGTTTGGTTAAACCCCTGTCCCTGAACTGAAACTGGGAGACCCTGGATCCATGTTGCTGTCATGACTGTGATGTAGGAATGGTTGGTCACTTTTCCATGTTTAATTGCTCCAGGGTCTGGGCCTGAGCTTTGCTGTGGAAGGTGGCCCAGAGGAGCAGCTGAGCCTGCTGTATCCCCTGGCACACAGCAGTGGGCCTGGCTGCTCTTACCTGCCACCTGAGGTGACATTGCTGGGGGATCACAGGGATGCTGGCCATAGCCAGGTCCTGAGGAGCCACATGGACACAGCTTGGAGTGCTGTCACCTCCACAGGCCACAGCTAAGGAAACACCAGCCAAATGAAATTAAATGCAGTGCATCTCTTATGGAGCCAGAATCTGTGCAGGCATCTGCTGTGGAAAAACTGAGCTTTGCTGCTTGAAAAAGGGGTGGCTTGGGCTGTCAGAGAAAATTAAGAGGGAGGATGACAGCAGCAGGAGCTTGGCCGGAGAGGAAAGCAAAGTTTGCCTGGTCTGTGGCAGAGGGAAGGGAAGCAGCAGGAGCACCCCGGACCCTCCATTCCTGCCAGCTGCTGCCAGCCAGGTTTCCTGGGGCCCTGCCTGCTGAGCACAGCACTCACTGTGCTGTGTGCACAGAGTGAAGTGGATATTTAAAACCAGAATGCTCTAAGGGTTCTTTTCTTGTAGCAGGATGGCATACCAGCCCTTGCATTGTCAGTAAAGGAAGGCCTGCTGCTGGCTGGGAGGTGTCAGCAGTGGGCCATGGCACAGCCTGCTGAGGGCAGGCTGACAGAGTGCTGGTGGTTTATATTGTGCTGTTTATTTCTGTGCTTAGGCCTGTGCTGGCTCTTGTCCCCAGAGGTTCCTCCTTTGGCCTGCAGGAGCCTTTCTGCAAGATCTTCCTGTTGTGCTGTGAGGGTCACATTGTAGCTGAGTCAAAGCAATGAGAGCAGGGCCTGTCCTGCTGGAGACCCAGAGCACTTGGCTGGGGGGGCTCTGTCCTGTAGGACAGGAATGTCCAAAGGCCAGGGCACAGTGAGCACAGCAGCAGGGGTACAGGAGGGTGTTTGAGTTAATCTCTGTGCTCTGGGTCTTTCAGAGGGTAAGAATGGACTCTTGTGCAAGGCAGGGCCAGACTGCTCCTCCCTCAGGGAGCAGGCCCTGGAAGCAGCCAGCTCCTGCTGGCCAGGGAACAGGGTGAATGGCTGGGTAGAGACAGTATTTCAGATGGGTCTGTAGTTTTTATTCCTCCCCCTGTGTTTCCTGAACTCTCCAGACCGTGTTGCTGCTGGTGTGGTGGCTGTTCCCAGCACGGTCATTTGTCCAGGTGTACTTTGGGCCAGGCTGTTGCAGGAACTCCTTCTGGTCCCAGAAGTAAGGCTGAAACTTTTGGGAACTCCTTCTGGTCCCAAAAGTAAGGCTGAAACTTTTGGGAACTCCTTCTGGCCCCAAAAGTAAGGCTGAAACTTTTGGGAACTCCTTCTGGCCCCAAAAGCAAGGCTGAAACCTCTGTCCCATTTCTAAGCAGCAGCACTGTCCTTGTTGCATGGCTTTTCCCTCACAGTGCCCATGGCTGTTCCGAAAGTGGGATCCCAGTAGCCATTGTCTCATCTAATGGGATTCCTGTGAGTGGGAATCCACTTACAGTTAATGAGGATATTGGTCCCTTTCTAAGCCCTTGCTCATCTGCTCTCACTGCTGGCTGTTGTTTGTTTAATAAGCCCTTGGGGGTGTTTATCAGGGTTTATCCCAGTTTTCTTCCTTCCATGTGACAGTTCAGCACACTTTGCTTCCACAGCCTATTTGTTTACTCAAATTCAAGCTTTTTTTGCTTTCAGCTTTCTTGCCTGCTTATCAATATTCCCTTTGGGTCTTAGTTGTTAGAATGCTGCTTTTATCCAATACCTCTCATTCACAGAAATAAGCTGTATCTTCTGCCTTGCCTTAATCACCTCATTTCCTATCAGCTTCATGTTTGAGCCGTCTAGCTCTTGCTGCTTGCAGACTAATTTCCAGTACCTCTGGATTCCTGCATTTTGATGCTCCATTTCATGCTCCATTTAATTTTCTTTGAATCAACATCAGATGTTCAGCTTAAAAGATTTCAGCCAGTATTCTGGGAGTGCCTGTGGAGACCTCTCTGCAGTCCCAGGGAAATTCTGGGTACGTTGCATCAGTTGCTAAGAAAAACACAAACATGCCAAATGCCAGCACGTTCTGTTGGTTTGTTGGGGTTTTTTTTCCCCTATAACCATGCAGAGTATGACTTGTTTTGCTAACTCCTCGTGTTCTTAGCAGATAATGATGCTTTCTGATGCTTTCCCCTTGCTGCAGAAGAGATGCTTCTTGTAGAAGCTTCTTTTTGAAATAGGGTTGTTGCTTTGCTTTCCTTCAAAGAGATGTGTGGGTGACTCAGGCTGTGTGCTGGTGGGTGCAGAGATTTCCAGTACTTGGACAACTCTGTCCAGCAGCATTTGCTCTGTGTGTGTTTCCCAGAAACCTTGGTGTGGTGTGGAAAATGGGGGTTTGCCCAGGGCTTGAAGGCTGATGAGAGAGGAGAGGGCTGATGTGAATGTAGCAGCACTGGTAAGGGCAGAGCAATGCTGGCAAAATTCAACCTCCACACAGAATCTGGTGCTGCTTGTTTATAGCCTGCTTTCATAAGAAATGGCTGAAAAATCTAGAAACTGGGGTTGGGGAGGAGATTGAATTGCTTTTTGAGTGGATGAGTTTTGACTGATGGAGTTGTGTGTCTGCATGTGCTGAGAGGGCCCCTTGCTGTGTGCTCGTGGGGCTCTCCTTTCCCCAGAGCTTGACTGGAGAGACTTGTTTTGAATGTAAACTCTAATAAATGTGGTAATAAAACCGCTGGAGCATTCCCTGATGGCAGTGTGACATCTGCCACATGCCAGGCGTATCCCAAAGTGCATTTAAACTTTATGTTAGCAGCTCTTCAGGGAACACTTGATGTTACCAGCTCTTCAGGGAGTTATTCAGAGTTCTTCCAGTGGTTTGGCTGCTCACAGATAGGATCAGGATTGGCTTTATGGCTGTTGGTGTTAAGGAATTATTTCCTGGAGTGTGCTTGGAACAAGGAGAGGAGGGCTTCCCTCCCTCAAGATTTTATTGATTCCTGTGTGGTTTATGGCCTTTGCAGGGTTCTGTTTTTCCTTACACTACATGCATAAAGACTGGGGGAGACAGAGGGTTAGAAAAATGTGGTTAAAACAGTGATTAAAGGAAAAAAAAGGTTTTAAAAGCTGTAACAGTGAGACCTGCATATGGTGTACAGGCACCAGGTGTCCTGCCAGATCTGGTGTGATACAAGTCTGAGGGATGCATTTCACTGGCAGCAGAGCTCCTGCTTTTGGGTGTCTGAGGGGCTCTGTAAAGCTCCTGGTGCTGGGACGAGGTCCAAGCCTGGTTCTGACAGGGGCTGGGGCCTTTCCTTGTGTTTTCCAGAGCATTTTGAGGGACCAGCATTGCAGCTTGCTCACCGTTGTGTCGTGTGACAGCTGCGTGCTGAGCAAAACCGCGGCTGCTTCTCAGACCTTTGCTTTAACATTTTATATTTTTTTTTTGTCTTTAAATTTGCAGAATGTAGGTGTGAATAGGTCGAGAGAAGAAGCTTTGAGGACAGTCCCCACCCACCTATAGCTGCAGCTCCCGGGGCAGCAGCCCTTCCTCCAGCAGCTCAGGGCCCCGCGGTGTCGGAGCAGGGCGGGATGGACGCGCCTCCCCTTCCCTTCCAGACATTTCGAATGTGATTCTGCTCCTTTGGACAAAACCTGTGCTCGTGGATAACTCCAAAGGTATCAGTGAAAAGATTGTGGGGAGCAGAGCAGAGTTGGGTTTAGATTTTTCTTATGTAAATTTGTGCAGTTTCAGTGGGTTTTTACTGTTTGTCTGTGGATAATGCAAGGTGGTTAATTGCCCATGTTGATTTTACCGTAAGATTTTAACTAGATTTTATTTTCTTTTTGTAAGTGTTTTTTCTAAGAGTTCTCTTGTTTTTACTGTGAATGATTGCCTAGTATTACATGGAGTTTTTTTGATGGCGTATTTAACATGGGCAAAATTCTACATTTTGAGCACTGGAGGCTTCGTGTTGCAAAGCTGCTTTAAATGGGGAAGCCCGTCAGCTCTGATAATTGTCCTGTGTTTGAAATTGAACTTTGGTTTGCCGACCACAACTTAAAGTTTTTCTGAAATTCACAAGGGAGATGTTCCCTTTGGAAAATCAAAGCATTAAAGCTGGATTTGCTACCTGGGAAATTCTGCTGTTTCAGCAAGATTCTGACGCTTTCCAGAGACCAGGTGGACTTTGGAGGGCATTGGGGGACATGAGTGTGAGTGACATGTGGGGAATGAATGGAGAGAGATGGAGAGAGACAGAGAGAGACGTGTCCTTTCTGCTGCAGTTGTGGGAGGGGATGAGCAGCTTTTCTGAGTCTGGAAGGGAGGGGAAAAGGATTCAGTCTGTTAAGAGCTGGAAAAGCTGCTTGTCTTGTTAGTGTTGTCTTTATATTTTTAGAGTATTTTTGGAATGAATTTCAACATAAAAGTATATGTTTCTCTTTTATAGCCACATTTAATACGTACATCAGGAAACAGTACAGAAAGGTTAGGTGAGTTTAACCATTCTAACAGCTCATGCAACAAAAACACCAGGTAAATTCTGAAATCATTTTAAGAAGGCACACCTGCCTTGGAGTTTTTTGTATTATTTTTAAGCACCTTCCATCGTCCCAGTTCTTCATTGCTCTTTTATGCCTAGTGAAACTCCAGTGCTAAAAATGGAATTTTCTGTGTCTGTCAAGGTCACAACCTTTTAACTGTACTAAATCAAAGTGTATTTTGTATGTGTGTTACCAGACAACTGAACTGAGCTGCCAGCACTGCTGCTGGCTCTAGCTCTGCAATGAGGACAACTGTTCTTTGGTAGTTGAATTGTGTTTTTTCTAAGGATTCTCTCCAATTAATTGAGCTTTTACTGTGTGAGTTGGTGGGGTTGTTTTGTTGTTTTGGCTTTTTTTCTTTCTTGAATTCCTGTGTGAAATACTAGGCCCTGGTAACATAGTTTTGCAGGCAAGGGCTAAATTGTCTTTTGTTTGTGCAGGGTCTATAAAATAATGTGCTGCTGTTGTGATTACTTATTTTTTTAATAAGCTAAATTCAGCAATATATTCAGCTCTGGAAGTAAGCCATAGTGCATTGCTGGGTTCTGTTTCAGAGGAGGAATGTGTAGGGTGCACAATGACCAGGAACACTTGCTTCAAGCGCTGCTGTCTAAAGCTTTGTGTGTGTGTGTGTGTGTTATGGTAATGCCATTTCCGACCTTTATTAATTCAGCTGTGCCCATAGTTGTGGGGTGAGGAGAGAGCCTGCCTGGCACTGCTCAGAGGAGTGAATTCATTGATGTGTGGCTAACAAGGCCACCTTTGTGGCACAACTGAAGGGCAATTTCCCCTCCCACGCTGGTGTGGGAAAGCTGGGCTGTGCCCCAGGCAGCCCTCGCTCCTCTGCTGGGACAACAGGGGTTGTTAAACAGTTTTTACACTGAGAATGTCAGGATTTATCTGTAAAAATCCCAGGGAGCTGCATTAGAAAAGTGGGATTGTGAACTCAGACCTGGCTGAAGAAGTGTGGGCAGAAATGTGTCCCCCAGTGAGAGCTGGGCCTGGGGTTGCTTCTCTTTGCTGGTGAGCACAGCTTGAAGTGTCTCCTCTCCCCCTTTGTTTTACCTCTCTGATCTGTCAGAGGTGTAACATCCTCGAGGCTACATGTTCTATGTACAGTAGGTATTTTTTTAGCCTGCTCTCAAATATACTGTGATGAGTGTTTTACTGCAATGGGTGTTCAGTAAAAAGAGTTGTACAGAAGTGTAAATAAACTATTGTGCTGATACTTGAAGAGGAAATAAAAAAAAAAAAAAGTTGTTGGTTCTATGGTAGGAAGGTACTAAATCAGTGACTGCATCTGACCCTGGCTGGAGAGAGCAGGTGTGGATGATGAATGTAGATTTGACCTGAATGTAGAGTTGGAGTCATGGGTTCTCCCAGGGTGTAACCCTGACTGCTGCTCTGGGAAGGCACAGTTAAGAATTGCAGTTAATTGTCACTTCTGTAAGTGTGTCCCCCCCTCCTGACAGAACAGTCACTGACAGGAGAGGGGAAGACCCTTGTCCTGACCTTCTGTGTTTGTTCCATTTGACCGCCTCTGTTCTGTGTGTGCCTGGCTCAGATGCAGTCTCTCGACTGGGATTAAACTCTCCTTTCTTACATCGTTGGCCTTTGTTGTGATCTTTCAGACAAATGTAATCATTTGCCCTTTGATCCAAGTAATAAAGATCAAATGCTACAAGGTGCACTGATGTGTGTTTCTTTCCGTGTCCATTTCCAGTGGCTGAAGTGCCAGGTGAGTGTGTTCCTGAGCCTCAGCAGGGTTCTACAGCTTCCACAAGCTGGGTTTAGGGAGCTTAGATAGAAATGGAAGGATTGTATTAATTCACCTTGTGGGTGCTTTACTGTGATAAATAACTATGATTGAGGTAGGAAGCTCAGTAATGGAGGAAGAAGTTGGAGGAACTGATTAAATAAATGCATGCCAGGATTTGCACATGATGGAGGAGAAAGGTAAGGCTTTATTAGCTTCACCTGGTCACTGGAATTATGATCTGCTCCACCCTGTCAGACCTACACTGTTCTTACATTGTCCTGAATATGCTGCTGGTGTTTTGGGAAAGGTGAAAACCAACAGCCAAATGCTGCCTCTCAGTACAAGTCTGTATGCAGAGGGGAGATGGAGGGCATTAAATTTGCAGGGGTACTTACCCTTCAGAATGACAAGGACAAAATTAACGACTGCTTTGTGCTTTTAGAATGATGTACTCACGTTTTCATATCTTGCTGATTGCAGCCCCCCAGGTGGTAACCACTTGTCTCTTCTCGGCTAGGTGGGAGGAGTATTTTAATTGTTCTTTAACTCCAATGTGTATTTCTGTTTGGGGAGCAGGTAACTTCTTTGTTTGTTTTAGAGCTTTTAGGCTGCTTTCTGGACAAAATCCTTTAAAAGCTGAAACTTCCTGTAGGATGAGGGTGAGCCAGAGGAGGTGGAGGAGCTCCCCAGGCTGTGGAGCTTTGGTGCTTGTGCTGCACCACAGGTAACAGTGGTGCAGGGGCTGAGCAGGACAGGGCTGCTGTGGAGGAGGAGTGGAGTAGCTGCTCTGTGGAGGAAAGGGATCTGTGCCCCTGTGTGAGTGCAGCTCGGCACAGCTGTGGCAGCAGGAGATGCTCCTGGTACGTCAGTCAGATGCCAGCTGGAAGAGTTGCTGTGTGAAGCCTCCTGAGCAGATCTGGCACTTGTTACTCCAGAGCAAAGCAGGTGAGTACAGGGAGCCAGTTCCCACAAAGAATATCTACTACTCCTTTGTGTGCAGATACCCACTGCTGCTGGCACCCACTTTTGGAACTCCTTACCTAGAAATGCCTTTTTGCTCAGGTGCAAGGGCACAGCACTCACCTGGGAAAGCAGAATCACTTTCTTATGACAAATGGCAAGCCAGAAGTCACTCTGTAGATTATGTGAAGGGGAAAAGCCAGGTTCCTGCTCTCCCTGCAGCAACTCACAGGGCACTGCTTGTTCCATTGGAGTGGGGTTGGTAAAGCAGGCCAGCCCTGGCTGTTTGGAAATGCCAGCTGTGTTCTGCCCCTTGCAGCCTCAGATGGCATCCGAGTCATGCTGGCATTACTTGAGTTATAACAATAAGCTAGAGCTGTTCTTTAGGAGCAGAACAAAGGCAGCAGTGTATTTTTTTTTTAATATCTACAAAGTATTACAGCTTTCTGCTGCTCTTTCAGCAGGATTAACAGTCTGGAACTACCCAGAAGCTCCAGGGTTCTCCTAGGAGTTCTGTAGCATTCCATAATTCTTGGATGAACTGACACATGTACGTTTTTTTCCGCCTGCTCAGTGTTGAGAAAAATCAAGTCATTTGCAATAGTGTTACAAGATACAGAAAGCTCCTGAGAAGCAAAGAAACTTTGCTTCAGCCTGAATTTTATGTGCTGACTGCAAGGTGAAGTTTTTGGAAGGAGCTTTGCAGTCAGTACATTAGTTTTTCTTTCTTTCTAATAGCTAAAAATCAAAATCCAGAAGTAGGTGTTGCAAGGCAGCAGGATGTGGTTTTGTGCCCTTCTGACAGCAAGCAGGGGGAGCCACAGCTTTTGTGTTACAAACAAGCAAATAAAACTGGAAGGAGGATTTTGTGTTTGGCAGTTAAACAGAATAATTCCTCAGGCAGAGCAGGCAAGTAACTCTACAGTCATGACCTGGGTTCTGTCCTGTGATTGCTGTGGCTGTTAGCAGGAAGTGGCATTTAGTGGCAGAACCCCACATTCCCAGGCAGGATGGGGCTGCTCTGGAATGCTGAGAGCTCTCTGTCTCAAGGCTTGGACTGCCTTGGAATAAATATGTAGCATTTATACAGCAAAAGCACCCCTGAGCTGTTTCCCACAGCAGCTGGTGTGGGAAACACCAGCTGCTGTGGGAAAACTACTACTACTACTCTCACTACTCTCTGCTTTCTCCTGACACTTCCTTTGGTTTAATTCACAAAACCAACAAATATTTTAAGAAAGTGGTCAGAGCTGACCAAGCATTATTTTTTTATTGTATTATAAAGACCACTGGAGTTAAATTGTATATTGTTAAAAATCATAGAGCCGTGAGTGAAAGTTACATTAAACTTTCTTTTAATTGAAGACAAATAAAAGAACCAAGGGCTCAAACACATTTTAAAAAGACATCTTCTGTTCTCCAATGTCTTCTCTCGAGCAAAATATACAGCACACACATATATATATAACATAACTACATTCAAGTACCAAACAGAATTTACATTTTCCCAAACAGAGAAAATAATGCACATGATTCACATACCTTAAACCCAACCATGCATAAAAACACTGCCAATAAATCAGGAGTTGAACACAATTCATCACACTAGGGTGTATTATTCTGAAGTATCGACATCGTTGGAATGCATTAACACTTGGGAGTCTGGGTTTGTAACCCTGCTTTGAAGTCCAGCTGTTCAGAGACTTACTTGTTCAAGATCTGTTCAAATTTTGGGTTAATAAAAGAAAATCCATCAAATGCAGACTGATCCATGGACTCAATCAGGTTTTTGTCACTGTAAGACAGTTTTGGCTTCTCGCTCAGAAATTCTCTGTCAAAGTTGTTGTAGTCACTTGCTGATTTCTATATTAGAGAGGGAAGACAGTTTAAAACAAACTTTGTATTTTCTTCAAGAACAAGTTATTTAAATACAAAATGTTGTGAAGTTAGTCTTTTAGCTTCCTCTTTCCTCTCCTTTAGAGAAAAAAAAATCTAATTTTAACCTATTTTAACAAGACTGTAAGATTATAACTGGGCCCTTTCTTCTTGTTAGTTGGAAACCTAACAGAAAAACCAAACACAGGTTGCTTTGGAGAAGAAACCTGGATTTGGGATAACACTGCGTTATTATCCAAAGATTATCTGTTGACAAAAGCAATGCAGCATTAACTGACACATCAGACCAACATTTCTTGCCATTAACCAAAATGTTTAAATTCCTGAGAACATTTTTCAGGCTGTACATGTTCAGAGAATAAAGCAATGCCCTACAGCAGCTGTTTTATGTTTAATAAATATTCATGTAACTAGAAACTGTTTTACACTCTCCACCACCAAAGATTTCACACTTCTCTGGGAATAAGCAACACAAAACCTTTTGTGTTTGAAGGGAACAGCTCTCCTCCATAGAGTACATTTTAAAGAGACTGTTGCCTCCAGACCAGTTCACCTGTTCTAGGAACAGGCTGGAGAAACACTGGTTTGGGATTTTAACCACGTGAGCTGAAGCAGCAGCGTCCCACTGTGATACAGACTGAGTTACAATCTGTTCTGCAGGTGTTTTTTCGGGTAACATCAGGCATGTGCCTGAATTCCACGTTCAGTACCTTAGAGAATGCTGCTGCTTGCTTCCTTGGAGATGCCTGAGTGAGTTTGAAGCAGCAGAGACTTAATGCATGCACAGAGTGCCTGCAACAGGAACCAGCTGAGCAGCCTGGAGCTACTGCTGCTCCTCCCATGTGCATTTCAGAAAAGCAAACTGTGAGGAACTGTGAACATTCTAGCACAGAGGAGATCAAAGCTATCTGTTGGTTTTCATGAACATTTTATCCATAAAGCTCCTTGAGAGGAGGAAGACAGTCTTAAGATTTCAGGGCAGTCAGAGGAGTACAGTGCACCTGTGTATAACTGAACCATCCAAGAACAATTAGCTTACAGATACACAACTTTTTCACTTGTAAAATGTGAGGAGAAAATGGCAGTGGGATCATTTGTGCAGGTACAGAATTCACTCCTTATCCCTGGGCTGCTGTTTACTAAGAACAATCCACTTACCACTTTTGGCCTGAAGGGAGGGTCCATCTCCCTCTTCTCTAGTGCTGTCCAGTTGATTGTTTTGAAGAAAGGATGGTCTCTGATATTCCCAGTGACCCCAAGTCGTTTTGCTGGATCCCTTTCAAAGAGCTGCAGGAGAAGACACCCAGTAAAGAGCTGCTCCAAAGGTGTAGAATTACAGGTATGGTGCTAAAACAACTCGGGGTGCTGGCAGCAAACAGAGCATTAGGAATTAATCTGACCTGGCTTTCCCTTTGTCAGAGCAATTTGCTGATAAACAGCTCCTTGATGAGGAGATCTGTCTCTCCCTGCACAGAGGCAGTACCAGCACCCCAAGGATCATCAGCCCTACCTTTTCCAAGATATCTTTTGATTCCTTGGTGATCCAGCGGGGGTAGTGAGGGGTGTCCACTCGGATGGACTCAAACAGTTCATCTTCATCATCCCCATGGAAAGGGGACTGGCCAATCAGCATCTCATAGAGCAGCACCCCAAAGGACCACCAGTCCACAGAGAACGTGTACCGCAAACCCTGCAGGATCTTGGGCACACAGGAGGGAATTCAGGTAAGAGGCAAGAAGCAGCAATGCATCCCAAAAATAAGGAGATTTTTCAAGAGATATTTCAAGAGAGAATCTTTAATGACACTAGCACTTAGGGGGGAAATAAAAATCCATCTCTCTGGGAAATTGTGGACACTGATGCAGAGCTGTGGTTTGCCACACTGACCTCGGGAGCAATGTAGTCGGGGGTCCCACAGAAAGTGCTGGCCTTGTTGTCACCAACAACGTTTTCTTTGCACATTCCAAAATCAGCTATTTTGATGTGGCCTTCTTTATCAAGCATCACATTGTCCAGTTTTAGGTCTCTGCAAAAAGTGATTTTAAAATGTTGTGCTTTAAATTGTTTTTGTAATCAGATGGACACAGTTTGTTCACTGATAAACACCTCCCCAACTGCACACACAAAGGCTTTTCAAGAAAAATAATCATCCATCAACACCATCCATCCAAAATGGTACTTTTGTGCTTTGAAGGCATGAGGGACAAGGGAAGAATTCTTTCTTGTCAAAGAAAAGAAGAGGCTGAGGTACATATATAGAATGTGACCTTACAATCCTCATTTGCTTTCAGATGCAGAAGCACAGCCAGAGCTTCTGTTGCTGCTGGAAGGCAGTGTGAGTTAATGCCCCAACAGCTGACACAGCAGTGCTGCACCAGCTCCAAGGCTCAAAAGGAGGATTGTGCTGGATTCTGAGAGCCTTTGGCAGGAATTTGATTGTTTGAAATCTGCCCAACCCTTAGCACTACCTGTGACTTGTTCCTGGTTACAGCACAAGTTCATGTGTTGTGGCACGGCCTGTGAAGGGTCCTATTCATGACTTTTCTCAGAACAACACTATTCAACCAAGAAAGAGCTTTTTTCCCAGCAGTTTCCAAAAGCTACATTCCCTCCCTTTGACCGTGCTGCATTTTTTGTCCATCTGGCTGCAAATGCACATACCAAGGAGGGCAGGCTGAAGAGAAACTGAACAGCCCTGTGCTTACCAAGGGCTGAAACAGACCAGAGAATTTCACATAAGAACAGGGAAGTCTTTTCTCCTGGGTAACTGAAGTTCCCAGTACCAGCAGTGGATCAGGGTCTGGCCCTTGATGCTTTGACCTGGTGAGGCAGAGGCATCAATACTCAGGTTTGACCAGAAGGCAAAAGCAGGGAACTTCCACCTCAGTGGTTTGCTCAAGGAGCCCCTCCCTCACCTCCACACTAAACAGACTCATGACTTGAAGGCAGTGCTTGAAAATAACCGAAACAAAACTGCTTTTGTGTAACACAAATCCCATTCCATCATTCCAGTTGCCAAGGAAAAAACCACACAAATAGAGATCCATCTCAGGCATGTTAATGGCCTTGGAACTGCCTCAGATCTCTGACAGACAGGTTGTGTTTGTTACATCAGTCAGGAATTCAAAGATGCATGAGGTGCTAAGGCAATTCCCAGGTCCCAGCCTGGAGTAGCTGGTACTCACCTGTAAATAATGCCTTTGCTGTGGAGAAACTGGAGCCCACACAAAATTTCAGCTCCATAAAACCTGAAAAGACCAAAACATCTTTTAATCTTCACTCAGTTACAACAGTCAATGCAGGTGGCCAAAACAATGCTGTGGGCATCTTTTCATGGAGTGGGAAGCACTGTCCACATCTTTAAATGCCAATGTGTGTGTGCTTATGCAGGCAGATGTTGTAACCTGCAAGATAATCCCTTCACCACACATCGGCAGTGTCCAACACCAGACAGCAGAGGGGATACGGCAGCAACTGCTGTCAGGCTTCATCCCACTTCCCTCAGGGAACTCCATCCCTGTCCTTCTCTTCAAAAACAGTCTTTGTGTGGCTTTAGGGATAGGCACATGCCTTTGAAAGAGAGCTATGGGAGCTCAGCCCCCCAGGACTGCTGCAGGAGGGACTGGGCACCAATGGCAAGGTTGGAATTGGGCCTCACCCATCCCTCTGCACCTGCCTGGTCACAGCAGACACCCTGCAAAATGCCATCACTTCAGGGGCACTCTTCTAAAAAAAAGCAAATAATCTAGGGGACATGAAAATCTGAAAGAATGCTTCCCTCTGCCCCAAAAAGCTTTTTTTTTTTTTTCAAATTGGAAAAATACAAAACTATTTCAATTTCTGTACAGCAGATGAATGGTGGTCCAAAACAAATAGCACAGAATACACCCAGAGAGGATGCCAGATGCACAGATGTTTGCTGGGATCCAGGTAAGATGGAAGGGCTTTATCCACGTTTTTGCTGGGGAGAATGGGAAGGGAGCTGACCTATACAACTGGCTGCTGCTGTTGATGCCAGACTTCTTGTGATCCCATCCAGTCAGCAACCCTTAGTGCAGTGCCAGTAACAGAAGTAATATCCCTGGGGCTTACAGACAGGTCCAGTACACTGCACTGTTACTTTTTAAGGTTTACATGCCACCCCTTCAGTGATGCCATTACAACACCCATGGTTTGGACGAGAGAACTAGAAAATGACCTCAATAAAAATGATAGCTAAAGTAACAATAATAGAATATTTTTGCATCCTTTAAACATCACTGGAGCTGAAAGTATAAGTCACAGATAACTGACACAAGTGCACTTACTAAACAAAGTGCTTACCCATTAAATTAGCATCTCATGGAATGTACAGGTTTTTGGTACTATCATGTCAATTTAGCAACAGCACTAGGTGAGTGTTGAACTTTTTCCCCCCATGTTGTTTTCCATTTGCTTCCATCAGAATACTGTCCTAAAGTACACTGAAGCTGTGCCTTTTGCTTTTCAGTGCTGGCTCATGTTGCAATTTATTTTGCACCTCCAGGAAGAAGCCGCCCATAAGTACAGCATCACAGCTATGTAAATTAAGGAAGCCCAACTCCACACCTCATTAAGTGAACTTCATTGTATTCAACCAGAAACATGTTTTCAACCATCAGCCACTGTAACTTGACTGCAGGGGAGGAGGGGCACAGAACCAGAAGCCGTAAAGGCAGAGATGGACTCATGCCTGAAGGTGGGGAGTGAAGGGCTGAGGACTCACGTGGCTCTGTAGAGGTCGAACCGCCCCTTGTCCTGGATGTGGAACATCAGGTCTCCCCCATTCAGGAACTCCATCACGAAGAACAAGTGATCCTTTAGCAGATAACCAGGGAATGGAACAGTTACTGATGCTATCCAATCATGAATGAAGTAGCAATGTGACTCCAGGGGACCAAGCTGGCACCCCCCTCTTCTCCTGAAGGATTTTTGGTTTCATGCACCCCCGTGAGGCTCCTTCAGAGTTGAGTGGCCTGGTCTTGTAAATATAAATATCTGATCGTGTATTCTGTGGGTTTCTAGACTTAACACACACTGAAACAGACTGATTTCAATCTGTGACAGTCATCCTTTTCCCCTCACCAAGGGTAAGACTCAGATTAAGGACTTAATTAAACTCCTTATTCCAGACTGCATACATGTTTCCCTGATCTTATTCTGTCCTTATCAAGGTATATTTGGTCATATTCATATTTACTTTCCACTAGGCCTGTGAATTGCACAGAGCACAAGAAAAGGACATTTAATTCTTGCATCACTAAATTACTTTCATTTGACTGCTGGTATCAGCATCAATTAAAGGCTCAATCTGTTGTGTTGCTGTCACCATTTAAATTTTTCTGACCTTTGTCTGAAACGTGCAGTAAAGATGTGTGAGAAATGGATTTTCCCAGGCAAGAGCAAGGACCCTCTTTTCCACCATGGTACATTCCACATCATCATCAATTAGCACCACGTCCTTTTTCAGAGCTTTGATAGCAAAGAATTCATTCTTCCCTTTCAGCTCTGCAAGCAGAACCTACAAAAAATTAAAGATGAGAGTACAGCACATGTAGGAAAGACTGGTGCTGATGTATCAGTGAGGGAAAGCCAAAGGTGGTGCACTGGCAATTAAAAACCACATTTAAATGGGAAAGATTAGGAAGGTTTGGGAAGGTGAAGCTGCTGGACACAGATGAGGAGATGGGGCTCAAGGGCCATGTACCACAGACAGTTTTTCTGTCAATGCCTTGTGAGTGCATAAAGAGCAGCCAGGTAAAGCCTGGTCTGTCACTGGAGCTGCAGTTTCAGAGACAGCAGTGGACAGAGCCTGTGGAGGTCACACTGTCCTCCCAAACATCCCCTGCCACTGCACTGGGGCATTGGGAGGCTGCTTCTGTGTGGAAGGAAAAGAACTCAAATGTCCATTTGCACTGGATATGTGCATTAAAGGGCAATTCCTCTGCCTCTATGCTAAACACTGACAAACTGCTGTGCACTATAATCACTTTGGGGTTCACACAAGATCCAGCTGATGAATTTCCAGTGTCTTTGACCAAGATGTCTACATACAATTCTGTTAGAAGGTCACTGACCCAAGAAGCTGTGAGACCCTTCTGGTTAAAGGAAAGAGCCCATCACATTGCAGAGATCAAGCCAGGCAGACACCTGAGCTCTCAGTTTGTCACATACCTTTCCAAAGCTTCCTTTCCCCAGCACTTTGTGGAAGACAAAGCTGTCTATGTTGAATTTTCTCCTTGCAGTTCTTGGCACTGGCTTGGTTGTGTTTACCTCCCAGAGCTTGTCATACTCGCTGTTATCTGCTGAGCAAAACAGGGAGGGGAAAGTTCAGGGGATGCAGGAACCCTGCAGGACTCAGAGCCCTGGCTAAGAATGAGGTACTGACACAGCATTTCAATGCATCTGCTGCTGGAATTACTGCTGAACCTAAACATAAGGGACAAGTCCTGGGTAAGCTTTTCATGTGGCCAGGAGATGGTAAAAAGAAAGACATGCTGCTTTTTTTAACAGCACTTATTAAGAAAAAAAGTCTAACACAAGGTAAGAATGAATAACTTCTTAAATGTCTGGTAGATAAGTGGCTGTATTGAAACACTGTTTGTTTCCTCACCTGTTGTGTCTCCTCCTGGAGCTTTATGTTTCTTATCAAAATCTTGATAAATACCAACACTTTCTACAGATCCAGAATCAGACCTCCGTGTAGATTTCTGGGGAGAAAGGGAACATTTGAAATTATATTAGCACTGTTACTTAAGAAATAGAGTAATAGCTTTAAATGTAACATGATGGCAGCATAAACCTTTCTTTTTAACTCCCAGTATGTATCTTTTCTCAGGAAGTTTGGTTCACAGACTATTTAGTCACCTTCTTTACAGCTTCACATCAGCCATTTGCTTTATTTCCTTCACTGCAAGAAAATAAGTCATTGAAATTCCTGAACAGTCTATGTTCCATTGTTCATTGCAAAATTATTAAAGGTATAATGGTTTGAACCACACTGGAAAGGATTTGAACTGTGGGAAAATGTCCCCTTGGATGTCTGCTCATGTGAAAGAGGAGATGGGAATCACTGGACATGCTGAAGCCATAGCTGGATGTGTCCTTAGCACAGAGAAACAACTTTTCCACATGGGAGATCCCTGAGATCAAATTTCAGTAATGAAAAGATTGAGCTCCTGTGTCATGAAAGACCTGCCACAACAGCTCTCACTGTTTTCAAAGTAAATATCCTGTGAAAGCTTAGGAGTACACATCTCAGAGGAAGCACTGTTGGCTTCTGTGATATCTTTTCCTGTTTTATTTCAGAGCTTGCATCTGAATCTTTATTTGCAGAAGCTGACCACAAAGGATCATGCTGCAGCAGGAGAGGAACAATGCAAGTTATGTGGCCAGCAATAATTCCAGAGGGGTTTTCTGTGTGTGTATATATCTACATATTTACATCAGATTAATAAAAAATGAGACTAGCTGGTATATTTCTCCTTATTCACTTAATTTTATAATTCAAGTGGAATTTTAAAGTTGAAGCCTGTAAAAACAGATTTTCAGCATTCTCATGCCACTGATTAGCCCATAAAATGGAAAGGAACAGAATAATCTTGGCACTGCAGAAGAACAAAACTGGATTTCAGGAAGCCACACAGCTTTTAAAGAATTGTTTAGGTGGCATACCCCCTTCCCTATTTCAGTTTCAGGCTATTGATATCTTTGTTAGTCTTGATAAGTGTCAAATGAAAAAAGACAAAGCTGTTTGCATTTCCTCTTTTCCAAATACAGTTTCCCATAAAAGTGATGCAAAAAAGATGATGTGAAAAGCCCAAAATGCTCTGAAAACAAGTAATTACCTGAGAAAAGGCAATAAAGCTTACCTGGCTAACTTGATTTAAAGCTTCAGCTAGCAACTTCTGGTTTATTCCACATAAGTTTGCCACCTTCTTCTGGCATTTATGATGCACATTCATCCCACATTCTAAAAGAAATGTAAGGATTGTTATACAAGCATCAGGAAAATACTGACATTACAACAAAAAGGGCTGTTCTGTGCAGTTCAGAAACCTTTTTTTATGACCAGACTGGACATGGACCTGTCATTGCTACCAAAATTGCAGTTTTTATCCTTTAACACAATGAAGGCTATAAAATGGTTTCAGAAGGGAAAAACCTCCAATCATCATTACTTTATTCTCAAAATCTGTGACAATGAGGATCATACTGCCTTTTTGTGGGAGCATTATAAAAGCAATATTTACAGTAAACGCTTTGAATGCACTTTGAGATGCTATGTTGAGTCAGTCTCCAAATTTCAGCTATTCCCAAAGCAGTAATTTTGATAATGCTCAAGATTACACCTCTGCAGTGTTTCCTGACTCCTTCAGCAGCTCCCCTTGGCTGAGCTGTCCCACGAGCCCAGTGCCTCTGTCTCTCTTTTGTACAAAAGCTTTTTTACCCCATACGGACGAGACGAATCCCACCCTGCACGACACACGGCAAGGCACAGTGTGCACACCAGCAGTGGGGGAACACTGGAAAAGCACAGAGCTGCCGGCTCCCTCCTCCTCCTCACCTTCACACTTGAGCCCTTGCTTGACCAGCCCCCAGAGCAGGCTGCCACAGTGGTCACAGAAGGTGGGGCTCATGTAGTTGTAGACTCGGAAGCGGTGCGGCATGTCGATGTTGAAGCGCTCCTTCTGGAACTGAGCACAGCCACAACCATGTCACCTCAGCCTTGCTCCCTCCCCAGCAGGGACATGGCTCTGCCCACACACAGCACCCACCCTCACAGAGCTTCCTGATGCTTTTCTTACTTGGAAGCTTTGCCCGCTGCCTCTTACAGAACTTTGCACTGCTTTAAGCAAAGACAGAACCTTGGGTTGTACAGCCAAGCATCTCCCAAATGGAGCTGTCAGCTTCTGTACAAGGCTTTGTTAGTTCAGCAATGTTTAATTACATAATTACACTCTAAATATATTGTTTCAGCTCTTACCATTGTGTCCCTGCTGTTGGCTGCAGTACCAGTACACCTCCCAATGATTTTATCAATGCATTTCTTATGAATAGCAGCATTGCATTCTTCAAGACATGCACAAGAAAAAAAAAGGATTCATTCAGATGATAAATACATGGGACAAGGTATTTGCATTTAATGGCAGAATGTGACAATCACACTCCTTTTGCATCATACTATGGACACCAAAAGTTCATTTTCTATCAAGATAATAATCTTTAAGCTGGTTCCTCCATCTTTTTTCTTTTACCATAAACTTTATTTCTAAACTAAATCAGCAATGCCCCCAGCATTTGATAGCAGAAGGACAGTATTATGCTTTTGAGTTCTACCCTTTGATAGCTCCTTCCTGCTTAGAGTAATGCACAAATCTATGCCAAGTCAAAGGTGATTTTCAATTCAGCTGTAAAACCCCTCAATAGTTGTTATTTACTTTAGAAAAGGTTTCACAAAAAACTGCTGTCATAAATGAGTGCAACTCTTCAACAGCACTACACACTCCTGAGAAGAATAGCTAAGTCTAAATCTGCTCCTGAAATCCCAGGTGGGAATTCCTTTGGTTATTGTGCAAAATTGATATTTAACTTCTACTACTACCCATAGTGATTATGCATTGTGCCATGAATATTTAGAAATTTTTTTCAAGATCTCCAGATTTATGTGGAAAGCAGCAGAAGAATAAACTAAAAAAAAAAAAACAAACAAAAAACTTACGTCTACATTTGTATCCCTGCTTGTTGAGTCCCCTGAAAAACAAATTATAAAAAAGGAAATCAATACATTTTCTGGAATAAAAGGTGCATGGTTTTTATTTTATTTTTACCATGTCAATTAGTAAAAATAAAATAAAATTTTATTTTTACTAATTGACATGGTAAAAATAAAATAAAAACCATGCACTTAGATACCGAAAAAATAAATAAACCATGCACTTAGATTACCAGAACTTAGACCAATTTATTAATTGGTCTAAGTTCTGATTACCAGAACTTAGACCAATTAATAAATTGGTCTAAGTTCTGGTAATCAGAATCCTCTGTCGTAGGAAAGCAGGGTTTAGAAGATAAGGTCCTGTATTTGACAGACCAGCAAATTAGGAGGAAAACCCAGGAACAACAAGGTTTCAATCACATGGAAAAGCCTCCCAACCTAACTTAGGATAAAACCAGCCTTACTATGAAAGGGATCCAACTTCTCTGTGGGTCTCTAGGCTGCCATCAGTCACTTCACATCCCAAAGCCTGGCCATTATTTTCTCAGACCCCCCCCCTTGTTCTCCTGTGGCAGAGCTGCTGATGATCATGGCCAGATATCACCTGATGCTGATGGAGTTTCTGCCTATTATTTCAGTGGCAAAAATGTTCAAGCTCTGTTTCTCAGTGTGAAAGACAACTATAGTTCTTAGGTATAAAAATTCCCTTATTGAGTATGTAACTTCATTTTCCCATCACAAATTTATTTGCCACATTTGGTCTGAGTATATCTGAAGCAAATTTTGCAGTAACTGGGGCCTTGGAGCTGAGGGAAGCTTAGATTTTCTTTCTTACCATACAAAGTCTCTGCAGACAGAGCAAAATGTAGGCTGTCCAAAGAAGGTGGCAATAAATTCATGACTTTTGATGTAGTGGATTTTGGCTTGCTTGATGGCTCCTCTCCTGTTGATAGTTACTGTCCCCTCCTCTTCCCTCATCGACTGTCTGCAGTCTGAGGGGGACACAAGAAGACACACTTTTAACACTTCCAGGTATTACAAAGGTTAATATTTGCTTCTCCCAAATATTCAGTTTGTTTTCCTGTTTCTGACTTGTGTTTCTGTTCATTTTACACCTGCATTGTGCTGACTTTCAATCCACCAGGGATGGTCAGGTGCACACACTGCTTCCCAAGGTGTCCCTGGGTTCTGTGCAAGCACTTCCCACTCCTGCCCCACAGAAAAAGCCTTCAGCTGATGAACTGAGAGCAAAGAGCAGGGATGGAGCCCAGTTTTGATAGAGAAGTGACAACCACTGCTGTTTCTTGAATAAACAAATCTATGATTTCTGTTCTGTGATTCATGTTTAATATGAGTAAGTATTTTATTATAGAAGCAGGAAGGTGAGCAGAAGCCTTTTCCTACTGCTGCTCCACAAGTCCTCCCGAACCAGAACTACAGCAGAAATTCAGGTGAACTGCTGCAGCACCTTCTGGGTGACCACAGGATCATCCTACTGCAAGATGACTTTCTTCCAGCCTCCAGGATCATTAAGGAGCAAAGACAAATGAGATTTCCAGTTAGACATTTCCATTTTGCTGTTTCATAACATTCATATTTTATCTTTCCATGAGTCCCAGTCTCATTCCTTTCTCCTTCTAGTCCCCATGGAGTCAAATTATTCAGTGTTATAATATTGCTACCTGCTCCCATCCACTGGAGCATCTAATACTGGATCACACAGAAATCACATGCAGCATTAGGCCAAGAAATAAAGCAACAAACAAATGCTCAGGCTCCATGTCCAGCTGGCTCACACAGGTCCTCATTAGAGGTTATGGTTATTTTCACTCATTTCTAAGGAAGCTTCTGAGTTTCTTTTACAAAAATGTGAATTTGTGGCTGTAAGACTGAGACACAGACTATTTAGTCTTAACTAAGCATTTTTGAAGGCATAGGGGTTTGTAGCAGAGGTTACCCAATGCAGGTATATCAAGAGACTGTGTAACTGGTGATTTAACCCAAGAACACATTTCTTGTCTGTTGAGGGACAATCCCATCCAGCAGGAAAAGACAAAGGCTTGAACTGGCAACGAAGAGCTGATCAACTGCTAACTCCATCAGCTCTGGCCAGCAGCTTGTGGGTCCCAGCCTGGCAGAAATGTGGACACAGTTCATGTGTCCAAAGTGCTCTAAAGCTGAGGGCAACAGCATCTTGCTGTTTACAGGCTGGGAATTTCCACAGCCATGGAGTAAGGAAAAAGCCAGAGGAGCATTTTTCCCATTGTCAATATAACACTTTTTTAAAATTTGTTCTGTTGCATTGCTGCCTTTTATCACTATCAGGGGGAGCCTTGCTTTTAGCACTGACAGAAACAGATTTGTGTCCTGTGCCAAGTCACACTCACTGCAGTGCCTGAGCTTACTACAAAGTCACCCAGGAGCTCTGGTTTTCTGGCTGCTAGATGCACTTGGTTCTTGTCATTTGTTTCAGCTGGCTGCCACCACTGCTACTCCAACAGACAGCTGAACCTGGAATACAATCTGTCATGTGACACCTTTCTGAGTGTCCTAAACTAATTTATCTGTCACAGCCAGCAGCAGCCACACTGCAGCAGTGTGGGCTGTCTTAGAAAAGAAATGGCATCATCAGCTCAGATACTGAGGAAAGATTAAGCATATTAGTGAAACGAAAATTCAAAAAAGGTCTCCAGGTTTTGCCACTAGGTATTCATGTACTTTTCTGAGAAACTGGCCACCTGGTTCAGAGAAAAACCCAGCCCCTGAAAGGACCTTCCAGTGTGCATGGTGACCATCCCTGAGTCACCCCTGCCCCTCCAGGAACAGGATTCCTTCTCCTTGTTCAAACAGGCTGCTGAATTCACCCAATACAAACTCTTCAGCTGCTGCACTTCAGCTTGTGGCAGTCTGCAAGCTGTGCTATCTCTGTTTAATCCTGCTGAGCAAACACACAGACCTCACCCACTGCTGCCCAAATGCTTCAGGGAAACCACACTGGTGTGGTGCAAGGGAAACAAGGTGCTTGAGAGGCAGCAACACCTCACATTGTTCGCTGCAGTAAAGGATGTCTTGGTAAGGAGATTTAAACAGTAACAGCAAGGAAGCAGAGAAAGGCCTTTTGCTTCATGGCAGCATTCTGAGGAGATCACCTGGGATGCAGCAAATTACCAGACAAAAGCCCTTCTGAAGTCCATAACAAGCAAAGCAAGTGTTTAGAGAGGAACAAACATCTCATGCTGAAATACTTGGGAGCAATTTAGTATTGCTGATACTGCCTGCAGAAGTCTCTGACAAAACCTGTTTTTATAGGAAACACCAGTGTTTCCTCCCTGTCTGAAGCCCTGATACCAAACTTCAGAGAAATACATGAGACTGACACTTCTTTGAGGTGGTAATTATGTAAACTAATCACTTTGGGGTTTTTTCACACCTTTTTTTTTTTTTTTTTTTTTTGCACATTTTCCCTAAGTATACTTTAATGGGGAAGAATGCTTGAGCAAATCAAAACCTCAAAATCTGCATGTGAGGACACAGAGACTTTACAACCAGCTGCCTTGCTAGATGCCTTTGCTAAAACCAACCAATATAACAAAGAATAGCTGAAAACATTGCCTGCTTCAGAAGCAGCTGAGAGGTTTGGGGAGCAGCTGTGAGTCAGGTTCATCTGGAGTTGAGGTGGCTCTGAAATTAAGGCGTAATTTCAATTTACTGTGGGCATGTTTAACAAGTTATTTTTAATGTGTAAATTGCCTTTAATGTGTATTGCTCCAGAAAAGTTTTAAGCAGCTCAGCCAACCATGGAGTTAACTGGAGAATAAAAGCTTAATTTTAGAGATGCAGAGACAATCAACAATTGCAGGGAAGTAACTTTCCCAACAACTGTATGGATGCAGGGTGGAGATGAGGGGGATGGAGAAACACAAAGGGAAAAACTTTGCTTCCCCCTCCAAGCAAGCCAGGATTTCCATAAATGAAATGCTTGTCATGAACCAGCACATGGTCAGAAAGAGCAGGTACAGAACAGCTGAATCAGCATCTAGGGTCCAGGTGACCTCTGCAGCCTGGAGTTGACATTAATCATTTTGGACCCAGCACACACCATTGAACATAACATATTTCCTCTGCTGAGAGCTGTGGTTAATATTTATCACTGACATGCTCGTGTATTTCAAGGTCCCTTCTCAAAACGTGCAGCTGATCTGACACAAACACCCAGAACTCCTCTGTGCTGGACATTCATGAAGAAGCCACAAAGCAGGGCTGGGGACTGGCAGTGCAGCTCCCCAGAGTGCTGTGAGCACCCCCTGCATTCTCTGTTCAGCTGCTGGGCCTGTCCTGCTCAACATTTCCCAGTCCCCACAGCCACCAACACAACACCCACCCATGGCCTGGAAAACATTTACTACAATAATACTGCTGGGGCTCTGCTGAGCTGTAAAGAACCTCCAGGGGAGATTCACATTGCCTCAACTGAACCTCAAATGTTCAGTGACAAAGGAAAACAACCCCAGGATAACCCTAGTAGTTTTTCTTGAAAAAAATATTTACCCTCTTCAGAGTTGATTTTTCACTTTAACCTGCTCATTTCACGGTGCTGTTTGTGAAGAGGAATGAGAACAGTGCTACTGTCAGAGTCTGGGAACCAGCACTTCAAACAGGGACAGGAAAGGAATTTTCTGAGCTGGTTGCTCAGGCTGAGATTTTTCTGAAACTTTTTAATTAATTACAAACCCCACTAACATTTCTGCTCAGTGTCTGTCTCCTTCTGCTGTTCTGCAGCCTTGCACTTGGCTTTGTTTGAAAGTCAAGTGCACCTTCAGGTCAAGAAAAATATTAATCTCTCAGAGCAATCATTAAAAGGGAAAGCTTGTTCCTGACAAAGGAGACTTTCCCAGCATGGACTGTCTCAGAGGCAAACTGCTCTTTAACCTGGTCCTGGAGAAGATTGCTTTAAAGATCATCAGTTAAAAATGATTAAAATGTTAAAAACCCCAAGAAACCATTTACAGAAGTAGAAGTTCCCCAAAGCCTACAGTTCTGTGACATGAACTTGCTATGTTAAATCATTCTGGTCTTTGTGCTACCCCTCTTTAGAGGATCACAGGTTTGGGTAGGAGCATTTATTTCAACGTCTGCCACAGGCAGGATACCTTGCACTAGACCAGGTTGCTGAGAGCCCCATCCAGCCTGGCCTTGAACAAATCCAGGATGAAGCCCTGCCATGGCCCCTGAGCCAGCACCAGCTGCTGCTCTGCAGCTGCTTCAGTGTGTGTGTGTGTGACCTTTCCTAGGCATTTCTGACACCAATGGCCTGGCAGAGGAGTGTAAAGCAGAACAGCAGCTTTAACAAGCCCTGCTTTTCAATCCAGGTTTAAAAATCCCCCAAACCAAACTCACTCCAGCCTTTGTAGTGCTCCCACCCACCCAGAGCTGCAGCCTGAACACGGCCCGTGCCCAGTGCACAGAGCTCTTGTTTTACAGCTCAGTGTTTTGCTAAATGCCTCTGCAGAGACCTCTGCTCCCTCAATTCTGGCAATAAAACCAGGAATAAACTGGAAAATGGGTCTTCTCTCTTTTTCAAATGACACAGCAAAACCAACAGATGCAGCACCTCAATATACAGATACAGATCTCAAGCATCTCAAACTTCTACTGAAGGTACAAATTATATCAGATTTTCTGTGCTCCACACAACGTGTTAGCTACCTTGGGAACCACAGGCACACCAACCCACTATCTATGAAATCACTACACCTGCAACTGTCTGATTCTCCTAGAGAAAAATCAGAAGATAAAGCCTGAAGATGTTTTTGTTCAATTCATGCAATCACACTTCTGCTGCAGATTAAGGGAGATGTGGGGTGCCACTGAATAACCTCCACATTTGCCAAATTTCTAGAAACAGCATTTTCTCAGTTAAATGATTAAATCATACCAACACCCCCATGTACAATTATAATGTTCAGTTCTGGCTCTTCAGCCCTCATCACTATTATTTATTAAAAATGTGACCATCCTTCCACAACACACCTCATCCATAGAGATACTTTCTTCAAACCTTACTTTAGGCCCATACAATCTCCAGACTGAAATGGCAAATCTGTTATTTACCCTATTATTTTTCACTCAGAAAAATGCTGAAGTCTCATGCTACCCCAACACAGAGAACAACACATTCAAAATATATGCAGCCCTCTGGTTCATGTCTCTCTTCCAGAATTCAGAGAATTGAGATATCAAAAGTTTGAATGTAAATTACTCACCTTCTGGTACTTCTAATGGCATTTTAAGGAAAAAAAAAATCACTGCCCTTTCTGCAGGAAGCTGTAGCCAGCAAAGCAGCAATTCAGAATTCAAGCCCAAGACACAAGCACACTCCCCCAGCTGCTAACATGCACAAGACACTCAGGAGAGTGAGGTTCTGCCTTTTCTTACTCGAGGAGGTCATTAACCACATTTGAATAAACAAAGACCAAGCAAAGCATTAAACTTATTTCAACTCCCACCTATTAAAACTAAAGCTGCTTTACAGAATTATAACCTAGTTTCAATACTACAACGAGAGAAGGAGGGGTAGAAGGAAAACAATTTCAAAATTAAAATTGAGGTTAACACCCTGCTCTCGCATTTCACACACCAGGAGAAAAGCTTTTGAGTTTCCAGCACAAACTCATATTCAAATCACAGGACAGAAGACAAAATGTTCTTTGACAGCTCTAAGTCAGGGCTCTGAGCCCCCATTTTATAGGGTTTAGGAAGAAAAAAACATTAGGATTGGTAAGACTTTTCATATGCAGCCCTAAATTACCTGGTCAGGCCTCAGTCTGGAAAAAGAATATTCAAAGTCTCAGTGTAGTCTACTGGGGAAGAGCCATTAAAACCAGCTTACTTTGTGATTTTTTTTTCTCTAAGAATATAACTGTTAATGGAACAAGAACACTCTTACTTCTCTGCTCTGCACCTCTGCAGCAGAGGAAAGCAGTTTTCTAAAGGTAGCAGAATGTTTGCTGCTTAGAAGAAAGGTTTGAAAAACAGCAGCTTCAGTTTGCAAACCAAGCCAAAGAAAGAATTAGTCACTTTTGTGAAGTGCTTGGAGCTTTTCAAACAAAAGGCAGCACCTATAACTCAAAGACACAAATGGCAGCAATAGAATAAACCAGGGAATACTTTGAATAAACCAGGGAACAACTGAAATACCAGTTTCAGAACGAGCCTTTTTTAGTATTTTAGAAACAGCTACCACAGAGTTCAGGAGGCAAAGGCAGCTCAGAGGGAGAGCAAGGTGACAAGTGCACAGGAAGGAATGTGAGCTGTCCCTGAGCTTCAGCCGTCCACTGAGGGTTGCAGCAGGGTGGGGAATGGAGGTGGGCACAAATATCCTTGCACTGCACCAGCAAACCTCTCTGCTCTCACATTGGTAAGTGCTGATTTAACTGGAGAGAACATTTACAGCAGTGCAGTGATGAGCCAAAAATCAGTGTTTGCCTATTTAGCAGCATTACACACTGACATAAGGGAGGTTTACAACCTTGAGGAGGAGTAGTTTGTTAAAATGTATTGACATTTGCAGTGTTCACATTAAAGTATCAGACTGAGTGACTTTCCTTCACAAAATGTAGATGTATAAAAGTTTTGAAAGGCAATTTCCATCACCTATGTGGTTTAGTTACCAAAAATGTATTGGTGACTAATTTCATATAGAGCAGAAGGTAAATAGGAACTCATTGCAAAGTAGAAGGTCAAAAAAGTGCATTAAGATGTGAATATTAGCTTGCCAATTAAAATATAAATGCATGACTTAATGATCTGTTTGGTATTTAGGCTTCATCTACCACCATCTGCAGTCCCTAATAAAGGCAATGAAAAGAACTGCAAAAACATTGTATCTATTTTTAAATTATTTTGATTACTGAATAAAATTAATGTAGTACTTACAGCACACAGGTATATTACCTTCCTACTAACTGCTAATAATAAATTATGGAAGGTTTTCACTGATGCCATCTCTACTTTTCCAAATGTCTGTGTGGAGAGGAGGAAATATGCTTCAGCCTCATTAAATAAACAAGTGAAAATACAGAAACTGGGTTTGTACAGGTTTGCTTGAGAAACTTCTGGGTGTCCAGGAGAAATGGGTTTCTGTAGATTGCATTAAATATGTATGATCAGAGAACCATTGCCCCAAGAAACAGCCTTGCACAGGAAACTATGACAAGGATCAAGAGAAATATTTCCTAATATAATGGCTCATACCAGTTTAAATGCATACCTGAGAAAAGCTCCCACTCACAGACTCTTTAAAATCCCACTATTTTTTTTTATTTTTGCTTTAAAGTGTGGACTTTTCATAGACACCAAAGCCACAAGCATATAGGCTGGGTTTTTTGCCATCAAAGATAAAACATCACCTCTGAAATGTAACCTATGCCCATCACATTCCATCCTCATTATCTTCTTCACAGAAGGCACAAAAATTTATGGGTCCTTCTCAATAAACTTGTTCTGGAGAGCAAAACTGTGCTCCTTCTATAAATGTCTGTGGGCAAAGAAACCCACCCATGCTTCAAAATTTCCTGCTTAGTCTTTTCAGTTATTTATTAACATATACTATTAAACCTTATAAGCCTGGTAGGTTAATCTGGCAGACCAGTGATATTACAATTATAATATTATTCTATATATAATACTATTCTATATTATAGAAATAATGCTTGCATGACTTCTAGTATGGGAAAGTCTTAACTACAGGCTGAGCAAGTTGTGAGGTTTACAGCATTTCCTTTAGGAAAGAACTCCCCAGATACACAAATCCACACCAAAATTCTTGGGTTTATTACTGTACTTGAAATTTCCCTCCTAGTTCATTTCCAAAGAGCCTGTGTAGGCTTCTGAAACAGACAGGCTGTTCACTTTTTAAACTGGTACATCAGATCATTGACTAGATTTGCATTTTAATACTAAACCATTCACTCATTCCTACAATCAGTTTCTGTAATTAGTGAACAGGATCTCTGAATCCCAGGAAACTCAGTCTCAATGCTCCAATCCACAAGAAAATTTTCCCACATAAGCTAGAACAAGAGATTCAACTTCTTTGCACCTAAAAAGGAACAGATAATATAAATTCTATCACATCAAAACATGACCAAAACTGCCTAAATGCAATAGCATTTAGAAATGAACAGATCCTGCCATGAGTGCACGTAACAAAGAAACCCAAAACAAACAGACCAAAAAACCCCAAACAAACACCTAGAAAGAAAATTAATAAAATTCATTAATAAGATTCTATTCAGTACACCAGGTGATTTTTTTTGTAAGCTGCATCCTGTGTTCTGCAAAAAAACCCTTTTTCACATAACTGACTGAAAAGAATCTATTGACAATACCTGTATCTTCCAAAAAATACTGCACAGCCATCAGCACCTTCCCCTGAGGCTGAAGGTCAAGCTGTGGAAAGAAAGAGCAACAGTGAAGTGTGTGGCTGACTGCATCTCTCAGGAATTTAAACAGCTCTTTCTAGGGTATCAAAGTAGACTGTGCAATAACTATTTGATTACAATCCTCTCCCATATCTCTCTATTGCAGCTGAGTCAGGGGCTTTTATTCTCCTGCTTTTCCCTGTGTGCTGCATGGCTTCGATGTGTCCCCAGGAGTGCAGCACGGTCAGAGTTCACATTGTTTGTCCACGGCCCTTCCCGTTCTGCAAAGAAGTTTGCTGGCTTCTGTTTTTACTGTTAGTAAACTCAATCTGCACAGGAACCCAGTTTTAAAAGAAGTCTATACAATCCTTTATATGTTTATTGAGAGTACAAACCATAGTGATATCAAATGCTGTTGCTGGCAATGAAAAAAAGTGGTATAATCAAAATTTATTTTCCTTTCCTCCTCAAAACCATTACACATGGTTTCTGTGGCAAATTCTACAGACCAGCAAAAAAAAACAAGTGCCTTTTAAGCCAACAGCTGAGGTCAGTTCCAGTGCTCAGAATGTAGCCACTAATTCTTAAACTGCTGCCTTCATAAAAGATAAGAAACCCTTAACCACGTAAGAGTGACTCAATCTTCACTTCAGCACAGAGCAAAGTACCCCTGGGTTACACTAAATACAACTTGGGATGAAAAATCCAGTCCCCAGACAAAACCAAACCACAGTTACATTAGATACACCCATGAACATATCCCCAGAAATCCCATCATCCCACTGGGATAACCAGTGAGTTCATCTCTAAGGCAGGGTCTGACACTCAGAACATTTGCCCAGCAAAGTTTACAGAAGGCCAAGACCTCAGTTACAGCTATTGATGCCAGGCTGCCTCCCCACACACAAAAATAACCTTACAGGCTATGCCAAGTGGTCTCTTTGGTGGCCTGTCCAAGTCATGGCAGGTTGTACAGAGGAAGTTTAACACTGAGGATGTCAGTTTGGTACCTGCTCTGTGGGTCATAAGCAGAGGATTTGAGACCACTGAACTGGCTAAAACTGATCACTATTAGCTTTTACTGTTCTGAATAATTGCTCTTGTCTTACAAATCAAAGTGTGGGGAAAAAAAGCCCCAAGTGTAACAGGTGAATACAAACTAGAGAGATTCTACTGACCTAAAAGGCACAAGGCATTCATTCAGCTTGAAAGAAACAAAACTAGGTCAGCAGCTTGGAGGAATTAATCTTTTTCCTTACCCAGAACTCTGCTTTGCCATTGCCTTTCTTGCACCTTTCTGCCAGCACTGACACACCCACAGTCACCTCAGACAGTGGCTCTTCTGCTGCTTTCATCAGCACAATCTGGATCACCCGGCCCTCGTAAATGTGGGCGTCAAAAGTCGATTTCCATTCGGGGTACATGGTGGGTTTCTTCTGAACCAGAGTTTTTCCTCTCTCTGAAAGCCACACAAAGAAAAAAAAAAAAAAAAAAAGAACAGAAACTGTGAAATGTATATAATCTCTGTATTAAACTTGACAAAATAAAAGAGGGAATACTTGTACAGAAACTACAAGCAGACTTACTGCTTCTTTTACTGTTGTTGGAACCAGCTCAAACCAGCTTAAATACTCAGCTCAAAAGTTCATGACATGGAAGGCGAAGCCCACCCTGATGGACATGCAAAGGCAGTGAAGGGGTTAACATGGTGCTAGAGAGCAGGAGGGACAAACCCTGGTGTGGAACTCATAAGCTGGGTCAGTCAGTCACAACTTGCCAGGGAACACTTGCATGGCTCCATTCTGGTACAAATCTCCATGAGGTGTCATCTGATCATCCTGAATACCTACTGCTATAAGATAAATTCAGATAAACCTCACACTGACCCAGTTTAAATTGAAACCAGTGTCTGAGAGATGAAAGGCCTCACATTTCATTAATCTACTTCCAAGTTATCCCAATATTTCACTTGTATTCCTAAGTCACTCTCCTTGGCATTGTACTCTACCACGACTGCTACTTTTTAAAGGGTATTTCAGGGCCTTATCTGTCCTCTACAGTCCATGAAGAACTTGTGTAGTTAAGGAATAACAAAAAAACTAAAGTTACCTCAAAAAATGTTCTTTTTTCCTCTTCTTTTTTTTTTTGTTTTTTGTTTCCTTTAAGAGCATCTCAGCACACTCCTTTGTTAGGAGTTTTACATTGCTCTACTCTTCTTTTTAGATGGATTTTCTTTTCCTTTTTGCCAAGAAAGGCTGGATGATCCTGGAAGTCCTTTCCAGCCTGGTATTCCATGATTCTAATACACAGCTTCAGTCTCCCTTGCTACCCATTAAACTGATTTCTTCCTGTCCATAGCTTGGGCACAGAGAACAGCCAGTGACTGCACAATCTATGATAAGCTTTGGCATATGTCTAGATCTGAGTCTCTAAGTCCCATCAACACATCCAAAGAGATGATGCCTTCTAAGAAACCACATCCAGCTCTTCACTGTAACTCTGGCACACAGAGCCACCTCCCAGTTTTCCTCTGATTTGCTGCCAAGTCAATTATTCTCCATTTGTGTCCAGGTAACTGAATACAGTTTTCTACATTCCACACAATTTCCGCTATTCATCAAGATCTTTTCTTTTTGCAATAGAGGTACTTTCTAAGTGCCTCTCCAGCTCTGAATGATCCATTTGCTGTTATGATATCAGGGCAGTAGTAAAGCAGATTAAATAGTTGGACCCTTCTCCAGGAAGCTGCAGTGTGGTCTGTTAGATACTTAATATTTTAAAATCTTCCTGGACTCTCGAGGCACAGTCAGTGTTCATTCATGAAGAGCTTGCTGGATGCACTCCACTCAGCTGTGCTGAGCTCTGCAGAGCACAGGGAATGCTGTCCCTGCACTGCTTTATTAGGGAATCCCTGGAGCAGCAGCCCTGGGAGTTACAGCTCGGACACAGCCCTGAGCCAGTTGCCAAAGGAGATCCCAAAATGCTCAGAAATGGCCACCTGAGGACCTCTCCCATTGCAAAGCAAACTTGAGCACTCCTCCTCTACTCAGTCAAAAGCTTTTCTCTTGAATTTGAGGAGCTGTGCAGACAGAAGGCTCAAGCCCTTCACAGTGCAAACCTACTTCCAGAGCCCTGTTCTACGAAAAAAACTTGAAAATATTGCCACAGAATCCCTGAATTGTTTAGGATGAAAAAGATCTTTAAGATCATCAAGTCCAACCAGTAACCCAGCACCACCAAGGCCATTGTTAAACCATGTCCCCAAGTGCCACATCTGCACATTTATTTAGAGATTATGAGGACAGACAGTAAAGGTGAGGGGGGGGATAAAAAGCAGGCTGTCTGCAAAGCAAGGCTTTTCACTGGCCTGCTTTTTGGATTGCTGAAGCCAGATCCCTTCATCAAAAAGGCACAATTCAGGAGACATCCTTGGCAACAGGAGAGATTGCATATTTGCAGAACCTCTGACAGTAATTGCTGTTTGCAGAAACAGCAGCAGTTTGTAAAGAGTTGCTAATACTCTCAGATTCTTAGAAGGGGAAAGAATGATTCCAGTCTGTTCACAGCCTCTCCTCTCCCTGGTCCCATGTCCCAGTATCTGCTCTGATCAGTCAACTCTATACATTTTTACCCTACATGAAACATAGAGAAGGTGTCTCAGTTACTGGAAACAGCCTTCAGCCCAGCCATGCTGCTTTTGTAATTAAAATCATACTAATCAAGGTTCGTCATGGATCACAATCCCTGTCTGCACATGAGCACTGGAGGGTGAGCAAAGGACAGCCTTCAAGAACACTGTTCCTGCCTCTGCTGTGCTCAGGCCTGCTTGGCTTCTCTGCTCACACTCCTGACTTCAGAACACACCCCATGTTTGCAAACTGGCTCCATGCCTAATCATTAATCTATGATTCTCTTCTTCCTACACAATAAATTTTTCCCTGATTGTGTTTCAGCATTCAAATCCAACAAAAAAGCTCTTCCAGATCTTGTCAAACTGTCAACAGGAGCATCAGATTGTTTTCCTGATTGCTCCAATCACTCACCTCTCCAAGCAGTTCCCTCTCCTCCCCTTTTTTGGTATGTCAAAGACACACGAAAGCAAAGACTGGGAAATATTGGGACAATTCCACTTTTCAAAAGCAAATGGCTGGGAAAAAAGCCCAGTGGATTTATTTAAATTACTTTCATTTCTCCACATTCTGGCAGCTGCAACACCTTCAACACCAGGTCTTCAGAGGTTCTCCCAGCAGATTAGGAAACTCCTTCTTTGGAGCTTAGGACATCTGCTGGATGACAACACTTTGTGGAAAAGGCACCATGCCTCGAATTTCAAGCTTAAATGCAGCTTTTACCCAGAGCAATAAGGGAAAAGACCAATCATGTTGTGAGGAAGAAAAAACTTCACCCTTTACTGCATTCTTTGATGTTTTGTGAATCTCTAGAGCCTTAGTGCAGAATCAGAGCTGCAGACTAGCCCAATACAGCAACTCCCTCTCATCCTGTTTGGCTGCACTGGTGTATTCTAGCCAAATGTCACATTATAAACCTTTGGAGCAGTTTCTGTAAAGATGAGGTCTCTGAAGGCTGAGGGCACTTGGTCTGTTCAGTTGGAGAAGACTGAGGGGAGACCTCACTGCAGTTCACTTTCCTCCTGAGGGGCAGAGGAGGGGCAGGCACTGATCTCTGCCCTGTGTGACAGTGACAGGACCTGAGGGAATGGCCTGAAGTCGTGTCAGGGCAGGTTGAGGTTGGCTCTTAGGAAAGGTTCCTCCCAGAGGGTGGTGGGGCACTGAAGAGGCTCCCCAGGGAAGGGGCACAGAGCTCCAGCAGCCTTTGGACAATGCTCTCAGGCACAGGGTGGGACTGCTGGGGATGGCCCCATGCAGGGCCAGGAGCTGGACTCAGTGATCATTGAGGATCCCTTCCAGCACAGCTTATCCTTTGTTTCTGTGCTAAGAGGACCTTCAGTGTGAGTCATTTCAAGCAAACAACTCAGCCAAAGTACCTCAGTTACTACAACAATAACAAACTGCACCTCTCCTCCTCCAAGCCAATAAAGAGCATTTGCTGCTCTGTATTTGAGGACAGTTCCCTCAAACCTGCTGCAGTCCTGAGTACCAATAAAGAAACTTTGCTTTAAGGTGGGGGTGAAGAAAAGAGCCATTATTATTTCTCCCATTCCAAAAGAAAAGCTCACACTGAAGTGCTTGGCATGACAGGAAGAGAAGCACTCACTGTCATTCACAGATTAAGGAGGTTTACAGTAGCTCTCAAAAATTAACTGATATTCAGAAAACATCCCCATAACCTCACCTGTAGTGAGAGCTTCCTTCATCTTGATAGCACAGAAAGGCTGTAGCTGTTCTCCTTGATTCTGCACAGGTCCCAGCTCAAAGGAGTTGAAAGATATCCGTAGGAAGGGGGCCATAGCTCAGGATGGTACACAGCCTGTGTGGAAAGAAAGAAATAAGAGTCAAACACCTGGTCTGAGATATGTAATAAAGTGACACATTTCTCAGCAGGCATCAGAGCTTCTATTGAGGCTACAATCACATGGCTTCTATTCCTGTATTGCTTTCAGGTGGTAATTCACAAATCCTAGGAAGCATCCAGAGCTAGTGATCAACCTGGGAGCCTCCAAACCTGCACATGATGCCAGGCAAAGAGAAGAGGGACAGGTAGAAAGAGCTACTGTGTCACCAGTTTTATTAAAGTGTCAGGAATTAATCACAAGAATTCAAAGCACCTGTGATTTCTCAGTCAGCAAATAGGTATTTCATTACAGTCTTCCTCCAGTTTGAGAGCTCTTGAATTTAGAGCAGATTTCATTTATAACTCACAGCACCTTTAGCAATGGAGTTTGTCCTGTATGTCACATTGTTTTGTGACACAAAAAGGAATTAGTCAAAGGCTAAGAGAGAAAAGCAGTGCCAGTGCATTTGGAGAATGAGGGATGCAAGGAAGGAGGGATTAAGAGGAAAGAGATAACAAGGTAACAGGAAGAGATGGTAGAAAAGAAATTAAACTTGAAATTGGGCTGAGCTGGCCTTTTGACTGTAGATTGTCAACCAGCTCAGCCAAGCAGCACCAGGAAGAACATTTCAAGCAATCTTGCATGTGCTGGCATTTTTTAATGTAAAGACATTGACCTGAGAAGCAATTAACATTTCTCTTCCATCTCTAAAAAGGCCCTTACAGTCAGAGAGTCTCTGCAGGAAGACAGCACATAGCTCCTGACAGCATCATTTGCACACCTCACACTCTCCCCATGTGGGGACCATTTTCAATAAGTGGAAAACTTTTATGATTAACTTTTATTGAGCTAGTTTTTTTTAACTGACTGTTTCCCCACTTTCTATGGAGTAAAACAAGAGTTAGAAAGCAAGTTTAGGATTACTTGGCACCACTGCTTATCCCCCTGAAGAACAGAAAGCCATGACTATAATTCTCATTCACACAGACTCACAATAAAGCAATAACCCTCCCACTACTCCACTGCTTATTGCAGCTTGGGGCACCATTTGATGAGAGTGGAGATTGAGGTGACCTCACAAAGAAAGAAAAACAGACAGCTTTTGTAAAAATTAACAAATACCATCTGACAGCTCACTTTCACAAACACCACTTAAGCACAGTGCTTATCAAGAGTTTTAATGAGGAACATATTTTAGCTGCTCAGGAGACCCTGTGCTCACTGTGTTCAGAACTACACCCCAGTGATCAGCTACAGGACTTGCCAGCTGCAGATCACATGTTAGTACTGCTCAACATGGATGTAAAAGAAACCAGATTTCAGCCTTGTTCACCTCTGGGAAACAGCTCCAAGACTCTGTGAGGCCACAGGTAGAAACAAACTGGGTAGGTTAACACACAGCTCCCACTGGAAGGTTTCTTTAACAGAATCACAGCAGAATTCTGCTGTAAGGGACAGCCCAGCAAGATGTCACAATTTCCAGGAAGCCTTTGACTATATGAATAAAAAATTGGAAAGCATTGACAAAGCTGAACTAACAATTGCACTGATTTCACTCAGCCCACATGACTCGGGCCAGTGTTAGTCCTGAGACAGAATACAAGGATTTACAACTTAGTTTTTTATCTCCGAGTTATCAGATACAATAAATCATGTACAATGCATACATATCTTGAGTAATCCCACAGCCTTTCTCATTTCCAATGGCCATATACATTAGGAGGCCATATTTTCACCACTGCTTCATAGTTTTGAATTTGGTTATTTGTTGTAGTTTCATTGTACTCAGCTTCAGTGCCTCTCCAATGCTCACTTCTCACTCAGAAATGCTACACACAAGCAATTCAGCAGTTAGAAGAAAACATCAATATCCCAGAGTTTTTGATGATGCTCAAAGTCCAAGGTCACAGTAGTAACCAGAAGATAACTATTTGCTTTTACATTTAACAAGAGCTTAAAAAGAGCCCAAACAAACTCAGCAGCTGCCTGCTCTTGCCAAGTTTCTCCACTCCTACACATTCTATGCTTTTTTCACAGATGTAGAGATCTTGAATGCCTGCATGCAAACTCTTCACTATATGTGGTAGGCTATATTGTGACAGAGAGAGGTTAAGTGAGAAAGGAGGGTTTGGATTTGCTCCTCAAATACATCTTCTGATCCTTTCCTATGCTAAGATGTACTGTGAGAGAGCTGACAAGGATCAGCTGCACTGCTGTAAACAAAACCATACCCCACTAAAACTGCTTTTGGCAGTGAAAGAGATTAATTTTAAATCAACAAAGTTTCTCAAAATCCCTGCTGAGTACACTCATGTGAGAACACATTTGAGAAGGAAAGACACTGAAAGCAGCACACAGGCTTTGCTTGTTGCAGTTTAGACAAGAGTCCACCTCCAGTCTCTGTGGCTGTTACAGAAGTGACAGCACAAGTGCTGACTCTTGCTTTAAAGGCTGTATCTGTCAAGAACTGAAACTGCTGCAAACCACCAGCTTTGAATTGAGGGAGATTGTTAAATCTACTCACACAGTCTGCACTGCAGCTATGAAGTGTTAAAGCCAAACTGTTTTCCCTAAAGGGCAAGATTTTATCCAAACCAAATGGTGGAAAAACTGAGATGTGAGCTCCAAGAATACTCCAAGCCTAAATGACAGGTTCAGTATCTCAAACAGTTTCAAAGTCAAAGTACAATCTGAAGGGGAAAAAAAGCCCAAAAACAAAGGGAAAAACATTCCAGTAACATTGCTGGAGATGAAGTACCTGGTGGTGGCCACACCTGGTGGTTTAGAGCACACCATCAGATGCTGTCCTGCACAACATTCACATTCAAGGATTCCTGACCTTCTCTAATGCAAACTAAACCCTTGTTCTATGCTATCAGGGACAGATTCTGCAAAATGCACTGTACTTTCCATTGAGCTTTAAAATTGAGAGGTTTTGATTATTTAATGTGGAAAGAAAATCAACAGTGTTATCAACTACAGAGAGAGGGGGAACTGGAAACATCTTCACATCATCGATGTCAACATCTGCCAGATGAACAAATGCTCAATTTTCCCACTGATGTGTTTGTAACACGCAGGTTTAAATAAATCTTCAAAGCAAATTAAAATATTAAATATTCCAAGGAGAATTTTATCAAGATTTGCTGGCAAAAAAAATTCACATTAGATTAAAAACCTTGTTCACAGAGACCACAGGGACAAAGGGTAAATTCTGCAGTGTTTCTCCTTCCAACAGTGCCCAGCTCTCAGGGGCTGGGGGGAAGGCAGTGCTTGCCAGGGCTCCTTTGTTGCTGTAATTCTGCCCTGTTATAAACAGTGAGGACAAGCCAGCCCTAACACAGCCCAGAAACAAAGACATGGCTGTAAATTTCACACAAAGCAGGAAGGCACATCAAAGCAGTGGATGATCTGGAGGAAAAGCAGGGAACGATCTGGAGGAAACGCTGACACTGGCTGACAACAGAGCACTGAAGAGACTGAAAACCAACGGGCCCAAACAGAGCCAGGCTGTTCCATCACTGATAAGGACCATGGATCCAAGAGAAATACAACTGAGAAAACTCCCCTGCAGGTTTGTGCCTCTGATCTCCTTGTACTAGTCTGTGAAATGGTTTGCAGATGGATGTAAAGCTGCAAGGCATCACAGCTGTTCCATGCTGTCTCACTGAACTGCTCTGGGTGCCATGAAATGCCTAATTCCTGCTTAGCTCCTTGCTGAGGCTCCTTCCAGGGCCACTCAGCTTCTCAGGGAATCACCAACAGCACCACACCCCATAAACAATGCATTCTTCCCTGAAAAGATGAAGCAGTAACTTTTTCTTCTTTAAGATGCAAAAATATAGATTATATTCAACCTTTTTTACACAAGGGTTTCCTGTCCTCTATTCTGGCAGCAGACAAGAAAGACAGCACCAAATTACTGTCCAGCTTATTGCCCCCACAGCACTCCTAAACACAGGAACAAAGTTCTCTGTGGTCTCTGTGTACTGTGTACCTTTGCAGAAAGGTGATTGTGCTGTCATCCAAGATTGTGTAATGCAAATAAAGATGCTGGAAGAGGGATTAGCATCCTCCACCTGTGCAGACTGGGTGTTTGCATTGTCCCCATGTGTGACAACCCACACTCCCTGCACTTAGATCCTTTCAGGTGGTGGTCCAAGAGAGAAGACCAGTATCTGTGCTGTAGGACAATTCACTGAACCAAAGGAATGTGGTGCTGACCACTGTCTACACTGCACACCTAGGATTAGTCTACAGAGAATGCTTGCAAGTTCTGTTCCAAGCCCTGGCCTTTACTTGATGCTCTGTAGGTAAAAATCAATCTAAAAATGAAATCAGTTTACAAGAGGCTTATTCTATTTGCTGTTATGAACCTTGTCAAAAAGACACATAGCAGCAGCCTTTATCAGCTGGACTTCTCCAGGCACTACTGCTACCCAAATAAACCCTAAAAAGCATACTTATACCTAGCCTCAAAACACTTTATATACGTGATGCTGAACCCTCACAGCCACCAGGGATAGCAAAAATCCCCATTATCCTCAGGTGCTGCTCTGAAAAATCCACAGAGAAGAGCTCTCCACAAGACAGAGCTAATCTGACAGGTTTGCATGTAGGTCCCTGCAAAAAAAAAAAAAAAGACTTCTCCAAAACTATTGCCCCTTCAGTAACATCACTTGTGCTTTTATTTAGGCTTAGCCATTTGTCATTTAGGTTTAGCCATGAAGGTACAGCTGTCTCCTATGAATGGTTTAATTTAGAAATTAGAATTGTGGGACTATACTCATGAAAGCAAAACAGATGCATCTGGTGATATTTAATAAGCACAGATATCTTCAAAAAGACAAGGATAAAAAGAGCACTTTTAAAACAGTCCAAGAGCCCAATCAAGTACAATTTCTGCAGTAATAGTTCTAAACCAGTATCTTCATAAAATGTTTTTAAATTATTACATAACTCTACAAAAAGTAAAAAAAAGACAACTAAAATTTTAACTCACAATTCAATTTACTTCCTGTTAAGGAAATTTAAGCAAATTATTTTTTTTTTTTTCCTGGCTCATAATTTCAAAATGACAGTTCATACATTGAAATGATGCAAGTTTTGGGGTTTATAGTGTCCTTTTTTTTTTTTTTTTTCCTTTTTTTAAAGTACAAGTAGAGTGGCTCAGGTTCCTAAGCTTAGCTTGGAAAAAGTGTAGCTACCATTTCCTTCCCTTCCTCCCCCAAGTATATTCTCTTTCAGATACTTCTGCTTTTGCTGGGTTAGGCCAAGTCCAGAAACAGAAACAATTACATAACAAAATCTGTCACTCTGTTGCAACAGTTTGGAGAAGAATCCATCCAGATAAGCCATGGAGCAAGAGATGTTCCTTGGTTTCATCCCCCTTGGCCAGAAGCACAGATATTTCCAAGTTTCCACACTTTGCTCAGCACTCCCCAAACTGCCCAAATTTGTGTCTGCTCTCTGAATTGCTGGTATTTCCCCAAAAGCCTTCAAGACAAAAATAATTACTCATATTTTCCCTTATCATTACAATGAGAAGCTTTTCAAAATATGAGCACTAGAAATATTTTTCTAAACAGAGAAACTCTTTCAGTCTTGACAGCACAAACTCCTGGAAGCTCAAGGATGCAGATTGAGGGGGGATGCAGATTGGAGACAAGCAGAAGGTAAAGCAGACCCGATTTTGGGAGCTTTTAGGAAGACACAGAGCCCAATTTATTTGAGAACAGGATAACATGATTAGCTCATGACTAGTAACAAGAGCTGACTGCTCTTAAAGTGGTTTCAAGTGCCTTGAAGATGAAAAATCTGGATTTTACACTCAAAGATCAGAAAGTGAAGGAAATTGTGGACTCTGAAATAGGCAGCAGGCCAGGCTGTCACAGAACATATGCTGCAGATAAAAACAGCATTTTACACCAAACATCCTTTTTTTTGTTTTGTTTTCTGGAAACAGAGAACACTTGGAGCAACAATTGGCTTTTCCAATATTCCACAACCACTGCTTGGTGGGGAGAGGGGGAATTACTGTCAGCTGTTTTTTCTTTAGAAGTGCATAAGAATTAGCCATTTAAATATTTCTTTCTAGAGCCCTGAGTTCTCCTTCCTCTGTGAACACACAGGACTAACCATGGAACACTACAGGCCACTGTTTGTCACCATTGCCAAAATCAAGCTTGAAACAAAGTGCAAATGAATCCCCTTCCTTAATTTCAAACCCAAACATCAGACATTGGAAACACACAGGAGAAGAAAGGCTGCCTGAAGCCCAAAGACTTTGTTAATTATTCCTGATAGCACAAGCTGGTATGATTTGTTGAGCACAGCTGAAACAATATTTTGGAAGGATTACTACAAGGGGGCTGGCTGGACAGACCCTTAGGAGGCTCCAGGTGAACAAACTATTCATTAATATCAAATCACACGATGAAATGGGAGCATGTCCAAAATGTTTTGCTAGGAGGCAAACCATGAAACCATGGCTCTCCTCTATGCAATGCATAATTTAAATCTAATTAGGAAGCTTTTTTTTTTCTTTGACACGGGAAATAAGTAGAGGCTGAGGTTTTTTCCCTTCAATTAAGTAACACAATCTCTTCCACATGAGAGGAAAAAAACCTATTCTGTGAAAGGGATGAAGTTACACTTGTCTATAATAATGGCCTGTAGCCAAGCTCTGCAGCAGCTCTGGCTCTGTGTCATTAAGGAGGGCACTGAAGGAGCTGTGCTGAATCTGAGCCCCTGATCAGCTCCCACTTCCCCAGCAATGGTCAAGAAGTTGGGCAGCTTTTAGTCAGCATGACTGAATTGCAAAACTGCACATCAAGTTTATCATGTGAATACAGTTCTCCAAAGGAAGCAAGCCATTCTGCAAAAGGCTTCACAGACCTTTTTGTAACAACCAGTGCATGAGGACAGTTGAGCTACTCACAGCTTTCAGAAGGACCAAGCCAAAGGAAAATAGCCAAAGAAAATCCAGGGCACAGTAACTGTTTAGTTACCATGGTCAAGTGGACAGGGATCCACATTCAGGCAGGCTCCAGTAACACATTTCTAAGAGAGGAGATAAACACCAAGCCCATCCTCCAGGTCATTCTTGATAAAAGAACACTTTTATCTAGGATCCATTATAACATCCAAGATTTTCTGGCCTTCCAGTGCCTAAAGGGGCTCTAAGAGATCTGGAGAGGAACTTTGGACAGGAAGGACAGGACAGGGAGGAATGGCAGCCCACTGCCAGAGGGCAGGGTTAGATGGGATATTAGGAAGGAATTCTTGGCTCTGAGGGTGCTGAGGCCATGGCACAGATTGCCCAGAGAAGCTGTGGCTGCGCCACCCCTGGAAGTGTCCAGGGCCAGGTTGGAACAAGGCTTGAGCCACCTGGGATAGTGGAAGGGGTCCCTGCCCATGGCAGGGACTGGAAATGGATGAGCTTTGAGGTCCCTTCCAATCCAAACCCTTCCAGAATTTTGTGATTTTTCTGCTCAATTATAAGCTTCCTGGAAATTGAGATGTATTTCCCAGAAAGAGTAACAGATAATGCCAACAACATCTTTTCAAACCAAACAGAAAACACTGCCTTTCTCTTCAAAACACTGGAGAGGTTTTATGTTTGGGTAGTTTCTTTGTATTTTCCACTGAATTCCCTTCACACTGAAAAAGCCAAATACCATAAAGATAGTAAGTCAACTACAGTTTAGGATAAAACGGAATTTTTAATTTGTCTTATTTCAAATGTACTGGGTTAATGAGCCTACATGAACCATGAAGAGGGAAAAAAATGGAAATAAAGAAACTGGACATTCAACAGAATTATAAAAAATGCCTTCTAATACACTGTAGTAAGAAAACAATTTTGTTTGCTCTTTTGAAAACATCAGCAGATCATGTAGTCTAAGTGCCTCTCCAAGTGCTCAAGTCAAAAATTTATCCTACTGCCAGCAGTTATGACCTAATCCTCCAAGTATCTGGAAAACTAGAATATTCATGAGCTGAGAGAACTGTATCATCATTCATACAGGCTGGAAAGCTGCTGCTCAGATAACCTCATCAGAGGGAACACAATTCAGCCCATGGATATGACCAAGGCTCTTAAACTACAAGGGTGCAAGTGTTATGAACCAAAACTTTTGCTCATTAACTGTGTAGGGAGTGGTAGGAATAGATCCAGTCTACCCTCCTGACTGCATCTGGCATTATTTGGGTTGCTTGGTTTGGTTTTTTGAGATGACCTTGAGGGTCCCTTCCCACCCAAACCATTCTGTGTTTCTAAGATGGGCTGGATCTGCCTTTCTGAGCACAATACTCCTCTTGCTCTTTCCTGGCACTCAGATGCTGCTCAGGGCAGGTAGAAATCCTCCTTTTGTTCTTTTGTTCTGGTTGTTTCATTACTGGGAATGTGAAAGCCAAAAAACCAAACAAGAAATGTAAATAACCAATCTTAGCCAACTTAATCAAGACCTTTTTCTATGGTTTATAAACTGAAAATAAACAGTGAAGCAAAGCAGTACATGCATCACTGCCTGTGATTCTGGGATCTCTCTTCTGCAGTGAAGAGAGAAAATAAGCACAGCTCTGTTCCACTGAGGATGTACAGGGAGATGCTAAAGAGTGAATGGCCACAGGGGTTGATCAGGAGAAACTGGGAAGAAGCAAACATAACCAAAACTTATTTTAAGTTAATACAGCTTTGCTCCTGCTGTAATTTCAAGGTTCAGCCCTCAACTTGCAAAAAGAGATAAGAAAATGGAGCCACAAATGATTTTTAACTCTCCCCTCCCCTCTGAATCACCTTCTAGAAGAAATGAGCATATAAAGCTCTACAGCAGACCTGGCATTCCCAAAAATACAGAGAACAGGCACAGCTCATTAAACAGCAAGTTGAATTTAAGCATAAATAGATCAAGAGAAATTTGGTTTACTCAAAGGTAGCACAGAGTTTGCTAATAGCCATATTGAATGATTTTCCAGTAAATGAATGAAAACATATAATTTTCATACCTTTATGGGGCAAGAAAACGTCTAAGCATCGAAACATTTGGGACACAAGACAGTAAATGAGAAAGAAAAAGCTAAACAAAAATCCCTGGAGCTTTTGATAAGCCTTGTTTGTAAAGACAACCATGTCAGGACATGCTCAACTATTTTAGGTTATTTTGGAGAGCATAAGGAGTTGTGTGGACTGGGTGCTGTCAGGAACAACCTCTGGGCACCTTCCAGAAATGTTTCTCTACTGCCTGAAGGACTCACATTTCTGGACAGTGCAAATCAAATTATTAAGTGTGTATTGTTTGCCATGGCTTTTTCCAGCTTCCACTCCAGAGCTCATCCTACTAAAAACTGGAGAATCAGTTAAAAATGAGCATTTTGCTTTTCATAGGCAAAGCTCTACACACAGAGAGAAACACAAACCAAATAACCAAAGAACTGCACTTCGCAACACTGCAAGTCAGCACCTGCTTTGTCACTTTATTGGATCACTGCACTGAAGAACATGTTGGTTAACATGACACAGACTTCATTACTGGTCTAAAAAATACTTTCAGGAAGATTTGTGCAACTGACTTGCCAGGGTATCTACAGATTATCCAAAAAGTAACTGAAGACAGCCTTTGATTACAGCTATACTCTCGTGTCCCAGTTAATCCCCAGCAGCAAGAGTGTTCAGTGATTTTCCTACAGACAAGATTTCCAGGCTCATTATAGCCTCTCTCCATCACTAAGTGGATAAATGAGTTAAAGCCTTGGTCACTTTCCCTGTGTAGAGGGTGATCTTGTCCCCAATGAGTTGCAGCTGGGTCAGTTGCTGAAGATTGGAGGTGGGCCTGATCTAAACAGGCCACACCTGTAATCAATAAGAACTAGTGCTATATAAGAGTAAGGAAAGAGTAGTGAGGAGAGTCAGATTACTGTGAGGACCTGGAGAAGTCAGTGTGTAGAGGAGCTGTCTGTGAGGAACATCAAGAAGGTAAGAAGCTCTGATAATACAAAATCCTTGTACTATGATGATGATAGAACCTACGTTAACTAAGACAACATCCCTGCACCTTCCAATTATTTCTGAGGGGTTTTTTTTGCTGCACATGTTTCTTCTGCCATAGAAGTTTTTCTTTACAATAACTTTTATAGCAACTTTTTTTTGATGGAAATGGCACATCCTAATGGTCTGCTTTGCAACCACACTGGGATGCTGGGGGTGACAGCAGGCTGGGGGTTTTCTGTGAGACCGTTCAGTTAAAAGGGATGGGGCACAGCTGCTACTGGCACAGGAAAACTCAGAAGGAAAGGGCTGTAAATCCCCACAGCTCCTGAGGCAGTAGCACACACCACGGGTACAATGCTCTTCCCAACCCTTCCAGGGCTTGAAAGGGGACAGGGAGGTCACAGAGTGAAGCCCACAAGAACCAGAGCACTCCCAGCACTTCCAATGCAAATGTTCCTGCATGGAAAAATGGTTCCCAGGCAGCTGAGTGGGAAATTCTCTTTCCACATGGTGTCATTTGTTTGAGTAGATCTACACTTAATGGTCTGCCCAGTGCTGCCTCCAAATCTTTCCTCTGTGAGTTTGTGCTATCCACACTGCCTTGATTCTTTCCCTTCTCCAGTGCCAGGAGGTTCTTTCACACTGTTTACCATGCAGCTTGCTTAATCACAGCTTGCTTAATGGTAATTACCTTTGCATTTTGTCTATCTGAAATACCTTCCACTTCCACAAAGGAGCGAGTAGTTAGTGCTGGCCAGGAGCTCTCCTGATGTTTGCAGCAAACCCAGCAGAAATTAGCCCAAAAAGATTCCTTTCTGCCTGGTGGTTTGCAGCACTCAGCACTCCCCAGGCCACAGGATGTTGGCATTTCCCCACAGGTCTGGTTATTTGCTTCTGCTACAGCACTAAGTACATAAATCCTGTGTAAATTATGGTTTTTTCATATTAGCAATTACTGCTGAACCCACAGACATGTTTTGTGACCAGGACTGACAGGCAATTCACACAATTAAGAAGAGGTAAATAGATGCCCATAACCCACCTCTTCCAAAAAGTCTGTCCACATCTTGGATAATTTGAGAGTCCCCAGTACTGAGTAAACAGAAGTTAAATCAACTTCAGCCCAATGAATTATAGTTTTGTGGGAAAGAGCTGCAGAGAGCTACATTGCCAGTCTTTAATAGACAACCCCACTCTGCTCCTGTGGGACTATTAAAAAAATTAAAGTATTTACTGAGACCTGAAAAACAGCTATATTGAAGAATTTATTTGCTTGTGTTTTGAAAATGCTTAACTAAGAAGTGGTCTGGTAAACATAATTTTTATGCTCCTATGATGTATCTCCTTGTTCCCAATGCAGTTTTCCAAGCAGAGCATAAACGTTTTCCTAACTGCTCTAAAACAAAATCCACCTCTGAAAATGAAGTTATAAAACCTATTTCTGACAGAAAATTACTTAAAATTCATCAGAGGAGACGTCAAAGGAGAAAAGAAGCTCACGATTCTCTTGCAGCTGTCAGCACCCCACCTTCACCTCCAAGGAGCACTGAGGACCTGCACCAGGTGAGATGTGCAAATCTGGATCACAAGCACAAAGATCGGATATCCTGAGCAAGGAGACCAATTTGCATAATTACCTCCTCTCATTAACATTATGTTCCACCAAAGCAGCGGGGCTTTTTTTAGTTTTAAAATGTTATGTGGAAAATACTGCACAAAGCCATCTTGATTTCCAACATGTACCAATTGAATATAGTGAAGTTTGATACAATCTTGAAGTCCAAACACCTAAAACTACTTAGAGCAGCTCCCTTGCCAAAAGGCAAAATTTGACTTCCATATCTTGTGTAAGTGAAACTGAGGAAAGTTTCCAGTATTACTGGAAATAGTGTATGTCATGCAGTATTTGTTCAGTGGTAGAACTATTTCCTTATTTTGTTAGGATTACAGATTTTAGTTGAGTATAAAAAAACATGGTGTGTTAAGTGACAACTTGCACGTCTCAAGTAAATCATAAAAAACTATTCAAGCTGCTGTCATTTTCCTTTCCAGAGGAAGAGCTGAAAAGAAAAGTGGAGAATAAACTCTTTGTGGCTGACTTCAGACATTACCCTAAAAAACTACACAGAAACCTCCAGAACAAGGTCTGTGTCTGTCCTACCATTACTTACAGGGTAAAAAGGTACCTAGAAATACCTACCTTCTTTTTATTTCAAAGAAGAAATAAAAAAACCCTCAAAAACTGGTAAAGATAGATTCTTTCCTGTTATTGCAAGTAACATTTTTCTAGCAGTAGCATTCATTTACAGTGGATGATGGGCAGGCAGAAGACACCCATTTGGCATTAGAGAATTAAGACAAATTGAAAATAGTTCCTTTAAAAAAAATGGAATCATATTGCTAATTCATTTGCAATGGAATCATTTGCTAATCTTATTCTTATCAACCCACCTTAATGCCTAGAACTGATATCACAAACTGGATTTGTACACTGACAAATTCAAAATGCTTAATGTTAGCTACAAGGCTCAGTGAAGTGTAGCTAAACATCAGAATACTTTTCAATTGGGGCATTAGGAGTTACAGGAGTTTAAATCTCTAGTTATTCTGATAAAGTCTCCTCATGTTGCTGCCACCTCTGAAAGACTCAGATATAACAAGTAACAAATACTACATGTATTTAGTACAGTTCTGAAGCAGTGACACACAGTCTAGGCACTGCCCAAGAAAGATTCTTGACGCTCAATTATCGAATTTTACTTTCAATCTTTGAACACAAAAGTAAAATAGAAGCACTTTAAGCATCAATCTGTACTATTGCATAATCCAAAAGCAGTTTAGGAGATTTAAACAGTGGGGTAGAGCTGTTTCCATTGTTTGTAACTAACTTCCAACACCATGTTAAATTTTAGGACCAGCAAGTACAATAAACTGTGCCTACAGAAGAGAAAACACTATTCAGTTTGGTTTTTCTTGACAGTAAATATTTTGTGGCTCTTGCTTAATTCAGAACAAACTTTCAGGATGCTCTATGATGAAAACATCAATTTCGGTTCTCCAAACAGAATGGTTAGAATCTCTAAACAATTTTCAGTAACAACTTTAAAAGGCACAGTTTGGACTCTTCCAGCGTTTCCTGGTGAAGTTACACGAGCTACACAGAGGAAAAGCCACTGCAGGCATTTGTATGGAGTTCAGTGGAACAAATTTAAGAACTTGGCATGAGAGAGTCAAAAGATGAAAGTTTGGTTTGTGACCCATTTACTGCTGACCTCCCTTCCTCTGTTCCCTTTTCCTATCATCACCTGCCTACCAGAAGGGGAAGCTGCACAAATGGTTACTTAGCAGCAATACCTCATCATAGCTAGGGATCAGCATCTAAAGTCTCAAAAGTCTCTTGCCATTTCTTTTAAGAACACTCAACAGAAAGAGTGAATATTATACTTTCAGCAGGGTGTCAGGCTGGCCAGTTACAGCCTCCTAACACAAATTCAATCTATTTCTGAGGCAACGAGTAACTGAATTTATATTCACAATTTTTCCTCCTGTCCCCCACAGCAAAGAGAATCAAGAGTCTGTCTGTAATTTTGGAAAGCTGCATTATGCATGCAGGTTAATTAATTTGCTTCCATGATCAGACAGGGACGAGCCTCTTAGGATTCCTCCTTGATGTGAGTAATTCCTGTGGAAACTCCCAATTTCCGTGCTTACTCATAAACCAAGGAGCCAGAGTGCTGAGTAAGGACACAGCTCAGAACTGCACAGACAGGTAATCTGCCATTACAAATACTCATTAAAGCACTGCACTTCCTAAAGCTCCCTTCCAACACCCTTTTTTCAGTCTGAAACAAATTTACCAAACTTAATATCCAAGGGGCGTCTCAAGAAGTTTCTAGAATATCTACCCACCTTTGAGATGTACCTTTATAAAATTATAAAATTTTTTCCAAAAGTTTTTTTAAGAGCTTTTTCAAAAGTGGGATGTTTGAATCAACCTCAGGGACAATCCATTGAAGAGCTGAAGAGCAGAGGAATAGAACTGCATTTTAGTTGGGGATAAGAAGGCTACAGGCCAGGCTTGATGTAGATGTCAGCAGCACCTTAAATGACAAGTTCTCAGTTGATATCCTACACAGTGTTAAGTGAAACCTATTTTTCCTACAAAACTGTTACCCTGAAAACCCCCAGGATTCCCCTATAATAAATAATGATAAATAAACCAAGCTGAATACAAGGAATGATGGAGAATGGAAATGCCCAGGGAAGTGAAAAAAGAGAACTTAAATTAGAAAGACTAAATTTATTCTATTCTACTTGATTCTCTTCCTGGTTTTTTACCCATCATTAGCAAGAGTTTCATGTTATTGACTCACCCACCAGACTAGAGGGTACCCAAAGACAGACCAGTGACAAGACCAGCCTTACAGCATGTTCATTCTTTTATTCATTCCCTTACACACAAGTGAGGAATCATTTTGACAAAAATTTCACAACCCCTCAAAACCAAAAACTCCTTTAGCTCGAGGAGCACTACAGCCCAGGTTCTCTGTTTTTTCCTCCAGGGGCCAAGGCCCAGCTGGCCTCAGCTTCAGGAGGCACCTCTGGTAGGAAACAGCAGCATTCCTTCAGGTTTCAACATCCATTGGACTCACTGCCAACGATGACTGAAGCCTCATTTTCACATCCAAACATAAAAAGGGAGAGATCAGACTGCAGAGAAGCAATTGGTGATCTCTGCTACCACAGGGAGGGGTGTTAGTCACCATAAAAGTAGACAAGGTCCCAAGTTGAACTGTGCTGTTTTCCTTTCAATCTGATCCTGAATGCCCTATGACACTGAGAAACCTTTTAACTTCTCTGTTCCTTCTCTGCTCTAATAAAATGATATATAGACACTTGGCAAAGTGCTTTAATTGTGAAGACTCACAACAGAAACTCTAGTATTAAAAATAGGATTTTTTAACACCAACTCTTAACTCAATTTTAAACGTATGTATTTACAGAGGAAAGCAAAACTACTCGGTCTGAACGAATCCTACAAATAACAGGTACATGGAAGAGCCTACATTTTGAAATTGAGATTGTCAATCACAGCCCTGTCTGCAGAACAGCTATCACAAGTCAGCTAAATGGTGGAGGAATGGCAGATAGGGAGCAGTGGCCTCTGGAGGCTTTGTGGCATTTACCAGCTGTCAAAATACAGCTCAGCTCCATGGGAACACACCAAACATTCCCAGACACTCTGCCTGTAAGTTTACAAACGCTCCATAAATAATGCTTAAGCATCTAACAGGAGAGAGACCCACACATGACATGGAGAGCCAGCAGTACAAGCAATGCAAACTACAGCTTGAGATGAACAAATAGAGATAACTCCTGAAGAACTCCAGATTGTTTCCCCATAGGTATTCAGCAGGTGAAATAAATGTTCTGGACCACACAGTGTGCAGAGAGCAGTCAGTAAGAGCCAAACCACAGAACAAAAAGGAGAGATCTAGATCTGGAAGAAACAACTCAAACATGTTTGAAAGCCAGATTGTTAGGAGAGTTTAGATCACTGCCTGTCAAGTGTATCTAGCATGGGATTAAAAATAGGCAACAGGTGGGAGGGAAAGATGGAGGGAAACTTGAAAATTTTTACTTTTGTTGCTACCTTTCACCTGTGCCTCAATCATCCAGGGGACAGACCTTGATGGCCTGGATTTTGGGATACACACAGCATAAATGATTGTTCCTTCTCAAGCAAACTAACAGATTGTATATACAGAGTTCTGGATTATCAGAGATTTGAGTCTGCTTATGATTTTCTTAAGTGACGAACCGTAATTAAGTGTATTTAGAAGAATTCCTTTCATAATTCCTCAGTTAGCTCCTGTAACTTCTGGAGAATTTTAACCCCTCTTTTGGGCATAGTTTACAGACAAATGTTCCTGCTCAAACAAACTATGGGAGAGTACACAGGAACACAGAATTTACTAAAAAACACAGTGCAAACCAAAAAGCATTAACACACTGATATGATACTGGAAATTCCTAGGTCTTGAAAATAGGAATTAAGTACTTCAGGGAAAAAACAAGTTGTGCTGCAACTTGGGAATCAAGCACTCCACATTTTAAGGGAATAAACAGCTCATGTGTGAGTGCCACTCCTTTGAATGGCAGTGTCCTTGTTGGGATGCATTCCAGGGACCACAAGTTCAGCTGAGCTCCTAAATCAAGACATGTTTTCTTAGGAGGCATCTGCCAGGAACAGAAATGATGGATAAACCAGCTCCAGCTCCTCAGCAGGCTCAACAAAACCAATCAGTATCACCCCTAAGCTTGGGGACTGGACTGATGGGCCATCCCTGCTGCATGGGGGAGATAAGGGAGAGGGCTGGTCCTGGACTGCAGAGGTAGGGAGAGTCCCCAAAACATTTTAAGACTTTGGTCAAGGCATTTTCAGTTTTTGTTTTTCTCTTCATCTTATTGTGAGGGCAGCTGGGCACGTTTCAGAAGGAACAAAGCACCAACAGCAGAAAAGCAGCTATTTATATATTTTTTAAATCTTCCACCAGGTGCTGAGCTATGTAGAATCATTAGATGGATCACTGGATTATTTCCAAACAATGGCTCCTCTTTTACCAGGAAGCTGTAGGATGGTGCCTTCTGAGAAAACACTGAACAACTTTTCTGGACAGTTCATTGTGTCTATTCCATGTGCATTATTTGGGAATCATATAAATATTTCAGTGTGGCATCAGACAGATAAAGCTCTCTCTGAACACATGCAGTCTAACCTGTATAAGCACATACCTCTTTCAGATTGCTCCTCTCCCTTTGGAAATACATTTTTGAATGACAAACAGTAAAAATACATTAAAATGCAGAAGTAGTTAACAGGTGGTTCCCATGCTCTGTGTACTCATGTACACAACTCCAAATTAAATGATGACCTGTGTTACCCAAATGACTCACTGAGAACAGCAATAACAGCCTCTGACATGCACGACAGTCACGGCTGCCAGCAAACTCCTCTGAAGCTGCTTAACCTCTCTGATTAATAGATGTGGTTTGGTTACTTACAAGTGTGCCTAATTTTAATCATGACACTGAAGTTCCACAGACATTGCAGGTTTTCTGCCTCAAAGGGACAGAGGGGTTTTTAAGTTTCATCCAAAAAAACCCTTCAGCTCTTTATTAGAACATGGCTATAAATCACCTGGTATGCACTCTGAAGACACAGGTATAGCTGTGGCTATCTCTAAAATATGAGATTAGTATCTTAAATAGATGAGAAAGTTTTACTTTTCCTATAACAATTCTCCTCTTTTAAAATGCACATAATTCCACCTCAATGACACAATGAAATTACCCTGACAAAATTTTAGTTACTCTAATCACAAACACAGTGAACAAGAAAATTACTGACACTGTCTTCAGAGCAGTTTAAACTGATGAACAGAATAACTCCCCCCAAAATAAGACACCATTCCTACTAAATTAAAGAGAAACAAAAACCCCCAACTTCCTCCTCTCTTGACACATTTAAGGAAGGTACTACACTACTAGAGCAAGCCTCAGTTCTAGTTTGCATATTAATCCTCACTTGGGCACTTTCCAGCATTTCAGAAACACATTTTTCTGGCTGGCAGGGGAAGACATGCTACACATCCAGTGTCTGGAACTGGCACTATTTAGGCCCCACAGGTCCTTTCAGCACACAATGAAATAAAATGATCTGTTCTACCAAGGGACAGGACCAAATTTCTGTCCCACAGTATTCCTTGTTCCCAGTGACCTTGTTAGGCAATTATCTTCCCTTAAACGTGGAAAGCTGGCAGCTTGCCCCTTCAAATAGCTGCAGAATAAACGGAACTGCCTGCCAAGAGTACTTGCCTGCCATACCTGTCTTTCATACTTGGCAAAGATTTCACTCTGCCTTCTGAACCTCTTGGACAGGGGCCGTAACCACGCCTAGGCAAGACAGAAACAGTCACATCACTGGGGGAGTATCTGGATGTGACAGAAACACTCACATCACTGGGGGAGTATCTGGAATTTTTCCTTGAATACACAAGGTAGTGGATGAGTAATGCACTAACTCAAAAAAGTCACCAAGTTTGTCTTTCTTAGGGAGCCCAGCACACCAGTCTGTGCTTCCTACCTGTTTCTAGTACAGCTTAACCACAAGAATTTCACTCTACTCTATTAACTCAAACAATAAAGAAAAAAAGAAATACTTAGCAGACTCACTGTTAATCCCTTTCCCAAAATTTTCTTTGGTAGCATCTTCCTTGACAGATGAGTTTTCTTCTAGGTAACCTACAACTTTTGACACCCAGACTGTGGTAAATCTAAGCCACAGTGACCAAGTCCTCCAGGACCAAGTGTTTGCACCTGGCAGGAAATTATAGTTGACCACTAAAACTAAGAATCCACCTAAATGAGTCTTATAGCCTGAAAACTTCTGCTTTTCCAGATAAACTGGGCAGAGCCACAAGAAAGAAGCTTTCCACATTGTAAATGGAGCAGCAGCCAAATGGAACTGCTTCAGCCTCGCTCTCCTGAGCACTAACACTGAATCAAGAACAATTATTTGAAATACTACATGTGGCTCTCTACCAGGAGACAGAGCTTTTTGCAACTGCTATGGTTTATCACAACTAAATATCCTGAATTTAGGCAGTAACTCAAATAGGAATGACAAAAACCAAGTCGAGGAACAACCAACAGAGGAGCTCTTATGCTCCAGATGAAGCATCACCAGGAATCTTTTCCCTCTTCACAAAGAGCCAGCTTGGAAGCAGAAAGTAAGATTATTAAAGCCATGCCCTCATAGAGAAGAGCTAGGATTTAGCAATAAAACACAACTCTGCAAGTGAAGTAAAGCATGTGAATTCTTCACTAATCTAACAAAGCCCTTTTTCAATATGATTCCATAAAAAGTTATATTAGTCCCTGAAAATAATCAGGATTTTGAATGTTTCCACAGGCACCAGGGGGGGAAGAACCCAAACCAAACAAAAACACAAACCAGAAACCCAGGATCAAAGCCCACAGTAAAGCTCAGGCATCAAACTCTGGAGCCATAACAAAGGCTTTACAATCTAAAAAAGATTACATGGTTGCCATTTTGGAGTGTTTCTGCCAGTGAGAGATAAATGAGAACATGGTAGAGGTCCAAAATATACCAGCTGAATAAAACCCAATCTGTTACATTTTCCAAGACAACACTCTGCTCCATGAGCTTTACTAGAAGCAGCACGGTGAGTGCAGCCAAATTCTCACTGAACAGGAAAACCTCAGACCTGTGTATCAATGGCCAGAGGAGCCAAAGGGTGTAACAAAGATCCTTTCAAACATGGCAAAATCTAACTAGGAGAGACAAACCAGCTACTGTAAAAGAACCAAAACTTCTATGCCCTAACATAGTGCAGAGGTGGGGTTTAATAGGAATACATGACTTTATTTGTATAACTTTACACTTCACACTAATGCCATATCAGCTCTTTCAAAGTATTTCACGAAACAAAACAAGCATGAACTTTGAGAATCTCAGAGTACACACTTGTAGAATTGTTTGACCACAGTACAGTTGCTCTGAATTTTACAGTTTTCACCCCTCTGTTGACTTTACAAAGTATTTTGAAAGGGAAAAACCTGCAGATTCTGAACGCCAGCTCGTGCTACCCCCCTGCATTGCCTGCTACTGAACAGATCACTGGGAAGGTTAGTACCAAACTTCAGCAATCAAAAGGAAAAAAAATCTTTTAAGTTGCTGCTTTGAAGAGAGTCACACAAATTAATTACAGTGACAGATCCTGGGAACATCTGATTGCAAACTGCTGAGGACTTGACAGCAGTACATTGGATTTTATTCAGAAGAAAAAAGTGGGAAAAAACTCCAAATACTCCCATACCTTTACAAGATGACTGAGACACTTAATTTTGAGCAAATACATTTTACCACATCACATGTTTTCCTCTGGAGTTTTACCATCCATTCCTAAATAAACCAGATACTAACACTGTACACACTTTCAGAGATCATCTATTTGTTTTTTTTCTCCAAAACCAGGACACATGTAAAACAAGCAGTTTCCATATAACAAATTAAGGACAGAGAAAGATGACTTAATGACTGATCTCAGAAATTCATTAAATTGCCTTCTACTGCTTCCTGCTAGAATTACTGTTGGAATTGGTTATTTGTTTTAAAAATGGACTCCTTTCAGCGTTTCCTAGGAGCACCAGGGGAACTGCAATTAGTCTCTGAAAGGATTAAACTAAGAGGGAAAATCAAAGTAACCCAGTCAAGTTTCTTAAAATCAATTTTTGACTGTTTGCTACTTATGTATCCTAAAATACAGGAAGCAAAGGTGAAGGCAGAGAGCAGGCTGAGAAACAGAAAAATCAAAGCTTTTTTGAGTTTCATGAATTAAAAAGGTTTCACTGCAGAACTTCTTTGTAGAACAAGTCTTTTAGGAAAAAAAGTATTGAACTGCATTGGCCTTTTTAGCAAAGCACAGAAAAGGCAGGGAAAAGAAAGTAGAGCACAGGCACACCAAGTGGAAAGTGAAAGATGAGTTTCAGTTCTGTGAAGTGTGCTCTACTAGGACTGATGTCACCAGAATGCCAAAATGTGCTTTAAAGCACAGCATTTGAGGTCTGAAATTGATTTCTCTCTTTCTTAAGGCAATATTAAGATTATATTTTCCTATTTTCACACTTTATCAACAAAAGATGGGGACTTTTTTTTTGGTGTTTGAGGTCACACAAATCCCTTAATGGATGCAATGGCACTGGTTAAAAGAACTGCAGCAGAAAGAAAAAAATATCAGCTTCATTAACATTTTAATTAAATGTGTTTTCTGATTAAAATTGGGAAAATTTCATTCTTGAAGCACAATCCTGCAAGCCTGAAGCATGAATGTGAGAATTCATTTATTTCTCTGCCAGTGATAGTACTACCAAGCCAGGTAAATTATGGCCATACTAAAACCTTTGTAAACACAGCTACAGGAAAAGGAAAACTGGTTGTACTGCTTTCAATCTGGTTTTATTCAGACATTGCTCAAAGTCTGGTGAGCCCAAGTGACACCAGTCACTATCCAATTCCTGCCTGATAGGATGGGCTGTGCAGTATTTGAGGATGTGTAGGCAAAGCAAAGTCCAACAGGAACAGATAAACTTGGATGTCTTTGCAGCATGCCAAGGCTCTGGGCAGGGTGAAGTACAGAGGTTTCTGGCTCTTGGTTGGGCTGTGAACTAAATAAATCAGCATGTTGCTTTCCCTGCTGGGCTCCTCCAGCACTGCTAGCACAGGATCAAATTCATCTGCAGTCCCCTCTCAGGCCCCTGGGCACCTCCCACCAGTGGAGATCCCTCAGGTAGCCCATGGCCACCTTCTTGCTGCCCCTTCTACTGACCTACAAAGAATGCAGTGCTTTGGTTTGCACTGTTAGAACACACAACCAAACACCTGAAAACTGTTTCCAAGTAAAAGCTCACATTTTTATTTCTTTCTTAGTATTTAGCAACACCTGAAAACAAAGAGCACTGATGTTGTTCTCCAGAAGTCCAATTCAGAACTTGGACAACTTCAACATATAAATGATGTGGGAATGAGCTTAGAAATGTGTTTATGAAATGCACAGTCAGAGACAATAAACCTCTGGATTTCAGGAACCACACTGAAGGAACAGAAGCAAGCAGCCTACTTCCTCTTAATACGTTGTTTGCTAGGGATTACTCATTACTTGTTTGCATTATTACTTATTTGCAGATGTTATTACTGCTCAGCTGAACATTTTTATTACTGATGAATGCCATATGCACCTGATTTCACACAGCACTACACATTTGAAAAGAAAAGAGCAATTGTACTGTTTGAGTTTTTGGGGAGATGCAGCTAATGGAAAAACGGTGCCAAAGTCCTTCAGCCAATCCTCTCCACCTCCAGCTATCCAAGCCAACCTGAAGACAAACTACACAGGTGCTAATTCTCTATAGCATGGGAATATTGAGAAAAGTTTAATACAAAATGCTGCAACACTTGAAGTCATTGCATTGCATAAAGCCCAAGAGGCTTAAAGGACATCTCCCATTCTTTGATCTACAGCCTGAGACTCCAGCTTGGAGGGGAGTCAAACACAGCAGGGGCTTCCCATAGCTTCTGTCTTACATTTCCCCACACCTATTCTCCAACAGGAAAAGATTCTGCTCACTGATACCCAGAACACACCCTTCCAGCAATTTATCAGATCAAGCACTCAGAAGATTCAAAATGAGAAATTCTGTACAGTTGAGTGTGAAGATTCTCAAGCCCAGCCAACCACAACCTCAGGTAAATGTGAGGACAGTATGACTCTGCTACCCTGGCTTTGTGCAAGTGCTTCTAGAGAGAAGAGTCAGCATCAGGACAGGGATCCAAGTGATACTGGGAGAGTTCAGCTGGAATCTTTGGAAAGATGAAATGGACCAAAAAAGTTTTTCCAGCTTCTTTTCCCAGAGGACAAAACCCTCTCTGTTATTCCACTTATTTTATCCCCATCTTATTAACACACCTGCACAGGCACAAAACATGTGAATTACACACTTAAAACCTAACTTTGAGGAAAAGAAATCTCTCAGAAACTTTATAATCATAAAGTCACAAAGAATACACAGGAAAATTCACAGGTCTCAAGAGTACTTGCTTTTCCCTAGGATGTTGGCAGAACATCTACCTCATCTTTGTTCCAGGTTTGATACAATATTGTACAGAGCCAGTTGGATGGAAATGTCTCCAGTCTGCACCAGGGAAGGACTGGGGCTGTGCAAGGACAGCAGTGGGTGTTGGTTTGCAGCACACACAGCTCAGCTCAGCCCTACACTGCTGGATGGGAGCTGTGGCTGTGTCCCAGCTGGACAGCTCAGTGCTCAGCCTGTCAGAGATGGGCAGGCAGCAAACCATGGGACACTGCCAGGACTTGCTGGGGTGTCCCAACCAGGCACCCACTCTTGGGCTACTGCAACAGGAAAAACAGGCAAAAAACCCCTGAAAAAACAACCAAACCACCACAACCAAATATCCAAACCCCCAAAACCAAAACCCTGAACAAACACAAGTTTCACTACCCATGCTCTGGGCATGCAGCAAGCAAACCATTCCCCAAACTACTCAACTTGTCAGGGGTCCAGCAGAAGCAGAACAATTCTGCTACCCAGTACAACAGTCACTGTCTTATGTCCCCAGAGTCCCAGATCCAGCTGCAAACATTTCCCCCAGCTGCCCCTGGTCCCTCCACTGCCTCTCACCTGGAGCACAGAGAGCAGATAAATACCCACACTGGGGTATTTATGCACAGGCTTTAAAAAGCTTACACAGCAGACACTGATGGACTGCAAAGTGGGGCTTTTTTTTTTTTTTTTTTTTTTTTGTAACTTTCCTGCCAAATTACTTTGGGAGATTGAATGGTTAAGCAATTAAAAAGTGGTATTAAGTGGACTTTGGCAAATAAGACCCTGATCAGAAGAGCATTTTGCATGCTGCTCTCCATGTACTGTGACTTCACCCACTAGAACTCCAAATAAGAGCTAAAGGACCACAAGAACAAAACCAAAATCAGAGAGACAGAAACAGGCAAAGTTTTAACTTACCTTAACTCTTATTAGGCAGCAGGGTACCCCTACTAACCCAAGCAAAACTAAATACAGCAGAACAGGGATCGGTTCTTCCACCTTGGCCTGCCTGGGACACCTTGCCTACAGCAAACGGTTTCAATTACATGAGCCTGGCATCCTTTTTTGTGCTTTTAAGAGGATAAAATACTAGATATGGCTGTCTTTCCTTTGAAGTATTTGAAAGCTCAGTGTCTGAGAAGCATTAAGTGGTCAGCCCAGCTTGGAGAGCTGTTAATTCAAAACAGAGCCGTGTAACCCGCGTGGTTTGTTTAAAGCAAACAAAGAAAACATCCCTCTGTTTGAGACTCACTCAAAACTTTCTTAGCATTAGGGTCAGCTTTATTCACTGGAAAGTAGAATGAAACAGCAGCAAGAAAACCAGATTTATTTAAAAAAATAAAAAGCAAAGAAAGAGAAATATCCAAACTATAGTACAAGTAGAAGTTTTTTTGCAATCTAGAGTAGGAATAAGGCTAAAACCCTTCCACAGCCCTTCAAACAAGATTTGCCAGTCGGATGAAGTCTTACAGAAAGTATAAAATCCTCCAGAATTCAAGCTTGCCGTCACATATGATGTTTGTATCAAAATGTTTTAAAATAATTGAGAGCCTTTTCCTCAGCATCTATAGAAGCATCATTTTCCAGCAAATGATATTCCAGAAATTGACAGATAAAGGAACTGAAAATAAGTGTGGGTTTTTTTTTTTCCTACTGACTTGCATTAAAGTCATCACAGATGTTATTATAGAGTCTTGTAACTAAAAAACCCAAACCAAACCAACAACAAAACACCAACCAACCAACAACAACAGGAAAAAAAACCACCAAAAAAACCCCCAAAAACAAGTCATGACTTTCAAAGGAGTAATTTTTTGTTTGAGTAAGTCCCTTTGACAAAACTGAGATCATGCTACGTCATGATTTTCAAACTACTTTTTACTTTACAAAGTTTTCCATTCTAGGTTATTATAGCCATAGAGTACTGCTGCTAAATAAAATCAGTTTTGTTATCAAGAAGACAAAGCTCAACTTGTTGCTGCTCTGGTAATTAATTCCTTGTCATTTCACTTGGCCAGAAGAGGAAGAAAGGTTTCTTCCTGGATATTTTTCCATTTAGAGTCCTAAATCAGTTTGCAAGTTTCATCCATCAACCACAGAAGCAGCAGAACTTGTAACCACACAAGTGACAAATCAGTTTATAAACATTTAGAATTACTGTGTTTGCACAAGCTTTTGTATTTAACTGCATCAATTTAAGAGCAGACTTCAAGTGGACTGGCACATATGCTTAGAGAAGGCTTAGCTGTGATAAACTGACTCAGTCATTAAATACCTATACAAGAGCTCATTTTCTTCAGGGAAAAGATGGAGATTAATTGCTAATTTAGCTATAATCACACATTATAGAAGATGAATGGCTAGTTCATCCCTAGGGGGAAGAATTCACTAAAATAAAAGACTTCCCCTGCTTTTTATGCTACGTTAAGTATTTATCCACAAATTAAAGCACTAGGAAATCCTGAAAATGCCCTTTCACAATTTAAGTATTTTGGGAAAAAAAAAAAAAAATGTTAAATGTGTGCTTCTTAAAGTACTTAGAACTGCAGTATTTTACACATTAAAATATACTTATATTCCCATAAACACATACTGATGTTTTACTCAGAACTGTTTACTAAATGCAGTAATGTGCACTTTAGCCAGCACACTGGAGTCCAAGTACTGCTGATTTTAATAACATATGCTTGAACTCAGCTGTAAGATATGCACTAACTCCCTACAAGGAACATACATGTAAGTAATTTCCAGTTAAAATTTGACCCTGTAAGGACACAGATATTAGAGATAAAATATAAAATACACATTAAATTTCAAATAATCAGTATTAAAGACTTTTGGACAAGATGAGCTTTTTAACAAGAGAAAGAAATGTTATTACATGTCACATTCAAAATCAAAACACAGCTCTGGGAAGGTGAACACTTTGCTGCAGGAAGTCAGCAGCTCCCTGCTTCAAAGTTTTGAAAGGAGGCTTATGCAATGCAGAGTTCTAGAGATGGAAAGATTGGGTTCACAGTTATTAGCTGGTAAGAGAATAAGGAAATGAGTACAGAACACACAAAAAGGAGGAGATTGAAACTAAAAGCGGATTTTGCTCACAAGAGGTTTTTGTTCTTTTCTCCAGCTGCAAGATGCAAGACAAAAAGAACAGAATTCAACATAAGGAGAGACCACGAACAACTGGTTTATTTTGGCTTGTTCTCCTTAAATCCATATCTATAAAAACTTTCAAGAAAATAAATATTTTTCTTTGCTTCAACTGCCACCCACTGGAAAAGGAAAGCAACATTAATTCCAAATTGCAAGACCCAAAATAGGTCAGAAAATCAATATGACAGACACTGGTACAGATTACTTTAAAACCCTGGGGTTGCCTTGAAAACTCTTAGTGACACTTCAAGAAATCAGCAAGCTTGCAAATTAAACTGAAACAAAAACCAGGATACAGCAAAGAACCAGAGCTGCACTTCCTCTCTCCACCCTGGCCCTGGTGAGAGCATTTGGGTATTACAGAAGTTTTGGGGAGGAGTTCCTGAGGATGGAGCAGGAGGGGGGCTGGCAGCACAGGGTGTGACATGGACGAGCAGCATTGCAGAGCCTGGCATCTCTCATCACTCTGGGCTGCCCCTGCCACGCTCCAGGTCCATGTCTGCACACTCGTGGTACCTCTCTTTCCCACCTGCTCTTGCCTTACAGCAGAAATCAATCAACTTCCTTGCCCAAATAGCAGTTCCAGCATTCTGGCTTTCCCTTGTCCACCATCCCCACATTCCCTTCAATGGACACGTGGGGTGTCAGTGGTGCAGATCCAACAACTTCATCTTTAGGGAAATGGAGCCACGTGGAAAGCCTTGCTGAGTAAAAACCCATCCAGGCTGCAACAGAGCATTCTCACTTGCTTTGGACAAAACTTGTTCCAATTCTGGATCAAAGGAACCCACACATACACCTACAGCATGTCCCCAGGCCAGCCATGTGAGGTGCTGGCACACCAAGGCTGCACTGCAGGTGCAGTGACAGCACTTGAACAGCTGCACATGTGCCACAAACCCCACCCTTGCCTGGAACCGACTGCTCTGCAGGGAGGCAGCCCTGGGGAACCTGTGCCCAGGCTGCCACGGCTCTGCCAGGGAAGGCAAAATCACAGCTGAGACTACTGAGGGAATGAGACAGACACGCCCTGATTTCCTGCAGAGGAAAACCAACCTCTGGTGGAACGAGACCAAATACATGGGGAGAATCAGATTCCAGAGGACCTTCAAGAGTTAGGATGTATGTGTAACATACATTAGTGTGTGTGCAACAGAACAGATCCTCTGCAATTTCAGATGAACTAAGAGGTACAAACTGATTGCAGATTCTCTCACTGTAAGGGTCCAAGAAAACTGGGGAAAGGAAAAGAAGTCCTAAGAACCTCATACAAGCATGGCAGGGATTAACAGAGCGACCTATAAATTCTTAGTCAAAATAACGTTTCTTCAAGTAGCTTTTACTTGAAAAAAAAAAACAAATCCACCAGGAAAAAACACCTGGCAATATTCCCTCATGACAAGTCTCTTTTGTTAATGTAAAGGTGAGGAATCCCCAGTGGAATGACTTCATTGGACTTGCACAACAAGAGATGCTTCTTTCACTGGGCAAAGCTGGGGCCATGATACCTGCCAAAGTTGTAATACTGCTTCAAGCTGTGTCTCCTGCTCTCTAGTTCCCCAACGCGATTTTTTCTAGGCAGATGCTGTCTGCTGACCCCTGGTTTCACCTGTTCTTCCCTAACTTGTGCTTGGTTTGAAGGAATGAGGTAGATGGGGATGTTGGCATCTCCTTTTCAGCCGAGAGAACAGGAGAAGACACGTTGCAGTGCCAACGGCTCACTGCATTCAGACCATGGCAGAACTGGTTGAATTTTAGCTCCTCAGTTACCTGGGAAAGTGGAGGTTCACAGCAAGAAGCTCTTGCCCCTGGGATGCTGTTTCTTAGGTAAACGTGTCCAACAGAAATCGCAACTGCGGGCTCCTGTCAGCTACTGAGGAATGTAAGCAAATGTAACCTGAGAGGGCTCACAATTCCCTGACACGCTAATCTGCTCTGGATATTTGGCAATCAGCACCCCCAAGTCATTAGTGAGACTATCTGAGTTCAGCAAAGGCCACAGTCATCAGACACTTAAGGAAACAGCTGAACCCTTGTTGAGCAATTCACAGCTCAGCGTGAGCGCAGCATTACAGACCAGCGCACCGCATGGGAACAAATGTCATCACCATTGATCAGCAAGTGCAGGAACCAATCTACTAAAAAAAATATTTAAAAAAACCCAAATCCATCGATACTGAAACCATCCATAGTCAAATCTACTCCTACTTGCAGAGATACTTGTTTGACTAAGGGTTTCAGATCTAGTTCGAGATCCTTATCAAAATTATAGAATCTGTCTGCACCTGCTTGATGTAAGGCAGCCATCTGTGCTCATTCTTACAGGAACATACATGAAATACTTTTTTTTTTTTTCTTCAAATAGGCAAGAATAAATCTTACTTTCACAAGAATTTTTCAGTAAGATATTCAGACAGTTCCTCAGCAGTTTCTCCACAGGCCCTAATGAAATCAGCGAGGTACAAAGTACCCATTTTGGTTACAAAGTCACACCAGCAAAACGCAGTTACCAAGAGGCATTCCAAAACATATCATAAACATCTTGAGATAAAACTTACAGACCAGTCAGTGTCATATTTCAAACATGACAGTCTTTCGGAGTTACTGCACTATGTCTATTTATCTTACTTTTCCATGAGAATGAAAGCTGAAAGCACATGATGAACGCTGCTGGTTACTGGCTGGGCCATATCTTCCTACCAAACTTCTGCACACAGGACTTTTTGAAAAGGAGGGACTGTTTCTTTTAAGAAAGAAATACAAGATCCCTCCTTTGTTCATGCAAGAATCAAATACAGCCTCCTAAAAAAGCATAGTTCAGACATCAAACAATGTGTTAGCAATTGCTTAGCTACCTTTGTACTCAGAATTTCCCACACAAAGGCAGACTTTGAAGCCAAGCTTAACTTTAAGTTTGGCTCTTAAGACAGTTTTGATCATCTTTTCCAACATCTATCCACATGTTCAAGCATCTAAATCTTGAAAAAAATAAAAGTTTTACTATCAGAAAGAAAAATCTGTTATCACAACCAAAAATCTTTCTTCCTTAAACTGTCCCTCATAGTGAATATTGATACATTCAATGCACTGAAGTAAATTAAATATCCTTGAAATGATGAGGAACAAAGTGATCCGGACAAACACTCAGTTTCAAGAGTTCCTTTGGCAGAAGAGCCATGGCAAATCTTAAAGTGCATTTCCTCAAGAAACCAGAGAATATGAGAGTCAAGTATACAAACCAGGATTTTATTAGATCTCTACTAAATAGGTGTTGATGGGGAGAGGAGCAGATAAAATCAAACACTCAGAGCAGCTCAATGAGTGCTAAACAGCCATGTAGTTTTCTCTTTGTCATCTCATCAGTAGAAATTGATCAGAAAATAAACAACAAAGCTAAACCAACACAGGTCCGGGCTTCCAGCTCCAGCTCAGTAGTGTGAATTACATCATAGCTCAGGGGTGTGGGAAAATGAGCTGAAGTTTAGATTTAATGCATATGCTTCGAGATGTGCTGCATCGATAGCAGGCAGCCAGGATTAAACCAAGTCCATAAATACCTAAATCATTTATGAGACTGCAAAGGACTAAACCAAACACAAATTAAAGCCACTCATGAGAAAATGTACACCACATTTCAGAGATTTTCAGCCATCCAAGAGACGAGAAACAAGATCCTAATTGAGATAACTCCTCTGAGCCCTGTGGGCTGGAAAGGATGTCAGCCCACATGCACCTCTTCAGAAGAGAGGGACACCCTCCCTAAGGGGTCTGGGAAGAGCCTTGTGTCAGGAGGGTCTCTGCCACAGACACACAGCAGTGATACCCTGCCCTGTTATCCAGTCTCCAAGGAGCTCTCCTGACTCCACTCCCACTCGGCAAAACTGGAACCACTCGGTTACATCTCAACCAAGACAGACCACAGCCTGCTCACAGCCCTAAGCAGAAGTACAGGAAATGGCAGGATATGTACACACATTACACATCTGCTTTGTTCTCAAAAGCAGGTTGGAATTCAGAACAACCTTGTTCTGAGGCACAGAGAGGTACTGCTGCTTATTTTATTTTTAAGTTTGATAGTTGGCTGATTGAATGGGAGGAGATGGCAAGCACACACACTCCTCCCTTAGCAGTCAGGCAAGCATCATCCACGGCTAAAAGCTTAACATGGATCAGTTCCATGAAGTTATCTGTGATAGTCATTCCCAGACTTTATGGATGGTGATTATTATCATATGAATACCAACTATGCTTAAGTATCCTTAAATAAACTTTTCCAGATAGAGCATTGCACTCAATGGCAAAGCAATTACCAGAAAACGCATTAATTTCAGTAAGAGGATACCATAAAAAGTATTCTGTGGTTTTATGCACTTTCTTGGCTTGAGCAGTATTTGCAAAGAATTTATTTTATGGCCTGCCTCTCGGTTTTGCAGCTATTGATATAAATCTGTGCTGCATCACTTCCATCTTTTAGTCAGAAACTATCAGCTATATTGTCAATAAGAAAAAAGCAACAGGTTCAAAACATAACTTCATGGATGTTAGGGCACCTTGCTGTCACCAAAAAGCAAACATAATATTCCACTTGCATAAATTTCAATCTGAAAAAAAAAAAAAAAGCCAACAGAAAATTACTGGAAGCACACAGATACACATGTCAGATTTGTATCCTCTGTAATAATGTCCCATGCAATAACAGAGCCTAGTCTAGAGCAGACCAGAAATAAATCTTGCATGACTCTTGCCAAGGTCAGGTTTGTGCAGTTCCCAGCACTCCTGTGTGCTAGATCCCTCATTTCTCTACTTTTCCTGGTGTCTCTGGACACTGTACAGCTTCCAGGCATAAAGGCAGTATGATAACCCAGGAGATCCTGCAGAGCTAGAAGCAATCCACTGCTTCCTATGGAGCAGGTTTCTGCTCAAGTACTCAAATACTGTAAAAACCTGTCGGGCAGCTCCGGCTTGAAGAGGCAGTGTCTCTTTAAGAAAGTGTAAAACCTCTTTCGGGTAGAAATAACTGCATTTAAAATGAGAACACAACAGAACACAACACAGGGCACTTCAGCATTATTTTACCAAGGCTGTAAAGAGCTCTCCCAGGCTCATTTCTGTTAATTGCATCTTTGCAAAGTGCAGCCAAGCGGATGCAGAATGATTACTTTTAATGTCCTACCCAAATGGCTCTGAATGGGTGCAGCCTTCCCCCTTTCCTTATTCCTGCTCCTTGCCCTTTGGCTTCACACGAGCTCTACAGAAACAAATTCTGCACTGGGATTATGCACATAAAGGAAGACTCAGAGAAAGATGACAAGTTCTGTCACAGAGCAGCAGTTAAAAACTATTGGAACACAAACTGGTTTGGTGCTTTTCAGGCAGCTTTTGGACAGCACCTGATAAGAAGAATGGAGAAGCTGCATTCAAATGCAAGGATAATCCCAGAGTAAAAAGTCTCAATCTTTCTCATCAGTGGATGATTAACAGAGGAATTTGGCTCCTAATGAAGTCAGCCAGCCCCCAGACTCCACCGGTAAATCCCTTCTTGTCACCTTTCACATTCAGCTCTGACTCATCTGCCACAAGCAGTCCAATCCCCAGCCTATTCCTGTTTTTCCTCCGTTCCTTCTGCAGTAGTTGAAGTAGACACTTTGCAAATGCAGTGAAGGGGATGGTGGACTACAGGCACACAGTGCACTGGGACCGCAGCAGGAAGAGACACACCTGAGTCAGCTTTGGGTGGCTGCAATACCCGAGTCAGCGAACACATCCAGGCACACACCTCAGTGCTGGCCAGCCCCGGTAACACATTGACACCGCAGACCCTGGGCCACTGCAGCTCCGTGCAGAGCAGCTGCCCTGGGGGAATTTGGCACACTCACACTGCCACAGTCCCACCTCCAGCACAGCTGGGCACGGGGAGGGGAGGAGGGGGCTCCTCTCTGCGGGAGCAGCAGCCAGAGCTGAGCTCCAGCGCTGGATGGGCACAGGGCAGATTTGTGCCTCTGCACAGAGGCAGGTAACAGCAGCCTTCAAATGGGAACAAGGATGGATGGTTAATTTAAACTGTTAGGCCCTGAAGTACTCACCAGAATCACATGTTAAGGTTGGTAAGGACCTTAAAGACCGTTCAGCCCCACCTTCCACTAGAGCAGCTAGCTGAAAGTCCTGCTCAGCCTGGCCTTGAACACTTCCAGGGATGGGACTTAAACTGAATGGACTTGAATTGTAATGACTGTGGCTTTTAGGTATCAAAATAAACTCAGAGGCCTGAAAGCTCCTATGCTTTTCCCAGGAAATCAGTTACTTTAATAACAGGTGGCAGCTTTCCAAGATTTATTGTTATTTCCTAGGTCTATGTAGCGTCAATTATCTTTGAGAGATTCTTCCAAAGATTTCTTTTTAAGAAATGTACCTAGAAAATTTAAGTTTTTTAGTTTAGAACTAGTTTCTAAATAATTACCTCTGTACAGAGTATCTTTTCATCTATGCTGAGATCAAAAAATAAAAATCATTATGCTATTTCACTGTTCCACTCAATAAAAAAAATAGGACCCTACTGTATGATTATGTCTAATGAAAAGGTGGGTTATAATTCACAAAGCACAAAATGGCAAAAAAATTAACAATGAGCTCTTTTCTGGTGATAAGAATATTAGCATCTTCCTGATCAGTTATGTCACACAGTTTGCCTGAGCAGAATCACCTTATAACTCTCCCACTACCCACACAGACATCACATCTGGGTAGCTGAATATATTTTTCTGTAAGTTTGTATCAGCCACTGAGTGGCAGCAATTCCTTCATACCTAAATCTGAATTATGAGATGTAGGATGAAAATCCCAAATCTTAATTCTTCTGTGCTGCCCCTGAGTTCTTTTGTGTTTAGCAGTACAGGAAAATAATAACAAATGAAATATCTAGTGCAATATCAAATGAAATATCTAGTGAAATATCTTATTGAACCTTTCAATTTTTTAGCTGTCAAAGTTCCAAAAGTATTGCACTTCATTCGGAAAATCATATGTCCTTGGAACTTGTATATTTTCAATTTTACAAAACATAGTAAAACTATGTGGGTCAAAGAAACTGAAATGCCAGCATGCAATAATGTCTTAAATTAAAGCACACATCTGTATTTTATGATGAAAATATTTCATTTTATTATTATGAAATATTTTATTTCATTATTATGAAATGTTTTATTATGAAATTAAGATGAGGATGAGAAACATTTAAAAAAAGAAACCTAAACCCATGTTTTGCAGACTTATGTTTGCTTCTCTCCTCAGTATTTGCAGGTTTCCACAGCAGTGACTTAGGGTGACTGAAATCTATCAGTCCAAATACAAACAGCTCATTTTTAACACAGCCATTTTCAGGAACTAAAATAAACAGGAAATCCTGCATATACACTTAAAAAATGCTTATGAATTATTGCTTAACCACTTAAGAAACACTTCTTCATAGAGTTCCTGCTCTGAAATCTATGCTGGTTAGAGCTTCCTATTTGATTGGCACAGTGCTGCAAGGCATTATTTGACAGATGGAAAGCTGAAGAGTTAATTTGCAATTACATTGTTAATAGACTATTGACTGTACAAGTCTGGAGCAAAAAAGATTTAAAAGGAACTAAACTGCAAGGGTATGAAGGATTTGGATACTGATTATTTGTAGAGATACTAAACATTGCAATCAGGCTTTAAATGAGTCTCTAAAACTAGGTAAAAATCTGGTACTAGAACTGATTCTCCCACACCCATCTACTGTCTTAGTTCTCTCCGTGAACATATCAAGGGATGGGATACAGGACAATGTCATCCTTGCACATGAGGTTCCGATCTACACTCTACTCTGTGCTACTTGGACAATCTAGAAGTGAAGTGGTGCAACAGTCAGGGCCCGCAAGTAAACTGATGTCAGATGTAACCACAGAACGCTGTAATCCAATTATTTTAATATTTCATGCCCTAATGCAAACGGGAAATTCTCTAGCGACGAACTGAAAATTGTTTTTTAATAGATGCACGCCTGGCATGTACGTACACAAAAGCATCAGGCATTCCTGCTCCTTCATATCTTACTGTCTGTCGCCATTCAGCTGGAAACCTGACCATCTGAAAGACTGCGCGTTTCATCTGCCCAAACTCACGGCGGCACGGAGACCGAAACAGAGAGTCGGGGAGGCTGGGTGGGAAAAAAAGTTGGTGCCATCAAAGTTGGCATTTCTGCCGGGAGGGAGCTCCATGTTCCTGTCAGGGACCGACCCCGGGGACGATCTCGCCGCCTCCCCGCACGGGCACGGCGCTCTCCCCGCGGCAGCGCCCGGCTCGCCCCGCTCCGTCCGCGCACCCCGGGGCGCTGGGGCGGGCCGGGCCCGCAGCCCCCTGCCCGCAGCCCAACATGGAGGCTCCGGTGGAGGCAGCCCCGGCCCGGGGCACAGCCCCGCCGCCCCCCGCCCTACCCCGGCGCCGAGGCGCTGCCCGGGTCACACGGGGAACGGCGGCGGAGCCCCGGGACCCTCGATCTCCCTCCCTCCGGCTCTGCCCGCCGGGCGCCCCACGGAAGGCGGGCGGGCCGGAGGGAGCCGGAGCCCGTCTCGCTTCCTCCTTCACCCCAGGCGGGGCAGGAACTGCCAGGCGGCGGCAGCGCCGCGCCGGGGGCAGGTACGGGCACTCACCGCGTCCGGGGAGCCGTCGGGAGCCGCGGCCGCCGCCGAGTTTCGGGCGCTGTCCCGGGAAACAGAGAGCGAGAGCGAAGGAGTGCGGGCGGAGCGGGGGGCGGGAGGGAGCAGAGTGTGCCCGGCACGGCCCGGCGCTCCCCGCCCCGCGCTCCGCTCCGCCCCCGGCGCGGCTTCGGCCCCGCTCACCTGCTCCTGCCACCGCCGCTCCTCCTGCCGCTGCTGCTCCTCCTGCCGCCGCCCCGCCCCGGAGCTGCCGTGCCCGGCGCTGGCTGTCCCTACCCGGGCTCCCCGCGGCTCCGTCCCCTCCCTGTTGTCCCGTGGCGGTGGCCGCGTGTGGGAACGCCCGAGCCCTCAGCGGGAGCCCCGCGCTGGGCCCCGCCCGAGGCTCCGCTCCGCACCTGGGCTCGGTGCCGTGCCGAGGGAGGGGCGGTGGCCGCGGCAGCGCTCTGGTGGGGTTCGGGGCTCGGGAGGTGTTGGTCCGCTGGTCACCCGGACACGGGGAAGCACCGGGGTTTGAGGTGCCGGAGCTCGGAGCGAGCCCCTGCCCGGCGGGGAGCTGCGCTCAGGTGTCCTCAGCCTTTACTGTGCTCTTGGTTAAAACAGTCTTTAGTGGCTTAGGAGTCACGGATGTTGTTTTTTTATGGGGCCGAACCCCGTGGCTCTGTGGTCACTGGCGTCGCCTCAGCGAGCTCACCTCAGAGACCTCAGCCCTGGAGGCCTTCACCGGGGCATTTTGTGTCCCAGCCGGGGCTCCCCCGGTCCGTGCTCTGCTCTGAGTGATGGGGCTCGGTTTTTCTTCAAGTGCTGTGAGCGTATTTTAGGTATTTTAGGGATGGGGTGCAGCACAGGAATGTGTGAAGTGTAGGAGCCAGAGAAAACACCTCTGTACTTCAAGGCAGACCGTTGTCATCCCTTTTTAACTTGCAGCACAGGTCATGTATAATGCCCACATGTTTTCATCTTAAATGACCTCATTCAGCTCTAGCTGAAGACAGTGATGAAATTCCCAGGGTTTTTGTGGTGCTGTGGTAGCTGGGTGTTTCTCCGGGCAGGAGCCAGCCCCTGGTGTGCAGTGAGGGTGTCACCATTGCAGGGGCTGTGACCCAGCTGTCACATCGCTGCACAGTCCATCCTGAAACCCCACATTCCACCCGTTTGATGTCCAGCTTCTTTCCAGAACATTTCACTTGATAGTTATAAGGTGATGTCAAAGTTCCTTGCTTGTTCTGTCTGACATCATCTTGGAAAGGCTATAGTATGTATATAAATCAATCACTTTATACTTGGAGAGCCTAATTTGAAGAAACATATTTCAGAATTGAGAGCTCTAGTAGATATATCACAGTTTGGGTGAAAGCAAAGGAGCAGAGTCATCTGAGGTAATTTCCTTTTTACTTCTGCTGCAAATTAAACTACGTAGTATTTTGTACAGACACATGTTCTTATGCATGATTAAGTGCGGGGTGGTTTTTTTTGGTTGGAACATCTAAATAATGTTTTCCTGGTTTGGGAGAGAATGTCATCTGATTAGCTATGATGCTGTAATAAATTGTATGAGGACTCTCATTTAAAATTGTGTAGATTGCTGTTAGGCTGAAATCTGGAGGAGCTTTATATGCATGAGCAGTTCATTAATATCATGTTATAAAAGCAAAACTAAAACTAGTTTGAATGGGAGGAGAAAAAGCAGAAGCTAATTGTGGCAAGGAGTTTTCCTTATTTCAATAATTCCAGAGAAGTTTGGAAACAGTGCTTTAAAATATATTTTATTTAATTTCATGCTCTTTGGGTATTTAATGGCATGTAAGTGCTCAGAGAGAGTCCATTTTCCTTTGTGACCTGACCATATAATGTTACAGAAAACCATTAGTTAACTTCAGCTGTGTTTCAATAATTGAGAGCACCACTCTTGTCCAAGTCTTTCTGAAACAAAGAGTAATTTCTCATTTGGACTGTGGAAAATTTTGCAAGACCTAAAGAGCTTTGCCTCTCACGTCTTTGTTCAGACAATAAGTTCGAGTTGGATTAGGACTGAGTAAAGATGTAAAAATTTGATCCACAGGAAATGAAATATGAGAGTCTTCTCAACTATTAATGTGACTTTAGAAATTTGAGATGTTTCGTGGTACTGAGACTTTCTTGCTGCCTATTTTCTGTAATTTTTCCTATATAACTCAGCTGTGCTAAATGCATGGAAATGCTCCTACAGCTGGAGGGAGTCTTTCCTCAGAATAGATTGTAATGCAGCTCAGAAGGCTTTATTAAGCCATTTTATGTCCAGTGGATTTGAGAGGGGTATGAAAATCAGTTCCAAGTGAACATCCTTTAGCAGTACTCTCTGTCAGCTTCTAAGTAAATAGTAAGAAATGCTGGATTTCATAGTGATTACAGGGTAACTATTGGAAAGGAAAAGGGCACTACTGTCTCTGATCCTTTTTTCTGAAATGTGCCTTTGGATATTTCCTAAAAAGAAAACAGTCTCAAGCCGAGTTAAAACATTTCATCTCTTTGGTAGCTGGATAGACATCCCAGTAATTCCCAATCCCATGGTAAATCACTGCTTTGTTCCAGGAGATCTCTGGGGAGAAGATGAACTACCAGGGCCTCCCACAGCTGGATTTTCTTTTGTATTTTCACACAGAGAAAACCTCCTTTACCTGAGGTCACTTAATTTTTGCCATTGACAGGATGAGAGTTAGGGGTGATGTGACTTTGAACATGCACATTAGAAACAAAAGTTAGAGATAAAACTTTCTGCAGCAAAAATTTTCTAGTGGAAGTTGAGAACTAGTTCTCTGAAAATTTCTGAGGCAGGCTGGTGCAAAATCATTTTCCACGAGTGTATAATGACCTATTGTGAGCTGAAAGGCTACAGTATCTGTTACCTCCAGCAAACAAACCTGATTTTAATCCTCATGGCAGATACTTCATTTATGCAAAGATGGTGACTTTTGCAAAAGTGTAATTTCAGAACAGAAAACAGTCATGGCCGTTGGTGCCATTTCTTTTCACAGCCCCACTTTGTAGCAGGACTTCATTGGTCTCTCAGCCCCAAGCCTAACCACCAAATGCCTGCTCTCATTTCCTCTTCTCTGATAGTGGTGGGAGGTGTGAAGAGTCTGGTGGTGGGGGGAGTTTCCACCCATTACCTTCTACACGGGTCTGTGGTCTGTTGTGTAGATTCACTTTTTGGAGTGTTCTGAGCATTGTTCATTGTCTTCAGCTTTGCCTTAGGGCTGTGGTGAGAGGCTTCTGCTCTCTGTCAGGCTTTTCCTCCAGGTTTTCATGCTGCTCTCTGTGAAGGACACGAACTCTTGATGGATTAGCAAGGACACAAATACTGAACTTGGTCATGTGAAGGTCTGGCTGCCATAAACATTTTGGACTGATGCCCAAGTGAAGCAGGAATTAGGTTGCCTTTCCTGAAGTCTTGTAACTTTAGGAGATTCTTTTGGTAACAACATACGTTAATTTCTACTGCTTATTTTTGCAGGTCTTTATACCGATTAAGGAAGCGTTTTTTCTTTGTGTTGGTCTGCCTGCCATTTTTTCTAACTTGGAGCTGAGTTGTGTTTTTCTTACTTTGTCAGGGTTTGCTTCTGTGGATGTTGCATGTGCCTGTGCAGAGCTGTAATCGAGTCAGGAGCACTCTGCAGGGAGAGACTGTGGGAAGGCACTACACCTAGGAGAAATTATCCTCTCTGTGCTTCATTTACTGTGCTTCAGAACTTGAAGATGAGTAATGTTCTGTGCCTAGCAGAGTTTAAATGGAATGATGGGTTTATTTTCTTTTTCCTGGAGCATGAGATGTAGAAGTTAGTGGCTGTGCTGGGGAAGATCCTGGTGTCAGAAGCAATCATGTGAATTTCGACATGTTTGTGTAACTGAGTTACTGCAGAGCCTTTTTTGTTATCAGAAGAGAGTCTTAAGAATTTGAGATTAAAGTGAGATATGTTTATATCCCAACCTCCCCAAAGTTCTGCTCATTTGAAGGAACTTTTATATATGATTAATTTATAAACCAGACAAGTGAATAGTTTCCTGACAGTTTTGCTGAGATGCCTGTTTAGAGCATTGCCAATTCTTGTGATGTTTGGTGCCTTTAAAGCCTTACTTCCTTGAGGAAGTAATTGCATTGAAATCTTAGGCTTTTTTTGGTCTTTCTTAAATAAAACCCATTTTTCATGTTTGTCCAGAAGGTACATGCACATGTCATCTTGGAGTTCCTAAAGGATTGAAAATCTGGGCTACATGTAAGAGGAACCCAAAATCTCTTGAAGTTTTACAAATACCCCCATGCTGCCTTCTGTTGTTGAGGGTAGGAGACTGATCCCTGCATTTTGAGCACTTGATACTGTAGTTAGTTTGTAAGAAGAATAGAAATTATAAAAAGGTTTTTTTGGTGTTTACTGCCTACACCCCCCTACATTTGGTTTCAACATGCCAGCTGCCAGTGTTGATTCTGAGCAATGTAAGTGTTCTACTTCCCCTTATGACAGCTTTTCTTTGCAGTTAATATAGATGGGAGAATAAGGAAGTGTATGTATTGATGCAATTTTCTTGCTCACCACAGTCCTATTCACAGTTATATTCCTCTGAGTACTGGAGAAAACCATGCTGTGGAAGAACACAAGCAATGTTTTCTGATTTCTTGGTTGGTCTTTCAGCTCTTTTGGAAAAAAAATATTTTTGGTGTTAATTTAAGGTTTGGAAGATTAAAGATTCTGTTTGTGCAAAGAACAGAGGCAGCATAGAGGGGCACAATTCACACTCTGGTGTTCTCAGGCAGGGGGGATTTTTTAAAATTTTTTTTCCAAATTCCTTTTGATTTGCAGCTGAAAGTTGTCTCATCAATCAACAAGAACCAGCTGGAGACGATGAAGTGAATGAATTTAGACCATCTCATGACAATAGCTTGTAGTACCTTCAGCTTTTGCTGCTCACCTGGGAGGAATGAAGAACCTCCTCAGCTGCCGTGGAATCACCTGAGGCAACACAGATGCCTCCTGCTTTAAGAGTGATCTCTCAAAGGGGTCAGGTATCAAAAGCTCCAACGCTGAGGAAATTCTGTCAGATTCTGTTGTTTGATGACAGGGTAAGATGTTAAGATAATGCACACAGGCTTTGTTTTGGTTTTAACCCTATCTCATTTGTGGATATTTTCTGTGACTACAGCTGCTGTGCTCCTTTAAGGGATGGAAAGAGGAGGTTAAGGGCTGCTGGTCAGGCTGCTGCTCTGTCACTCACCTGGCACCAGGTGTGGCTGTGGGGGGAGAGCAGGTGAGTGTGGCTGCTCTCCACTGTCTGCCCCTGCTGTGATTTATCCCCATCTCAGCAGGGAGAGGCAGCTCTGTCCTGCTGTCCCCTCAGTGTAGGAGTAGGACATGCCAGACACAGCAGCAGAAGCTGTGCATCACCCATCCCATCCCTGGGACAAAGGGCCAGTGCTGTTTTTACAGATTATTGTCAGATGGTCAGAAGGTATTAACTGAAGGTTTTCCTTTTATTGGTGTAAATGGTTATCCAAAAATGCAAACTGCAGTGGCATTGGTGCATGGGGTTGGGTTTTTTTGTCTTAAAATGCTTCAGCTATACTGTCAAACAATAACATGGGTCAGTCCCACACTGTGACTGGAACAAGGCTTTCTTTGCAGAAATAAAAATTCTCCTATTGTGACCTGGTGTGAGGATAGAGGAGTACTTGAATCCTAATTTCATTTATCAGTTGTATAATTTTAAAGCACAGTTTGGCAGCTGCAAATGAGCAACTTTAGTGGCAGCTAGTACCACTGACATTTAATTTTCAAGTATTCTTTTCTGCTTGGGCTGTGGGCTTGGGCATTTTCCCTCGTTCAAGTAATGATTAATAATCCTGTTTTCATGTCTTTCAAGCTGTCTGTCTTAATAAATTTTCTTGCCTGTACTGGTGCACATATTATTTAAACCATTATTATGATAGTAATTTAGTAGGATTTGTTTTTATTGCTACAGCCATTGCTGCTATCAAAAGCCAAACACAGTATCAGTGAAACACGATAGTGTGTAAAATCAATCCTAGTGAGCATTTGAAATGAAAGCAAACACCAATAACGAAAGTGCAGACTGTGTGTTTGCTCAGGAGCAGGGTGGAGGACCGAGGTCACTCACCCCAGGCACGTTGCAGTTTTGGGGAACCACGGGGGCAGAGCTTGGTGAAGTTGATATTTGGAGTCAAGGCACAGATGTTGAGTCAGGAGACTTCAGAGAGAGAGAGACAGCTCTCCTCCCCACACTGCCTGTGGGTGAGAGATGGTGTTTGGGGGAAAGAGCTCTGCCTTGGGCTTGCCTAATAATGGGTGAGCCATACTCCCATTCCTTGTGCATGTCTGCTGCTGTTGGTAGCAGGGTGAAGGAAGGGTTTGATGTTGCTGTTGAAATATGGTAAAATAATAAAGGCACTGAGAATATTTACTTTTCAGTAATAGGCTAAAAGTTGATTATTTCCCTGAAGACTTAGCTGTATAAACATAAATTGAAGCTGCTGTCAACAGAGTTGGAAAGTCTATGTGCAGCAGAATTACATTGCAAACATGTTTGAAGACAGGTTATGCTGTTGAAGGCTCTGTACTGTAGCCAGACATATTTCTTGAGTAAATTCAGCTATTTTTACCTCTTTGCAACTGGGACATTAATTTTACTCAGCAATCTGTTATGTTTCTTGTCAAAAAAAGTTAATTTTAAGGGTGTTAAAATCCTATTCTAAAGAGGCTGTAGAGCTGCTGGGTCTTGATGCCAGTGTGGTGTGTTGTGTCTGCTGAATTCTGGTGTGTGGCCTTGCTCTGCCACACTTGGAAAATGTTTATGGGGTCAAACCCAGACTTCTGGTTAGTGTTGATCTGACCCTATATATAGAAGTGGTCTTTGAACCACTTTTAAATGCATGCAGTGTAAGTCAGTTGGTCTGTGATCCCTTTTATTTTTGTGAGCTAATTATTTTATGTATAATTAAATCACCTGAAATTTACATATTGTTATATATAATTGAATAGTTAATGATTTACATATTTTACGTTCTACAGCATTCCTGAATATATATGATCATTCAAGCCTGGATGATCTACAACACACATGAATGTATAGGAAGTTTTAGTAGGCTTAGTGTCCTAGATCACCACAGAATTTTTCTTCTAGTCAGGCTGATATTAAATATGATTCACAGCATGTCATTCTTGTGATTCAAAAGGTGCCTGTGTTGTTTTTTTTTTTTTTTGTGACAGAAAGATAAATGGAAGAACAATTCAGATGTTCAAATATTAACTAGCTGCTTTTTCATGCTGTTAGTACAGTAAATTCTACTGCTAAGGACAAGTAGGTGCTGTTTTTCTTTATTGGTCACATTCTTCCCATGGTTTTGACTTGCTTGAAGATTAGAACAAAACTTTTAGAAGGACAGGTTTGCCATGTTTCCAACTACTTTTACTCAGCAGAATTTCAAAGACTGTGTTTGGAGGCAATTTCTTCTAACATTTTTTCACTTTTGTCTGTAGGAAAGTGTGTTATACATGCAGGTTTAGAACAGTGAGGAAGCTTTTATGAGCTGGTTATGCAGAGGATGGCAGTGATATAAATCATTTAGGGGAGGAAGAGGTGAGAGAGGAGGTAATAATTCCCTAATGGCTGTCCAAACTTTGTTTCCAGGTAGGCCCAGAGCAGAAGAGGGGAAGTCATTCCTGGTCTTGTTAAATAAGTTTTTTACCTGCTCAAGCTTTTAGGAAAAAGTATAGGTTCAGAAAAAACTTCAGAGCAATATAGGACTTCAGAACAATTGTTTACTCTCTGTTAATGATTTTATATCCTCCTCCTCCTTGGAATATACCTGTTGTGCAGGTCCTTTATAGCAGTAGGGCAAGCTCAGGTTGAGTGAAGGGTTCATACACTTTGTGTGAATGTAGATGAATGCACTCTATAGAAGGAATAAAGTGTCAATAGTGCTAAAAAAATAAATTAGGCATGTATCTGTGTCAAATCCATGTGTTTACAACTACCCTTTAGGGATCAAAGTCTTGATGTACCATTTTAGTTTTTATATATCTAGGGAAAAAACCCCAAAGACCCAATGTAATTTTGCAATTTCCTCTTCAGAATTTGTGGGAGCACACTTCCTGAACCTACAGGTAATTTTAAATGGTTCTTTCCTAGGCTTCTTCAGAAGGCAAGGCTCTTCTACCAGCAATTCAGAGCACCTGATCCAGACTCCTGTTCTGAGTTGCCCTATGGAGGATGGTTTTGTTTTGCATTGACTGCAGGAAAAGCTTCTTGCTTAAAGCAAATGCTTGGAATGTCTCCTTAAGTCTCATGTGGAAAAAATCCCCTCTATTTCGCTCCTCTGACTGCAGCATTGACTTGAATAGTTTGATAACAAATATGTACAGTTCCAATTCCATTCAAGTTATTTGAGGCCAGACAGAAAGTCTGAGCAGAGCTTTTCCTGTGCACATCTCCTGCATGGCACAACTCTGAGGTGAAGGGGAGGCAAATTTTACCTTGTGTAGGTGCTGTTTTCTGTTCTGGGTACTTTACCTCTTAAGTCTGACTTAATTACTTGGCTGCAAAGCAAAAGGAAAAACTGCTAAATATCTGCCCACTGTCTGCATGGCTCTTTGCACAGGGGGGACAGACTTAGCAGCTCACAGCTGCTGAAACAGGGAGTCACATCACCCCCATCTCTGTTCCTGTCTTCCTGCCTACGTGTTCTCACTTGTGCCAGCTTTGATGCTTGCTGGAATGCTTCAGGCTTTGATTTAACTCTTGAAATATCTGCAAGGTATTCCAGGGAAAAAAATCAAACCAACACATCCAAACCCCAAAAAACCATGGTCCTTTCTGGCTTTTTATTGAACAACACAGACTTAATAATGGGTTTCTGTGCTTGAGAGAGGGATAAATGGAGAACACAAAAGGAGGGCAGCAAAAGTTGTTCTTTTTGGCAGCTGGAGCTGTTATGATGGCTGTGACATGTAGGAAAGAGCCTAACCCATGATGATTTTATCAAACTGGGTTTCAGTCACACGTGCAGCTCAAAGGGTTAAATTGCATTTGGCCCATTACTTTCTGAGCACCTGCAAATGCATGTGAGTTTTATGTCTGATGTTTGTGAGTGCTAAAAGAGAGCCATGTACTCACATAGCCTGCAATGCTTCCTTTGAAGTGAAGTGCATCGTGTGTGGGTCTCTGAGCTGCTCCAAGGGCTGACTGCTGCATTTCATTCACCCACCTGTAAACACTAAACTTGTCCTAGATAGTAAATGTTGTGCTTATTCCTTGAATCCTAATTCTTGTATTGGGTGTAACAAGAATTCCCCTTTATAAAATGAGAACTTCTTTGATGGGCCTCTGAAATTGCAGTGAATTATGGAATTATAGTAAAGCAGCAAAAAGCTTCAATGTCATCCTAATCTGAACTGAAACCTATTTAGTTTCCAGGAAAAAAAAAACAAATGCAGACTCAAGCCTTGGGGTCTGCTCCCAGGCAGGGTCCTGTGCTTTCAACTGGCTGTGTTTGCACATGGATCCAAATGTTCCAGCTTGGATTCATCTCTTCTTTACTTTCTCATTTTCTCCTCTGAGACTTCTCCTGCTGGTTTTGTCTTCTTGGGAATATCCTTCTGTTGGACATTCCTTCTGCTGTTATTGTTTGGATGCTTCTGTGTTCCTCTTCCTTTTTTTCCTTGTCCTTTCCTTTTGCACTTCTTTTTTCCTCCTTTTACAGGTATTTCTTGATATACAAAATACCTTTAGCTTTAGCCCAGCTTCTGGTGGACAAATGGTCACAAGGGAAATGTGCAGATGACTTAAACAGATGTTCCTGTCAAAGTCAAAGTATTTAACTCCTTTATTCCTGCTAGACAGTGCCTCTGATGAATGCTGCCAGAATGGTGGCCAGGGACTTGTGTGGCTCCTTTTCCCATTGCATTACTTTAACCTCCACCTAGGAGCTTTCAGGAGAAATGAAGGCTGCTGAGAAAAGCTTTTATTATTTTCATTGCCATGTTAATCTGGAAGTTGGTTGGTGAAGATCTGTGCTTGAGCCAAAATGGGAGAACTGGTTTGAACTGGATGAAGGAATCCATCCTGAGTTCTCTCTAGCAAGGCCTGGGTGAGTTTAATTTTAATCAACATATGCAGATTGTCACTGTTGGTTTGGTTTTGGGTTTGTTTCTAGAATTGTTGTTTTTGGGCGTTTTTTAAGTTGGGTTTTTTTCCCTCTGTGCCAAAACTGAAGATGAAATGTCAAGGTATTCCGAAAAGAAATTGTGTGTGCTCTGGGGAATGTTATTTGAATATAAATATATCCTTTATGCAAGTTGATTTTCATATTTTCTAATACTAGTATATTTAAATCACGTTATTTTTCATAAATTTGTGATTTGGATTATCAATTCTTTATTTAATCAGGGAAGAAGTACAAATAATTACTAACTGACAAAATATCCTAATAAAAATAGATGCACACGAGTACAGTCATCCTGAGCTAAAAATGCAAGAATATGACTGATTTTTATCAAGTGAGTTCCTTGTGAGTGCCTTTCAAGTTTTGGAAAATGTACAATTTCAGAGTTCAGATGCTTTAATAAGAAACCAGTTAAATACTTGAGTGAACTAATCCGTAGGCACAACAGGAACTTGATGGTATAGTAGGTGGTAAGATTCATTTATGATAAGTTATAATGGAATTTCCCTGGAACTGTATATTCCACCTACTTGAATTCACGTTAATTTAAAAGACTGGCAATGTGCAGCAAATGCCAAGACAAAAAATTGGCAAGTTATTGTAAAACATGGGACTAAGCATATGCCTAAGCCACTGCCTGTAGCTCCTGGGAGTTCTGGTGTACCCTGTGGTCTCTACATGTTGAACTTGTGGTTCACAGTTAGACATTTGTATTTGTCCAGAACATTGCTCAGGACAAATAGAAATAAACATTTGGATTTGTCCTGAGCCTGTGTGTGTCTTAATTCAGAGCATGGAGTCTGCACAGAGCAGGAAGAGCTGCACATCCCTCTTGAGACAAAATCACATTTGTTGTATCCAGTAACTGCAGTGGTGTGTTGGAGCTTTTCAGAATTCCTTTTTTTCCTGTCTATTTTACAATTATAGATAGGCAGAAAATCTCTAAACATTCCAAGTTATTGGCATATTAAAGGGGCAGGGTTGTTTTTAATGAATAACAGTTGGTTTGGGCCACTTTGAGCAAATTTCCTATTATTAATGGAATTTTACAGCAGTGTTGTTCTACTCAGGACAATCTGATAGCTTTCAGCTTTTAAATGTCTCTGCAGATTGAGGGGCACTTATTTGGGCATCAGGAATAATTATCACGTTAACCCCTTTTTAATATTAGTAATTCTAGTTTTGACAAAATAACTCGTGTGCATTTTGGTTCAAGCAATTGAATAAAGCCTCAGTAGATTGAGTCCTTCCAGGTAGTGATTTGTTGCCTGGACATGTGCTCTTTTTTCTTCTTTACAGCTTCATTAATAGACAGGTTCTAGAAATATTTCATTGAAGATAGTTCAAGAAAATAAAAACATTTAAAAGCTAAAAAAAGCCTCCCCAAAGCCACAGCAAAAAAAAAAAAAAAAAACCCTAAAGAAACTCTGGGATAAAACTTTTTTTTTTTTTTTTTTACTTGGCAACGTGTAATTACAATTTTGCATCTTAACTTGTCTTGTGAGTGATGAAGAGTCATTCCAGATGATTTAGCTTTTCTCGCTTTTTGCGAATACAAAGCTGTTGCTCAGATCTTGGGAATATCATGTGGGCTAGAAGTCTTGGCTCAGATTTCACTAGCAGGTACATTTTTCTGAGAAACTGGATGAATAAATGATATTGAAATAGGTGATGTAAATGTTAACACAGCTGATAGACTTTGGTGACATCTACAATATAGTATTATCATGAAGAGAAACCAATGTAGATGGATAAATCTACTTCCCAGAGAGTCTTCAAATTGTTATTTTTAAGAACTTATTATCCTACAGCACAGAGACAGCCCAATCTTATGGAGATTGCTATTGAAAATGTGCCTTATTTCCAGGTACATGTGAATGAGTAGGAATGATGGTTATGACTCCCAGGTGTGGGTGTTTGAAACCGTCCATCATTTCCCCAGTTACAAGTTTCACTCTGCAGGGTGCTGAAAGTTGGTGTGATGCAGGGAGGCAGGAAAGCTGCCTGCCTGAGGCCAGTGCAGCTCTGAACTGGGCACCACTTTGTTTTGCTTGATGGTTGTGATTGATGTGCGTGCCTGCTGTTTAATTGTCATCTTCCTGGCGTTAGCTGGTAGAAAGGATTTTCTTAGTTGTCACAGGGAATAGATTGAAAAGGTTGTGCTCATCTCCTCTTGATTCTCCAGCTCAACGTGCTGTTACCACAGTAATGAGGAAGTGGTCCCGTTTGGTGAAGGAGGTGGGAGTTTTTGTCTGAGCATTTACTGCTGAGGGGGTGGGATTGCAGGGGGAGTGTCACATCAGTGACTGAATAATGGTGGTGCAGCTCAAATGTCAAGAACAATTGTTTGTACTCTTACCCCGGGGAATGGCTGTGCCTAAGACACCCTCATCAAGCCCCAACCCTCTCTGTAAAAGAATATTTTCCCCAGAGTCTAAAATCAATATATCTAAATATGTGTTTGTCACCATTCTGACTTTGGCAGGATCATTAAGACTGTTAATTAACTTGACCAAAGTAGCAGTTTAACTGGTGCTCTTGTGCTGGGTTCTTGCCAGCTGTTTTCATATCACATTTCTGCCATATTCTGTAGAAATTGTTGGTACTTCAGAACATGCTTGAGAGAAGCAGCACGTTGTTCTTTGAGATTCTGATTCGTGTTTTATTTAACACTGCAGATGAGGAAGGTGCTGGTTTGCACCACTGTTGTGCCTGATTTGGGAGAGATTGTCTCTGTGATCCCCCTAAAGTGGAATGTGCTCCAAAGGAGGAGGTGTTTGGAGACCAGGAGAGCTGTTTTGTGATCATTTGCTCTTGCTGTAAGATGAAAATAATGCAGCCACCTATTGTTTTACGTGCATTGCTGTCTCCAGAGGAAATCTTTCCTCAGTGTTATATATTAATAGGCTGAGTTCAGCTGCAGGGCAAGCAGAATGAACTGCAAAGATAAAGAAGCCACGCCCAGGTTTGTGACGGCTGAAATTGCTCCAGTTTGGGGCTGCTGCTGTTGGGAAGTGTTCATGCATAGAGCCCAGGCTTGCAGCATGTGCTGTCTGGTTTCCAATAAATTTGCTTTTCAGAATAGCTTGCTACATATGGGGGATTTTTGCATATGTAACATAAAATAATTTAACACTTTCTGATTCTTTTTTCATTAAAGGAATTGCAAATATTTAGTTGTTATAATCTGCTTTTATTAGTGAAATCTTTTAAGTGCTGTAGAGTGCAAGAATGGATAGGGCACTCATGTCTCTGTACTCCTATGGCTTTGTCCTCAGCTTATTGCTAATGAATGATCTGTCACTTACAGCTTTGGTAATTTCAAACTATGTCCTGGACTGCTTACTGCTCCAAAAAGAGTTCTGATGAAATTCACTTGGTGTTAGGTGGGGTGCTGAAATACCAGGGCTCCCAGGCTTGGAATCCAGCAGCTGCATGATGCAGGAGAGAGTTTGGAAAGCACACCTTTAAGGAGGAGATGCTACTACTATTTCAGTGTTTAAATCCAATTTTTGACAACATTGCAGAGCACTCAGGTGAAGAGCTGAAAGTCAGTGCTCAGGTTAATCTTCCTCAGTGAGGAACAAAACCCTTCAGCACTGGGGAAAACCAGGATAAAGAGCAGCTCTGTGCACTCTGTCACCGTCCAGTTCAGCTGCAAACTTCACTTCCAAGTGCTGGAATCCTGAGTAACTCACCAAGCTTCGGTGTTTTGTTAGCTCAGAGTAGGTGAGGTTCAGGTAAGGAACTTCAGATGCAAAATCATTCATGCACAGAGTCCCCCGGGGATTTGAAGGAATGGAGTTCTTGGCAAGGGCAAACACCATCTTTAGACAAAAGGTCACCTGTTAGTGACCTTCTTTTGTGGTTTATTTGCATTATAAGTGAAACCTCTAAAATGAGATGCTTTGTAGAAAATGATCTAAACCAGCGGTGCTCAGGCATGTATTACAATCCATTGGGTACTTTTATCACAAGGAAGTTGGATGGCAAATGGAAACAGTGCAGGGTTCAGTTCCATGGCTGTTGAAGTTTGTTTACTCTGTCGGGAGCTGGTGCTTGTCCAGGGTGTCAGGTTTCATCACTCGGCGTGTAGCTTTACAAACCATCAATTGCAAAATCAGATTGATTTCCATCATGAAGCAGAAGATGCTTATCTTTGTCTCACGGACTGATTTGGCTTAAATGTGCTGTTTTCTGAGAAGGGAAAGCTGCTTTGTGTAGTTGATGAAAATGCAACTGCACGGGGGGAAAAACCCCAAAGAACAAAACACCAAACCCCAAACAACAGAAAATAAAACCAACCACAGAAGTTGTCTTTGACAGCAGGAATGTAATAGAAGGAATTGTATTTATGTCCCATTTAAAGAACATGAAAGCAGTTAGATGTCTTGAGATAACTTGTCCTTGTGAGATGGAAATGTTAATGATTCACGAGGCTGAATCTCATTTAAATGTGAAAATCCTTTTGCATCCATATTATTGTGCTTCCTTTCCTTGTCCCACATTCTTTACCGAACTTTGGTGATTCTGTTACTGTTTTTTCCCTTAGTTATTGAGTAAAGTTTTGGAGAAGAGGATAAATATTTTCCTTTAGTCAGATTGCAGTAGTTGTTGGGATATTAATCTTTTCTTAGAGTAGAGCACAGAAGAGATGAAAGGAATGAATTGTTCCTCCTTGTGCTCAGGGCATGTTTTCTGTGCCCTTGTGCCTTGTGATCAGCTGCTGCCAAGACGCTTTCCTGAACAGATCAAGTAACCCCAAACCTCATAAGCAGTCTCCTTGCTCCCTATTTAACAAGAAATGCTACTGTTTTCCTAATCCTATTATGTTCTTTGCAGAATACACTTAGCTTCCCAACCACTCATGTTGACTCTTTCATTTTCTGTTTGTGCCTTACTGTAAGCAAAAGAAATACATTTGAAAGAGCAAAGGTAAAAAAACCCCAGAATGTTTAATGATGTTACAGTCAGACTTAGTGAGCCATTACACATTTTTGGCAGGTCATATTTTTATTGTGTGATTCTTCCCTGTGGTATTTGGCTCTTGCCAAATGACTGAAAGTTCTGCTCTTTCAGTCAGAAACAGGCACAACGTCACAGGTGATAATTTTACCTTTCAAATTATTAGAAACCAAGACTAAAAAAAAAATTATCTAAAAAAATGTATGAAAATCAGGGAGTTCTTTACTTTCTGAATCTTAGGAGTGTGTTTGGCTCAACTTCTATCCTGCAGATGTGTTAGGTAAAAAGTCTTTGTGACATTCTCTTGTTATCATTTGAATTTGACACCTAAGTTTTTGGGAGGAAGAAATCTGTGGCTGGTTTTGGTCTTTCCTGTAGTTGTGCCTGAAAGGAGCCCTTTTCACCCAATCCTGTGTAAATTGAAATCCTGTGACTTGGAAAGATGTGACAATTGTAAGGGGGCAGGAAAGTAGAATATGAGGCTGAGTAATGAAGATGATGAATGGCATGGAGTGGGCATGTTAATATTACAGCTTCTGGAACTGAGGATGAAAATATCTGTATAAGAGGCTCACACAAACAAAAAGGGAAGGATGTCCTTTGATAAGAGAACAGATGATTGACCATAATGGGTGAGGGAGGAAAGTGAGAAGTAAAGTTTGCATCAATATCTTCATAATGGTGTAGAGAGAGATTTGGGATCAATCTACAGACCAGGGCAGAGAAAATCCAGCTCAAGCCAGAATTGTCTGAGAGTACCTTTATGGCCCTTCTTTAATGGATTTTGCTGGCTGGATATTTGAAATGCTTCTTCCAGGCAAGGAAGTAATTTCTTTCAGTAATTTTTTTCTTTCTTTAAAACTCAGAATATTCTGCAGTAACATCACAGCCTTGGACATCACTAATGCAAATCATTGGGTGTTTTACATGGAAAGGCTTTCTAAAGGATCTATGATTTCTATTTTCTTTTCATTACCTGTGATTTGTCCATGTGCTTACTTTAGACTCCTTAGTACTGGAAGTGCAGCTCTAGGATTCTTCAAGAATAAATTGAGTCTGAATGATGGATATTTCTCATCCTTCCATTTAAAAGATAAAGGATTGGAATAATAAAAGCTTTCTTTTTCCTAAGTGTTTCCTAGACAAAATTTACTTAATGTTACACAAATATCAGTGAGTCACGAAAAATCTCATTTCTTTTCACCATACACTTTTCAGAGAAGATTAAAATATTCTTTTATAGTCCTTCACTTGCTACAGAGTCTGCCACAAATGTTTGATTAGCCCAGTGATTATAAAAAACATTGTTTTCTTCTGGTTTCTATATCCTATTGAAGCAGAAGTCAGCAGGGAAATTATGTGTTCTTTCAGTGTTGAGGGTTGGCAGGAATGCTCTGTGAACTTCAGTCAGATTAAAATTAATAACCATATTTTCTATATTCCATCTGGCTAAATTGCCATGAAAGCTTTGTATTTTCTTCTGTTCCTGTGCACGGACACCCTTGCTCAAGAGGGATTAATGCATTTGGTTAGAAATGTTTAATTTTAATGAAAAGAACTCAGTCATGAAATTGAACATGACTTCTAATTATTGCCATAAAAACTTACTAGCAAGCTGTCATGACCTAATGGAGGTTTCCTAATGTAGCAAAGTAGAGGTGAAGCTCTGTACAGTGCATTGGACCAGAGACCAAAATGTAGATTTAAGGTGCTGAAGGTGATGGAGGAGTTTTGGTTGATGTTATGACAGTTCTGTCCTTTGATTTCAACAATGCAGAGCAACTGCTTTTCAAAACTCCTCTGGCTGTAAAGAGGTCAGTGCTGAGCCAAAGTGGAGAACCACTGAGTGGAGAAAAAACCACATATTTTAGTCTAATAAGTAGAGGATAAGTGTGAGCACCAACTAAAGCTAAGACACAGTTATGGCAATTGGGATTAGAGCCCTCGGATGGTTTCACAGTAAATAGGATAAAAATAATGCAAGTTACATGCCAGCATTCCTCACAGATAACTGAGCAGTGTTACTGTCCTGATTGTCCTTCCCTGTGCTTTCACTGGGGTGAATCCTTCTGTTGCCAGCTTCAATATTTCTACAACAATATTTTTTCTGCTACAAGGGCCAGGGACTCTCCTCTACACCAGGAGTGAAATAGACCTCCCTGTCTTCCTCAAAGTGCATTGAAAACCTTTTAAGGTGCAAGTCAATATACCTTGAGCAGGTAAATTTATATTATCTGGATGTAATTTTTCTTTATCAGCAGAATAAGTTTTTTGTAATTTCCAGAAACTTGAGAGTGCATTAATGTGAACACACAAATAACATCATAATGTGCATACTGGGCAAACTGTCTTAGCCATGTATGTTCATAAATATGTGTTCATTTTGTATCAAATAAGGAATTGTGAAAGTAATTTATCACCCTGTATGTCAACAGTCAAGAGACTGGATTCAGAGGACTCTGTCAATTAATGCTATTAATATAATACTTCATTTTGAGGAATATGTGATTTCCTGTCATTTTTCCTTTGGTCAGCTTCTGCAACAAAAGCTGGTTTAAAATATCTCAAGTTATATGGAAGAGGAAATCCCGAAACAAAATACCTGTCAGAGAGAGTTTCCTAACTTCCTTGTTTGTCTAACTGTGATTCACTTTCATTAATGCTGACTCAGGTGTAAATATTTTTTTTTCTTCTTATTAATGTTGCTGGTTTCATGTGGATACTCCCATTGACCTGATTCTTCTGGTAAGGGGTTTTCATACTGTGACTCAGGAGCAATGCAAGCCATGTGACAACTACTGGAAAACACCTGTTAGTATCAGGTAAGTTGGTATTTACATTTTGTTTATTCCTTCAGCTGAGAAATCTGGAAGATTTGCCAAATGTTAAAACTTGCAAGCCTTAAAGCTTCCTCTCACCTGAGAAACACACATGCCACATTTAATGGAGCACATTCTGAAATGAGGAATGTTCAGAGACCTGGCCTGAGGAGCAAGTTGTGCAGGTGAATGCTGACACTGCTGAGCAGCTTCACCTGCCCTGCTGCTGACTGTGTCCAGAGTGCTCTGGCCATGCTGCTGCAGCCACGTCCTCGTGCCTGAGCACAGGCTGGCACAGCCCCAACAACTTTGCAGTTCAGACTTCTCAGGTCTCTGTGAGGCTTCTTTGTGCCCGTGCCTCCTGTGCACTGTACAAGAAAAGGTCTTTTCTTGGCACTGCTGCTGGCTGTTTCAGGCTGCTGTGACCCTGCTAGTGGCCATCATCCAGACAGAAGAGGCTTTTCCCACATCAGGTTAAAAGTCTTATTTGCTATTTCATCTAAGAATTCCTGATCAGCTCAGCTGTGTACCTTGTTTTCTGTTTAAATCTTTGTTTTTCCTCATTAAGTGAATTGCAATGCTTAAAACAACACCAGGAAAACCCAGAAGTGGAGCCACAGAGTCGTGGTCCAGTGCTGTGCTGTATGTTCTTGTTGTTTGCATCGGCCTCAGTAAAGTTGACTGAATATCCAGAAATTGTCCTGGAGTGGTTTCAGTGGAAGGCAGCAGGAGTTTTTGCTCCAGTTCTGTTACTGTAGTAAAGTTCACAGACAATCTGCAGCTCTTCAAGGTAAAGTAACTAAAGGAGGATGATGGTTTCTATTCAGATGGGTGAAAAATCCCTCCTCTAACCTGCAGACCTCTTTAAGCAATTGGCTTCCAGAATAATCTTGCTGTAGGCCAAATGTTAATGCACATCACTGATGAACAAGGAAATCAGAATCTTTTTTGGCCTCACCTGGTTCTAACTCCTCAGCTATTTCTTTATTAATGGAGGTGCCAGGTGCTAAAGGGAGTCCCCATTTGTGCACTAAATTAATTTCTTCTGTTTTTTGTAATGAATTGCTTTCCCCTTGTACACCAGGCAAAGCTTCACCCCTCTAGGTTACATCTTTCCTCTTTTCTGCCTGCTCTGAGTCCCTGCAGGAGAGGAGTGGCAGGCTGTGTCCTGGCAGAGGCTGGTGCCAGGATGTGGTGCAGCTCAGGGCAGCCTGTGTGACATCGCTGTCCTGGAGCCCTGTCAAGCACACCATGGGCACTTTGTAATTTGAAGGCTAAAACTGAGATCTGCCTGAGCATTTGCAAGCCAGAGCCAAGAGGTAGAAACTCAGAAAGCAAAACCAAACCAGCCTTTTAGGCAGTGTCAGGAGGTTTCTGTAAAATTTGCCTCTGGCAAAATCTGACTTGTTCATTTTACAAGATGTTTGACTTTCTGTGAAGTCACATTTTGGAGCTCTGTGCCTTTGATTTGTCTTGGAGACATTTTGGGAGACTTTATATGTGATGGTTTCAGAAGGTTAAGAACCAAGCATTTCACTGCCCTGCATAAACCTGGCATTGAAAATATGTTTGTACAGCTGTCACCTTTGTCCCTTAAGCTATTCTCTTCTGTGGTCACTGCGTGTTTTTCATGTGTCTGTCAGATGACAGCCCAGGAAGGGACACACCTTGTGGGAAAAGATTCTTTAAGTCTCTGCCCTTTTGACACTGTTCTGAGTGGAGCAACAGCCAGAAAATCTTTCTGGACATTGTGAGTTCAGAGAGAGTTCATTGCTGAATAAAAATTCAGTTTTCTTGGACGGCAACTGGAATTTCAATGTGTGTATCAGAATTAAGTAGCAGGAAGGCATTTGGTTAAAAATGAATCAATTTTTATAGAATGCATTTTGGTGTGTGCAGGCTACAAAGGGATTCAAAATTAAATATTGTCTGGATCTTTCTGCACAGTTGCAAATTCAACGCAACAACCTTCTGGCTAAATAACTTATGAAAATAAACACCTAAAAGTGGATTCTTAAGCCTTTCTTGTTAGTGATGTCAGCTTCATCTGTCAGCAGTAAAAATACTAATTCACAGAGTTAAGCAATTTGGCCATTTAGAAATAAAATCAGAATTAATCTCCAGAAGGGAATAGGCTTTGTCCATTTATATTCTTACTCTGTTTCCCTTTAAGGTGAGTTGCCAAAAAATGTATTTAGGACACCAAATATGTGCCTTTCTAGTGTTGTATCACCCTATCTTACATCTTTATCTTGGGGACTTCTGATACTTTTGAAGATAGAAGAGCCTAGGAAAGTAATCAAGAGGTTTTGGGGCAATCCTTAGTTATATTATGTACTTTTTCATTCTGCTGTCCTGGTTTAAAGCTGTTCTGCAGTACCACTGTGTGGAAGTAGTGTTTGGGTAAAGAGATGCTTAAAAATAAGTATTTATGCTAATACAACGGCTGCAAATTACATGCTGCATTCTTTAGTTCTACTTTAATCTTTTTCTACAGCTTGAGAAGCAAAACAAAAATGTGAATATTCTAGGGAAATAGGTGATGACTCTCTTTTCTTATTCATAATTTGTTTTGGATTTTTCTTGCTTTTCCCTGTGCTGCTCTTCAGGATTTTTCATCCATGGGCACAGAAACAGGCGAGGCAATCAAAACAGGATGTGGAGCACTTATCCTCAAGATGCTTTTGGGCAGTGGAAATCACAGTTAATTGCAGCTAAGCAGTGGCATTTCTGATCCCATCACTTTCAGGCATGGTGTATACATTTTTACAAAAGCTGAGATCTGTGTTTTTCACTCACAAAGAAGGAAATAGATCTCATGCAGGGGATTAAAAGGAATCTTTCTCATTGTATGGGCTTGGGTTGTTCATTTGTGAGCACACCAGCTGTGATTTCTTGGAAATCTTATCTTGGTGTACCCTTTCAAAGAGCAGTGAAAAGCTCAGATGAATGCAGTCTGTGCTGGCAAGCTGAGAAGTCCCCCATGAGTTTTATGGAAAAGCTTAAAAATGGGTTGAGGGATTCCACTGGCTGGTATTTTTGGTTTGTGGTGATTTTATTTTTGTTTTTTTAAAGCCTTTTCATTCTGCTAAAACCCTGTTTGGTAAATAATTCCATATAAAACTCAGGCTTCATTCCCATTTGAAGTTTAATTTTGGTACGTTTTGCCAGGTGTGTCACCTGCTGCCATTTATTGAAAGCAAAGAGTGTTTCACTTTCCTTTTGAGGAAAGCATTTTCTGCTGATTTGAATATACATACACTCACAACTAAGTGATACCAAGGGCTCAAATGACCTTGCCCTCCTGCCTCTTAAGAATTTATTTTGCGTGACTTGCTGTGTGTTGGAGGGGCTGGAACAGCAGTTTTGTCAACTGCTCTTGTCAAGGGTTGTGCAGATTAATCATGTAATCATTAGCTGTGCTCCAGGCTGCTGTTTAGGGGGAGGCTCAGATGTCCCTGGGTAAATAACTGCAGGGAAACCTGGAGCTAATGAAATGTGGAGAGCAGGTACATCACTCACCAGATCCGGGTCAGGAGTCCTGGACAGCTTTTCACTTTTAGCCCTTGAGGGGTGTGTCCCTGTCACGCACTGATGACTAAACCCTTTCTGTGGGGCTATAAATACTGAGTGCACTATTTTGGTGCAGTACCTGTGACGGGCCCTGAGGGAAGGTCTCTGCCTCAGGAGCAACACTCCTGCCTGGCACCTCCTGTGCGCTGTGCTACTGAACCACATCCCTGGGCAGGTCGAGGCAAACAAGGCTGGCTTGGTTTCTAAGTTTTTATTTGTCAGTCAAATGTTAGCCAGTGAGAGTTTCTAAAAGAATTCAGCATGACCTGGAGGCTGAGTGCTTGTAACTGTTTCTTATTTCCAACAGAACAGACCTGTGATGAAAAACATTTATTGCTCTTTGCATAGCATTGTAGTGTGTAGTCCTAATTGCTGAAAAATACTAATTATCTTTGACAAACCTATGTACAGTGTAGGTCAGCACAGAAAACAAGTCTTTTTTAGATATCAGCGTGTCTGTTCAGGTGTGAGTGTGTTAGGCAGGCATTATAGATTGACCCTAGTTAACTTCACGTGCAGGGGTAGCAGGTATTTTTTCACCAGCCTTTAATCTTTGGAGTGGCTGCAAGGGGAAAGAACTGAAGTAGAGATGTGGCTTACTTGCTGTCATCTTGTAATATTCCTACTCCCACCCTTAAATTTTATCCATTATATTCCTCTTCTTAACCTTTGACTGGATTTGGTTGCTTATGTGGGCAGAGCCAAGGAGAAGACCTGGGGGAGATATCTGGCCTTGGGGCTCTTCTGTCTCCCTTCAGTGAGGTTCAGTCCTCTGGGGTGAACGCTGCCAGGAGAAACATGCTAACATTGCCAAGGAGAGCAAAGCAAAGTGTTCTCAGGTGCTTTGTTCTGATGCTCTGGGCTATGTGAAGGAACTTCTAAAAGCCCCCAACACAGATACAGGTGGGCAACATCTAAATTGGAGGCATATGTGCCCAGCTGCTGCTTTGAGCAGACTGTGTGCCTTTGACAGCATCTGGGTCCTGAAATAGAAGGGAAAAAAAAACCAAAACAAAACTTCATGTTTTTGGCTTGGTCACTGTGCTGTGTTGGGTTTTTTTGGCAGTGTTATGTAGAAGGAGCTGTACCAACTGCAAAATGGGAAAATCATTTGAAGTCTTTTATGACAGGGATTATTTCTCTGTGTCCTGGGGACTAATATGAGGATTTGACAGTTACCCTTGAAGGAATCTGAACTATGGGACATTTGAGGAAAGAGCCAAGGGATTGGTGGGAACAGCATTCTGGCAAGTGCAGCTGCAAAAACATGAAGCTGTTTCTCCCTAAAGATTTGGAGGAAAATATCGGTGTTTCCTTTCACAGCAAATCTTGGGATGTGTAAATGGAAAAGAGGAAGACAAGGGAGCTTTTTCTCTGCCTAACAGTATTTCTGAAGGGAGTTTGCTAAAGCTTGTGAGTCATATGATGTTATCACAGAGTATTTTTTCTGTGATTTCGTCTCTTAATTTCCATTCTGACAGCTTAAGTCTGGGTGAGGGATTTTCTCTCTTGCTCTTTCCTTTCCTTTTGTTCCAAAGTAGCTCCAACAAAACATTTGAAACTTTTAATGTTCTTAGTAGGTGAGAGGAAGACTTGCCCTGTCATCTCTGCTGAAGGCCTGTACTTCAACATTCCTAGCAGAGATATTTCTGTGCCATCATTATCTTTTGGGTTCCTGGTGGCCTTTTCTCTACCCTGTACCTCTTTGGAGAGATACTTCTGTGATAATGCACCGGCTTGCTGTCAAAATATGAGCAGGACAAGACTGAAAACTCCTAGAAGGGATAGAAATCAGCCCCACCTGAGGGATGCACACAAATAGAACCAAACCAAACTTTCAGGGAAAGTAATGTCTTTACTTGAGTGTTGTAAGCTCTCCTTTGGTCCAAACCTTTCTGAGTGACAAAATGAAGGCAGTTTTCAGTTCTGCTTTACACAGAAATCCATCCATAGAGGAGGGAAGAACATGAAAAACACAACTGTGCTTTTAAATAATAGTTTTCTGAGATGAAGAGCCATTGTCAGAAACCACATTCAGCAACACTATTAGCTGAAGACATGGAGGTAAAAGCAAAACCAAGGGGAAGCTTTGTCTGTTGGCCCTCAGACCACACAATTAGTGCAGTGGTTAGCTGGGGCATTTTAAAGCTAGGAATTAAGAAATTATTGGAGTGTTGGTAACTTTCCATAAGACCAAATGCACAGGGGCTGGTTTGTTGGTGATTGAGACAGAGCCTGTCATTTCCAGAGATCTAGTGAGAGTGGGGGGATAAGCTGGTGCTTTTTGTCCACTCTCTGCTGAGAATATTCTTTCACAAAGTCAAACATTATGTAGTAAGGTCTTTACTTTCTGATCAGATGAGGCTGTGGATTTGGGCAGCAGAGGTCATGAGATGTTTTATAAAATAAGGGTTTTTTGTGCTGTGCTTGTTACCCCCTTAAATCAGATCTCTGCACTTTACGAATGATGTGGAAGCAAGATCAGAGAGTCTCAGCTGAAAAGGGGTTTTACCTGTTAAAAACAGTTAAAACTCCCTTACTTTCTCTCTTTTGTTTGACCTAGGACATCATACCTCCAGAATCCATTCCAGTTCCCAGAGTCTTCTCTATCACCTAAAAGGAAAGACTTATACTCCCTATTACAGCCAAGATGTTGAGTGAGACAACATTTTATGTCCATCATTTTGAACAGTATTATTATCTAGTTTATGCCTTTCATGTAATAATACCAGACTTGCTGAGAAGAGTAGTTTCATGAGCTACTGGCTTGGCTGGCAGAGCTGCCCTGACAGTTCCCTTGCTTGCCCTCCCCTCAGTTCAGCAGCCATTCCTGTGTTCTTTGTGTAGTGGTGGTCTATCCCAGACTGTTGAAACCACCACAAAAACTGTGTTTCTTTAAAAAAAACCAACCCAAACCAAACAAAAAAAGAAAAAAAACCCCACTTGATCTTTTTACTGACCTGCTTTACAGCACAGCTGGAGTTGTTCTGGTATTAGTTCATTGCCAGACATGGACACAACAGGTGACCCAGCTCAAACTGACTTTGCTGCTAATGTGTTTTACTGAGGGCTCATGGTATTGTTTCAGTTTCCATTTTTCACAGAAGACTCTCACTGTATTTTCATGCAGTCACTGGGAAACTGTCTCCAGAGCTGCTGGAGAATCAAAGCATTGCTCATTCAATATTGGATAAATATTTAAGGGAATTAAGTCACCCAGCAGAGTGGATTCTGAGAAAAGCTTCACTGCTTGTAGGGAATACCATTTAATTTCTTGTATTGCTGGATAAGTTGTAGCTGTGTTATGTTGTCAGGCAGGGACAGTTTTTGTTGTGGAAGGTGGTTTATTATGATAGAGTAAGAACTAATTGACAGGGGCCAGATTAACCCCTTTTCTGGAGGGCCCTTGCCAAGGCCACTTTGGAAATACTAATAAAGACTTAACTCCTTATTCTCTGCAGACCAATCTTTCTGAGATCCTTCTACAGGAAATGAAGTTGTTTTGGGATTTCAGATTAACCCAATTCTTCAATGCCACAATTTATTTCACTGTGGTGTTTTTCATACACGGATATTTTCCACTGGTTGTTCCTCCCAGCTGACTTGTCCTTGCTGGTCTGACAATGCAGATCCATAAAATACAAGTTATTAGCAAAAGTTCCAGTTTGAGAACATGGATTGACTTGTACTCCTCCAAAGGTGTGAACTAGGAGCATCTGAAGCTGTTGCAGTGTTTAGCCAGACACTCTGAGTGTAGAACTTGGGCTGCAGTTTCTGCTTAATATCATACTTTGGTTTCCTGGAGCTGGAATGAAGAATAGTCTTATCTCTGTGATCCTATTGTTATCAAAGCATTTGTGTGGGCAGTCTTTGATGGGAAGCTGATAGGGAGGTAGAACAGCAAATAGCTCTAGGTGCACAAGCAGAAGATACCTTTTGTTTTCAGAGAATCTAAAAGCCATGTCTTGTCTTTGTGACTGAATTTTCTATTTCAAGAGCACTGTGAAGAGGCTTAATGTCTTTCTGCAAGATCTCTGTTGTTCAGTCATACAGTTCTCTTCCTGTCTTTTCCCTCAGCATTAGGGAACAGCCTCTTGCTGTTTGTGGAGGCACTAATCAGTGGGTTACATTAGCACAGCATTCCTTTATACACAGTGAGACCCTGTCGTGATGTGTGTTGTTTTACCACAGAGAGCATCACAGAGCAAATATCTGCTTAAAATGCAATGGAGGGCTACAAAGCCTGAAAGATGAACTGCCTGGGGAGACAAAGTTTACTTTGAAAAGCAGCAAAGAGAACATTGTGAATGCTGTGTTCAAAGTGCTGCTTTGGAAAAAAGGCAACAAACCTCAGTACAGTTGAACACCTGCATAGCAGAAGAGCTAGTCTCAAACATTTGGAACTTGATCAGCCCCTCTTGGGGTCTTGTCTTTGGTCTCCAATATTTCAGGAGAGTTTAGCTTCTGATTTAAGCCATAAGCATATGTGAATTGATACTGGTACTTTACAAATCATACTCTAAATTTTAAGGGATCACTATGGACCAGAAATTCCCACCCTTCATTTTGTTCTGTGTTTCCATTTTCAGTGGAACAAGCTTTACCATCCTCATCCACTCTCTCTCCTGTCCTTTCCCGCCCTGAAACAAACTGCTTGCTTGTACTTTATGGTACTGACACCCTCTTCCTCCCACAGCAATTTTTTCCCCCTTAACAGAAGATGTCTACTTAATGACGGTAATAAGAAATAACTTAGCAAAAATACAGAGCTTGTGACTCTCAGAGACTATCAGCCATTTTTTATGAAGGTTATGGGAATGGAAAATCCAATTATTTTTCCTGAATTCTACCCTGTGTTACTGCTGACAATGCCTTGATTATAATATAATAGGAAACATGAACTTATTAGAAAGTAAATAGTCTTTCCTCAGTTGTGAATATTTTTTGGTCATGTTAGAGTTGTGTTTAATAAGAGATCTGTATAAAAGCTTGTAACCTGATTTTCTGACTAAAATCTACTTCAGTGATATCTGCACAGACACAGAATGAAATTTATGGAACTCTTTTCTGCCTCTTCACAGTCTGTTTTTTTTCAGCAGATATTTTTTGAGTGCCTTTTAACTTCCTTCATAAATTGCCTTTCTGCTCAATAATTTCCTCAGTTAGCATAGCTGTGTATTTTGTGTTATTGTATTTTCTTTGTAGAGTCACACACCTGACTATGCTATCCTTATTTTTTTAGGGAAACACACAATAAAGCAAGATGAAAATACTAAAAATAAAGGAATTCTGTACAGCTTTTACCTTTGGTTTAACTGCATTAACTTATATCTATTTGTCCCATATATTTGTTGGCTTGATGTGCAATTTTATGCAATTATATTTACTTTCAGCTGCCAACACCTCCAACTAGTTTTTCAGGGTTTGAAGAAATAGATAAGCAAAGAAAGGGAAAAAAAGTTATAATCATGAATGAATAAAAGGATGTATGATTGGAAGGTCATTAATTTATTTGAAACAAGAATCATCTCTAGGTACATTTAAATTGCTTCTCATTACTTATTTCTATTGCTTTATTATTTCTTTCTATTACTTCAGAAAACATCATGACTTAGTTATGAAACCTGTTCTTTAAGAAAAGTCTTTGTACTTGTAGCTGTCAGCTCCCTGTAAGTATTTCTAGGAGCCATGCTGATGGTTAGGCTGAATTAATGCCTCAGAAATTCCCGTCCCTTGGAGCAGCTCAGGCTCTGTGACATTGAACAGTCCCTGGTGCAGGGCACAGCAAGGCCGTGTTTAACTGCAGAACAACTGGAGAAAACAAGCCTTTAGAGCAGAGCTGAGGGCTCAGGATTAATGAGCTGGAAGATTTGCCAGGGCCAGGCTGTGCCAGCAGCCCTTCTCCTTCCTGTCCCCTGCACAGTGATGTTTCCATCCGCTCCTCTTATTGGCACACGTGGAACACCTAAACATGGCCCATCACACCCCTCCTGCCAGCCCAGGACGGTTTCTACCACAAATTACAGGCTCAGCACTGACCAAGAAGGGCAGGGCTTGGTCTCTGGTACCTTTTTATGGCATGGCAAATAGCTATGCAATCATCCTGCAGTAACAGTGCAAGAATACAAATTACAGGCCAACCCAGGCTGCTGCCTTGTCTCGAGGCAATGGGTTGTTTGTGTCAGCTTCCCTCTCTGCTCATTGTTTTACAAAAGGCAGATGGACACAAAGGGAATGTCCAAGGCCCAGAGAGGTTCAGTGTAGGTGTAAGGTGCATTTAGTAGGTATTGGTGAAGTTACTGGTGAAATAAGCTGCCTGAGAATAAAGCATTAGTAATGCGTTGTTATGCACTTGTTCAAGGATTGTAGAAAGCTCCTTCTCCAGTTTCAGCTGCAGATGAGTATGGGGAAGTAGGCAGTAATTAATGGAAGTGAAATTGAATCAGAGGAGCCATCCATGTCCCGAAAATGCCAGAAAATCTGTATCTCTGCTTTCTGAACCAGTGCAGATGCCAGAGCACCACTTAAATTAGGGTCTGTTAGTAGTTACTGCAGAGCTGTTAAGGAGAGGATCACAGATCCATGGGGGGAAGCATTGAGGCCTCTTTGGTGATGGTAAAACATTGCAAAAACCAACTCTGACCTGAAGAACTAGATACAATACCAACCTTAAAGGCAACTGCTTTCTCAGGTGCTGTTAGCTGTCATGGTCTTTCAGTCTATGGTGTAATAACAATTGTGCATCTCTAGATAATCATTAACAGCACACATTGTGTGGGAAGGATAAATTTCACTCTCTTGCCCAAAGGTTACTTGGAATGAGGAGATGTTTTTCTCCGTCACCCAAGGGGAAAACTGACTTTAATTCAGGCCCTTGTGAAAATCAGTGTGTGTGAAGGTGAGGTAAAGTCAGCAGCACCAGTTTGATCCCCTGTGCATGCTGGAAGATTCCACCCCAAGGTGCTGGCAGGGATGACACTCAGCACCACAACCCAAAGAATTGCTTTAAAAGAAAAAGTGTTGGTTTGGAACAAAAGAAAAGTATTTCAAATGACTCTGCTTTGAATCTCCTGGTGAGTTCCATCTTCTGTCATAAGACTACAAGCTGTTACAAAATGTACTATTTATTTTTAGGATTACCACAGCACAAAAGTTTAAAGCATTAAAACTTTCTTACATGGGCTTATGTTCTGTGGAGAAAAACAACATCTCTCCTCCAGTTGGTGAATAAGACTTGGATTTCAAGAACAGATGAGCAAAGAGCAATATTTGAAAGGTGGTCATTGAGTGTGGGGTTACCTCTAGTTTTATTTAGCTGTGTGTTAGAAATGCACATTGTCTTTTCAGCTGCATATTCTAATCTTCCTGTACTATAATGGACTTGAGCACACAAAACAATGGCATTTTGCCTATTTCTCATGTAAAGCCTTAGAAGTCAGAAAGCACAACCCTTATGCTGTGAAGTATCAGGGTGTGAAACATTATCCAAAATAATTGTAATTAGAAGCTACTAACTCAATCCTATATTTAAAATCTCTGAGGATTGGAGAGCGATAAAAAATTATAGATAATGTAAACACAATTAAGAAAAACAAAGTTACTTCTAGCATTTTGTAAAAATGTTTAGGTCTTCTGTTTTTTTCTCTTTTCAAAGGTATAAAAATAGATCTATTAACTTATAAGCTATGCATACAGGAATAATTTAGATCAGAATCTTTTCCAAAGCTTTTGTTGTCTTTTGTCTCTGTCTTCTTCTGGCAGGGGGTGTGGGGATTGTGTGGAGAAAGCTGTTGGTTTTGTTTAGAAGCACATTTAATTCTGCTCTGTGCCATTCTTTATTGCTTGCCTACGTACCAACTTTGTAAAAACCTCATTTTAATGATTCTTTTTGTACAGAGACAGCATCAGCCTGGGGATGCTTGTGAGGGGATGTGCAACCTGCTTTGAGCTTGGTTACAGCCACACCTAATTCTGACGTGGATTCTGCTGCAGCACTGTGTGAGTCTTCCAGTTTCTGGAAATTACACAAATATATCAATTCATGATTCTGATGCCTCCAACAGTAAATATTTCATTTGGTTGATTTGGGAGTGGAGGGAGGATAGGGAACAAAAAATCCCTACAGAAATGTAGCCAAGCAGAGAGAGGGTTGAGAGGTGCAATGATTTACAGCCTTGTTGGAGCACAGTTGTGTGAGACTTGATGGTCTTTAGTGCTGTGGGGAGAAGTGGCTTGGCTGTGACATCATCAATCTTAGATGTGTTGTCAGTAGTTCTTAGTCCATTCTGGTTAGACTTTGGAACACTGGAACATTTTAGCAAGATTTCACCAGTTGTTACCACAGGAAATAATCTGGTTTAGCACCTAGCTAAGTTATTTCTGAGAACAATCCTTCTTCCTTAACATACAGGCTTTACATGTTGCTACCATTCTCATATAATGGTTTTGTAGCAATCCTTGTGGGGCTCTACAAATGCTGGTTAAAACTTTCAGTAGCTTCTTTATTTATTCATAACTAAAGATTTGTGTCAAGACCAGGTTTTTATTAGAAGCAAGTGTGTATGTTTCCTTAAAATCATCAATTCAGCTGCTGTGTGAGCCCTGAGCTGGCCCGGTCTGATCTGGGTGAGGTGTGGCCTCTGCACATATCATGTGTTTGATCACTTATTTCCAGATTCTTTGATGTTTATAGCTATTTAATATTTTAATATAGCTGTGTTTCTGTTGCCTGTCTCTGCCTTCATAATAGCATGTGTGCACATATGACTTTTCAGGACTGAAAAGTGATCTAGTCTGACCTTAACTGCACCATGGAGAGGTGAAAACCTGAAGGAAACAGCTGATCTCATAAAGTATCTGGTCCTCTTCTAGCACAGTTATGACTTTACATCAGTTGTTCCATTTGCTCACTTCCAGCTTTGCCTCCTTGAGGGAGGTTGTCTTGTGATATGCTCAGGTTTGGAAAAGTGTAACAAAGAAAGCAATTAAGACATCTGTCTCAAAAATACACCAATTCCAAGAATTAAAAAGCATGTAGACCTTACTGTTGTAAGGGTCTGCAAGTACTTCACCTAAATAACTGTGAAGGAAGAAACACAATGACTTGTTGGTTTTGTTGCCTTCAATTTATCACCATATGCTAAACCACTAATGTATGGCAGCTTCAGGGGCTTGAATGGTATTGATGATATGGGATTAGGGGAGAATGCCTTATCAGGGTGTGAGCTCTTTGTGAGTGACTGCAAGGCTGGAAGATACTGCAAGGCTGGAAGATACTGCCAGCTGAAAACTCAGAAGGTCCCAATAAATGCTGTCAAGAGCTGTGCTGAGGAACTTGTTAAAAAATGCCAATGTTTATCAAGACATTTGAGCAGCTACTAAAATGAATCATTATCTTCTTGTTTCTTTTTCATTTTCTGATTAAATTATAGCAGATGCAGTGTAATGCAGAGCCATGGTGGTGCAGAGTGCTGGGGACTTCGAGTCAGTGAAATGTAACAGCATTAATGAGCTTCCCTTGAAGGAATTTGCTTGACTTTTTTTGTGATTGTAGCTCAGAACCCTTTAGTGAGACAAAATCCAGTTCATTAGTGCTGGACTGCACTTTGGTGTTTACTGAGTAGTGCTCTGTGAGGGCTTCTTTCCTTGATGTCCTCAACAGAGGTGTCACTGTCACAGTATGGGGAAATCTCTGCAGAAGGCTTGTCAATGCTGTCTGACCCCTGAGGCTGGTGCATTTTCCAGTGCTGTAGGTATGTGGCAGATGCTGTGCTGGACCAGGGCTGCTCTGTGCATCTCTGTGGCAGCAGCTACAAAGCTTTGTCACTGTCTGAGGAGGAGAATTTACAGTGGTGAGCTGAATGAAATTAGAAAACTGTTTTCTCCTGTGTCTCTGAGATGTTCAAGTGTGTTGTTTTCCCGAATCTAAGTATTTCTTGCACTTTTTTTGAAAGATCAATTTTTAAATTTAATTTTTTAAAGACAAGATTCTGCTACTAGTGAGTTTCTACAGTTTCTGGTTTTTTTTTAGCCAAAATATCAGTAAAAAATATCTCCACAAAGAAACACACAGAACAGTTGAGGTGATGAAGGAAACTGGTACTGTTCTTTAAACTGAGATCACCGATTTCTGCAGTTTCAGTTCCCACAGGAGATCCACATGTGAGACACTGTCTGGATTCCAGAGACAGCTTACACACACTGTCAAACTTGGGAAGTTTGGGTCCAAATGACTCAATAGGCTCAAATAAGCAGTTAGATGAGTGATTGCAGTCAGAACCACGACAGTGACCAAATTAGTCCTGTTTCCTCTGAGAAAAGAGGAAGGAAAAAAGATCTGGCGTTACACTGCGTGGCTGAACTTGGATGTTCTCAAGCCCCACAAATGGACTAGGACTGTAAATGCAAATTAAACTTGTTCAATGAGCTCAGTCCCCTGGGAGAAACAGGAGGGCTTTGTGGATCATTTATGCTTCATCCATCACTGGTGCCATCGCTGTCTCTCCCCATTTGATTTAGAAAGAAACCTGCTCAGGAGAGTAAGCTGGAAAAGGAATTTGAGGCAATGATTGGCACCATGGTGGGAAATCTTTACAAAAGGAGGTCCACTTGTCCCTCTCTTCCTCTTTGACTCCTTACTTCAAAGCCAACAAGGTCTGTGCTACTTTTAGACTACAAAATCTGTAATGTAGTCTGTGCTGAGCTTACCGTGACATTGAGGATGACTGCATTGCTATTCTTGCAACAGCCATGCTGCAAGAAACTTGAGGGAGAGAGGTTTTCTTACCTATCATAAAATCCAGCAATTTAAAATAGCTATCAAAACTCTTAATCCTTCATGAAGAAGTTAGGCAAGAACTGTGGTCTCCATTAAAAAAAAAAAGAAAAAAAGGCAGTTTGCCCCAAAGTAATGGAGCAACATTTTCAGCAGTAGAATACAACCACCAAGAGTATTTTCTTTCTAGGCCATTTACAGGTTTGGGTTTTTTCTTTTGTTTCAGCATCTTTTTAAGTCACTAAAATGTAAAGCAATACCAGCTTTACTTGGCATACTTACATTTTTTTTTTTTTTACTTACTTTTTTATGGAAGTCAGATCTTTTTGCCTTTCTCCCTTGAAGGCTATGGGATTGTTTCCAAACAGGCTGATGCCTCTGAGGATCAGGCGCCTTACAAAGAACAAACAAGGGACTAAATTTTGCTTTTGCTTATGCTGGGTCCATGCCAGAATAACTCAACTGATGTTACTGGAGTTAGTTACCCTTGTGCAAATCCAGAGTAAGAGAATAAACTGAACTGTCCCTTCTCTTGCTGTGAGGAGGATAAAAAGACAAGAAATGTATTTCTGTGAGGTATTTCCTTTTTAATTTAGGCAACAGTGAAACTGTTCTTACTTGCTGGCTTTGCTTTCTCTTTAGCTGTAGCTTCCCTTCTGAATTTGTGTTGAAGCTCCTTTTGAATATCAAGACCTCAGAGTTTAAGGAAAGACTATAAAAGGGGGTTGGCATGGCTGAGATTCTTCAACATTGTGGGAAAACACCCTTAATGAGCAAAATGGACAAATCTAATTGCATTACCTGTGGCACTCCCTGCTCTTTGCTCACATCCATTTCTCTGACAGCCTGATCCTGAGCAGAGGAGGCTTTTTCTCAGCAAGTGTATCTTCATTCTGAAACTTGGTCTAGGAGTTTAAGCAACAGTTTAAATCATGGTACAAGTACTTCCACCTTGTGACTGGTTTTGTAGGCTGACATTCCCTATTTTATGACCCCTGGAAGCAGGATCCCTGTTGATTGCCCACTACAATTGCTATGGCACAGTGTGCCACTGTGGCTTCTGCTCTCACCCCATTTCTGCAGCAGAATCTGGGTGTGAACAAACCAAGCTGGACTGTAGAGTCATGGGCAAAAGGACCCCTTACTGTGGGAAAGGTGCTTTAGTCAAGGGAATCCTTGCTTATCCTGCAGTTTCCAGCCATTCTGGAGTGCACTGACTGGGGCATTAAAACAGGAATAATTAGCTTGGTTGGGTGATCCAGCCCAACCTCCCAGCTGAAGAAGGGCCAGCCTCGAGTATCTAGGATGTGGGGGAAAATCCATTTCCCATTCCTGAGTTTGTGTGGGAAGCATACATAAACTTGGATGTTTTGTTAGAACAATGACATCAGCTTTATCCTGTTTTCCCCCTGCTGCATTTCATCTCCTGTTTAAACTCTGTTACTTTTCTTGACAAAGAACATCAAAGAAGATTTTTAATTACAACTGTCCAGACTGCTGTAACATTTTCGTTTCAGCAGTCATAGGAACTGTTAGTGAGAGGGACTATTGGACTGGACTTCTATGTGCTTTTTTTTATGATGTTCTCAAACTGCCCTTAAGGAAACATCAATGTTGATTGATATGTAAATTACAGAGGCAGCACCAAAACAAAAGGGCTGACATATAATTACATAAATAGCAGAAGTCATAGAAATCTTTGATGTCCTGTCAACTTTAACAACACCTCTTGGCATTTTTCCAGGTCCAGGCTGACTATGAAATTCAGTCAACCTGGTTTAGAAAATGCATACTACATATTGAATACCCATAAGGAATCCAAGCTGGCAGTGTACATTTGCATAGGTCAATAGCTCTTGAAAATAACTTCAGCACTGTGGTTTTGAAATAAACTTTCTAATAATTGTACCACTGCCTGGGCAACTGGAAAAATTGACTGATATGTTTAGACTTGGTGGAACATGTCTAAGAAGCAGAGCTACAGAAACAAAATTTGTCATTTCAAAGTTTTAGTTGGATCATGGACAGATTTAGAAGTCCAGACCTGTTTAATGTCAAAGTTACCCCAGGGCAGGATCCCTCCAGCCCTCCCAAAGGTACCAAACAGTATCAGTAAGAACAAGAAACCAAATAATTTTTGCTGAAGGTGCTGCAAGGTCTTGGAAGACTCACTAAAGCTCCTGTGGAAGTTCTCTTTGCAGTAATGAACGTGTCTACACCACAGGCTGAGCTTGTTTATTGATTAAAGCTGGATGTGAAAGTACACACAAAGAGACCTCACCATCAACACAGAGAGTTCCTTCACTCCATCCATGCTCAGCCTGAGTGATCCAAGCTGTCACTGACCTTGCTGCCCTGCTTCCCTGGAATGGTTTCTATCTAAAGCTGAAACACATCAGTAGGCAGCAGTATCAGGGCAGGAGCAGGTTTGTGGGTGTTGAAAACAGATGCAGCCTGCAAAAATATTTTAATAATATGTTTTTAATTTTGCATGGGAGCTGGCTATGGATTTGGGCTGGATCTTGGGAGCGAGGAGGAGAGCCTCAGGCTCCCACCCACACTTGTTTATCACAAAGCCCTTTGACTTTCTCCCCAGGGGAGGAAAAAAAAGAATATTTTCTCTGAAGCAGAGGCAGAACTGTAAGCAGCACCTCAAAGCAGTGATGCAGGTGAGGGGCCTTGCTTAAGCCTCAAAGAGAAGTTTTTTTTGCCAGATCTCCAGTGGGGCTTTATCTGTACAGATCATCAGCAGCAACAAGGGAGAGAAAGGGAAGGATGTTTTCAGCTTCTCCAAGAACTCCTTGCCACAGTCAATGGAAGATTTTGATGCATTTTCATGGTACCAAAAGAGCTCTTAGAGGATCTAAGAGTTCTGAGGAAGGCAGGCAAGGTGCTGAAGGGATTTTTCATGGCTCAAACCTCAGGTCAAACCCAGATGGCAGCAGCAGCCTTGGGGCCAGGCAAGCAGAGATGTGGTTTGTGTATCATTTCCTTATCTCCACAGATTGTAATGGTTTCTGGATATGTAACAGGGTTTTTAATCCTTGTGACGCTGCCAAGAGTATCTAAACACCAAGGATTTTGCTTGGAATAGATTCCTATCCACAGTTCTTGCCATCTTTTTATTTCTGATGTACTAATTTAATGGATTTTATGGGATGCCATCAAATAAGGGATGTCAAAAAAAATTTAAAGATATGTCGTGCTGAGGCTATTTCATAGGACTTAGGAGATTTTTCTACCCTGGCCTCAATTAGAAGGTGTCAATTTCACTTGTATCTCAAAACTGTCAGATTCATATCTCCTGCCTTGGATTTTTTGCTTGATTTTTTTTTTTTTTAAATCTAAACAGAAAGAATGGGTTGTTTTCTACCAGGAGTCATCTTGGAAAATTAATAACAAATGTGCTTTTAGCTGGAAACAGAAGCTTTATGGGGTAGGCTGAGTAACTCTAGAGCAGTGTGATATAATCAGCTGTGCTGAGCACTGAGATTTCTTCTGTGTGGATCAGATGCAGCCCAGTGCTGTCCAGTCCCATGGCCTGTACAAAGGCTGCCAGTCAGAACTGAAAAGAGATGAAATCTTTGCTCCTAAGCAAGATGAAGGTTAATCCCAGGCTTGATGGGTGTGTGCATGACACCAGGAAAACATTTGGGTAGAGAGTGCTCCACAATGGTACCATGTACTGGCACCTTGCCATTTGAGAAACTTCAGAGTAATGGAGCCTCCTGTGTGCCTGGGGATAATTTTGTGTATTCTGTGCTTTGATTATGAACTAAGCTCTCAGGTGCCCTATTGATAGCCCAAGGTGACAAGGGAATTTTTTCCCCACCAGTGTTGGGAGCTTTTTACAACACCAGAGCTTCTACTCAGGAGTTATATTCTATCACTATATCTATGGTCTCTCTATATTCTATCTATATCTAATATTCTATATTCTATCCTTAGGATAAAAGAAGTCACACTCTTACCTGACTTAGAGCTGTACAGGCAGTTCCATGCCCCTCAAGTATTTGTGGTGACTGGAACTAACATGTCAGAATATCAGCTGAAGGTCAAACAAGTTTGGATTAAAAAGGAGCTTTATGGATCACAAGCTTGGGTTGAAAGATTAGATATGTGTCGAGGTTTCTGTCCGGGATCCCTAAATTTGGGGCAAATATAAATGGAAATGTCTCCAAGATTTAATGAATTATAAATAAAAACTTGGCCCATTTGTTAAATGTAAGTGCTGCTGGGTGCTGTTACTCAAGCTAATGCTACAAAATTAATGAAAACTGTGAATATCATTTATAAGCCACTTCTGCTGGGGGGAAAAGGTGTAGCCAGAGATGGGAAGGCTAAAATTTTATACTAGTGTGAGTTGAAAAGTTGGGAAGCTGTGAACAAGTTAACAAAAATGCAGAGCTGCTCTGGTGTGGAGCTCAGTTGTCAGAGCCATGACCAGCACTGTTCTGGGAGCTCAGAGACTGGCAGGGAGTCAAATATTTCTGCCTTCTGCAGCCCCTATAGTCCTAACATTGCTCTTTGGGGAAGAAGTTCTTTTTCACTTTGAACATATGGCATTATCTTGAGCTAACTGACTGCTTGATGAATATTTCAGAAAAAGACAAGTCTTATATTGAAGAAGGTCAAGAATGCAGCTTCATTTCCTGTTTAATCTAAAAAAAAAAAAATTGGCTTTTATTGGTACAGATTTAATTTGGAACACATATGTATGACATATGTAACAACATCAAACAGTTACCTGATGCTTATCAAAGCAGTTGGAACAAACCAAACCAAACCAGTAACTGAGTGTGTGTATGGGGCAGGTACTGACTGGTATCAGTTTGTATCCAGAGCTTGTTGGCTCCAGTTTTGTAGGGATAGCATCTGTTAGGAGAGGCAGCAGAGTGGAGGCCTAGATTTCAAGAATATTCCTATCACTGTTCTGTGTAGTGGATAACATCAACATTTGCAGCCTTAAAATACAGCTGTGTGTATTTTAAATACTCTTTCAACCAGCAAATTTTCCTGTGTCACACATCCCATTCCCAACAAGCACAGAGCAGTCTCTGAGTGCAAACCATCATCTGCTAAATGGTAACTCCCAAGTTCTGCTGAAGTGATCTTCGTGCTCTTGTGGGGATGCCTTGAAAATGTCACTTGCTGAAAAAACAGCAGCACCTGAAGTAGCTTGGCATTTGCATACTACAAATGGCAGATGGTAAGTAGGTGGATTTGAGAGTTCAGCATTTAATGTAGAAAGTTTTGTGTAAACAGTAAGTAGTCAGCGTGCTCTGTGGTACTGAAGGAAGAGACAATAAGACAGCTCTGCAAGTAAGAATTCTGCCCCTAAATACCATTTTCAGGTCAGTTATTGATCTGTTTATTTCACAAAGTGCTCAGCTGTGCACATGGTGTCAGCTTTAAATAGCTTGGGGCTGATTTTACTTGAAAATGAAGAGTAATTTTATTGATGCCCGTGGAGTTAATAGCATAAGTTAAAAAACCAGTTTATGCCAGTTTCTGGTCCTGTCATTTGGGTAGGTTTTAAAATTTGTTTATTTATTTATTTATGGTGGTTAAATGCAATTTAAGAACAACAGATTGCAAAGATTATGACAGCAAGATGAAAATTAGGTTACTGTGGACCTGCTGCTTATTATCCAAGTGCTCATGTTGGACCAAGGGCTCAGAGAGAAGAGCTCTGGTAGATAGATTTGTTTAACCCTTGGTAACTGAGCTTTGCTCCTCACCATGTTCTGACCAACCCATTGAAAACTTTAGGTGAAAACAAACCCATTTCTGTGTATGTACCAGACTTTGCACAGCAGGTGTGGGTTTGGGTTTGCTGCTTTGGTTGTAACCTCTGGCAAAGGGCTGGTGTGAATGTCTTGGGGCAGGTCTTTTTCCAATCACTTAAGGAAAATCCATGTAAGAAAGATGAGGTAGGGAACAAACTTGCTGGATTCCTCCCATCGTGGAGGATCTACTGATTATTCCACTTAGTTTTCATAGTAAGTGCCCCTGCATCCAGGACTTCTGTAAAATTCCCTGTATTTACTTGGTATCTTTAATTTTATATAAGATTACATGAAGAAAACAAAAACTATCCCTTCTTTTTGCAGTACATCTTTTTAGGACCAGCCATTTTCACTTTTTTTCCCCCCTCAGAGTGTTCTGAATGCTTTATTTTTAATGTAATGATAAGTCAAAGTGAGGCTTATAGAATCACAGGTCCAGATATCTGAAATACAATCATCCATCAGAAACCCTCAGTGGGACAATTACAGCCCCCACATCCTCCCACAGCAAACCACGACTGTAGGAGAAGAATTTTTGAGGGCTGCAGCTGAGATTAGACAATGTGAAGTACTCTTGCTTCAGCCTTCATGAAATCACCTGCTGTGAGTCTGAGGGATTATTGGAATGTGGGGGGTTTTTACATTAGTACCAGCTTTACATATTTTGCAGTTTATTTGAGCATCTGTCTTAATGATGTCTGTTTCAATGCCATGTGATTCTGTCTCTTAGGCAGTTTTCATTGTTCTTTACAGAGTAAGCACAGCTTTAAATCCTCTTTCACTTCAAAGTACAGTGCATATCCAATACCTCCTCTTCACCATTGAGTGCCCTCAGCATTGTTTTTCCACCCAACTTCTGTTTTCGTCCCTTCCCAATATCCTCCTTTCCTCCTGAAAGCCCAGAAGACCCCCACTGTCATCATTCCTTCCCTGTGGGTTCCAGTGTTCTCCCTTCTTCTGGCTCAACAACTCACTCTAGAATCTGATTTTCAGGAGATACACATCGGAGTGTCACTTAGATGGGTGTAAAGGCTTACTTTATCTAATCATCATATTAAAAATAACACAAAGCAGTCATAAAGCTGTGCTCAATGAGGTCTGAGGCATTACTGTGGTTTGAACAAAGATTGTTGTGACCTGCACAGACTGCAGAGCCCTGAGGTGCCAGGAAAGATCCTCAGCAAGGAGTGCTCAGGTCCAGAATCTCACTGTGCCATACCCAGAGCAGTCAGAGCAGTGATGCTTCTGGGAGTGTCCCTTACAGGAAATGGCTCATGGGGAGCCTGATCTCTGGCAGGTTTTGCTGTTAGTTTAGAAATTCATTTGCAAGGGTTTATATAAGAAGGTAACAGTTGTTGTCTGGGGACAATCATATCACTAATAATGACAGAATCCAGCAGGCACATCAGTGAGAAAATGTTTGTGTTTATTCCTCTGTGTCTTCAAGTACATCAGGTGAAAATCTGAGCTATGGATGTATCACATGGAAAACCATATGGCACCATCTATGCTTGGACAGGCATTTGACGTGACTGAATTAATTTCTCAGCAAGGTTGTCCTTGTTGACTGCAGGGTTTTGGGGATTATAACTGCAATGTGGACAAGGCTGTCATGTCCTTCAGGATTTTTAGCATGATGTAAGTATGAGCACAGGTGGGCAGTGAGACATTCTGGGCTTCATTCCTTACCAAGTGTCAGTCATTCCATTCCCACAATTAGAAATGAGCATCAGTGGTGGAGCACCTTCCCCTACAGCCCATTTGTCAAATGCAGGCACAGCTACAGCTGAGAATGGGGCTCTTGTTCTCTTTGTAAGGGCTGCTTTGGCACTTTTTCCTATCCCCAAGGCAAAGTGTCTAATCCTTAGCTGCTGACAGGTTTTTCCTCAGAGCTGCACTGCTGCATCTCTAAAGTCCTGTGGACAGGACTTTATTTGTTGCTGCTATAGTTTTGGAGAAACTAAAAGAGAATAACCTGTTGTCCTCTTGTGAAAGTGAATGGCTGACTGAACAGAGAAATCTCTGCAGAGGGTAGTGATGTGCAGCAAACGATGCTGAATAATATTGTCTCTTAATTTTGTAATTTTTTTTTTTAAGAAGAGTATGGATGCTGTGTTAGGTCATTTTTTTATTATAAAGTACTGCTTGTAATAAACTCACTCATATCCTGTATATTTTGAGCCCAAGTTTTCATTTATAAAGCTTGGTTGTATAAAATAAGAGAGAGAATAATTTAACCTGTACAGCACAGATAGTTTCCATATTGTGCAATAAAAAATAAAGTGAATTCCCAGTTTGCTTGTGACTCAGGTGTGAAGTCTCCAGAATGATTTTTTAGCGTGGTCCAATTTGGCTGCAAGAAGATGGCTGTTGATTTTTTAAATCTATCATTCTCTAATTTTGATAAAGTAACTTGTAACATGGTTTTGGGAATTAGGAACAAAGATATTCTCTCCTGAAAGATTCATTCTTCAAGCTTGGTATAACCCAATACTGCTTAGCTCTTGTCTGGCAGGGTTTAGTGGGTGGAGGAAGGGAACAGGACTTATTTTGAGATTTTAAGAGGAGCTGAATTTTATATTAGCTTCACAGTTTATTTGTTTTTATTGCTGTCCAATAAAAAGCTGTTTTTCCATGGGAGCCTGAGGAGAGCTCACTCAAGATGAAAGGAAGTGGAATGTGTCTGAGAGTGTGGCCAAATTTTGATGGCTTCTTTTTGCTGATGGTAGGAGCAGTTAAACCTTTTTAAAGGCAGTGTTGCTTCCCTCTTACTGTGTTTGTTGTCCAGCTCTTTCCTATCCTTTGTGAATGTACCATACTTGATCACCTGCTGAAACCCCCTTGTTTAATTAACCTCTTTTAATTTAACCTCTATGAAGTTTGAACAATTTTGTGCAGCTTTGGGGCTCCCTGGTATTTTAAGCTGGTTTTGGCCATCACCTCAGCACACTGGATTAGATTCCCTTTCTGTGCTGCTTAGTGCCACAAAGGAGATGCAGCAGCTTTGTGTTCATGCTTCATTACAAATATACAAGCATTTTACACTGCTGGATAACTTGGTGGATCCATGGTGGTGGTTTTGCCATTGAAATCATGGCTTGGCTCCTTGTGCTTGAGGCACTTTGTGTCCCAGGTTAGTTTTAGTGTTCTGAAATAGGACCCACGGTGTTCAGAGTTTTTCACATTTGTTTCAGTGATCTAAAATGTTAAATGTGGTGAGGACCAGGCACTAGCAAAATCCAGCCCAGGGTGATGGGAGTTACAAAACTGAGAGCGTTGGGCTTCTGAAATAAATTTCTAATGAATGTTAGTGTGGTGTGGGATCTGCTCACATTGGTAATATTTCTCACCCATTAACACCTCTTGGCCCATGCTGAGCCTTGGAGTGCTGCAGCTGACCAGCTCTGGTGCCTGATCTCAGTGGCTCACATGAAAAAGCTCCTTTCAGTGAAAGCCTGGAATTTCTGAATCCCTTCGCTGACAGCTCAGGCTGTGGCAAAGGAACATGGAGAAGAATGTTAACTTAAGATTCTCTTATTGAGTGAGGGCTGTGGGGAAGGAATATGAATTTTATGTGAAGATATAATCTGTTCAGTTATTTGATCACTTGACCAGTTTTTGTGTTTAGAGGCCCTTACCATGCCAGTATTTAAGCACAGAAGTCTTACAGCAGTATGGCAGGTATTCATACTGTTTTGTAGGTTTTCTTTAAATTCACACTTGTGCACATTTCACACAGTTGAGCTTCTCTCCATGTTTACAGTTGTCCATTGTTACCTGACCTGAATAAGAAAGCAGAGCAGTGTAGCTGCAAAGAGATGGTTATTATTATTTATCACTGAATGGATTGATAACTGAAATCACTCACACAGGGGTTACTCCTGGGTTTTCCAAGGAGCCCTTGTGGCAGGAGGCACTGATTCCTGTACCTCCTGCAGTTGTCACTGGAATGCTACTTCACTCTGACAAACTGTCTTGGGTAGGGAACCCCTGGAGTCCACCTAAACACTGTCAAATGGCTCAAACACCTGTGCTGTGGATCATGTATTGACTAGAGCAGGCAATGCCCAGGATCAGCTGATTGAAGCTTCTTGGAGTTATTGGCAGAACCCACCCAGAAGGATCTGCACTCCCTTGGGTTACCTGGGCATTGACTGCTCCAGCCCATTTCCCTCTGCCTGCTGCCCATCCAGCTGAAGCTGAGGAAGGAGACAGGGATGGGTAACCCCTGCCTGGGCTTTCAGCTGTTACCATGTGCCACTTGATACGAGCATACAATCCTTATTAGCAGTAAAATGGCATGACAGAAATATCCTCTGCTTCATCCTAGGGATGATCAATGTCCTGGTTGGCACCCCTGGTGTCAGCACAGAGCTCAGAGAAAGTGGAAAAAACAACAGACAGCTCTTTTTCTACTTTTTGCCTTTCCTTTAATCGTTGTTTTAACTTTTTCCCCCCTCTTGTTTTCTTTCCCAGAAATGCATTTTTTTAGCTCTTTGCAGGTTCTCTATTCTTGGTAAGAGTTTTTCCTGCATTAGCTCAATTGACAGGACAGCAAAACAGCTGGATGTTGTTTTTTATTAAAACTTGAAATTGTGTTTATGGTGATGGTAGAGTTCTGGTAGCTAACAGACAGCACTGGGTAGGAGTTTGCCTCAGTACAGTGGCCAATTATCACTTCTTTTCAGAAGCTCACTCTGTTTTGCTTTATATCACCACTTACAATTTCAAAAACTACTTTGTGAAATAGTCTACAGAACATTCTTCTTAGAAGAGAAAGAGCTAAACTGTTTCAACAGTGCTGAAAAACAGGTTTGAATTTTTAAATACAAAATGCTACATCTGCTTCAGTTTATTTCCTTCTTTTTGCCAGCATAATAACTAAGTTTTGCCAGAAAGCTCCTTGCTATTCTTCACATTTCTAATTTCTCAGATGTTGCAGAGTCAAAGAACAAGACCATTCATTGCTTCATTTTTTGTGGTCATTTTTTCCAATTTTTTAACTCACATTTCACTTTTCCCCCTCCTGAAAAAATTTACCATCAGAACTCTTACTGTCAGATCTGTCTGCTAACATTCAGCCTGGCTCATCTGAGAACCCCAAAGTTCACTAGTTGTTCATCAGCAGCCTTTTCTGTGAAGTGATCACAGTTGCCTGTCTAATGGGAAGGTTAAAATAAATAGGAAGGTGTGAAAAACCCCAGTCTAGTTAACTGATTTTCAACCTTTTCCCTTTATATCAAGCAAGATATTTCCTGTTTGGGGTACTGATTTTTAGCTGTGTATATGAATTCTCCTAGACTGTGCTGTCATTTCATATGCTTTTAACCATCATCTACTGCCCCCAAGCCTCATTAGTCTCTTTGCTTTCCTTCCTTTTAACATTTTGAGTATGTCATGACTTATTATATTTTGCTGCACATTATTTGTGAGGAATAATTTAATATCTTGTTTATATTTTAAGCATTCTCCAACTTGCTTTTCACACAAATGGATTTTAATGGTTCCCGCTGCTTCATATTATCAGCTGTAATTGTTAATTACCTAAATGTCTCTGTAAAATCTAACCCATCACATAATTACACTTAATATCTCACTTTGCTTTTGCAGTGGATTCAGGTTTTCATTAGTTTGCTCTTACAGTAGTAACAATTTGTCTCCATCAGAAATCATCACCATGAAGTGGTTGCAAAGGTAAAAACAGAATGAAGTTCTGTTCAGGTAATTACATGTACAGGGGCATTTGTTTGCAGTTTGAAGAGTTCATTTGCAGCAAAGCCTGGAACTGTTAGAAATTTTTCAGCTTCAGTGACTTCATCTTTGCCAAAGAGAAAGTATATTTTGTTTGTATTGAGAGAATTTACTCTTTGAGGCTGTAACTGTCATCAATAGCAGTCGTTTAAATTCTAGATGGCAAAAGAATCTTAATTGTGGAAAGGTCAACTTGCCTGTCAGAGTGCTGTGTAACTTGAGGGAATTATTCTGCCCAATACTTCAATTTGTCTTCCCTTGCACTTGTGTGATTCCAAGTGGCAAGGATGAGCAGTCATGCAGAAAATCTGTGACAGAATTCTTTGACTGCTTCTAAAGCCTTGCACACTAAAGATCTATAAGTGTTACTAAATTAATGAGTAAAGGCAATTTCATGGAGTATTGATGATAACAAAATGACATCCTCATTCTTTTATGTTTTTATGCAAGGCAGTTGTGCAGAGTGAATGAGAATATGTAATGGGCAGGTTTAATTGATTAAACCCTCTCTGCAGTAAGTGGGAACTCCAGTTTGAGCTCCATCCCATTAAATACTGAACTCTTGATTGCTGTTCAACAAAATCAATACAGAGCAGAAGTCAGCAGTGAATCTTGTGCCTGCAGCAGTAATGCAGTTTGACAATAAAAATCAATGCCCAGTCCCAAAACTGAGCAGTTAATAGTATTCGTGGTTTATGTCTTTATAGATTCTTAGGTCCTTAAGGCCATCTGTTAATTTACTGCCTGTGTCTGCATCTGGAGAGGTCACTGACTCAGAGAAATAGGGGTTTTTTTTGCTTGTTTTTTACCATATGTCAGTTTCTGCCACTAAAATCTGTATCTGTTGCATGTGGAATTGGTGCTCAAGGTATTAACCTGTACACATATCTAGATTAAAGGCCACCCCCCATGTAGTGAACAGGCAGGAGGGATCCTTTCACAAAACCAAGCACCATTTCCAATGGTCTATTCTTTAAAAATCAGTCTCCTGGCTGTGACAATGACAAGACTGTTTTTTTTTTTTTCTTAAGTCTGTAATAGTTTCTTTATTAAAATACCTTTTTCATAAAACTAACTTAATGTAGCCAATTTTTACATACCTTGTAGAAATAACAGGACGAGAGTTTGGTTGCAAATAGATTGTATGTTGTCTTAAAATAAACTCTCCAATGGCAATATATTAAATAAATGAGAATTTAACTAATTCATAGTTTACTGATCAGGCATTTTATACTTTTCCTGGAAAGAAATTGTATCTATCTTCATCTGTCAGTGAAGATTTAAGAAATGTGTTCCCTGAGCATTCATTTCATTTTCAGTTCTTCCCTTTTCCTGTACAACTCCATGCATATTATGAATGTTTTATAGAGTAGAAATGAAACTCAGTTCTTAATACTGCACAATATTTCTCAGATATTTTTATTATTAACAAATTTATTTTTGTGTATGTATGCTGTACTTTTTGTCCTGGACTGTGTTATCTTTGTGAAGTATTTTGTATACAACAGAAAATAAGGCACAAAAAATGTAGATGAGTTCCTAAAGTCAGATCTTAGACCCTACTGGTTAATTGAGCCTGGTGTCTTGACTTGCAGCCCTTTGACCAGTAAATAATATTTCTTCTTGAACAGTGAGTGAACTGTCAAACCCAAGCTGATATAGCCAGTCATTTTAAAATCTAGAACACAGTTTATTTTTTGAGTAGCATCAGAAATCTTACACTCTCTGGTAAGCTGCAGAGCACACGCCAAAAAAAAGGGGGGAGAAGTTTTTGTGTCCATACATGGTAAAGAATTTATGAGAATTGTTTTGGAATTATTGCTGAATCACTCCTAAAATACTCAGTAGAGACCTCTGAAAAATGTGCAGTGGTGTGAAGCAAATTAACTTCCTGCCACCAAAAGTATGTCTTTTTTAAAGACACTTTATGCATGTAATTTTCCCACTATAAATTTTGCAGAGTGGTTGTGATTTTTGTTGTGACACTGAAATGTAGGGTTAGAGAATTAGTCTAGACATTTACCTATGGCTTATTTAATGGTAAAAACTACAAAAGCAGTGTCTGGCAGTGTGATAGTGTGAGTGGGTCCCAGTCACCAGTGGGCCAGATGGGAAGAGACCACTGGGGGTCATCTGGTCCAGTCTCTCTGCTCATACAAGGTCACCCATGGCACAGGATGGCATCCAGGTGGTTCTTCCCAGTGGGGAAGGCTCCAGACCCTCTCTGGGGTGCCTGTTCCAAGGCTGTCACCTGCACACTAAGGCTCTTCCTCATGATCAGGTGAAAATTCCTGGGCATCAGTCCCTGCCCATTGTGTCTTGTCCCATTGCTGGGCACCAGGAGCAGAGCCTGGTCCCTGCTCTGACCCCTCCCTGCAGACACTGACACACAGGGATGAGGGCCCCTCTCAGTCATCTCTTCTACAGGCTGAACAGCTCCAGCTGCCTTAACCCTTCCTCATGAGAGATGCTCCAGTCCCTTAATTATGGGATCACATCCTTTGGCTGCTTTTGCTTTACCCTTAAGCAATGACAGTAGAGCTATGGCTGGTAAAAGTTATACACACACCCACCCCAACACAAACACAGCTTATTTTGTGTACTTAGAGCAGGAAAAAACTAGTTTCCTGATGATGTGGCTTACTTGGGTTATTCCAGTGCTCACAGAAAGCAGGGCAGCATTTTGGAAATGGGGCTTGTTTGTGTTTTCACTAGGCCAGCTTGTTTCTCTTTGTTAATCTAAGAGTGAGTAAATCTGTCTTAAATTTCTGCCTTGCTTGTTCACATATCAACCTAAACAGCAAGGGAACACTTGCCTATATCATCTGTCTCTTCAGAATTTGTGTAGCCTGTTCCAGCAAAGCCTGTGACAGAAGCCTACATTGATGAAGCTATGGCAAGTGGTTCCTAATTCTCTCTTTATCTCTTAATCTAATCAAGTGGTACAGAGTAATTCCCAAAGCATATCTGGATTATCAGCACAGTCAAGCCTCTATCCAGTCACAGTTTAAAATGAACCACTTTACAAGCCATAGTAAAGGCACTTGATACAGTAGGGACACTTAAAACACCTAATTATGCAGTTTGATTAATCAGGACATCTTTGAAATCACCGATGATGTTCTGATGGCCGTGGACTGAGATTTGTCATCATCTGCTTCTTCCAGCCTCAAGGTACAGCTGTTTTGCTTCCTGGAAGGAGATTTTTGTTCCTCACAGTGTTTGTAAGTAATAGCTGCTTTTCACTGAGGGATCGTATGAGTCCTTTTTTCCCCAGTGATTTTTCTGCATGTGGGGTTGGTTTGGTTTTATTTTATTTGGCTTTTGTGGCTTTGGTTTTTACATTATGTGGTCATATAGAGAAAGCCTACAAAGGCCAAGGTACTGCTGAATAATCTGTAGCCTGGACAAAACTCTGCAGTTCATAGCATCTCATGTTTCAGCCAACTCTTTCCCTTGCTTTTTTTCTTTTTCTTTCTTTTTTTTTTTTTTTTTTGACTTCTGTCAATACTGTTGAAGGAATCTTATTTTTGCCATTGACTGGCTTCTGTTTGGAGAATAATTATGAATTTTGTAATTTTCAGCAGCTTTGTAGTAGCAGCAGTATAATGCAAATGCAGCTATGGATGATGAAGAATATTTCAGGTGTTAGGGCTACACTTTCATTTGGGCTAGGAATGAGAGGTCATTGAAGCAGAAAATGAGTGTAACTGGTACTAGCAGTTTCAGGCTGCTGATTTGGCTCCCATCTAATATGTGAAGTTCAGAGAGGAGTTACCTCAGCTTTAAGCATTTGTCCCAGAACAGACCATTTATACACTGCCCTGCAGGGCTGAACGTGAGCAGAGGTCAGTGCAGCCTCCAGGCTGGTTTAGCTGCAATGGCACAGACACTCAGAACACAGTGCACCTGTTCCTCTAGGAGAAAAACATAATCTAGGAACCTTGGAATAGTCAGAACTGGTAGTTCAGTTTTACAAAAAGCATCCTACAGACATTCAAAGCTTCTGCAGGTACTGAAAAGCCAGCTTAATAACTGTCTAATAGAAAAGTTGTGATACCTACTGATCTAACACTGTTCATGAAAGCTTCCTGAAGCTTTTCCAGGAACTGCATCCAAGTACTGAGTGCCTTCAGCTCTTAAGATCTGCTCTATCCATAACACTTGGCTCTTACAGAGTACTGGCTATTTTTGACTTCGTCAGTGTGTCAAAAGTTATATTAAAACAAACTTGGAGAGTTTTTGGTGAAGGTTTCAAGTAGCAGTAGCCTAATTGTGCTCTCAACAAGGTTAGCATGTCAACAGACAAGAATCAGTTTAATGCTTTTAAAGCTGAAGTCCATAACTGTACTAGGGTGGATGTGATTATTTGGGTGACTGGACAGAGTTGGAGACAGTATGTGGGGCTGCAGTTTTAAATTTTTAAAGCATTTTGTATCTTTGTTAATTATACAAGTTACTGGAATGTTCAAGTCCTTTTATACTACAACCTCTGGGTACTTCAGCTTGAAAAGCTCTACAGACATGCTAATGTTCAACTCCCATGTTAGAAATGTAGTTCCAATTGTGAACTGATCTCTTTGCTAAACAGAGAGTCTTCATTAACTTGGATTCACTAATTCCAGAGCCTGGGCAAGCTGCAAGTGATAATGAGATGCAGATCCTGGCTGATGAAACACTTGTGGAAGGTTTGTTTTTCCAGACATGACTGAGTTTGTGTCTGTACCAGCAACATCACTGGCAACAATATCTGATCAGAAGCCTGCACTGAATGATTGGCTCTCACAAAGGCTAACATAACTTCTATTCCATCCTGAGCAGTGTCAGAGGATTTTCCTGCAGCTCCTGGGGCTGAAAAGCCTCAGGGAAAGGTCCTGAGGGTCCACCTATTCTGACAACTGAGTGTAAAAACTGAAACTGGGTGGATTCCACCTCTGAAATGTGTAGTGACCCATGAGAGTGCCCTGAGTACATGGAATGGATCTGAGTGTCCTGATGACTGTCTCCTTGGCGTGCCCAGCAGATGTGAACAGGTATTTTTGTGTAGAACAGCCAGCCTCCCTGGTGTGCTCTGAGGGGGAACCATCTGTTCCTGAGCAGCAGAGCACACCTCAGTGTGACTTGGCTTATGCCACTGGCTACTGCTGCCCCTTGCTAATGAAAGCACATTAACAGAGATGTGAGAGAAGTGCAGGAAGAAAGTGCAGAAAACTGCTGTCTGCATGCAAAAAATACTTTTTAATCAACTGCCATCAGAAGAGGCAGAAAGCCAGTCAGACAAAAATCAGCACTTCCTTGGCACTGTTTGTTCTGCTACAGTTGTCTGTCTTTTGCCACACAATATTATTGAGTGCTTAATCAGTATTAAATCTAATTCTGGGATGACATCTGAGAAATTATTTTACAGCATTAGCAGCTGGAAGAATGTCCTGCCTGTTAATTATTTACATTATCTGTCTCTCAGAATAACAGCTGGCAGTTAAAATACTCTAGAATGAAACCCAGTACCCAGATAAATACCGTGTTTATGCAGGTGTAGGATACAGCATACTGTGTAATCTCTTAAAGCCAGTGCCTTCAGAGGGTGATGAAGGAACTCATTGGGGCACATCCTGCACTGATATGTCTTAGGGAAATGGGAGATGCTTTTCTCTGTGCATACATAGACAAGATATCTAATGCTTGCTTTTAAAATGTGCCTAGGAAAGAGCTGAAGAAGGGTAGTTAGTCTAAAAATCAGTCAGTCAGCTGTCATTTCTGAAATGTAACTATCCTGGCTGATTTGGAGGAGAATATCAAGGTATTAGTTGGGAACTCTCTGTTGGGATTCTGACATGTGCAAGTTTGCTCCCCATTTCTCCAGCAGTGTGTGAGCCCAGATTTTATTGCTGTGCTAAGCCACAGCACCCTTATTCCAGGTAGCAGGAATGGGACTGACGACCAGAACTGCTTTCATTTCTGGATGAGCTGTGAATGCTGTGTTGCTGAGAAGGCCAACAAGTGAACTAAATCCATAGATTTTGTCCTTGCTGAGTCCAAGCCTTTGCAATCTCTTCCCCAGGGTGCCAGGTTTTGGTCTGTTCCCCAACTGATTCACTTGACTTCTTTAGTAGCAATCTTCCCATGGGAGCATTGTGAGGATTCTTTGCCTGAGGATGAGGCAGTGCTGGGGCCTGTGAGGTCTTGATCCCTCTTGTATTTTGTCTTGGAGAAGGGAAGGATTGCACAGGCATCCTTTTAAGGAGCCACATGTCCCAGGGTGATGAAAAGGAAGAGAGAGGACAAGCTGTGGCTCCAAATACCTCAGTGCAGATTTTGAGTTTTTTTAAGAAGAGGACACTTGCTCTTAGGGTTGCTCCATGATTTAAGTCTGTAAATGCAACTTTCAGGTTTAATTACTTAAATATGCTTTTTCTTCTCTGCTGCCAAGTTGTCGTGGTTGTTCAGTGGAAATACTGAGTTTTCCCCTGAGGCAAATAAAATCTTATGAAGGACAAAGTATTTGGGAGACACTGGGATGAAAATGATATTAAGGAATCGCATGGCATAGCTTACAAATAAAAATCCCAAGATGTTTTTTAATCTTACCAAAGAATGATCTGCTCCTTCTCCATCCTCCAACCCCACATTAATTTACCTTTTTACTTAATTCTGTAAATAAGTACTGTATTGTAATGCTTGTTGAGAATATGCAACCTAAGTTATACTATTCACCAGTTTTGCAATTCTTGGCATACATATTTAGAAGTGAATAGTAACAATGCATGTTCAGGCCATTCATTTTTATTTATGTTGACAATATACTCACAGATTTTCTACTGTTGGCAGTAAAATTTTGGCTGATGTGCACTGCTTATTGACTGAAAATCCTCCCATGCACTTCCAAGGGAAGTCTTGCTCTCCCATCTACTTTCTATTCATCTCATAAATTACATGGGAAAATAGGGCTGAAAATTCCTTTTTATTCACAAACCAGCTGAAAATGGGCAGTAACACTGCAGACTGTCCCAGAATTGCCCAGCATCATTCCAGCACTGCCAGTTTTTGCATACTGCCAGTCAAATTTACTTTAGCAGTACTTGCAGAGGGAAGTTGTGTTAAACTATTCTGCCCCCCACCAGTGCTTTGAGGCGAGCTAAAAAAAAAAAAAAAAAGCAGCAATTCTTGGCCCCATACTGCCTTGACAATCCCATCCAGTTTTCCCTTTGATGTTTGCCACATATGGTTGTGAAATCCAGTGTCTGACTTCTCTTCTAAATATAGAATCATAATTATTTTTAAAATTATCGATGCAATGAGTCTTATTTGTTTTCAAGATATTATTTTGCAATATAACAAAGTATTGAGAGTTTTTGTAGTGTCCATTTCCATCAGGCACTTTTGAAGACATTTTATTCCTTTTTCTTTACGTTTCACTGCACATTGGGAAGTATCTCCTTTCCAGTTTTGAATCAGAAAGCAGACTGGCAAAGAGCACATCCCTTTGCCAGTGCAAGAGTGGCCAGGGGTGAGCAGGCTGGCCCCACTATCAGCACAGAGTTTTTCCACACAGCTGTGCCCAGTTCTTTGGTAGCAGAGGTGGAACAAGACCAGTGGTGGTAGCAGCAAGCACAGACTCAGAGGTTTTTTTAGCTGAATTTTGAGTGTTTGTCTCACACTGTACTACCCAGCAGTAACCTCATGTACTTGTGTGTTATTGGAGTGACCAAAAGGAATTAACTTCACATGAATGGCTTTGAATTTGCTCTTTCATGATGCAGGATTTTGTCTCAGAGGTGAAAAGTGGCTGAATGTAAGCCTAGATGGTAAAAAAACAAGTGAAGTGAATGAGTTTTATTTCCCCGTCTCCCTGCAAATATTTGTGGGTTTTTATCTAAAAAGCAGGAAGCAGCCTGTGATTTTAGTAATATGCCTAGAATGAAATCTGGGGTTTTGAACAGCTTTGGCTGTGCTTTCCATTGTCAAATTCACAGTGACTTATTACACAACTATTTAGAAGAAATCCTAGCAGTGCAGACCTCAGTTTTAGTGGCCTGTTACACCCCAAACCACTCCACTTCTCTGGCAAAGAAAAGAATATACAGTGTTACATCAGGGAAGAAACTGGTAAATGGCATTTGAAAGCAAACAGTTTTATTCATAAAGAGAAGAAATCATACCAGAGTACAAGCAGAGTCACAACTGATGATGGCTTTTAACAAGCAGACAGTTCTTCTTGGGTAGTGGGGGGAGATACAAAAATACAAGGTTATTTTAAAATCACCTGGTATTTTTAAGTAGGAATCAACAGGTTCCATCCTGCTAATGTAAATGTTCTTAAATATAACTAAAAGCATGTTTGAAAAAAACAGTATGTAAGGAAATAGGCAGTTTTAAATAAGACTGGTGAAACATCCAGAATGACATGAAGTATTGTTGATTTTCTTATGGATTATCTCAAATTTTGGGCTTATATTTTTGCAAAGAATGTATCCTGTACCTGACTACTGGAATTAATTACAGTCATGGCAAGAAGATCTCTGGGGTTTTTTTGTTGATAAACCCATGCAGCCAGTGACATAAAGATCTGGAACACTGCCAGAACTGCAGTAACAGAATAAAACTAGTTTCTTACATAATTTCCTGACTAGCACTTTCCCAGAGTACAGTAACCCTGCATAAAGCATTTGAAAATGTTACCAACAGCATTACAGAATGAAGCCCAGTACAATTTCATATCTGAAAGAGGATGAAGGTCCAAGGATACAATGTCAGTGGAATAGAAGTGATTTGTGTTCCTAAATGTTTTTATAGAAAAATTACAGTGTTCTCTGTGTGTATAGGACTGAAATGATTTCAAGATTTGCCACTCTTTGCCACTAACCATTTCTTGATTTTTCTGTTGGACTCTGAGCAAGACTGATAACATAAAATAGTGAACTTTGCAGATGGAAAGGAGCTGGTTTTGTAACAGATTGAGTTTTGGGAGCAGGGTGTGGGTAGAAGAAGATATGCATTGCTGGTTTAGTCTCAGACATGTGGTCAGATCCTTTTGTTTGAACCTCCCCACATTCTCCAGGATGTGAGTGGGAGTATTCTCCCATACATGAAAATCTTAAACGACTCCTGTGACTTCTCTTACAGTGAACCTCTGATACTGCTGGTTTCTAAGAGAAGAATTTTAAATTTCTGTTGAGGTAGGACAGGCATGGAGGTCTAAAGACACATGGTGAAATACACAGTGCTTCTGAAATCTGCTGATGAATGAAGGGTGGTGTGAGCCACAGCCTGCAAGCTGCACAGTGGTGGGTAGAGGTAACAGTGACAGACTGAGGCTCCAAATGAACAGCAGTTGTATGCTGCCCCTTTAGCTTTCTAACATAATGGCTATGAAGTCAGAAAGGTGAAACTTGTTCCATTTAGTGGCATTTCTCTTCTGATGGGAGTAGTGGCCATAGATACAAAAGCAGAATACAAGAGCCAGGGTGTGGCTTTCTTTCCTTACCATTGCTCTGTGTGGACACCTGCATTTGTGAGAGGAATATCCAGCTCCTTTGACTGGCTATGAGCAGTTCTGCCCACTGATCATTCAGAGTTTCTCCCCTCTGGTAAGGACAGTAAATTTTCTCAAGCATTTTCTTCTACAGACCTAGGAAGGCCTACTTTTTAATTCTTTCTTTTTATTTTAAGTTGGATTACTTTTGCTCCCTTTATGGCCTGTGTTTGCTTTCACCTCTCTTCCACTGGGCAAGAAGCCAAACCATGACTCTTGGTGGAGGGATGCAGACTTTGTGGTAAAATGGAATATCTGGTAGGATATATAGCTCTGTCCACAGCATAAATTCTTAGGAACATGGGAAGTATAGTGAATAGCAACATACAAGCACCAAGGTGCCCATGCAGCTCTCATGCAATTCTCAGGGATTGAAACAGAGCCCGTGGGATGTGCCTGGAAGATCATGTTAAAGTAAAACTTTCCAATCATGTTAAATCTAGACTTCCTGTATTTAAGTGTAAACTGCCTAATAATTTATGCCCAAGTGTCTTTGCAGTACTACAAGGGATCTTTTCACCAGGATTTAGTTGTGGTCAAAAATACGTGAATGTGTGACAACATCTTCTGTTGTAATAGACAAATTTTTGCTCTCTGTAACTGAATCATGAACCCACAGAGGGAGAGAAGAAGCAAAAGTACATATCCCACTTGAGGGAACAGTTTGTTGCTGTTATGTTTAGGGGGTTTGACATCTGTGAATTTAGCCTAATATACCTGATCCTTAAAATAATGCAAATCACCTCCTCAGCCAATCTTAGTAGTGAGAGTGGATTTTTTTTCCAAGTTATACACAAACTGTTTACATATTATGGTTCAGTTGTGATACATTTATAACTTGGCTGAACAAAGAAAAGTATTTTTTTTCTACGTGACTGCTTAGCACACAAACTCAGAGTGACTGGCAAAGCTGAAAACAAAATTTCTTTAAGAGAAAATAAACCAAAGCAGGTTATTTAGTAGAGAAGGGAGAGGGGAGTTTTTTATTACAATCTCCTTAAGGGAAAAAGTGGGGAAATCCCCTAATATTGTTAGCATGACACAAGATCTTGTGTCTGAAGACTTGCAGAAGTGTATCTCATGTGATGACTAATCTCATTTGTCTTTTCTATTTTTCTGTCACCATAACTGTGATGTTTGAGGACAGCTGGTGTCCTCAGAGCTAAGCCATCCTGTGTTTGTTTGTTCCATATAAGTCTGGAGACTGAGCCAGAGAGGGTGGCAGTGCAGCCAAACTTGGAGTGCAGAGCCTTGTTCCTAATGCCCTGACAACAGGGCTTTCAAGGTGAGTTGTCTTATGACTTTGGGCCTCCTTGGGCTTGGGGAGAATAATTCTTTCTGAACAGACACATCCAACAAAGTTGTGTTCTCAATCCAGATGGAGGCAGTGAAGCTCAGGAACTCGATTCTGTGGACATCTGGATTAGAGGCAGAGATGAATTTGGAGCTCAGTATTGTTTCCCTGTATCAAAGAGATATATTTAGGTAACCTCCTACTAGAAGGTGAAATAGGAGCTTTCCTTTTCCCCTGTTTTTTATTGAGAGAGCTCTGCTGGGCACAATGTTAAGTTCTCCTCCCCATATTCGTTGTGTGTTTTTTCCCCCCTAATATTTTAGGGTTTTGTACTGAAAGTGAGTTTTAAATGTTGAAGGATAATGTGGGAGTTTCTGAAACTGAATAGATAAACATATGCTGGGATTGTCTTATTTAAGACATTCCTTGTTTGCCACAAAGGAATAAGAGGACTCCAAAAAATGTCTTGCACTTAGCTATAGCTGTCATGAATGCTAGAGGAGGTACCACAAAGGGGCTGAAGGTATTTTATTCTATCCGTTTGTCAGACTAATCACTGTCTTGTGAGAGGGGTTATTTCAGTAAAGAATGAAAGTCAGCTCTCAAGTGAGAAGGAAATGAATGATGTGAAGAGACACCTGACTCATAATTAACTCTGTTCGACAGGTGAGCATGCACATTGTTATATAATATTGTATGAACATAGTTTAAAGGTAGTGTAGGGTGAGTCACAAATTCTGCATTCTCCAACTTTATAAGGCATTGCATGAAGTGATTTTTCTCCTCCTAGATGCTGAATTACTTTGAGTAGCAAAACCTGACTTTTTTGTGTCATATCCTGCTGGTTGTTAAGTACAACTCTTGCGTGTCTCTGTCTCCCTCAAAAGTCTCCAGATGACTCAAAAAAAAAAAAAAAAAAAGGAATGAGAAACTGGAATATTTTTTAAGAATACGTTGTATTCAGTGCATTTTCAGAACCCAAATTCCTCTCATATGTATTTCAGAAGCTCTTGCCAGTAGTGTCCTTCCACAGTGAGTATGTTACTGTGTTCATTGAGGTATTGTCACTGTTGATTTTAAAAGTCTTAAGGTTATTTCATAGACAAACAAATCATGCTGAGGTCAAAGCAAGTTTAATAACACTTCTTGTTGAATTCTAAAATACAAGAGGATCATTCTGCTTAAATACTTGGCAGCTGTGAAGTGTTTTGATGAACAGAGCCTTATTTCTATATGACTGTTAAAGCAAACAGTGTTGGTGAATATACATGTTTATACAGCAAGCAGAAATCTCTTGTGCAGACTTTTTGCACCTCTCTCTCTTTCAAGAACACTTTTTCTCAAGGGATGCAGCCTGGAGCCCATGGAATGATTTTGTAGTGCAAAGATGCCAAGGCCTGGTTAGTAAAGAGTTTTCACGTGCAAGTGCCCACAGCTGCAGAATGTGTTCCTGTCCCTTTCCTCTGGCTGTGCTAACCAGAAAACCCTTCTGCCTGTTCCCTAGCAATGCACTGGCACCAAACCTGCAGCAGAGAGTGGTACCCTGGGCTTCATCTTACAGAATGCACAGGAAGGAGGAAAATGTACATTTTGCCTCAGCAGCTGCTCATCACCGCCTTTATAATTCAGGTTTGCAGGGTAGGATTTGGGATGTCCTAGCCTCCAGAACCAATTCTGATCACAGTGATAGCTGAAGTTGTGCATAACAGACATGAGCAAAAAGTAAAGGCAGCGAGATTTTGCAAAGTAAAAGAAACAGTCTGCAACTGAACTTCTTATCTCTGATTATTGCTGACAGGATAAATGTTCCAAAAAGAGTAAGAGCTGTTCCATTGTAGTTTTCTTATTTCATATATTGATAGGCTTCTAAATCACACAGCAATTAGATAAATTGTCTACCAGTGCTCAGAGTGAGGGGCTGATGCAAATTTCCTAAGCCTGTCAAATGACAGGTAAGACAGAGTGTGTTAGGCAGATTCTAGCAAAAATGGGTGTAATTTCTACCCTTGAAGAAGGCAAGACAGAAATCATCTTCAGCTGAACATATACAAATATATACAGGAAAAAAAAAGCTTAGTATTTAAAACACAAAGGACAGTTCAGATGGTGCAGAATTGATTATGTAGATGTTTTAGAAGTCATTTTGCATGAATTCTAAGCAAGGAGCTTGCCAGTTCCTGTGACAAAATATTGTAATTTATTGCTTCCCCACATTCAATAACCAGAAGGTGGTTTTTTTGTAGATCTTTAAAATGTCTGTTGAATGTCACAGATTTTTAAATTGAAAAGGTTATAAAAAAAAAGCAACACTTTTTGGAAGCAGACAACATTGTGCAGAACACTTGTTTTTGCCCTTCTAATCAAAACATACAATTTGTTAAAATCTGCCTAATATACTGTGAATTATGCAGGTTATTATTTAGCCGTTATAAAATTGTAGCACTATCCCATCCTTGGTATTTTACTGTGGCTTATATTTTTGCTACATTTTTTGCCTTTCCCTTAATAGAAAAGTGGTTTGTTATATTATTTCATTTTAAAATGTCCTAGTCCTCTATATGTACAATATTTCAATAAATAAAGTTGAATTTACAATTGAAACAGATAAGGCAGCAAAAACAGCTATCAAATTACATATAAACAGTGTATTAAAATGTGTGAGGCAAAATGAACACTACAAAGTCAAAAGCTATGCTGTAAAGCTGAGGCACTGTTGTTTCAAATGTTGCATATCACAGAAAACCGCAGTTCTCTGCATTCTTCAAAAAGTCCCTTTATTCTTTTATCCCAAAGCAAGGACATAAATGAAATCCTTGCTGAACTAATAATGTAGCCAGGAAAAAAAATTGCAAATTTTTGTTAAACCATTTGACATGCTCACAGAGATTAACTCAGTGCACAAGACCTGGGGAACTAATCTAAAAGGCCCTCGGGGGGACACTTTGGTTGAAGGGAAGAAAAACTGGCACAGCAGTAACTCCTAATGTGTCCTTTGCTGGTGAATGGCCTGTGACTCTCTTATTTTTCTTCCTGCAGTTCTGCACTACATTGGAAATGTTGCATCCCCAGGCTTGGAAATGTCTCTGACCCAAGAGAGGTGCTCAGAGGAGAGAAGGAAGCTTAATGAGATTCAGTGCCTAGTCTGGTAAGTCTCCATGTGACTCCTTGTGTTGAGCCCAGTCTAGTTATTGCTGTGAAGGAACAAGCTTTATATGATCAGGAACAAAGACACTGATGTCTTCTATGCTTTCTTTCTGAAAAAGAAACAAAATTAAAACCAGACAACATAATTTGGCCTCTGTTGGCACATGACTTCAGAGCAGAATAGGAAAAATGTAATAGGACCTTTTACCATCCCTAGAACAAATGATTTTGTCCTCATTAATGAAATGGCAAAATGGACTTGCAGCAGAGGCAGAACAGTTGTGTTAAGGACCATTGCCCCTGAAAAGGCTGGAGGGGAAGAGGATGAGTGAGCCCTGCAGAGCAGTACCCTACAGCTCCAGCTGTGCACCACTCTTGTGCTTGGCAGGGACCCACGGGACAGGATGGAGATGTGGGCAGAGGGATGGGAGGAGCAGAGGGCACCTCCCTCTACTGCAGGACATGCTGCCCTCAGGGGCACAGGGCAGGGCTGCCTGCAGCTGCAGCACCTCTGGGCTGCTCCCTGTGCTGGGGCATCTTCTGTGCACTGAAGCAGCTGCACAGGGGGACATTGAGGGGGAAGATTGCTCAGCCAGCACCAGGGGTTTTGAATATTTGTTTTGCTTGTTTCCAAAATGAGTCCTGACTCGAAAGCTTTTTCAGCAGCTGCAGAAATCTACAGTCTTTAGCTCACATCCCAGTCTGTCATTTTGTGTTACATCATGTACTATTCCAGGAGGTAGAGCTGCCTATGATTTCATAGCACAGTTGATTTTCTAGCTTGATTCCTCAAGGGACCTTAAAGGAAATGGAAACCCACAAATAAAATGAAGAAATTAAAATAAATTGCTAACTCTAAAATGCAGCATTTATTTGGATTAATAAAATACAAAATTGTAATATCCCTTTATACTGGATTTTATTTTGGTTCTGCAATGATTCAATAGGTTTCTGCTTCCCAATCCCAGTTTGTCTTTACTTTGGGAAGTATTTTTGTAGAAGAGGAGTTCCTCTCTGAGGGAGGTGATACTATGGAAGATCTCTAATTGTTCTTTACAGGCTTTAAGTTTTCTGGGCTACTGTCAGTCTGTCTAGAAGTTGTGATTTGAAGTCAAAGTCCACCTTTCATCCTGAAATACTTTATTAGTTGGATAATTAATTACCCCAAGTTCCCCAAGTGGAACACAGATACCAAGCTATTGAAAGACAAAAATTTTTAGTTTTTTAAATCCTGAAGGAACAGTCCCAACTCATTCTAAGGCCTGTATATATATTGTCTGGTCTTTCTGGACTAACTAAACTTTAGTGTAGATTGAAGGGGTTCTCTCTGTCATGGAGGTTTCACACACCTCTAAAAACCAGGGGTTTGTCCCACTGTGCCAAATCAAGGAGTGTGTGGTCTGTGCTGGAGAAAAAATCCAGCCTAGTTTAGTTCCAGATGCAGGCTAACTCTGTATGTAAAAATCTCTGTAGTAGTTAATGTTTCCTCCTTTGCTGTTAAGAAAAGTGAACTATTTTAGAGTATCCCATCACAAACTGTTGCCTCAGGGCAGCCAAAAGTGGAGAATGTGCTGAGAAGATGCAGGAATGCTTTAAGAGGGCATTGCCTACTGTGGGAATCAGAGAGCAATAGTTTTGACTTCATGTTCTCATGAAGATTTTGTGACACTGTGTGCCAGTTCAGTAACCTGGTCCTCCATTAACTTGTACCTATTCTAAAATTATATTACTAAAAGCAAACATTTTCTGTCAACTCAGTTGTTAAGCATCTTCAGGCATAGTTGTGAATAAAATTAAATTAGCTGATAGGTCAGTTTATCTTTTGAAGAGGACTTGAGGGTGCTGCTGGATGACAGGCTGGGCATGTGCCAGCAATGTCTGCTGGTAGCCCAGAAAACCAGTTGTGTCCTGGACTTCATCCAAAGCAGTGTGGGCAGCAGGGGAGAGAGGGGATTCTGCCCCTCTGCTATGTTCTGGTGAGACCCACCTGTAACACTGCATCCAGCTCTGGGGCCACAGCATAGGAAGGATATGAACCTCCTGGAAACAGTCCAGAGGAGGCCACCAAGATGCATTGAGGGATGGAGCACCTCTGCTATAAGGAAAGGCTGAGAGAACTGGGGTTGTTCAGTCTGGAAAACAGAAGGTTTTGGGGTAACCTAACTATGACTTTCCAATATCTGGAGGGAACTTCCAGGAAAGAGAGACTTAAGAGTGTGGAGTTATAGGACAAGGAGGAATGCTTCACAGAGAAAGTAGGTTTAGATTAGATATCAGGAAAAAGCTCTTTACTGCGAGTGTAGAGGCACTGGCACAGGTTTCCCAGAGAAGCTGTGGCTGCCCCATCCCAGAAGTGTTGAAAGCCTGTTTGGATGGGGCTCGGAGCAAGCTGGTCTGATGGAAGGTGTCCCATGGCAGGGGTTTGGAACAAGATGAGCTTTAAGGTCCCTTCCAATCTAGGCTGTTCTATGAAATGCTGCTCCTGATCTGAGCTGGACTTGCGCTGTGTCCCATTTCCATCTCCAGCTGGGCTGTTCCAGCAGTTGCTCGGACACGACCCGCCCCAGAGCTCGGGCAGTTGTTCGGACACGACTCGCCCCAGAGTTGGGAAGGCGGCGCTGGAGCGGGGAGCGCCCGGCTCGGCCCGGCCCGGCCCTGGCGGGGCTGCTGCCGCCACCGCGCGGCCCAACCGCGTCAATGCCCGGAGGCTCCTCATGCCAAAGCTGGCTCCTATAAAAAACAAAGGCGTTGCAGTTATTCCTCCTCTTTTTCCGCCCCCCTCAGGCTCTGCAGCTGTTTCTGTTTCGGCTTTATGAGGTGACAAGCCAAACTGTCCAACAAAACATGGCTTATTGTCACTTACTGCTGCCTGTGGCAGATGCCTGGGAAGGTCAGACCACTGCCTCCAGGTAGCACAGTGAATCCTCATGTTTTAGTCTTTGTTACCCCCTTTAGTCAGGAAAATGTTTATATGTAGAGAGAAAATAACATGAGTCCTTGCTGGAATGTTGGGAGATGCTGGAGCACGTCCAGAGAAGGGAAATTAAGACAGCTGAGGGGTCTGGAGCATCAGTCGTATGAGAGGCAGCTGATCTGATGACTGCTTGGAGGAGGCTTAAGGGAGACCTTATCACTCACCTGCCTGAAAGGAGGCCTTTCCAGCCAGGTGGGTGTTGGGCTCTCCTTCCAAGTAACAAACAAAAAGATGAGAGCAAACAGCCTCAAGTTGTGCCAGGGGAGGTTTAGATTGGATATTAGGAAAAATGTCTTCAACAAAACCACACTGGAACAGGCTGCTCAGGGTGGAGTCACCATCCCTGGAGGGATTTCATACCCAGTTAGATGTGGTGCTTGGGGGCATGGTTCAGTGGTGGACCTGGCAGTGCTTGGTTACCAGTTGGGCTCTCTGACCTCGAGGTCCTTTCCAACCTGAACAGTTCTATGGTGCCTGCTTCATGCTCCTCAACTGCATTTCTGTCTTTCTGTTTAGCTTATCTGCTAGTTTATAATGGGTTTCGATCCCCCCCAGTTCATCCACCCTTACAGAGATCAGCACAAGCCATAACATACTGGAAGTCTTTTTTAATTTCCACCATCACCCTTTACTGCCACAAGAGCAAACTCCAGAGTCTGAGGTAGGACAATATTTAAGTTGCTTTTTCTATTTGCCAAGTGGAGAACTCCTTAAAGGAGAGTGGAATGGCAATGCTTCCTCCCCTCTAGCTACAATCAATACTCTTCTATAAGTCAAAATCTGGCTCAACACCAATTAGTTTCTTCTGTCTCTCCCCATTTCCCTATCTTTACAATGGGAAAACAATCCCTTTTTGGTTGTTGTTTTTTTTTTTTTTTTTGTGTTTGCTTTGTTGGTTTGTCGTTTTTTATCATAGGATATACTCCTCTGCCACATGTATCTACATCTATACATCACTTCCAGATTACTTAAATAATTTTATTAGGAAAAATGAGCAAATGGCGGGAAAAAAGCAGCCTGGGAAACTTTACTCTGAACATGGAAGGAATAAAGTGGTGGGTGAAATGGCTCAGAGGAGGAGGTTTCATGCAGAAGACAATTGATGGAGAGGTGGCTGCTTTGCATGAGGCTGAAGAATTTTGGTTGTTTCTCCAGATTCTCTGAAGACCCTGATTTAAACTGCTGCTGTTCATAATCTGTCACTAGGAAGCTGTAATCAAGTAGTGCTCAAATACTTCCCTCCCCCATGCTCTTTGTAGCTGCTGCTGTTAAGACAGGAAAAATCTTAGTTCAACTCTAGCATTGCTAAGAAAAATGTGACCTCTGATCTGGAAGCGCCGTGCTTCTGAAGGGAACGTTCTGTAACATAGAAAGATAGAATCTTTTTATATATTGCTGCTTAAACAGTGATCCAAAATAGTCTGGAACTGTCCTAACTTACACTGAGTCCAAAGTCTTGCCTGTTTGGAAGGTTTCAATGCACTGTATTATCAAGTCCAATCTGTTGCAATTAAATTGCATCTTGGTGTTTGAAGGTGTGTTTGGGAGTGGGCTTTATGTGGTAGGGTTTTTTGGGTTGGTTTTGTTGTTTAGTTGGGTGGGGTTTTTTTTGGTTTTTTTTTTTTTTTTTTTTTGGTTGTGTGTGTTGGGTTTTCGTTTTTCCTTTTTTTCCTCCACACAAGGAAGATCCTTTCCCCTTCCTGCAGCCAATATTTTCCCTACGTTCTGGTTGTGTTTCTCCTTAGGTCAGGGCAGGCTGGTGGGTTTGCCCTCAGTTTAGAAAGGGATTGGTAGAACTCGGAATCTTTTTCAGCAATCTTTGGAAAGCAGCGCTCGTTGAATGTTACCCCATCTCCTCCCGTGAGCCAGGCTACAATTCTGGGCTGGCTTCGGAGAACCGGGGCTGTGGCGCTGTGCCTCAGTTTCGGCGGGCTGGAGTTCTTGGACATTCGCCCTCAGTGGCGGGCGCCACTCTCCGTGCCCTGTCCCCTCAGTGTCCCGCCCTGTCGCCTGGTGTCCCCTCAGGGCTGGGCTGGGGCGGTGCCGCCGTGTCCCCTCAGGGCCGGGCCGGGCCGGGCGGTGCCGCCGTGTCCCCTCAGGGCCGGGCCGGGCCGGGCGGTACCGCGGTGTCCCCTCAGGGCCGGGCCGGGCGGTACCGCCCCGCTGACGGAATCCGGTGCGACGGCGGCCGCGCCACTTCCTGGCGGCGGGAGCGGGGCGATGGCGGCGCAGGACGTGCTGGGCCAGACCGCCCGGCTGGCCTCGTCCAGCGCCCTGCTGCAGGTGCGGGGCCGCCCCTCCCTCCTTCCTCCTCCTCCTCCTCTTGCTGCTGCTGCTGCTGCTCGGCGGGGCGCCGCAGGTGCTTCCCGTGCGGCTTCTTTCACAGGTGCTGTTCCGGGTGGTCACCTTCGGGCTGAACGCCTTCACCCTCCGCTACCTCTCCCGGGAGCTCATCGGCGTGGTCAATGTCAGGTGAGGGAGCTCAGCGGGCACCCGGGAGGCTGTGGGGACAGAGCTTGTGCTGGTCTGTGCCCTGTCACTGGCGATGCTCTGATTAATGCTGTGCAGTCGGCTCTTGGCCGTGTCACACTGTTTGGTCATTTCATGCCTCCCCAGGTCTGTTGTGGTCTGAAACACCGGTAACACTGACCTGGTTTTTGTGTTCAAACCATCAGTTTGTGAAGGAAAAACTAGATACAATGTGTTTTTCCTATAGGATATGCTGTATCTTCACATTTGGTCTGCAGCATGTATTCTTGCCATTTGAGTCATCAAAATCATCACCCAGAATTACTTTCTCTCCGTTTTTAGGAGATGGTGATAATTTTAGCTCATATAACCATGTTTGCACGCCTGTAGGAATTCGTCTGCCAGGCAGTTGTGTGTAAAAACTGTGATGCTACTGCATGAAGGATTTACAATTTATAGAAAGGAAATAATTTTCTCTCCTTTTTATTTTTCCGGTCCTTTTCACGCCCTTTAGGCTGACTCTGCTGTACTCAACAGTTGTCTTCCTCGCCAGGGAGGCGTTTCGCAGAGCTTGTTTGAGTGGGAGTGCCAAGAGAAACTGGACCAAAACAATTAATCTCTTGTGGCTGACGTAAGATACCTTTAAAAGTTTACTTCCTTAGAATTTCTCATTTTTGTCTGGGAGCTCACAGAATTAGAGGAAGTGTTTACTTACTGAGATAATTTATTTCAGAAACTTCAGTTATGTTTCTGATCTAGGACTGTTGTAGAAAGCTGCTCAAGTCTGGTGCTGTAGCATTTTTGGACTTGATTTCTTGTTGGAGCCCAAGAGGAAGTTCATTGCCAAAAGTGCCTTTTCTTCTGTTGTTCGAGTTTCATTTAGGCCAGGGCTGTTGAAGGAAAACCCTGGTGCACAAATACGTAGCCCTTTGTTTTTTCTTCCCCTTCCTGCTCAGTTTTGTGATTTTATTACCCAATGTGCATTTGTGAACCTGCAACATAAATATTTGGGTAGGAGAGATGCAAAAAGGTGAAAGAGAGTTGGAATTAACAACAAGGAGGAAGTAGGGCTGGCTCTTTCAGCTGTGGTGCTGCTTATAGCAGAACAGCTTAAAGTCCACAGGGCACTGCAACAAGCAATCGTGCATTGCAGCGTGATTAGGAAAAAGTAGATTTTATGGCTTGTTTCTCCCTCCTGGTTCCTGATTCTCTCTGCTTTCTCCCCCTGTCGGCTCTAGCTGCTGTGTAGCCCCAACTGGGTTGGGCTGGGAAGTAAATTTGCCTGCCTGATATGGTTGAAAACTACCCCTGCATGATAAAATAGTATTCTCCCATTGGGGCACCTGGAACTGCCCAGCTGTTAACTGGATCTGGCCCAGGAATGGGGGGTTATGTGTAGTCATCTGCATCCAGGTATAAAGCAGAGGGATTCTCCCTGTCAGGGAGGGGGTGTAATACTAATATTTAAAATGTGTTGTTTCTGTTCTCTAAGCTGTACTGCAGTCAACTTTCTGCTGTGTGGTAGCCTTTCAAGTGAGCATTAAATGACAGAGAGGACATTGACTGTGTGCATCTTTTTTGTTTTAAACTTTTCCTTGTAGAGAAGCATAACTTCAAATGAAGATTAACTTGTTGAGGCATCTGAAACATGTCTTAGGTGCTTGATGTCAGATATCTTAGGGGTCTGATAGTGTGAGGGTCAAAGATGGACTCTGCTAGAAGCTCTGTGTTTCTGAAGCAGTGTCAGCAGAACAGGATGTGCAGGCTCATGTGGGATCAGAACTGTTTGGTCCTAAGGCACAAAAATGCAGATATTTGACCTTATGTGTCTGGAGTAGAAAATGGAAAACAGAGAAGAATGTTTTCTGGGTCTTGCAGAGTGCCTTAAGGGTGTTCATTACAAAGGAAAATATTAATTCTTGGCATGGTAACAATGGGAATTAATTCCTCAGGACCTTTTTTGCATAATTATTGTGGACATGTGCGATATTGTAACCTTATTTTCTTTTTTCCCCCCTTGTTTTGTTCTGGTTTTGTCTTTGGTTTTTGTTTTGGTTTTTTTGTTTGGTTGGTTGTTTTTTGTTTGTTCTTTGGTGGTTTTTTTTGGTGTTTTTTTTTTTTTTTTTTTTGTTTCTGCTGAAGTTACATTTCCATTAATTAGTTTTTATGTTAACTTTTTAGAGTCCCTCTTGGTGTCTTTTGGTCTCTTATCTTGGGCTTAGTCTGGCTACACTTGCTTGAAGTACCCGACCCTTCTGTGGTTCCTCACTATCAGGCTGGTGTAGTGGCATTTGGTCTTTCTGCCACTATTGAACTCCTGGGAGAGCCATTCTGGGTTTTAGCACAAGCTCATTTGTTTGTGAGACTTAAGGTTAGTAAAGTCCGTGGGGTGTGTGCATGTGGGGGGAATCTTTGCTGAAAAGAACAGATTACTGACTTAGATCTTTGTACATTCAAGCATATAAAAACCCCTGTTTCTACTGTTTAGCACTGCATGGCCTGGTTTGTAACATACCCAGGAATTTGTACCCATTAAAGCAAGCAAGTTGGTTTATTTAGATATTATTACCTTCAAGATCCTTAAATCCTGAAACATAGGTTTTGGTTGGAGGGAGACACACTGAAATCTTGAGACTCTGATAGTCTCAAACAAAATTTTCTCTCTTATGTCCCATACAAAGGACTGGGAAAATACAGTGGAGGAACTCTGAAATGCTGGAATGGAAAACTTTCAGAGCAGTGACAGTCGAAGCTGGCCAGCTCAGCAGAAAGGAACTGTGATAGTCACACTGACTTTGAACTTCTTACATTCCTACATCAATTCTGTGCATTAAGCATATATAGCATATATATTTTAAGCTTGTGTATGTGGTTAGGTTGCCAGAAAATAACCCTTCTCTGTTTTGTTTCTTAAAGGTAATTGCTGAAAGCCTTTCAGTAGTGTCAAAATGCATTTTGACAGTTACTTTAGTAATCCTTTATCCTCACTGGGGCCTTTACATTTTTTCCTTGGCTCAGGTAAGTTCCCTTTGTTCTCTCTCAGCTGAATTTTATTTTTCCTTTGACATTTAGCCTGCTGAAGAACTTTGGGGAGCTGAGAGAAAAAGCTCCTGGGAGGTTTAAGATTTAGAATTTACACTTTGTATTTTCCTGATACTCATTATTGATTCGGTGCTTTGGCATTGAGTTAAAGGGAGGTAGAAGGTAGCACCTTCCCTCTGTGAAGGCACATCTTGCAAATGAGGTTATGTTATTCTAATCACACAGAACTTTATCAGCCTGTACCACCAACCTGCATTACCTTATCAGATCCTAATCAAGTGCAGTTAATTCAGGTTAAAACTTTTTCTTGATGACAATGACAGAGAGATAATTTTTTTCCTTCATTTTTTGCCCTGGCTGTTGTAGATTGCTTGTAATTGATGGAAATTAGAAATGTTCTATGAAGTAAGAGATGTAGGCAGTAGCTCCTCTGTCAGCTTGATTTTTGATTGAGTAATTGCTTTATAATTGGACCTTCAGCATTCTATAAATGATGAATAAAGCATGAAAATTAGCAAAGATCTATGATAACCTACAGGTTAAAAAAAGGTAAAAAGATTGACACCATTCTTAAGAACTGTTCAAATCCTTACCTAGTTTAATATTTGGTAGCATAAAAACTACTTACATTTTCTTCTCACTGTATTTTCACCTAGTATATAATTCTGCATTTCCAAGTTAATTTTGTTTCACTGTTTTTCTTCTCTCCTTCCTGATCTTCCCAGCTTTTATATGTCAGTGTTCTGGTAATGTGCTATGTAATTTATTTTGTGATGTTTCTGGGATCTCCTGAAGCCACAAAGAAGTCATTTCCAGTTGCTAGAGTGAAAGCTCTCTTACCTAGCTTCGTGGAAGATGAGGTAAGTTGTGCAATTTATTTCTTGATTTTCTTCTTGAAATCTTATGTGAGGGCACTTTGAATGTTGCTTTTAGACTGGGGAGTTAATTGAGTGGTTTTGGGGTTATTTTTGCACTATAGAAGATATGATAGATTAAGTAAAAAATATTGCATAGAAATTGTGTTTGAACTTTGTATTAGTAAAATTCCTGTCAGAAAAACATAATGAAACTTGAACTCTTTGTGGTTTGGGGTTTGTTGTTGCTGACTTGATTTGTGCAAAATATTAGTAGACATTACCTGGAGATAGACCATCTGCACTGTGCAGGGGAATGGCCAGCTATCACTGATCTGAGGAAGAAAACAAACCAGAACCATAGAACTGTGGATTTTTTGGTACTTTGATCTCTGCACAAAATAACCGTGATGTTCCACAGCATCCTAGAGACACTCAAATATCTCTCAAACAAAAATAAAACAAAAAAAGAAATGAAAAGACTCATTGAGGAAGACAACATTCTGGATAAGATTTTCAGATTGGAAATATAAAGGTGGTTCTTGTTTGCAAGTCTTACAAGGGCAAGAAGAGCAGTAAGCAATTCATATTTCCAGTGAGGGTGGAAGTCATATTGGCACATTAAACACCCTGGATGTTTTTTTTTCCTAAGTGTAACCTTGATTAGTATTTTCTGTAGAATGCTCTTATGGGTACTTTCTCTGTGGCAACAGCACTTTTCAACAAGGGAATCAGTTTTTGCCAGATCCGTGATGTTGGTGCTTGAATTCCGCAATACTTTAGTGGTTAATAACTGTGGCATTTTGGGTTTCCTCACCACTTCAGTTAGAGCTGCCCTGCAGTGTTGCAGTGCCTTGTTGTTTTCTGTTTCTGTAATGTCAATCACATTTGTTACATTTCAGTTTTCTTTTTTGCAGACCTTTGTGAACTGGAAGGAAGCACGCTTGACTTGGAGTTTCTTCAAACAATCCTTCTTGAAACAGATTTTGACAGAGGGTGAGGCTTTACATAGAAGTGTGAAGGAAGAGGGCTCATGAAAACTATTTGCAAAAATGACTTAAAGCTTCAGAAAGCTTGGGTGGGGGGAGAAAAGCCATGATTGCCAACCTTAATGGAGTTTTTGAAGGTTTTCAGAACTAGATGCTGTCACATTTAACTTTGTCTCTTGAATACTTAATATTGGAAGTGCCTGAGCAAATTATTGGGAAAGATTTAGGGGCTTGTTCTGAAGTTCTTTATTTTGAACTTACAGGTGAACGATATGTGATGACTTTTTTGAATGTGTTAAATTTTGGAGATCAGGGTAAGTGTGATGGTGTTGGGGAGTGGTGGCAGAGTTTTCTTAGTCACTGTTCTTCATGTGGTTCTGAAAATGACTTGAAGTGTTTGAAGATAGCTTGAAAATCTGAGAATGTTTCAAAGCCTTTGAGCTGCTTTTCAGGGAATAATTAATATAAACTATAAGATGATAGAATTATAAAATAGCCTGGTTTGGAAACAGCCTTCAAGATTATCTAGTTCCAGCCCTCTGCCATGGACATTCACTAGATGTAAATCTTTCTCTTCTCCTGTATCAGTAATCCTTACATTCCTGTTCTTATTCAGTGAACTTTATCAGAATCCTCTAACTTGCTCTACAGCAAGAATGTGAAGTGTGGTTTGGTGCTGTTCTAGATTCACTTCTGTCTAGTTGGTGCTTTGGCCTTACCTTTGCCACGAACAAACCTTGCAGTTTTAAGATATAGTTGCTTGACTGTCAGAATTTTTAGAGAATACTGCTTCAATGTTGCATTAAATGCCACTTGTTTTCTCTTTTTTTGGAGATGTTAAATTAGAGTTCATGTTGTTACTACAGACTTGAAATTAAAATATGTCTAAAACTCTGAGATTTCTTTTTTTTCTTTAAGGTGTCTATGATATTGTGAATAACCTTGGTTCACTGGTGGCCAGGTTTATCTTTTTGCCTATTGAGGAAAGCTTTTACGTATTTTTTGCTAAAGTGTTGGAAAGAGGGAAGACTGTAAAGGATCAGAAGCAGGTATGTTTATTTGGATTAATTACATGTCAAATGCTTGATTTTTTTTGTTACGGATAAGTTGCATCACAGAAGTGTGATGGACAGAAATGTGTCCATTTAAATTTGAGTATTGAGGCTGTTAAAATAGAAAAGTGGACATAAAAATGTTGAGTCAGACTGGACGAAAAAGAAAAGTGAATAGGTAAAATGCTAATGAAATAGAAATGAAAATATGCAGTAGCAGAGTGCTGCCTTGCATCATTAAAGTTAACCTCAGCTGCTCCAAACAGTGTGATGGAAAGCCTACCTCTACTGTGTATTTCCAAATATAGCAAGCCATTATTTAAATATTGAAATTTATTAAATAAATGCTATCTGGATGTACTTTATTTACTTAATCACATCAATAGCTCTTATATAATGTTTCTGAAGAGTGCAGCTTTGGGAAGAGAAGAATTGTATTTTTCTTGTGTGTTTGAGTTAGATGAGGAGGATTAATGAGTAAGAGCTTTGTTCCACAGAGTGATATTCTTGATCACTCATGAAGGTCAGCCTGTAGCAGTCCTGCTAATTGCACATCAGCACACAATGAAATCCTGTGCTTCAGGTCCGTTGTGGGCTGAGGGAGGTGTCTGTGTGTATATTTGGTATTAAACCTACCTGGTGTCTAGAAGGGAAAAAATGGTGGAATAATAAATCTGTAAAAAGCATTACCAAGTTAAGAGCATGTGTGTGGACAATTCAATAACAAAGGATAAGTTTCACACCTTTTGACATGATGCAAGCTGTTTTGTTTCTCTGAAGGAGCATTTCTGCACAAGAGTGGCTATTATTACATTGATTTTGATTCATGTGATTTGCTATGTTTTTTTCAGGATGATGTTGCTATGGCTGCAAATGTATTGGAATTGCTGCTGAAACTTGTGCTCCTGATTGGCCTCACCATCACCGTTTTTGGCTATGCCTATTCTCAGCTGGCTCTGGATATTTATGGGGGCTCAATGCTCAGCTCTGGAACAGGTAAAGATTTATAGACCTGGCAAAAAACCCACCACTCTTTAGAAAAAAGCCCCTACAGCTATTATGAATCTTTTATAAATCAGCAGTTTAGGTTTTTTCCTGTGAACCTTCTGTTGAAATCTGTGATTTAGCTGATCAGAATCCTTTGCCTTGCTTATTTGTGTTCTTGTCAAGATACCTAGGCAGGAGACTTGCTCAAATGAATTTAAGTTTCCATTATTTGTATTAACATTACAAATTCTATCTCTTAGTATCACTGCCTGTAAAACAAAGTGGTTTGATAAAAGAAATCATTAGCTATTTATCTTTCTAATGTGTTTTTTAGGTCCAGATCTGCTGCGGTGTTACTCGTTGTATGTCCTGTTTCTTGCTGTCAATGGAGTAACAGAATGCTTTACATCTGCCTTAATGTGCAAAGAAGAAGTGGACAGGTAGGAAACACTGTCTCCAAAATGTTCCTGTGAATTTATTTGTGATGACCTTAAAAAGGAATTGGTGCTTTCGAAATTGGCACAAATAATATCCTGCCCCACAGAAAAGCAACTCCTTGCTAGGCTGTGTGCATTTAGATTTAGATGTAGAAGCTTTAGCAAAATTTGAAAAGTTTGGGTGAAAAAGGTCAGAAACTAAGAAATAAAGATTGTTAATTTAGCTTTAGGCACATCGCTAAGTGGTAAAGTAATTTAAATGTGTGTTTTCTGCACAGATGAGCTTGAAGTTACACTTTTCAAGATAGTCATTTGACACATTGAAAGTTTGCAACTCTTATCATTTTTCATGTACAGATAGTGGACATACACTTAGGAGTGACCCAAGCTGTGGGTGTGAATCCAGTGATTTAGTACTTTGTAGGAGGTTGGACTAGGTGACCTCCTGAGAGCCCTTCCAGCCTGGATTATTTCCTGGTTCTGTGTTTAGGCTGTACCTGATGTGGCCCTTTCAAATTAATTTCAGCGAGGTCTATTTTCCACAATCAAAGTGGGAGCTCTTTTGGCTTTGCAAGGGCTGCTTTCACCACCCTTTTAAAATGTGCACTCGTTTTCCAAGTCACTGTTTAAAACAGAAATGAAATAAAGTGTTGATTTGTTCTTGAGCATTCATTTTCTTTAATATATTCCCAGCATAAAATAGCAAAAACCGCACAAGTTTTTACATTGCTAATAATTGTTATTAAATTCAATTTTTTGCAATGAGTGCACAACTGATTAGTGTAATAGAATTTCATTCACATAATGTAGTTCTTGGTTTATTTTGGTTGATGTATTTTTATATTCTTTCAAATGATTTTTTTATCCTCTCATTTCTCAAATTTATTTTCACTAGAAGATGGTAAGAGAAATTCTGTTAGTGATGTTAGAAAATAAAAGATCCTTAGTAAATGAATGCTGGAACTGCATGCATTGTCAAATTATTTCTTCTTTTTGCTTTTTTCCCTAGGTACAATTTTGTTATGCTGGCCTTGTCTTTCATATTTCTGTGCATCTCTTATTTCCTGACCCACTGGTATGGCAGTGTGGGCTTTATCCTTGCCAACTGCTTCAACATGGGCATCAGAATAGCTCACAGCACCCACTACATCCATCACTTCTTCAGAGAAAGCACCCACAGTCCCCTCACAGGCCTGCTGCCCTCCCCAGCTCTGCTGCTGGGTTACATCCTCAGTGCTGTGGTCACTGCTTTCTCAGAGGTGAGCTCCTTCCTCTGCTCTCACTGACAGTGCTGCTGTCAGGTGACTTTTGTGTCCACGAAATGAGGAATGCCATTAGGAAAAGAGGCTTTTGAGGGTAAGCTGGGAGATTTGCATTACAGAAAGGCAGGATATATTGTTAAGAGTTTCTTTGTATTAATGTTCTCTGCCACCTGTGGAAGGATCTGACAAGTAAAATAAAATTTAACACATTGCTGCTGTGTATAGTTAACCCATGTTCTTACTTATTAATAATGGAAGTTTTGCAGTGGCACCAAGAAATTGACATTAAAAATTCTGTAATAAAAACAAGTAATAACTGAAGCTAGAAGAAAACCAAAAATGGCTAAGAGCACATTTAACACTTTTATTCAGTACAAGATGGTAATTGTGCAGGCTGATTATTAAGGAGATTGGAGCTTTTCAATGTACAAAAATTTGACAGCTTGAAAATCCATTATGTCTGAGAAAGAAGAATTTTATATTTTGGAGTGGGATATTTCCAGTTTTGTTAGAAAATAGCCTGATATGTTGCTGTACAGTAGCAGATTTGTCCGATAGCACCAGCAGAGTTTTATGTCATCTCTGTTAACACATTCTGCATGCCAGATAACAGCAGCTTCCTCATTTACCAGATAGCTACTGAATGGTTAATTTTTGCTGAACCTAAAGAACTTAAGAAAGCAAATATTGTGACTCCTGAAGGTGATTTATTGGAGGGTCAGTGCATGTGCAGAATCGCGCTTGGCTTGATGGTGACGTTGGCGTGTTGGACAGAGGTGTTGGACCTTATTTCTTGTTGTGACAGTAAATGCCCTTTGTGCTGGCTGGTTTTCCTGCAATGCCTTGTGTTCTTTGTTGTAGGTGTTGTTCTGCTGTGACAAGGGCTGGATGGCCAGGCTGATCCACATCAGCACGGGTGCCCTGTGCCTTGCAGCAACCCTGGTTACGATGTTCTGCACAGAGACCAAGCTCATCCACTTTGTCAGGAGGCAGTTCCTCTCCCGCTATCTGAAGAAAGGAACATGACCTGCTCCTGTGCAGAACAGTTCTTGTATGTGCTTGCAGTAAAGGGCTGTGTTTTTTTCCATAAGATCTGTAATGAAAAAAGGTTTCCACATGTGTTTGGAAGCATTGATAAGGGAGTGGCAATGTTGACCACTGTCACATGCATATTATTTTGTCTTCTGAACTGATCAGTACAGCAAAAGAGAGGTGAATAATCTTCTCTTTATGCATCATTCTTGTCTAAGTTTTTCTTCAAACAGCCTCTGAAGATCTAAGCTGACCCCCTGGCATAACCTGGTTGACAGACTCTGATAGTTGGAGAGCTCCCCTTCCTGCCACTGGGCAGTGTAGGAAGGCTTGATGTGGTTTAGAGGGCTCTTATTTGGCATGGGTGCTGCTTAACTGGGGAGAAGATGGTCAGGGGAAAAAACCCCAAACCAACCACAACAATGAATGCCATAAAACAACACCAGAGTGAGTGTTGTGGAGCAGAACACAGGGTGGTGCAGGGGGATTGAGCTGTCACTGTTTGAAGTGCAAAGTGGGGAACAGAAGATCCTGACGTTTACAAGTAAATTAATGGAATACACAGCATGTGTCCCTGCTGGCTCTGTGAGATTATTTCATTCAGCAGATCCTTCATGTCTGAGGGCATTGATTAACTTGTCAGAAATACCTTGAAGCCTTAGCTGGAAGAGGGTTTGGGCATTGTCTGCAGAAGGTGTTGAGTACAATCACTGATGGTTCAGCTCATAAGGTTTCTTATAAAACTTCTTGCTTTCATTCCATTGTTTTTTGGGTTTGTCTGAGATCTTAAATGCCAGCATGAACAAACTTATCACAATAAAAATTATTTTGTCTGTACAACTGAATGTTAAATATATTTAATAAGATTTTTTACAAGGAATTATGCATATCGAAGATGTCTTCATTGGATAGTAAATACTTTTGTTCCAGTGTTTTCATATCTTGTTTCTTTACTTGTTCAGTCTCAACCTCTGGATTGTTTGATTTTTTTTTTTGAATTGATGAACATTTGGACGTTCAGAAGTTCTAAAATTCCTCGTAAGGCTGCTGGTTTAGGTGTACTGATGGCATATTGTATTACTGGTCTAAGATCTGAACTGGGCAGTTTCAGAATGTACAACTGGCAGGTTTATAATCAGTGTTCCCTTTGCAGTTTTTGGATGGACCAAAAAATGTCAAGGTATGAAAAATGTGTGCTCAGACATGTGCAGTTGAAAGCTTTTAGCTTAATTATGTAGCAGCTCTGCAGATCCTCAGGCTGCTTAAAAAAACCCTCACTGCAATGGCATTGTGCAGTCCATTCTGGTGACCTCAGTGCCCAGGCTGAAATGCTTTCTAATGTCAGGGCCTTCAGCTTGTAGTTAGAAATATTTTCTAAACTCTGGTAATACCCACTTGGAAAACATTACCAAAAATACTTTGTATGAGGATTAGGTGATTGAAAAATGATCATAGAGGAGCCACAATGTGACAGTGAAGGGCAGGAAGTGGCCTTGCACAGCCAAGGGTATTTGTCTCCATTGCCTGGCTGGAAGGAGTAGATGCCATCTTGCTGATTCTTACACTGTTTTGAAATCTGTCAAAATGAAACAAACTCTACATTATACTGTCCTCTTAATTGAATTCAGTAGTTCTCTGCCTTTTACATTTTTCTCTTCTGAATGGTCCTTCACCTTTTTTTCTCTTTCCTCTCTGGTGTGGAGTTAGTGATGAAGTTCAATTTCAAATCTTGCAGAGGGTTAAAACTTCTTTATTATGAATGGTCAATGCTTACAGCAGTTGCTTCTCCTTTACTTGTTGGTAGTAAAAAAAATCAAGACAATTGAACCTGTGGACTGTATTTTAAGGTCTGTCTTTTTCTGTATGCCTTTGGGATCCTACTGTGGTAATATCTCAATCTGTACAGTGAATTTTTATAACTCCTTGGAATGAAAAATTTTGTACAGCCCTGCACTTAAAGTGCTTTGGAGATGGAAGAACTTCTCCTACCAAATTGAAGTCTGAAGTCATTCTGCCTTGTCTGCTCTTGCAGCCCCAGCTGTACACTGATATTACTTCTACTACTTGTAATCTGATCAGTAGGGTAATGTGAGGTCTTCTTCTTCAGTGACGTGACCTGTGTAGTCTCATAAATATTATTTAATATAAATGAATTATTTAATATAATAGGAACTAATTTAAAGACAAGTTACATTTTTATACCTCTTTGTGCTGTTTCATATTGGCAAATTTCATGTCTCAAGTGCTATTTTCTATGAATCAGGAAGGCATTTAAGGTGACTTAATGATTGCTCATTAGCAAATTAAGGGCACATTCCTCATTTAAACAACACCTGTAGGCAGCTCAGTGATGGTTGACTGGTGTTCGTGACACTGAATGTTTTATTTTTAATGTTTTATGTGGCAGGAAACTGCAAGGAGAGACAGGAAGTAGAGACCTCTGAAACTCAGCTGGTTTCTTATTTATCAGTGGGATTCTCAATGTCAGAGCAGTTAATTGCTTTATTGCTAAAGCAGCAAACTCTCAAACTCAGGGACAAAGCTGAGATTGAACTTGACCATGTTTCCCTTTTGTTTTAGCCCCATTCATCAGTCAAAAGCACTACTGTCTGAAGTGTCATGAAGCTGTTTTGCAGTGTTCTGAAATCTTTTAATTTCAGCCAAAGGGGAATGAAACATTTTCTTTGGTGGAAAAGGTTATGATTTCATGTTTTGTGGTGTGTTTTTCTTATTTGTTGGATGAATGATTTTAAAGGTAACACTAAATAAAGTTTATTTCCTTTATATTTTATTTTTGTCTTCCACTTGATGATTATTGGAGTTTTATTTGTATCATTGGTACAGCTGATACCTGAATATGGTTGGATTTTCTAGGATATTTTATGTGTAAATTCAATTATCAGCATACACACCATTTCCTAACACATACACAGATAAAATTTGCTGTAGTAGTTATGTGAGAAATGGCACATAACTACTTTGTTTCTGTCAGATTGTTTGTATGAATTGGAATGGCCAAGTTCCTTACTTTGCTTTTACAATGCATTGTGATAAAAACTGATTCAGTGGCCAGGAATAAATCTGATATTTAATGAAATTAGTTTGTGAATTGCAATGCTGCTATTGAGAACGAATCAATTAACCAATTGTTCAACTGTTTGATTTTTCCCTAGTGCTGTAAATATTTTATTTGTAAAAAAGTAGGGCAGGGGGAGCCACTTTTTAGGCAAAGAAATGAGGATTTGAAGCTTTGCCTAAATGGTTAATCTGCTTTAGCAGGCACAAAAGATAATAGATCAAAGTTTGAATGTTGACCACAAGTGAGCACCCATGAGGGGTATTGGCTTCTTAGTTCATGTGAAGGATTGTGTGAGTGCCTTAAGGTCAGTCTTAAAATTCTTTGGATCCTGAACAGTCCTTCTATCTAGACTTTGAAATTCTTTTTGTGGACTTCATATTGTTGTCTGAACATCATACTTTTTTTTTTTTTTTGGTGGTTTAATTACCTGATTTTAAAGATAATGCCAAAGAGAGGAGATCTGAGGCTTTTTGAACCATATCAGTGCTTCAAGAAATGTGCTGAGCTGTAATGGTTTTGTTCAGCACAAAATGCAAAACTCATCTGCATTCTGATAGTGCTGTGGAATTGGAGGTGGTTTTCAATATAGGCTGAAAATGAAGTTTGAAGCTGTGCACATGTGATGCACAGCTGGGCCCTGGAAACAGCAGGGCCTGCTCCAAAGTGTGAGCAGCTGGGGAGCTAAAGAAAACTGATAGGAAGTGCTTATCTCTGCTTCACTTTGGATTGCTTCCATGGAAAGATGTGTGTTCTCTCTAGTGTCTGATCTGAGCTGTGCTTCATGCACTGCCTTGCTGGGATCTGGAGGAGGAGTGACCCCTTGTCAGTGGGGTGTCTGTCACTGCACACCCCTGTAGTGAGCTGTCTTTGTGGGATGTGGTGTGTGCTCCCCATACAGCTAAGGCAGGATTTTCTGGGAACTGTGGGGAAAGGGAGAACACCTCTGAGTTTTCCTTTGTCAGACTTCCTGGTTGGATGTGGTAAGCTGGCAAGGTTTTGTGAGTCATGGATAATGTGTTCAGCATCATTTCTCTCCAAAGTTCTGTGCTATCCAACTGAACTGAGAGAGTGGCAAGGAACATAACCAAGAAGGCAGATAATTTATATCTGTGGCCCACTTAATAAGGCTGAAATAATTAAAGCTGTGTGTGTCAAGAAGAAAAAAACCCAGCAGAGATAGCAGTCCTTAAAGACACATCAGGTGTAAGAGTAGTTCTAATCCAGCAGTAAACAAGAATCATGTTTTGTTCTTTGTGATAAACTTTTTGCTCCAAAAAGGGAACAATGTAACAGAGCTTGGGAGAAGACTGCAAGGTTTAGCTCTTAACCTTCTCAAATGCAGGAATATTCCAGATTTAGATCCTTGTGGCTCCCTTAGGGAGAGAAGAATAGGAAAGTTCTGAAGGGATGTGCCTGTGTCTCAGAGAGAAACTGAGGCTCAGTCATGCACTGTCTGTGAGAAAGTGCCTTGTCATCACTTGGGAATCTCTTCAACTCTTTTTTTTTGTTTGTTTTAATTGCTGTTTCATTCATATGTTGGCAAGCCATTCATAACCAGCTCCTGTGTGTTGGTATGTCCCTTTTTGCTGTAAAACGTCAGCCTAGCCAGTCTCATTGCAAAAATCACAAGAGCCATGCCCTGGGCTGGCTTGAGGAAGATGCTGGTCAGCTTTGCTGAAGGTTGTGTTTGCCAGCCCTGACAGCATGGAGTGAGGAGGGAGCAAATTAGACTTGCACAGAAAAGTTTAATTGTGGTTTCTTTTTTGTTCTGGATGCTTAACTTGGCAGTGCTGTTATCCTAATGGAAGGGGTTTTTGGGAGTAATTTTATAAAACAAGTGCCATAAAGTGCACTCATATGCCTTCTCCTATCTGTGATGATTTTTAGCACTCTCTCAGTGTGGGTGAGATGTTATGGGATGAGGAAAGGGAAGTGTGCTGAGTACAGTACATGTGCAAGGAACAGAGTGTCCCTCTGGGGAAAGGCCTTTAGTCTGAGAGTTACTTCCCTCTCTGAATGCATTTCTGTCACTGCAGATAAAACTTTTAAGCGTGTCTCTGCTTAAGTGCTTCTCTAGGCAACCAGGAGAACGTGTTGGGAAGAATCAGAGTATGCCCGTGAAGCTTTGCTGGTCAAGAAGGGTTTATTGATGCATTGAAAATACAGGCAATAGAGTGTGATTATATTTAACTCTCACTAATCATCCTCCCATTTGAGGTTGACTGGGTATTAACTTGTGGAGAAGGTGGGTGTTTTCTGTGGTTCTTTCAGAATTGTACTGATCAGTTCTAGTATATTTTTCTTCTCCCTCAGATGGCTTTATTACACAGCAGCTTCACACATGTTCATCTGGGAGCTCTGCAGAAGCACAGGATGAAGACTGGGGAAGTGCTGGATCATCACTCAGATCCTGCTAAGCACAGTCAGGTTGGAGGAGGGCTGAGCAGAACCTCCCCTGATCAACAGGGGTAAGTGTCAGGACTCATGGCCTGAGTCTTGGCTGCACAGCTGGGAGCACCTTGCCTCAGATACCTAAGGAAAAGTGTGAGAGCTGTGGAAAACATCTGTAATAAAGCTGGGAGGGTAAAACAACTAGGATTGTTTTCTTGAGACAGCAGCTTCAGGATTCAGGATGAAAACCACCTCCAAGTATTCATTCCTGACTGTAAATACAGAGTTGGAAGGTGGCAGCTCGTGAGCCCAGAAGGTCCATTTCAGGGAGCTGCAGAGATTTTCTGCTAAACCATCTGATAGAGATGCTCCAAGTGCTGTATGTGTGCTATGTGTGCTCCACAGCTCTCCAAGTTTCTCTGGTTTGGTGCATCCAAACCAATACATGAGTTATCTTCTTGGAGTTAAATATATATCACAGAACCATAGGATAGTTTGGGTTGGGAGGGACCTCTAAAGATACCTCGGACAGTGCTCCTGCCTTGAGCAGTGGCATCATATCCTGCTTGTGGATTCTATTTGCTGTTGGCCAAAGTTGCCTGAATGAAACAGCTCAGAGGAAGAATTGCAAAATTGGGCAGTGCAGGTGAACCAAGTCTTTTGGTGTGAAGGCCACAACTGAAGCAGAAAGGCAGAATAAAATCAGAAACTGAAAACAAACACATAATGTTCAGGTTTGGTAACTGGGCATTCAAGGTACTCAGTATTCTGCTGGGGTGGACTGCTCACCAGATGAGGTGAAAAGGGAAGGATTTCTCCCCATCCGGAGGAAAATGTAGTGTTGTAGGTCACCTGAAAGATATTCTGGTGTGGGAGCAGGAACTTTCATGGCTGAAGATGCATTGACAAAGGCTGAAAAGGCATTTGCAGTCTGTCAGGGGAGCAGTACATCTAAGACAATGTTAAGGTTGCTGCAGGATGGGCCTTGAGGTGAGCTGCAACCAATTTGACTTAATCTATAACAGTTAGGAAAAGGAAAATTAGTCTCTGTAGGGTAAGAAAAGGTGGACTTGAAAGCAGAGGTTGAATTATTAAAGGAACAGGAACAGAATGGAAGTGGAAGAACAGAATAAAAGTAGTGCAGAGTGGTGTGTGCTGCAGAAAGCCTGTGTTCAGCATCTGTGATGAAGTGCATGTGATGAAGGACATACAAAAAGCTAGACAATAAAACCTCCAGCTGTGCAGTTACTTGGCAGTGGAAAAAAGCTTAAGCAGCTTCAGGGCTGCAGTTAGAGGCAGAATTGTGGATTGGATGATTCAGCTTCCTCAAGGAGTCTCCTGGTCTTTGAAAAGAGCATTGTGGGAAGAACAAGGCATGGTTGGATTTGGTGGTGCAGAATTTAGCCCAGAGACCTCAGCCCGTGGGACTGAAGGGAAGGTTGTTGGTTCAGTCCAGATCACTTTGGTGTGGATATACCAAAATACATGGAAGAGACATTTTCCATCTCTCCCCAGGTTTCCTTGTACAAAGACTTAGACCAGTTCTCTTCTGTTAATCCATGTGGGACAAATGGGAGAAATTGCAGGTGGATGAAGACAGAGGGAAACTGCCACTGCCACAAGCAGCTGTCACACCACGTGAGTGGGAGCGCTGATCTCTGCTGGGGAGCATGGACACAGGGCAGTGAGGCTGTGCTGCAGACTGTGTGTGCTTCCCTGACACCACACCTGCTACCCCTGGATGAACTCAGAGTGCCTATACTGGAGCCCCACAGAGAGCACAGTGGATTTTAAGTTTAATGAATTAGGGAACAGAAATGAAAAATTAGAAGAGTTTTGCAGTGACAATGTTTGGATTTCAACTAGATATGCATAACTTAATATTCACTATTTAAATAGTAGAAAATTTAATGTATTAAGTATGGACTCAGTCTTGAATGAGCAAAGGTAAATGGTAAATATTGGTTATTTGCAGAACTGCTTTCTTTGAATATAGTGAGGTGTGTATGATACACAGTTATTTGGGTAAATGAAGAAGCTATTTAAAGAAAGGGACTGTCCCTTCTGCTTGAGGAGGGGAAACTTCAACCATTGAAAAGTAATGGAAGATTCTGGGAAATCACTGTTTTCCAAGAAAGGTGTGTCCTGAGGGAGTAGTGAAGTGCAAACACCATTTGGGGACACGTGGGCCAGACCCCAAGGATTATACAGGACTACATTTGTGTGAAAAGTTACCTTACAGCTGTAAGTGTAGAAAGAGCTTGTGGTGCTTTGGAACAGGAATAAATAATAGGATTAAGAATAGACCAAAATACAAAGACCAGTATTGGAAGAAGTGCTTTAATTGATTCAGATAAAACCTTGAAAGAGTGAATTAAAAACATAGTAAGTCAATATCCACTGTTAAGTTCTTGTGATTTATTTTACAGGATGATGCTACCAGCATTATTGGCTTGAGGAGTAGCTCAGTGTAGTGATGAGGATGATGCTGATTTCAAGCGTGTAGGTACAGAGGGATTCCAGAAGAGGTGAATAAAATGGAAGGGAAGAGGTTTGAAACAGAAAAACATTAAATACTGACAGTACTTTAGTAAGGAGTTGGAGAATCAAGAAATTTAATGTGTATGAAAGAAAAATTACTTATGCAATCCAAGTGGGGTAGGGATAAAATGAAAGGAAGACTGTACAGGTGAGTGTTAGAGGAAACTTGTGGGTGTGCCAAGCAAAACTCCCTTCTCCCTCCCTTCCTCCTTCCTCTCAAGTGTGTATCTATAAGATTTTCAATGTTAACCATGACTTCAGTTGATAAACACAATTACTATTTATAAGACTGACTGTAAAAGGAATAGCTCTCTACCATTTTTTCCTTTAAAAGGAAAAAATGGTAGAGGTATCTTTAGTGTGGTAACAATATCAGACATCTCAACTGTGACAGGCATTTTTTCTGTACAAGCTATCAGAGTTCAGAGGAAAGACTTCTGTGATGAGTGTGTGCTAAGGAAACAGGATAATTATTGGTAGTTATTATTCTTTCCTGGATGTATTAGAACACTGCTGTAACAATTATTTGTACCAAATACAAAGTTATCTGCTTCTTGAAGGGGAAAAGTGGAATGAGTGAGTATCGAGCAAATGGAGAACAGACATAAGCAGATCATAGTATTATTTGAGCTCTACTGGCTAGAATATGGGCAAAAAAAAGAGCAAGAACCTTGTGCCTGGATTAAATTAATGCCCGAGTAAGGTGGAAGGTTTGCTCAGTGAATAGTTTCATCAAATTAAAAAATAATACAAGTAATGATACTGTAATTTTTCTTCAATGATAACCAAGTATTTCTCTGTCATTAGAAATGACAAGCAACAGTGATGACATATGAATTTACAAAGAATGCCACTGCCATGGAATATTAGCTGAAGACATCCCTTGATTACAAAAACAGCTTTGTGAAGGAAAAAAGTTAAATGAGCCTTACAGTCCAAAACAGAAAACAAGCATAAATGTAAGCGAAAGCTGCTGATGCAGAACTTGAGCAAGTCATTACATGCAGCTCCTCTAATCTTTGGCACTGCAATTAATAACAGTTTTGATTACATATCTCACTTATTAATAAATCACCCGGCCACTAACAGGAATAATTGTATCAACATATCAAAACCTTGATTGATTTCTGTGCCATTTGTTGCCATCACAAAGTGCTGATGTTTGGGTTATGACAGCCTGCACTGACTGCCAAATGCATTCACCAGGTAAATATGTGTGTGTCAAACAAATCTGTACCTGTGTTAGAAAATCACAGACCAAAGAAAACATTTCTGTTACTTCACAGCAAGCATTAAACATCAGTGGATTCCAGTTTGTACTGATGTATTCATAAATATTTATTAAAGTAGCAGTTCCTGGGCACCATTTCTTAGGGAATGCCAGAAGTAGCTTGCAAATTCGCCTTTGAAATAATTTGTAAAACTGTATTATTTGGGGTTTGTTTCCTTATTATTGATGTTGTGGCAGGGTGCACAGGACTGTGACAACTGGGTGACAAAGTCAGGATGAGATAAAGGGGTTGTGATTTACTTTGGCCAAGGGAATGGTGCCCTGCTGCTCCTGATGGGCAGAAGGTAGACTGCTTGAAATGTGCTGCTTCCTAGGTATGTGGGAGTGTGGAGTGACTTAACTTTTCCTTCTCTTTTAGAAGAGCACTTGAGAAATTGTATGGAGTTCATCTGCTGAACAGTACTGTTTTTGTCAAATCAAGACTGATTTTTATGAAGGGCTTCATGTTTCTTAATTTCTGCATGAGGGAAATATTTTCTTGTATGTCCTTCCCCTCTCCCTCCCTGGCTGACTCCAGAGTGGTGCACTCTGGTTCTTTGATGGATTGACTGCCATCCATTGCCAACAGCACCATCTCGGCAAAAAGAACAACAAAATAATGGCCCCCCTGTATCTGTGTGTCCTTGCTCCCCTCCTTGGTGCCATCTATGTTTTCCTTCTTGTTCCTTTGCTGTAGCAGCCCTGGGACCCCAAGGAGATACTTTTTGTATGTTTAACTGTGAAGGGTTTCCATGCATGTTCCAGCTGATCCTTCAGCTCAGTCCTGTATTATTTGAGCAAAGTCCACGTGCAGCATTCAATAAAAGGTTTAGACATCATCAGTTACTTCACCACCTAATTCTGGGCTTAAATGTTTGTTCAAGGCAAGAATGTATTCATCTAATCAGAGCAAATAAAAACCACATCTCAATTCTTCTAAAAATACCTTCCTATTTGGGGCATGAATTTAAGCTCTTAAGTTTTAGAATTCATCTGTTGCTAAAGTAAAGCCTGGAAAAAAAGGATCAAATCCATTTGTTAAGCAAATATAATTTTCCAATAGTAAATGGATTCTGTCACCTGTATTGAGATATACTACCTGGAACTAGTTCCCTGATTACTTTTAACAGTTTTATGAAGGGTTGTGACTGGTTATTTGGATTTTGCTCCCCCTGCAGCTGTGAATTAGATGAAAAAATACTGCAGCTGAACATAACATTGTTTTGTCACTAGGAAATTCACTGCTGGCATTGAATTCAGCCTGGAAAAGTAGAGAGGTCATGACACAACATCTGTTTTGTGGAGAGCATAGTTATTACCACCAGTAATACTGCAAACACTGGAGTGGAAAAAATTACTCCAGAGTAAAGATGCTGCTAAGTTGCCTTTTTGACCATTGTTTTATGGGCTGTGTTAGCTGGACTTTCCCCTCACATGTGTGTTTGAAAGGTAAGTTTGAGCAAAATGCTCCTGCTGCTCAAACATAAGGTGGAGCTGTTTCTTTGTGATAGAATTTCCACCTCATCTCCTCCACGTCTTCCTTTTTTCACCCTCCTTACCACATTTTCAGTGTTGCCTGTGATTTTACAGGCAGTGTGCTGGAGGCGTGTGACTGAGGTTTTTTAAACTCCTGTAACGATTTACATTTGCTCTTAGGTTTCATTTTTAGCTAACACAATCCATATGAGATGTTAGGGGATCTCACCCTGCACTAAGCTGTGGTTAATCCTCCTCTCCCTGTTGCTAATCTGAACTGACTTGGATTCCCATCCCAGCCCTGGGCTGGTTGTAACTGGGGTAGCTTCTTTACCTCTTCCTTGGGGTGATGGCCTTTGTGTGTCAGGGACAAAAATAATATAAGGTACATGAATATTAATAATTTTATTTCCACTTCATGTTGCCATTTCTCTATTTTTACTAATCATTTCAAGTTGTAGTTTCTAATGAGTATTTTTTGAAGGTAGAGAGTGTTGTGACATCCTTGGAAATCATCCTTGTGACTCTTCCAGAGTTAGGAGTTGATCTTTTACAATGGCTGCATTGGCACCTGTGGCTCTCTGAGCTACTGAGCCTACTGCAAGTATCCCAGTGTTGTATTTCTCTGCTTTGGAGGAATGATTGGGAGTATGGGTGCAGTGCTTCAGGGGACACTCAGAGACTGCAGCTGCAGGCAGCTCCCAGGAATGAGCACCTTTCCCCCGTGCCTGTGAAACCTCTCTCGTGCCTGGTTTTTGCTTTACCTTTGAAGTTGCTTTCTCCAGGTCCTGACTTGCAGAGACTCAGACTCTTACCCTTCTTGCTAAAAGCCAGCTCCTCAATCCTTCCAGTATCTGGCTGGTGTGAAAGTCTCAGAAGTGGATTTCAAAGCTTCTCTGTGAACTGGATGTGTCTGTGATTTATCTGGGAGATAGCCAGCAGCTTCAAATGTGAAATTCACTTTCTGTGTCTAGCAGATAGTGTAACACAGCCCTGAGAAAAACCCATCACACACACACACAAAACAAACTGTGGCAACCCCTTGGGAAAATGAAGGTTTCTTTATCCTCAGGTTTTGCAAACACTGTAGGTATTGAGTAATCATCTTCTAACTGCTCTTAGAAGTAGGCCCCCCCTAAGTTCACCTGCAGCCAGTGAGACAAAACCCCTTTTTATGAGGTCATTCTTCTCTCATTCACTTCTGTAATGGAAAGGTTGACTCACCAGCCCCAGCCCTGGAGAGGTAGATAGGATATCTACACTGTCATTTCACTTTTCCAGCCCTGTTATGCCACATATTAGTCAGAGTTCATTTATTTCATTAGTTTACTTTGTAAAGCAATTACATAACTGTTACCACAATAGGACTAGAATGGTGTTTTACATTTACTAAAATAACTTGGCAATTAATTTCAAATGATCTCAGTGCAGCAATCTCCTACATATAATAGAATTATTCAAATGTCTATGAACATTTTACATGGAGTATTAGAGTGAGTTAGATCAATCAAAAATTAATTGCATCCAAGGCATCAGTATAGCCTTCTGGGATCAGCTGAATGCCAGTATGTCACAATAAAGTCATAATAATTGATGTAGCATTGAATTGTGCCTTTGCTTCTGCCTTATAATGGCAATTTTATTAGCTGAGCAGGCTAGGTGGAAAAATGAAAAGAAAAGAGAAATGAAAGTAAGTTAAATACCAGCTAGTGGCCATTAACTTTGATTTAATTCTGTGCTTATGTGGTTTATCATCCTGGCGCTTTCTGTATGCTTAAAAAAGCTTGTTTTGCACAATTGCACTTCCCCTGTGCTTCCTATTTATATATATGTAGAGAAGAATGGAGTATATGGCTGAGCATTCAATTCAAGCTGTCAACACAAAATATTTCTTCTGAATTTTGATTTGATGACTTGGGCAGTTAACATGAAAAGTCTCTCTCTTGCTAAGTGTTTGGTTTTTCCTGGGCTTCCTTCTTTCTCAAGGTGTGACTCTTGGATGATTTATGTAGTAGAAGTAGAGTGCAGATATCAAAATATTTAATAATTCCTCTTCTCACTAGTTATTTCTCTTTTTTTTTTGTTTGCTTTTTTGGGTTTTTTTTGGGTTTTTTTTTTTTGTTTTAATTCATAAACCCAGGACTAAACACACGCCACCTGGTAGAGCTGTAGCTGGGTATTCAGGTGGGAAAAACATTCAAACATGAGATGGAAATCCAGATCTACAAAATTCTGAGCTGCCAGGCTTCATGAGTAATGCAAGACAGTGATGTAAGAGCCTGGAAGGCACATTGGAGCCTGAGAGCTGGCAAAGGGAGCAAAGCACATTAATGCAGGAACAGAGGGAGTCTCGTGAGTCCACATAAAGTGACTTTTTCCCTGTGAGTTTGCCTGAGTTAGCAATGCTGTTGTATCCTGCTCTCTTTAGTGCTTCATCTACCCAGTCTTATTTCCTTACTTCATCTTACTGCCACATTTTTAAAAGAAGAGCAGAATCAAACTTGCAAAGTTGTGCTGCTTGTGAACAAGCAGGAAAACTGAGTGTTTTCTCTGAGTGAGCCCCAAATTGGCTGGATTCAGCTTGTTAATGGTAGAAGGCTGAAAACAAATGTGAGTCTTTGGACTTACTTCTCAAGAAGTGCTCAGATCCTGACAGATCTATTTAAAAGCACCTGAATTTCAGAACAGAAACTGTTATCCACTCATTCCTGGAGGGCAAAGCCAAGGCAGTAGGTGGAGAGGTGGTGTGACTCCAAGTGATTGAACTATTGCAGCATGTGGGTGACTTTGCAGATTAAGCAACTAGACCTTGGCCTCTGATCAGGGCATTTCATCACTACACAGCTGACAAATTACATTATCAGAAAAGTAGGTAAAGCATGGAAAGGGGCTGAGGTGGGGGGAAAAAAAAGCTTTGAAAGTTTAAAAATCTGTATCCCTTTCAGGGCTGCTCTTTTTCATCCTGCATGTAATCAGCAGTTTGATTTGTGAAAAAAGCCAAACTAAAGCCAGTGTAGGTGGCCCTGCTGCCAGCTCAGCTGTCAGAGGGCTGGGTTCATGCTGGATTTTAGCACCTGATGTGCTGGAGCTGGGCTGAGACTGTGCCCTTACAACCAACCTGCTACTTGCCCTGATTTTGCACCCTGGCTCTGGAATTCCTATTGGTTGGGTTGTTCAGACTGCAGGATTTGCCCTGCAGTTGGTGACACAGTGATAGATGGTTGTACAGACAGATGTTTGTTAAATTTGTACAAGAATGGGAAGGGATTGTGACTGTGGGAATCTGAAAGGCAGGAAAAATGAGGGAGAGGTGAGATGGGTCAGCAATGTTTGGTTTGCTCGTGGTAAAAACACAACAGTTGGCAGGAATTTTTCCTGAATGATAACTTCCTAATTTGCTCCTCATTTAAATTTATCTGGAACATATATCTGTGGAAGTGACAGCAAAGCCCTCATGCTTGAGAGGCAGTAAAATTAGCCAACAAAAAGATGCAGAGCATACTGCAGATTATGTTGCTGTAATTCTGTGATGGAAAAAAATCCATTCCTTTTCCATTTACTGATTCTGGATTTTAGCATGCTGTAAGTATTATCCAAATATTTTTTAAAACCCAAATTAAAAGGGATGGGGATAATTCACTGGCATCATAAGGATGTATTGTCTTGGCAGATGTGGCCAGTCAGACTTTCTGATTAAACCTGCCCTTCAGGGCTTCTGGTTTGAAATGAAATGCAAAATTAAGGCATGACAGAAATATTTCTCACAGTCAACAGATCAACTGTCAGATTCTGAGCAGGATTACCTCTCACTAAGTTTCCTTTTAACCCAAGTGACCTGCAAAAAAGTCTTGTGAAGTACAAGGCATCAACAAGTGGCACTGGATACTGAAGAGCCAGCTCAGCCTTTTTAATAAAATCAGTGTAAAAACTGACCAACACTTGTGTGCGTGTGTGTGTGGGGTGTGTGTGTCTGGATTTCCCTTGGATGAACTGAAATTATCTTTCATGCTTTGAAATTGTGTTGATCTTTCCCTAGCTGGAGGCACTTCATTCCTGTGCTGGGGAATTTGGGGATATCTCCTTGGCTTTTTGTGCATCTCTGGGTCATTTTTCACAACTTCTGTGATTCAGCACAGCTGAGGTGTGTTCATGGCTTTAACCTGATTACCCTGCAGGCAGTTTATTATTTTCTGTTATTTTTCCCTACCTTCCCTTTCTCTTTCTGTATCTCTCCCTTCCTGTGTCCCTGAGTGCTGCCCTTTCCCCTGTTGGTTTGCTTAGCACTGAGACATTGCATTCCCTTGTTGTCTGCTTGTTTTCCTGCCAGGTTCTGGGTCCTCTTTTACTCCTGTTGTTCAAGATTTCACTGGTTGTATCCTCCAACACAAAAAAAGTGAAATTAATTTTGTTAATCAATGCTGGACTTCCTATAGTAATGAAGAGTTTATTAGATTGCTTGTAATTATATCATTCATTTCTCAGTGTGAAGAGATTTTTTTATTTGACTCAAAATTTAATCACATTTGAGTGATTTAACTAAGCTATTATTTGTGACCTTCATTTGTACAAGTATGCTTTGCTCTTTACTGGCAATACCTGTGAGGCTCTGCATTTTTTTCCCCTATTTATGTGATCTGATTTATAGCTGTGAAATACAAAGTGTTTCTTCCCCCCTAAGGTGTGCTTGTGTAAACAGTTTTCAGTCAAGTATGAATTTCTCTACAGAATTTTGTATTTTTTATAAAATTACAGGAAAAGCCTACTGACATTTTTGGGTCCCAAAATTTACTCCCTGTCAGGAATGTAAGGTGCAGTCAGGGATCAAGCAGGCATTGGAATTCAGTTGATTGATGTGGCTTCTGCTCCTTTCCTGAGTATTTCTCTCCCAGGTTTTTGTGTTGTAAATTTAGAGCTACTTTGAGATAATCAGGAGTTCTGAGAACACTCCAAAAATTTGGCTTCCTACTGGAGCATTCAATTTTTATATTTCTATAAATGGATTTGTGAATAAGACTCTCTTAATGTTTTTGTCTTACAGTAACTGGAAAAAAAAAGTGTTTTTCAAATGAGGAATACTGGGAAATAGCTCCATGTGAGACCATTTATCTGCTTCCTGTAATCATGGGTTACATTACTGCACATAATGCTCATGTGCCTGAAGCAATGCCATATTACAGCAGCAAAAATAATAGCAATGTCATTTTAATAGTATATGGAAGTATTTCCCATAATATAGAAGTTATTCTTACCTTAGCTTTTTTTTCTTTTGCAGAGCTTTTGTGATGTTAATAGAGCTGGGTATTGTCTTCATGTTTTAAAGCTGTTCATAAGACTGCTCTCATAATGCTGTCTTAATTGTTTGCTTCTTCTGTCAGCCTTCTATTTATTTTCTACAGCTGAAAAAAACCCACCACTCTATGCTTAATTGTAATAATTCAGTGGGTTTGACTGTTCTATGTGTGGCTGTTACTGAAACGCTGGTAGGAAGGAAATATTATCAGAGATTAATGAATGAGGCTACTTTCTTCATCTGCAATAATATTTTCTTGCTTCTCCAAGTATTTCTTCATTTACATTTCTTTTCAAGGTGGTTTAAAGATTCTCTGACTTTCTTATTTTAGCTATGGACATTTTTATTCAAATTAATTAAGTAGCAACAACTTTTGGCAACTTCAGGGAGAACAGAGAGACCTTCTGGGCCTGGAACCTTCCAGTCTCTACCAGTTCTATTGCATGGAGGTCTTAGCTGAGACTTGATGCTTTTAAGCAGCATCCTTTTATGCAAGAAATCACTATTTAGCATCTATTTTTACTTTCTGAGTGAGAGATACTCAGTGATGAGCTTTGCCCTTGTGGGAAAAGCAATGCCGTGGAGCCTTTTGTATCCACAGCACTCTGAGTTTCCAGCACTGGGGGAGTGGGAGAGGAAGAAGGAACTCAATTTCATTGCACTCCTTTGTCCTGCCAAAAGGTGGAGTAAATGATCTACTGAACTGCCCGTGCTGCTAATTGATTTTCTGGGCAACTAGGAACTTTTCCACAAGGAAGGAAGGAAGGTTTTCCGTTACTTATCGTGTTAAAGCTTCCTTCTCATAATCTGTGCTAAATGTAATGAGGCAGTTCTTCTTCATGAATTGACCAAATTGGTTGGTAACAGATGGGTTGATGACAAATGGGTTAATTAGTAGTCTTATCTAATCAGTTTTTATTTCAATTATTTTGTCTACTTATGTGTGAAAGGGTTATTTTAAAACAGTCCTTTCACCCCTTGCAGAGAAAAGAAGTATCTGCATTATTGGTCAAAACAGTCCCTTCTACAAATATAGGGATCCTCAAATCAAACTAAAAATAGTATTGGTGTGCCATAATTACAAGTGAAAAAGTTGGCATTTTCAGTGATGCAAGCTTTTTTTAGACAGCTCCTGTGGAATACTAATTTTCTCTGGCAAATAAACCCATGTGCTGTAAGCATAGCTGGATCTGTACTGTCCTTTTCTGCAGATTTTCCCTGTCCATGCTGAAATTACCTGTTGGATTCTAGTGGCTGAGCTTCTGCCATCAGTTCCACTGGCATGAATGGGCTTTGTTTCTTCCTGCACCTTTGTCACTGCACTCACCCCAGTCAGTGTCTGCGTTTGTGCCAGAGGACTCTGTCTAATTGCTCCTCTCAGGGATGCCCGGAGTGACACAATTGCTAACCCCTGGAGCTGGGGCTGCCAGTCTGAACCGTTGAGTAAGAAGTGCTGGGAAGACTAATCAGGATAAGTTGAAGGAGGCTGAAATCACAGGAGACAGACTGTGCAATTTAGATTCATCAGGTAAATGAACTACAGACGTGTATTTTGGGTAAAACTGGTCCCAGAGTGGCCTTTTTGGCATGGTAACACCACGGTGATTTTCCAAAGGTGCAGGAGGGTGAGCTGCTGTTTTTAGTACATGTGTTGCATCTGATATCTTGTGTCTTCCATTGCTTAGACTTTATTTTCCCCCAGCCATCTCATTTATTTGTAGAAGTCTCACCTGCAGAAGTGGTCTCGTTTGACTGCTTCCAGAAAATCCTTTTTTCAGTCCTGACTTTGTAGCTCTTCAGAGAATTGAAAGATGGAGGACTCCTTTTAACTTTGAGCATTTCCAGTAATGCAGATTTTTGCCTTTAAATGTCAGTAACTTGCAGCCTTGGAACAGAAGTGAAATGCCTGTGGGTGGCATAAATGGGGCAGAGAGGTTAAATGACTTATTTGGATGTACTTGGGAAGTCTGTGTCAGAGTGCAGTCCAGTGTAGTGTTTGGATTTTGTATCTATTTCAGGTTACAGATGATTCTATTATCAACCTCCCAGTATGAAATTTTAGACATAACTCCATGATTCCTTCATGTCCTACAAAAAACCCCACAAAAGCAAGCACTTAATAAATGATAATGTGAAATGCAGTGTGGGAAGGTAAAGGATTGAGATCACCAAATTGGAAGGTCATTTTGCTGATTCAATGAATTTTGTACATTTTGGGCATTACAAACAGCAGCTCTAATTGTGTCTTACAAAACTTGATTCACCTTTCAAGTGCATTTATATAACTTTCACCCATTATTGTAAAAAATTGCTAGATGTTCTAGCTAGATCACAGGTTCCCAGGAAGAATGCTCCTACTGAGAGGATGAGGAGGAGAAAAGCTTTGATTTGACACATGGTGATGAGTTTTTACTGAAATAGAGTCCTTTGCAGTGCCATATTTGCATATTGCACTGTTCTCTAAATAGAAAGGACTCTTGGGCTTGCAGCAGTTCTTATTTGAAATACTCTGACTTTGTTGCCTATTCTATATAAGGCATAACTATCTGGAAGAACAAACTTAAATGTTAATGAATTCAACTGCTTTATCCTATATGTATTCATTTTGGGAGAATTGGAAGGTGTGAGCTGAAAGGAAAGAGAGTTAAGGGAGGAAAAGAGATGATTTGTGCAACCTGTTGCTTCTAAAAGTAGATTTTTCTCTTCAGGTCAAAGTATTATTTCAGAGGCAGTCAATGTATAATGCACAGGTTTTCTCCTCCATTGCTTAAAAAATTTCAGTAAATGATCTAAAATCTGATACTCTTGAGGTGGACAAGGTGAAGTAAATGAAGTAAATTTAAATTTGCAGGACACGAAGCCAAACATTTGTGACCTGGAGCAGGTTGTGAAGAATTGTTGCCAGTCCTGTGGTGCTGTGAGGTTGGCCTGGTGCTAACTCTAATTGCCATTGCCTCGTGCTGCATGGCAAAGGTCTTCCAGTGTGGAGATGACCAGTGTAATCTTGGCAGCTCTAAGGTCCCAGATACTGCAGATGTTGAAAATGTGCTTTTCCCCTGACATCCCAAAAGGTTCTGTTTAAACAGAAGCAGATTGAATACCCTGAGGTAGACCAGAGCATGGGAAACTCTCTGAAATCCCATTGTTTCACTGCTGCTCTGTGCTTGCTTTAGCTGTGCTGGGAGCTCTCTGTGAGCTCTGTACATCATTTTATCTCTGCTGGCATGCAGGAATGCTCACTGTGGAAATGGGCACTGTGCAAGAAGTAAGTGGCCTGTGGTGTCTGTTTGTGTGGGCATGAGGACTTGGTTTAAAAGTTATCTGTGGCTCTGTTGTTGGTGCAGGCAAAATAGGAGTGGTCTCACTTCATTAGTTGTTTACACCAGACTCTTAAAATGTTCATTTCTTCACACACACTGGCACAAGGCATTGGGCAATGATAAGACTTTTGGTATAAATATCTTTCTTTCCAAGCATTTTAATGCCCTTAAGTAAATTGGCTTGAGATACAGGATTAGTTTGCAGTCTAAGCACTCAGACACTCCAATTAAAGGCATTCTCTGACCTCTTTACAGAGGAAATTGCAAACTGCAAGTATAAGTCTCTTGGTTTTAGTTTGATTTCTGGATGTCCTTTTCTTTGAGCTGCTGGGAACAGGCAGAGTGATGCTGTAGCTTTGGTTCTAGACTGTAATAAAGGGGATCTCATCTATCACTGTAGCATAAATCTACAGCTGAAAAGAAGCACTAAGTGATACAATCACACACACCTTGATTATATTTTATCTGTTTTGTCTGATCTTGCTCCTTTTGAAATCACAAAACTGTCTTTGAATTAAAGTGGATTGGAAATTTAAAATAAGTTCTGTCTAAAATCCTGTGTGTATATATAAATCTTAGAGATTGAAAGTTATCCTGTTGGTGTGCTGCTTTTTAAAAGCAATATTGCAATGTTGAAAGTGCAGTTTAAATTGAGGTATGCATTTGTGGCAAGGTTGAGTGAGCTCCCACACCTGTCTTTTAAACCTAAAATATTGACAGTAATGTAATCAAAGTTCTGAATTTTTATAGAAGGTTTCCTGAGGCTGTCTGTCAGAAACCTATTAAATCTGAAAAAGAAACAAAACCATGCTCTGCTAAGGCTGGCGTAAATGATTCAGAAAAATCCAGAACTCCACCTAATCTCTCTCTTATTCTTGACATGAGACTAGCACTGACTTTGAGAGCTTTCCCAGATTTCTTTCCTTGTGCCAAGTTTTCAGCATTTAAAGAGGAGAATGTACTGGAAGGCCCTAGAGCTGTTAATAGCCTTTTTTTTTTTCCCCTCTGTGTTATGTTTAAAACTCTCCACTGGGGCTATGCCTGCTGGGGCCTTTTCAATTTAAATCTTTAACTTTCCTGATGCAAAGACTCACTCTTCTTAATGAATTGACTTTTTAAATGTATGGATTTGTTTGCTCCTCTTGAATTTTTTTCAATCTGAAGGTTTTTCAAAATTATATTGCCTTAATTCCTAGCTCCAGTGTGTACTTAATGATGGGACTAATGGCAATGATGCACATGTCTTCCAGTTAGCTGACCCATGACCCTTCATGTGTTACTTTTATTCTAGCCTGGAATACATTTCAACCTCTAAAGTGTCTGATATGCTCATCACAGAAAACTGTGCTATTCTTCCAAGTCTCTGTCAATTTTTTTAGAAGACTCCATTTGCAGGAGTGTCTGTAAATAAATAATGAATGTTTTTGTAAACAGTCTTCTATTTGCTCAGTTGTGGCTTCTAATTTAAAAGATATTTCTAGCCAAAATCCATCTCTTGGTTGCTCAAACTAATTGCAGAAAGTGATTAAAAAAGAAAAAAACCTCCAGTTGGGTGGCTCCTACTTCATATGGCTCTGACTTGCTGCTCATGACATCTCAAACACACTAAGAGGAGTGTCCACTCTAGTCACAGGCAAAGCTCTCAGAAGTGCCTGGTGTTCAGGTTTGTGAAGGTAGGACTGGATGCTGACCTTTCCCAAATTATTTAAACTCTCCACTGTGTTCTTTCTGTTCAAATAAAAATTTAGTTGACTGCTCATGAATACACTAACTCTGCTCCCCTTTATTCCTACTTGTCTTGCAAGTGTCTCAAGCTTGGGACTTGTCAGTCTAGTTATCTTCTGTACCCTGGTGTGTCTTGAGAGCATCCCATAAAAGGGAAGCTGGATTGATCATGAACACTGGTTTTCTTTGACAGGCAGTTATTCAGCCCAGGTGTGTCAGGAGGGGGAGAATTCAAGAAGTGTTCAGTGACCTTCACACTCACCTTGCCATGTGGTTTAGTGCTGGCAGAGCTGTCTGTGCTTCCAGTGGGCCTGCCTGGTCACAGCCCAGTGGTGACACCACCATCTGAGTTTGCTCTGTGTGTTTTTTTGGATAGTCTTTCTCCTGCAGGTGGAATGTTTTATCTGTGTCAGGAATGTTCCCCGTGTGTAACTGAAGAGGATTTTTTTGTTTGCCTTTACTCCCTGGCCCATTACCTTATTTTCCTCCCTGTGCAGGTGTGAAGGGATCCCCTCACTTCCCCTGTTTGTCCTGGACATGGCCCAAGGGGCTTTCACAGCCCCACAGACACAGCTGTGGGGAGCAGTGGTGCTGCAGTGTCAGATCACAGTCCCTGACCCAGCAGAGCTTACAGCCCATTGGGGGCACCACACAGAGCCAAAGGATGGGATGTGTTCAGCTGGCTGAAGTGAAATTAATGCTCAAGGCAAAGCAGCAGGGCACTGCTGGAAGCAGAATGAAATCCCAAGTTGTCTGAATCACAGGTTTTATTACTCTGTGTCCTTGCCTTCAGTGGAGGTAATCCAGCTTGACCAGCTCAAAGCATCACATCCAGAAGAAAGGAGCCTTTCCCCTTGGTTGGGAAGTTATGTGGCTGCTGTGCAGAGAGTAATGTTTGCTGTTAAATACAGAAATAAACTTATATTACTCATTCTGCCACATTTGTTAGGAGTCAGCAAGCAAATATTTGTTCTCTTGCCTTAGTTTCCCTAACTATCAAGTAGTGACCAGCTGGCTCTGTACAGTTTTGTTTTGTGGGCAGATTATTGCTTTGTGATTTGATTTTGTAAAAATATAATAGAAATGAAATATAAATGGCATAAACAAGATGTTATGAGTTTATAATAATATCTCCTATAGACTCTAGTGGTGTCAAGGCTGCTGGTACTAGATCTGTCTCCAGAGCTAAAGTAAGGCTGAGAAGGTATTTGTTGCTTTAATGTTAATCCTGGAAAAGTAGTAATCTAATAGTTCAACAGCAGCATTTTTCTATATATTAAAAAAGCAATAAATACAAATAAAACGTGGAATGTTCTTGGTACACAGTAGGAGGAAAAATCTGATGTGGAAAATCATAAACCCTGGAGCTGATGGGCTATTTTCCCCTAGATTTGGATCTCTAATGTTTCTGGACTGAGATAAAGTTTCTTGCTCTTACCTTTATTGTTCTGTTTTCATTATAGTTAATATCTTAATTTGCTTCCTAAAGCTAGAGGAAACCATTACAGCTTCTATGTGCACACTGGCTCTCTGGGAGTTTGTGGCTGTGTGATTTAGAGTTGGGCAGAGTCTGCTGAGTAATTTTCTTACTATTCTTGTGCAAAGGATGAAAACAACATTGTGTTATGAAGAATGTTGGAAACTATCTTCTAGGCTTGTTTTCTGATTTTTTGTGAACTCCTCAGAGGATCCTGTAGTGCTTCATGTGAGTTAGATGCCTTTCAGAATGCAATTCCCACATGTGAGTGTGCTTGTTTGGCACAGTGCAGCCTAATTCAGACACTTTTCCAAACCTGGATCCTGTTTATAGCAATGCTTGGCCAGTCTAGGAAAATGCTGAAGAGCAGGAGAAGCACATAACACTTCCCTCTCTATTCCAGTGATACACTTTATTTCTGAACCTTTGTAAATTTTTATATCCTCAGGGAATGATTTCTACAATGTAATTACATGTTGCAATTTCATTTGACATCCTATAGCTCTTGTAGTATGAGAGTTATTGAACACTTTTTCCTATCTAACTTTTCCCTGTCTTCTAGTATCTTCAAGATCTTCATCATACTCTTATCTGCCTCTTTTCCAGATGTAGTACTGATATATTTAGTTAAGAGCATGCTTATTCCTTTGTTAATAGTCCCTAGTATTTGATTTGATTTTTTTAACTGCTAATGGAGTCGAGGTGTTTACAGAAGTGTAGATTGTGACTTCAAAATCTCATTCCCAGGTAATAGTTTCCAGGTCAGTCACTCTGTGTAGGAAGTAAGGATCATCTTTCTGTGTGTACACTACTTTGAATTTGTAAGTGTAGCTTTATCTGCTCCTCTATCAGTCACTCAGCACTGAGAACCCTCCACAAGTCTCTACAGACAAGTTATATTTTATTATTATAGATGCTTTCTCAGCATAAGCAGAATTTTTCAACTTGGTATTTGCCTCTTTTGCAGATGATTTATGAATATGTTGAACAGTTTAGCCTTTAGCAGAAATCTGTGCATGATCTCTACATGATTGCTGCTTGAGCACTGGGGCCACACTGGAGGCTTCCTGGGTTGGATGGTGGATTTATTTTTGTATTAGGTGGAGGATTTATTTTTTTATCATTCATTTGTGAACATTTACCCAATTTAACGTATTTCTGTCCCTCACAGATTAATGAGAAATTTCAGTGATAGGTGTGATCAGAAGCCTTATGGAAATCCAGCAATGCTATATCAGGCAGATATATCCTGTCCATATGCCTGTGACTTTTTCCAAGAGCTCTCATAGCTCACAAGTCGTGATTTTCTTCTAGAAACATTGTGTTGCCTCTTCCTCCATATGTTCTGTTTATGTATGTGTCCTTAAATTTTCATTCACTTCTGGCAGCTCTCCTGCAGCATAAGCCTGAGATTCTGCTCTGTATTCCTTTAAATTCTTTAAATTTGAGTGCTTTTAAAAATTGGCACTGCAGTTTACTACCTTCAGTTTCTTGGCATTGAGAGCAGCTTACATCCAAGCTATTGCATTTATTTCTCTTAGTACTCAGGTGTTTGATTTCTGACACTACACTTCTATTTGCTTGCTTCTACACAAACAAAAGAAAGAGAAAACAACCCAGGTTTTATATTATTTTGATGTGAATTAATACCACAAGACAAATGGTCCTGGGCTGTTGTGAGTGCTGGGATAGAAGTAATTGATGTGTGCACCTAGTTGGGACAAAAAGGGAGAAGCCCCTTATTCTTACTGGCAAACTATCCCTTCCCACAGAAGGCATCTTTAAATTCAATAATCTGTATTGTCACTGATCTAACAAGGATTTTAATGGGCTGAGTGAATCCAGTGTCTTGGCACAGGCAGTGGATTATTGGGCAGGTAGGAGCTCTGCTCTGTGGGAGTAATTAGATGTCATTAGGAGGGAGAAAGAAGGAATTGTTTTAAGTGGCTTGTATGGGATCAGATGGAGAGAGGCCAACTCAGCTAGAAACCTTCCCTGTTTCTAGGACATGGATAGATTGTGTAGGTTTGTGGAGAGCTTAATCCAGCTGCTTAATACCTGAGCTCACCCTAGTGCTGCAGGTGTGCTGTCAGGGTTGTGGCAGGACAGCTGAGCTGTGTGGAGCAGCTTTGGTCCTTGCTGACTTCCTCAGTGTCGTGTCTGTTTGTGACACATCATTCCTGATGAAATTTCTTACCTGTCTGTGTCAGTGTTACTGTGACAACAGTTTTTCCCAACCAGCAGATATGCAGAGTGGAGTTAATTGTTTGCTGTGTCTGCAGCTACCTGTGCCAGCAGAGAATTGGATTTGATAGAAGGAAAAATGAATGCTTTCCAAAGACAATTCATAATAATTTTGGTCTCATTTTCCTTTACATTGGTAACTACTTTAGTTTTTCTCCTGTTCACAATAATGCCAATGAGCGAAAATTAGGCCTTCCTATATATCTGTTTTCATTTAAAAAAATTGCATCCATTACTCTTTATACTTATTCTGTTTGTGCTGCAGACAGAATAAATACTTGTGGTAAGCTATCAGAAGTCTAAATTCAAGTGACAGAGATGGAATGAGTGTTGTGCAATGTGAGATACGGGCAATTGGTTCCCATAATTTGGTGTATGAGTGGCTGTTTTAGAGACAGACTGTGTATGGTTCTATTTGAGCTCTCCCTCAAAAATACACAGTATATATGCTCTTTATAGCAACAGAGTATTCTGGTAATATTTGTATATAGATTACACCAGGGAGTCAAAAAATACCTGTGTTTGTTCAAAAAGAAGCTGGGTATTTTTGAACACAGTTAAATTGGGTATTTTTTTAAGCTTAGTGTAAAGTTTTAAGTTCTTTTTAGACCTGTTTCTTTTAGACCTGTTTGCTCTTATCAGGACTTTGTAGACCCAGCTGCTGAAATGTAATGCCAGCACCTTTATAGGCTGTGGATCCCTTTTAGAAACCCCTTTTCAGTCACAGAAAAGGACAGAGTCATCAGGGCAAGAATTGCACACACTTAAAAGACATACCACAGGAAAAAACCCCTCTGTGCCCTTAATTAATTCTCAGCCTTATAATAGATTATAATTTGTAAGTCTGATACCTGCATTGTGACAGAGAATGGTTTAAGGTCTGCTTGCCCTGTCTGCAGGCAGCTGGTTCTGTTTTCTTTCATGTATCTGATAGCATTTATATTTTATGCAGTTAAAGTGACAATTTACAGTTGGCTCAGGGCAAAATTGTGCAGTCAAGTTTTGAATCTCTTCAAGGACAGAGGTTCCACAGGAGGGTGCAGGTGTGCAAATGTGTGTGGGATTCATAGGAGGACTTGCATGGCACCATTGCTGTGCCAGTGTGATTATGATGTGAACTAATTAGCATGATGTCACTGTGTGTCCCCAAGTTTGAAGCTGCTGTTTTGAGTGTTGCCAGCTCTCTCTCTGAGTCCATCTGCTTCTGCTGGAACACATTTTAAGAGGGCAGCTATCGACAATGCCTCTAAAATATGTTTGTTTCAAGAAAATGGGACCATGTTGGTGCATGTTACATCTGGCATGGTGCAGTTATTGCAGCCCCCAGCAGCAAGTCTCTTGCTTTGTCCTGTAGCTGACTCTTCTCATCCACTTCACTGCAATTTTTGACCATCCACTCATACAGGGTTACTTATGTTTCAAACTGGGCATATTTCAAGATACACTTTTACTATGTAAAAGCTTAATTTTGTGTGATTAATCTAGTAGGAAACAGTCTATAGGTACAATTGATACTTTCTTTGGAGCATTGATCTCTTCACATAGCACACATGCTGGAACTTGATATTGTGTGAGAGTGTATGCAGTGAGACATTCATGTTTATTAGGATTGCATATTTCATAGAGGAATTTTCATAGTCAATATACAAAATTCAATCCTAGCTAATTGTGCTGTCACATGTGCTTTTACCACTACATTGATTTTTAAAAAGCTGCTGGTTATGTTTTCTGTTACACAACCCCTTTTATCTAGTTTCTGTGCTTAATGAATTTGAGATAGACAAATGTTTAGAAGTGTTATATTTAGTTTGCAATTGGTTGCCTGACAACACAGATCAATCTTGTCCTTCCCCACCAGAGGTATGGGAATGTACTTGCTAGTCTGAAGAATACTTATGCCCTTAGACTGAGGAAAGGGATCTGTCAGCAGCATATTACAGGTTTACATCTGGGATTTTTGGGTACCTTATTAAGGTGTAGTTGTTACTTTATTAATAAAAATGAAGATTTCAAAATGGAGCATTCAAATGTTGGGGAACAGCAGGTTTGCAGCTGTCCTTGTCATTAGAGAGCAAGGGGGGAACCCTGTAGGAAGTAAGTCTGAAGCTGCACAAGTGAAGGCTGTTAAAGCTTGGGAAAGTATAAAGACAGAGAACTGAACCCTCCCTTCTTCAGGGAGGTTCTGGCTTAGTGGTCCTTAACTTGAAAGTTTGCTTTAGCTTGATTTTGATATTAATTCAGTCTCTCAGCAGCTTACTGCTCTTCATTTTCACAAACACAGTACTTCTGTAATGTCCTGTAACTTCCTGCCCCATCCAGGACATTCAGGTCTTGTGCCTTGAGCATGCAGTGGGGGTCCTTGCCAGGCTGATGTGCTTGGTGGCAAGTGCCTGGAGGAGTGCTCCATCAGTGCCAGGAGCTTGTGGAAGATGGGCAGAGCCTCAGCCAGGGGCACCTCCAGCTCCCAGGGATGCTGGGGATGCTGAGCTCAGGCAGCCCCAGGCTCAGCACTGCAGCCTCTCTAACACTGGCTCCTGTTTCAGCTCTCACAACCTTTATGAGATGAACAAAAGCCACTTTTCCTGCTCCAAGGTCTGGGCTTTCCTGCCTTGCAAAGGCTTCCTGTAAATAATGGCTTTCCATTCATCAGGAAAGGTTGTTCAGGAAGTGGTAATAATGCTCAGATTTCTGAAAAAAAAAGAAAAAAAAAAAGTTTTTGTTAAGTTTGTGGGGAACCACAGCTTCTGGTGCATGGTGAAGTGATGAACAAGATGGTGTTTTACCATAGACACATGAAAGATTTAAAAATACTGAAGAAAAATGGAACTTCTTTTAAAAACCACTATTCTAGTTGAATCTCTCTTTCCTTAAATTAAAATCTCTGTGCCTTTTCTGTGCCCTTAAAGTGCATGGGGGAAAGAAAGGTTTTAATACCTCTCTGAAAAAAAGCAGAACTAGAGCTGAACTTTCAATTATCTTCATGTAATGTTTTGCTGCCATTGAGAAAATATGGCAAACCTTTTTCTTAACAAAAATAAACTTTTTTTTTCATTAAATCCAATTCCACAGAGGTAACATCTCTGTTGATAAGTTTGCCAGTTTTATTGAGAATTCTGATTATATTGGGCTGTTGACCTCTGACTCTAATACATGGAATATGAGGGCATCTTCCCTTACAGTGCTCCCAGTCTGCTGCTTCTTCATTTCCAGAGGCTGTTCTGGCTTTGACACTTCCAGGACTTGAATCACCAAGGATCTCCTGTTTCTTGGTAATTCAAAGTCTGAAAATTGAGTGGATGCTGGTTTATTTCAGCACATCTAGAGCTTTAGAAAAACTGTTCCTTTAATCGGTCTCATTTTGATAATTGCTTTTTAAAATTGTAATACTGACAGCACTGTAAATATCTCTGGTTTTAGTAAAGACTCTCTGCCATGGGACTCATATATTAGAGCAGTTGAAGGATAAGTACATCAGGAGAGTTTCCAATGAGCAGCTTATTCTGGAAATTGATACTTTCCTTGGGATTTGAACTCTCTGCTGGTTAAACTTTGAATCCCAGACCTTTAAAATACCTTCCAAAGTTATTACCATTTGAATGTGCTGTGACAAAAGTTTATAGTCACAAACGTGGAGCAGCACCAACTTTTCCTTCAGGACTTCTGAGGAGGTTGGGTCACAGACTCAGGAGGATTTCCTCAGACACAGAGATCATGGCTGGCACAGGCACTGAAGAGATTGGCCACTTGTGCACATACAGAATGTTTTCTCTGTAATAGTTAAGTGCTTCTTCCCCAGTGCTAGGTATTATTGAAACTACTGAAAAGGTGTTTAGTTATGAGTAGTAGCAATAGAAGTAACTTGTGGATCTGATTATAATTCCCATTCCTTATAAGTAAACCAGAGGGAATTTGTATGTGGGGATTTCTCAGGTGCTGAATCTTTACAGAAGTGTGAGATAAGTACTTGTGTCATGGAAGTAATGTTTCTCTTGGAAATGTTATTGGTCATATGCTGCTTGAAAACTTTGTTTGCAGTAGAGTTGGATGGCAACAAGTTCTGAATTGTTAAAACAAAAACACCATGGAGGCCAGTTTGTTCTCTGCAGCTTTAGGCTTCAGCTTCATGGTGTGCAATGTTGAACTGATTTTATTAAAAGCAGTGCAAATCCATCTTACTTAGCCAGTGATTGTATGGTAAGAGGATAAAAAGTAGCTGAGTGAATCTCACTAAGTCCAGAAATGAACTGTAGATATACATCTAATATTCCAGGTAGTACTTTGGACCTGTAAGGACGACTAGAAACAGACAAAATTAGCTTTTTCAGGAGACTGGATTCTTCCCTTTCAGGTCCATATTGAATACCCCAGAGGAATAGCTATTCTTTAATGTGAAAAATGGCAACCCCTAAAAGGAGAAAGAGATAATTCTAATTGCATTTTTGATCATGATTGATTTTGGGGGAGCAGCAAAGTTGGCCTAAGTTTCTGTGTTTAGTAGAAGATTGTCTACATATGAGGGGCAATCATACAATATATATGTCACACACAATATATATGCCATGGTTGAATATAGTTGTATCCATGGAAACATGCATGAGTTACTCTATAGGTGTGAGCTGTGGATTTTTTAGGAGTGCTCAGTTAAGAATGTGAATATCATTGCAGGGCCTGGCACTCTAGACATAAACAATAGCACCTATACCTTTGTGCTAACCTGGTCTGGTGAAAATTATTCTATCCAAAAGAAACTTGTTTAGCTTGTCTAGTGAAAATTCTATGGACCTCTCTTCTCTGCTCTATTTAACTCCTCTGGAAAAGATTAAATTTGAAATCTAAAAACCGAGTAATCTCTCAGTAATAAAGCACAGTCTGTGAAATGTTTTTATTTATTGTTAGCTGTAGTACCAAAACCTGTTATTTTACACTGGTCTATTTTTAGGAAAAGAGAATTGATAATAAACCCCTGATGTCAGTAGCTTCTGTGAAACCCAGGAGAAGACTTTGTTTGTTCTGTCCCTTTCACTCACAGCTCCTGCCATGAATGCCTTTGTCTCCCACTGGAATGTGCCCTGAGCTCCTGGACACTTCTCCTCCTACCTCCTCTCATGAGGAGGATTTGACAGAGAGGAAATAGTAACTTCAAAAGAACATGGAACATCTTCATGTTCTACATCCTCTTTTGGATCTTCAGTGATTTGACAGGTCCTAGGAAATAATTTGATCCCACTGTAGAGAATGATTAAAAAGCGTAATAAAACCAAGGCCCTCCTCCACACAATACTGAGCATGTTTATGACTGCAAGAAACAGATGTTTTAGGGACATGTGTCAGGTTTTTCCTTGCTGCTGTGCCCTAACCAGAAAATAGGGAACCTCAACAGGGAGTTGGCCCCTGTGCAGCTGACTCTGCTCCTCCTGCTTCAATCACGAGTTGGGAAGAGCTTGGTGCTGCTGTCAGTGCCACTGGGAACACATTCATGCTCAAAGATTGGTGGGAAAGGTGTAAGGAAAACAATAAAAACTTGGGGGTATGTGTGGAGGGACAGAAAGTAAGAAAATAGTGCAGAAGGTAGTCACACACCTGAGGAGTTGCAGCTGTACTAACCACCAAAGATTAGGAACAGGCCTGCCCTTAATAGGTCACAGCTGTGTCCAATAAGAAGAGTGCTGCAAAAGAGTGGGTTAGCTAGTTGAGAGGAGAGTTGGGGTTTGTTGGCTGTGCTGTGAAGAGAGATGGAGGCTGTGAAGAAGGAGGAGTCAGTGCTGTGAGGAGCTGCCCATGAGAAGTCAGCGATAAGGTGTGGGAGCTTTGCAATATTATGAAAAAGGTATGGACAGGACCTACTGATATATTTCACTTTACTTCAGGTTTCAGCAAGAGTGAGCCCTAACCCAGAAACAGTCAGAGACAGAAGGTTGAAATGAAGACAAGAGAATGGCTGGAAGAGACAAAGCTTGGGCATGGGCAGAGTAGTATTATGGGGCATTGCTAAAAGGCATTTAATCTGCTTATGTGACTGCAGAGGTTGTCACCAGCCATTTCTGCTGTGTGGTGTATCTGCACGAGCTCAGTGAAGAGAGGTGGCCTTAGAGGAGAGAGCTGTGAGCTGCCTCTTGAAGGCCAACAGCAATGAAGAGCAGTTTCAGATAAGGAAGGCCATTAACTTGACATCTCTGGTCATGACCTTATTTTCTTCTTTAGCATGTAGTGTTCCAAAAAAGGGAAGGTTTGCTAGAAGTGCTTGGGGAGGGCTTTTTATAGGCTTCTCAAGTTTGCAGTCACACATCATTTTTAAATCCATTGCTGGGATGACATTCTGTACAGTGCAGCTGCCCCTGAACAGCAGCATTTTTAACCTATTTTTTCTAAAAAATGTACCTACCCAGCAGATCTCTTGGGTAGCTAATGCCACATTTGTTCAGGAATACGAAGAAGAAACACTGAGTGCATGAATACTGAGCTGTGCAGCCTTTGGAGCTCCAGGCAGAGTTTTTCTGTGCAGTGTAAAATATTGGCAAGAATTCTGTAAAATTTCCAGTATGAGGGTCTGCAAAAGTTTACAGTTGCAGTCTAATACATTATCTAGGCAAAAGAATACCTTGCTCTTTAAACTTTCAAATAATGTCCTTCACCGAAAGTGATAGATGTAATAATGAAGTCAATTAGTTGTAACACAAGACAGAGTTACCTGATTTCATGGCGTTCATAAACAAACCATGTCATAAGTATCTCACACAAGCTTAAAAATTTGGTCAGAAGAGAAAATCTGGTTTGCAACAACTCAGCTAGATCATATTCTGTAGGAACAGGTGTGGGTTTAGGGCAGAGGCTCAAATACATGGGTATCTACTTTTTCTTTAAGGCATTATTTCATGCCCCAAAGATCCATGACCTGATTATAATACATTCAGTCAGAGTACTTTTTTTCTTAATTAAAAATCCCACATGTGTTGTAGGTGTAAGCCTGGGGGTGCCTAGTACATTGTTGAGAGGTTGTTAAATGGTTTATGATGATTGTGGGTTTACTCTTAGTTAGTTGCTTATGTCAAGATAGTTTGAGATTATTTTGAAAATGTTATGCCTTGACATTAATATGCTAAACACATAGAGGATTTTTTAATATGAGCAGTAGAAATGTTAACTATGGCATGTAATATTGGTTGCTGTTGAAAGGCCTGTCTGTGTTAAATGAAGCACTAGGCTTTCTGGTTGGCAATGGTAATGAAGAGAGAATCCTAGAATATTCTGAGTTGGAAGGGACCCATAAGGATCATCCAAGTCCAGTTCCTGATCCTGCTCAGGAGAACCCCAGGAATCCCAGCATGTCCCTGAGAGTGCTGTCCAAACTCTTCTTGAGCTCTGTCAGGCTTCTGCTGTAGCCACTGCCCTGGGGAGCCTGTTCCAGTGCCCAGCCACCCTCTGGGTGAAAACCCTCCTTCAATACCCAACCTAACCCCTGTGACAAAACCCAAAGCTGTTAGTGCAGCAGCTGAACGTTTGTAATGTTTGTGTGTCTCCTCTGCTGCTCCTGCTGATCACCCTGCAGTCCTGGATCATGGCTCTGATGGAAACATTGGGTCACTCTGCTGCTGTAAACCTGGCCAGGAACTGATCAGCTCAGGGAGCCTTGAGGTCGCAGGTGGCACTGAGAGACCTGCTGGGAGAGGAGGGGAATGTCCCAGGTGGCAAGTGTCACTGCTGCCAGAAAAGGGAGCTCCACCTGCCAGTATGTGAGTTGGCAGAATGAGATTGGATGTGGTGGAGTGGGTTAGGTTGTGTGAGGGGTGCTGACCTGCCCAGAGCAAGAAGCAGCATGAATTCACTAGGAGTGAATAATCTGAGATCCTGTGTGTGCATGTGGTACTTGGCTGCTGGGCTTTTGAAGCTGATTCCTTTTCTAGAAGCAGGAGGCCAACAAATGCAAAACTCAGTCTTGTCAAAAGTTATTTCTCCTTGGGTGAAATGAGCAGCTACATCAGTTGCCCTGCCCTAAGACACCAGGTGTGTAGGTGCACAGTTTGTGGTAATGGGGAGTGGGGCTGGCCCAGCCTCATCCCCAGTGGGCACAGCTGTGAGCAGCAATGAGCCATGGAGTGCCCAGGGGCACTGAGCAACCACCAAAGGGAGCAGAGGGCACACAGGTGCAATGCATCAACAGGAGGGGATAAAAGGTTGGGCTGAAGAAGCAGCAGTCCCTTGCAGCCTTCTGAAGTGGCAGGATGTTCCTCTGCAGGGGCAGGTGCCTGAAGCCTTCTGAAATTTGATGGTGTTACTCTGTGTATGGTGGCCATCTCAACTGTGACACGTGCTGTGACACCCATGATGGGAAGGAAGGTGGGTTCTGACTTCATTTGACATTGAGCTTCATTTCCCATTTTGCCTGGGCAAAAGCATGCTCATAAAAGTATCCTCTAAAGTTCTTTCAACTTTGAATGAACTCGTTGATCCTCGGGTAGCAATAGACTTGAACTGATAGATGTAATAAATGTTATTGCCTCTAGAAAATGTATCTTTTGCCTGAGATGCTGTTGCATGGTGGTAACTAATTTGATTTCTCAGCCCTTGTCTTCCTCATTTGTGCCTGTTCACCAGACTCATTGGTTTGTTCTTTATAGGCAGTTTTGATTGGCAGTTTATACAGCAGTGTAATTTAAGAACTCAATAAAAGTGCTTTTTACACAAATAATATTCTATAAAAGAGGCACATTTCTTCAGGGTAATTCCTCAGATTCTTAATGAGCCACGTAGATCCTGTATTAGATCATGGCTCCTTGTAAAGGGTTTATAACTAGGCTCAGCTGCTTTGTTTGGTGTGTAATCAGCTTTAATAATGGCTGTGTAACCATTCAGGGATGACAAGAAATCCTATGGAAGGAACTAAAAGGGACTATAGAAACTTAATTAGAGTATATAAACATTTTTCTAAATACCTATAAACACATAAAAATCTGAATTGCTTTATAACTCTTTCCAGTCATGGCTGAGACAGTGGAAGATTCTGTTTCACCTGAGGGCTTTTCCCAGGAGCAGCTCTGCAGGACTCTGAGCTGCTGCCCTGTGTGTGGCTGAGGCTTTGTGCCCCTGTGGCCATCACTCACTCTGTGTCTGGGCAGGGCTGCCAGGGACGAATGAAGCACAGACACCCCTGTGCCAGCCCTGCTCTCCTCGAGGGACATGGGTGTGGGTAAGGGGTGCTTGGAGCAGGATTCAGTCTCAGATCACTCACAGAAAATGTTCTTGCAATAATACACTTCTTTTAAAATTTAATATTTTTTAAAAATAGTGGGTTGTTGGTTTTTTTCCTACTCGTCAATGATTTTTATATTTCAGTGTGATGTCTTTATGTTCTCTCTGGTATTGTATTAACTCCTTGAGGTTATGCCCTCAATGTGCACACTATAAATAGGAATGTGGCCAGCTGAGGTTTTCTGAAGTTTTCTATTGAAAAATTCCTAAATTCAAGTGCTTATAGCTTTGCCAATTTAGTAACTTGGGCTCAAGGTAAATGCTATATTTTGTGTGCCAAGTGTGGTGGTGTTTTGTTTTTTTTTTTTTAATCTATTATAGATTTGGAGATTAGTGAAAATGGAAAAAAAAACATTTGAAGTGGTTGAAATTTCTGGGAATGATAAATGGCAAGAATACCTTTTTTTCCCCTCTCCTTTAAAGCTTCCTCGATGTTTAATTTGAGGTGCTAAGATATCTAAAGTGGGGACATGAAATCTGCTCAAGAGGAACTTTGTTTTCTGCAGATTAGTGGTTTTTTTGTGTAATTTTGTAAATCCAACCACAGGTTACCAAAATGTAAACCTCCACTTTCACAGACAGATTACTGCCAGGGTGTGATGGTGACTGCTCTCAGAGGGATCCCTTGCATCTGCAGCTCCAGGCTCTGGAAGTGCTGGGTGGAATCCATCCTGAGGGATTTCTGCACCAGCTTGGGCTGCCTTCAGAGCCTGGGACAGTGTGTGGTGTCTGAGAGGGGCCCTTGAAAACTGCTCAGGGACTTAGAGAAATTAAAGGCTGTTCTGAAAAGCTGGGTTTTATCCCTTCTGATCCTACAGAACTCCTGGCTGTCTCTGGCCAAGGCACAAAGCAGGGGCTTTGCAGGTGGCTGTGTTTTGCCTGGCTGTGCCTTGCAGGATGCTGAGTGCTGGCTGTGACTGAAAACATGAGAGAAAGTGGAAATCCAGATGACAAACTGAAATGGCAATTCCAGTGACAGAGTCTCCCTCCTGTGATGACGTGGGGTCTGCCAAAACAGCTGTCAGTGCTGTCTGGTTCAGTTTTCATTTGTGGGAAATAACATCAGTCTCATTCATACAGTGTTGTAAAAGGGAATGAAGTCTCAAGTGATGAAAGTCTGTAGGAAAACTGGCTTTGTTATCCACTGTAAGGTGGAAAGTACACACTGTGTGACTGTGCAAGACAAACACCAAGTGCTGATGCTGTCTGTGCAGTGTTTTGCAGCACTTGCTTGTTTAAATGTTTAAGTCTGTGTTTTATTTTCTGATACATGTTTTGTTTGGTTTTTTTTAATTACTTTGAGGTAGCCTGTGGTAGAGAAAAGCTCTGCCTGTCCAAGGAGCAGGGTAGGAGTTGACATCAGGGCTTGAGGGGACAGTGCTTGCTCAGTGCAGAGAAGCTCCCACTGGGCTGCTCCCTGGCAAAGAGGAGAATAAAGTGTGAGCCCGAGGCAGCTTTGCAGCTGCCCTCCAGGGAATAATCAGAGCTGGGACGTTCCTCTCAGGACTGCTACAAGGGACAGCAGCCACAAGCCCAGTCTTGGGAGGGGCAGATTGTGCCACAGGCACAGTGGCACCTCATGGACAGTGGCACCCTGGGCAGGTCACCCAAAGGACTCTCCAGCCTCAAATGTCTTTTCTAAGGGTTTTTCTTTCCTGCTTTGTGATGGGAACTGACAATTAACCTCTTTCAGAAGCAGCTCATTCATGTTCTCAGGGCTTCTGTTGCTTCCCAGACAAGGGTTAGGAAAGAAAATGAGGCAAGAGTTTACAGAAATGGGTGTGATGATTGAGGGAGGAGGGGAGTGCAGGAGTTTGTCATAAATTATGAATGCAGCAGGTTTAACTTCTAGGAGTGCCAGGTTTTATTAGCAGCCCTTTCAGTCTCCTTGCTTTCCCTCTGTTTTCCAGAAACAAGAACCTGCTGTGTCTTCTCTCTGGCTCCTTTTTCACTGAAGGACCTTCCTGGTTCCAAGGCAGAATTGTCATGAAGAGGTAGGGACAAGTGAGGAGATTATTCCTCACTGTTTCATTTGCTGACAAATGTAGAACAGAACACGGTTCTGTTCACAGTTACCAAGGACAGAAATCTGAATTGCCTGAAGGCATTCACTTCATTGTGAATTGATGGTGTGACTGTAATATTTGCATTAATCCCATCAGCACAAAGCATACATAAATGCATTCAGAATTATTTTGTCTTCCTCGTACGTTTTACATTAAGATCCATATGCAGAATTGTATTTTCGCAGCAAGTTTTTACACATAATATTAAATTTTTTCTCCTTTTCTCTCATCAATATGTTGCATATTTTTAAGTCTAGCTGGGCTCAGTGCCAGCAAGGAACTACAAGGATCTATGGCAACTGCCACATTTGCACTTTTCATTTACAAATCAGTAACTAAACTCTCATTAGATATTCTTAACCATATGTTTGCTTGGGTATTAGTACTCATAAGTTGAAACAAATTAGATCAGTAGCTAAATTTGCTTCCTAATAGCCAAAGATATTTGAGAGAGAATAGGTTTTGGAATGTAGAAGAGGCAATGCCTCCTTTCTGCTTCATTCTTTTAAAAATGAGACATTCAGCTCTGTTTAGCAAAGTAAAAAGGTGGAAATTTGAACTCCCTCTCCACATCTTACTTCTGTGGGGAGACATAGGAGGAGCTTTCAAATGAGGCCAGTAAACATCCACTAACTGATGTGTCCTACAAATTAGGTTTGGTTTTGAGGTGCATTTTCTTCTATTTCATTCAAGGTTCTGCTTTTTAGACATTCATTAAATACAATTTCTTTTTAATACTGAGAGTCCTGTTTGTGGAGAAGCATTTTCATCTTTGACTTCTGGGAGTGCTGACACTAATTGCAGGAAGAACCACTTAACAAAAGAAGGTGCCAAGTCATGGATGTTAGATCATGTTATATCCTTAAAAAGGTGATTGCCTCTGCTTTAACAGCTTTTTCATGCCCTTGCCAAGATTGTTAATGATGAGCTCTTAGTTAATTTTGTGTTGTTATCAAAATCACAGCACAGGTCATATTGTGATGGTTTTAGGTTTGGGCTACTTCATGTGGAATCAACAGCAGCTGATCCAGAATGGGTCAGTGACCCCTCTGGATGGTGAGAGCTGTTTTTCCATGGGCTCCCACCACCCCACCTGTCTGGGTACTGGGGTTCTGCTCGTGGTCTCTCTCTCTGGCCATGATGCTGAACTCTGCCTTTGGCTCCAAATCTCTCAAATGGGATCCATATTTGTGTATTTCACCAATATTCCACACAGATTTCTTTTCTGCTAGTAAAAGCCCATATTTCCATAAGTGGAGGTTGTTAGCAAGTAACAGGTTGGGCTTTTTGAGGAGTTTATGGTTTTCACTTGCATCTTTATCCCACTAAGGAAGATTAAAAGATGACAAAGCCTCCTCATATTGCTGAGAAAAACCCTTCAGGAAAAGAGCCCTTACTTTTTTTCATGTAATCCAGGACCCTGAGAAGCCTTTCATTTTTTAGTAGTCTTGCCCCACCCCAGATCTTGCTTTTGACTTTCTAAGATAAGAAAACCTTTTTCCCTGGAGAGACCTGGACACATAACTGTGTTAATTCAAAGCCAGAAGAGTCAGTTGGGAAAGATGTGTTGGTAACAGATCCTGCTGAGGGGAAATAGCTCTTTGTGATAACTGGATGGGAGTTGGGAAGCATAACTGAAAATATAACATCCAGCAGCCTCTGGTACCTAAAATGAAGGGGCAGCTAAATCCCTCCTTTCAAGAAAAAAAACCAAAAAACCAACCCAGGTGTGCTTGTTAAGTGTGGATCTTAAAGCACTGAAATGCAAGTGTGCATGGACCAGTGGAGGCATTTGGCCCCTAGCAAGAGACTTCTCCAAATCACTGGGATTTAGAAAATCATTTTGATGCTTTTGTTTTTGCTCAGGGCACAAACTGAATTGCAGGGAAGAGCAAATGGTTCTCCTGTCTGCTGCTGTGCCCCAGGCCTGCCTGGCACGTTCAGAGCGTGCCCTGCATACTGGGGGCACAGAACTGCATCAGCAGCTGGGCAGGAGCAAAGCAGCACTCAGGAAAATGCTGAAAGCATCTCTGAGACCTCTGTCCCTGCAGCTGGGGTTGGTTTGTTCTATCAGCACGTTGGTGGTGAGAGGAAAGGAGAAAGCAGAACACAAAGCTCCAGAGCAGCAGTGCAGGCATTAACTGCCCTTCTCTGTGCTGAAACAGATTACTTGCATTTTCTTCAGTTATAAGGTTGATTTCAATGATAATTTTTTCCTTCTATAGGCAAGATATAACTGATTATCACCAAATAAACCAAAATAGATAAAGAATTTCTTCTTGTTTTTAGAATGGATAAGTTTGCTTGTTTAATGATGATGTTTAAAAAAAGAAGTCCTTGTCCTTTACAACTCTGTGGGGCCAAAGGAAATTTTGTCAAGTACTACTTCATTGTTTTAAGAAAGCCTTGAAAGCCTTGGGAAAGTATCTCTTCAAGCTCTAACTGCAATACTTCAGTGACACTAAGCTGTTTTTCTCACCAAGACTAACAGAGCAGAAGTGACTTTTATTCTGATGACAGTTTGCATATTTAGTTTCTGCATTTTTCAATACTGGCTAAATCTTGCAAATAAATCTGTGATGCACTGTAAAAAAAGTTCAAGGCCAACGTGTTTTGGAAGCAATAACAACTTGGAGGGTTTTTTTTGTTTGTTTTTGTTTTTTCAGGAATCATAGAATTTTCTTTATAAATATGGTTAAGTGTCAGCTGTTGACAAGCTCCAATACATGCTGGATGTTATTTCTCTAAAAATCAGAATAACAAAATGCAGCAGTTGGCCTAAACAATTTCCCTTATTTCCAGCTGGCATAAATATTCTGTGATCTTCATCTGAGATTCTTGCCTTGTTGATTTTTATAGGTATTTATTACACAGTTGCAGACAACTCTCAAAATTGGCAATACTGAGTTTTAGGCTGATTCTGGATTATCAAGCTTGTTGTTTGAGATGTGAAAACTCATGCTGAGTGACTTATCTAAACTGCTTCTCTGTATGCAGTTGGGCTGGAAATCTTGAGGACTGGACCTTAAAGAACCTTCAGGGTTTCCCTATTTCTGACCAGGTCAGAAATATTTGTAAAAATGTTGTGGTTTGTGATTAATGAAGGTTTAGGACAATCTGTTACAAGCATAGCTGGGTACCTTGAGTACCTCCAAGTGACTTATTTCCATTGTAAGTATCCTTGCTTTTCCTGGCTCTTTACAACTATTTTTATCATAGTGAAAAGCGTGCCTTTGTGATGGTAGGGAGGAGCAGCAGAACAGAGCTGTTTTCTGCTAATGCTGCAGGAGGACTGTGGAAATATCCCACATGGAAAGCTCTTAGGATTTCTGATGATAAAATAGCTTTGCTTTGCTTTGGCTTTGTGGCTGTTTTGTTTTGTAGACTGGCACACTTGCTGGGAGGAACAATAGTGGAGCTCATGGGTTTATTTAAACCTTGACAAAAGCCCCAGTGCCATCAAGGAGTGCAGTTCCATCTCAGTGACATTGCCCTGTTCATTGGCAATACCCAGTGGTGAGGGGGAAGCGTCAGGGAGGACTCTCACAGGGGTTATTACAGGTATAAATGCCCCAGTGAATGACAGGGGAGCTGTGGCAGCAGCTCTTGTGTGTGTGCAGCCCCTTTATGAACAATGGTTCTCACTTATGCAAATGGTTGTGTTCCTTCCCTTACTCTCTAGAACAAACTCTTCAAATCCAAATGGTTGCATGTTACAGCTGCTCACTCACTGTTGAAAGAGATTACCAGTAACTTTAAAGTGTACTTTGTATAGTTAGGTGTTCTGTACATAAATTACCCAGCCCCACTCTGTGTTCCTAAAGTCTGAGCCCTTGGTCTCCAGCTCTTTGGGAAGTGATTCTGTGATCTGAATTTATTAATTTATCACCTTTGCCTCCATAAACTGACTGAGGGCTGTGACATATGTTGGACTGTGCTGATCTAATTCTGTTCCTTGAGCCCTCCTTCTCCCTCCCCATGAGTCACTGCCAGTTCCTGGGCATGCTGATGCTGACTCTGAGTTCATCCTGGACTCTCTCTGACCTCCCTGCTTGGACAAAGTGTGCCTTGAGCCTTTTGTTTTATTCTCTGTACAGTCTTGAACATGCTCCCAGAAAGGAATATTTTACAAAAGGGATGTATTCCATGAGCCATTCTACTTCACAGCACCCATGGGCCCTCCTTCTCTTCTCTTCTCTCATGGGGCACAGAAGCATTTCACTTAGATCAGATACCAAACCCCAAGGAAAATATGCTCAGGTTAAAGCTAACTGGGAGGGATGCTGGCTACTGCAGTTAAAATTGCCCACTTTGAGTGAGGTAGAAATGCCCCAAGTGGGATTCAGCCAGGAGAAACACACAATGGGAATTCTTTTATATGTGTATGTATATGTTAGAGATGAACCCAACACCTTTCTTTCCTATTGATATGAGGTAAAAAGGAGGGCTAATGTTGTGCTTGCATAAAAAATAGCCATTGGACAACAGCCTTACTGGGTAGAGGAGCTGCTCACTATTCTGTCAAGCATCTGAGATAAGAGAAGGCTGATAAAGCTGAATGATCAAAGATTGCTAGATTTTACTAAAAATCTAGGGGGGGAAACCCTCTTGCCTGATTTACAACTTGTGTGATACTGGCAGTATTCTGATCACTGTTAACACTCTCTAGGGAAGGGGATGTGCTTGGGCTTCATTTGTTCCTGTGAACAGCAGAAAAGGAAAGCTGGTGTCCATTATTTCAGCGTGCAATCCCAAGTCTAGTAGTAACTTGGAAAAGTGAGAGAATATATTTTTTTAACAATTCAGCCTCTGCTAGAATTGATGAATTCATTCAGTAGAACTAATTCTGTTCAGTGTGGAAGCCCTGCAAAGAATTAAGGAATAAGCAAGCTGAATGTTTCTCCTTGAATGAAAAGAGGGTAAGATAGTCTGTCTAATCTAGGCTGAATATTGACCCCCAAAATTCCAGAGAGAATCACAGCACAGTTTGACTTCTGCTCTGTTCTCTGAAGGCCCAGCTGGCTGTGAACCAACCTCAGAGCCAGGAAAAGCTGCAGAGGAGACTACTCCTAAATGGTGTTCTGAATTCTTTAATTCTTTTTAGGAAGTTGTGCTGTGGGTCTTGGGGTCATTGTGGGGTTTTTATTTCATTTGTAATGACATGTAAGAAGGATTCCAGCCACTTGCAGCAGCATGGAATGTGCCTCCTTGCTGCCCTTGGAGTTAGGGGTGAATTTTATCCTTTCCCTGTTCTTGTTGTCACCTCAAAAATCCTACAAGTAGCTGGTGGAGCAGTGCATGCTTTGGTATGTCTGCTCTGGTTGGCTTAGACAATTGTAATCTTTCTGACAAAGCCCAAGAGAACACAGCATGGTGCTCTCTCCTTTTGGCAGCCTCAAGGCTGGCAACACTGAAAGACAAATAGAGGTTTTCATATTTTATCTTAGTAATTACATGCTTCAGAGGCCACAGGACCATATTTAATGGATTTAAGTACACTGTGGAAACGAGGAAGAGGAATGTGGTGTTGGAAGAATTCCTAAATTGAAAAAGCTTTAGCCCACCTTTCAGCCCATGTATCTGTAATCTTACATTACCGTGCTACAAGAAGAAAGAGCTTGTCCAAACTGATGTTTTTCAGCTTCTCACAAAATTGTTCCTGCAGTTCTGAAATAATTCTTCTGTTTACATACCAGAATCAAGTTTGTCTCTTGTGGCAAAAGTAGTAAAATATGGAGCTAAACTAATAATGTGTATAATGGTAACCCACATATGTTCAGCTGCCAGTGTGGATGAATGTTTCCTCATTCTCCAGTCCATCAAATATTTGGGGCAACAGATGTTTTCTGTTCTTGACATTTCTTGCAAGTAAGAGCTTTGGCCACTTTATTTAAGGAAGATGTGAGATGATGTGTGCAGGCTTATGCATGCAGGAGAATTGTGTTTAGTAGGTAAAGAGATTTCAAAATTGTGTTACTCAAATTATTGCAACAATATCTTACTGCAGGCAAGGATGCTTAGCTTACAAGATCCGTGGCTCTGCTTAGCTGATTTCAAATGTGTTGTTTAAAGAGCAGTCATGCAGAAGGAATTTTAGCTGTGCAGGTTTCTAAACAGACTGAATTCAGTTGCTTTTATGTGCATTGCAGATTTGACACTCTTTGTTACTAGAGTGCATGTACTGCCTTATGAAAGGAACAATTAACTCGTTTTAGCCAGGAAGGGAGATAAGTAGCTGGCAATTTGTATATTGAAAACTGCAGTCTGTACCTGAGAAAAACATGTAAGAATATGATAGAGTATCTTGTGCTGGGATCAATCTCTTTTAACTCAGTCTCTCAGAATTAAAACCTGGAAGGCATAAGATCCTGTTAGAATGAGATGTGATTATAATCTCTAACACTGAGCTGACTGATTTAGTAACAGCTGGAGGTACTCTTTTTGCCCTGAAACCTGGATATAAGAGCTTCTTTTGTAATGAAACCTGAAAGTAGAAGATGCTTGTGTGTTTTGTGCTTCATTAACCTCTATAGCCTGTGGTAATTGTGGAAAATATCTCAAAACAGGTTTCTAGTTTGGGTGAATTTCATTAAAGCTTATTCTTTGTGGGTTACTAATGGGGATATTTAGTTTTCTCTAATGATCAGCATCAGGGTTGTGTAGATTCATAACCTGGGATTTCCTCTAGAGCTGCTTATAGTCATTTACATAGTAAGGATAGTCACAATTTTATTCTGCTGTCAGTCATTTCCAGCAAGTGGCACAGTTTTTAATGTGGGCCTTGTTACCTTCTTGACAACTGTATTATCCTTCAAGGAAGGTCTGAAACCCTTTAAGCCCCTTGTAAGTGAATTTGCTGGGGAGGTGAGGGTTGTGATGCTGGGCTGGTCCGTGGAAGATAAAGCAGCACAGGACATTCATGTAGATAAGCACTTCTCTCTGACAGCCCTGATGTGGCAAGGAATTGGCATCTCCCTGCAAGCTTGTTTGTATTTACTGGAATACTGGAAGCAGCTGCCAAATGTTAGTAGTGCTAAAAACACAAGATTTGCCAAATTACAGTCTGACTGGAGTTTGGCTGCTTCCCACGTTTCTCTGTCCTCCCTAACAACTACAATTACAGCTTCCCCCTCTTTTGTTGGCATTCTCCTCACTCCTGTTCACCTCTTCTCACTTCATTAGTGAGCTGCTGTATTTTTTTGTTACTGAGCTGCTGGCCTATGACTACATCCCTTTGCTTTAACTTACTCCTAACCATTGCCATGGATACAAACTTAGTTGAATTAAATACTGACAACATGTTCACAAAGAATAATGACCCAGTGATGTACGAGACAAAGCACATTAGAAGTCAAAGTGTTTGTCCTAATAGGTTTTATTGGATACTAAGCAGGGTATTGGAAGGTTCTTGCCTTTCTAGTACATCTGCAGGGTTGTGTTGCCATGCCCACGTTTCTCTTTCAATCTGCTGTGCTCAGCACCTTCATCTGACCTTGTCAGACTATGTTTTGTTCTTAGTTTGGTGTCAAATACAGATCTGAATTACACATGTGAAGACTGCTTAGCATTTTCAATAAGATACCTTTTGTCACCATGCCTTAGAGGTATTAATTCATATATCTGATAAGAAAGTAGTTTTGGGATAAAAAAAGATGCTGAGCATACAGCCCCCATAATTAAACGTTATTTTCTTGGGAAATAATGTTAAAACCAAGTCAGCAAAAGCAAAGCCATGTTTCTGACCTGTCTGGTGCATTGAGTGGAGGGTTATGGCTTGGCTAGCTCAGGGTGGCACGAGGTCAGTAGCCCTGGTGACCAGCACTGCCTTTGTGCAGCTGCCTTTTCTGGGAGGGTGCACTGTGCCACCCACCTTCCCAAGAGCTGAGGCAGCTCCCTGGGTGGAGGGAGCACATTCAGCTTCTCACCTGGTGAGTTCTCCTAACCCTGACATTAATAGTGAGATGCTGGCAGGGGTGTGGGTGATTTGCTGCAAATCTGTGTGGGGCACAGTGTAAACTACAGCTGTGCAAGCTGCTGCCTCAGCCAAAACTGTGTGCTGGTTCTTCATTTCTCACCTTTGCTGTTGGAGGAAACCTGGAACAGTCCTGTCTGCCCTTGGAAAACTTCTTCTGTCCCCCATGAAACTTGGCTGAGTTGCTTTTGGTTTCCTACCAAAGGGCTGCCAGCCCTGTGCTGAGGTGCATTTTGCTTGCAGGGCCCAGGATCTCCCATCCTCTGTCCTCCCAGTCTGTGAGGTTCAGTGGGTCTTAGAGGGGCAGGACCTGTGGTTAAATGACAGATGTCTGAGACAGAGTCTGCCACACTCAAATCCCAGACTGAATGAAGATCTTACCCATTTTGTGATCAAACCTGTCAAGGTTTCTAAATGCCCACAACTGTCAGGGCAGCCTTGTTCCTCTGTGACTAAATAGCTTGTGATTGTGTCAAGGGTTCTGCATTCAGCAGTGATCACAGAAGATGAGAAGGAGCTGGTTCTGCTGATATTCAGAATTGCAGCTGTCCCCTCTCCCTGGTCCTGCAGATGCTCCACAGGCTGTGTCCTGTTACATCACCCTGGCTGAACCTCAGGACTGTGTGTTTGGAACCTGATGGAGCTCCCTGGTGGCATTTACTCTTTCAAGGCTTTCTAGCGTCAAACCCTGAGAACTGTGGGCAAGACACAAAAATGGAGTGCAGAGATAATTTAAGGAAAAGAATATTAGCTGTTCATACCAACTTTAACTGTTTACCAAAAATGCTGTTTCAAGACGAACTTAGATCTGTTCCCACCTTCACTGTGGTAGGTTAGTGTATAACATCTAATTTCAATTAACTTTTCCCTTTCTTCTCTCTCTCTGTTAAATAAACTTGTATGCAAACAGTTTTTCATGGTACAGGAGAATGAGGAACTTTTTGTGAGGACCTCTTAGGCAGCCTGTCAAATTCTCCAAGGACAAGGCTATAAAATGTTATAAAATATGACTATTATTTAGAAACTTTACAACAAGCTGGGAAGTACCTGAATTAAAGTTATGAGTTCTTGAGAATGAATCCAAGGTCCCCAGTTTCCCAAGATGGATCTCTAAGACATGCTGTGCTGTTTCACATCCAAAAATTTCCTTACTTACCAATAAAGGCTGAAAATGACTCTCATGAAAATTGGCTGAAAATGAAGGAGGAGACAGGAGCAGACTGAGAGTTTGCAGGTGGTCAGGGAGAGGGCAGTGCCTTGTCATGACTCACCCCAAGCACTCTCAGCACTGTGTTCCTGTGCTGCTTTGGGCGGGTGACACTGAGCCCTGCAGAGCTGCCCACCACTCAGCTAGGACCTGCTTTAAGGAAATTGAGCTTGTACATTTTTGGAGTGCTGTTTATTCTTACACAGATATTCCCTCCATGTCCTGTAGTGGTTTTTACTGCTGTGATAATCTCTTCGAGGGAGAAAACTGCTTTCAAGTGATGTGATTGACAAGAGGAGCATTTGCCCTTGCTCATTGGGAGTGGTGTGTGAGAGCTGGGTGCTGCCCTGAGTCCCTGCTCCCCCCGAGCCACCCAGAAGCCTGGTGAAGAATGCACATCCATTCATCCTCCAGCCTCTGTGGGCCTGATCAGTTGATTGCCTGGCTATGTAAACATTTGTATTTTGAGAATATTGAGTGCTCTTTATCAGTAACAAATCACATATTGACATCAACTAGAGTTGTATCAGTGTTGTCATCCAAGCAGACCCCCCACTGCTTTGGCTTTTATGATTTCTTTGTCAGATATTTGCATAGTAGAAGACATTGTAATGAGAATCTGCTTTGAAGGGAAGGAATTTCCCTATTTCTGCAAATCTCTGGAGCCTTGCTATACTCTTTATTAGATGTGGAGTTTAAAACATCTGTGTTCAAACTGATCAACTGGCATTACTCCTGGGGGAATAAAGCTATTTTCTTATTCCTGATTTTAACCTTTCATGAGCCAGTTGAACATACTGCTTGGAAGTGGAACATGTGTGCCTTTTTCAACCCTTCTGTTCCAGACAGCCCAATTAAAGTGAAATGTGAGGGGTGATTGCTCCAGATGATGTGCTGATCCAATATTAAACAGCTAAAAATATTGAGTAGCTTCATTATAGCAGGGTCCCATATGCTTCTTGCAGCTAATAAGGGATGGTTTAAATAACAAAATTCAGGAAATAATGAACTTGGTGAACGTTCTGAGGCACCCAGTGTGGGGTTTCTCATGTCCCAGTGAGGCTGTTGTGTGAGGCAGATCTTCACAGACCCCCATGCAAACCCCAGCAGAGACAAAGGGACTGACTTCCAAACCACAGCAAAGACAGAAACTTGGCCTTCCCCAAACAAGGGAGCTGTGTGTCAGTTCTTTATTCTTTGACCTCAGGAGGATATGGAGGAGTCAGCTGGAGTGCTCCTGCTCCCCCAGGACTTGTCTGTGGTTTTGCTCTGAGCTGAGCTGTGGCTGCTGGCTCAGTCCACACTGCTGGCCTGTGGCTGCTGCTGCCATTCTGCACTGGGAACACAACACAATGACAGCAGTAAGGGTGTTGTGTCAGGAGTCTTGGATTACCTGTGCAATGGAAGCAAGATCTCCATCAATTTAAGTGTCTTTCCAGTGGCATTTATGCTGTAAGGGGAGATGAGGCTCTCTTACCTTGGAGCAGAGAGCCAGCACAGGAAGGTTTCCTGCTGTGTGAAGGACTAATCAGTAAAGTCCAGTCTGTGTGATAGATCTCTCTTCTCTGAACACTCCAGACTTACTTTTTCCATGGATGGTTGTCTCCTTTTAAAACTAGGTTTGTTTGTTTGTAGTTGCAGACAGCTGGAATTACAAAGCAAACAGAGGCTCAGGTTGTGACATGTCTGGCATTTTCCATCTGGGGGACTGACCCCCTTCCTTGGCTACTCATGTCATTGTTCCACTTCCAATTCACAGGTGACAAAGGAATAAATATAGGTCTTAAAAGGGAGCAGGAAATGCTGATTTTTGGTATTTTCCCCGTGGTTCCCAGTATCTAGCTCGTGGAATAATGTTGAAATCTTGGAGTTCAATTTTGTCCCGTGGGTACAGAAGAAGGGAGTTGGACTGGGGTGTAATGTAGCCATGAAAAGATGTAAGCAACCTTGATTTCAATTGAAGTTGTTCCTGACTTTGAGCCAAAAATTTCAAGTGTTTATTGCAAATACTGGATGTGGCCTTTAGAGCAGGGTACTACTGATTATTTGTCTTCCATTGAAAACAAAGATCCTTTTGCTCACAGTCTAAACTTCATCCTCAAAAACGCTGAGCTCTCGTTGGTGGCAGCAGCTCTGCTCAGCTGGATGTGACCTACTTGAAATTAATCCTTGTAGCTGAGTACAAGCCTGCACTGAGTCTCTCAAACAGTGCATCTCTCCAGATGTGTTTACCAGAATGTGTTTATGAAACTACAGCCTAGGGCAGGAGAGGATGCAGCTGCACCTCGAGCTGGAGAGACTCCTGTGAGCAACTCATGCAAAAGTTTTCTGTATTAACAACTCTCCTAAAATGCACCCGGAGCAGGGTCTAGCAGCAATTTCAGGTAATGTTTTTAGAGGTGCTCAGCTGTGAAACAGCTGCAGTTCCTAAGGTGTTTGCTGATTACTTATTGATGCTTTGTCCTGATGTATATAAACAGCTCCACTGCTCTTTGAAGCACAAAAAAGAAAGGAAACACAAGGCTCTCCAATTTGGCTCTATCAGGCAGCAGGTTTTAAGGATGAATAGGCACCAAAAAGAGGCATTTACAAGGACTTAAGGAGTGTTAAGTAGACTTACCAGCTTTATTAATTGTAGAGATGAAAGGGCAGTTAAAAATGGGCCAGCTGATTCAGTCAGTGGAGTTAGAGATATGGGGAATTGGCAGTGGGAAGGAACACACCACTTTTTCTTTCCAGATGCCTTTTAATAGCTCCTCAGAGATGTGGCAGCATCCCAAGCCTTGCTTGAGCCACAAGAGCTATTTATACAAAGTACACTTTTCATGGTTTGCAGTTTTATGTGGTCTCTAGAAAAGCCAGAGGTTGTTGCTCCTGCATGTTCCATACCTGGGTTTTCAGGGAGATTGTGTGCTGTGTCCTGGGATTGCCCATGGATTTCCCCTTTGTATGTTAAAACCTCTCTGTCCCAAAAGAAATGCAAGGCCCAAAGGTCAACGTGAGTGAGATATGAAGGAAACATCTTAGGAATGCTCTTTGTCCCTTGACCAGGTTCATTTCCAGCTGCTGCTGTTTTCAAAAGTTTATGTGAAGTTTCAGTTGATGTTGTGCCTGTATTCCAACCATGGCAGGTTGGAATACGGGGAAGGAAGGGCAGGTGCTTCACTTGCCCATTTCCATGCACTTGTGCCCATTTCCATGCACAGTTTTATTCTGTGGTCCCTGTCTGCCCACCTTAAAAGTACAGTAAAAAAGTCCAGTGTTGAATTTCCCTGTTCTCAAAATCCCTGCAAGTCTGGAAGACTCAGAATTGTGTCAGAGGTTTTTTTACTCAGACTTCTCTATTATCTGAGTAATTTATAGGTGAGACAAACTTCCTGGGAGCTCTGTCTGCTGCCACAGTAACCACACCCCAGGAAATAAGAGCAGCTCCCAGTTATCCTGCATATTCTTTTATGTTTCTAATGATGGAGTCTGTTGGGTGATTCTTACAGCTCTCATTCTCACAACTCACAGGCTTTGGGCTGCTGTGCAGTGGAAGCCAGGAGCTGTAACCTTGATGTGGGAGAGCTCACACCCTGCATCTTGCACTCTGGCCTCTTATCAGTTGATTCAGTGTGCAACCTGTTATTTTTGATAGATGGAACTGTTGAGAGCAAGGCTGACCTTGGGATGTGCCATTTTTGTAATGTTTGCTCCTTAGCTGCAATTATCAAATTTGTGCAGCTGCCTCTCTGCTCTTCACTGCAGACTGATGGGCCTGTGCCTATGCTACAGATGACAGTGAAATTTTCTGGAAAATTGATAGAACAAGTAACCTCTCTGACCTAGAGTGCTCTAGGAATCTTTTTTATTATCCAAGACTAGTGTGGAAACAATTTGATATGAAGGTGATATCTCCGTAACTTTCATATTCCAAAGGAAGGGAATAGAGGAGAGAAGCCTGAGGAACAGTTGGGAAACCAACAGACAAATGGAGGTAGGCTGTCAAACAGCATCTCCACTGCCCAGTGATGAGCACAGTGGAAAGGACACATTCCTTGCTGCAGAACTGATCTTGGTGCCCTCCTAACAGCAGTGAATTCCCTTACCCACTGGGTCAAGAAATGTCCCATTCAGGAAAAAAACTGAATAAAAGATCTGAACAGTGGAAATTTAGTATCTGGATTGTAGCTCATAATATTTTTGACAGTACTCAACAATCAGTTCAGAGTCATGTCTCAAGGGGCTGTTCTTTGGTTAATAAACTTGGGTTTCACTCCAGCTTCTACAGAGCTGAGGGGTAATTTATACAGACAAGAAATGGCTTTTTCATTTTTAATGTCTATGGCTTGTGTGTGCCTTTGCTTCAAAATCAGTTATTTCTTACTTGGGAAGTAGCTCAGAACCAGCAAGGGCTGCAGCTGGTTTGGTGTTACATTTTGTGGTTGGTGGCTGCATTACCTTCTGTTTGGTAGGAATGGGACTAAAAAAGGCAAAACCATTTTTTTACATGAGTTTTCTCTTTAAACATGTGTGAGAACACTTTGCTCTAGTGTCCATCCAAGAAACAGCAGAACTTTGTGTGGAAAAATGAGAAAACATTGCAATAAAGGCATTTACATTGAGCTGTGTGGGCTGATACACTGCTGCTGTTTCTTTAATTTTTAAAATATTTGCAGTAACTCTTATTTTGTTACTCTAGGAAAGGTATAAAGGACGCATTGGGAGTTACTTTGGAGTTGTTACTGATATTTTTTTCCACTTGCAACCAGTGAGACTGTAATAGAGAAAGAATTGCTCTTGCTTGTTTTCACATAAACCATAATACAGAGGGGCAGGGGGAGATATCTCTGGGTTAAGGGACATCAACTCAGTTATGCTGGCTGGGTAGAAGTGGTTTTCTGTTAAAAACAAACAAAAAAAGGGTAACTTCCTAGGAAACTCTTAGTAAATGTCTGGTAAGTCTCCAAGAGGAAGCAATGGAGTAGTTTATTGTTTAAAACACGGCTGAGACAGTTTCCTGTCTAGCCCTCATTTAATACCTAAGGGTGAAAGGCTGTGTGTGCCTTACAGTGGTGTTTGGTGTGTCAGGTGCACTGAAAGCCAAGGGAAAGGCCTGCTGAAATCCCTGTTCCTCTCCCAAAATGCAGATGTGGAACTTTGCCTTCCTAAGATGCCCCTCAGTATTCAGTAGACATTCTCTCTGCACCTCTGGTCAATTAAATGCTTAAAATGATGTATGTTCCCCATATTTCATGTTTCAGAAAAATCAATTTAGCAGCTTACTGCTGATGTTCTTGCCAAGTGAGGCTGTAGATCTCTTTTTAAACACAGAAGATGCTGTGGGAACAGGTGACTGAGGAGGTTCTGTGCCCTAATTTCTGTGTGCTCCTGTCCTACAGAGCTCATGGAAGTGGTGAGGAGCAAGTTCTTCCTTGCTTCCCATTTTGCCTTTTTTGCTCTAGCACTCTGGTTTCCAGATTCTGCAGCACTGGCTGAACATTTTAAGCACCAGCAATGCTGTGTAGCCCAGTAATGCTGCAAGCAGGAATTAATCCCCCCAAAGCACTGCTGACTGATCTGTAGGCTGAAAGTTGTTCACTCCCTTCTTAAGACATGTTTCCAGAAACACAGAGAACTCCTCAGGATGGCTTTGGAATCAGGGGAGGAATCAGATTAATTCTCAGTTTATTTGGTGCTACTCGGGTTGAACTAAGAGAAATCTATAATTTATTACTTGACTAGAAAGAAATTACATTCATCTGAAGGCAACACAATTTCAGGAGCTTTCAGACAAAATTTTTGTAATTGGAAATTTTTGGCTTGCAGAGAACAAAACTCTGGCAGAAGCACATACTCTTCCTTTCAGTATAGCTGGGATTTCTGGTCACAGCACCTCTGCACGTGGTTTATGGCAGCCTGGTACCTTAGGAACAGGGGTTTTTTGTGTTGTTCATTTTGGCCAAAGGAGATCCTTGAATAAGAAGGCAAACTCAGGCAGTGATGATGACTGAGCTTTGCTGATTTGTACCACATCTGCCATGGAAAACTCATCCATGTGTGTATTTAGGTCCATAGTCATTCATGTTTCATATTTGTTATATCTGCATGTAAAAGCCCCAAAATATCTTGTAGGAGGTATTTGCTTTGCAATACTTTTGTTTTTATTTAATCAGCAATGCTGCAGTTGGCAGTTATAAGAACAGGAAATAAATTGCAGGAAAAACCAGTTTCAGGCTCAACATTATTGTTGCTAAACTTGTGCAATTTTTTTTCTCCTTTTAAACTGGACTTTGTATTAAATTCTGTGTGGTTTTAAAGAGGGGCTGCCTTTCAGAGCAGGTCAGGTAAAGGATTTGAAGGTGAAAGGCAAGCTCTACTTTTTACATTAGTATTTGTATCACTTTCCATAAGTCTTAAGATACCATTCAGTACTTTGGCTGCTTTCTGTGCTCTTTTCATTCCACTGATACCACAGAACTCCAGCAAGAAAAGAGAACTAATGAGGGGTTTATAGTTTTGTGTGAAGGAGTATATGGAAAGATGTTTCATTTGTTAAAAGATTACAGTTCAGAGATCTGTATAAAGCTGGGATGTTTGAACTGAATCATTACCTTTGTATTGAAAAAGATCAATTGAAATGACCAAAAATTTCCACATACAAGATCCTAAAATTTAGCAATATTTTCCATCTCAGTCATGTCCCCTCCCTCGTGATTTTGTCTTGTGTTGTTTGCAGTCTCTGATGTGGGTTTTTTCTATTAAAAACTGTTGCCTGGAAACTTGGAGCTTGATATAAATTTTTTCCCCAACTTCAGTTTGGCAGTAAACTGGGACTTGGAACAGTTTGTAACATGGCTTCATTATAAAATCCTAAAAATGTCATATCTCATTTTCTGTCATTGCTGAAGAAATTTTTTGCCATTCCTTGGTATGTAACACCATAAGCAGAGTTTGTAATTCTGGATTTTGTGGGAGGCTTCTCTCAGTTCATGAACAACAAGAGTTCAGCTATCCAGAAAATATACTTACACTCTGCCTTTCCCATGCTATTGTTGTGTAAGCAAAATCAGGCAGTAATTTAGTGTCTAATTTCTGAAAGCCATTAAAAGCTGTTTGGAAACTTGTGAAACAAAGCTCCTGCAAGCCCCTAATGGTGATTTCCATTAGATAACAACTTCTCTTCTTTTAGTAGTTGTGATGTGGTTAATGGCTGGTGCTTCAGAGCGTGAATGAATTGGAGTGATCACTGCAAGAACAAGCAGCTTGCCCAAATTAATACATTTCAATCAGCTTCTGCTGCAGAGCTGTGAGTGCCACGCCGCCCTTCACGCTCACTTCTCCTCTTTAACTGTTCTCACAACGCCTTGTGCAGTGGGACAGCCATTCCAAACAGCATTTAGGGTGTGAATTATCCTCTGCACTTCAGTGCTGGTGGCAGTGTTAAGTGCGAGGGTGAACCTGAGCAGAGTGAAGCAGCGGTGCATGGCAATGCAGAGGTGGTGGCAGCCAAATCTGGAAGGAACCCTTTTTCCAGTGGCAGAACAGAGTGCCAGCGTTTCTTGTCTCTCTGAAGGGACTGATTGGGATCCCTTGTGCTGTCCTTCGAGGACTTGGGTGCTCACAGCCTGCTGGAGGTGGACATTGCTAGGACTGGGATTTAGAAATGCTTAACCTGGAGATGCAGATGCCCCTTTGCCTACAAGCAGGAGCTCTCTGTGGAGCATGAAAAGAAAACAAACCTCTGTACTTTCCTCATTTTGTTTTTCAAGGTACTGATCTTCTCCCCAAAAATATTTCAACCTAAATCTTTTTCCTAAGAAACATCAAGCAACTGGAAGGATTGTACCTGAATGAGGGATAAAACAGATTTGAAACAGGCACTGGGATTGGTTATGGGGTTTTTGTGCTCTGTGCTTTTCCCCAGTTCCTGGACTTCTGAGCATGCCTTTTTGTTTCCAGTGTAGATATGGAGATTCTGTCCAGGCTGAAACCTGTAAAGGCTGAAGTTGTGAGGAATGATTCAAAGATGTTGGTAAAATAATATAGTGTGTATAATTAACTGTTTGCTTGAGAGAGCAATATCTCCTGGTATGCCCTGCCCTATTTTCTTCTGGGTTTTTAAAGTGACATTGGTATTTTTTTGTTAGTTCTGTACACTTAAGAATAGGAATCTGGATGGTTTTGGTGGGTTTTTTTCCCCCCCTTTTGTTCCTCCTAAAACTGTACACAGCATCAATAATTTGGTACATTACAAACCAGTTGTTCTTGTACTGTACAAAACCCTTCAATGTTAACAAAGCCAGTGGTGTTAGATGGGACACTTCGTTGGAGTTTTGCAAAAGTTGTTGAGTTTGGCAGTTTCTCCTACAATAGGAAACTCAGCTGGGTGACTCAGCTTTCACATTAACTGCATTATTTAGCTTTTCATCCTCTTGTAACTTGAACCATTAACTCACAGCAGTGCTGCAGTTACTGTTAAGGCTTAATCAGGACTCCTGATCTCGAAATATTCTCTTTGTAACTCTGCAGATCTCTCCTTTTTAGGCAGTCTGGCAGAAGTTAAGTGCACTAACGTTTTGTGATTTCCCCTATCAGTATCACTCATCTTTGAGGCTTTCCTGCCAACCAGGTTAAATGTCATTCCACCATGGTTACTCACGATTTCTATCCTTAATACTGAAAAGATTTGTGAAGTCTTGAAATACTTTACTTTATGTAAATAGTATTTTAGGTCTGTCTCTGTGGTGCTCATGTTCTTTGTATTTTCTGGCTCAGTTTTTAAAGATCTGAGTGAACATATGATACCTGTGAAAAAAGGCAATAGAATACAAGAAAGCAAAACTGCATAATTGATAAAAGAAACCCATTATTAACTATGATGCAGTCTTTAAAACTGTCTTGTTATCTGCTCTTACTGATCTCCACTTTTCCATGCAGAAGTGAGGTACAGCAGCAGTCTTTACTCAGAGCATTCATTACATTTCCCATAATTTGGTTGCACTGCACTGATCCTGTTTGTTTGTACCCCTTCAAACCTTACCCCAGCCTCCCAAAAATGCAGTTGCTCCCACCAGGTCATTGGTGCTGCTGTTTCACCTTGAAGCCTGAGTTACTGCAGGGCAGAAGGGGCTTGGCCAGACTGCTCACTGACCTGCACCAATCTCCAGCAGCAAATGAGCCAGGAACAGCAAGCCCAGCTTGTGGTGGGCTGTGTGCAGGCAGGAGGGATTGTTCCCTCCCTGCCCAGCAGGGAAATCACCACCAGCTTGCCTTGTCGTGGAAGGTTTTCATTTTAATTAGTTTTTCACCTGTGTGAAGTAATGCAATGTTCCTCCTGTGTGTGAGGCACTGACAAAGGGGATCCTGCTTGTCAAGTGTTTCTTAAAGAATTGAAAACTCAAAACTGCTGTGAAGCATGTAAATTAAAAAACTTATCCTATAAATCTGCAATGATTTTCACTCTGGGTAATCCACTCTGTGAAACATTGCCATTGGGTTTTAGTCTGCAACCTTAGAGAAGTATTTGACATTTACTCAGATATAAGATGGAGTATAAATTAATTTAAAAAAATAGTTCCCAGCAGTTTTGGAAAGAAGACAAGTCTTTTTTGACTCCTTTTCACTCTTTTCTTAAAGTGAATGTTCATATTAGCTGATTTTTCAGTGTCAATGAGATGCAGCCTCTAACATGTGTTTAAGTCTTTGTTTAGCAGAAGTTGGTTGCAATAAATACTACCACAAGTATTCTGCTTTTTTGCTGACTTTCTCCAGCATTGTGGTGGGGGTCTGTGAGGCTGCAGGGAGGTTAAATAGTTTGCAACAGCACTGGACAGGAACTGCAAAATAATCTCTGCTTAAAGTCATTCTCCCCTGTCAGCTTCCAAATTTAATAATGATGGAATTTGGGAAAGTACTCAGAGTTGCTATCTGCTGTGTATGTGCAAGAGATAAAGTGCATATGCAATAATAAAACACTCCTCAGAATCTGATCTTTGGTCTGTTAACATGCTGAACATGCCTTTTTTTTACAGCAGTGATTTATAGTCCAGCAGAACCATGCAGAATCACTTCATTATATTTGAATAATGAAAAGAGTGCCATCGAGATGGCATGTCTCAGGGGAGCTTTCTGAGGCAATCCTTTAAACAAATGACTTTTGAGATAAATTTATTATGAAGTGTGATGAAAGCCGTTTTTCTTGGCAGTCACACCTTAGGAGACCAGTGAGGTTTGTTGTGCTGTAGTGTTGGGGTGGGTTGTTTTCTTTAATCTCTTACATAAGCAAAGGCTGAGTCCATAGGAACAATGGTTGGGTTTTGCTGGCACCATGGAAAGGAGATACAATGCTGCAATGGGCAGCTAAAATCCTTTCTGGTCGTGTCTGCTGAATATTTGTGGGCCACTTACAACCTAGCACCACAATTAGTGGAAAGTTTATTAGCTGCTTTAAAAACTAGTTTTTCTAGGTATCCATGAGCACTCACTCTGTTCTGTTGTACAAAAATGTGGTTTTATGCAATTTGGAAAAAAACAAACGTGACAGAATTGGACTAACATTTATTCTGTCAAAGGAGCACTCAGCCTTTGTTCTGGCAATTTGCTAAATTGTGTTATGAAAAGTTTACAAAACCACCCAGGAATCACCAATATTATTATTTGTATAATATAAAAAATATAATTTTGATTCCTCTGGCATGTTTAGCATCCTTGAACCTCTTGTTTCACTATTTAACATTTGAGTATTGGTCAGAAATAAACTGCTTTCCCAAATCTCAAATTTGTTTTGTAATCCAAGTTGTTCTAGAAGCAAATCTCTTACATTCAGGACAGGTATGTATTGAATGAAGATACCCCAGCTGTTTCTTGGAGATCTCCATTTTGAGCTGGTTTTTTCACTTTCATAAAGTTACTTGAATATGTTTTTCTGTCTTGAGGTGGCCCCCTTCCTGGCTCTTTTTAAATAAAATATCAGTTCAGGAATAGAGTATGCTTTAAAAGAGGCTGATATTTTTAAGAGGTGGAATTGTGTCTATACAACACATGGAAAATTCACTGGCCTTTATCTCTTTCATAACTGCAAAAGTTTTTGTGCTCCAAACCAGATGTCATTGCCTGAAATATATTAACAAAGTGACAGCAAAAGGATCTTGATTGCAACTCAGTATGCCTGGATGATTTACCTGAAACAACTACTGACTCTTCTTTAATCACTTCTTTTCTGTACCTTGAATTAGGATTTTTTCCACTTCTTGTGAAGAGCATTGAGATCTAAACCTCAAAAGTGCCGGATTACTGATATCCTCCAGAGATTAAAAAAGGGAGGTACAAAAGATGCTGGGAGAATAAACTTACTTCTAAAGCTGATCTGACTCTTCTGTCAGTGATGAGAATTTGCACCTCAGGTGCCCAGTGGGAGCAGCAGGGTGGCAGAGCTGCTGCTGGGGCAGCTCCTCAGGTGGGAGAGGAGGACACCTCTCTCTGCCCTGTTAAATGGCCCTTGATCCTCCTCACCAGACAGATTTCCATCCATCCCTGAATGGAGCCTGCAAACAAACCCTTCATGATCAGAGAGAAAAACCTAATTGTTTGCTTTTCTGGCAAGATTGCTTACAATTTCAGTTTAAAAAAAACCTCAAAACTGATTTTACCAATAAAGAATTTTCTCCCTCTTATATAAGATTTTAACACAGTAGCAACTTCTGTTGGGAAGTTCAGTAGGAAGTTGCAGTGAGGTTGGACTCAGGCAACCTTTAGTAAATGGATATTCTCTTAGTCTCTGCATTTGAACATTCTGTGTCTTGTTACATTAATTTAAAAGATATTCAGTCATGAGGAAAAAGTAACTGTGGTCAGTTTTCCTGTTCTGAATTGCAGTTTTTCCTACAGAAAATGCAAAGTTGGCCATGCCTAATTCCTCCTAATGGGGTAATTGATTCCATGGTCACTGGGTGTGTGACCTCACTTCTGGCTCACTGACTCTGAATGTGGCATGGAGATGATGCTTCTGCTTCTGGTTCGTTTGGTGGGTGCATTTTGGTCAGAGCTGTGAGGGCTGTGAGCTGGCTGGAGGTGTGAGGAGGGATGTGAGGAGGGAGGGAGAGCTGCCCTTCCCCTGGGGCAGGGCCAGCAGCAGAGCCTGCAGGGGCTGTGCAAGCACGGCGTGTCCCGGGCAGGCTCTGCAAGGTGAGTCTGCCCTTCACTTGTGTGCTGGACTTTCTACTGAACCAATTCATAATCTGATTTTTGACATCTCAGTAATCACTGCTAGCAAAACCCAGTCATTTTAATGGCAGCAATATACTGCAAAGCACATTTAACTTTGACAGAAACTTGGAATGCCTTTGCCTTGCCTGTTCTTCCTGGGCACTTTTACAACTGACTGAGGACTTGTGCAGCAGCCTTTGGTAGGAGCTGCTTGCTCCCAGTGACTTCATTGGCTCCATCAGTCCAGGGTGTGATTTCCAGAGGTTGTTAATCCCTCCTGGAGCTGATCTTTTTCAGGCCAAACACACACCGGGGGAGGTGCACAGAGTGATTTCTGTGGGATCCGATTTCCTCTACATCCTGATGACCCTTCCAGAGCTGCTGTGATGATCTGAAATGACCCCACATGGAGACCTTGTCTCCCCAGAAAAGCCAAAATGTTTAGCAGCAGCTTTTCTCTCTTAGCAAGTGCTGTTGCCCCAGCCTCCCTCCAGCTGCCTGCCAGGGGCCCTGCCAGAGGCTCTCACAGCACACCTGGGGGTGCCTGGCTCTGACATTCACTTTTGGCCCCTGCCTGGAACATCAGCTCCCTGGTCTGCTGAGATCTTGGCCAGGCACAATGCAGAACTCAAAGGAGCACTTTCCTTGGTGCTGCCTGTAGCACTCACAAGTTCTGCTTTGTAATTTTGGTGTAATTTTGGAACTTTTCAGTGCTTTAGTGGCCCACAATGAAAAAATGTCTCCTCCATAAGGACAGATTTTTTTTGGACTAGCAGAGTGCTTCTGAAGAGGCTGGAGCTGCTGTCCATTCAGATCAGGCACCCGTACAGAAGACCTGGTTAAGGAAAAATGAAAAAATAACTTCTGAGTTAATAGAATTGTTCCTGTGGGTTTGGAGGGAGAGCAGAGTTTAAAAGAACAGCTGAAAGACTGATCATGTTGATGACTGCCCCCAAAATATCAAGAACATATTTCATGGACAAGTAATAGGGATAACCTGAGCTCTTTTTTCTTTTCTTTCTGCTCACAGATCTGTTTGTGAGCATTTAGATTGTGACAATACCACTAGCCAAATTAACTGAAATACAATAATGGATTTCTAAAACAATGAACACACAGCTGTCAGTAATTGACTTCAGCTGTATTCAGTTTACAGGGACTTGGTGCTCCATGGCTCAGGTTGGATAAGGAATTGCCAAAATTTCTGTGGGTGCTTCTGTACACTTGAAGGTGTGAGGTTGTGCTGATTGTTACATTTCACTACTTGCTCAGCAGTGAATTTACAAGCAGGGCTGTTCATTTTGTTACATTTCTCTGAGCCCATTTTAAAGGGTGTTTTTTAGGTATTTGCTCATCTCCCTCCTTCCTGCCCATGATTGTCCCTGCCCCTGCAGCTCTCATTGGCAAGGGACAGCACACAGGTGCTAACTCAGGTCAATGAGAACTTCCAGTCAGCTCAGGATCAGATAGAAAGTGTTTCCACACCACCAAGAGAACAAAGCCAGGGGAATTCTCACAGTAATCAGAGAGATTGGCACCTGTGAGAGTTCATTTCTGAGGTATCCAAGAGGAGTCAGCATCAAGTTGTTAATAATGTCCTTTGGAGTGTTTGAGGCCATGTAAATTCTACTGACTCTGTGGCCAGCTGGGGTTATTCAGGAATGTCTGACATGAGGAATGTGATGACTGCAGGTTGGATGGAAATGCAGGATGGAATGTGAAGGGATTCATTTGGGCCCTTATTAAAACATCCTGTGCATGCTTCTGTGTCCTCCAGCACAGGTTAAAGGGAGATTTTTGTATATTTTATTTGACGCAAGCGCTCACTTTCAACACTTAAACTTTATTTTCATAGTTTTTTTTTTTTTTGACAAGAGAGCTGCAGTTTTCCCCAGTGTTTATTCATTTAGGAATTGAGAGGAGTTGAAGATTTTGTCATGCCAAACACATATTACCTCTGTTGTATTTATTTCAGGCCAGTTGATTTTCTGTTTTGTTTTTGCTTGTTATTTTTGTTTGGGTTTTGTTTGGTTTCATTGTTATTGTGGCGTTGGTTATGTTTTGTTTTGCTTGTTTGTTTTTGTAGAGGTTCAACTGTAATTTTGGAAAAGAATTGCTAAACAGCAATTCTTTAGAATTGCTATTGAAAAACACTTCTTTAGAATGAGGCAGGTGGCTTGCTTGTGTTCCTCCAGTAGCTTGGTACTGCTCATTACATTCAGCATCACTAAGTCCCTTATAGTGCTTGTCATTCTGTAAAAGATTAATTTAAAGACATGACTACAGACTCAGATCCAGCAACATATGCAGTTCAGATTTCTGCAGAATGTTTCTCATGCATTCAGGATGGATTTCAGCCACAAAATGCCCCACATGAGGCTGACAGCAGATTAACCTTGGTGGTTTAGATTGTGTAAGGCAGGGATTACAGCTCCATGTGTTTGCTGCTCAGGTAGCTGATGGAAAGAGGTTGATGTTCTGAAGCCACAGGATTATGCCTGGTTCATGTTTGATCCTACAGTAAAATGCCTGCCCAGACACCCCATTCTTCTTGGCTTAAAAATGTCAATATTGGGTGATGTTAAACAGCAAAAGGAACGGTAGTGAGAAGAATTCTGGCTGTTGAGGCTTCCAGCTAAGCCCCTGTTTAGCAGTTGCTCACACACAGATGTCTGTGGTGAGGGTGGAGGGGGTGTTGTGAGGTTCTCTTGGCTCTGCTTTGGGGCTTCATGCTTTCTTTTGTGGAGAAAAGGTGGAGGGGGGAATATAGACACTGTGCATATAGTTGAAAATGCAGCTGTATGGAGTTGAATTATGCCAGAGAGAGGATGGAAGCTGGGATCTATTGAGTGTCAGCAGCAGGGCTCTGCTGTGTGGATGCTCAGGAAGGAGCCCAGGGATGGCTCTCCGTGGTTGCTGTTTCCCTGCGGGCACTTCCATGCTCTCTGTAAACACTTGCTGGTTCCAGCTGTAGGTGGTCTGGAGCAGCTCCTGGGAGCTTCAGGAGACACTTCCCTGGGGTGGGGTGAGGTGTGCCAAGGGCAGAGGCAGCTTTGCTTAACCAAACCTGACAGAGGGGCTGTGGTACAACCAGGTGTCCCAAAGCCACCAGTGGGCTGTGAGGAGTTCCTGAGCAAAGCCAGCCTGCTTTGGCTTTAATCCTCTGGGAACTGACAACCAGCCTTGGTGTAGCCAGCCATCCCTCTGTGAAGGTACAGCTGTGTGCTCAGCCAACAGAGGTGGTTTTGCTGACTTTTGTTCCTAAAGATTTGCAGCTAAGCAAAAAAGGCACACAAGAGAACCTGAACCCTCACACCTGTAAGGATAACAGTGGTGCCAAGTAATGCAAACACAGATTTCAGGTGGGAGGCTCTGTCAAAAACTGACTTTTCTAAAGAGCAGAGCCCCCAGCCAGCATTTAATCTGGCCTTGTTATTCTATGATGTGTGGCAAGAAGGTTACCTGAGATAGTCTGGAAAATGTAATCTGTCTTTTAGTGTCAAGTAAATAGAATGTGCTCTGAATGATAAGAAGTTAAATTCAGTTTTAACTACTGGCCAAAGAGGCACCTGTGAATCTGTGAATGGGTCCCAGGCAGGCCTAGGGATTCACTAAGTCCTGGGGATGCACAGACCTGTGTGTTAGGAACTTCTGAATGGGATTGGGCTTTTAACCAGCCCCACGTCCTGCAGGGAGATCTTGATTTTCTGTTTTATTCAAGAAGCCACTCTGAAACCTTTGTTTGAAATGAAAAAGAAGAAATAGAAAGTGAGGTTTGGGAATAAAATAATTGAACAAAAGCTTTAGTTCATGGAATCCTAATGTCAGTAAAACCACTTGAGGGGCAGGCTGAGGTAATTTGCTCTAAGGTGTTTTCCTGTGGCATGGGTGTGACTTTAAACCCTGGTGTGCTCAGAACTCCAGGAGATTGTTTGTTGCTATGAATTACTAAATGTATAAGGATGCTTGAACAGCATCTGTATGTGGGAGTGAAAATGAGCTATTAAAAACATTGAAAATATGAATGTCTGAAATTAGAATTAGTCACACTCTTTTTGGTTAGATTTGCAAGTCTCCCACTCACAGAACTGTTAAATACTTTTAATTCTTTAGTCCTCCTTTAAATTACATCTGTTTCAATGTAATTTTTCTAAGCCTTCATTATTCATTAATTATTTTGTTAAGGATTAACATATTTTAGGCATTGGGGTGTTTGAATTGATTTAATACTTGTTTCCTTTACAGCTGTTGCTTCTGGTGACTGGCAGCTCTGCAGGTTTGTTGGTTTTGGCTTCTCAGCTCAGCAGTTTCAGTGATGAGAAGATGATGTGTACTCAGCAATTTGAAGAAGAGATTCACTTTTAGTGTCCTCATTTGGATGGCCAGAAATCCCAGTAACTTCATAACTGTAGGCTCAAATGTGTAGGCTTAGGGTGGTATTTGCCTTGTTTAAATTTAAAGGGATTAACACTATGCAAGCGTTTCAGAAGCTTATTCTAGGAAACTCAAGAAAGCCTGGTGTGTTAATATAGGCATGTTCTGAGGTTTTTACCTGTGTTTTTCTTTATACCTTATGAGAGTGTGAGTGGAAAAAGCTGAAACCCCCAATTCTCACCCCTTTGCAGCAGATCCAGTGGAATGGGGTTCTGCAGGGAGGTGCCATGGTAACTGAAGTCACTGGGACAGTTGGTGTCAATCTGTTTATTGGGGAGTGCTATATTTAGGCTTTGGTTTACCCCAGGATGAACAGCAAATGGAAAGTTGGTTTGGTGGTCTCATTTCCTACCCTTTAGAACCCAGAAATGGGAGGTGACACAGAGCACAGGATTGCTCTGCCTTTGCTACTCCACACATGGAAGATGGGTCCCTGGAAACCAGGGCTGTCCTTTGGGGCACTTTCCCCCTCTTGCCAGGTCCTGTGGCAGCCCTGCAGCAGCTGCCCTGCCTGTGCTCTCCAGTGAGTGATCCCCTGCCTGGCTGCAGGGATTTAGCTCCTGGCACAAGGAGAGGGCGTTTGCTTTGTGACCTCCCAGCTGCGAACATACCAGGAAGGTCTTTTCCATGGGAAACTCTGAGACTGGAATATGTAAGAAAAGTGGAAGTGGAGTGCAGTGGGAATTGGTCCAACCTTTTCTCAGAAGTGGTAAACAGAGCCATCATGCAGGCTGTGAAGTCTGGGCAGGGCAATAGATCCTGTTAGCAGTGACTTTCACAAAAACTGGTGTGCTTCTCTTTCTGCCTCTACAAGAACTTTTTAAATGCCAGAATAAGAGGTGAGGTCTCGTTCCCAAGGTTTCATTTTGCATGCTCTGATGCAGCTCTGTGTACACGGGTGTCTGACCATGAATTAAAGTGCAGTCCTTGCCCCAGTGTGCAGAGGGCTGTGCAAGGCAGTATTTGTTACTTTGCTCATTTGAAATTCAGCCACTGCTGGTCAGACCTCATCATTGAAACAAGATAATGCTGCTTTCAGAAAGAAATTGCCACTCTTGGAGCAGGGTTGGAAACACCTTGTGAGTTAGATGAGCAAACCAGGGCCCATCAGAGCTCTTTTAAACTGCTGAGAAACTTGTGAAGTCACTGAACCAGCACAGCCTGGGTAGGGAGAGCTCAGGTGTGAGCTCAGCTCAGAACAGGAGACTGCCATTCTCTCCTGCAGGTAGGGAGACATGAAGAATGAGGAGAACCAAATAAATTGGAAGGAAAGATTAAATCAATAATAGGGGGAAAACTTTACCAAAGTGATTATCTAGATAAAAAGCTTGTCTCAAAGGACCTGAGGCTTGACACATGAAAAATTAATGGAAGAAAGCAGTAACAAATAGTTTTCTGGGAGTGATGTTTTATTGGAGGGAGGATGGATAAGATATTTACCAAGCATTTAATTAGGTTATGTCCAAGATCATTATGAAGTAGGTGAATGTGTGGATTGATTCATCTGGTCAGGGATTTTGTAAATAAAAAGGAACAAATTCAGCTGGAACAAAACAGAATGGTTAGGTAGGAAGATTTCATGACCTGTAAAAAGTATTCTGGGCCAGAATATTGATAAGAAATCTAATCACTAATGCTCATCTTCTACACTGATATTTATACTTAAGTTTGCAGTGCAATACCTTGTCAAAAGAACCCAAAGTCTATTTAATCTCAGAGAAAGAGGAAGCTGGATCTAATAGCTGCTTTATTGTCTTCTATTTTTTTTAATGCAAGTTAACATAAACCAGAATAGTTTATCTGATTATATCTATCAGATATAATTGAGTTGATGTTTCTGTGTTGTACTCTGTATCTCTGCTTTGCAGGTTCAATTGAACTTTCTGTGTTTTACAGCCTTTTATCAGTTCTCCAGTCTTCAGAGTACTAGGAAAACTTTGTGATAATGGCTTCACATTGGACTTGTAGACCTTAATAATAAATATTTTGGGTTGGTATTACCTGAAACTACCAGTTAGATCATATGTGCAGTGGAACTGTATGATTAAAGCTCTCTGAATTTAAGGCTGCAAGGAGCTGGTAAGTGTTTGTGCCAGTGCCCCCTGTAGTTCCCACTGCATGTGTGCTAATTGTTTTACATAGTGTAAGGAATAAAATGTTTCTCAGATGCAGCTGCTGAGGAAGGTATAAAAAAAGAACAGTTGAAGTTCCTACTTTTAGTGAAACAAAGCAGATCAGTCTCTACAGGGATTGATAGCTACTTTATACAGTGGAACCTGCTATGTCAGGAATTGAGGCTGTGGGAGTGAATTAGGCAATAAACAAGTCTGTGCATGTGACATTTAATTTCTGGATTGCTGTGGAAAATAATGTAGAAGCTGCTCACAAGTGCATTGATTCTGCTTGCTGGCTTGTGCAGGGACCTATTTCATACTAACACTGGTACACAAAATTTCTGGAACTCATCCTGCATAGCACACAAACCAAAGCAGAAGCTTTTTTCCTCTTAACTACACTAGAAGAAAGTAGATCCCTTTAGCTGATATGCACTAACTGCTGGGTTAAATCTGGATTGTTTAAGATACCATGTATAGCTCATGGGCTTGTGTGTAAAATCTGAACATACAGAAAAGGCACGTTCTCCTCCACTCTTGCAAAAACTGAAGAAATCTGCAGCCTTGGGTCTATGTCTGCCATCTTCCAAGGTGCTTCCATTTGAACTTAGTTGCTGGTCGTAGAATTTTTGCCCCTGTGCTGCCCCACTTAGTCACATGTGAAGGAGAACATCTGTCCTAGAGAAAACATTGCAGGCAGATGTGGACAGAGTGAAAATGAAGAGGAGGAGAGTAGAGTCACAAGAGTAAGTTCACTTCAGTAAAGGACAGAGAAAGAAACATAAAATCATGTTCATGAACAAGTGCAAACCCGAGCTGCCACCTCCTGCAACTTGGGCTGGTTTGACAGTGCCAAGTGCCTCCTGCAATCTGCCATCAGGAACCTGGGAATCTGAGTTTTGTTTGCCAGGGAAAAGGGCCAGCCTTGGTGTTTGGGAGCCTCTGGCCCAGAGTGTGTCCTTCCAGATGCTGGAATTTTTCCTTGCACAGATGCCTCCCAGACCCAATCTGCCACCACTGCCAGCTCAGGTGAATCAGAGCTATCCTGAGCTGTAAAATGCATATGCCTGCATTTTTGGTGGTGCCAAAATGTTCTGCTGGGCCTTGCTCCTAATTCATTTCTGAGATATTGAGTTTTGGAGGTTTGTGGACTTGTCCAAAATGCTGTTAACATCTGCATGAGAACCACAGGGTCAGGAGAGTACAGGGGGCTGCAGTGCTCCAGGATCCTGCCTCTGCTTTCATCAGGGCCCCTCGTTCTGGTCTGTGTCTGAGCTGGGTCTTGGCTCTATTTCTGAGTTTGAGAGAGATCCCTGTTTTCTATGGCACCGAGCAAAGGGTGCAGAGTTTTTGTCCTTTGAAATGGTGCTGGAGTTTTAGAGGCCAGATGAAAACTTTTAACATCTCCCAAGATACAAAGCTCCTGTTCATGCTATTGAAAAATCTTCTGTTGACAGCAGCTGTTAGTAACAGGCATAACTTCTCTGCATTCCTCAAAGCATATTAGCAAGTAATTAGAAAAATTGTTGCGGGTTCAAGAAAAAAAGGCTACTGGAGATGTGTCACAATAGGAAATCTCTTTGTCCATCTGCTCAGATGTGACAAGAAAATGTATTTCAAATAACATATACAGTGGCAGCACTGGATGTCAAAGTGTTTAAAAACACATTAATGGTCTCTCGGATGTGACATATTTAGCAGGAATTAATAAAAACTTGGATTTAACGATTTTTAGACATCACATAAAGTGGCTGAATCAAGCCAGAAAATTCCTTAGAAGATAAGAAGATGGTTTTCTTTCACTTTTGAATGAGCTTTTCCCTTTGTTCTCCAGTTCTACCTTTTGTTATCCATTATTGCTGCCTTCCCGAACATGTGAGGACCAGTGAAATCTATCAGGAATATCAGAAGGGAGGCACAATGCAGCCATCACCAGCTACCACATCCATCACCGTTTGTCCTCAGTGCTGTGACTGAACAAAACTCATTCTATCTCTCTCCAGTGCTGTTAAAAATTTTACCACTATTTTACCTTGCAGCTAACTGATCAGTGTCCCATATCTCATTCAGCAAGGCAACCATTCTGTCCAAGCTGCAGTGGAATTCTGCACTGTGTGGAAAACCCTTCTGAATTGGTATTTATAGCATTAGCCATGAGTTGATTTGATACTAGAAGAAATACAGTCTGTGATGCTCAGATGTGGCAGAAGTCACTTCTGTGTCTGTTAAAATGTGATGTCTTTTGTTACAAAAGCATTTTGTTTCAGGAGTCTCACATGCAGACAGGCAGAGCGTTCCAGCTGCAGCAGCTAAGCTAACTTATTGTGACCCACAGTCCTTACTGAAGGGGAGAGCTGGCAGTGAAAAATTTAATATATTTCATCAGCACTGGGTCAGAATATTTAGACAGAATACATAGAATATATAGAGAATTAACAGTGTTAATCTAATGTGTTCTTACACCTCAGCTCCCTGGGCATGTGGTACCCTGTTGTCTCAGCTAGCAAAGGTTCTATCATCATCATAGCACAAGGATTTCATATTATCAGAGCTTCATGCCTTCTTGATGTTATTTACAGGCAGCTCCTCTACACACTGACTGTTCCAGGTCCTCACAGTAATCTGACTCTCCTCACTCCTCTTTCCTTACTCTTATATAGCACTAGTTCTTATTGATTGCAGGTGTGGCCTGTTAAGATCAGGCCCACCTCCAATCTTCAGCAACTGACCCAGCTGCAACTCATTGGGGGACAAGATCACCTTCTCAAGATCACTCTCTACAGTACCCCAGTAGCTTCTGTTGCTGCCTGTCTTTGGCAGAGAGAGCACATCCTCTTGGAAGAAAGCCTGTTGCAATTCCTTCTTCATTTTAGTCTCCTTACCTTTCCTTGGACATTATTTCCATCTCTCTTCACTAGGTGGATCAGTGGAGTGCATCCTTTGGTGCTGTTGCTTGGTTTATGCTTCCCTTGCAGACAGTCACAGCTGGCTGTGGGCTGGAGTTTTAAACCTGTTGCACATGCTTTGCAGCTCCCTGCAAGGCCACCTGTGTGACTGAGCTCACACTGACCTGGCAGATAATAATGCCTGTCATGTACTCAATTATAGATATAGGTTTGGGGGGAAACAATAGGATGCTGGTGTAAATTTCCAGGAGATGAAATTTTGAAGGAAGGACTCCAGGAACAGATATGCAACACTTAGTGCATTGGAAAAAAAACACCAAAAAACTCACAAACTCTCTATTTATAAACTTATTTACCCAAGTCTGTATTTTGCCAGGAAATAGTTCTAGGAAGTAAAAATAACTTTGGCATTGACTGAAGGGCAGCATTCCTGTGAGTAAGTTTTTTCTGGAGCAGAAGCTTGCTGGTGTTTATGGCTTAGGGCTGGGCAAGAAGCACAAGTGGAGGAGATCCCCTCCTCAGTAGACAAGGTCTTGAGGGGAGTTTTAAAAGTACAACATGGGAGAGAATTACGTCCTGGGAGCTCAGAGGAAGGCCCATGAGGGATCTGAGGGGGAATTTTAAGGCATCCCCTCCCGGTTAATGACAGCCAGCACGCCCACCCTGCCCCACGGACAACCTGCCTGCCCTTCGTGGGGGATCTGGTAAAGTGCATCTCATTCCCTGTGGAGTCTGTTGGAGAGGGAATCACTGCTGGAGATGGGCCAAGGTTTGGCTCCAAGTGTTTATGCATCTTCTCAGCTTTCATTGTTTCTCTGCTGATTGCTTCCGTATATACAAAATCTGACAAATAATTGTACTTTGAAGGGCGTGCTTAATGGAGGGCCATAAAAGTGATTCACAGGCAACTGTAAACTGAACTATTACACTAAAGGATAAAAAGCTTCCTTAATGAGCTGTACAAGACAGTTATCGATGTATTTATGAAAACATTTCCAAGTACATGTTACCAGGGGAATTAAAAGATAAATATTTAAAGATCGGCTGACAGTTTTCACATGTAGCAAAACTCCAGTTCCTCTATTAGGCAGTAAATTTATAAAAGGTATATATTTACATGATTTGTAACAAAAAAGAAACAAAACTTGCATTAAACCCTGATGTTTTCCTCTGTAATTGTGTTTTTCTATTCAGATGAAGAGATGAAGCATGAAGGAAATGGGCAGATGAGATTCAGAATATTAATAAGGTAAACCAACATTTTTTTCCATCCAAATAATTTATTAGCATCCTGCCACAGAACTGTATTTAAGAGGATGAAACCTAAGAACAGTTCAGAGTTTGATTAAGTCTCTTTTCATCCTATCATTGCTGTACACAATTAGGTTATTCAAGTGTGATCCTTAAATGTTCCCAATGTGATTCATAGCCTTGTTCTTCACACCCCAGAGAGAGAAAAATTGGTCTGTGGGCATGAATCTGATTAATATATGGATCAATGCATGCCCTTTTAATGTTTATTATACACATGCACTTTTAGTTTGGCTAAATGATTATCTCATTGTGTTGCTTGCTCTTTTTAGATGTGCTGCATTATTGTGAGCAAATATTTAGAAGCATTTTAAGCATTCAGGGCTGACTCTTGGTTTGGCACTACCTTGTCAGTTGAGGATACTTTTATTCTTGAATGGATCAATAATCAATAGTGTTAAACAATAAGATTTTCCTTTGGATTACAACTGCTGTGTTGTGCAGCTCAGACATAAAGAATGAAGATCTGGCTCATGCTTTCAAGCCAGCTTTGAAGTTTTTTCAGATATACCTATTTCTGAGGTTTATTACACCAAAGGGTTTATAGATGGAGGCCATGCCAGTGGCTGTGATCCCTTGAAAAGAAGGGGTGACAAGGTAGGCAGTCTGTGCAGAACATTGTCAGCAGCCTTGATCCTGCTCAGGGGAAAGCTACTGGCAGTGCTGTGCTGTGGCAGTAGGAGTGTTTCTGTCATGGGGGTCCCCTCTACAGCCTCAAGAAGGTTGGGGTGAAGCTGAATTTAGCCCCAGGTCATGATGCTCACCACCTAATAATAATAATAATAATGATAATCTTAACAAAATTACAAATACAGAAATTAAAAGGATTTCTACTAGGCAAAACAGAATATTATCACTTACAGAAACACTGAGTAGATAATTTGGCTAAAAGCATTGATTAACTTCACAGATGCCAAGGAATCATTTAGCAGCCTCCTCTAGGACTAATGAATCTTCCAAAGTGTAGTGCATACAATAATTTTAAACTTTTTCTAACTTTCTGATGGGACATTAGGATTTGGTTTTTTCTTTAATTTTCTATTGATATTATTTGATCACTTCAAATTTTACTTTTGTGAGTGACTCTTCTATTCCACTTGCTCTATTAGGAGGCAATTGCTCTAGTCCACGAGAGTCACTGGCCTCAGAATGAGAGGTGGTTTGTGTATTAGGGATTCTGTGGAAAACTAGTGATGATTGGTTTGTTTCTACATGAGAATGTGAGGGATGGAGAGTAGAATCAGAATTCTAAACAATTACTGACAGTGGTGGAAGCTCAGGAACACACTTAAGCCTGGGGAAGATTGTCAGTCTGGCTCTGCACACCATGTGTCTCACTCTTTGGATGGAACAGCCTGTGTTAATGATGTCTTTAATCTCTCTTGTACCAAATTGCCAGTGGTTGAGAGAAAGAAACCCATTGATCAAAAGCAGAGTTTTCAAGCATAATAATACTCTGTAAACCCAGTACTTCTACAACAGCTGTTGCATCATCTCCATTGCCAGCAGATTGTTTGCATTTCAGAGCACGAGCAAGGCTTCATTTCAGTGGCTATGGGGAAAGCACTTATGGATTTGATTTCTTGACACACACGCACAATTAAAACTTGAAGATTTTGATTTAAATACAGTTTATAGATTGTGCCCTTCAACCTGGGCAGCCTTCCCTCATGCCCCTGTTGTTATGACACGTCTGCTGTGCACTGGGGAGCTCCTGCTGTAGCCCTCTGCTCAGCTGAGGTGCTTGTTGAGATCAGCTGGTGGAGGTGCCTTTGCTTCCATCTGGAGAACTGAGGCACTTTACATGCAGGGAGGCTCACAGCAACAAATCTGCAGGTAAGAAGGGAAGAATTCCTGAAAGAGGCTGCCAAACTGTGCTGTATCCCCTCTATTCACTGCTTTGCCTGGTGCCTTTGCACATTGTTACTGCCAGGGCATGGCAGAGTCTGTGCTTCAGATACCTGGATAACACTGGACTCTCACCCATATTGATTTCAGAAAAGACAGTGTGGGCATTTTTTAGCAGGTTAAGGCACATCTTAACTCAAAATTTGCACTGTAGGGAGGAGTTTTTTACCCTGCAGCTACTCAGAATGTCATGGACAGCTGTATTTGCCCCACCAAGGGAATCCTTGTTTGGTTCCGCAGGCTGGAGCAACGCGAGCTCACGGGGCAGAGCTTGTGCAGTGCTGGAACTCCACCTTCTGAAACCTGCACACAGCATTCCTTCCCCTGAGCAGCCCCAGCCTTAGCTGAGGATACACAGCTCTGGGATGCACTCAGGTTTATGGGGTTCCCAAAGCACCCAGGGCAGCTGTTCTTTTACTGGGAGCACACACAGCCAGGCAGATTCCCCAGCAGAGCAGTTACCCTGGCACCTGTCACATGAGATTGGCCTTGCCAGGAATGAGCACAGGAGCTGAATTTGGCACGTGCTACCTCAGACACAGTGAATTCCTTCGATGGAAGCACGTGCTGGCAGGAGAGCTGACACCTTTTGCAGGGTGATGTGTAGGTGCACAGTGTGGGGTGATTGGGAGTGGGGCTGGCCCAGCCTCATCCCCAGTGGGCACAGCTGTGAGCAGCACTGACAGCAATGAGCCATGGAGTGCCCAGGGGCACTGAGCAACCACCAAAGGGAGCAGAGGGCACACAGGTGCAATGCATCAACAGGAGGGGATAAAAGGTTGGGTGGAAGAACAAGAAGGGAAGATTCTTGCAGCCTTCTGAAGGGGAATGGAGTTACTCTGTATGGGCAGATGCCTGAAGCCTTCTGAAGTGGTCTGGTGTTACTGTGGATGGGCTGAAGCCTTCTGGAATTGGCTAGGGACACTCTGTGTATGGTGGCCATCTCAGCTGTGACAGTGATGGGTGAGTCCATGCCAACAACAGTGCTGTGCTCAGAGTTTAAGTTCATTAGTGTGTAGCCTAAAACTGGTCTCTGTGGTGTTAAATGCATAACCAGGAGTTCAACGAGGGTGAACATAATTAAACCCTCTTGCCCACACCCCTTTAGTCAAAGATGCCTTGTTGAACTTTATTATAAATAAATAATAAGCCTTTAGAGTTCATGGAGAATCCTCTTAAAGCTTCCATGGTGGAGGCTGGATTTTGCTCAAGCTGCTGACTTTTTTACAACCTCACATAAACAGAGTGTGTGCACATTGTGAGTTTTCAAAACACCCTGAATAGGGTGCAGTAATATCTTGCACTTTTTCCCCCTCCTTCTCCTCTCCAGTCTGGCGGAGCTGTAACTCCCAGGAGCACGAATGGGGATTTGAGGTGAGGAAGGACTTGATTAGTGCTGACAGATGGCACAACCACAGCTCTTGGGACCTGACCTCCTCTGAAGTGCTTTGTTGGGTGTGCCTGCTCCTTACCACTGCCTCTCAGGCTCCATGGCATAACAAATCCCCCTTCCTGAGGGTCTCAGGATTCACAGTTCTTTTGTTTGAGTGCTGATTTTACAGATCATCAGTAGGGTTTGTTGAGAGATATGACCAGTGAGACCTGGGTAGGAGAATCATTAAAAAGAGGAATTCTGCAATAATCTGAAGGGCTTTTTTTTCTGATGTAGGGTTTTTTTTTTTAGCAGCAGAAAGTCAAAGAATGAATATTTACCAGTATCAGTTTTGCTAAGTCATTCCTCAAGTGCAAGGGTTTGGATGCAGATGCTCCCTTGAGATCCAGGTGTTCCATGGTCCTTAGAGCTATTAATAATTGTAAATACCTGATCCAGATTTCAGAGAGCCATGGACATGGCAAAGCTTTTTCTTTCTTTATATCTTCCATCCTTTTAATATTCTAATTGCCTTCTTTCTCTTCCTGGTACCTGAATTTAATGTCATCCTAATTATTCTGTGAGGATTTCTGCCACATTTGGCATTTGTTATGAGAATTGGTAGTTCCATTGTTTGCAGCAGATGGAGACCTCACCTAGAAAAGGCTGCAGAGAGGAGTCAGTGTCTAACAGAGCCAGATTTCATACTTAGGTTTGTACCAGTTAGATCAGGAGAGCTGGGCAGTGATGGAGTCTTACCAAGAAATTGGGAAAGTTGAGGCTAAAATCAGAGATGCTCAAAGTAGAAAAATCTCTACATCTTCCATGGGAAGGTAGATCTGGGAGAGGGATTCTTGGCTGACTTTCTTTGCTGAAGATCTCAGGGGTGGGGTTGCCTGGATAAGGAATGCTGATGTTGGGCTGTTCTTGGTTGGTTTCTTTTAATAGCAGTTTGAAAAAGGTTCCCCAAAGAACAAGAAGACTCCAAAGATATTTATTTTGCTTTGTAGTTATTTTTAAATTATTTGTCTTCAAGGGGAATCTAATTCAGGAAAAGATACCCCAAGTGATTTTGCATTTTTCATTTAATGAGAACATTTTCTCATTTGCTTTTATAGTGCTGTTGGCTTTGTTCTCCTCAGGGATCACATCTAGAAGCAGCAGCAAGGTGTGGTCACCTGGAGATGGGAAGTTCTCATATTGTCTTTCTTGTCCTGGCACAAGCTGCTCTAGCCCAGCTTGGTTAATCCCTGCTGAAGAGTTCCCATGCTGCTGCTAGGATGGGAGGAAGAAGGTGTTGGGTTGGGTGGAAGTTTCTGAAGCCTGTGACATCACTGGCTAGCTAATATTCTGATTTCATGTTAAAACTCTGATGATAAGGCCAGAAAGGGCCTTTTGCATTGCTGCCTGTGCTTCCTCTGCCTTCTTCAAGGAAACTGAGACAAACCTATAGACAAATGAAAAGCACTGAGGGAAGGCTTCTGGTTGTGTAAATTCATTTTTACCAAACAAGGGGAACATGTCAGATGCTTTGCAGAGCATCTCTGGATGTGGACAGGGTTGCTCAAATGCAGCACATGATCAGGGCTGTTGCTTTCTGCTGTAATGAGCAGCCTGAAAACTTCAAAAGGAGATTTCTGGCTGGGCTGTGCTGTGCTGTGTGTGCTCACAAGGCCCGTCAGTCTGTCATTCCCATTTGATTTAGAATGATGAAAGCAGAAACAAAATCAAACTCAGTGAAGTGAGTTTGGTTTGATGGGATTACAGCTCCCAGTGCTCAGGGGAAGGAGTGATGGTGCCCATGGTAAGTGTGATACAGCAGTGTCAGATCTCCCATGACGATGGGCAGAGGCCTCAGCACTACCTGTAAATATGGGCAAGAGCATTGCAGCTGGAGCCCGGCCCGGAGCCCGCCGCCTTTGCGGCCGGAGCCCGGCCCGGAGCCCGCCGCCTTTGCGGCCGGAGCCCGGCCCCGAGCCCGCTGCCTTTGGAGCCGGAGCCCGGCCCCGAGCCCGCCGCCTTTGCGGCTGGAGCCCAACTCTGAGCCTGCTGCCTTTGCAGCTGTGCAGTTCTTGGAGCTTTGGTTGGGTCCACCACAGAGCTGATGCTGAACAGGTACAATCCCAGACGTAAGGGGATCTGCAGCTCTGCTTTGGCACTGTGAGGCTTTTCTCCCAGGTTCAGCTCAATCTTTGCATAAGCAGTTGTTTCCAGGTTGTGTACTTCTAGGTTTTGTGGAGTTGGAGACTCTCCAGCCTCACACCATGAAATAATTATTGGAAAGAGAAGCAATCACATTTTCCCATCTTCCAACACCACAGTATTACAAGTTAACATTAGTTTACTTTGTTCTGCCCAGGTCTGTGAGCAACTGCACAAAGTTGCTGGCATGAACATATTAAAATGAAATACATTGTTTTTAAAACATATTCATTTATTCCTAGTAAAGTACAAACTGCATCCCAGAAACCTCATTCAGTTTTCCAGCTGTCAGTGGAAGGAGCTTTGTGCCACAAGGTTGGTTTTTTTTCCCAGCTATATTGGTTTTATTAGATAAACCACCCTCCTCTGAACACTTCTCTTATAACACTTCTCTTATTCCTCAAGTGCCAGGCTAAAAGTGCTCCTGCTGCATCACTTTGCACACAGGCACCTGAGTGTGTGTGCTGTCATTCTGGAGAGAGCAGAATCCTCTGCTGTGAGTCTGGGAAAGGGCTGTGAGTGTGCTGGGCTGGAGAACATCCCCTCAGTTATACAGAGCCAATTCCACAATTCCTGCAGAGGGAACAGCGGAACTGACAGCCAGAACTACAGTCAGAAAATAGCACCAGGCATTTGCTCAGTACAGTGGGATTTTAGTCCTGTGCACTGAAAAACAATGACAAACAACATGCTTGCTGCTGTATTAATAGGGTTTATTTCACTACAACTCCTACATCACATTTTTCAGCTTGTCATCCTTTTTCTGTGCTAATCCCTTCTGTAAGGTTTTGTTCACATCTTCCTCGTGCTCTGTCCTTTCTGATAAATTTCCCAGGAAATGAAACAGGATAGAAATGCTGGGGTGGTACTAACAAAACAATACAGACTCAGTGAGGAGGAATGATGTTGTGAGTCTTGTATTATTTGATGTCTAGATTTTGAAATCCTAGCAACCACCCTGTGTGTAAAATTTGAAGCTCCTGCATGAAATTTGTTAAGGTATTTTCTAGTTTTTTTTAGTCTGAATTTCTGTGTTGTTTGTATGTTATATGCTTCTGTGATCTTTATTTTTAACATAAAGTTCATATTTTAACATATAGCATTGGAAAGCTAACAACCAGATTCAGCTCCATAGATGAGTGTGAACCCAACTACTCAGGCTCAATCTTTCTTCCTTTAATTTAGCCTTATTTTCTCACTACTTTGAACTATTAATTCTGCTCTCTGTGCCTCTCCATGGACAGTGTTGAAAACCTGTGACAGTCTGCTTTTCTCTGCAAGGCTGAATAAAGTCATTTTAACTTATCTCTTGTGATGATCTAAGATTGTTATTAATGAAGGGAGACTGAGCAATTCTTTACAAAGCAGCCCTCTCCTATGTCTTGTTCTCCAGACTAAAACCAGAATATGTCAGGAACTTCCCCAGCAGGCAGATCTCCAGCAGCACATACACTGTTGATGCTGCATTGCCTGGCTGCTTGAATTTCTACAAACAGGAATCTGGCAAGTGGAACTGCATTTGTTAGATCATCTGATATTCAAATGGAGGATGATTGAAACAAAACATTGTGGAAATGTAGCTCAGGAAAACTTCTGTTTCTCCCAGAGCAATGATTTTTGTCTTTGCATAAGATTATAAACCAGCTGGGTTTTAGGACAGCTCCCTCTCTAAATAATGACACAGCTACCAGGAACGATTTTTGTCATTTAAAAAACTGCCATTATTTACTCATTCTTTATTTGTGTTAGTTATTTTGGTGGCCTTCTTAGCCTGTTCTGTATTGCAGGTTTTAGCTGTAGTTCAATTTTGTGGAAATAAAAAAGATTCCTCTGCCATAAAACTACAGTATTACCTCAGACAACTGGGTTAATTTTCACTTTGGCACAAGCATAATTCCTGAACAGGCACTTAATAAATTCAAAAATAACTGAACATAAAGGCTTAATATTTGGTTTTCAAACAGGTGCTTGAATGCTGAAGCATTCAAATAAAGTGAACATAGAACTCAGTAATAGTGCCTGTGCAATTCAGGTAATTAATTTTATTTTTTTTTCATTTTACCATAGTTATAACTGGCAGTGATTTCCATTTCACACTTTTGCTTTAAGAATGACTTTTAAAACAGCAGGTGTCTGTTCCATGGGGACCTTTTCCCTCTGTTTATACTTGCCCTTAAAGTGTCTAAAGTGGTCTGATGTAAATGACAGCTTTTGGACTTTGTCCCAAATAACCAGCAGAATAAGCTATTTTAGTTTTCCTCCTGCACTTACCATATGAGTTAGACCTCCTTATTTTCTTTTTTCTTCACACTAGATCCCCTGGATTTCACTTTTTGGTGAGTCTGTATTTCTGTGTGTCTGTGGAGGAACTGATTGTTTTTGTTCTAATCATCTTTTTTTTTTTTTTTTTTTTTTTTTTTTTTTTTTTTTTTTTGTAAAAAGAGAAAAAAAATTAAAAATTGTAGCTGAAAATCTATAAATTACCTGAAAAAATGGTCTGCTAAGGAGTTACTGTAATAACAGTGTCCTGATGGGAGAGCAGGGAGAACTGCTGGGGTGACTCAGTGTGGTGTCAGCTGGGGCACAGCCAGGGGCTCCTTGCTCTCCAGGGAACAGTGGAGACCAGAGGGGACAATCCCAAGTTCAGTCCCTGGGTGTCTGGGGCAGCTGCAGTGCCAGGAGCTGGGGACAGAGGAGTAAATGCACAAACACCCTGTGTCACTGGGTTGTGGCTGTTTCGTGGACAAATGCTCCTTCCTCTCAAAGTGACCATTCCACCAGCCCTGCTCCTCACTGTCCCTCTCCTTCCTCTCAAAGTGACCTTTCCACCAGCCCTGCTCCTCACTGTCCCTCTCCTTCCTCTCAAAGTGACCATTCCACCAGCCCTGCTCCTCACTGTCCCTCTCCTTCCTCTCAGAGTGACCTTTCCACCAGCCCTGCTCCTCACTGTCCCTCTCCTTCCTCTCAGAGTGACCTTTCCACCAGCCCTGCTCCTCACTGTCCCTCTCCTTCCTCTCAGAGTGACCATTCCACCAGCCCTGCTCCTCACTGTCCCTCTCCTTCCTCTCAAAGTGACCTTTCCACCAGCCCTGCTCCTCACTGTCCCTCTCAATCTCCACAACTGCTGCTAATTGGTGCCACTTCATCACCTCCTGCAGCAGTGGGCACTGCCAGCTCTGCCTGCTGCTGGCTGAGCTGCCCAGCCACACCTTCCCTCCAGGAGGACAGAAATCTGGCACAGCTTTATGACTTAATTTGTTTCAGGGAGACAAAAAAGAAGGGAAAATAAACAGCTGACAGCTTTATTCCTTGATTAGTTTCCTATTTAGAGCATGTACTAATGATGTATTTAACAGAAAATCTGGAGCAGGACTGAGTTCATTGATCAGTGCTTTCCTTACCAGTGGTGATTTTTTTCCCCCAAGTGCATTCCATCTTTCCTCTAGGGAGAGATACATAACTTTTTATCTATTCTTCTGTTTGGAAAACCTCTGTTGTGGAAGCACAACCTTTCTTCATGAATCTCTCCCTTTCAGAGTTAGACTGTCAATTTAAGGAAAACTGAAAGAATCTGATGATGAAGCTGAAATATTTTGTTTGATCATTTTCAAAATAGCAGATTTGGGGAATTTATTCCAAGAAAAATTTATTGCCTACATTGTTGCATGGTCAAAGAGAGTGGAAATCAGAATTAATTCCCCTGAAGAGTTTCTAATGTCATAAGAAATGCTTTTATTCTTTTGAATTGTTGCAAATTTACCAGATGTAAAACTTGCAGTGTCTCCTGGAGAATTGCAGAGGTTTCTTATAGCTCTTACTAGGAGCAGGGATGAATGTTCTGAAGGTGATTACTTTTTCACACAATTAAAATACTGGTTTGAGCTTCTGTTGTTGACCTCTTGGTGCTCCTTTCCAGCTAAGGCTGGTTTAAAGCAAACATAAGAGATTAATGGGCTAATCTTCACCAGGAATTTTCTTCTGGACTTGGCAGGATAAGGTATCTGTCACTGGGCCATGATTAGGAACATGGTGCTGCTGGTTGGAAAAGTGAACATTTATGAAATGATCTTCAGGACATAATTCACTCAACCCCATATATATGAAATTCTCATTCACAAAAAAAAAGCTCACTCCAGTGTCAATCACATGAATTACTTATGCAACAAAACGTTGTTTGTTGATAGTGGCATTTATAAACTGCAATGGAAGCTTTTATCCTTCCCAGTGATTAGGGCTGAAAACCTGATTACAACATGTTCTAACATCAAGTGATGCATTCCTGCAGCTCTTGCTCCCTTTGAGCACCAGTAATTGGCTGCAGAAGCAATCAGAGTTCTTGTTGTAATAGAAAATAGCAACATGCTCTGAGAGCCTTGGTGAAAGAAAACTGAGAGCAGCAAACCCCCTCAGTGACCTCGGGGTGTCTGGGGCTGAGGTAATGCAGAATCCACTTTCAGCCTTTGTGGTAGAAGAATCTGACACTATAATTTTTGTTTTAAAGCCAAAACTAACAGTGAGACCTGCAACTTCCTCCTAGCCACCAGCCCACACAGTGAGGTTGTGTTCCCTTTCATCTTGGAATAACCTGGAACTCAGCTCACTCTGTTGCCTGATGGACCTACCCAGATAATTTACACTAAACAGTGGCAACACTTGGTCTGTGAAGAAGTCAGTGCTCAGGAATGGTTCTGGCTGGCACAAGGAGATGAAGCCTTAGCTCCATACCTGTGGAATATTTGCTGTTAGTGCTATAGGAGGAGCCCCAGCACAGAGTACAGGAGTACTCTTGTGAAATAAAGCAGCTCCCCTGCTTCATTCAGGTGTTGAAGTGTGTCAGCCAGAGCACAGGTGTTTGATGGAGCAGAAATGGCCTGGTCATTAAATGGCACAGGAACACTTCCTGCAGCCTTGATCTTCCAACCTCTGCCAGGTGACAATCAGAGGGATGGACTCTTCTCCCAGGCACTGGGCTCATCTGCTAGGGAAGCACAAAGGAAACATTCTGGATGTCTTAAACGTTTGTGAGAATTAACTCTTAGTTCTGCTGGTGCTCTGCAGGATCTTGGAGATGCATTTTGAAGGATGTGGAGTTTCCTGAAAGGATTTAGGGCAGAGACACTCTGGCATTAGCACCTAAGAGGGAGTAAATAATAAGTGTTATTTGCACAGGGGAAACTGATCTGAGTATAACATAATAAGATAATAAGGAGAAATTAAGTAGTAAAAAGATTTTGGTTTTACAGCAAAAACTGCATGCTGAAAATTTGCCTATTAATCTAATTTCACTGCTAGTTCCCTGTGAAACTTTTAGTCTCAGGGGGTCATTTGTCAAATCTTCCATTAATGTTTCATTAAAAGTAATTTAAACTTGTGGAGAATGTAAGTAAAATTTGCAAGTATACATTATCTCCCCTCAGCTTCAGGCTGTCCTGACCCTTCTGGCTAAATTTGGCTGCTGCTCATCAAATATTGAGCAGCTCTTAATGGAATTGCATTCACTCCACAGCCCCATGAAAGAAAACCAAGTCTGGGTGGGCCACACAGGCCCAGCAAACAAGAGGGACTAAAGAAATAAAACACCAATAAACAAAAAAAGAAAGAGAAAAGAAAGAAAAGAGATGTTGCCAGCCTATTGCATCCTGAGCTGGGATTTCTGGAGGTTAGCAACCCTCACTTTTCCCTGGCAGGTGCCTCATCCCTCATCCCTGCTGTTCAAAAGGCCACAAGGAGGGTGAAAGCTCAGTACCAACTTTGGAGGTTTTGATGCTGCTAGTCCTGTTTGTCAAGAAGAAAATATTAATTAGAGCACTTCAAGTACAAGCCTAGTTCTTAAAAATCTTTAATAATATTTAATTGGAGAGAGGTTCAGAATGAGAGACAATGGGGATGGAGTTGAGAAAACCTGCAGGGGTGTTTGGAGGGCACATCTGGGAGAAGTGTGCAAGTGCAGGGCTGCTCCTCTATTGTATTTGATATTAATGGACATTTAAAAGGAAAAAGTGCTTTTTAACACACTCTTTCTAAGTACTTGGGCTGATATTTTCTAAGCCTTAGGCATAGGTATAACTTTAATTTTCAAGAACACTGTGCACCAATTTAAATGAAGGTTTTTAGGTTTCTGATCAGGTAGGCAAATTGTGATCTCTTTCAAGAAGAAAAGGGCCTGTCTAAGGTCACAAGTGGTCTTTGATACTATTGCATGTAAATTGTAGTTTGTATGGATTTATCCCATTAGAGACAAGCTTTCCTGGCACACTTGAAAACCATTATACATGAGTTTGGTGGTAATGCATTAGCTTAATTGTAATTAGCCTGATTAACACCAGCTGAACTTAATTTATTACATCTGTGATGGGGCTGAGCTGTGGTGGTGTGTCTGTTCCTCCACCAGAGTGCCTGGGAAGGGCCCAGGCTGGGTGAGGCTGGTGAGTGGCAGAGTCTGTCGTGCCCACTTAGTGTCTGTGAGCAGCAAATCCATTCCAGCAGAGCCAGGGAAGGAGCTTGCAGTGGTGCTGTGACAATTTCAATTAAAGGTCTGAGAATGGTAATTATGTTTACATACCAGCAGTCTGATTAAATGTAAACTAATTATGTGACAAGCTTAAACTGTGACCTGAATTACTCTTGCAGCATCAAAGTTGGATTTCAGCAGAGTTTTTGGATAACAGGTTAGCATTGTAAAAGCTTTCCTTTTTGTACATGTGAAATATTATGATTATTACTGGACTAATCTGACTTTTTTCATCCAGCTTCAAGCATAACCTGTAGCTTTATTCCAGCTGTTCAAACCCCTGCTCATAAAGCAAGAGGTATTTACAGAATAGTTCAGGCTGGAAGGGATCTCTGGGGATTGTCCAGCCCAACCCCCTGCCAAGGATGGGACACCCAGGACAGGTGACACAGGAACACACCAGGTGGGGCTGGCATGTCCCCACAACCCCCCTAGACACAGTTCCAGTGCTCTGCCACCCTCATTGTAAAGAAGTTACACAATCATACTCGAGTAATTCCTGCTTTGAAGCCAACATGGGTTCAGAAGGATTTGCTGTGCTGGCTTTGGAGGGTCCCAGGCAGGTGGGATGTGCCCAGCTCTCAGTGCCCTGAGGAGGAGGGATGATTCCTGTGGGCTGCTGTGCAGGTTGGTCAGCTGAGAAACAGAGTTTGTGCCCCCTCTGAAAGCCATGGGAAGGCAGCAGATGAAAAAAGCTCTCAGGTATTGTAAGAACCACGTGCACAGCTGGGAAGGGTAACCCTGGTTTAATCTGTTTAACATAAGCTCCAGCCTACCCTGGGCTGGAGCTGCAGCAGTGATCTAGAGCTGAAGCCTTGCAGTGTGGGTGGGTGTGTCATGATCTGAGCAATGTCAACTGCAGCTCTGAACCTCTAATGCACAGCAAAATGCCAGAATGGCAGCACAGCTCAGGCAGGCAGCACCTTGGGAAGGACCTGGTCACCTTCTCTATGCAAAGCAGGGCTAAATTCCAGGTTAGGTCAGGTTGCTCCAACTCTGGGAGTCCTGCACACTATTTCCTTTCAGTACTCTGTAGTTCCAGAGTTTCCACTTGGGGGACAAATCCACTGGGTTTGAATGGGAAAATCTCTGCATCCAAGTGCTGCCTGGTTTCCAGATCCTTTTGATTCAATACAAATCAGTCTCAGAGCCTGATAGTAGCATCCTGTGATCCCTTCAAGGGATTTCATCATCAAGATAAAAATGCATAAAAAACTGAGCTGTTTGTCTAACACTGAGCATCATCCCAGAACTTCAGATTTGCAAATTCTGTCTTTAACACTCATAAAAATGTGAGCAGCATTTTTATGAGCAGCAAAGAAACAATTAAATTCAACTAGAACTGACTCATTTATGGTGTTGCAAGAAGATTGTATCTTCCCAAGTGGAATAAGGGATTGCTTTGGTTAAAGGATGACATCACCTCTACTTCTAAAAATGTAACATTTTAATTAATCTGTGAATAGGTCTTAGACTAAGTCTGAGTTTTTCTGTTCTTGGTCCAAAAGGAGCAGAGCCTTGATGACCTGCAGTGGTTTTGCTTCTGCTCTCCAAAAGCTGCTCTAACTGGTGGTTTGCTTCTCTATGCTGCAGAATACAGACAATTCCCCCAGTAGAACAGAATCACAGCAAATGATCTTATTTCCTCTTTTCTTCTCTCTTCAGGAGTTTATTTCTGGCTTTATTCATTGCCTCTATGGAAGATAAGACTGGCAGAAACATTCTGCAGAGATTAAATATAACCACATCTCTGTTTCTTTCCATAGCTTGTTTCCAATACTGTCAGTGCTTAAACATCAGTTAAAACACCTTTGTGCCTTTTCAGGGGTTTTATTAATTATTTAAAATAAAACCTTCTGAATTAGTTATTTGGTCTCTACATTTTGTATCAGAATTACTGGGATTTTCTGGACTCTTAGAGCAGCAGTTTATTGTGAGCAGGGGAGGACAGAAAAAAAAGGAATACTTAGTGTTTAATATTTAAAGGGATAAATGGGCTTTACAGAAACATTAGTAAATATTTACTTCTAAAGTAAACTGACCTCAATACACTTGAAACAAGTTTATATCAGTATTGGGAATGTGGATTACAGCAGTGATATTTATAGGGCATAATCCATTAATTATAGGAATTCATGGACTTTAAAGCATTTGGTAGCAAAGTGCTCAATTTCCAGCATTACTGGCAAACAGCTTCTTCAGTTGCATGGGAGAATGTCTGTTTGTTTTTATCCCTCACTGCTTTTTTGTGAGGGATAATTTAACACTGCTGGAGATAATTGAGCTTCAGGAATAGCATATGTAGAATTCTGGTCATGCAGAGCATCTTGTGCTTCTGCTGTGTTAAAGAACTGGCACACACATATACTCTTGCCAGCCTGGGCTAATGTGGTGCTCACACCAAAGCCTTGCCAAACCAAAACCTGCTTTGTTTCATTTTCCCCCTTGTATCCATGCAGCAATCAGCCCAGAGAGCCTCTCAGGGTGTCTCTGCTGGCCATGCTTAGGAAAATTGGGGTGCAGAAGTAGCCCCTCTTTCCCAGGAAGTGCTGATGCCTTTGTCACCAGGCCCTTCATGATTCTGGAAATCAGAAATAACATCTCTGGAAGGTCCTAGGGATCAATGACAATTGCTGCATTTTTTCTTGGACATCTCTTCACTGTTCAGGCAAGCAACTGCAAGGTGTTCCAGTGTTTCAGATGGAGATGAAAAAGTGCTCTTTCATTTTTAAAATCCAGAACAGCTCTGTTTTTTTCTGCATCTTTATTAAGTTTACTCTAAGTATTTTTTCTAATGCATTTACTTTTTTGGTCCTCATGGTCCAGACTTTAGCTCTTGAAATGTATCTGTCATGCTGACTCTGAATGTCTCCAGGATTAGGAGTAATCTGTACCTACAGCTTTGATTTTCTGAATATTTGATTGATGTGATTAAGCAGGTGTTTAGCTAGGTACAGTTCATGGGGATTTGCACAAACTTCAACTTTTCCAAGCAGTAAGGATTTTGTAACCCTTTAAATTCTTTTCACATTTGTTTTAAAAGCTGAGGAGATAAATCTAAGCAGCAGTATTCTCCTCAACAGTTTTCATAACTCTACACTAGACTATTTTTAAAAAAACCAATAAACTAGATTTTAATCATCAGGTCTTGGGAAACTTTTCCAGTCCACTCAGTATCAGTGTGATAAATATGTATAAATCACACAACAGATTTAGGCCTTGTTCTCAGTCTTTAATGAATCAGAATTTTGCTTCATGTTACCAAATATTCTCATGCATTTTCACTCATGCTTATTAGAAGATTGCTTTGGTGTGTAATCAGTACTGACAGTCTTAGAAGCAGTTTTTTTAATTATTGATTGCCTTGGTATCCCTCCCTCTATTAGACTTCAGCCTGACTCAGAGGATTGGAGACAGATTTGAGAGGAAAGAAATATTCATTTTTTTAAGAAAAAAATAGCCAAGAAAAGAGAAAAGGATTAATTCTTGTTGACACTGGAGAGATCAGCAAATCACATTGCTTCACTGACTTACTGCCTTGGCCTTGTCAGGTCAGACCCATTTTTCTTTTACCCTTTCATTGTTTTTGTGCCACTTTCTTCTACTTCATCTCAGTGAAGAGTCCAAATTTCCCTGCTGGTAGGGCTTGGGACACCCTTGTGCTGCTCCTGTTTTGGCCATGGAGCTGTTAAGTCACAAGCAGGGAGGTTTGTTGTAGCAGTGGTGTTTTTGTTAGGAATGGAAGTAGGAATGCCCTGGTGTTGGTATTTCCTCCTTTGGCTCAAGCTCTCAGGTTTGGTACCCTGGTGTTGTCAGGAAGCACCTGAGCCCTCCCTGAGTGCTGCCAGAGGGTGACCTGAGCTGCTGCACAGCCCTGTGTCCATCCAGGCTGGAAAAACCCATGGGCTGCTCCAGGAAAATGTGTCTAGCATGACTGAAACTGTGCAGCTGGCACTGCTTCCATCCCTGGCTGGGCTCAGCCTGGGGCAGGTGATTGCTGCCTCTCTTCTGCCCTGGCTCTGCTCTTCCCTGTGGGACTCACTCTGACCCCCTGGAGCAGGAATCACAATCTCTTTATTCCTCAAGTATTATGGTGCTTTCAGATTCCTCTGAACCACACTGAGGCAAACTGAACACACTAACTCTTAACACAAGGCTTTTAATGATTTTTCCACTTAGAGAGTTTAACCTGGCAGACAGCAGCTTGTTCCATATCTCCCAGACCCATTAGGAGACCTCTTTTTTTCTGACTTCAGGTGAAAGCAGTTTGGCTTTAGCCCACTGTGTGTGAAATGGTGTGACAGCACATGCAAGGCTAAGCTCTGAAAAGTCACAGAGCTGGATGTCATCAGCCTAGAAATGACAAACCACATCAGGCTGATAACAGCACCACTGCAGCAAGGCACTGACCTGGCACTGCACCAGGTCTGACCAAGAACCCTGAGGGATCCCACTCACAATGTCTGCAGAGGGCTGGAGACAGGGCTGGGGCCCACAGGAATGGCTTTGCTGGCCAAGGCTTTGGCAAAGCAATGCCAGCCTGGCAAAGGGCACGGGAGGATATTGGAGCCCAAATCAGCACTGCCAACTGCAGCCCTCTGATAACCACTGTGAAACATCACCAGACTGACACATTCATAAATCATTAAAGAGCTCTGATGAGCTGTTTGTGTGCTCCAAGAGCACTGATATCTCACATGATTTCCCAGCAGAGATGACTCCTCACTACAGAACACTCTGAAGAAGCCTCTGTTCTATCTTTAGTAGCCAAAACACAGAGCAGGGATTTAATGACCTGCTCTAATAATGAGGATGGTATAAATATGTATTTAAATATGTTTATTAGATCCTCTTAGGCTGATTCTGCATCTTTCTAATGTTTAGTTCCAGGGGGGTGCATTTCCTGAGAACTGTGTAATCACAAGAGCAAATACTAAGGAATTACTGACAGGGTTAATGGACAGCATGTCACCTTGAGATCTGGGCTGGGAACCTTCCTACAGAAGCAGCCTGGGATGATTTGAAATGGCCATGAAGAGAAAATAAATTAAAAAGTGGGGGGGAAAGAAAGGAAAAAAGAAATATTAAAAAAGAAAAACGACAAATGAATCAAACATTTCCTCTCACTGCTCATTGGGTTCTGACAGGTGAAATTACCTGTGTTATCATCTCCAATACCTGCACGACTGGCCAGGTAATATATAGAGGAAATAGCAAATGTGGGAGAATTAGTGAGAAGTGGTTGAAGAGTCATCTCAGCAGCTAAACAAGGAAGAATTATGCAGAAGGTGCTCAGCATTTTCAGACAGAGGGATGTGTGTGTTTAATGAACTTGTTGCTCTGGTATTATTTACAGCTATCTGAGTGCTACCAAATGTTTACATTTATTTGAAATTCTTTCTGCATCCAAGAAAGGGTGCAGATCTAACATTTTTATGAGCTCTCTCTTGGGCTGACCAATACAACAGAGCAGACAAGGAATAATTATTGTAGACATACTCCAAACAGAGCACTGAGCAGGTTGTTACTATGAGGTGCCTAAAAATAGCATCCCAGAACTTGCCTGAAGAGCTCTTGTCTATGCTGAAGAAGAATGGATTTGCCACTTAGAGCCTATTATTTAATGAGAGAGGCAATGTTGACACAAACTAAATTGCTTTAAAGCAAGGTCAGTCATTTTTCATAAAGGGAAAGCCTCGTGTTCCTACCAGTCAACAGTTCCCACTGGTGACCTGATTAGGCTGACAGAGATACAGGGATGGAAGAAATTATTCTACTGTATTTAAATACAGATATGCTTCTGGTTTTCAGTTTGGCTGAGCTGAACAAATATTGGCCTGGAATGATTTGAAACCGAAACATTTCAATAAATTGAATTTTTTTTTTTTTTTTGTGGGTTGAATAAAGAACTATATCCAACCATGAGTAAATTGAAATTTCAAATGCTGTTAATCAAAGCAAGAGGCTGTACTCATAAAATGGAAAATGTTGAAGTCAAGCTCTAATTTGGAAGACTGTTCAGCTTGAAACTTTTTTCTTTTATTTATTAGGAATAAACCTTTCCCAAGGAGAGATCCTTTAGTCCTGTTTTTCAAAAATAAGTGCATGTGTTTTGGGTGGAAAAGCAGAGTTTTTGTTGCTCACTCAGTTCTCCCCAGCTGCAGAATGCTGTTCTTGGTTGGTGGAGATGACAGTGAACCCTTTCTGAACAAGTTTCATTTTGGAGCAGAATATCTCCTCACATAACAAATCACCCCCTCCCTTGTTATTTAACCTTTCAGAATTTGTCAAGACTGGAGTCCAGAAGCTGAGAGATAAATTATGAAGTTGGGTGGAGGTGATGGTATCCACTGCTCCTTTCTCATCCTCACTGCTTGTGGGGCTGCTCTTGTTCTTCTCCTCACCCTCACTCTCAGAAACTTTCCCCTTTCTTCAGTACAATTTTGGAGAGACAGTGTGAAGGGAAAAGGGGTTTGTTCCCTGAGCCATGAGAAGGAATTTCCAGAGGTTGCCTGAAAGAACAGAAACAGAATCAGGAGGGGAGAGTGAAGCAGAGCCTTGCTCTACATTGTCAGTGTCAATGGGAGAATCAGAGCTGAGCATTGTGACCCAAAAAGGTCCTCTTGAACACTGGAGAGCTGTGACAGAGAGATCCACTCTGTTCCAGGAGGGAGGAGATGTGGGAAGGAGCAGTGAGGACTGAGGAAATGTTGTGAATTAGATTTGTGTGGTACCTTGGGCTCCCCTGTGGAGCCCCTCAGGTGCACTGGGCTGTGGCCAGGGGAGCACAGCATGGGCAGCGCTGGGAAGGAAGGAGGATTGTGGAAAATTCTCCCAGAATTTTCAGAGCATTGTGAAAATTCACCCAGAAAAAAAGGAGTGAATGTTTTCTGGGTTTGGGTGGGTCAGTCCAGTGCCCCTCAGAGCCTGCTCAGGTGTCTCCTCTCTGTGGCATCATTGCTTCTCATGAACCTCAGCCTCGGGCTGTTTCCATATTTGCTTTGTCTGTGCAGACTGACAGTGTCTGAAGGAAATGTGGCAAACCCATCGTGCTCCAGTGCAGACTGAGCTGTGCTCCTTCATCAGGTCAGAGGGAGGTGCCAGTTCCACCTCCTGTGGGTGCCAGAGCTGGAGCTCTGTGCCATCACTTTGCCCTGTTAAAACCTTACACCTGCAGACTTTCCCAGCAGAAGCCAGGCTGTCTGGGATAAGGGACAAAGCATTCACAGCAATTGCCTTTTCTCACTGTTCATGGGGCACAGGAAATCACAGTGCAGCTTTTCCAAAGGGTTTGGACCCTGACATCATCACCCCAACTGGGGCCACATCGCTGAAAGATTTTCCTGAAGTAGCCAGAAATATTTCCTGGGGACCCTGTGGTTTGAAAATTTCCAGTCTGATGAAGTAGAAGAAATTGGGAAACCAGTAATGGTAAAAAAAAAAAGTTCCTGCACTTATATTGTCGTTGCCTTAAATTGTTTACATGTATTATATTATTTTTCTCTTGCTGGGTACATTGAATATCAACTCTTCTACATTTTTTGGCAAGTCTCCTAATCTGTGGCAAGCAATAACTTTTCCATTTTCTCCTTATCTGTAACAATTATGATTGGAAGGTCCTCTGCAGTGAGGAAGTAAGAGAGAATTTCATGTTTTCCATATTCTAATTAATAGCTTGATGAAATATCCCAGAGAAGAAATAGTTGCTGTAATTGGTCTAGAACTAATGAAAGAGGAGCTCTGATGAAACATATTGATATTTACCATAGTCTGCCGACAGAAGCAATTTTTTTTCTTTTTCTCTTTAAATTCAAATTAATCCATGATAGTAAGCACTAACTGCTCGCCATTTAGAGCGAGGGGGATTTCTCACAGAGCAGTGGCATTGTGGCATTTGTAGAGACTTTTCCATCACTAAGGGATAATGGGTTTAATGATGGTGAGAACAGATTGCTAAGTGCTGTGGTGAGCTTCCTGGGCTGCAGGGAGGAGGCTGGAGCCTGGCAGTGTCAGCAGGTACCTGGCAGGAAAACACCATTGCTTTCTGTACCAAATGTCAGGACGTTTTTGTTTGGTCTTCATTTTTCTTGTGGGCTCTTGTTCAGAGCAGCAGTTTGATTGCAAAGTGCTGCAGGATCCCCCTGGAGCTGAGCACTGGGACCTGAAGGGCTCAGGCTGGGGTCAGTGCTTCCCACACTGAAGTGCACACCTCAGCCTCCCAGCTGCTTTCTTCTGTCTCCTGCTGGATGTGATCTACCTGTGCGTGGCAAAGTGGGCACGTTTTCAGGAAAGCTGGGTATGAATCTAGTGCAATTAAAATTGTTAAACATAATTAACAGTTCTGTAGCATCGTTGTCTGATGCTGTGACACAAACAGCTGGGACCATTTCAACCAACTTCAATAAGGCTCAGACAAATAACTCCTGGGGTGACCTGTGGAAGGGGATGCTGTGCAGACCACCTTGCTCTGCCACCTTCTCAGGTGAAGACAAATCCAACCCAAGTCCCCAGACAGTGTCAGCCCTGCAGGAATTAGGGTGCTTGTGAAATTCAGAAGGTTTCCACAAGCACCAGGGATTACTTATACCAAATTTCCTCTCGTTTAAAATGTGTGGTGGATGAGATTCAGAATTAAAAAGCATTTCTCTGAAGTGTGGCTACTTAGTGGAGCCCTTAGACAGTGTCTGTGGCAGAGGGTTTAAAGAGGTCCAGGCACTTCACTGGGACACAATGAGGACCATCAGGAGAACTAGAAGGTTGATGGGGATTTAACTGAATGCACTTCCTTTTCTTTTAAATTTATGGTATGTTAGACACTTATTAGAATATGCAATTAACCTTGAGTTCCTAAAATTGTGATGTATTTCCTTCCTTGGAATACAATTCCAAATGAACTGCTGGCATAACTTCAGAAATGTCCTTGAGGTATTTAATAAATATTAATTTAACAAGTGATTTTATGTACAGGTGGAGTGCCATATCAATACCCATTCTTGGTTATAAATATTAGATTTAATCTCAGGAAGGACACTTAAAGCAAAAGTGAAATATAGGTAGGCATCAATTCCCAGGTCACCTAATTAAGTGGCATCCTTGCTTTGTAATTTTTATTGTGCTAAACAAGGAATGTGTGTACTAATTATGATGACTAATAGTTATGTTCAATCTAATTATAGCACTGCCAGGAGGCACTATAATAATTAAGGGTCTGTCAATGTTTTTACTACAAAATCTTGGCATTGGTGGTGTGCAGCTGAGCTGTACTGTACTTGCTGCCTTATGATGTGGTAGAAGATTTCACACTGCATGTTCTGTCTTGATTTGAATTACATTTGTTTACTTGAAAGGCATATTTTTCTTAGTGTTTGAGATAGAAGGTTCAAAGTAAAAATGATGTTTATTGGTTTTGAAGCAAACTTCAAAAGTTTACATCACTGCTTGTTCTATTTGCATAAATATCAATATTTGGTTGTTTATTTGAGTGGAATCTCCTGTGTTGGCCAAACTGAACAGGAAATCCAGAGAGCTTTGGGTTCAGTATTTTTATCTGGGATGGCTCAGACTGGCATAAATGGGAGGATTTGCTCTTCATTTTATGAACAGAAGGCAATGCCTTTGTGTTTACTGGGGCAGAAATGGGAACAAGGATGTGAAACACACCTGGGGCTCACACAGGCCCTGCTGCTCTGCTGGGTGTAGGTGTAAGGCACAGGATGGGATGTTTTGAAATGGAATTCATCAAAATCCGTATTTATTGTCATGTCCTGTCCTGAGTGGAGAGGTTCAATATTCAGGATTAACTATTTCCCATTAACTTTTATGGTTGTGGTCTACTGAGGACTCTAAAAATTGACAATGATGAAATAGATTTGATGGAGGATGGTAAATATGGACACAGAACAATGTATTTAAATGATAAAAGCCTTTTCTTCATTGAGGCAGGAATATATCTCTTGAGAAATCTGTTAAAAACTATTATTACACATGCTAAAAATATTATTTTGGTATGGCTGCTGTACAACAGCAGAAATGTACAGTCTTCTCAAAAATGGATATGAGAGAGATGAGTTTCTTTTGGTTGGTTTGTGTCAGTTTTGATATGGTGAAAGGCAGGACAGGTTGGACAAATCTCACTTTCAAATAACCTAACCCAGTGTTCCCTGGTACACCTGTGGCAGGGCTGTGTTCTCTCTCTAACAAGAATGACATTTTCCAGCTGAATTTCCAGGGTAGTCATTGCTCACACGGTGACAGGAGCGATGATTGTCAGCTGTGCCCTCCTGTGCATCATCCTGCATCATCCCCTTCTGCAGGAAAATCAGCACGAGGGAGCACAGCTCCAAATGAGCCAGGCTGGGACTACCTGGGGACTCATTAGCAGCCGTGTCTGGGCCATCAGCAGAGGTGGGGGAGGGCATTTCACAGGCTGGAACGTTCTCAGGGTATTTCAGGGGCTGCCAGAGCCGGGGGGAGGCAGTGGGGCTGGACCAGGAGCCTTCTCCTCTGGGCTGGGACTCTCAGCTCAGCATGGTCCCAGGATCAGAGGCAGGGGTTGCTTTTTCTCACTGAAATGCTCACCTGGGGCATCACCAGTGCCAGGATCTGTGGAGGGGCCAGCTTGGTTTGATTTGTGTTTCTGGCCTTGCTGGCTGAGGCCAAGCCCCTTCAATCCAGCTGCAGTGCTCAGAGCACTCCCTGAGGGTTCTGCCCCTTCTCCCAGGGACACAGGCTGCCCACACAGCTCATCCCATCCCCTGAGTGCCTCTGGCTGCTGCTCACCCCAGGACATTGTTTTAAATCATCCCCTCTTTTATGGCTTCCTCCTTCTCCAAATGGAATCCCCCTCAAGGAAAGCCAAAGCAGCTCAGCAGCCCCAGCTGTGTCCTCGGTCCAGCTGTGGTGGCACCTGGTTGTTAGCTCAGCACACATCCCCAATGCCCAGGGTTTGCTCTGTGCCATCATACACACAGACCCTTCTCCTCCACCCTCTCAGAGATCAGAGAGAGTTGACAGTTGGTGTTTAATGTTATCTTTTGTGTGCTGCTTGCTTGCTGGAAGATTTGTCATCCCTGAGAGTGTCAGGTGTTTCATTCAAGAGACCATTGAGAGAGTTGATGAAGAGAGAAATAATGCAATGTAAGCAAAAGCCTCTTAGAATGAGCTTGGAAATTCACTACCAGCCTTTGTTCCCTTATATAAGGAGTGCCTAGTGCTGCACAAAGGAAAAACATGCAGTCTTAGGAAATGGTCTGCCCCTTAAACATGAGCTGTGTAACACATTCTGAATGTGCTTTTTAAACATAAGGACAAGAAATTGAAGGGGTTTTTAAGCAAATGGAATAAAGATTTTCAGCTCTTCATTGTCAATATTTCACTTCTCTGCTATAGGACTAGATACAGCTCCTAAGTCTTCACTAACTTTGATTTTCTCACATCAGCTGTGTACATCTGTAAACTGGTAGATTCATGGATTATGGAAATTTTTACTTAAAGGGTTCAAATTCAGCTTGAGCTTTGTTATATTCAAGGGTTTATTTGGTGCTGGCAGTGCACCAAAACCACAGCCAAGGAGAGTGTCCAAGTGGCTGAGGGACTGTGCAAGAGGGCTGAGACCAGGTGAGGAGCCTTGCTGTGATGTCTGCAAAGAAAGATTCAGTCACTGGACAGCCTGCTTGGATCCCTCAAAGAGATTATTCTGATGGTTTCAAAGAGGGAGGCTCAGGAGTTTGAGCAGTAGGTGTTCTCACAGCCTGTCTTGGTGATGATCACTCCTGAATTTCGTTTGACAAGTCTCACAATTAAGTGTAACACAGCTGGGAGAATGTAGGTCAGCAGTCTCTTTATACTAACTATGATTTGTTTTCAAGGGGAAAAAATAGCCTAAACAACTTTAAAGGAACTGAGAGAGAACAAAGAGCAGAAAAAATTACTTCAAAACAAACTTTTAATGAAGCCTTCTGCTGCACACCTAAAGAAGAGGTATTGTGTTTCCTGGAGCACTATTTACATAGCTGAATTATCTTAATGTGCTGCCACTTTATCCTGAGCCTCTCCTGGTTATTCTGACTTTGCTCTTTGCCACAGCCTACAAAAACCCTGCTGGGAAAATAAGTCCCAAGGCTGTGGGTAAGAGACCAAAAGGCTGCAGAGTTGGGCTTTATAAATCAGGGTTCTCTGCAGAATGAATAGCCCAGCTTTTATAGTAACCCAGCTGCCAGCCCATCTGCACCCCCCGTCCTTGATGCCCCTGTGAAATCCTCCCACCCTGGCAGAGCTGTCCCTGGATGCTGTGCTGGGATGGAGCAGGGAGGATCCCCCTGTGCCTGAGGCTATGAGAGCAGCCCTGGTTCCCCAGGGCAGCTGCCCTTCACACAGCCCTGAGTCAGCAGAAATGCCTGCTTTAGGAGGTGTGGAATTTAAATTTCAGCTTCTTCCTTCTGCTGAGACCACGATTACCCTGGAGGCACACAGCTGATTGTTTTTGCCTTAGAGCAGCACAAGCCAACACAGAATGGCCAGAATGGAAGGCATGAAAATGCTAAACATTAATATTTAACATGTAGCAGCCTGAATTAAGGACGCTGTATGTGAGACAAGACAGAACAAAAGCACATTGCTGTGAAAGCCCCTGTACTGTTGTTGGGAGAAACAAAAAATGACTGAGGAAGCAGTAAGATGAGGGTTATTCCAATAAGCAGCAGCCACAGCACACCAGCTGCCCAACATCATAGCACAAACATTTTTTGGTAGTTTGGGAGCAACTTCCTGTTGTCTTAGATAACTTGAGTTCTATCATCATCATAGTACGAGGATTTCATATTATCAGAGCTTCTTACCTTCTTGATGTTCCTCACAGGCAGCTCCTCTACACACTGACTTCTCCAGGGCCTCACAGTAATCTGACTCTCCTCACTCCTCTTTCCTTACTCTTATATAGCACTAGTTCTTATTGATTGCAGGTGTGGCCTGTTTAGATCAGGCCCACCTCCAATCTTCAGCAACTGAAACAGCTGCAACTTATTGGGGGACAAGATCACCCTCTACAACTTCCAACCATTTGCTTCTCCAAAAAGCCACATTTTTTGTGTTTTAATCATTACTTGGTCTGCTATTTCATTCAAGAGATATCAAAGTATTGAGTGTAGAAATTACCCTGAGTGTGCATTTCCCTGGTGCCTGGCTTGATACCAGAAAGAGATTAGAGATGAATTTGCATTTTGTGAGCGAGAAAAACTAGTGTGAAAACGATTTTCAGTCTTTTGTGGGGTTTATTCCAACCCTTCCCCCAAATAAACTATGCTTGCTTTAAAAACAGGTGAGAAATGTATGTTTAACTGAGAGAAAATAGCATCCAGCCAGCTGATTGCTTGATTGATTGGCACTGAGATGGATTAATTGATTTTCCTCATTTGGCAGAAGCCAGGGCTGTTGGAACAATTCTGAGCACTTCACAAACATTTCCCCTTTGCTGTCAGGTATAATTTGCCTTCCTGTACAGATGGGGAAAACCCAGCAGTCAAGGATGAGTGCCCCAGGTGAAGCATCCTGCCAAGAGCAGATGTGGATTATCATCCAGGGTGCCACAAGGAGCTCTGTCCCTCAGTGGCCTAAGTTTTGATTTCATTTTTTGTTTTGGGGCTTTAGGGTCAGGTTAGAATGAGGGGTTTGCAGAGCACAAGGTTCTACAAATGCTGTCTCCACAGGAGTGAAGCTCACAGCCATTTTCCTGATTCACACTGATAAAGTATTATGGATCCCAAAACATAGGGAGATGTAGCCAGCCAGCCCTTTGAGCTTCAAATGTGTAACTAGTTTGGAAACCAGATGTTTCTCCCACCCCTCTTTGTTCTCTTTCATGTCCTCTCTTAACTCTGACAGGAAGATTAAGATAGATGGCCTTATAAAAGCCCTAAAGCACTAAAGACCAATTGTCCTGGCCAGCAGAGTTTGCCTTCTTCATTGGATGGGGCCAATGTGAATTATCAGCACATCAAATACAAACACATCCACTCAGAGTCTCATCTTTCTCTTTCTTTGCTCTCCTTCCATTTTGGACAGAGGTATTAATGCAACAGTGACAAACTAGAAATCAATGTCAGATATAAAAAGTGTTTATTATCCATGAGAAGCTGAGTTCTGCATTTCCTGTAGTGTCAGCAGTGATTGATGAGGCTGACACAGGAACATCCTCTTGTTTTGACAAGTTTGATGGAGCTTTTGACTTGATATTTTGTTCCTGATAGATAAAAAGGAAACAGGTGTGTCAGGCTTAGTGTATATAGGGATTTTTTTGGTACAGTTACTGTCTGCTGAGAAATTCTGGTCTTTGCAAATAAAAACCTTTGAGTAGCAAGCTTCTCTCCAGCTTTGCAAATAAAAACCTTTGAGTAGCAAGCTTCTCTCCAGCTTCCTTTGCAGTAGCTTTACACACTTTCATTTCTGCACCCTCATTTCCTGTCCCTCCATGCCAATGACATGCTTTCTTCTCTCAGTCAGTACATAGTGGTAATCAATTGCTGTTTTTCTACTTTTATAATCCCTGATTTTTCCTAAATATTTTAGCTGAGGACACCCCCTCATTCATTTATGCTCCATCACATTACCTTCTCTTCTAGCCTGTCTCTCCAAGTGATGTTGTAGGCTGGTCTGCTGGATTCAGGATTATTAGTGTCAGTAAAAATTAAACAGTGAGCACTTGGTTTCACATGCTCCTGCTGTTCCTGGAGATCTCTGCATTCTAAGTGCTTGTGCACTTCTGCATGGTAGAAGGAAAAGAAAATCAGTCCAGTTAAATCAGGTCTTGTTTAAAACAAGGGATAAAAGGAGATAGGATTACAGAAGTAGCTCTTAAATTGAACCTTTACCTCTTTTTTAAAAAACTACACTTTAAATATTAGAAGCACAAGGCCAAGTCCTCCAAAAGCCTGACAGCACACAGTGCTTAGGGTGGGAGTGTAAGTGCTATGTGTATTAAATGTTGGATGTGCTGCCATGTTGGTGGGATTAATTCAGCCCCAAATGAAAACATGTATTACAAATGTGAAAGCTCATGTGGTCATTGAAATGCTGAAAGAAAGATCAGCCAGGTCTGGAGACAGGGGCAGAGCTACTTCCCATGACTCTGCTTGGTTTTAAATCCTGGCAAAGCCAAACCTCTGTGAAGGTTTATTGTGTTTTCTGTGGTTGTGGAAAGATGTCTGCCTTGAGCTCCCCGGCAGTTCTTTCTATGCAATGACTCAGTCAAAAGAAGCCAGGCATTGCCACTTGGAGGCAGCTGGCATGTCACCAGGGCTTCTGGCTACTGGGTCAATGTCCTTGGGATTTTGTTACCAAGCTGTTCTAGGGACATCCAGCTGCACAGCTGGAAAAGGAAATCCCCCTTCCTAAGGCAGGACAGGCTGCTTTGGAATGAGTGCTCCCAGGAGAGTGAATAGCTCACAGTGTGCTGGGATCAGTGGTGCCTCCAGAAAACATCTGCATTTCTGACATGTCATCTTGGCAGCAGTCATGGAACAGCTTGAAGGTTTTCTGGATTTCTTTGGTGGTCCTTTGACCACAGTGAGCCCCTCCCTAGGCAATGCAATGCATGGTGGGTTTCAGGGCTGCTCTGCCTGTGTGTGGAGCTGGGTGATTTCAGGTTTATGATGAGGGCTGTATAATTCTGAGGAATGGAAGAATTGGGAAGTTGAACCAACCTGGTTTAAAGTAGCATAATGAATTAGAGATTTCTACAAAATTCTGAAACTCCATGATTTGAATTCCTGTCTGGTTTGGTTTGAACAGCTATAAATAAAACTATTTCAGAGGAAGTGTCTTTACTGATTAAAAAAAAATCAAAATAACAATGTAACATCAGATGTATCATTAACTTTTGTCATTTCCTTCTGATGAAAGCAAGGCATTTTTCCATGAGATAAATCAATTATTTTATCATGTGTGAGCTCTGCCAGTGACAGAGTATCTGTCATGTCTATTAATTCATGAATCACCTGTAGATTTTGTTTGTCAAGAACAACTCCTCTGGGCTCTACAAATATATATTGTTCAAATTTCTGCAGCCCAGCATGTCTGGCTGTAGCTCACTTCCATTCTATCCAGAAATCTCAGTGCTGACATAGTGATCATTGATACTCTTATCTCTAGAAAGAGGAATAAGTATTACAAATGAAACAGGAATGGTGAGTGAGATAAGACCACGTCTCTGTTGCTTCACAGAGATGTCTGCTCTGTGAGCTCAGGGCAGTAGCTAAAACTTGTTCACAAAATTCAGATGGAAATGTGAATTTCTAGGAAGTAAAAAAATTCAATGATACAGCCTGGCTTTCAGGCTGGAGAGGCAGCTCCAGGGGATGAGGCACAACATCTTTTTTTTATTATTATTTAGGAAATGAATACACTTCATGTTAGCAATTTGCGGTTTTCTCAAGAGTTAATTTTTCTGCCCTCGTTTTCCCTTGAGTTTATTCCAAGTTATCTTAATCACAGGCTATAAAGTAATTAAAAAATAGAGATCTTTAGATCCATCCCTCAGAATGGCTCAGAAGGGAGTATGTGGGTCAGGGGAACAGGGCACCAGAGCCTCATCAGACTGACAAAATAAATTATTGCACCATTTATGAGAGCAGAATAAGAGATTTGACATAGTGAAAACTGAAGCTCCTTCTGTGCCTGAGATTTTACATGTAACAGTGGTTGTGAAACATCCCCCAGAGGTGTTTGTGCAGCTGTTTTATACCATGGGTTTTCTTCACAGACCCCTGAGCAGTCAGGCTTGCAGGAGTGGCTGATAGAGCCGTGCTAAAGGAAGGTGTCAGGAGGGCAAACCCATCATTTTGTCCGCAAATGTTCAGGCACTTAAAGCAAAAAAACCCCTAAAGAACAAAAGAATAACACAGTGATCCAGAGCCCTTGGCTGAGGGAGAGGGTTTGGGTTAACAGCCTGGCTGGGTGTGTGAGGGTGGAGGCTCTCAGAACCACTGCTCTGCACCAGGAGGGTCTTTTCAAGGTGATCTGTCCAAACTGGTAAACTGGGACAAAATGTGGCAGGTGAGCAAAAACTTGTGCATGTTACAGAAGTCCAGAACGTGACTGAAAACATTTCAGTTCACTGCTGAGAAGTGCTGGTCAGCAAGAGGAGCACTAGTGGCTCCAGCAGGGTGTTCAGGATCTGTTCCTTCTGCCTGATTTTGTCATCCACAGATCTGGCTTCTGCTGGTGGGAAATACCTCTTTCTCTGAAGACAGAGCAGATGCTCATGAGTAGCATGTAGAACACAACAAAACCATGTGAGAATGTACAGACTCCACTCCAGGCTGGCTCAGCAGAGCTGCAGCAGCCCAGCCAGCAATCCAGGCTCCCCTGGAGAGGGTTATCCTGTGAGCTCTGGATCCCCCACAGCTGTGCACCCATGGGCTGCACACACAGAAATCCCCCCTTCCTCCACGCTGCTCCCCCTCCCACAGCCCAGCCACTTGTTGAAAATATTCCTTTCCACCCTTCACTCCTGCTGGAACATCACCCTGAGCTGTGGAGACAGGCAGGCACAGACAGTGTGTTCAGAGTTGGTGCTGATGGAGCAGGTATCCAAGCAGTGCCCCAGCTGGCGTTTCTGGGCAGCTGATGCCTTCCCATTGTCTTTGGAGAGAGCCTTGGGAGGGAGCAGCAGCCTTTGTGAGGAGCAGAGCCCAGGTCTGTCTGCCCTGTCCCAGAGGCAGATGTGTTTGGCAGGCACAGTCACTGCTGCTGGATGGCTTTTCTCCCTCCCAGGGCAGAATGTCACACTTTAACAGCTGCAATTGTCCCAGAGCCCTGGTAGCTGTGGGTTTTGCTGGGCTATGCCAGGAGGCAAGGGTGGCTTCAGCTCCCTGAATTATGGAAAATGTCCCATTTTCCATGCAAAACTGCATTGCTTGGACTGTACTGGCAGTGGGAAGGATGGTGGGGCTGATGCCCACAGGGGTTTTTGGAAGGATGAAGTGAAGCCCACTGTAATACCAGTGATATGGATGATGTTCTTCTGTTCTGCAGTTCTGAGGATTATTTAATTTTCCTTGGTGCTGGCAGTATGGTCCAGGAGCTCAGGGATCCTTCACTGGGTATGCTCTGGCAGGTGAGGAGTGGGGATTCCTGGGACCTTGCAGTGGCAGCTGCTGGAACCAGAGAGCACATTGCCCATGGCCCTGTGTTCTCCTGCAGTTCACCTTGAGCCAGTCTTGGCTCCCCCAGGGCACAGGGATGGGGCAGAGGGAGAGGTCTCAGCTGTCACCCTCCTGGCTCCAAATACTTGCACTCCTCTGCCACCCCCAACAGCAGCTGAAGGGTTTTTTCAGAATTCCTGACTAAAGAAAACCCAGGCTCAACTGCAGCTTATTCTAGAAACTGCTCCCAAAACATCCTTCCTGTGCAGCACGAAGAGAGACCTCAGCACTGCTCTCCTTATTCCATTCTCCATGACCCTTAACTGTGTTGATCACTGTGGTGATCTTACAGGAAGAGTCCTTGAAAAGCTGTCTTTTCATTAAAAAAAAAAAAAATTTCTCTGTGCCACCCAGGAACCCTTCTGTGACAGAATGGTCTGAGCTGGGAAGCTCCTGATCTCTGTTCTACTCCTCTACTCTTCCCAGTGATGTTTACATAAAAAGTCCCAAGAAATAACATCTACACAGCAATTTGAATTAGCCTGGCTGGAAAACTCCTTTCAGTCATCTTTCAAATGAGTAATAATATTTCTACATCTTCAGCACTTCCAGAGGTGTTAATTCAGATTATGATACAGCTGCAGGGTTTAGGATTAGCAGCTTCCCCAGGCAGCAGATTTACAATTGGACTGTAAAGCTGCATCCAGTATGGCTTAACTGGAGAAGGATGGTCAGACAGCTGACTTAGAGCACTTCCAAAAGAATAAAACAGCTGGAGGAGTGTGGAGGGAAAAAGTTCATCCAGGCAGTGTGGCTGACTCTGTGCTGCAGATTTGTAGTTCCCTGGGAAGCAGCAGTATAGCTGGCCAAACTGTAATTAAAGCCAAAATGAGGTGTTTTGTTCAAATAAATTAAATGCTTCAGAAAAAAACCCTAACACAAAACTCTTTCAACTCTCCTGTGCAGATGCTGTTTTTTCAAAATGGAGTTTTAGTTCATTAGTGCTTTTTTCAGAGAGCCAGGGTTCTTACTAGGGGAGGTGCTGAGCAAGTTCCTGGCCTCTAAGGAGCACAGGCTGATAATTATGCTACCTGATCTGGGATATTTCACAGGTTAAGCTGTTTCAAGTCACTGTTTTCCATCTAAACCAAGTGAAACTGTTCCTTTTCCTGAGTTTCTGGCCTGTGCTGTGACATTGTTTAGTCCCGTGGCAGGAAAGTGTTCTGTTGGTTGACTATTGAGTAAATGCACAGCACAGTAAAGTGACTTGAGCAACAAGGTGACAAAATACAACAGAAATGACACAATGACCAATAAAACCAGATGCTCTCCATGGCTGATGGCTTCAGTGACATAGCCCCCTGCTTTTTCTATGACATTAAATGATTTATTCTGAAGTCTAATAGCTCCATAAGTGCCAAAACAAACGGAAGAAGAAAAAGTCAAATTAAAATCCCAACAAAAATAACTGGAATTTTTTATAATACTGTAATGTTTGTCACAGTCATCTGGCCAGGACTGTGTTCTAGGTGCCCCCAAATCAGCAGGCAGACAAAGTGTTTGGGTTTGGAGCTGGTAACATGCAGAAGGTCTGGGTACTGAGAGGGTAGGGACAGTTCCAGAACAAGTTGTGCCTGGGAAGAGAGACAGCTATGACAGCGGGCTCCAGCCAGCCTTGGACTGGGTGGAAATGATATTTTAGAGTTTTTGTTGTTAAATATAACTGTGAGTAACACAACAATTGCCTCCATAACTTTTCTTCCAGAAATGAGGCATGTTGAACTGCTTCCAGGTGGCAGATGGTAAAGGATCCCTCTCTTGTGTTGGCTAGAGCTGCAACGGGCTGGAAAGCAGCTTTTCTTCTGTGCTGTGGGATCTGTCATGGGAATTCTCAGACAGAAAATAAAAGGTACTGAAATGAAAAGGCTGCTAAACATTTCCCCCTATTCCTGCATGGGAAGGCAGATCCTGCCTCAGTGAGCTGCTGCAGCTCATTGTTGCTGAGAAAAACACTCTGTATTCACCTCCACACCTGCTGGTTGGAGATGTAAATTCAAATGTCCTTTTCATAACTTTCTGTTTTTCCTTTTTATTTGGCTGTTGACAAAAACTCTTTCTTTTTAAGCAGAATTCAAAGTAAGATGGGAATGGATGAGTATTTCCTGTCTATTATCAGGGGGATCACTTCCAGCTGATGGTCTTTACACTATTTACCAAAGATTGATAAATAGAGTGACCCATCTTCTTGAGTCAGCCAAGCTAGAGCCAGTGGGAGAAATAAAAATAGTAGCTCCCAATGATTGTGCTTGTCTCTGTAAAGTGTTTGAAGTCATTATCTGAGCTGTGACAAAGTAAATGCTGCTGACTGTGCTGTGCTGTGTGTACTTGACTTTCCCTGGGCATGGCCAATGAGGGGATTTCCCAATAAATCCTATGGCTGCCCACTGATGTTGCTTTGCCAGGCAGTCAGTTTGGGATTTGCTGTTCTCTCCACTGCACCTCAGCTGTGGTGCTGGCACCCCTGAGGTGCTGACTGACACAGCAAAGGTGACAGCCAAGGCCACTGGCAGGGTTTAGGGGTGATGGCAAAGTGCTTATGATTTTAAATGGCAAAACATTAAAAGTGCCTGTGACTCCATAAAGATGCTGAAAGAATAAATAAAATAAATGGACCATCTGGCACTCACAACTTTCTGTGCAGCCTTAGCCAGCAGTTTGTAGGAAATTAAAACATGATAATATTGTGTCTCTCAATGGTTGTTAGGAGTGATCATTGTGAAACACGTGTAAACACTGAAGTGGAATTTTTGGAAACAGCAGGGTATGCAAAATTGGCAGAAAATCACGGTTGCTCTGGGGATCAGAATAACTGGAAGGAGAGCACCAGAGAGCCTGGAAAGCCTCTTGGATGGGCAGGACAAGGAATGGCTCTTGCAGAATTGCTGGCTGGCTGTGCCAAGGCTGCCAGGCTGAATGCTGCAGGAGCTGTGGCACTGCCCAGGCTCTGAGTGACACCAGGCTCCCTCCCAGCTGCTCCTGGCTGTCCTGCCCTCATCCTTCACAAGGGCCAGTTGTCAGAGCTGCTGTGAGAAACAGGCTCTGCTGAGTGTGTTCATAAGCTCTTATTGTTTCCTGAGTGCTAATGAGTAAATCATGGAGAGAGCTTGTAGAACAGGCATCTTATTTAGCAATTTATAACCTATTGACTGCTGGGTTTAGTTGATTTGAAATTACAATGCTCCTCTCCTCCCAGCCTCATTTTTTAAATTCTTGGCTTATGTACAATGGATCTCAAATATGTTCTTCTATTTGAACCTTTTAATAACTTTATTTTTTTTTAATCATAAATGTCAGTTTTAAGATTGAAGAGGAAAACATAGTAATTGGAAATCATTATTAAGCATTAGTGCTTAATGTATTCATCTCTTTGTTCAGGTATGTGGAGCTTCTGAAAAGTTGGAAAGAAAACCTAGAATGATGCTGTGCTGAATATTTGGGTTTCCTTTTTTTGCCATCTCTTGTGGAGTTAATGACACTAAACATAAATTGGGGATGAAATGGACAACCCTGAGCTTCTATTCTGGCTGTGTGGAGCACATTGTGATAAAAGGCAGATTTTTTATCTGAGCAGCAACTTGAGATATAACACCTACCTCAAAATACATCAGCCTATTGATGCTGGATTTACTCTTATCTGGGGTATCTGGGAATATAAAACAAAAGGTTCAGCTCTCATTTTAAAGTGGCCACATAAGGAGCCCAAGGAGCAGAATCAGAGGAAGAGGGTGAGAAACAGACTAGCTTGAACTCCTGTGGTGGAAATTAGAGGCAGAATTCACTGTGTGCCTACACAGAGCAATGGGGTGGATTGGATTTGCTCCCTTGCAGTCCAGTTGTGGCACATGCTTACACATTAGTGGCATGTATAGAGAGAAAGAGGTTTTATTTGCTTCTTTTCTTTTATCTTTTTAAAGATGAAAGTTGTGGCTGAGACTTGTGAAAGGGCCAGACCCCTGCCCTGGAGCCCTTCTGCACTTTGTGACATGGTGCAAATGTTTCCCCCTCCCAGGCCCTGACACTGGGACCAGCTATAGGATCCAGAAATGCTTCTCAGTGCTAATAAACTTACTGAATTTCATGTATTCAAGTGTTTCATGTTGCACTTCTAAAGAAAACTCTTTAAAGTGTGATGAAAGCAGCACAAGTCAAGCTGATGCTGGCAGCTGGAATCCCTGACATCAGGCCATGAGCACAGGCAGAACTGAGGAGAGCCAAGCTTTCATCCTGCAGTTCCTTATTGTGGGAGAAGAAGTGGTTGATATCCAGTGGTTTCAATAAAATTAATCATTGGAGAGGGCTCATTTCATCTAGCTGCTGCTGCCTGGGAATGAGGTGTGTGGTGTTACCCATGCTCAGTAGCCAGCTGAGAGAGGCAGGGATTGCAGAGACCCCTTGGTTCCACCTTGGTACCCACCTGCAGTTAAGTGAGCTGAGAGGAGTCCCACTCACCATCCTGTGTTCTGAAGAATTCAACTGTTGATATCACAAGATTTGACTTCATAAACAGGCTTGTTTGTAGGCAGCATTTGAATGAAAGCATTCCATTTAACTTGGTAAAAGTAGATGAAAATGGTTTTTTGGGAGGACTTAAGACTGCAGCTTTTGTACACAAAGTTAATTGAAATACTCATTTTGCTGCTCCAAAAGAAAATAAGGCCTTGAGTGTTTCTCATAGGGCAGGTTCTGCTGAAACGGGTGGGAGAAATTCCCACCTTCAGAAACTGATGAAGAACCTTTGGAAATTTTAAATTGATCAGGCTTGATGGTTTCTTTTCCTTTATCTTTTTGTTTGTTTTACAGTCAGTCAGGTGAGAATCATGGATGGGCAGTGTGTTATTGAGAAGCAGTCAGAGCCAGGTGAGAGAGCTGTTTTGTTCTGTGTCAGGCTCCTCCCTGCTTGGCTGTGAGTAACACAGGACTGGGGACAGCAGTCCATAAAACATTGCACTTTGGCCTCAAAATGCAAAGGGCAACTCTTCAGGAAAAGGATCCCAAAAACTTATTTTTGTAGGCACAACCTGCTGAGGTTTTGTTTTCTGAAGCTAGTAAAGTGACTAAACTTGGGCTGATTTTTGTGGAGATGGCAGGAAGTGGTTTTATTGTGCCAGTGGCTGCCAAAGCTTTGAGTTGTGCTCCCAATTGCAGGGTGGGCAGAGCCAAACCAGGAGAAGGTTGAAAGCTTTTTATTGTGGGCAAAGCAGCACACTGCCTTCTTCATTTTAATCCAGAAACACTGTATTTTTTTAGCTGAAAATTAAAAAAAAAAAAAGAAAAAAAAGGCATTGTTTGAGACATATGCCCAGCTTGTAACTTTCACCCTAGAGCTTGGCAATGGCATAAATAACAAAGGGTCTTATAGTGTTATAGTGGAAAGAGCTGGGCAACTTCAGTAATGATGACTCTGATCCTTCAGATATATTTAAATGGAAACACCCAATGTCCATTGTTTTCCTGGGTTTCTTGCTTGCAGCTGGCATTGTTTCTTTAATATAGAAAGAAATACTGGAGCATTTTGTTGGGCAGAAAAAAGAGAATTTTCTATGCTGAGAATTGTGCAACTTGGCAAATGTTGGCAGAAAAGCAAGAGCAACTGTGAAGTGCCCTTTTAGTTAATTCTGGTTTCTTCTTCATCTCAAGCACAGTTTATTTATTATTGTATATTGAGCCACTCTGGAGGTTTTTTTAACTTCCACAGAGCTCCCCTAACCTGCATGTGACACAGATAATTTCCAGCTCCTAGGAGGTGACCCAGCTTTAGGGGCTGTGTCAGATCTTTCTTCCAATGAACCAAAACCCAAGTGCTAAAACTGGACCTTCAGTTTCAGGGGCCAAAATGGATCATTGCACATTAGATCACCAGAGACACCTTCCTGGAGCAGATCCTGTTCTTCCCATTCCTCAGGAAGTGTGAGATTGGTTCTGTGAGGGAGGGTTAGCTGTTAAACCCCAGAGGAAAGGAAAACAAAGAAGAGCTTGTACATCAGTACCTGTGCATGCTGCAACTGCCTTAATGGACAACTTGTTGCTGATATTTTTAATGAGCATTTTTTAAAAATGCTGGTGTGCAATTGAAAACTAGAGTTATTTCCAATTATTAAGAGTGCAAGTTCAGGTTTCTCCTATTTAGCTCTACCTTCTTGCTTTTTTCTGCTTCATTTACTAAAAGAAGCTGTACACAGCAAAATTAGAGAGCAGAACACTAATTAATTGTTTGTTTGGGCAAGGCAGAGTTAAAAACCCAGCTCTCTGCATGAACAAAAGCAACTTGGGTTTTTGATTTAGCAATGTCTGATGCAGGGGATGTTCTTACTCCAAATTCAGTCACCATGGAAACAAAACTTCTCTTGAAGCGTGCTGTATCTTTGACGGAGCAAGAGGTTCTTTTTGGCAGACATTTTTCCATCTTCTTTGTGGATGATGAATACTTCTGGAATCAGCCACTTTCTTCTGTCTCCTCTGAAATGCACTGAGTTTCTACTGTGCCTTAGACAGTGTTCCCCTTGAAACAAAGGCACCACTTTTCAACATGTTTCTAAAATCTCAGGAGGTTTAAGATCTCTCTTTTCCTCCAAAAATATAAAAAAACCCAGAAGGTTCACATGGTGTGTTGGTAAGAATTGCTATTAAAAGACTCTCAGAGGTAGCACAAGCACCAAGTGATGTGAAAATTGCTATGGTAACTACTTTTACTGTACTTTTAAGTCAAAAGTCACACAGAACCTGTGCAGACACTAGTGAGTGAGTGAAAACCTAGGGCAGAGCTCACAAAACCCCTCTCCACGCTGTCTGTCTGACTCCTGGAGTGGGAGCTGTGGGTGCCTGGTGCTGTGCACAGAGGGTGGTGACCCAAATGCTCTTGAGTGGCTCTTGATGCTGCTGCTGAAAGGGCTGACCATGAACCACAGACTGAATAATTGGTACAAAGAAAGCAAATGCATGATGCCAGACACTGTGTGGCTGGTAATGTGGGATCTGGGGTTTGGCAGACCTGCCTTTACCTCTCCAGGGTTTGAGCCACTCAGCTGATGTGAAGAGAATATCTTAGTTTTTTTGTCTGGAGAGCCGCTGGTGAGCAGAGTCATGTCCTTCCAGCTGTGGTGCTGTAAGGGGAAACTGGGGCAGACAGTGATGGGCTGATCCATCTGGGCAAGGATTCTCACAGCTTGGCATCAACTTTGAATGTGGAGAAGAGCATAAAAAAGTGCAGATTAAAAACCTTGAGAAGTGCCTGCCTAAAGGTTTTTTTCATTTCATGGGGCTCACTCGGGTGGTTTTTGTTCAACTCATTATCCCTGCTGTGTGGAGAGGAACATCTCTGGCATTCAAGATATCAAAAGATGTTTGTCTTTTCTAGGATTTGTTTTGCTATTGCTGAGATTTGTTAATGCTCTCAGGCAGACTCATGAGGACTTTAGAACTGATTGTAGTAAATCAGTAGCAAAAAGGCTGAAGGAAGTCATGGCAGGATTTTAATTGCTTTATGGTGGTTGGTAGAATCAGCATTCCTGGACCTCATTACACGAATTACTCTGTGAAAGTGAAAAGAAAAAGATTCAGCTCTTGCTCCAAAGCTTTATAAGGTTATGCATTGGGGAGTGCAGGGAGGGGGATTGGTGCTGGCTGCTTCAACATGCATTTGGATTCTCTGATGGGTTTGTGGTGGTGGTGGTGGTGGTGACACAGAAAAGAGAACAGATAAATTCCAGTGGGCCCTTTAGAGCAGGGTCTGGACAGATGTGCCAGCTTTCAAATGTCACTTAGGTTTGAAGGATCTCGTCAGGAATTTTTCATGTATGGTTGGGACACTGTTTAGAAATAGGAAAAGGCTCTCTTTGAACATACTTGTAATCTACCACGTGTTTTCATGTCTTACCTTGCCCAGAAAATTATTCATGTCTGTTACCTCCTTAAAGCTCTGTGAACAAGCTCTGTTAACAACTTCTGTTAACAAGCTACAGCTACACACTTTGGATGTGTGACATTTTGGCTTTTTGTACCAGATTTTTTTCCTGACAATCCTGCAAGCCACAGAGGACTGGATGTTTCATAAAGGATTATGGACTTTGGTTCACTGACCCCCTCGCTGGCTGCACACACTTTTATCAAACTTGCAGCAAGCTGCTTCAGGACTCCAGGCTTAGGCCAGGAGGTCGGTGTCTGTTATGGTTCAGGATAATAACAGTTGTGACAGTCTTGCTCTGAACAAAACTCTCCAGGGCTGCCTTGGCAGAGCCCATTAGAAAGAAGCAGATGTGTCTCAGTGCTGCTTGGATTGCTGCAGGTATAAATCCTATTACACAGGCAGAAAGGTGCCCCTATGTCTATTTCCAGCACGGTCACATAATGAAGTATTTCAGAAATTTTGTTTATGGGGAGCCCTCCTTTTGTGTCCCTGAAGTTGTAACACCTGAAGCTTTGACATCTTGCTGCTGCATTATAGATACAAACCAAACTTGTTGTACTCATTGTATTGTGTTGTCCCATGTGTCCCCCCCAGGGGGGAAATTACTCACTGTCAGCTCAAGTCTGATGCTCCTATTGGAAGTTTTTCCTACTCATGTTTTGCTCTGTGGAAGACTTTTGCCTACTAGCAGTAAACAATACAAAGAAACTTCAAGGTTGGGTGATGTCAGCAAGAGGTCTGTGCCACATTGCTATTTGGCTTTGTCAAAAAATCCATTTGCTGAAAGAGGCTGTGTATGTCACCAAGAATTTGGGATAATGTTTTAGGTAGAGTGTTTCTGTGCTGGGTGGGCTTGACTCATTCAGAACAGCCTGTTATTCCTGATAAATACCAAGATGCAACAGTCTTGAAAAAAAGACATCAGGGAGTGTGGGAAGAGTCAGTAAATGAATGGATATAAAGTCTGGCAGAATTAAGGAAAGGGGCTCAAAGGTATCTGGTTTACCAAACAGGCCCTACCTAGAAATACAGGTGATGTAAGCAGAAATGAGCAGCTGTGCTTGGGGATATCACTGCAGGAACCTGAGGGGTTGGAGAGGCTCTCAGAAACTGGAGTGTGTCAGATAAGGAAGAAAAAGGGGCTGGACACACTGCTTTTGTTTGTTCATCTGGATGTATTACTCTTGTCTATAACAAACTTAGCTAACAACCTGGTGCCCAGAGAGCTGGGTGGTCCCCAAACACCCCTGGAAGAAGCTGCAGCTGCTGCAGGGATGCCAGGGGTGTCCAGGAAGGATGAGCCGGTAGCTGAAATCCAGATATTTGAGTTTATTCAAAGGGCCTAAAGCACAGTGATTCCAGAGTCCAAAACCCCCCACTGAAAGAGTCAATGTGAAAGCAATTTTTGTGCAGTTTTCCATCTCAGTGTGCTGCCTTGGCTCAGGATGGCTGCTCTGTGCCTTCTGTGTGCTCCCTGCAAAATGCTGCTGCTTGTCCTGAGTCATTTTAGGAAACTGAGTTGGTTAAAATGAGAGGCCAAAAACTAGGAATCCTGCATTTTTTCTTTCAGCTCACCAACAAGTGGTGTTTGGCTATACTGGTGGTAGCAGTAGGTTTGGAGGGTATTTCTCTCCCTGGAACGAAACAACTTGGACTTGCAGCATTAAATCCAAAGTACCAACTGTTGTGTTTGCCAGCTTGCAGACCCTGAAATGTGTAGGGTGCCTGTGAGAGGTGTCAGAGCACATAATGCTGTGACCTTGGCAGTCAGGCTCGTGGCACTAAAAATTCAGAGAAAGCATCACCCAGAGAGGTGATGCTGCATTGGAAAAATGGTGATATTTCTGTGTTTGACCAAGTCATCTATGAAAGGCCATAATGGCATAGCTCAGACTCATTGACCTCTGCTTTTACAGAGTGTTTTACTCTAATTATTTCATGTGGCTATGGATGGCTTTGAGATGTTTTGACTTGACTTTTTTGAGCCACAGGTCTGTCTGAATCTCTGTCCCTTGTTACAGTAAATAATGTGTAAAGATGCTAAAATCAAATTAGAGGCAGGCAGAGCTCAGCTCACCCTTTCTGTCTGCAGGCAGGAGGAACAGTGCTGGTAGGATAACATAGGAAAACCAGCCTGTGCTCAGCAGCCTCATTGTTGTGTACTGAGAATCCCATTCAATATTTAACCCAGCTTTTTGTGCTTGTAGTAGTAAGAAATGCTCACTGGGGAATGCTACACTGGAAACATTTGTGCTAAGGACAAAAAGGCTGCAGAGGACAGATGCCAAAGCACTGTGGCTTTTCAAAATTACTGTGCAAACGGAGCAAATGAAGTGATTTTTTTAAATTTGAATGATACCTTGCACTCAGCATTCCATGCCCTGACCCTGGAATTAGCAGGGCAGCCACCCTGGGCCACACTTTGTCCTCTGCAGTGAGGGGATGTCATGAGGGGCATCCTGATCTGCCAGAGGGTTGAACAGTTGAGATGCAGCTCTTCCCTTGCACTCCTCAGTAGCTGTGGGGGCTCACAGCCCTCACTCATCAGCCTTGTGGGCCAAGGGTGGCCCATGGAGCAGGGTCTGGGTGAGTTCTGGTGCTCACAGCACAGACTCAGGGTCTGCAGGGCATGTGGCACAAGGCAGCACTTGGCACAGGGCTAGCACAGTGCCCATTCACATGGAATTCATTCCCTGGAACAATGGAAGCACCTACTCTCTGGAGTATTTTTGCCACTATTGAAACACTTTGTACAGCAGTTTGTGTTTGCTGTAGCTGGTAATTCCCTTGCTCCAGAGGCATGTAGGCAGAAGCAGCCTGGGACCAAGGGTGGGCTCAGATCTGCAGCCACAGGCTTTGGCATCAGAAAAGGTAAAACAACTCAGTTCAGGAGCGGCCTGAATCAGTTGGGCAGTGCTGTCTGGTGTTTTGTAGAGGGCACAGAAAACCAGGAAGGCAGGAAGGACTCTCAGAGGCTGAGGCTGTCATCTTTCAACCCAAAGCCACTGTCTGTCTGAGAGTTTAGAGCCCATGGTGACCATCAGCAGGCTTCAGTGGGCTCCTTAGACTGAGGAAGAATATAGATTTTCCCCTGATTTACAGAGGGAATTCAGAGTCTCTGCTGGCCTGAAGTGTTGCTAGAGGCTGTTGAACACGTGCTGTCTGTTATTTGGACTTGGACACTGGGATTTATGTGCAAATGGTAAAACTTGTCCCTCGGGTGAGGTCTGAATTTCAAAGGTGGGTGGTGTGGCTGGTCCTGTGATGGCTGATGTTCAGAATGTGCCTATGGCTGCTTGCTGAGGTCCTCTCCAGCCTCTTGGCAGGAAGAACAACTCCAGTTCTTGTCTGACAAGTAAATGTGTGTGTAGGAGTTCAGTTAATTCAAGCACTCTTTGGAGGTCTCAGCTTGTGTGGGTGAGGCCAGTGGTGAGGAGGATGAAGCTCTGGTCCATCAGATCCTCTCAGTGCATCCCCTGCTGGAGGCCAGTCAGCCCAGCAGGGAAGGGAAGGACACACTGCTGGGAAAGTTTGGCCCAAAGGTTTTTTTTAATGTCTCCAGCCTTTCTCTAATTCTCAAGCCAAGGAACTAACTGAACTTTCAGCCTCTTAATATGAGTGGAGAGCATCCTGAAAATAATTGCTGCAAACAAAATTAATCTGGCCCTGCCTGCAGAACACCCCTGAAGGATTGCCTCCAAAGTGCTTGGAGTTAGATAAGAAATAAGCTCTCTTTAGTGATGCGTGTGCTTTCTAAATAAACTCCTTTTAAACAGACTTGCTGTTTAAATCTGTTTATTTACTGTGGCACATTGTGCAGATTACGTTTTAAGGAGCTCAGCAACCAACATCAGAGCTTTTACATAAGTGAGATCTGAGGAAAAATGGGAGTGAGATTTCAAATATCCCATTAATCTTTTCACTTTAGGTCTGAGCCAGCCTCAAATTGCACCGAGCTGCTGCCAAGCGTGAACGAGTTTGCATCCAAATGAAGGAGCCCTGGCAGGTCTGAGCTGAGCTTTGTTTCCAGGAGTGTTCCAGGGGCTGGGGGATGCGGGGCTGCCGGAGGCACAGGGCTCCATCACTGTGTGTGCCCATGCTGAAGGCACCCCTGGTTTTCACATCTCCTTGCCTTGGTTGGCAGTCTGTGCTCACAGAGGGGGCTGTTAAAATGTTTGGGTGTGGGAGCCTGGAGTTAGCCGTGACTCGATCCCACACGTGCACTTCAGCACCTGCCTGGCGTGGGGATTTAGGACTTGGAGCTGAGGCTTGACCCCAGTGACAGTGCAGGGCAGCTTTAGGATCAGGTTCTGCTCCTGCCCATTGCAGTGGACCCGAGCTCGTTCCCTCTGTGCAGTGAGGCAGAGGGGTTAGCAGGGTTAGAGCCGGAGCTCGGGCTGAGGCAGGGCCGGCATTGCTGGGGCTGAGGCAGGGCCGGCATTGCTGGGGCTGAGGCAGGGCCGGCATTGCTGGGGCTGAGGCAGGGCCGGCATTGCTGGGGCTGAGGCAGGGCCGGCACTGCTGGGGCTGAGGCAGGGCCGGCATTGCTGGGGCTGAGGCAGGGCCGGCATTGCTGGGGCTGAGGCAGGGCCGGCAGCGCTGGGGCTGAGGCAGGGCCGGCAGCGCTGGGGCTGAGGCAGGGCCGGCATTGCTGGGGCTGAGGCAGGGCCGGCATTGCTGGGGCTGAGGCAGGGCCGGCAGCGCTGGGGCTGAGGCAGGGCCGGCATTGCTGGGGCTGAGGCAGGGCCGGCATTGCTGGGGCTGAGGCAGGGCCGGCAGCGCTGGGGCTGAGGCAGGGCCGGCATTGCTGGGGCTGAGGCAGGGCCGGCAGCACTGTAGCCTGCCTGCCCTCGGCGCCCCTGAGCAGCTCAGGGGAGGCCTCTGGGCAAGAGGAGCTGCAATCTCACGGCCTGCCCAAAACCAGAGAGGCCTTTTTGGTTTTGCCTTTCGTTTCTGGGCTTTTGGATGGAGTCCAGCCTCCCCACTTCACAGAGGGCAGGCAGGAGCTGTCTGCAAAGACAAGCCCTCAGGATACTGCTGAGGGAAAGGGAGCTCCCTCCATCCAGCCTGTGGCCAGCTCAGGTCTGTGCCTGCCATCACGCTGACATTATCCTGCAGTCTGCCTGCTCTGTGTCCTCCACAATCAGCTGTTTGCAAAGTCTTCCCAAACACTCTTTCCCTGAATTTTCCCTCAAAGACAGCAGAAGGGAGGAGGCCATGGTGGGCACCTTCTCTTGTCTCCTGCAGACATAAATTTAGAATATCTGCTGCACAGCGTGGGCATTGGCCAGCCTTGCCAGGATCCCAGGTATTAGTCTGGAATTATTTGGCTGTGATCTGAGTGATGACATCCACCTAAAAATCATTTGCTGGAAAGCACTTTTACTGTTTCTGGGGGCTTTGGGATGTTTGTGGATGACACATAAAAACTTTTGGAGTTTTACCAGTCCTCATTCTTCCTCCCCTGTCGTGCCCTTCCCACTGCAGTGAATTTTTTCACTGTGAATATAGGCACTGTGAGTAAAGAAAGTAATTGAAGAATTCCCTAGACGACACTTGCATTTTTGGCAGACACAATTTTTGTTAACATCTTGAAGGCTCTACTGCCTGGAAAGCAGCTCTCAGTGCCTCTGCTTTGTGTTCACACCGTGACTGCTGCCCTCAGCCTGGCTGCTGACTTTGCTAAGCTACAGCATTAAAATAAGCTAAGTAGCTTGGTGCCCACAGGCCCTTTTCTCTCAATAGCCTCTGCTTGGTTTTAGGATGGTCCAAACTTCTTCAAAACGCAGTAACTTATGTAGGTGGAGAAAACCTTTTCCAGGACAGTTTTTGTGTGCTCCTCCAGCCCAGTGACTCACACCTCTTGGTGGGATTGTAGCCCTAGGTCCCTGCTGCTTTTACTTCTCTGCCTGCTAGTGCTCTTGGTTGTCTCTGGACCCTGTTTTGTCCCCCCTTTTCCCCTAAAACTTGGTGGAGAAGAGCTGCTGGATTTTCTTTCCTTCATCCTCAGTGTGCATAGAGTGAATGCAACAACAGATTGTGGTGCATTCTCCCACACAGAGCTTTCCCACTTCTTATGGATCTCTGGGGTGCCTAAGGCCTATTTCAGACATTCCCTCTTTCCCCTGTCTGCTGACCTTGGCTCTCCTCACACACACTCAGTTATTCCCTGAAGACAAGCAGTGCATCATCAATGGTGCCTGTGGAGCACACAGAGAGCTGCAGTGCACAGCTTTTCCACACCTGCAGAATTTGGTGTCAGCCCCCAGGCATCCTTGTGAAAAGCCAGCACAGGGAGGAGGATGGAGACTCCATGGTGTTATCACCTGTCTGGCCTCTTAGCTAAAATCCAGTCCAAGTTTTCCTGAGGCAGAAACTTGGCCACTGAAGCAGCAGATGCTGCTGAATTTCAGAATAAAATGTCCCTGTGTGTTGGCACAGGGAAAGGCGTGTGGTGCCTGCAGAGCAGCCAGCAAGGACAATGTTCCTGCCTGGGAGCTGAGAGCCAGCAGTTTGCCCGTGGTTCCAGCTCCTGGTACCTGGGCTGTTTGTCTGCCTCCTCTCCAGCTGATCTGTCACTCTGGCAGAGCTGCCTCTGAGCTCAGGCTGCTCTCAGAGAAATTGGAATCCAAGCAGCCACTCAGACAGCCCAGAGAGGGCTTTTTCCACAAGCTTGTCTTCCACTGATGTCAGCTACACACTGGCATCTCCTGAGCCTTGTGGTCCTTGTGCCACCTTCTCCATGATTAGTGTGACAGACAGGACACATTTTATCATCTGAGGGGTTTTTTGGGGAGCTGTGCCTTCTTTAGGGGCAGCTCAGACAGGCCCCCCTGTGCTAGATAAGAGGCTGCTCCCCAGAGCATTCCTGTTGGGAATGGCATTTGTATGTACAGGAATTTCCTCTTGGGTGGCATGAGGAGCAAAGCTCAGGTGTCTCCTCTATCACTCAACTCACTCTTGCAATGAAGATTTCTTTCTAGCACATGCTGGTTTGTTCTTAGAACAACCTTGGATATGATAGATTTTTTTTTAAAAGAATTTGGGACCTTTGGGGAAATGCAAAGTTTTCTGCACTGCACACCTATTAATCCCTGGAAATCCAGCTGCCTGTGCAGCAGCAGAACACAGGTGGGCCAGGGGTCTGGTGTCACTCTGGCTTTTAATGCTGTGCCAGTGTCACCTATAGTGCCCCACACTTCCCTGGCCATCCCCAACCTTCCAGGATGGCACTCAGCCCCCATGAGAGTGTGTGTGCAACTCGTTGCTGGGCCAGATTGTGAAGAGAACCCCCAAACCAGACTGTAGTGTTGCTTGGAGAAGGAATGAAAATTGTGTCAGTTTTCACGGCAAAAGAATGTCAACAACCCCTTCTTGAGCAGTGAATATCTGCTGAGGGCAGGCCTGGCCCTCTCCTCTCATTCTTCCCCTCTCTTTCTTGTTTAGATATGTATTTCTTCCCCGACCTTGGATAAAACCCACCAGCCTCTGCTGAATGCCTCTGGGGCAGCTGTCCCTCAGTTAGGGAAAGGCTCTTCCCCCAGGAATGGTGGAGCACTGAACCAGAGAAGGGGCACAACTCCAAGCCTTACAGAGCTCAGGAAGTGTCTGGACAACACTCTCAGGCACATGGGGGGATTTTGGGGTGTCTCATGCAGGGCCAGGAGTTGGACTGTGTTGATCTGCAAGACATTCCATGATTTAATTATTTGTATTTTTGGATGTCATGTGCATTCCTATCCTCTCTGGCTGCTGCCCTTGTTGGAGCTGTCATTGCTTTTGTGGAAGGCAGGAAAGTGAAAAGTGCTGCAGCCAGAGAGAAGCACTACAACAAGTCATCATCTGTACATTGATTTCTTTATTTTTTTTCTCAAAGTGCAACTTGTCTGCTGCCTTTCTGCTGCTTCCTAAAGAAGACAGGCATATTTGTTTATTTTTTGAAGCTGGAAGTTTTAGGAAATGTGTTTTTGTTTTGCTTGGGGGTACCTAAAAATTGCTACATTAATTTTAAGTCCAGTGTTGAATAATAACTGCCTGGAGGTTTGTTACTTGTGTATTAGGTTGGTGCCTGATGTGATTTTAAAGATGACCAAGACGTAAAACCCTGAGAGAAAGAATTCATGGAGAAGAGATAAGAAAATTTTTATTAAAAGAATGTGCTTGTCTTTCAATTTACCTTTTTTTTCCCCTCCTTAATATTATCCATAGCCAAAAACATCCCAGAATTTGGATTGTCCTGAATATTGTCATTCTCAACAGCACTTTCAAGGGCAAATACTTCCTGAAGTGCTGAATAACTGGTCTTGTATCCATTCTTCAGAGGAAATCCTGTGCAGTGCCCTGAAATCCTGGCCTGCTCCACCACCTCCTAAGCTGGAATGTAGTTTTCCAAATGAAGTATCACTGATTCTACACCCAGGACACAAACCACTGCAAAATGTGCATCCCTCAGGGTGGGGTTTGGAGCCTTTTCCTTGATGGGGCTCCCTGATCCTTTTGGGGCCATTTGCTTGTTCAGGTGCACCTTGGTCCTTGTTGGAACCTCAGGTGCTGAGAGTGCCAAAACCAGTCTCCTGACTGTGCCTGAATGGAATTGTGCCCTGCTGTGCTTCCAACCACTGGGCTTTGGGGGGTACCCAAAACACCTTTGCTGTGGCAGCTTTGATGTTTCTGTACTGTTAACATCATAAAATGGTTTCTCTGGATGATGCATGAAGCTGAATTTTGGAAAGAAAAATGAAAGAATAATTGCTGGGAGGTTTTAAGCTTAGAATAGTGTAACAGTAGATAAAAAAAGCTTTTTAATTTTAATCTTAATTGTTCTAAAGTGGATCTGATCTTATGAGATAAGGGAGATTTCCTTTTGAAGCAGAAAGGGAAACGAGTATGCAAATAACTAATGATTGAAGAAGCACACACTTAAAAACCCCCGGCAGTCCAGCAGGGTGATCAGGAGAACAACAACACATTCCAGTAAACACTGTGAGAGCTCATGGCTTGTTCTGGGGGAAACACATCAGCCCAAATGCTGTGAGACAGGGACCCCAAACAGGTGCTGTATTTGGAAATCTAGGCCTGCAGCTCTTCTGGTTTCTGATAAATGTGTATCCTGCACATCCTGGGATGCAATGGGAAGGCTCTCTGCTGAGCAAGGAGTTGTCTCTGCTTCATCCCTGCAGCCCTTGTTAGCTGGACCTGTGGATCTAGATACTCTCTGGGGATCCTGCAAACATTCTGCAATTGCTCCCAATTAAGGGGCATAGTATTTGCTATGATCCTTTAAAAAATATCAGCAGCAATTCAGATGTTTATGGCACATTTAATGCACTTAAACTGCTATGCTACTTCTACATCAAGTCTGCAGACCCCATGCACTATGTTGGAAATAGCAAATTGTGGTATTGGCATTTCATTTTAACTCTGTTGATAGTCTCTTGCAGTTTCAACAGTAATGGCATCCTGGCTACTTACAATAAATGCTGTAAGTTTAAGCAAGAGCCTTGTCCTTTCCAAACAGAACTTGGGGGAATGTGTAGCAAGAGCATTAAAGGCAGAAACAAGCACCATACCTTGGAGGTAGCACCATCTGCACTCTGTAATCAACAGAATCCTCGCTGCTGTGCTAGATCTGATGAAATGGGATTGGCTTTTGAAGGTCTGGGAGAGAGAATTTCTGCTTGTTTGCTGCCTTCATGCTGCTGTTGGTATCCAAGGAAAGCGATACCTGTACATTGTTCAGAGAGGACTGCACAAGGACACCTGGAAATGTGGGAATTTGGTGGGATACCAGCAGCAGAGGTGAATGCCCTTGCACTCCCTGCAGCCCTGCTTTGGCTGCCCAGGCATTGCTCATGAACCCTCCTGCAGCTGTTTACAGCAGGTCCTGCTCTAGAGGGTGTTTGCCAAGGGTTTTACAGCTCCAGGGATGTGGCATCTCACCAGGGACTTGCTCCCCAAGGCCTTGCTAGTGCTGGATGAGAAACATCCAAAAGAAGTTGAAGTAAAGGCCAGGGATGTGACGGTGTGGGTGACTTTTGTCCTTCACCCTAATGGATGCAGTGTCTTACACTGCTGCCTTGCTCTGCTGCCAAATGTCACTTGGGTAGGAATTAGAACCAGGTTCTTGATGGTTTGTAATCACAGAAGATCTCAGATGCTTTTGAAAGTGTGTAGCTGCTAACCCCAGCATCCTGGCCACTTTCCAGCTCACAGAATTACCGTCTGTCTTTCCTGCCCCCTTCCCTCCACACCCCTGTAGTTTCAATTAGATAAGTCATTCCTTACTTCTCTCCAGAATAGTGCACATGTATTCTCCCCACAGAGAAAGCCTTCAACATCCACTGTATTTTTTTATCTAGACATCATGTGCTTTACTTTGTCATTTGTTATCTAATTAGTATTATCACGTCAGTGCACCTGATTCAACCTGTCTGGTTCTAGGGCCTGAAGTTTTGTAGGGAGTGCAGCATACAGCTAATTTATTAATCTGCTAAGCTCTACACCCAGTCACTTATTTAGGCTGAGTGTAACAGGCTTCTCAGTAGTGATTTTTGTCAGGAGGATGTTGGTTTACTCATCTCTACATGGTGATACAAGCATCAGAAGTTGGAATCCTTAATGACTCATTTCTGGCTGCTGAGTGGTTTTTGCACAGTGTTTCCAAGAGCACTGTGGGGATGCTGAAACAGGGTTTTCTTACCCTGCTGGCAGGCAAAAGCACAGGCTTGGGCTGGACCAGTGTTCTGGAGGTGGTTTGGGATCTGGTGAGTGTTTCAGGGAGGCTGCAGCAGTGCCTGGCACAGTGACGCAACCCTGAAAGGAGCTGACCTTCGTTCAGCTTCAGCTGTGCCTGTGGCAGCCTCAGCCTGGCCTCCAAAGTGGGAGATTTTGAAGTCCTTAAATGGCTAATTTTTCCTGATATGCTGTGACAGTGCCCCTGTAAAACAGCCTGAACTTCGTGGCTCACTGCATGTGATAGCAGAGGCATTTCTGGAGCTTTTCAAACTCAAATGACTTTTTACACTTCAGCAAAGAAAGCGAGTCCTTTACCCTGGGATGTGAGCTGGGAACAGATGGACAATGATTTTTCACCAGCCAGTCTGTTGTCAGAGCAGTGATTCTCATTGACAGAGAAGTTAATAAACATTAGGAGGATATTCTACAATTGACATCTCCAGTCCACTGCCTTAATACTGGTTGTAATTCAGCTCAGGACCTTACAGAATCTTGTGTTTCCCAAGCTGTCATTTGAATGTGTTGGATGGAATTAAATCCACTCTGGTTCAGATGTGGAAAAATTGATCTTTATTTTCTATACTTAGGCAGGATTAGGCTGCGGCTGTAAATTTTTGGAGAGAGCCTGTGCAGCTACAGTATGCTAATGGTGTGGTGCTTAGGTTTGCTTACGGAATACACAAAAGGTGTGATATAAATAAGAAATGACTACATACAATAATGGAAGAAAATCAACTGGGAATAACAAATTGTCCATAGAATCTCTTAAGAATATACTGTTTGCCTAAGGAGGAGAGTTTAATTAAACTCCAGGGTGAAATGCATCCCTGGGGAGGGGGCCAGCACATGGCTTATGAATCAGTTGCACATTAACCTGTTTCTTCTAGTTTAGAAATAGATGTATGGGGTAAGTGCTTGCTTCTCAGGTCATTGGGGAACAAATCAGTGCCCCCTGATGTGTGCAGGGAGAAGGTGCTCTGAAGGATTTTGGCTGTTTTCCTCCCCTTTACCCCTCTGTTCTGTTTCTCTTCAGCAAATCCCAGAAGATCAGTTCACTGCAAGAGCATGGAGGGACAGGACAAGGGGAAATGACCACAGGGAAGAGAGCAGATTTAGACTAGATGTTAAAGGAAAACCCTTTAGTGGGAGGGTGATGAGGCACTTGCCCAGAGAAGCTGTGGCTGCCCTGTCCCTGGAAGTGCTCAAGGCAGGCTGGATGGGGTTTGGAGCAACCTGGCCTGGTGGAAGGTGTCCCTGCCCATGGCAGGGAATTGGAAGGAGATGTGAGTCTGTGAGTTCCCTTCCAACCCAACCCCTTCTATGTTTCTGCGTTTCTGTGATTTCCCACTTGCTGTTGAATATCCTTCTCCTTTCAGCTGCTCAGGGGAGCTGCTGACTTCCACTGCTGCCTTCTGGAAGTTTGTGTGCCCCAATGGCCCCAGGGGAGACCCTGAGCACCATCCTGAAGGAGGAGGTGCAGAGGCAGCACCCAGAAATGTCTGAGCTCTGCAGAGGGTTGGAGCAGGTGACCTAGATGTCCCAAAACATCTTTACAGAGGATGTGCCAGTCTGGGGATCCATCTCTGCCTCAGAAGAAGATAGAAGAAATCATGATATTTACCCTGTAGAGAGCAGCACCTGCTCAGTGTTGCTGAGTACTCTTTGTTCTAATGGAAGCCCATGGAAACACTGGAATAAAACCAGTAGCATGTCGTGGCTGCTTCCTGTCTTACTTTCTTCACAGTCTGTTGGAAGTGTAATGAAAGCAAATGTGGCCCAATGGGCAGCTTTCTATCAGGAGGGTACTCTGAAGGCTGTGACATCTATTAATTTGCTAAAAATAAGTATGGGGCAAATCTTGATTTATTCAGAGCCAGCTGTGGAAAATGATACATTCTTAGTCAGGTCTGCTTTCTGTGGTTTTTCAGAGAAGTGTCTTACCAAGCCTGATGAACACAATTATATGTCTAGGATATGAAAGGAAGCTATTCTGCTTCAGAATTATGGTTAAGTAAGTGCAGTTCTTAGGAAAAGTCAGTTCTTTACCAGCCCTAAGTAGTCTTGCTGGTGAGACAGACAGTAGCAGGGAACTAGTAAACAGCACAGCAGAAATGTGTTGGTAAAAAAATCACACCTTGAGATTGAAGTAATATCAGTGAAAAGTTTGAGTATGTGGAGAAGAGGCACATGTCAGAGAACAAAATCTTTCTGGCTAGAAATTGCCCCAGTGAAAGGACCAAACCCAGACCTTGGAATGCTCCTGATCAGCCATTGTGTTAGGTGCAATAAGCTTGGTAAGGCATTAAAGTGCTTGAAAAAGCCCTAAAATGAGTGATATGTTTTTTGTGGCAACTGAGTGTTTTCCAGACTCCTATGACCCCAGGCTTTTGCAGTAAAAGTGGCTTTTATGTAAGTTCAAATACCTTCTGTGTGTATGTGAGCACAGTGGTTGTGCACTGCAGGTCTGGGAGCCCTGGGATCACTGACTCCTGTGTGGACAGAGCCTGCAGGGGAAGGGAGAGCCCTGGAGCCCGGGCAGACAAGCTGATCAATAAACCACATGGAGCCCAACATTCTTAAGACAGGTCTGAACAAGTTTATTAAACCTCTGCTAGAGCTGAAAAATCACTGCATTCTACAAATCCACATTCAGCTCTCTCTGGGTAAAATTGCAGGGTAAACACAAGCAAAAATCCATGGCTATTACTTACAGCTGATTTAATTTTTCATCCAAAATGTTTCAGTAAAAAGGAAATAAATTGGGAGGTGCATTTTCTATGCATGGGGGCTTTGCAGTGCAGCATGCTTGTAAATAAGTGCAGAGTTTGGCATTTCAGAGAATCAATAAGGCACATTATAGAAAGTGGGAGCCAGGAGTGTTTCCCATCCTTTGTGTACTGGTAAGCCTGGGCACAGATCAATGAGTTTCTGTCAGCATTCAACAATGCCACAACATCTTTCTGAAGTAATTGGGCAATTCACAGAATGAAAGATGCCATCCAAGGTCTCTAATACTAGCTTCTGTAAGAGGGACATTTATCTGGTATTGAGGTGTTCTGAGGAGACCAGGCAGTCAGCCTTCTTTTTCTTTCTCTTCTTTTTTGAGGTAATTCATTTCCTTTTAAGGTTACATAAACAGATTTCAAAATGTCAGTAGAAATGCAAATGTTGTCTTTTCGTGGACTGACCACTGATGAATAGAAGAGCCTCAGGTTGGGTCACTTCTTTTTGCCTTGAGGACTCTTTGAAAGGAGGTCTGAAGCTTTCATACTCCAGTGCCTGCAGTACAGATGGAGCAGAGAATGTCTTTATATTTATTATTTGTGTCTTTCAGTGCCTGGGAGTGAGGTGTGCTTGCTTACTGCTGACTGGTGCTCCCTCTCCCCTCCCTTGCTGCTGAACTGTGACCAGCTGTTCTTATGGGGAAGGAGAGAGAATGGGAGCTGTTTGTGCTCAGGACTTCCCCACAGGCAGCCCCAGCCCCATCCCTGTGTGTCTTAGTGCAGATGCTGAGAGCAGCAGCCCTGTGGTGATGGGGGGAGCAGAGCATCCCCCAGTGAGTGAGGGCTGCTGGGTCAAGCCCAGCTTGTGATAAGAGGAGGGTCTGGATTGTGTTCCTGCTCCATTAGAAAGTGTCAGAGCTGCTTTGGGCTGAGAATTGCCATTGAAGTCAGGAAGGAACAGCAAACATGAAGGCTCCTGAGACTTGTCACCATCATACTCTGGTCAGAGACCTCAGGAGTTTTGTGGTGTGGCCAGCAGAGAATTGGAAAACCTGTGTGCAGCATCCCCTTGTTCCTTCAGTCATGGTCCATACACCCTTAGCAGCACAGGGGGGACCTCAGGACACTTGTGGGTGTCTCTGTGGAATTCAGTGACTCTTGCTTGTGCTGTCACCCTCTCTAAACTGAACGTGAAGCCTAGGCCTGAGAAAAATTGTTGTGCCAAATCTTGGAGGTCTGTTTAAAAAAGGATGTCATACCTGTGCTGAGGGTGAAGGGTAAAGCTGTGGGAAAGTGTTTCCTTTCTTCTGGAAAATTGTCAGTGGCCATGCAAGTCCAAAGCTGGATGTGCCTTTGGGAAGTGGAGATGAAGGGCAGCAAGGTCCAGGCTGTGCTTTTGCTAAGTGTTGTTTGTTTCTGGAGAAGGGACACCCCGAGGGTGGGTAAAGGGTGTTTGTGGCGCTGTGTGACAATTAAAACCAGAAACTGAGTCAGTCTCTGGAATAAATGCCTGATGTGGAGCTGTTGCAGGAACTGCACTGGTTTGGTGTCTAGAATCCCTTCTAATCTAGTGGGATTTTCACTCCTCACCAGTCAGAAACTGCTGGTTCAGTCCTTTTTTTATTATTTCCAATTGCAAAGTAGTATATGCCCGCCCTTGCTTTTCTGGTGTGCTCTGGCATCACTTTGAGGAAGTATGTGGCACAGAAAGGGGATTACTTTCTCCATCCTTCTTTCCCCAACCCTTGGACCATCCTTTCTGTCTTATCTTTGTCCTGATACAGACCTGTATAAAATGGCATTTCCTAGTTAGTGCTTGCATGGCCAGGTCTGGGAGCTGCAATGGCAGCGTGGGGAATCCTTGGTTCCTCTCGACTCCACCTGTGCAAAATGCAATCTGTGCACAATGTCTGCAATGTGAGCATGTCAGGCACAATCATTGTCTGGGGAAACCCAGACCTAGAAAGAAAATTATTCATTGCAACACTGGGGAGATTAAACCAAACCTTGTTTCAGTTGTTGAGGTAGGAGGTTCCTCCTCATGGTGCCAGCAAATGCTTTATTTGCCTCAGTAAGGTATTTGTCCAAGGTCTAAATTCTGAATGGCTTCAAAATAGAACTCATTTAAACTGTGCCAAATACTTCCTGTCATTTCCTTCTCTTTCAGAAGTGAATTACTTTATTTTTCTCATAACTTAGAACTAACTCTTATACTTCATAAATCAAAGGGGAGGATTGCTGCTTTGTTATAACATGAAATTTACCTTGGATGCAAGTGTTTGTTTTGATATCTGCTTCAAAATTCAGTCCTGAGCTCAGGAGAATGAACCATTATTTCTTTCAAGCTGATTTAGTCCAGTTGGAAGAAATTGCCTCTCTACTGCTACATGCACTGTGGAACCAAAGAGCTCTTGGATAATTTTGCTGAGGTTGCAACAGGGTCTTGCCTATAGTGCAGAGCTGATATTTATTGTTCAGCATTTTCCAGAGAGCTTAATGCATGGCTGCATATTAAAATAGAGATAGGAAAGGATAGTCTGTGACATGTAATGCAGATTTGACAGGAAAATCCCTTACAATGTCCAGAGCTAAAGCAGCACTGATGGCAATGGAGCAAACCTGGCTGCTGTGCCTGAGCCCCAGGTGACAGAGGGATGATGTGCCAGGAGTATCTGCCTGTGTCCATAGGGTGGCACCCTAGGGAAACTCCAGCTGGACAGTTTGAACAGCAGTGCTCAGCATTGCTGATGTGAGGCAGCCTCTCCCAGACTGCCCTGGCCTCTGCACCTCAGCTCAGGGTAAAACCATACTGTGGCTGGATTTTCTGTCTGATCATTCGTCTTCAGGCACAGGTGCAAAAGAGCAGACCACAGGGAAAAGGCATCATTTAGCAATCACATTTTTGTTGTCTTTATTTTTAGTAACACTATTTTCATTTCATGCTATTCAGCTAAAATTAGCCTTCTGTCTCCTTGCTTCCTATTCTCCCACTCCCTGGCTATTTGGCAGTTGGGGTTGGGTTTTTGTGGTTACTTTTTTTACCTTCCTTACTGACTGGAACATAAATTGTTTGAACAAGAAGGAATCAGAGTAGGACAGATGGCACCACCTGCTGCTAGTGCTTCGCTCCTTGAAAGGCTTTCTGGCCACTGAGTCTGTTTTGGGCAAGATGAGGAGGAGACAGGTTTATCTACTTTTCTGAAGTCCAGAGAGTAGCTGTTATTCTGGTTCTCCTTCTCTCTCTGATGTGAGCAGCACTGCATCCCATCTGCTGGTGGCAGGCAGGATAAGAGCACGTTTTCTTTGAATCTTTAAGGGTTTGGGTTCTTCTGCCATTTCTGCTTCTGCTTTCCAGCTTCTGCTGCCAGCTCTGTGCCTTTCTGTCTATCCCTTCCCCTCCTTGAGAGTCCAGTACTGGCCAGTTAAGGGAGGATGCCAGCTGGGGAGGGGAAGGAGGAAGGAGAAGATGAAAAGTCAGAAATTGCTGTGGTCCCTCAGTCCTGTGTGACCTGTGTCTGGCAGAGCTGCTGGTCCTGGCAAGGTCAGGCTCTCCATGTGATGTTCACTGGGCTCTCTCCCACAGTTTACCAAAAAATGCTATCACAAACTAAACATGAAGAGTAGAACTTGCTCCCATCTTTCCAAACCCATTCCAAGCCCATTTGTCCAAAGTCTTTAGTAAACCTGATTATGAACATACCACAATAAAAAAAAATCAAACCTGATTTCTCTTCATAGAAATTAATTCAAATGGAATCAAACAAAAATGTGAAAGTCACACTGGAGATGCTCAGCAGTTTTCTGAGCTGAGTTGTACCTAGCAGAGTAACTTTGAATCTAAGTGAGGATCTGGCTCTTGTATCCAGGTACATGCAGAATACTCACTAATTATGTGTGTATCTCATCAGGTGCCCTGTCCAAGACCCCAGGCAGACTGGAAGCACCTGTGGTTAGTCAGGAAATGAATGACACTATATCCATACATGGGAGAAATCAGCAATCAGAAACAAATGAATTTTTAATATTTGCAAGTGATAGGTGGAATTTTTTCCCCCTTCACTTGAAAATCTGCAGGTTCTGAAATGTAGAGAGGCATCTGGTTTTGGGGGAAACATACTCAAAAGTTTTCTTTGCAAAGGGCCAGAGTAATGGGTGGTCTTCAGACAGCAGCACTATCTATGTTCCTTGCTTATGGGGCACTGAGGAAAAGAGTAATTTATCAGAATTATTATGTGAAGAGAACAACACCAGCACTTTGAGGCAAGGGCTTACTTGAATAAATAACCATGGAAAGAAATATTAATTCTAATGCATTTCCTGTACATGCCATATGGATGCAGGAATATTCATGAAGTGACTCACCTGATCATCCTTATCCCAAATGCCTGAAGAAGTTGTTAGAGAAAAGTAACTTTCTTGTAAAATCAAACAAAAAATCCCCCTAAGAAACAAAACCATCAGAGGCTATGCTAGGCAATTTAAATACTTTTTTTAATCTTAAAAGCATATACCCATCTTATTCCTGGAGGACTTTGCTTTAGATGTTTTTCGTAAAACTCTTCCTAATTAGCATACTGGCTGCCATTGCCCACTCTTTAAATTGCAGAAATCATCTACCTTGTGATTTCTGTCTACAGCTTACTGGAGAAATGTTCCTGGAAATCCCAGCTTTTTATCACTACTTTAAAAACATCACATATATTCAGGGAGGAAAAAACCCACAACCAAACCCATATTTTTTTATGCTGTAGCCTTTTTGAGCTAACTCCTCACTTTTGTCTATGGTAGTGTGTCCCAAGTTGGGAGCAGGGACCTGGAAGGGCTGGCAGATGCTGCTAAAGTTGTGTTATGATATTGCCACTAATCTGTCCCCCAGCTCCAAGTTCTCTGCTTCAAGTCTGGTGTAGTAAAACCATGTAGCAATGAAAACTCTTTCTGTTTCCAAGATGCTCAGGGTTTCACTGTGTTTTGGGTTACAGCTGTAGGCTGATTTCCTTCCCTTCATCACTCACAGATCTGGAACCCTTTTTCTTTCTCATAAATTAACAGGAGATTTGGGAAAATCCAAAGTGCAAACCCACTTCTGCCACGAGCAGCAGCAGGTACCTGACCAGGCTGTTTGTCAGCCCTGTTAAACTCTGTGAGCTCTTCTTCTGACACATTCACTCAATCCTCACCCTATTGATTTAACCTGACAATCCATGGAGGCTCCTCTCTGGAAATCCTGTGAAGAAACTGATGCAAAATGACCTCTCTCTGAAGCCTGTGGAAGAAGTGCTGCTGAGGCAGAATGCCAACCCCCCACAGAATGCTAACCCTGCAGTCTGATTTTAGTGGGGCTGTGCCTGGGGAAATTGGGTGGTCCATCCATCCATCCATGGCTGCCCGGGCGTTCAATCCCATCCCTGCTGTGGCTGCGGGAGCTGCCCTGCCGCCTGCTCTGCTCCCAGGAGAGGGCAGCTCAGCTCCTCTGCAGGGCGAGAATTCCTGCGGGAATTGCCAGCCAGCTTCAGGGTCGGTACCAGCAAGCGGGAGGCGAACTTTGCATGCCGATGGTTGTTGGAAGTGAGGAGCAGGGAAAGAAGGTACATTCCCAGCTGGAACGCAGATTTTTAATTCCCAGCAGGTTGTTCATTTTGCCATCCTCTGTGCTGTGGCTGAGCTCCCTGACTGCCGACTTCCCTCTGGCTTTACAATAGAGATCTCAGCCTCTGTCTTCCATCGTTCTCTGTGATGTCCCTCCTGCCGGAGCCTCCTCATCTCTCTGATCACCCTCATCACCCCTTCCTCATGGCAGGCCGAGGGGAATAGCTTCAAACGGAAAGGAAACAGGTTTAGGTTGGATATTGGGAAGAAGTTTTTTACTGTGAGGGTGCTGAGGCCCTGGCACAGGGTGCCCAGAGAAGCTGTGGCTGCCCCATCCCTGGAAATGTTCAAGGCCAGGTTGGACAAGGCTTGGAGCAACCTGGGATAGTGGAAAGTGTCCTTGCCCATGGGGGAACTGGAGGGTCTTTAAGGTCCTTTTCAGCCCAAACCATTCTACAATTCAAAAACACAGCCTAAAGTCTGGATCTATACAATAGGCTCATGATTTCTGGGAGAAGGTGGAGGAGGCAGCTGTTGGGGTGGATATGATTGTTGCTGCTGCAGAGATCACAGAGAAAAGATGCTACCTGTGGTTTGGGTTCCCCCCCCCCCCCCCCCCACATTCATGAAATTTTCAAAAAAGTAAAAATTGGGGCTTTGGTAACATCAGGACCCAATCTTTCAACACCCACCTGTCTTGACTTTTCAGAACAATGGTATTGTCTTAGATAGCAAAGGTTCTATCATCATCATAGTACGATGATTTCATATTATCAGAGCTTCACACCTTCTTGATACACACAGCTCCTCTCCACACTGACTTCTCCAGGTCCTCACAGTAATCTGACTCTCCTCACGCCTCTTTCCTTACTCTTATATAGCACTAGTTCTTATTGATTACAGGTGTGGCCTGTCAAGATCAGGCCCACCTCCAATCTTCAGCAACTGACCCAGCTGCAACTCATTGGGCTTGCAAGATCACCCTCTACAGAATGGAGGATCAGTAAAGGCCACCAGAAAATGCTGATTGTGTAGTGACCCAGAGGAATGTATGGCAAGATCTTGTTGCAGTTCTTGAAAATTCTTCATTTTCCCACTTGATCTTTCACTGAATGCAAACCAGAGTTTTCTTTAGATTAGAACTGTGAAATAACACATGGTTCTGAAGAACAGTTGCTTTGTTATAGAAAAAACCCATGGGTTTCACTCTGTGAGCTGTCAAAAGAGTGATGATAGTATCTTATGAAATGTAGTTTGTGTTTCATCTCATGTTTGACTACAGAGAATTGTTTGAGCACTGACAAATGGTGTTGAGGGCAACATCATCTCACAGCATTTGAGTTGTGGCTGTGGTCTGCTCTGGGCTTCAGTGTGAGTTACTCAATGATGCACCAGTTTCGCTCTGAGACAAAACATGAATAACACTGAGATCAAAAAGTGGTTTTAAACTGTAAATATTGTTACTATTATTAAAGCATTTTTCTTTTTCTCCTATTTCTCCTGTAGTCTCAGGAAGTCTGAGTAATTGCCATGTGAATCTTTTTTATAACAGGAAAGAAAAGGTTTTGTCTGGATTTTAACAAATACTTATTTTAATTAAGATTTTAAAAAACCCCAAACTGAAATTAATTTGGATCCCATCCTTGATGTAGTCTGGAAAAAAGTCATTTCTAGATTACCCTCTAAAGCCATGCTAGCAGGACTGGACATTGAGCTGTTCTGTGCATTGCCTTCAAATCTCAGTGTTTTATCCTGGGCTGACTTCCCAACTGGTTGTTTTTCAGTAATCTGTATCTCTCATGTTATTTTTCCCCCGAATTATTAATTTATCTCAGAAAACAGAGCCCATTGTGGGTAATCTCAGATAGCTGAGCTCTTCTAGAAGCTGATATGAGATAGGCTGGTTCTCATTGGGTTGCAGAGGGAGAGCAGAGGACCACACATATTCCTTTGACATCAGGAGCAATAATCTGGGTAGCACATAAAGAATTAGCCAAGTCTGAGGCATCTGAGCACAACAGGAATTTTTGCTTTCCATCTGAGATTTTGAGAAAGCAATGATATACTGTTTAAGATGATGAACTTAGGTATTGATTTAGGAATTGCTTCAGCAAGCTCTTATCTTTTCAGCAAGCTCTTATCTTTGATATTATGGTAAACTGTGTTTCAGTGGAAGTAGTCTTATATTGTAACAAAGCAATAAAATTAGGAAGCAAATTTTGGATCATTATGGGTAATAAAAGCTCCTGATCTGTCCAGACTTTCTCTGTTGCAGAAGTCAGGTGGAAATCCAGTTGCACATGCTTCCTGAGGCACCTGGAATTATGTGGGAGCAGAAGGAAACACGGGAAACTGAGGAGATTAGATCTTGGGAACAGTTTGTAGTGAGGCTGTCTGGGGCTGGTTTTTGTTAAAAAAACTTTTTTTAAGAGAAGCTTGCTGTTGTTGGCATGCTGCATGTGCAGTGGGACATGCAGGTGGCAGCAGGCCATTGTAGGAGCTCCTGCAAGTAAAAGATTACAAGGGGAAACTGAGGAATCTGTTAAAATATTTCTGTCTGGCACTCTTCATGCAGCCACCTGGGCACCTGAGCTCTCCCCTCAATAGTGGAGTGCAAGTGCTGGCTCTGTGACCCCAAAGTTGACCCTCATTAGAGGTGCCACCATAACCCTGGCAGCCTGGCACAGTGGTGTGGCAGGAGTACTGAGTGACAGATGAAGTGGGCAATAAACTTTATTCAGAGATTTAAACTGTCACAGTCCTGTCCAGGGAACATTCCAGAAATTTATGATGATAATTTTGTTATTAAAGTAGTAAACTCCACCAAATGCTGAAACACCTCCTGCAACTGAGCCTCCAGACTCTTCCCCAAGGCCATGTAACTCTTAGTTACTTTACACTTGACTGAAATTACTCCAGTTAATATATCTTTGTCCTCTAACCTTTGCCAGAAAGGTCAAAATCATTTGCTAGCAAATGATAAACTCCTTCCCTACCCAAGGACTCTCAGGAGCATAATAATTTCTTCAACTTACAAATATATTTCTTACCAGTCTGGGCAAACCTTGTAAAGGATTTTACCTTCTACCACCTGCTGTGCCTCATATACAATCCATTTCTACAGGGGCTGCTCACGAGCTGAAGAGAGGAAGTCCTGCCACTATTTAAAAATAAATAAGTAAATAAATTCAGTGCAGTTAGATGCATTTCCATCTCCTTCCCTTTAGATGTGCTATAGGCCCTGTCAAATTACACCATGTGAAAGGCCAAGATAAGCAGGTTTCAGTCCTGCACCAGTGACAGGTTTTCTATGCATAAACCCCACTGCTTTGAAGTCCATTATCTTGTAGTTCTGGGTTAGAAAGCTCTTTTCTCTTGGAGATGGGACTCCCTGCACTCCACATCAGCTGGGCTTTTTCTCTCAGCCACAGGAAGGCTCCTCAGCACCAAAGCCAACTTAGTTTTGGGTCATTTGTGAAGATACAATGTGCTCTGAGTCAGATTCAGGGTCACCAAGGTGTGTGGCTTCACTCATGGCAATGTGAGCAGTGACAAGCAGAGCAGCAGCGCTGCAGTGAGCAGCAGGTCAGAGGGGGAGAGCTGGGAATCCTCCCCTGCTGCTGGCCCTGTGGGTGATGCAGAATTTGTTCCCCGTGTGATCTCTCCTCTTGGAGCCCACAGAGGAGCCTGTCTGTGATTTCAGAGGTCAGGGTTAAGATCTTGCACACTTGGGTTACCTCTGAGGGTCACTGGCAGCTTCCCAGGGCAGGTGCTCTGTGCAAAGACAAGGTTCAGCACCTGCCAGCAGTCAGAACTTGGCTGATGGTTGTTGGAAATGCTGCTTGTGTTGGAAATACTGCTGTGCCCTGAGGCGTGAGCAGTGCATGGCTTTGGCTGTAGGTCTGCTGGAGTCAGACTCTCATGTGGATTGAATGTGTAATGTATTCATACACTCAAATGTGGGACACATTTCTTTTGTTTTATTTGTTTTTCAGCTTTTGCTGCAGTAACTTTCTGAAGTCATGCACATACTCCACACAAAGCAAGGAAGAAAATATATCTAATTTGGCTTCCTACAGAAGCTGCACCCTTTTGGCACAGCTTTCATTTACAGCTGCAGTGATAAGCAAGCAATTCATCTTTCAGTGCAAATCAATAGGAGAATCTTGTTTCATCTCCATTTCCTTTCATTTTGTTTTCCTTTGCTCACCGCTCTTTTCCCGCCTGTTGAATCCCTCTGAAGGGAAGCTCAGCCCTGCCAAGAGCTGCCTCTGGCTGATTGAGTCACTCACTCTTCCTCCTGCCAGCTCTGCCCAGCTCCAGGAAGGTTGGAGCACTCAACTGCTGCTCACGTGTGCTTCAGTTTAGTTGGGTGGAGCTGTGTGTAGGAGAGCTCTGTGAAAAGCTCTGACTTATTTCCTGAACTGCTCTGGGCTGGCACACGGAGCTCATGCTCTGGTAGCCCTGCTCTGCACTCTCTGCTCTTTCCTCCGTGGCATCTCTGCTCCTTTGCTGCTTGTGTCAAAGGAATCAGGGAACAAATCCTGTCTGTGGGATCTCTCCCTCCAAGTGAGAGGCTCTGTGTGTGTGTGAGGATGAATAATGGGGATTTTTTTCTATGTTCTAATTTACACATAGAACACAGAGTAGCTTTCAGGGGGTTTGTGGTAGATACTGGTGCTTTGAACACTTCTGGTCAAAGTGTCCTTTCCTGAATGTTTCAGTGGGATTTTGGTGGGGGGTTTTTCCTTGTCCTTTTTCTAAGTATGTTGTTTTCAGCAAAAATTTGAAAACTTTTGATTGGGATATGCTGGCAGAGCAGAAGGGAACATCTCTGAGACATCAGTGGGGAGTCTCTGCCTTCAGTCTCTTGCCTGAGCAAGTGTCCGTGTCCAAAATGCACATGCTTTGGTGAACTGTTACATGGAGCTCTCTAAATACTCTGCAGTGGCCAACAGCTGGGAACTATTACCTCTTTTGCTACCAAAACAGTGGGAGGCAGAGACTCCCCACTGATGTCTCAGAGATGCTCCCTTGGTCATGGAGGAGAATAGTGTCATGAAGTGCAGGACTGCAAAGCCACCAGGATGGCAGCGTGAGCCAGAAGAGTTGTGAACAAAATTTCAACTCCTCTGTTCAAGATGTTCTGCTTCTGCTTAAAATTTTCTTAGGGGTTTAAAATAGTCCTGTCAGTCTTTTCCTAATGGAATCCAGTTGTGGAACCAGCTGTAAACAGGGTTTCCTTTGCATTTCCTTGTGTTAGTGTTCTCCTGTGGATCATTCAAATGAACTTTTGAACTGATGAGCAGAGCTGCTGCTTCTTCCCTTTTGTGGGAAGCACTTCTGGTGGGCAGCCAAAAGAATGGATTTTCCTTTCAGTTTAAATGAACAGCTCTTTTAATGAAGTAACTGAGCTGCAGTTAAACCTGCCACTTGTCAGCCTCATGCTGCTGACATGTAGCATAGGTATAAATTTTATTCCTGTGAGCTTCCAGATGGAGAAACTGTCCAGTGCAGAGAGCATCTCTGTGTCAGTCACATCAGCACTTATAATTGTTTATTAATTCTTTATTGATTAATTGTTTAGCTTTTCACTCAGTGCAGGCAACACTGTAAGTGTCTGCTGAGCCTTTTATCCACAGGTTTGGGGTGTGCTGTACTGAATACAAAGGGACACCTAGGTAGTAAAACATGGGTGTGTTTTAGTAGTTTGTTTGCAATAAAAGTAAAAAAAAAAAACAAATCAGGCAAAATTAGTCTTAGTCCAGCACAGAACAGGGTGTAAACTTGGCCTATCACTGCATAGAATTCAAATATGCAGTTTTTGCTAGAAAAATGGATGCATTGTTTGCTATTTTTAACTCATGGATGTGTGTCAAATTGTTGAGGGAACAATCAAACCCCATGCTGAACCAAAGAGCATAACCAGGAGGGGATAAACAAGCTCTCACTTTTGAAGCTACATGGTGCTGGAACTTGCAAAAACCTGAAGATGTTGTGCTGTTCTACTCATTGCTGTTCCAGCTGCTCCAGCCTCTGGGTTAGGTTCCCACAGGGCCTTTTGAGGGGCTCCTGAATTTGTCTCATGAACATCAGGCAAAGGCAGGAACCCCTGAACCCTTCTAAAACAATGTCTGTGAGAAAGGGAGGTGGCACTGAAGGTGATGCACAGCAAGGGGCTGGGGGAGCCTTTTAGGTCATCTTTGGGCTTTGGGCACTGGCAATGCAGCTTTTAATATATGCTGCACTTCTGAGCCTTAATAATAGTTTTAAAACACTCTCCTGCAATTCTTATATGAATGCAGGGCCTCTAGAAAAAAATCCAGGTGTGAAACTTGAGACAAAGTGTTGGCAATGGGCACTGCTGCTCTTGGTGGGAATACCTCTCACCTGGTGGGGAGGTCTTGCATTGTCACTGTTCCCTGTTTGAGACCAATTACTGCTGGGCACGGAAGAAAGAATATGCAAGAAATCTGTCTAATAACCACTTTTGAGGTGCTTTGTAGGGACTTTTTGTAGCTAGCAGTCTGCTAAACTGTTTACCTCCTAGAGGGATTGCTGCTGAAAGGCCCAATGTAGTTTTAGCTGTAGCTTTTTGCAAATTCCTCTCAAAAAGACCCTCCCTTCTCTTCTCATTGTCACCCCTTTTGTTGCCTCCTTCTTGCTCATTTTTATGGACATAACCTGAATTTTTGTTGGAGCAAGTGAGGTCAAATTCAACCTCACCATCTCTGCTGTGATTTGGGAACTGCTTTTGTGTTCAGGGAGCCATTGTTCTGCAGCCTCAGCTTGGAGAGTTCTCACAAGGATAAGGCTAGCTCATAAAATTAAAATCCATGCAGTCAATTACTGGGATTTTTTTTTTGTTAGTAATTAACTATTTTGACTGACATTCTGTCCAGGTTTTTGGGTAAGGATTTTGCTCTAAGAAAATCAGTCTACACATTTAATAGCTTGGCACTGAGAAAACCTTGAAATATTAAAAAGATTTTTTAATATAGGCTGTAGCATGACTCAAAGCATCAGAGGTTTTTAAAAAAGGTTTAGTGTTTGGTTTTGTGGTCAGAAACTGAGAAGTACTTGGCCAATACAGATGGAGCTCTCCCAAAATCTGTTTACAATTAGGAATACCAGCTCTTGTGCAATCTGACCTTCAGTCCTTTGGTTTAGACTTAAATATCATTTTCCTCAGGCTGAAAGGGCCACTGCAGAAATCTCTTTTGCTGTCAAACACATCCTTTGCTGGACTCACTTGCCAGCAGCAATGACAGGAACTCTTGTTCTCTCTCTGTCTCTGCACAGTAAAGCATATCCTTGTAAAAATCCTTCTAAAACCTGGGATTTTTCTGCCATGCCAAATCCCACCTAGCTGAGGCCAGATTGGATCAAAGTAAATACCAGGTGCAGACTGCAGGACCTCTCAGAGGGCTCTCCTGGCAGCCTGGCTTCAGTGCCCAGCCTCACTTGGTTTGGTGTAAGGGGAAGGCACCAGGAGTGAGTTACTGTGGGTGCACTGGAATTTCTGCTCTTTCCTGGCTGTTGCCATTTCCTCTTCCTTAACCACCTGGAGCTTCAGGTCACACAAGAGGAGCCCTGAGCACATCACATGTGGGAAATGCAAATGGGGGTGATGCAATACTCCCACACTCACACACACAAAATTCAAGCTGTCTCATATATAGCACCCTCTTCTTAAAAATTCCTAAATGTTTGTACCATGGAAATTTGCCTCATTTTAAAAAATTTAACTAAGTGGTTTTTAAGTGCTAAGTGATTCCAGAACCATCACCCAAAAAACTCCAAGCCATTAAGGGAAATTTTTTAGACATTCATCCATATTTATCAAATGCAACCTAAAATTTTGACAGTGGTGGCAGAGAGAAATGTTGAATTGGGCTGTTGTGGGGTCAGGCCATTGTTTAATGGAGATGTGTTTTGTAGCCAAATTCCATTGAGGTGCTCTCCAGATCTGACAGTTACTTAACCCATTGCTCATAATCACACTCACTGTGGTTAGAAAGCAGTCACATTCACTGCCCAGCCACACCTGAAATAACCATGCATGGACATCTGAATTGGTTTTTCTTTCACTGTTTTCAAGAGGATGTGTAGGAGTTACCACTGAGATACAGCAAGTGCCCCTTGAGGAGCAGAGAGTGATCAGAACTCACCTAAAGGGTATTACAAGAAAAAGATCAATTAATTTATTTCCTTAAGAAAGATTCCTGAGTGCTACAGCAAATTTAGAAAATGGAATAAAGAGGAGTTAATAATTTGAAACTGACTCAGTGTTTATCTTGAGAAAATGAATTTTATTAAACTGTGTCAAGGTGGGCAATGGGAGTGGAATCACCTGCTCCTTCTTTAAAATGTTTGGGGTTGTTGATGTTGGGTTTTCTTATTTTATTTTGGGTTTTTTAAAGACAGCATGTGATGTTAGTGCTTTCACAGTGGTGTATAATTGAACTCAGCAGCCAAAGTGAGTCTGGTTTTCAAATGCCCATATCCTTTGTCTTGGATAAAGAGTGAGGACAGCTTTAAACATTCAGTGAATGGCTGGGCTGGGATTTCTGGAGCGTAGGAAGAAAAACCCTTTCAAAAGCTTTATTTAGGTACAAGGCTCAAGGAAGGAGCATCAGTCTCTAACACAAAAGTCATCATTCAAAGTCTGGCTGATGCTTTAACGTATCAGACCAACTTCACTATGCAGAGAACAGTCAGCCCTGTCAATCCAAGCATCAGCTTTAAACATTCCCAATTTTCTGCAAAGAATTGAGACCTCAAATCAAACAAATACACTGTGTTCAGTCTATGAATGCTGATTTCCTTTAAAGATGCAATTACCTGCAGGTGGCTTTCAGTGCCTCCTTGTTTGCCAGCCTGAATCCCAGCAGAAGCACGTGCCTTGAGCTGGACGGGTTCCTTAGCTGGGGAAGGAAATCACATCTTTCCTGCTGGGGAATTTTAGAGACACCAGGGATGCAGGTGGACATCACCTTGGGCAGGCAGCTGAGGGCAGATTTCTGATGGCTGCTCAGGGGTCTCTGGTGACTGCATGTGATCACTGAAGATTTTGCCTTTATATTTATAAAAAGCATAAAGTACGGGTATCTATAATATAAATATGCACAAGGTATTTGTTTGCAGTATAGAGCACACATATAGCAGCCAGCACATTGTCATTCTACAAGGGGAAATTATTTCCTTAAACAATGAAGAAATACTTTAGGTTATTGTTAAACAAAAGAAAGAAAGTTTTCCTGAGCAATTCCAGCATGCCAAACCCACAGCAAGAGTACACTTAGTGCTGAGGAAAGTGTGTGCTGAAAAGACTGAATGACTGAGTGTCAGCATGAAAGAAAAACAGTGGCTGACAGTGAGTGAGTGGGAGACTGGGCTGTCACATCAAGGGGGAAATCAGTGCATGGAAACAGAAATGAAGTAACATTTTACCAGCTGGTTGGATAACTTATAATGATGTTCAGCTTTTGGACACAATGCCTTAAGCAGACTGCTGATGTGAGAGGAGCCCCAGCAAAGATCTGCCAAGTCATATGTATTTTTAGGTGTTCACACACATTTCAGTGGGTGCAGGAAAAGGAGAAGTGGAAAAAAAATACAGTAAAAGGTGCAAGTGCTCTGACACCATGATCTCTGGGAAATGATGCCCTTTAGAGAGGAACAGGACCCAGGAATTATGACAGGACAACCACAATTGCATCTGTACTCAGTCACTGCCCTTGTATAAGATGATTGCTGGCAAAAAGTGAGCAGCTCAAAGCAAAATCTGAATTCTAGAGATTTGCTTCCTCTTGTTATTTTGCTTCCCAAGGACCCAATTATCTGGCTCATGGAGAGAGATGCTTATACATTCACCACGACCAGGTGTGTTTGTGCAGAAGCTGAGCCCCCTCCTCCTGCAGTGATTTTCACCTGCTGGAAAGGAGAGTGCTTTGTGACCTCTCCAAAGGAGAGCTCTGCCAGCCTGATGCTCTTATTTCCTTTGTTTAACAGCTCCATGTGTACCTGCAGGAAGCTCAGCTCATGACTTGTTAGCAGAACACTGGAGATGTTCCTCTCTTGCCCCAGCACTGCTCCAGTCTGGTTGTTCCTTTGGGTTGTGCAGGAGGGCTGGGGCAGGGGCAGCCTGGCCAGCAGCTTCCCTTGCAGCAGTTCAGCTGTATAAAAGAATTTCATGCCTTGGGTTGGGCTCTCAAATAGATGTGGGTGAAACAGAGGTCTGGATTTAGGTTTGGATTAATTTCCTGAATTTCTGAAGAATTCCCAATACTATGGCTGGTCATTTCTCTTACTCTTGCAGGCTTTGGAGGGAGGTGAAAGCCCTGCAGCTCAGTGGTGCAGCTTTTGCTGCTTGGGCACCTCTCTGTGCCTTCAGGCTGGGCAGGAGCTGGCAGCCCCCGTTTCCTCCATCCATCCAAGGAACACGAGTTCACCTTTGGAAAGGTTCACTGCAAATTTTGTAAACCTTTAAAACAAACTGGTCGAATTAAAACTCCCAGTTTAAAATATCTGTGTGCTCCATGTGGGTCCTAAACTGGAAATAAAGCACTGTGTGGGCTTGCTTGCCCTCATCCTTACAATGTTTGTGGAGTTTTTGTATGGCTTTTTTGGCATTTTTTCCCTTGTGTGTTTTTTCCCAACTTTTTAAAACTGTCATTGTGTCCAGAAGTCTCATCTCCAAAGTGTGTTCAGGCTCTGTAGGCTAACAGGTTACTTTAGTCAATGATGCCTATATGACTGTGGTGTTAATCAAATAACATATTTTGAAGTTATGGTGAATTTATTAAGAAACAACATTACCCACCTGAGATATTTGTGGTTGAAGGGTATCACTGCAGACAGAAGGAAAAGTGTGAACTGGCTGCTTAGGCTGATGTTTTCATGCTTTTGCCCTTGGATGTTAGGAGTAAATGCATGTGAGCATTGAGCTGTATAAAACTGAGCTATATTTTATCATCTGAGTCCGTACTTCACTTCCAGTTAGTTTTCTCTATGTGCCTGTTTTGACTGACCTCTTCTTCTTTGCATGAAAAGCACATTAGTAATTTCCATTTCTGACAGCTTGGCTGGTGTGCCCCTGCTGTGGCCTTGCCAGGGTGGATGCACTCCCTGTGCTCCAGGCAGGAGCAGAGCCTTGCCCAGGAGCTCCCCGTGAAACAGAGGAGCTGCTGAGGAAATCATGGAGCTGCTCAGCAGAAAGCCCTCCTTTGCCTCAGTGCTGACTGAAGTGCTAGCTGCATTTGGTGTTAAAGATCACCATCCTGATGGTACATGAAATAGGGGAGGGATAAGAAGTGTTGTTTCTTCTAATCTTTCCCTTTGAAGTATTTGCGAGCGTAAAAATGATCATTTGGGGAAAAAAGCCTGTTTGAAAGGCAAAATGTACAAATGTGGTGCTTTTCAAACCAAATTACTTGGTGTGCTCTTGCAAAACATTGATGAAGTGTCTCTGACATGAGAGAGAATGCAATGGTTTTGAAAGAGTCTGTTTCCTTTTTATCCTACAGAAATATTCTGGATGGATTCCCTGCTGCTGGCTCCTTGTGAAGTGGCAGTCCAGGCTGAGAGAACCTTTATCTCCCTGGTGCTGGAGCCTTTGGTCAGTGCAGGTGGAGAATGATTGCCCAAACTGGCTCCTTCAGCTCCTGGGCATCCTCCTGCCCTTGCCCTGAGCTCACAGAGTGGCCAGGCCAGTGTGGCTCCTGGAACCCCCCTGCCCTCCCTGGTGCCAGGCAGCTGCTCCCTGCAGCTTCTCCTTTGTTTCATACCCAGAGCCACAGAACAGACCTTGGTGTCACATTTAGAACGTTTGAATCCTTTCCACATAAGCACTTGAAGAGCCTGTGAAATAAAATTGCCTTGCATGTGTTCTGAACAAACCAAAACCAGGGATTGCTGAACAAAAAAAGGGGGAGCTGCCCAGTGGGATGGCTGGGCATCGGCCAGGGGTGGGGATTGCATTGGGCACCACTTGTTTGGTGCATTCTTTTGTCAGTATTATTGGTTTTCCTTCCTTTTCTGACCTATTAAACTAGAAAAGTTTTTCGCCTTTTCCCCAATTCTCTCTGTGTTTGGCTGCTGCCAGGTCAAACCACAACATTAATTAGTGCTGTTGCTGAAAAGGCTCCTTCTTAACAACCCTAAAAGTGGTGTGGGACAAAATGCAGACCAGAAAGTTTCTTCTGGAGAAAAGATCAAAAAGTGAATTTTTTTAATGAAACTCATTATTTTTCTTCTGTTTTTTTCCATTTTTTATATGATTTCACAGCCTGCTAATAGCAGCAAAGTTGGCTGTTACATGTCAAATCACGCCAGCATTTCCAATCATCTCCCATGTTGTAATCCCAGCAGTGTATTTCATTTTTATTTACTTTAAACCTTGTAGGCAGATGAACATTACTTTTTATTTTCAGCTCAGAAGAGCTGTTGTACATTACAAAGAAATATTTTTATGCTGTGATTAATGCTGTTATTAGAAAGCAATGCTGTTCCTGCTGTGTCATACAGTCAGGTCAAACAAGAAACATAAACAATTAAATAAAAAAATGTTTCAAATTGCCTCAATCTTAATCTGGGGGGATTGTTTTTTACAATTTTTATTTCAATGTCTTTTACTTTGCAGGGAATTTTGAAAATTAACTGGGTTTTAATTCCAACCAGAAAGACACTCTTTGGACTGAAATCAAAACTGGAAAAACACGTCAGGAAAAGCTGAAACCTCAAGCTCTGTGTGTGATCATAAAACTTTATGCTGCAGCTTCTAATCAGGTGAGACTCCAACTAAAATTGATAGAAATCTTGCCTGTGGAGTTTTGGCCTTGAAAGTGTGCTGTGAACCAAAACAAGGAAGAAAAAAAAAATCAGAGAATCAATGCCAGAAAAACCCCAAGAAAATATTAATGATAGAGGACAACTCATGTCTTAAAAGAGGTAATTCAATATTGAAGAGAATAAAAACTTTAATAGCCTAATTTTACACTAGTAGATGTTGAAATTCTGATGTTTTAGGGCATCAAGAAAGTAACACTGTGGCAATTAAGAGTCCAACCCACAGGGATATGACTTTTAAGAATACTTTCAGGGATCAGTTGTTGAGTTTCCACATTCTGGTGTCCTTTTAAAAGAGCTGCATGATCGGGGGAAGTGTTTTGGGAGCTGATTCTAGCCAAGCTATACTGCACCATAAATTACAATCAGTGGTAATGATATGCTTAGGATATTTATCTAATATTACATCTTGCAACCCAGTATTCTCCTCTGTGCAAAAAGACCCACTGTTCATTGATCAAAGAGTTCTTTGTGTCTTTTGAATCTTCTAAAGAAAGTTGTTTTGGAGTGTTTTGAAATCCATCCATCATGTAGAGATGAGCTTCATGTCCAACCACTTGTTTCAAGTACAGATAACAAAAAAGAGTTAAAACCCCCTTAACCTGCTCTGGACAGAAATGCTCTTCTAGAGCAGCTAATTCCATCAAGTGTCAGCTGACAAATGACCCCATGAGTCAGAGGGATCTATGGAGACATCCGTGTGGAAATTGCAAGAGGATTTATCAGTGATAAAAATCTCCTTATTGTGCAATTCAGAGTTCCCTCTGGGAGTTTGGGAGGAGTTTAGGACGTGTGGAGTTAAACCCTCTGCTCTTCCCTTGCCCCCATGACTCACAGCAAGGCTCAGCTTCCTCTCCTTAAGGCAGGGCTACTCCAAAACACCACAAGGTGACTTGGGATAAAAGAAGTCCAGTGAACTCTATTTTCAAACGACCAGAGGAAATTGGACAATGCAGACTGCATCCCAAATGATTGTTTGTCTAATTTAAGTCTGAATTAAGGAAATCATATGTAAAGGTAAGTTATTAAAAAGCAAGGAAGATAAAGCAAAAGGCAAAATATGCATCTGCAAAAGCTATTCCACTTGTGTGTATAAATCAGGAGACTGTGTGCTCAAGTGGAGAATTAGGCTGAGTTGCCTGCTGTCATGCATTTAAATTAAGCAGGATTCTAATAGCTTTTTTAAAATCTGGCCCTAAGTGTGTTTGGGTGCTTTTTTTTTTTTTTTTTCCTCTCAGGGAAGAGATCACCTAATCAAAACAGTGCTTTGGAAGGAAGAACAATTCAATACTGAGCACGAGTGAGGAGCTCCAGCTCTTGATAAAGACTGCAGTGCTCAGGGAAGATTTGCTGCTGTTGGTAAAAGCCTGAAGAGGCTTTTGCAGCCACACTGGGAGCAGTGAGGAACCATCCCAAGTGCCAATGGGATGAGTGGTGTTTCTGTCCTTGGAGCAGGTGCTGATGGAGGGGCTGCTCTCAGCTTTCCTGCTCTCTCTGCCTTCCCTTGTGCTGCAGCTCTGTGCAGAGGTTTAGTTCCAGGTGAGCCCCTGGCTGTCAGCTCAGCAGTGCTCAGGCACAGGATTTCCCCCTGTTGATGCCCCACTTCCACAAGGGGCTGCACACGGGGCTCTGCAGAATTCCTCTCCTTTGATCTTTTGAACCGCGTTCTAAAACAGGCGCCAGAAATTTCCTAGAAAGTTTTGACCTGATTTCTTGTCCTATGAAAAGAAGGGCTGGTGTTCCAGTCAGCTGCTTGGGGGCAGGGAAGGGAAGAGCCTTTCCCCATGCCTGGAGCAGAGAGGTCATGCTCCAAGCACAGCTCTGGGGCTGGGCTCTCTCATCTGCCCCTTTCCAGCAGTGCTTCTCTAGCTCCACACATCATTTTGCCTCTTTGTCAAAACATCTTTCTCTAAACATGGGCTTTCTGTGTGAGCTGGGCACACAGAGCATGGGCAAAGTATTTCTGGGACAAAGAACCAGAGCCTTTTGCCTGCTATTGTTGTACCCTACAGACAGCTGAAAATCAGAGGGAACACTGCACTGGTCCTGCAGAGATCAGTTGCTAGCGGGGATTTTAAAAGTGAATTCAGTCCAATTGCTGCATTTTTGAGCTTTACAGAATGGCTAATTTCACTCTGCTATTGGGAGATGAGGTTAGGGTTTTTAGTTCTGCAATTAAGAGACCTGAAGTGTCTGCACTGTCTCTGGGAAGGATGTGGCTAAAAAGCAAGACTGAAATTCTCCCTGTATTCTCTTTGCCTGCCCTTTTTTGATCCTAGAATTTACTGTCTGTGTCTGCTGCAGCTGGAGATGCCCTGGCAGCTGGAGAGGCAGAGGATAAAGGGGGGGCAGAGGTGCTGAGCCCCTACTGTCTGCATGTTTGTGAGTGCACCTGGGAGAGAAGCAGGAGTCTGAAAGAGCTGGCCTGGACACTTTGGGTGGTGACTGAAGTGCTGGGCCAGGTGGGACACGGAGGGGAGGCAGCAGAGTGGGGTGGGAGGCAGTCCTGAGAGTCATAACAACTCTCCTAGAGGCCATGGGTGCTTTAGAAAGGGGTGCAATGTGTCCAGGTATTGCTGGCTGAATACTTTAAGCAAATCAGCTCCTGAGCAATCTCCTTTGATTTACCCTGCAGTTTATCTCCTGTGCTGAACTAATCTACTGCACAACTGTATTGTCTACAGCACAGAACACCAGCTGGTAAATCAAACCATTATTTCAACTTCCCTTTATTATTTTTCCTCTTTATTCCTGCTGCCTTTCCCAGTGCTGAGCTGGGAATCTGTGGCCAGGTAAACTGCACCTCTGCTGTGGAATCATCTCTTGGAGCCTGGATGTGTGATCAGCATCTTCAGCCTTTCTCAGCCTCCTGTGTGGCTACACCTATTTATACCCTGTGAGCAGCTTTATATGCTTCATGTGAGGAGTTCAATCTTGCATCATTTGTAGTCCTGTCTAAATTCTGATCTTTACAGCCGCTGCTCTAGAAATGGAAAGATTAATCAAATGCCAGAAGATTACTAGAGCTTCAAACCAGTCAAAATCTGACTGGGAAAACATGTTAATCACTTCTCACTTAGCCTGAGCACATGCTGCACCCTGTATTTCTCCTCCTGCTCTTGTCACTGATGTTCTGTATAATGAGCACCTCTGGCTGACAGATGCAGAAGAAATTATAGTGCTTTTTGCCTTCTTTTTTACCAAATATCTCTGTGTTGGTGCTCCAGATACTCTTCAGACATCCTGCTCCAGCCTACGTAGAGAAAAGGCAAGATCTCCACACCAAAATTCACAGGCAGAAATACAATTGCAGAGAATTATAGAAACACTTGTAAGGTTTATAAAGTACTGCAGAAAAGTAGTAAATAAGTCAAAGAGTAAGGATGAGCTACACTGTTCAACAACTCATTTCTCTTATTTTAGCAATTTGAACATAAAACTGTTTCAGCAATAAGCAAAATTTGTTCCAAGTATTTTAGTATAAATGCATTTACTTTAACAGAAAAAAAACCCCAACCTTGACCTTTATTGCCATTTTGAGCATGTAAATTTAAGAAAGCAGCACTTTTCATACATTTGATTTTTTCAGCAGCACCCAGTGAATTAGTCCTGCTGCAGTTGACAGGATTGCTGCAAAACTGCCCCAGTATGGAGCTGAACTCAGAGAAAATCCTGGTACCCCCTTTGGGCAGCAGAGACACACCAGGGAAGGACAAAGAAGCAGAAGTTTGAGGGGGTTTTTGCTTTTCAGGAACTTGTGCATGTCCCACAGTACCTCAGAGCAGTCCATGCACAGTGCCTGTATCCCAGTGTACATTCAATATACAGATAGATCCTCTCTTCTGGCTTGTGTCTAAAGACACACTTGGCAGGAGGTAAAAGAAGAAAATATATTAGTTAATTCTGCTGGTGTTTCCATCAGGGTAACTGCTGATACAATCAGTGTTGGTTTTCATATTCTTTTTCTGTTTTTAAATTTACAGAATTACTCCATTCCCCAGCACACCTTGTTGGTTTGGTCTGGCAAGAGAAGTTCCTTTCACACAGATCACACACAGCTCAGGTGAGTTTAATGGGCTTCATTCCCTTCTTCACTTTTTGAGTGATTTTATAATGGGAGTTGTTCCCTCTTGTGGTCCTCTAGGACTATTGATATTTCACTGCTGGGAACCAGAGGAGTGTCTATAACTGTGGCTGCAGCTCCTGTAAAACCTGCAGGTTTATACTGTGTGGTGGCTGGACCTGGGAAAATTCTCATTTGGTGATGGGACTGTGTCTAACACCTCTGGATACAATGGTGCTGCCCAAAACTCTCAGAAATACTTGGGCTGACCATTATTATAAATGCATAATGGAATTTCTGTGATTATGTTATCCAAGTAACTGCAAGGAGAAACATTAGAAGGTAAAAATCAGAGAAGTAACAAACAAAAACACATTTTATTATAATAAAACCAGTTTCTCATGCTTTTCTGCTGGAAGAAGGACAGGACTGTGCATGCATAAATCACAGCCTTATAAGTATAAAGTAAGAGTATGAAGAAAACCAAAAATTGGACTTTTTGGAAAAGAGTCTGTAGGATGGAAAAAATATTCATTGACTTACAGGAAACAATAAAATGTCCCAAAGAAAATATAAGATCCAATTGATTTTATGTGCCACTATTTGCAATCTATAAATACCCCCGTGGCAAACTCAGAAGATCTCAGTTTATTTGTGACTGGGAAATGGAGACCAATATAAATACAATGGATTTCACAGTCCCAGGATTTATTGTGTCTCCTTCAGCAATGGGGGTTACACACTGAAACAAAGCTGAGCCATAATGGGAAACCTGTCCTGCTTGGGATTTATGAATTTATAAAGGATATAGCCAGTTTTGCTGTGTGATTCAGCAGTAAATCACTGCCTGTGGCTGCCAGAGCTTGCCTCAAGTGGGAAGGTGCTCATGGAAGGACACAGCACAATTCCCAAGCAGCCACTGGCACCAAATGGGAATAGAGGGAAGAAGGGTGGGCAGAGAACCTGCCCCAAATCCAGAGTGCTCACTGAAGCACAGCAGTAGCCAGCACTGGAGAGATAAAACTTCACAGACAATATTTGGAGAGTTTTTAAATTAGGAAATATTTTCTGTCAGGCTTTTATTTAACTTTGTTTGCCTCACCCTTTCCACACTTTTGCTCGCTGTCTGCCTGTGAGTAGATTAGGACAGAGCACAGTTCCATGCAGGTTTTATTTACCTGCAAATTTAAGCTTCCATTGCTTTATCTCTGTGTTATATGACATACAGTGTTTGATGATGTGCTGCAGCACCTGTGAAAGGTTTTCCTTTTCATAATGGCAGCTGATGTACTCAGTTTTCTAAGGGGGGGTGGGATGTGTGGTGATGGAAAGAGAGGTTTCCATCCCCAGTCTGACTGTGGCAGGAAGGTTCTGCTCTCATCCTTGCAGAGGAGGTGCATGTTGAGAGACAAGTTTGTGAACAGCAGGCACAGTGCTGTGCTGAGGCTCAGATGGGATCAGACTGTATATCAGACTTCAAATGGGGCATAATCAGGTATTGCAGACTGCTGCTCATGCTCCTGGAGGATTGGACTGATTTTCAAATGTAGCAGGCAATCAACTGCCCCTTACTGATTTCAGTGGGAAGTAGTCAGCCCTCAATGCATCAGAAAAATTGGGCTGGTTACCTAGAAACCTGCATATGGTTTTCAAATCTTTACTCTGGGGTTGTTTTGCTTTGGTGTTTTGTTTTAATTGCTGGAGCTAGCCTCTGTATTCCTCTGCTGCATGTGCTTTTCATATGCTTTTGCTTACTGTGCAAGTAGTGGCTTTTTTGGCACACTCAGCCCTGGAAGTGCAGTTGATTAATACATTTTATCTTTTCTAGATCTGTCTTGGAGAAGATCTAAGATTAGATCTAAGAGGAGTAGAGTTTGGATTTGGTAATCAAAAGATGTCTTGCCCTCTCCTCTGTTTCTCCAAATTTTCCAGTTAATTTTGCTGAACTGGGAGTCTTGCTTTGGGTCTCAGCTGACAGAGACCCTCTGCCACTGACACAATTTATAATCACTGATGTTCACAGGTGACAATTCCCTCTCCTCTTTTGGTACAATAGGTCCTCTGCATGTTGTGACTCAGTCTGTAATTCTGTCCCCTCTCATCCCAGGCAAAATGACCTGCAGGAAGGAAGGGGAGAGGGCAGGAACAGTGATCTGTGAGCAAAAGCAGAGTTTCAGCAGAGGAAGGAAAAGTCTCAGCTCTGACAGTCACCATCCCATAGGTGAAGGGCTCTGTGCCTCCTGTCCTCTGCCTCCTCCTCCATAGGAGCAAGACAAAAGGGTGCAAACTTTGCAGCAAAGAAAGTGCAAGGTGGATATTAGGGATGTTTCTTGTCTGTTGGGGCTTGAGAGAGTGCAAAGTGCTGCAGGAAGGTTGTGGAGGTTTTGGAGGAGCAGTTGAACAAGCAGATTTTGGAACCATGGGGTGTTGTTTGAGCCATGACAGACTGAGGACAGTTCCATCCAGGGAACTGCAGATAAGGGAGATCCATGCGGGTGCAGCTCCCATGGGAGGATGTGTGGGTGGGACTGAGCAGAGGCTGAGGAGTGCAGCTCTGGGAGCAGGTCCCTAGAGGAAAGATGGCAGAAGGGGGTGACCACTCCCTTGCAGGTGTGTCTGGAGCTGTGGTGACTGTCACAGCCAGGTGCTGCTTTCCTTCCATCTGACACTGGGAATGTCCTGCTCCTTTGACTGACATGTGTCTAATAATTGACAGGCTGGAAGGAGAGGGAGCATTCAGGGGTGCCTGTCCTGCCTCTGCAATGAGGGGTCCTTGCCTGATCTCATGAGTCCTTTCCCAGCTCTCAGCACCAAGGCAGCAGACTGCCACTGAAACTTGGGAAAGCAGCTGGAGTTTGCAGGTATTTTCAAACCAAAGATCCAAGCAGAGCCCTTATTCCCACAGTAGCTTGGTACATGTTTTTGTAATCAAAACACTGGAACAGGCTCACAAACAGCCCTTCCTGAGGGCTTTGTGGGGGTCAGAGGTCCTGTCCCTCTTCTCTCAGCCTTACAGCTCTCCACAGCTTTCACCAGAGGCTGGGGCTAAGAGTGTTTTTTTGGATAAAACTCCCTATTCCTTATTACTTTAGCAGCTTCCCATGGTGCCAGACAGCAGCATGGGGAATGCCCAGGAGCAGAGCACAAGAGGGATCCCTGCCAGGTCCCCATGTCCCCAGGGCATCTCAGTTGCTTCCAAACCTCTATGCAGAGCCCTGAGCAGAGGTTTTCTGTAGCCATTGTGACAGTAATGCCATGAGAGATGCTGCTGATATCAGTCTGAGACAGGAAGCATGTAAGGAATTAGAAACAGACTCCCCTGAAAGAAGCAGGACAACAGGATATATTACAATATCAGAATGTGCTTGACAGGTGGAATTTATATATCACATAGTGAAAGAAGCTGTTTGGTGAGTGATACATTTCATATTAAAATATATAAATCATTCACTTGGAGAAGAATTGGACTCTGGGCAAGCAGCTTAGCCACTGCATCTGACATGCTGCCTGTTAAAACAGATATATTCATTTCTGAATCTGATAATCATTATCTACTTTTTGCATTTATTCCATGGTAAAATTCAGAGTTAGATGCATAAGTCACAGCATGTGACAATACTCTGTGTCTGTTATTGGTCTGATTGTGTTATTCCAGTGTTGCAGGATAGTTAATAGTCCCTAGTTAATCAGAGTATCTATTGATTAATATATATTCCCATTAAGGTAAATATAAATCATAATAAATTAGATAATATAACCATAATAAACCTGCTGTATCCAGTATGTAACACACTAAATCAAAATTAGCAATTACTAATTGAAATTATATCCCCTAGTATAGCATTATATAAATCAAAGGCATTTCTCTAAAATCCATGCATCATTCAGAAGATTAATCCTCTGGCAACTGGAAATGTTTTTCTCCTCCATTCATTTGGCTAAGCTGGATAATGGTAACAGCCTGGAGGTTAAGCACACAGCACTGTGTCAGAGCTGGCTGCTGCCACAGGTGCCCCCCTTGCCCCTCCCAATGCCCCCACCCCTGTCCCTGGGCATGCCCAGGGCACTGCCCCCACCACCAGCTGCCAGGGCTGAGGGCAGATTGTCTCTGCAATGTGCTTGGAAGGTTTCCACCCTGTGGAAGGATCCTGTTTGGACACAACAAAGGGCACAAAACAAAAGTGCTCACCTGGCAGAAACATCGGGGACTTGGGTGATCCCAAACCCATCACGATTTTCTCTTCCTTCCTGCCTGGAACTGGAAAGACTTGGGAGGGGTGTTTTGAATTTCATCTCCACCATCCCAGGGAGTGAAGGGAGCCCCAAGAGGAGCTGCTGTGCCCTGAGAGGGCAGGGCAGTGACTGAAGAGCTCTGCATTGACCCAGCAGCCTGGCGTGGGCAGCCTGAGTGAGGAGATGCTGCCGGGTCCCTGGAGGGGATCTGGGGAGAAATGCCCTTTGTGAATGATTCTGGAGTGCATTTCTGCAGGGATCACCCCTGCCCTGTCCACAAGGGTCTGGAGAAGCTCCACCCTGCAGTGGGGGAAACACTGATGGCCCAGGGGTGAGCCCAGGGTCAGGAGCAGCAGGTGAGACAGCCCGAGCTGCCTTCACTCGCAGCAGCCTCACAAAATGTCCTCACCACACTCAGAAACCCAAGTGAGCTGACACAAACCTCTCCTGCTTACTTTGCATTTTCAAAGCAGAGGACTGGGCTCCAGTCCAAACCCATAATCCCTGCGAGGGCACGTCACAACAAATAGGAAAGGGATAATTAGAATTTTAAGAAGTGGCTCTCTATAATGCTACCTACTGTTTACTTACCAACAATTTTAAATTTAGCAACTGATGCATTTTTAATACCAATTTAAAAAAACCCTCTAAGAAGCTCATGTTTGCTCATAGTTATGTGTGTTTTTAAAATAACCCCATTTCCCCAGTGGGAGCAGTGTGTGTGCCCGTGTGTGTGTCTGCTCATAAAATGGTACTGAAAAGCATGAGAGCATAGGAATGTGGCTTAGCAGACAATAACTCTGGATTTCATTGTTTCAAGTCTTGTGTTTTTTCTAAAAGTCAAGGAAAGTCCAGTTCACTAAAGAGAACAGAGGAGAATGAGCCATTCCTGGGCTTTCTAGCAGTGTGGGAGAAGATCCTCATAGCAGGTAAATCTAAAAGCAGCATGAGATGGAATGATTCCTTCATTGTGTTTGATCACAGCTGTGTAACTTAGCTAGAGTGGTTTTCTTTTACCCCAGGCAGGACACTGTTTCAGTGGTATCTCACACCACTACATGCTGCCCAGAGACAGTAATTTGACATATTGTTTGGAAAAAACCAGTGCTTAAGCAAGGCAGTACATTTTACATTATTGATTTGTTGTGGCTAATAGAGCTGCATGGATATCCTTATCCATGGGCAAATCTGAGAGTATTAATCTGCTCACACAAAGATTTGTGTTAAAAGCCAACACAGAGAATGTAGCTCAGCTCTTGAGCAATTTTTGATATCTGATCACCACTGAGGCTCCCAGTGCACAAACAGGACCACAAGGCAGGGGCAGGGCAGCCTCTGCTGTGTCCTGCCAGGAAATCAGCCCCTTCTTCCAGCCTTAACACACTGGACCTGGGCACTGCTCTCTGCTTCTTACAGCACTTGCAGGGCCATGGTTTGAGGAGGAAGACAGGGAAATCCTGTGTCAGACAGAAAGGCTGTAAATCATGGGCTAAATTATCCTTGAGCATAAGCTAGCAGGGATGTGGAGCAATTCAGCCTGTCTGACTCAACTTCAGGTATTTAAATCCAGCTCTCCCACCTGTGAGAACACTGCCCTGCAAAGTGTTTGCCCTGCTCTCAGAATTTCTCTGTGCTTCCTCTCTCCTGTGCCAGGGGTGTGGACAGCTCTGCATCCCCTGTGTGGGCATCTCTGGTGTGCCAGAGTTAAGGCTGGGTGGTTTAAGGAGTTGACTTGTGCTAAAGGTAACCCTATTAGACATCATCAGGGTCCAGTCTGCTCATGTGAAAAGCCACACATTGAAACACTGAGTTATGTGCAGAATCTGAAAGCATTGATTTGATTTGTAGTGCTCATGCTTAATAATAATGTGTAATAGGTTCTCACTCTCTGGACAGGGTGAATGGTGAAATGGATTCAGGTCTTTTTATTTTCTTTTTAGCTTGTTATTATCTAGAGGAAAAAAACACTAATTACTAGAAGCTAATAGCTAGTGTGTTACTTATCCTCTTAATTAGTACCCTAGTTATTAAGTGTGGTGATAACCACCAGTTAGAACATATTTGCTTTTTAAGACTTTGTTTATCTGTCTTCCCACTCCCTCTTTTTAATGACACTGATACCAGCAGAGTTGCTGGAAAGGGAATACCAGTAATTTCCCCTTGGGAAGTGACTCATTTTGAGTCTCCTGAGCACTGGTATGATTTTCATTCTGTTGTAAAATGCTTTTCACCTTTGAACTGCTGGCTTGTGTTAGATTCTGATATTAAAAGTGCTAACGTTCAAAGCTGTGAGGATGAACTCAGGGCAGCAGAAAAGGTCACCCCAGCAGCACAGGAGCTCACTCAGCTTCAGCCCTGTGGGGGGCTGGAAGGAACAACAATCCTCAGCTGCCCATCCCAAAATCCCGGGGTGTTCAGTGAAGGATTGCCCACTGTGCCTGCCTGAAGTCATGGTGTCAGGCTGGGATGGGCTGCACTGCCCATCTCCTGCTCTCCATCCTTTGGAGTGCTTTCATCCTTTCTGGGTGCTGCCACCCCCAGTGTCTGCTCTGGGCCCAGCACCCACTGCCACAGCAGGTGTCTGTTCCACTTTCATCCTTGCTCAAGTGAAATGCCAGGCAACTACATGTGAACTCTTAATAAAAGAGTTGTTTAAGTAGAGAATTAAGTGTAAATTCCTGCCAAAAATCCTGTATTGAGGTGATTGGTATAGATGGGCCACTGCCAGAAGTTGTAATAATACAGCATTTTTATGGAGTCTTATTAACTTTTTCCAGGGAGTGGCACATTGGAAGTGACTGAAGGCAGTGATTTAAGACGTGTGGCTGAAGGGAAGAAAGATCTCTTGATTACTGAGCACAGTGTATGGCTGGGCATGAGCTGGAGGTGCTGCAGCACACCAGAAGAAGTGCTCTCCTAGCTGTAAAATCTAATGGAAGGAGCAAGATATCCCTGCTCCTCTGCCCTTGATTCTTGGCAGCTGGGATTACAAAGTGCTGAAGGGATGTGGATTAGGAGAGCTGTGTTAACTGGTGTACAGCACTGCTCCTGTGGCCTCATTAGCATTCACCATGCTGCACGCTGATGTGACATTGTTTCTGCCCCGAGAAGCTTGAAACCCAAAGGCAAAACCCCGTGACCATCTGAAATCTGAACATTTCAAGGAAAGCTCTGAAGAAAGGATTCATGAGACTGTGAGCAAACACATTTCTGCTGCCTTGTCAGGAGCAGGGAGCAGGTGGGGAACAAACAACTGGAGCGGAGGAGAAGAATAGCGAGAGAGTCCCAGTTGTTGTCAGCTTGATTCCAGCCCTGTTCACCCTGACAGAGTCTTTGTCAGGGCAGGCTTTGCTGATTTACACTGATCTAAGGGAGAACATCCTTCATGCTTTTATCCAACACTGCACAGCTTTTATCCAGATGCTGCTGGAGTGGTTTTAACCCCTGGTCCTTTTGCCTTTACGGGTGCACAGGGAAGAACAAGCAGCAGCACAGCCAGGCAGGCTGGGCAGGGAGCTGCTGGTGCTTCTCCATGCAGGAACACACCTGGAAGGGGTGCAGGGGTTCATCTGTGCTCTTGCACACCTGCTGGAGCTGGCCCCAGGTTTTCCTGAGCAGTGATGACCTTCCATGTGAGCAGCTTTTCCTTTGGGCTGTTCTGAGCCACCACGAGTGCTTGGATTGTGCTGTGAAGTGCAGGTTGTCCATCACATGGACATTTTCTTGCTCCCTTCTGATTTTTAGCTGTAAACTCTGTTATTGGCAGTGGAAAATTTTGGGTTTCCTTGAAAGACACTCAGCCTGGGGTGAGTGGGGGTTTCTTAGTGGAAAAAATACAATCAGCACTTTCTGATTCCTATTCTTGGCAGTACTGCAGGAGACAACAGGCTTCAAAAGCAGCTCCCTTTTCTGAGCTGGTTTATAGATGTCTCTGTAGCTACACTCATAGCTTTGCAGCTTCTCTTTTTTTTTTTGCCCTTTTTTTTTTTTTTTTTTTTAAATTATTTTCAGCTTTCTTCTGCTGGAGCAGAAGTGCTGCAGCAAGAGATGGAGAGGAAGGAAAACTCTTTGTCTTGAGGGTTTGGCTCTTGCTGTCAGGGTCCCACCACTTAGATGGGACCCAGCTCTCTGAGCACTGGTCACTTGAGGCTCACCAAGAGTCAGCAAAGTGTTTTGTAAGGTCACCACGTGTCCCAGTGCCAGGTAAATTCCATTTGTCCATCCTGCCTGGGAGGCTGGGCTGCCCTGGAGCCTCCCACATGTCTCTGTTATGAATTCTTATAGACTTCTCCACTCCTCCCTGCAGCAGTCAAGCTTTGGCTTTCAAATCTGATTTTTTTTTTTTTTTTGCATCCATGCAAGGATTTCTGTGCAGTGATCAGAGGAGCTTTCAGCACAGTTTATTTATTATCATGCTCTAATATAACACTTTCTTAAAACATTATGTACACTGGTAGGAAAATGTGTGATCACTTAATATTGCTGTTAGAGCATTTAAAAAAATTTAATGATTACTGGGGTGGGGACTCACAGCACAGTTTGTGTTCATTTTATGGCTTTTTAGCACAAAAAATTGTGTGCAACTGTAAGATGTTGGCTCACACAGAATTAGATGTGCTGAAGCTGCCACCTGATGTTTCCTGATGTTGCCACACTCAAGGCCCCTGTGTGACATCTGTCTCTGAACATTTCTTGTCACAGTCCTTATAAATGGGATCATTTATAGAATATCAGGGATAGAGAATCCTTCCTGGAGTGATCTGCTCAGAGTTGCCTCAGGTTTCATAATTATTCCCAATAATGGCCCATGAACAGGAGAAAGTTGCTGTGTGGAAATGCCAGGAAAGGAATTTCTGGAATGGTGCTGCTCTGTGCATTCAGCATTTCCTGGGAAGGAGCCTCTCTTGGCACAGTTCCCTCTCACAGGGCTCTTGTCCTTACTGCCCACTGGCAGAGGTGATTTCACAGATGTCTGTGCTTTGCACTGGGTTTCTTTCTCTCTGAGCATGAGAGGTGCAAGGAAATAAAAACAAAATTGTTCCAGCAGCAGGAGTCCAGTGAATGGGTAATTGTCACACAATGTAAAGGTGTGTGAAAGAGTGGAGGAAAAAATAATCTAAATGTTCTCCTTCTACTGGGCAAATGTATTATTATTTATGAATAATTTTTGCTGTTGAAGGGAAGTGTAAGATACAATCAGAGAGACCATAAAAATGCAATGTACAAAGTGTTATTTACATTATATTGGAGAAGAAGGAATCACTGGCAGGGAAGAATGCTGGTTTATTTAAATACAAAATCAGGTTATTCAGAACTGCATTCTTATATTAACTGCTGTACAAAATGTAGTCCATAATTCTTCCTGCAGTAGAAATATGAATCCTGGTGAGCCCTGCTAAGACTCTAAGTTCTGTTTGTATCTCCACTCTGTGCTGGTGTCTGGGGTTGGGGCTGTATTCTGCTGCAGCAGGAGCTGAGCAAACCCAGAGCTGAGGGAGAGGCAGTTTTCTGAAAGGTTTGCTGTCCCTGCAAAGGTGGGAGAAGCAGTGAGGCCACAGCAGCCAGCCCTGGACACTGGGGAGCATCCACAGCCCAACCTCCTGGGGCAGGAGCTGGCACTGCCCTTCTTTGCTGTTCTTAAAGAATAAACCCATTTTTAATGACGTTTGCTACTAATTGTCAAAGGTTAATCACTGCACCAAGGCATGAGATTGTCTCTGTAGATTCTCTCTGGGCTGCCAAGCTTGTGGAAGTGGGGTTGTGTTTGGGGTGTTTCCTGCTCTGTTCATCCATTCCTTTCTGGTTACAGTGCCAGAAGCAAGATCTGGAGAGCTCCTTTGCATCTTGGAAGACAAAGAGAGCACAAAAAGGAGAAAAATACCCCATTTCTTCATTCCCAAGATGCACTTGGAGACTGGTGTTGCTGGGCTTTGTAGGTAGATGCCTCACCTGATTTGTAGGATAGCTGATCTGTAAAGAAAGTTTTTTGCCTTTGCTGTTTCAGTCTGTCAGTAGTGGAGCAAGAACAGGCACAAAATGTCATAACCTCAGATCTTTGCACTTCTGTATTTTACCATAAAATTGACTGCTTTCCCAGATTGGAGAGATTGGACTGTGCTGAACAGATATGGGGCAGCCCTGCACATCCATTAAAGAGATGAGCACTCAGAAGGGGGCTGTAGTGCTGGAAATTCTACCCAGAAAAAGATGACTATGGCCTTGAACAACATTTTCCCATCTCTTCCTATTGACAGAAAACCAGCCCAAGCACTGTAAGCATATCAGATCCCTGCCAAGGGAAAAGCATTGCTTGAAATCAGCTCAAACCTGCTCTTTCCACTGGGAAAGGGAACTCCTACATGTTGTCTTAGCTATCATAGGTTCTAGCATCACCATAACACAAGGATTTTCTATTGTCAGAGTTTCTTACCTTCTTGATGTTCCTCACAGGCAGCTCCTCTACACACTGACTGTTCCAGGTCCTGACAGTAATCCGACTCTCCTCACTCCTCTTTCCTTACTCTTATATAGCACTAGTTCTTATTGATTACAGGTGTGGCCTGTTTAGATCAGGCCCACCTCCAGTCTTCAGCAACTGAAACAGCTGTAACTCATTGGGGGACAAGATCACCTCTACACCTCCAGAACTGCAGACTTTGGTGGATGCTTTCTGCTTTTCATGACAAATGACAGCTCCCAAGAAAAGGAAAAAGCCTTGGATTGGAAGTTTGGGTTTTGATAAAGATGCTGAAGTTTTGGTGAGAGCTGGAGGAAGCTTTATGTTCTGACACAGCAGGACAGAAGTACAAGGAGCAACTAAGGACTCTGCAGAATGAGGAACAGCTTTAAAAATGTCCAAAATATTTGTTTCCCTTGACAATCTTCTGCTTCCTCAATCCCTGCCTGGATGTGTTCAGGGGGAAATTCCAGCTGCTGCTCTGGGCTGCCTGCACCCCTCTGTGTATGTGTGCAACCATGCCTGGGAAAAGAATAAAAGGAAAAGCACTTTTGCTTTCCATTTTGAGAGCAGTTCCTCCTTCTGCATAGTGAAATAAAGGAGAGAGATGAAAGGCAGTTCTGTGTCACAACCTCCTGAGCCACAGACAGGAGATGCTCAGACCCTCTGGATGCCCAATTTCCAATGTGAGGCTGAATGTCACAGTCTGCAAATATCTTAAAGAAAGGTCTGGGGAGATGAAGAATCCTGGATTTTATTCACTCAGGAAATGAGATTCTGAGTGGCCCATGTATAAGGGGGCCTGTAATGAAAGGTCTGCACAGAACAAACAGAGCAGTACAACTCCTTTGTACCATCACAGCACCCACACAGAACACAGAGCTTGTGAATCATTGGCACACAGCTATATCCCCAGAATGATGGCTCTGCACAAAGTTTTTCCCTGGGAGAGTAAACACAGGGGATGTGCTATCTGTCAGGGGTAAGAGGGGACAGGCAGGCTCAGAGCTGGAGATCTGGAGCAGCCCCTGTGTGAGCAATGTCTGCAGCCCAGGGAGAAAATGAAACACTGCCAAGTGCTTAACATTCATTTATTTTACTCTAGCATTACTCAGGGAAATATTGTTTGGAAAGCCAATTGTTCAAATGGGTGTGGGTATAAAACCAAAGAAAATGCTGCCCTTGGAGGCAAGGTCATAGTCCTTAGTTTCAGTTAGAAGAAAATAAATAGCAACCATTACTCTGCAGCCTTTTGAGAGCTTTTTGTGGTCTTAAATCCATGAATGACTGTGTGGGGGGAAAAAAGAAGGAAAAGGTAACCTGCTTAAGCTGAAAAGTACTAAGAGGTTTCTCTTCTAATTTTGGCTCAAGACTCCTGCTGAGCCTAAAGTAAACACTGAGGTATTGGAGAAAACCAAATAGGTTGTTTGGGGTTTCTTTTTGCACTCATTGTTTTTATTTTTCATTTTGTCATTTTTAGTTTTTTCTGGGAGCATCTGCTGGTCCCTGCTTATATGACCTATGAGCTGTGGGATTTCTTTTGCTTTTTTAAAGCTCATTTTTTCCAGAGTTGAAAAGGTTCTGGTTCCTTCAGAGACCTTGCTGTGTATTGTTCACAGAATGCACCCAGAACTCCTCAGGCTCAAAAGTTCCAGGACACTCCATAAAGTTCCTTGGAGGAGGTTGCTTGATGGCAGAATGCACAGGAATTAAAGGAGAAAAGGTCTGGGGGATTTGTATGGTTTGAAAAATGGTGTTGGCTTACAACCTCTGGACTTTAGTTTTGAAAAAATCCTTTGAAAATCAAACCAGAACTTGGGGATTTCAATTTAAATCAGCCTGAGAAGCCATGAATTGAGTCATCAGTACTGAAATGTGAGTCACCTGTTTGCCAAAACATGCAAAAATGTCTGTTCTGTGTTAGAGCAGGGATTAACCAACATCAGATCTGAAAAACTGGCAGGTCCTATCAATACTTCCAGACAGCACAAGTGGAGATAAATCCTTACACTGAAACCTGAAAGGAGGAAGTTGAGGCTGCTCCTCATTTTCCCCATGTACCATTCCTTTACTTGCTCTCAAGTAGAATCCTCTTCAGCACAATCAAGCTTTTCAAGTTTTCATTTTTTAGCATTTAATCCACTTTGAAATTTTTCAAGATGGACTTCAAATTGAGTTTGCTTTTGGTATTCTGGGAGCAGCATGAGGAGTTTATATAATATTAAAATAACTATTTAAAATATAACTATTTAAAATAATTGCCAGCTTTTTTACTTTGGAGGCTTTTACAAAAATTCCAAATCACTACTTAAAAGTGCAAATATTTACATTTATAGATGAAAATCTGGCTATAGTTTTTATTTTGCAGACCACGTTTCGGAGCCAAGACATGAAAGAAATGGATTCCTGGGCTGCAGAGTCAGGTTGGTTTATTTCTTGCTAATAAATTCCTAACAGTGTACATATTTACTGAGATCCTCAAAATTAGCCTTTTCTGGAAGGTTTGGAACATGAGCTGTCAGGCTGTGCTTTAGAAATACAGATGTGTGTTCTATTTACCCTCAGTCCAAGCAGATGCTGTGGGTGGGATCCCTGCCCCTGGCAGAGGCCCATTCCAACCCAAATCATTCTGTGATTCTATTCTGAGCTCACAAAATGGCAAATTCTTAACCTTTGTGATTATTTTAGGGCCATATAGTTAATTTGTCACTATTTCTATCCAATTAAGTACAAACTTTTATGCTGAGTGGAATTATAGGGAGGTTCCTTTGTCTTTTATCTTCAGTAACAATGGTGTGTGTGTGTGTGATAGCTCAGCTTGGAGAGTATCTAGATGAGTAAGCAAACCTGTCCTCTTCCTTTTTATAAAATTTCCACCCATCTGACCATTTTTATCTTGGAGAAAATGGGAAGAAAGAGAAACTCTGCCCACTGAGCTTTTGTTGTGCTCAGGGAGTGGGTACATTCAAAGGTGATGAACTAAAAGAAAAAAGCAAAGTCCTGAATTGGATTGCTGGCAGCAGCTCCTCGTGTTTCACTTAAGCCACTTTAGTTAAAATGACTTTCCTTTTTGTTTGCCAGGAAAAGCAAGATGCTTTGTGTAAGTTCATTACCTCTAATAGTTTCTAAGTAGGTGGGTACTGAGCCATGCTCTGTTTTCCATGACCTGGGCTCTGGGATGAGAGCATTGCTGTTCTGAAGTTGCCATCCTGCTCCTGTTTGGGTGCAGAGCACCCAGCACTGTGCTCAGACTTGGGTGCCTTTGCAGCCTCAGCAGCCCCTTTGCTGCCTGAATAGAGCAGAAATGCTTTTTTCTCCCACTTGCTTTTATCCTTTGCTTCTCAGTGTTTTAGGCACAATTGAGATGTTTCTCTCCTGGGTCATGACTGAGGTGAGACTGAAGGCACAAACATGGGCTGTGCTGACCATGCCAGGTGCCCTGCTGCCTGTGGAGGTGTAGGTGGGGGTTTTGCATCTTTTCTATGGCTGCAGTGAACAAAATGCCCAGAGTTATCACCTGCAGGGACTGATATGTCCACAGAACACAAATATTCCTGTTTGTCCCCAGCCTGAGGCTGCCTGCTGGACACCAGGCACTTTGGGATGCTTTTTCACAGGGATTTACTCCACACCAGAGCCAGGTCCTTTCCCTGTAGGCAGGTCAAACCCAGCTGTTGCTAAAGATCTGGGACTTGTCCCAGATTGTCACTAAATCATGGCTTTTCTGAGGAATAAAAGCATCTCCTTGGTTTCCTGGGCCACATCTGGTTTGGGCTGGGTGCAGCCATGCTGGAGGTGCTGCTGTGGGTTCCTGCAGGGCTGTTCCTGGGGAAGCAGTGCCAGAGGCACCTCACTGATCCCAGGGAACCCCCAGGACACAAGGGGGGTCCTGCTGTCATGCACTAATCTCATTTCAGAGCAAAAGAAGTGAGAGGGCAGAGTGTGCCAGGGACTGAGGGAGGGTTAAAGAGCACCCCCTGGAAAGGGGGGTGAGTAACTTGAGGAAGGCACATCCAAGTGCTCTCTTGGGCCAAACAGCAGTGCAGCCCCATCCAGAAACTGTAAATAATATTGCCCCCAGGGTTCTGCTGCTCAAGCAACAGCACAATAAAATCCTTTCTGCAGACCAGGAGCTGGATTTGGATGCTGGTGTTATTGCAATTTCCAGAAAGTTTGAAGTTTAAGGACTGCAAAGAGAGGGAGCTCAGCAGTTTGGCTTCTCCTGGTGCCTGCCCCGAGCCCCCCCAAACTCAGGAGCTGCAGGACTGGGACTGGGAGCCAGAGCAGCCCCAAGCCCTCCCCAGATTACACAGGGGCTAGATTCTTCACATGAAAAACACAACAAAACAAAACCCCACAAAGCAAACCAAGTAAAATCTGCTGCTTTAAGAGCTCTTTCTTCTGTTTCAGCATCCACTGAATGACTAAAATGGACTTTGTAGGCAGACACACGAGGCACACTATGGGTGAGGATTAAGCAAGCCCAGTTTAATCCTACAAGGAGTAATCAAATGTGGAAATACCCTGTCCTTTCCCCCTGGGGGACATTCAGTGAGCAGCAGTGCTCAGAGCAAGCTTTGTTGTTGGCTGGAGCCACCTCCTTGCTGGTTTCCTCATAGTGCTGGAGTTGATGCAACCCTGCCTATTAACTTTTTATTTTATGTTCTGTATATTTTTATTATGGAAGGGAGTAGGGAAACCAGTGTGCTTGGCTAATCAGGTTTATTCATATCCAGCCCTGGTGTTGCCATTATGAGTGGAACACACACAGTAAGGAACTGGGATATTTTGCCTTTTTTTGAGAAAAATACCAGGTATTTAAGGCAAGTCAGTAGGGGGCATGGTGAGCAAATTTTATTTTAAAAATGTCACTCTGTGCTACCTGGAAATTGAAAACATCCGTTCCAGCATTTGGAAATTATTGTCACCTGAAAGCCTTGACCCAAGTTTCACACAGGAGGCAAAGTGAGTAACAGTAACTAAGTGAAAATGAAAAATTAATTGTCTTTTTCTCCCTGGAGAAGAGATCCATTCTGCTGGAGCTGGATAACACTTGTGAGCTACAGAGCTCCTTTTCATTAGAGAAATGAAAGGCTCATCATCCCTAGAGCTCTTAATTAGGCACCTTTTGCCATTCACAAAAATCTGGGTCTCTGCTGCCAAGTCCTATTTGTTTTAAAAATTGATTCATTCGTGTCAGTTCCTTTGTTGGGCAGCAGAAATGGATAAACCAAATGAGTCCAAACACTCTGGAAATTGTCAGAAGTTTAATGTGATCAGCGTGGCCAAGCTCAGAGAACAAGTGTGCAACAATGCTTTGGTGCCAAAGGCTCACAGAGCAATAACAAAAACCATGTTCAAAGCAGAGAGGGCTACAGAGGAGAGGGAAAAAAGTACATATGGAGCATCAGCTCCCTGCAGACCTGTATGGCACTCTTTCATTTCTGGGGGCCATTAATCCACAGGAATCACCTACCAGAGGGTCAAAATGAAAGTGCTTGGGTTTAACAATACTCAGGCTGAATGGTTTGTAGTGCAGGTTTTCTGATGAGGAGTGGCTTAAACCTTTTGTTTAAAGGAGATGGAATTTCTTTTTCAGCACCACCTGAAAAATAACATCTCTTAGGGGTTGAATATAAATTTCAACTGAGATCAGCTGTGTTTTTAAGCCTTCCTTTGAAGCATTTCTCCATATGATAATATTCAATATCTGTTTACAAGACTTTGATTTCATGCAGGAAACAACTGCTTTTGTACAAACATGTAAATGTATGTAAGGATGCAGGTATTTGCATATAAATGTGTCCTCCTCACTGTTTTCTTGTTTAAAAAATCTCAACCAGCCTTGAGACAGGATCAAAACAGTAACCACCACTGGTGGGACCTGCCTGACTGGAGCTCATCAGTGAACCCAAGCAAAGCTGATACAAGTCCCACCATGCAGGAGGCTGAGCCCTCCAAGAATGTGGCTGCTCCTTTCCAGGCTGAGCAGATGCTCCATTTCCTGCAATTTCAAGTTTGGATGATCTGTTCAAGGGGTAGCACTAAATATACAGAGAGTTTTTCTGCAGAATTTGGTGTAAACCCTCCGGTTTTTTTCCAAAACTTATCTTTAAGGCTTAAAGCTACTATAAAATTGTTTTTTTGCATGGTTAGAGGGGCAAAGGGCCCATTGTTAATCAGTGTAGTGCATTTTGGAAGGTGGATACAGGGAAAGGTGAGTATTTATCTTGTGTGGAAGCTGTGCATTCTGGGGAGAAAGAGTTTTAAATAAAGGCCAGCATGATTAGAGGAAAAGGGTAGATATAATTGATTGAAAGTCTTGCAGGAGTAGTTTTCACACTGATTATCTGATTGCCTTTTCAGTAGACACATCTTTCTCTCTAGAAGTGGTGCCAGTTTGAGTCACTGCTTGCTGAGTTTTGTGGCTGCACAGGTGAGCTGTGCTGGGAGAAAGCCCCAGAGAATTTCCTGACATGCACAGGAAGGATTGCAGACCCTGTGTTAGATGCATGATGAATTCTTGCAAGCTTCCTCAGCCAAACTGTGCCAACACTGGTGTCTCAGCTGTCACTGTGGAGGTTTGTCATCTTTTTTCTCAGCCAGTTAGAGAAGCTGCCAACAAAAGTATCAGTGTATTAGAAATAGTTTAAGAAATTATGAAAATGCTCACCTCCTGTATTTCTGTGCCCATTTGTTGTTGCTTCTGGCATTTACATGAGATCCAACACAAATACCTTTTTTAGTTGAGTCCAGTACAGATTTGCTTTTTAGCTCTTTCTCCAAAGATAAGCAGGTCCTACTCCTGTTTTATTGATTGAAAGTTGAAATTTCCATAACCACACAGAGAGTCTTGCTGACAGAGCAGTGTAAGCAAATTGTCTTAGAGTACTCCCTTCCCAGAGGATGGGATGGAAGAGGATTTATGGAAGAGCTTCTCACAAAAGGGAGTTTTGCTCTTTCCCACACATGGAGAGTGCCCAGTTCAGATTGCTGAGTTGGACCATGGCCATTGCCAACAAGGCCTTCTCAAAGGCAGGTGCAGCATTTCATTTTTTGCCCAAGGTTACAGAAGTCCCTGCAGTCTATATTTGCTTACCAACATGAGGGATGATCCATGCACATTCTCTGCATTTGCGTTGCATTAGCTGCAATTTGCAGCTCAAGTTCTTTTGGGTGATGACAGTGAAAACATTAAACACCAGGGGCTGCTGGAGCTGTGCAAAATCCAACAGAGGCACCCCTCTAGACTCTTGACTTAATTATTTGCACTGTAACAATCAGCTTGGGTCTCCACCTGTGGAATGCAGAGTGAAGCTCTGCTCAGAAAAGCTATTTTATCTGATGGTGTAGCAGGGCCTGGCACCCACTGGTGTCAGAATGAAAATGTGGCACGTTGTGTTCAGCCAGACCTGAGATGAATTTTGAAAGCTGCTCAAGCTTGGAAAGCTTTACCTGATTTGGGAGGAGAATGAGCTGCAGAGATTCTCAGCAGCCCCTGCAGATCTCACATGAGTTGAGCAACACAGGATTAACAAATCTTGGGCCTGGGAGAGAAAAGTCATTGGGGAGAATATGAACCAAAGCCTCTTGTTTGTGTCTGGGCAGTGGACAGCTCCAGTAAACCACTGAGTAGCCGCAGAAGAGATGAAAATCTGCAGTTATTTCCTTTTCCAGCAGGTTTGTTTAACCCCTGACAGAATCACTCCTGTAAAGGGAAAGGGTCTGGCCACAGCTTCAGTTTTTGAATTTTAATCAATCATTGAGCAGTTGCCTCAAAGCTGTGTTTCAGCTGACAATAGATCATGATTTGAACCTGTTCTTACCTTTCCACCTGAAATTAGGACACTCAGATTAGCCCTGCTGGTGACTGGGAGAGCCATGGTGAGGCTACACATGAGAAGAATCTGAATTCCAGTTTTCCCTGCTGTGGAGCACTTCCAGAGCTCCAGCACTTGCAAACAGCTGTGTTAACACATCTGGAACTGCTCCTGTGGGGATCCATCCTGTTGGGGAGCCCTCTGCAGCTCTGGGGCTCAGCCAGCCACAAAACCAAGTGAAAGAGCTAATTCCTGGCAGGAGGGCACTGCCACTCGTGCTGCTTTGCTGTGACAAACAGAGGAAGTGGTAACAAATCTCTGTCAAATCTTCCCATTTCACTCAGCTCCAGTAATTATTGTCAGGTCTAATTGCCACCAGCTGGCTGTGTTTTAGTGTAGGACACTATCAAAGACCCCAGAAGCTTCTGTAAATGTACAGGATTTACCTGGAACCTTGGGAAGGCAGAGAACAGCACTGATTGAAACCTCACAGAATCAATTAGGCTGGAAAAGACCTCTGAGATCACTGAGTCCAACCTGTGACCCAACACCACCATTTCAACCAGACCAAATAATGATTCCTGAAACCAGTGGCAGGGAGTTTTGCTGACAGATATTTCAACATTCTAAAACCAGCCACAAATAAAATTGGCAGCACTCAGCTAAATGGGAGCAGGAAGGAAAATGTGTTAGGGAAGGGAAAACAAATGCTCCATTTACATAACAATAAAACTTTATAGATAAAAAAAGAAGCAACCTGACAGTGTGAAATACCTTGCAGTACTGCTTGCTCAGGGCAGCATGATAATGCCTGGCTGAGTAATCTCAGCTGGGAGATGTGATGTGGTGGAGATGCAGAGGATGTGTTTAATCACCCTGTTCTTTGCTAAGTGAGTCAGATAAAAGGCTATGTGAGAACCATAGGCAGAGGAAGGAAGTTATTGTCAGTCCTGGGCACTGAAACTGAATGAGTTTACATTTTTAAAAGTTTCATCATTACAGCCTTCTGGAAGATTCATTGACTCAGGGATCCTAAAACAACAGACAAACAGCCCCATGTTAAAGGACAGCATTGGCCAGGGACGTGCACTCAGACTCTGCAGCTGTGGGAATGTGGCCACAAGATATTGATTTTGTAGAGTCCTGAAATGATTTGGGCCCTCCACCATCTCCATTACTGCTTTAAAACAGAGTGTGAAAGTGCCTGTGTTTGGAAGAAGCAATTCTGTGCCAAATTTCCCTGGCAAAGCCCATCCCTCACTCCAAGAGAGGAGAAGTTGCTGAAGTCACACATGCAGGGAGAGGCAGTGAATTACAGAGGTTTGCAGCCTCGTGTGGAGAGAAAATTGCAGGATTCATAAAGCAGTAGCTGGAGTAAGTGGGTACAGATGCTTCAGAGACCTCTTGTGCAAACAGACACCACCTTAACTCTCAGATTTAGAAGCAGAATTAACTTTGTTTTTCAGCACTGCTCCTCTTAACTGCTTCACTGCCATCACAGATGCTACTGGAACACCTTCTGGGCTGCCTTTTTTGTAGAATTGAGTCCAATATCTCCCCCAAACAAATCCCCTTCAGCAGCTCTCACTGGATCTGGTGCCTGGCCCCTGCTACCTCCTTCTTTAACTTCCAGTCTCTGGCAATTTACTGTTTTCTTAATATTTCACCCTGGACTTATAGGGTAGTACCTAACAGACCTGGCTGTGTGCTCTTGATTTTACACCTTTGTTTTTCAATTTAGACACAGCTGACTCTGGAAGGGATTTGTTACAGCATGAAATACCTGATTCAGCAGAGTAACATCACATGGTGTCATCTTCACTAGCAGAAGTTCCCTGAATTCATTTTGAAGTTTATAAAAGACATCAAGTATCAAAACTTTTACATACCATGATCACTTTTATATACCATGAGGCAGTCAGGATTACTCATGGAGCTTGCAGTTCAGGCAGAATTCATTATATTTTGGGGGGAGATGTATTTTGTACTAGATAAATACTTGACTCTATAGATGATAAAGCCTTTATATTTTTTTTAAGTTCCTTTCTGTATTAGGGATGTTTACATACCTGTCACAGCCTTGCCAACTAGCTCAGTCCTGTCACCCAGGCCTTGTGGACTATTAATGTATAAATAGATTTTTTTTTTTTTATTCTCTTCCCTTCCTTTCTTTTTTTCCTGTTTTTTATTTCTGAAATCACCTGGCCATTTGTCCTGGAGCTGAATGCCTGCCCTGTGCTTCCCTTGCAGAAAATGCACTTTATCAGGTGGCTGTGCCTGTGGAAGCCCCTGGAATGGAGCACCCTGTGAGGCAATCCCCAGCAGGGAGGTGCTGCCAGCAGGACCACCAGTGCCATGGGCAAAGCTCTGTGGAGCAGGACCAGGCAGAGCCAGCTCTGGATGTGCTGTCTGGGAGGGCTTACAGAGGGCACAGCCTGCTGGAGCATTTCTGGCTCTGCCTGGGGAGCTGCAGACAGGACCATGCACAGTGTGCTGCCTGAGCTGGCAGGAGCTGGGGGGAGAAATGCTCTGGGGGGTGAAGCTGGTCACAGACCTACTGAGCAGCACTGGCCATGTCCTCCTGGAGCTGCTGCCCGAGGAGGGACAGGACAAACCCTGCTGCTCACCCCAGCTCCCATCCCATGGACCCTGGGCCTGTTCCTGGCATCTTCTCCCACCAGCCTCAGCCACACAGAGCCCTGGGGCTGCCTCTGCGTGGTGTTCTTCACCCACCATCTCCACCAAGAGCCCCACCAGCCTGAACTTGCTGGAAGAGCTGCTCTGGATGGGTTCTTCTGTGTGGGCAGGGTCTTCTACAGCTCAGCAGTGCAGGAGAACTCCTGCAAGGAGAGCAGGGATGGGATCCCACCAAGCAGGGGCTGTGCAGGGCTTCTACAGCTCAGCAGTGGAGCAGAACTCCAAGGAGAGCAGGGATGGGATCCCACCAAACAGGGGCTGTGCAGGGCTTCTAAAGCTCAGCAGTGCAGGAGAACTCCTGCAAGGAGAGCAGGGATGGGATCCCACCAAGCAGGGGCTGTGCAGGACTTCTACAGCTCAGCAGTGGAGCAGAACTCCAAGGAGAGCAGGGATGGGAGCCCAGCAAGCAGAGGCTGTGCAGGGCTTCTAAAGCTCAGCAGTGCAGGAGAACTCCTGCAAGGAGAGCAGGGATGGGAGCCCAGCAAGCAGAGGCTGCTGTAAGCAGGGTCTGAGGAGCAGCACAAGGAGGTGGAGGAGGTGAGTCAGTGTGTGCACTGTGGTTTTGTTGGTAAGAAAGCTTGTGGCACTCTGAATGCATCTTTCAGTTTTCTGAACGTGCTTTTGATTTGTACAAACTAAATCAAAGGGCTTCCTTCTCAGAAGGAAGAGGCAGCTCTGTTCAAGCTCTTCCCCTGACCTGAATTCCTGGTTGAAAAAGAAACCAGTTTCTTAGCTGAAAAGTGTCAAAGGATACTACAATTAAATTATTTTTTATTTTCACCTATCAAAGAAAATTAAGTGAGAGGGATTAAGTGGATAAATGTATCAAGTAAAACCTGCAGTGAAAACAATATACTCCCTTTCTACAACTGTAAACAATTACTGCCATGTGATTTGGAAACTGTCAATTAGCTCTGAGCAGTGAATCAGAGCTGCTTTCTGGTGTAATGAAAACAGAGCATCTCCCCATCACATCACTATAGATTGCATTAACCTTAATGACTCCTGGAAGGCTAAACCTTGTCTTGCCAGGCAGATTGAACACTGTGCCTTGTAAGCTTTGCCTTTAACTTATCTTTGTAAAACTCCCATTGATTCTACTCTAATTTAAACTAGAAATACAGAAATTGTCAGGTCTGAACAGACCACTGGTGCAACTAATTTGATTTTTTGTTGCTAACTGCAACCAGTGATGGATGGACTCAGGGAAAAGAAGAATGATTCATTCCCTGCCCCCTCCTCTTTTCTCTTTCCACTTGTACCCTTTCCCTAATTCGTTTAATTAAGTGTGGTGTGATTTCTTTACCCCCAGTTGATGACAAGTTTGTGTACTGAAATGGAAATATTAACAGATCTTGTGTCTTCAAACTCTCCAGTATTATTAGAGATATTATTCTTGCTAGTGTAAATGTCAAATCCCAGTTTGGAAATAATTCTTTCTGTTTCTCCTGTATTAAATGGATTATTCTAAGAAGTTTCCAAATCCATTGCCAGGAACCTTCTTTTTAAAAATCATTGAATGCTTCCTTTCAGTGGGAGAAAATGTAAATAGGACCACGTTACTCCATGAGCACCACCATCTGCCACATCTCCTGTCTCATTATTCATCCCTGGCTAAAGTTTATTTGGTGAATTGAGAGGAGTTCCTCTTAGACTTATCCCAGTGTAACAAAATCCAACCCTCTTTCTTCCACTTACAGGGAATCTCTCTCTTCATGATGCACTTAAACAAAATTGCTGACTCTTCATGAGGAGAAAAACATAAGCTGATGTCTCAGCTAGAATAATGTCTTCTTGGTCTAATGACTGCTGTATCTTTAATGTTTGCTTTCTCCAAAATATCTCCTAAGTTCCTATAATAAAGTGATTTTTCTGTGGCCGTTGCTCAGCACTTTAAAATTGGGCCCACAGGGGTTCCAAGCTCAGGATTTGGAAATGAAGGTACCAGAAGTTAATTACTTTTTGTACAAAAATAGGGTGTGATTTCAACTTCTGAGATATGTGACCTCTACTCAGCTCATGCCAGGCCAGGCTTTCTCTTACCTGAATCTCTACCACAGATCAGAACAGTTCACCTGTGAACACAGCAAAGCCACTGCTGCTGCCAACCTCGTTGCTGCACAAATTATTTCCAAAGCTCTGTTGCTGTGGTTTAGAGAATGTGAATTATCAGCTTTATTTGTTCCTCTCATTAGGACAAAAACCATCTGCTTGTGAATTAGAAAAAAATCCAGGCATATTTGAGTCCTGATGACAACAAACACCACTGTCTGCTACAGTGCAGACGAGGAGGCTGTAGTTGAATTGAAGAGGGAAAAGAGTCCTTCAAGCTGGGAATTTAGCTGGGAATCTCTGAGAACAGCATTTCCCTGCTCAGGTGTGAAGATGGAGCATCTGCTGGCATCTTGCCACCCAGCTTTGCAAACCCAGCTATGTTTGAAGAGCAGCTCCACTGCAGGCAATGTACTATGATATTTTTATAATTCAAATATAACTACTTTTTCCTATCTTTATTCCTTGCATTGGTACGTGCAAAATCATTCAAGTGGGAAACTAAAGTAAGCAAGTAAGGATGAAGCAGTAAGGAAGTTAACTTGACAACTCCCAAATCAAACAGAGAAAATATTTAAAAGCTGAGCACCCTCAGTATTGTGACAGAGGAAGGGGAAACATCACAAAGACCACACTTGTGGGAACCTGTGCAAGATTTTATGGACTTTCAGAGTCACTGATAACTGCAGGACCTAGAATCTGAATAACAAGTGAATTTATGGAAAAATTATGAAATACTGGAGGCCCAAATTGTTGGTAAAGCTTCTCTTACTAACAACTATTAAAAGTAATTAAAATAAATCAGGAGGTAAAGGCAGAGGGTTTCACTAACTAGAGAGCCTTGTATTTGAAATTGAGCCTGTATTTGCAGCAGAGGTGTGTGCACACAGGATTGAATGGCCCAGTGGTTCCTAATCCACGTCTCAAACAGCAGCAGAAAGCCTTTTCCTGCAGAAATCTCCTTTGCAGCTGCACTGTCAGGGGCTCACCCTCCCCATCAGGTGCAGTGAGCACTTCTGAGCTGGTGTCTTGTTTGGAATGGCCACCATTCCCATAAACTCACTGTGCTCAGTCAGCACCCAGGAATCTGGACGGGGCACTGAATGCATGTGGATGATTTTGCACAGTAGAGGAGCTGCTCAGCTTTTGTATCAGCCAAGGAGTGCTGAGCAGTGGCCTATGTAGCTTGGAGAAAAAGGGAGAGGAGGTGCTAATGAATACCAAATTTATAATAACCTCATTAATTTAGAGCCACCAGAGCTGCTCAGACACAGTGTTGGTAGCAGAGCTTTGCAGCTGTCAGGTTTGATCCATGTATTTCTTTCCAGCCTCTCAGTCCTGATCCTCTCCCCTTCATGCAGTAAATCAAACAGGACACACCTGAACTTCTACAGGTTTCCAGATGTTTCTTTTATTGGGAGGCAGTAGCTTGCAAAGGGCAGAGGAGTTTTGGCTGTCTGCATTCACTCAGAAGAGCAGGAGGGGGCTGTGTGAGGACAGGTCCCACCAGGTGGGCACTGGGGAGCAGCAGAGCACAGCTGGGCCAGGGGTCCCCTCCTGCAGGGACTGTCTGGGCTTTGGGCACCAGCACTGCCCAGGTGGGCTCAAAGCCCCGTGGCAGAGCAGCTGTTCTGTTATCAGAGCCAGCCAGTTGGAGAGCTCAGGTACTGCAGCCATGCCCTGTGTGCATCACTGGGCTCCTTCTGGCTTTGCTTTCCCAACAAGTCAGGTCTCAGTGCTCTAAAATGTCACTGTTGTCACCACCAAGTGCATGGTGGCTGAACTGCCACTTGAGCAAGCAAAGAGGACCCTGTTGTTTAAAGAGGTCTCTTTCCTAGGGTACCTCCAGGCCTGTTTGCCTCTTCCACCCAACATCTAGTGAAGGAATCTAAAGAAAGAAAATGCATTTCACACTCTTCCACCTCCATTTCTTTGTCCTGTTTATCCTTCTCAAAATCACATTTTTAAGCTTATAAACTGTCTGTATCAAGTAGTCTATCCAAGTGGCAAATTTCTGAGGGCATTTAGAAAGCTGAGGATGGGAACAGCTGCATTCAGTAACTCCCAAACTTTTAATTCTGAATAAACCAGGTGGGGTTTACAAAGGCTTTGTGTTTAGAGGAAGGGGAGAACATAGAAAACATGCCAAGGGCTCTGCACCTTGCATTGCCATTGCACATGATGCTGTTTGCAAATTTGTCTCCAAAACCAGAACCTTCCAGACTGAGGAGCAAAGGAAGGACAGCATGGATTGCTCCTCACTCCTGGCTGCATCTGCATCCCTGCCCTGGTGCCAGAGGGAGACCCTTCCTCCAGGGAAGCCAGGAGGGACCCTGCAAACCTCCTGCCTTGGAGGATGGAGCAGGAGCTGTGTCTGGCAGAAGGGAATCCCTGCTGAGCTGCTCAGCTGAGCCTGCCCCAGCTCTGTGCTTTCCTGGGCTGCTGCAGGTCCACCCTGCTGAGCCCAGCCCAGGACAGCCCAGGCTGCAGGCAGGCACTGCTGATGCCAGCTGGGCTCTCCCCCTTCCCTCAGCTAAAGCTGCTTCTCCCTTTGGCAGCCTCACTACAAAACTACTCACTGAATATCTCAGTCTGCTCAGCTGCAGTGTGTTTGAGCTCACATTTTCTGTTAAAAATGCCTGATTGGTTACCTAAAATAACAAAATATTGCTCTCATTTGTGAAGGCTGAGACTGCTGAAGCAGAGGCTTGGATTACTACTGAAAACTGTGTAACAGACTTTTTGTAGAGAGTTTGTGTCATATGCTGTAATTTATTAGTCTCCCAAGGTATGCAAAATTGTTCTGTGACTATTCAGTAGCCATAAAATATATGAAGAAATGCAGCTACCCCAAATTTCTGAGATTTCTTTTGTGTATAAAAGTATTGCCATTTCTAAAATGTTTATGTGGCTCTAGGACATTTATTTGCAAGACACAGACTGCTTTAGTAGTACCCAGAGTACCTTAACCTTGGCTGGACTTGACTCCAGGTGCCTCTGTAACACAGAACTACAATCAAATGAAGCCCTGACTTCAGTAATTGAATTTTAGCTGCCAAATTTTATGAAGGAAACAAATTTCAGTTACACCTGTGTATTTGCCAAAGATGAATTTTCAGTTGTTAAATGTAAGTGTTCATAGACAAGCCTGTGCACTCAACCAGAGAGAGAAGAGAATCAATATCACCCCTGAGCAGCAGCTCAAATTTCAAATATTCACAGCTTGTAAAGTCGAACTTGTGAAGTTTAATTGACCAGGAATAATTTGAGGACAGTGATCTGTATGAGCTTCATAGGCAGAATGCAACTGAGTTATTCACTGGAAATTATTTACTCCACTTTAGAAATTATGGGGCACATGAAATGGGGCTGTGCATTTGCTGGAATCTGAACTTTAATTTGCCCATGAGCACTGCATGATCCTCAGCAGAAAAGGAACAGCAATTAGGAGCTTGTTTTCATGTAATTCCCTCCCACCACTGCTCTTGTGAGTAACCTGGCTATCAATGAGCACATCCCTCCTGCCACAGCCCCACAGAGCTGAAGCTGTGAAGGAGAAGATTAACAAGGGATCCGTGATCTCTTTTGCTTCTGTGACTTTGAAGTTCAGAGCAGAATTAACCTGTGATTCTTCCCTCTGCTGCTCTGCAGTGACCAGTGAACTAAATGCCAATTTTTCTTCCCCAGCTGCCAGGGAATATTTACTGGAGTTTTTCCTGTAGAGCCTTGTCCCTTTGGCAGAGCTGAGAGTTTGGCTCATCCAATTTCAGTGTCTCTTTTGTAACCCATGGCAATGCTTTGCTCCTCTCTGCTGTGGTTTAATATTACATGGGAAAGGCAGGCAGGAAACAGGGGCTGCTGGGGAAAGTGCTTCTGGGGAAATGGGATAATCTACAAGCTCCCAAAAATTGTGAGCAGTGTACTCAGGGACATGGAAGTTCAGCTGAATGAGTTTTGAGAGGAAGAAAGGTAAAAGTGAACAGAATTGGGAACTTAAGGAACACTTCAGTTATTTTTTTATAAACTTAAATCTTGGCATAATTCTGAAATTGCACATTGTTTAGGAGTATTATGTTAGGAATATTCTGTGTTGGCAGAAGTAAAGTTGTTTGGAGGAGTCTGTCATGACTTAGAGGATTCCATGTGAAATACTGTGATCTTTCATGCATGTAATCCATCCTCCTCTCCTGGGGTCCAGCTGACCACTTCTGCAAGGCTGTGAAATTAATCCCCAGCCAGGCCCCTGCCGGAGCCAACACTCCAGGCTGGGCTGGAGACATCCAGTCACAGAGCTGTTGTTGTGTTTGCAAATCTGGCATCCCAAATTAAAGTGTCTCTGTACTCTTAAGCTGCAGATACCAGCAGCTGGTGAGGCTGATACCCTGTAAGGTGTCTGTGAACTGGTTAGGGAGCCCAAAGTCCAAAACCCTATGAAATGGAGCCCATTCTGCTCTGGCCTCACCTCACAGCCAGGTGTAGGTGCAGTTAATGTATAGATGCATCCTGGCTAGAGAACAGACACAGAGGGCAGTGACACTGCTGGAGAAAATGTCACAACCAGACTCCAGGGTTTAGATTTTACAGGTGGGCAGTGGGGGCAGAGATCTTTCCTTTTCAAAGGTAAAAATGAAAACTGAGGACGTAGCAGTTTCTTTCTTATGTTTTGATCTTTAGGATTTAAGTAGGTAAAAGGTTTGTGCCCATTAACAGGGTGAACTCAGGGATCCCTAATTAGGAGTTAGGATGCAGGGGTTCCCTGCCAAGGACATGGCATCCCCCCCACGGTGTTCAGCTTCCACCTGATGAATGTTAAGAACCTCTTCATGTTAGAAATCTTAATTGCTGTGTTGGAGAGCAGGTGCTGCAGGCTGGGGTGGGAGTGCTGAGCCCAGCTGCCTGTGCTGGGCTGACCCTGGAGCTGGCTCCCTGCTCACCTCTCTGCTCAGCATTTCAGGCTGCATCACCCTCTGTCAGACACCTCCTGTGTCAGGTTGCCTGCAGGTACAAGCCAAGCAACTGCTGGAAATGATGAGGAATCTTTTGTGCTTTGCCCTATTTTTAAGCCCCTTTGTCACTTACTTGTACACAGCCTGAGTATTTGAGCAATACAGGTTGGGGGCTTTTCTGCTTTACTCCAACTTGTTTGAAGGATTGTCAGAGTTTGTTCCCTTTTGAAATTCTTATGCAGACTGCACAGATCAAGTTCTATGGTGTAAACCCCCCTGAGAAGTCACCATTTCCATTTTGAGCTCTGCCTCACATCCCTTTGGCCAGATTGACCTCATCTGTGCAGATTTAAAATCCTAAGCAGCACAGCCCACTCAAATCAACACACCTGGTGAGTCTGGGCAGAATTACAACACTGGCCTGTATAGCAGTGGTCAAGCAAAAGGTCTGCAGGGTGATCTACAGAGAGCTTGTCTGAAGGAAATAATGCTTAGGGGTTTTTTTATTTTACAGGATGATCCTCCCTGGTTTGCAGTTCTTGGCAGCCTTATGCTGCACATTGAGTGAGGGTCCTTCACCAGCTTTAGATGCTTCTGTCTCAAGAAAACTGATTGGCAGGGGCATGTTTTTTGCTTGTCACTCCAGGTAAGATGACTCCATTGACTTCTGTAGTTCACTGACTGAGAAACCAACTACCCAAACGTTTAGGGGTGTTGAGATTACTGGCAATGTGAAGGGAGACAAATCAAGGCAGATTTTTATGGTTTTTGTACAGCTCAGTTTCTTTGCAGCATTTCTTCCCCGCTGTTCTTTGGTTTTCTTTCCTTCTGGAGAGGACAGAGCTGTGTTCCTTGATGCTGGCCTTCCTTCCAGCAGGTCCCAGCAGAAGAGCTGCTGTGGCTGGTGCCTGTTTGGGCAGGTGCAGCCCCGTGCCCACAGCCAGGCTGGGCTTGCTCAGGTGCCATGTTTGCCCTGGCTGTCGAGGAGAGCTGAGTGATGCACGCTCAGCAGTGGCAACAGAGCTCACACATGTGCTCCATTGTGCTCCAGTACCTCTGTTTCCATGGCTACCACAGAAATTGCAGGTTTGCTGTACAAATTAGTAGGAGAGAGTCAGAACACCAGCCCATGTGCTGCAGCTGCCTGATGCTCGCTCCCCTCTGCGGGGCTCAGCCCTGCTGCTCTCTGTCAGGGCTGCAATGCTGGGCTCCAGCAGGTGCAGCAGGCACTGCTGGGCTCCTCTGGGCAAATTGGGTGCACACACCAGCCTGGCCCTGCTGTGGCTCTGAGCTGTCAGGTTTTTGAGCAGGGGAGAGGATCAGCATTTTGATGTGCAGCCAAGGGGCCTGGGGGAAGTGTCCTCCCTGGTGGTTGGGTTTTGTGCCCCTCCTCAGGTGTAAAGCAACTGAGTAAAGGCACATTCAGCATGTGACTGTAGAGCTGTATGCAGAAAGGCTGCAGGGAGAACATAAACCCAGACAGAATAGGTAACACAAAGCCCATCCAGACCAGCACCTGTCACAACTGGAGACTGACAGCAGGGTCCACAGGGAGGATTACAGGGATGCAGAAGCATTGGAAATACTCTCCCTGTGCCCAAGTAGCTGCAGCTCTGCTTTCCTGAGTCAGAGATGGTATCAGTGTCTTTATTTGCCTAGTGAATTTTTTTTCTATTAATTTGCCTAGTTGTGTTTGAGCTCACATCCAATTTAGCCTGTGCAACAGCTCAGCAACAGGCTCCAGAGCTGAGCTGTGCACTGGATGACCAAACCCCCTGCAAGCATATTCTCCCAGCATCAGCAGTCCTAGTTCAATTGTTTGTAATCATTTAACAAGCAGAAGTCATTCCATAACTATGATTATTGCCCATCTCCTTGTGTTTTCCACTTCTAGGGAATACTTCCTGGGAGGGTTGGTGACCAGAGCAGCTCATGGCTGTCAGGATTCAGATGCATTGTGGATGTACCTGTTCCTGGTACATCCCAGTATCTGGATTGTCCCTGAGCACTGAGCTGGCACAATCTGCCAGAATACAAATATTTCTTTCTTTACTTGTAGCTGTAAAAGCAAATCCCATCTCTCTGTGCTGACTCAGCTGCCTGAGGGCTCTGCCAAACTCCTTCCTTGGGACCAGCCCACCCCTGGCATCACCTGGTCAGGGGGGTTAAGAATTCTTTGAGGTGAAAGGTGTCCTGGATGGGACAGCTCTGGTGCTCATACCAGGTTGTCCTGTTGGTGCTACTCTTAGAAGGTTCCAGAGGGAGGAAATTTTGGCAGTCACTGGAGGAGATTTGTCCCATTGCAGCCTCTGAGGTAAGGTGGTCACAAAGACCTCTCAGAGCAAGCTGCTGGCAGTGGGTGCATCATGCCTGGCACACAAGGAATGTTTGTCTGGTGATAATCAGACCAATAGGATGTGGCATTGCACTGCAGTGTGTTATTGCAGTTATTAAATAGCTTTCCCAAGGATTATAGAAAGGCTGTTTTTCAGTAATCTGTTCCTTGATGCCACCTTGAGAAAGAGCTCATGAGGATTTTTAAAAGGTCTGTTAGCAACATTCCACTTTGGGTAAGTATTGTGGTTGAATTCAAATCATGAATAAAATATGAAATAGATTAAGAAAGATGAGTGGAGTGTTGAAAGAAGATCCAAAATCTGTTTTGGCTAATGCTCATAGCATTAATTTTCTAGAACTGCTTTCTTCACACACTACTGACTGAAAGTGCTTCATCCATTCAAATATCTGCACTGCCACAGATAAGTTTCTTCTACATTTTTATCTTTCACCAACTTGAAATTGAAAGGAAGTGACCATAGAGGATGGCTTCTCAGATACAAAATTCTAGCATTTTAAGAAATTTGACTCTGCCCTGTGAAGTCACACAGCACATGTTTGAGATGGTTGAAGATTTTGTCTCCAGATTAGAATAAATTACGTTAGCAATGTGGCAATTTTCATGTTTTCTTCTTTTCTTGGTAGGTCTTTGTGTGTCTTTGCAATATTTCATACTTAAAAATTTATTTTGAGAGAAATTTTGACTTGGATCACTTGCATTATCCTGTAAGTAACATAATTTCAGTTTTATTGTCAGGAATATTTTCTTTCAGCCCTTATGATAGTGTTCTTTGGGGATTTACCTAATTTTGTGTATTCTGACTAAATCTGCTGAAACAATACCATGGACTGTTTCTAGCAGTTTCACAATATGAAACACTGACCTTGCTAAGAGCCAAAAATATCCTTTCTTTATTTTCCAAGACTAAGAACACCACCAGATTCACTCACTAACATTACTGCTGCCTCCCCTAATAAGGTATTTGTGAATTTGTCCTCCAGGTTTAATGGAGGACAGTGCTAGCAATCTGGACAATTTGGAAACATCACTCATTGTAAAAAGCCTATTTACATACATTAAGGATGCCTTGCTAAAGTTTAACAAGTAGACCTCCCTGAGCAGTCCAGCAGCACTGAACCTCTGAGGGACCCACACAGCACTCAGCTTGTCTTTGCTGCCTGGGGAGGTGAATTATGCAGCTGAGTCAGCTAATCACCACTGCAAGGAAAACACATCCACATGTTTATTGTAAAGCACCAAGATCCTTGGACAGAGACATTTACCATCACTGCAGAAAATAATAAGCCATCAGGTCAGGAAAATACTTCATTTTCCTCCAATAATCAGTCTCTGGCCTGCAGCAAATGCTGTGAACAGAGACAGGGCAAGCATGCAGTGATCCTCCCCAAACACCCTCCCAGTCTGCAATCCTCTGCAGCATCATTCCTAAACCCATGGCTGTGCCTGTTTTGAAGATCCTTTCTCCCATTAATCTGCCCAGGAAGTTGTATCTCCCCACATTCTTGTATTTACACTTCATGTGGCAAGGATCTTCTTCCAGCTTATCCTACTTGCCTGCCTGAAGCATCAGTTCCAGGAGAGGGTTTATGTGATGGAAGGTGTAGAGCAGCTCTTGTGGAACATCTTGGGCTGCTGCAGAAATGGGATGTCCACACATCCAAGCCTTACAAGCAGGAGTAACTCATGTTCACTGAACAAAGAGTAGCTGGGAAGCAAAAAATAAGGTTTTGGATGAGGTCTAGTTTCACATTTTCTCTCTGCTGTGTGTTTGCAGCTTAGGCTGCTTTAAAAAAACATAGGTGCATTTTTGGTCCTGTTTGAAACAACTGAGCCTCCTTTGAGAAATGATGTGACTGTTCAGGTAGGGCTGGACAGAGAACAGTGCATAAGGACACCCAGAACAGCTTTAAAATCCAGGTGTGCTTCCATTTGTCCTGCTGTGGGACTGATCCACAACTGTCTGCAAACTCCTTCCTCAACACTTGGAGTGTCCCTGCAGTTGTCACTCTGCAAGACAAGTCCTACCCCACCACTCTTGCCTGTTGATCCCTGTTTTAATTGATCAGTGTTACATCTGCCCTGTTCTGTACTCTGATTAAATTAGAATCCCATTAAGCACAGTTGGCTGTCAGGCAAAGGAAATGTCTGATCTTATTTTCAGTCTAAGGCATGCCCTCTGCACTCCCACACACCAGAACATTTCCAAGGGATGATAAGGCTGCAGTTTTGATAGGAATCCTGCATTTCTCCAAGGACTTGTTGAAAATGTGGCAGCTTAGTAGTTGAATTGTTGATTGTTGAGTAGAAAGGCTCCTTTACACACAAATCATTGCACTGTGCCACTCAACAATCCCAAAGAGCTGCCCACTCTTCCAGGGAGATCCTTCACAGCATCAGCCACTCTCCAGTGGTGCCACAGCAGCAGGACCTGGGCAAAACCACCCCTTGAATCCATTAAAACAGTCACACAGATGGGAGCTGTGTCCCATCTCATGGCAAAGAACAAACCTACTTTGGCATTCCTTGGAGAAGGACTGACAAAACCTGAACTGAAGGTGCTTTGTATTTTTCTCTTTCTGTTGGAAAAGCAGGGTGTCAGTAGAGCATTTGTGTCAAGGGCCATGTGCTGAGTATTCCCTGTGACATTTCTAACAAAGCCCACCAGAACCTGCCACAGTGTCCAGGGCATTCCTGACATGTGTCACCCCTGCCTGTGCTCCTGCTCCTGGAGGGGTTACAAGCCCTTGTTCATCAAGTGCTGTTTACTTTGAGTGCAGCAAGAGCTGTTGTTTCAGCAGCCTGGTCTAGTGAAAGTGTCCCTGTCCATGGTAGGGAATCAGAACTGGAGGGTCTAAAAAGGTCCCTTCCATCCCAGGCCATTGTGGGATTAGTGTTGAGAATGTTTGGCAAATCATCAAAATCTCATTTTACTTGCTATTTTGTGCATATTTGGTATTTCCCTTTAAAAGGCAGCCTGTCTTCTGCAATCTTCCCTTCAAATCAGGTTGCTTAACAGCTTAAAGTCTTTAAAACAGTGTGTGCCCATTTTGTTCTCTTGGATCATTCTATGCCTTCTGCTAAGCAGTAATAAAACAAAATGAAAAGACAAGATTTTGTTTTAAATATTCACTCCTTAACTGTGCATCCTATGGGCTGGCCTCAGTTAATCTCTGGATTTCAGTGTAAAATATGATGGCATTTATCTGCAAAACTTATTTGTACTGCACAACACTCTCACTTGAGAAAAATCCCCAGACCAAACCCTTTTTGTACCAGGCACATTCATTTTCTACTATCAAAGAAAAGAAAATCTCGAGACCACTAAGCAGCTGCAACCTTTTCTATAGACCTGATTTCTGTGATATTGGCTGAACTGTGCATTGCACTTTATAGGAATAGAAGGAAATCCCTGCTCTAAAGCAGGAGTCTGTGCTGCCTGTAAATGTCAGTCAGCCCTTCAGACCAGAAATTAATTGTGCCCCCACCACGAGAAAACGAGCAGGTCAAAGCACCTCCAGTGCTGTGCCCTGGCAGGTTGTTGGGTTTTCATCTCAGGAAATCCAGCTTCAAATGCCACCTGACCTACCTTAGCTGGTCACTCAGGAGCATGTATGTAACAGACACAAAAAGTTAATAAAAATACATCAGGCACCCACCCCCTGACAGCTATTTAATTACCAGTCATTTGCTGCTCACACAGAGGAGCAGTGTGGTGTCCTCTTGGGTGCTTCATTAGCACCATCCAATTTTGGCTATGTCAAGGTTTATTTTCTGGTCAGTCCTTTAAGAATAGAAAAATCAAATATAATAAAAATACAACCTGTAGCATTGTAACTGTCAGGGTAGCAACTATTGCTGGGCTGGAATCAGACCTTCCAGCCTGGTTTTCATGTGTTTATAGTTTCTTTTGTTGTTTCAAACTATTTTGATGCTAAGAAGGGAGTGTTAAAAAAAGAAAAATCAAACTGTGTTGTCTTTCAAGAGAGTGTTGTGCCCAGGGCTTTGAGATGCTCTGTCATGACAGACCTGCAGGGAACCCCAGTCTTGCTCAAAGAATTCATCCCTCTCCTTTCTTCCACAGCCCTGCTCACCAATTTATGGGGTCCCTCAGTCAGCCCAAAGGTTAGTGAGCACTGAGGAGCATTACAAAAAGTGTTTGCAGCTGATTTAAGGGCATCAGCTGTTATGCTGTGCTTCCTTCTCCTCCCTAAATTTAGGGTTCCATTCTATACAGTGGAGTTTAAATAACCAGAAACTGTTCTGTGTTCAGAAAGGATGAAATGAAAGTGAGGGACTCCTTAGGAAAATCTCATTGCAGCATGGAGCAGATTCTCAGGCTGCTTCTGCCATTAGATTCTTTGGTTCTCCTTGCTCAGCATGATAATTGCAGTAGCTCCTGGATTTATGTACTGGAGGAGGATTAACACATGCACATCACTATCTTTCTGCAGATGCAATTTATGTTTCTTTTCCTCCTGCTGCTGCTCCCATCTATTGATTTCCAGCTGCTACCTTTCTACCTAAGCCTTGGTGCAGAGGGAGATTTAGTCAAACACAAGGACCCCACTGGATCCTTGGGATTGGCTCAAGGTGCTTTAAATTCCCTCAGCCACAGGACTGTGGGTCTGTGCTGGAGCCACAACCATCTCATCACTCATTCCACCTGGCCAGCCTTGTTCTTGTCAGGGACACTGAGTTACAATGGCAGCCCCAGCAGACTGGGCCCCTGAGCTCTGGCCTGGAGCTGTTCCCAGCTGCCAGTTTAGGGTAAGTTTTCCTGGGAAGAAACAGAGTGGGTTTTGGGGTTTTTTTATGATATGTGTGTGTGCCACTGCAGTGCCTGCTAACTACTATGAGCTCCTAATTTTTTTCAAGTTTTATAGAATATTGACCCTTTATTTCTGTGGTATGGAATATTTTACTAGGTAATGCTGTGTGCTGTCAGCCAGTCCAGGTCACCAACAGCTTCAGCTGGCTTTACTCTCTTTTACCTTGCTGTGTTTCCAGCCAAGCCCTGTGAATAATCTTGGCATTTTGCTGTGGTCCAAGCTCAGACTTTGCCCCTACATGCAGAAGCTTTGCTGCCAGTGCTGTCAGTGCTTTTGGGTTTTTCTTTCCAGAGGCTCTGTGAGAAGTTTCAGGGCTCTCCTGAGCTGCTGGAGAAGGCTCAGGTAGGTGTTCCTTTCTGCTGCTGCTCCCATTCCCAAGCTTGCTGAAGGACTGATCCCTGCTGAGGCCCCAAGTGAAGGAGAAGCTTTCAGCTGAGCTGGCTGCAGCACACAGGAGGTGTCCTTGGGGAAATGCCCATGCCTGGATGCCCCCTGCTCTGTGGGAATGCTGCTGTGCACGAGCTGCTGGGGCCTCTCAAGCCCTCTTGAGCCAGGCCAGAAGGGCACAGCACAGACAATGCTGTGGCACTGCTGCTGCCATGCTTCTCTGCTCCTTGGTTTTAGTGGAATTCCCTCAACAGAGCTATTCTTCAGCTGCTTATTCCCTCGTCTTGTTTAATTCTGTTCTGTGAGTCTTCTGGACCCAGTGCTGATCTGCATGCATGGCAGTAATTAAATAGGGATCATGAAGTAACTTTATTTGTATAATCTAGAGAATCAGTATTCAGAAGCATTTTTTTACCCTGCTTTTTTATTAAGAATATGGGCTCATCTAAGAAAAGTGTTTGTGGGAAGACTTTTAAGTATAATTTTGTGGCTCTGATTCTGATTAAACCTAGAGATCTGGACCAACCTCCTGAATAACCAGCTGCTAGTATTTAAGGTGAAAGTCTTGGGTTCAATTTCCTCTTTAAGATCAGCAGACCAGGAACTTGGATTCAAAGCAAATTCCAAAATACAAATCCTTATCTTGCCTTATTTCATACTCTCACAAACCAAGCCTCATCTTTCCACAGCTTTTAAAGAAAAGCTTTGCTTGACCTAAAAATCAGCCTTACACAGCTCCAAGAACCAGGTTGAAAAGTTAATTGCACCTTTACAATCCAGTGTTGTATTATTGATTAGAACACTTATTTAAAAAATGGACTTTTTTACGTACTTCCAAGCTTTATTGCCCAGATGGTGAGATTGCTTTCTAAAATCCCTAACCTTGAACTCCACTCATCAGTATAAATTCATTATCTGAGTTAATCTTGCTGTGTAGCAAATAAGAAACAAGTCTACCCAGTGTTATATTCCTAGAAGCATTTCCAGTCTCACTTTGGCAAAACACTGTGGCCTTAAAGGGCTTGAAATTGCGTTGGAATCTTTTACAGCTGAGATGGGAAGAACACAATCTGTAATACTTTTCATTTGCTGTATCTACTAAAGGGTTCTGTACCTGAGGTTATTGCTGGCATCTCTATACTAAAGCAGCAGAGTATGTATCACCTTAGAGATGTAATTAGTGACCTGCCCTTGTTTTTCATCTTTCATGATAAAGACAAATTGTAACTTTCTTTCCTATCTCTTTTCCCAAATTCAACCTGGCAGGCAAAGATTAACAACAGGAAATAACACCAAGTGCTTTCCCTGGGGATTCCTGTGCCTGGGCTCCTGGCTTACAGTCTCTTTCTCCTGCTTTAAGGTCTGATTGAAAAAAGTCATTTATTGGTAGTTTGTTAAATTTAGGAAGTAGAAGAATACAAGGTGTGAAGGAAAAGTATCCAAAGGAAGCCATTAAATTTCACTGATTTCAGAAGCCAAAGCATCTTTTTGAGATATTTGCTGTGTTGTGGCCATTGTGGAGGAGACAAACACTTTAGTTAGGCCAGCTGTCAGGTTTAGTGGGGCTCAGCAGTGTATTGCCATCCCTGCTCAGCAGCATAATGGTGACTCAGCTACAGATCATGTGTAAATGGTGCCTTGCTCCAGTGGTTCCTTCACCCCTACAGACGTCACCATCTCTCAGGGCCTGGTGTGTTACCTTAACATTTACCACAGCCAGTTCTACTAATTGCATAACAATTAGCACAAGGATGTTAGCACAACTTCCAAGAGTGAGTTTGACACTCTGAGAAACAGACATGGTAACCCTCTGCATCCCAGCTACTCTTCTTCCTTCCCACTAAATGACTTCAGAGCCAAAAAATATTCAAGTGAGCTCTTTATCAGGGTGGTGACAAAACTGCCACAATGACATATTCTTGGTTGTGAAGGCAAGCAAACAAATACAAGTGCTTTCCAGAAATCCATCTGCTTGGTGACTGTGACAGAGCCTCCAAAAGCAGACAGCATCATTCCCCCCAGCCTTCATCCACAAGAAATACAGCATCTCTCAAAGGGCCATTCCTAAGCAAGCACAGGCAACTCTGTAACATCAGTCAAAATTACCTCCTTCTAGAACAGTCATGAATATGAAATTAAGCTCTAAAATGAATGTATGGCAGCTGCCCCTCCTTGCTAAGTGTTGTTGTCTTAGATAACTCAAGTTCTATCATCATCATAGTACAAGGATTTCATATTATCAGAGCTTCTTACCTTCTTGATGTTCCTCACAGGCAGCTCCTCTACACACTGACTTCTCCAGGTCCTCACAGTAATCTGACTCTCCTCACTCCTCTTTCCTTACTCTTATATAGCACTAGTTCTTATTGATTACAGGTGTGGCCTGTTTAGATCAGGGCCACCTCCAATCTTCAGCAACTGAAACAGCTGCAACTCACTGGGGACAAGATCACCCTCTACAAAGTGCAATGAGCTTTCCCTCTGTATGGAGTCTCTTTGGGTGCAACACATTTGTTGCAGTGGTTTGGTGGTGTTAGTACTGAGGAGTCAGCACAGGTCAGTGGGCAAACTGAGTTGTCATCTGTGTGCCTGAAACAGAATTGTTCACTCTGTGCTCACCCCCAGGGGAGCCAGAACCACGTTCTGAGCCCAGCCCATGCTCTCTTGCACAGCAAAGGGGCTCTCTGGGTGCTGTATGACCCCTCCTCCCTGGGAGCAGCCACTGTTCCTTGGCTTGTCCAACACTTGTAGAACCACTTTGCACAGCGAAAGGATTTTTTTTTTCACTTTTATGCTCTCTAACAGACATGAAAAGTGATTTCTGAGATTAATGCAGTATAAAATTTTAACTCACTTTGTATAACTTCCCTCTTTTTAGACAGGAAGGGTTTTTTCCTCATCTATATTATGACACACTTTGGCAAAAGCAATCTTACTCTTTTTATCTTTGGCAGCTTGGGATGGGCATAATATTTACAAATGATGCCATGAACAAGTTATGCAAATCACCCAGATGAGAACCAGTAAGCTTTTATATCTTGCCAAACAATGGTGTATTGTAGAAATGCCACATTTAACAGTCAATTTGAGAAATGTTTTAGAGACTTTAAAATATTAGTGCCCTATTTTTCATATTGCTCAACATATATAACAGGATTTGTTAGTGCCATGAGTCCAAAAATATAAACCTTTGGAATATGACAGAAAAAATAACCATAATAGATTTTAAAAACCTAAGTGACTTTGAAAAGCCTCCTGGAAGTTCATAACACTGTCAATTTTTTAAAGATCTTGTCTAAAATTGAAAACCTGTATGACTGCAGAGAGGCAATCTGTGCCTTTCTAACTAGTATAAAAATACCATTTCTTAGTGCATGTAAATGAGCCATTATAAAATAAATCAGCAAAAAAGTAATGGATTCTCTTAATGTATGGAGCTCTCCAAAGGGCTCATCTACACTGCAGAATTCACAAGTGCCTGAGCTGAGCTAAGGATCAGAGACTGCATGGCCACATTAACTGATCTTGAACGTTGTTCCACAATCCCTTTGGCAGTGTGCTGGAGGTTTCTTTTTTAGGAGGTTCTGGCTACTCAGAGTGGGGTTCCTGGGAGTCACAAATCCCAAGGAGATGTGCAAGACCCCCCCCTTTCCTAACTCAGTGTGGGGCTGCTAGTGAAAAATGAGCTGAACCAATTCAGCCTGTCAGCTTCTATGCCATACCCAGCTCATTGTTAAATGATTTATCTAAATTTGAAGACATTATTGAATTATTTGTAAGCTTTAATTTTTTTTCATGTTAAAAGGGGCATGTGGATTCTTGGGTTGAAAAATAGCAGAAGTTTTCCCTTGGAAAGGAAATGGCCAGACACAGTAGTAACCCACACAACTTTCCTCCCCAAGTGAATCAAAGGAACATCTTGGGGGGGAATAAGGAGCAAGTATCCCAGCAGTAAATTTGTGAGAACTACAAAATGATAACTGTTTAAAATGTGTTATTGAGGGTTTTTTCCCAAGCTAAAATGTTTTCATGCCATATTGCATCTGAAATCCTTACAACAGCTTTCCACCTTCCCTGTAAAGACCTGGGAGAAAGGGCTTATTCTTCCAAAGCTCTTCTAAATCTCCATCTCCCTGCCTGACTTTATTTAAAAGGTTACAGAGCTCCAGTGCCTCTTTCCTGGTGTTTTACTGGTGTTTGTGTGCTGTGCCCAGTGCCCTGGCTTTGCAGAAGGCTGGTGGTGGGTGGCTTTTTTGGTGAACTGTTTCCTGCTGGACAAGGGCAAGCTGGGGCTTTTCTAACCTTGGTTTCCCACTAAGTCCTTTTATTAAAGACTCACAACAATTATTTTTGATTGAGGCTGTGACAGAAGCACCTGGGCTGGATAAAGCCAGGCCAGGCCCTGCCAGGGAGGACAAGGGGGGACATTTCAGAGGTAAAAATAAATGCACAGGGTGAAGTGTGAGGTAGGGACAGGGGTAACTGAGTCCTGTGGGGTGCATTGCTGTACAAACCCTGTGTAGTACAATTAAATATTGTACATCCTTGTACCTTGAGGAGCCACAGGGCCTCTGGAGCTGAGCCTTCTGCTCTTTTCCACATTTCTAAAATATTCTCCTACAGTGCTGCAGAGAGTGTTGGGTGTTCCCAATCCTGCTGAGACCCCCCCCTTCTGCCACACCTGTGCCATCACTTTGTGTCTTAGGCCCAAGTGTTGGGGCTCAGTGGGAATTTTACCCCTCTGTGAAGCATCCCACAAGTTTTTTGCCTTGAGAAATAACCCTTACACTGAGTTGTGCTGGCAGTGTAGGGTTGTGAGCTATTTCACCAGTGCTGTGGCATGTGCAATATATATTGTGCATGTTGCAGCAACAGGAGGGATGATGAATGGGTTATGTGTGCCCTCCTTTCTGCTTCTGTTGATAAGTGACTGATAAACTGACAAATAGCTGGATTAAGTAAACAGAGCCTACATAACTCATTCAAAGGGAATAACTGTTTACAAATTATCAATTGTTATCTGCACGGTTTTGAGTTAGGGATGATGGATTCTGTTCCTGTGTAGAAATAATGGGCTGGTGATGTGTATCAGGTATGTGAGCAGTAAAATTGGCCATCTGACAGTGCTCATCCTCAGGACAGGGACTGGCAAGAAAGTAAAATAAGAAATGTTGCCTGGACAAAGTAGAGCAATTTTTGTCTCAGGCAAAGAACAGGAATCTGAAAACAATACAGGCTTCAGGATTTGGCTCCTAAATACAATCAGAATCATTTTTAGGCTCGTTTAGAAGCTACTGTAACTAGTTACTACTCAAGGACCAATTTCCATCTCATTCCCATGAGCAGTGTTTGCAGAAAATGCAGAATGCATCTCTTTTACTAGAACAGGAAGAACTGCCTGCTAATATAATGCCACTTCATTTCATAATTCACTGTAGGATGAGAATGGGATTTCGGAGCTGCTGATGTTTTAATCTCATGTTTCCTTGTCCAAAGTAAAAATCTGTGCATGAACCGTGTCAAGTTAAACAGATTTAGTTCCTCGATGGCTGTGTTGTATTTCTAGCCCGTGTTAAGGTGGGGGAGTGTGCTCAGCTCTCTATGATCAAGTGCTTGCTTTTAATTTAGTGAGTCGTCCCTGCAGCATCCTGATAACAAAATGCGGCTTCAGATTGCTGAGATAACCCTGAGTGCCGATTGCACATCAGAGAGAAAATATCTTGGCTCGCAAGAGGCTGGATTGATCCACGGGAAAGAGGTTCCGAGTGGGGCTGGGAGTGCTGGCACATCCCGAGGGAGCGAGGCTCCCTCTGGCCGGAGCTGTGCTGGGGCTGGGGCAGAGCTGCCAGCGGGGACTTCAGGGGATGCCCGGGAGCTCCGGGCCTGGGTGCGCTCCCTCCGGGGGTTTGGCACCCTCTGCTGTCCAAAAAACCCCAAAACACCCCGGCAATCGGACAAGAGCAAATCAAACTCTTGACTGAATAATTTCGGTGACCAGCCCCCCACACTCTTTCTTGCTGCAGCAAGTAGTGAATGTCCACCAAAAAAAAAAAAAAAAAAAAAGTGGGGGGAGGAAAAAAAAATTCTTGCTTCACAATGGTAATTGCACAATTGCATTGGCTCTGTTTCCCATAAATGAGGTGACCAGGTCTTGGCTCCTGAATCCACTGCAAGGCTTCCTGACCATCCAGGCTGGATGCAAATACAGCACAAAGACTGATGCTGGAGGAGTCTCAGATATGCTGAGGGAGGCTTTTCCTGCCTCAGCAAGGGCTCTGCACAATTATCACGAGTCAGAGCCACCCTAGCACAGTGGAAATGAAGCAGGTTCCTACCTAACATCTGGCATGGCTGTTCTTGCTACACGAGCATCTTGTGCTGCAGCTGAGAGTGCTGAAAATTGCCTATGACACCTTATGCATGTTTTAGCTATTTAGTTAAATGTTTATTCACTCCAGGTTTTTTTTTTTGGAAGCAATTAACAAATGCTTTCCTTGACAGAGACACACAGAGCTTTGCTCCTGCAACAGAAACATGGGACACCTGGCTCTGCAGGAAGGGGAATTCAAACCTGGGAGCTCTGGAAAACAGGAGGCCTGTTTCTATTGTGTGATTACCTCCACTGAATACCTCCTAAATTTGATTGGCAAGGTAAGAAATATTCTGTAGAGTAGGCATGGGAGCCTGCAAGGAAACAGCTCCTGTTTGTCCCTTCTGTATTTCACATTTTGGATCTGTGCTTGCACACTGTATTCAAGCTAAAAAATAGGAATTCATTCCCCAGATCTGCAAAGCACAAGGTGCCAGTTTTGCCTTAACAGGACACCAGAAAACCAAAGCTGCACTTCCCACCAGAGGCCCTTCAATGGCTTTGATTGTTAAATGGTTTCAGTTACATCTTTATGAATTTTCAGTTTTCTGTGGCTTCAAGTATGAAATCCACGGCAAAAGCAGGACAAAGCACTGTTCTTCTGAGGGCACAGATCCTGACAGGCATTGCTGCATTCCTTCCTGGCTTAGCTGCAGTTCTGAGCCACCTTCCTCATGCTAATCTGGGCTCCAGAAGACCCCCAGAGTCCAGGGCAACAAGCACAAGTGCCTGTGTGGGGCACATGCCATGGTTTTGTCCAGGGTGGGCAGTGCCTCAGCCCTCACCCTGTGTGCCTGGATCTGGGGGGGCTCTGGGTGCAAGTTCAGTTTCCCTGCAGGAGCTCCTGTGCCTGCTGATGTCCACTACACCCCCAGGGGAAAGTCATCCAGAGAGTGCAGCTCTAGGGTAAATTGCCACTTGTTTCTCTTGCTTCACTTCACTCCAGCAGGCTCGATGCTGCCTCCTTAACAAAGGATTAAATCCTTCAATGGATTTACTAATCAACTGCTTTTCTTTCCATACCCTCTCTGCTTCTCCTCACATCTTCTCGGACCTGGGAGGATAACTAAAGGCTCAGAATGCTCACACTCATTTCTGTTATAAGAAGAAGAAAATACACTGATTCTAAGAAATTCCACTTTGGGAAATAGCTTTGGTTTTTCTGCTGCAAGAGCCATGGTGTTCTAAATAGGCTGCAGCTCTTCACATTCAGTCTCAATAGAAAATAAAATGGAGGAAGTGCAGAAGGCAGCACTGGCATGATTTGCATACAGTCTTTGAAAACAAGCCTCAGATAGAGGCAACTGAAAACCAGCTTTATGTCAGGCTCTTGCTGCAACAGTGCTCAAGTCAAAGAAAGAAAAGCTGACCTTGTGACAAAATAACCCTCACTCTGGTGTAGATCTGAACCCAACAAAAAAAGATAAGACACAGTTTTTTAAAGAGGACACAGAATTAGAAACTTGAGTGGTGGGAAAACAGTAAATAAAACCCAGAATCCTTATTTGAGATCTCCAGTGAGTGGAAGCCAGGGTACCTAGTGCTGCCTGTGCATAGGGCAGTCTGCTGCTGAGCTATATATTCAACCACAGATTGGTTTCCCCAAGCATCAGCCAAGACATTGTTTTTATTGATTTATTTTGCTATCTCCCCACTGCAGTGATAGGATGACAAAAGAACCACCTGTGGGTATCCTAATATATCTAATGCCAGCAGATTTTCAGGTTGAATAAAAACAATAAATCTTTCCAGGCACAAAGGGGAAACTGTGAGGTGAGTTAATTTGGGAAACTAAAGAGGATGATTTAGGAATATTGGGTTTGTTAGAATGGATCAGACCAGTCCTCCTGGTTTACTGTCTTCTCCTCAGAGATAGTTCCTTAGAGGTGACACAAAAGAACACAAAATAAGCCCCAAAATAGTCAAGTGCTCAATGACACTTCCAGGGACTGGCCTGCTTTCTGACAGTGCAGCAATAATTGTTACACCAGTGAGCAAGAGCTCTGACTCTCACTGTGTTATGCACATTACAAGTGCTCCAAAAATTGGGTAGAATTTCCTAAGGAACCCAGGCATAATCAGCTCGTGGCTGTGCTGATCACTGCATCCCTTGTGGGACACAGCCTGGATTTTCCCTAGGGCAGTACAGTTGGATTTGTTGTACAACTTCCTCTTAAATTAAGGGAGAAAATGAATAAACATGTAAACCTGTTCAGCCACGTAATATATTCACAAATCAAGGCTAAAGCAGTAGTTAGTCAAAGATGGTGTTGAGTCTAGCACACCAGAAAACAAAGTTCTCTTTCTCCTCTGTTCTTCCAGTGGGGTTTCCTGTCTCCTCACCTCCATGAACAGGCTGAACTTGTCTTGTGGGGTGCTCCTAAAAATACACATTAAGCCTTCATGGTAACACAAGGTTTCTTGGATACCATCTATTTCAAAACAGTAATTTTACACTCTCTTGAGCTTTCTGCTGGTTAAAGCTTCCAGAGTAACACATCCCTGATTCTACACCACTCTGCTTTCCCCAAAGCAGGTCCAGCATGGGCAGGAGTGGCTGAAGCTCCCCACAAGTGCTGCTTTGCTGATAAACCCATTCTTGGCAGTGCATCTGAAAGGTTAGTTTTTGCTTTATTCCTGGCTTCTGCATCATATTTGTCCAAATTTTGAGTCTGACCTAGGAAATCTAGGCAATTTTATTCATCCTGATCTTGGATTTTTGATAATTATACCATAACATGGTACGTATACATGAGCACTGCTATATATGTAGCTCAAGAATGCAGTTTTGAACTATTTGGCAAATTGTCTAGTATATTTACACTTCTTTAGATTGTTTAAAGGAGCATAAATAAAGGCACTGTATCTGCCCCTAAAACCCCAGATATCAGTAGTGGTGGCCTCTGGAAGGTCAAGGCAGTAATACACACCTGCCAAATTTGGACCTGCACCCTTCTCAGACACAGGGGAAAAAATCAAATTGAAGATATAAGAGCTCCAGAGATATTTCAAAGGAAACCAATAAAAGGGAAAAGCCTGAAACTGACACTCACCAATAACAGGATTCTTAAAGCCTCAAATTCGATAAACCCACAAACCAAAAGAAATTAAGCAGGCTGTGTCGCTTCAGGACATCATGCTATGGGATTTTAACAAGATTCATGAGTATTAAAAAGTAATGGCATAAATTGGGTATTTAAAGTCAGTATTGATTTGTTGCCAGATTCTGCATATCAACAATTGCACTTGAGTGTCCATTTACTTTGCTCAGAAATAAATATTCCTGCCCAGCTGCATGTGCTACTTGGAAGAGAATCAGTTTTCACCTCTGGCAAAGGGACAGGTTGTTATCTCAAGCCACATGGTTCATTGATTTATCCGTGGTGGAGTAAATACAAAAATGTGTAGGAATGCTGTCAAAATCATTTATTTAAAAGCTTTTTTTTGGAAGAAGAATGATAGCACATTCCCAGGTAAGAATGCAAGAGGCTTTCTGAGTATTTGGACTTATTAACTGGTTGAGGTAAATTATCTCCATTTGATGCTTCTGGCTGGCAGAGTTAATTTATTTGTACAAAAGTATTTAATGATGCAGGGAGATTGTTATTGGTGGTTTAATTATTGTTTTGATCAGAGCTTCTGTATGGGTGGTAGTACTCCTAATAAGATAATCATACTTTTTCATCTGTTAATGAGTCTTTGGAGTATTCCCAACACAGTTTTAAGTCTTAGTTGTTTTCCCGCTCTTGGCTTAATTTCTGTGTTTCCTTTGGCTTGCATAATGAAGCAAGATGAGCTGCTTTACTGCTGTTTATAGTAGGTCTTCCTAATATGGTTTTCTGTGCTTGGGCTGATCAGGATTTTCCAAAACTACATAAATGTTTTTAATCTGGGGGAAAAAAAATCACCTTGCCTGTAAATCGAAAGCAGTAAATTGGGTTTTTGTTCTCAGGTAAATGATAGTATTGTTCTTGCACAATCTCCTAGTGGTATCTGAATTTTATCACTAAAAGGCATGTTGTCTACCTCTCTTTTCCATCTATATCTCTTTAAACCCCCCCCAAAGCATTCCCTGTATCTCTTCCTGCAAACACTAAGCAGTTGGAGAGATCACAGGGAAATACAGTGAAAATATTGACAATATGGGCAGTGTTTGGAAGTTAACAGTGGGAAGGTTAGGGCCTGACTGAAGTGCAGGGTACTTCAGCAGTGGGTGTTGATGTAAACCATCTTTACAGAGGTTAATTTTAATTGTATGAGAACCTGGGAAGTGGTAGGAATGCTAAGAGGACCATGAAAGAGCACAGTTGATATCATGTCAACAGAGGAGTTTTGTTTTTTTCTAAAGGTGAATATTCTAATTCTCATGGTATCTTTTTTATGGAGTATTACTGTACTCAGCTTTTCTCAGTTGTGTGACTTCAACTTTCCCTCTGCTTCATTTTTATTCTGAATTTCCTGGGCCTGGCTCTCCTTGTTTTGCAGCCCACCTTGGCTCTATTGCAGTAATGTGCCCACAGGGGCAGCCCACACTGCAGAGATATAAAACCATGGGCACATGAAAAAGCAAGTGGTGCCTAAATGTTCATGTGTTCTGCCTGCCACAAGCACAAACAATATTTCAGTCCTCTATGACAGTTATACAGGTGCCTGCTACTAAAATTGTACTGGAAGAAGGTGACAGAAAATTCCTTTTCCTCCTCTGGAACTTTCTCATCCTCTTTGATGCCAAGGAAAAAAGAAATGTATTTAAGCAGTAAGAGAAGTGTTCCCAGTGCAGCTTTACCTTCAGAGCTGGGTGATGGCTTTTTGTTAGGTCATTGTTAGGGTCTCTTTGGGATTGTTTCACTGCTTCTTATGGGCTGGGGGTGTTCTCTTGCACAGAGACCTGGAAGAAGGTCTTTTTTACCAAAAAAGAAAGAGAGGACTGGAAGGAGCTAGATCAGGGAGGAATAGAGCTTCTTGTATTTTTATCAGGTATCACAGATCTTCAGAGTTAGCAGTAATTTCCTATTTGGTACTCAGTGAGCTGGGGAAAGGGCATCAAGCACGTCTGCCTATTTCCTATAATTTAGGAAAACTGCAAGATTACTCATAGTTTCTCCCTCATCTCTCCCAGGCTTTAGCCTGAGAAATTTATCCCTCTCTGTTGTGACCTTTGTGATGTGCCTTATATATGCAGTCTTCAGCTGTGTTAAAAATTTAAAAATTATGAGGGTTTTCATAGTATGGAAACTATCCTAATATCTTAATTACTGACATAAACCTGGGGAAACACAGCTAATGCTGGAACTCATATACAGGGAGCTGTTGCAAAAGTAGAAATTAAAACTCTCTGAAAAGCTAAGTCTAAATAGACTAAACAAAGGGCAGGGGAAAGTTACATATGTAAAATGAACAGCACCGTGGCTGGTAAAGATCAGGTTTCTTCCATGAATTTATTCTTCTTATAGTTTTGGGAATTAATCTGAAATGTAAAATGAACCAAACAACCCAAGTGAGGTCCAATAGATGCTAATAGGAAATAATAAAATAGGATGTACAGCAGTCAGGAGAAATAAGAAAGAAGCAAAAATGCAGGTGGAAAAAGCAGTCAAACAGAAAAGATGCTCAGAAGCTGAACAGAGAGAAGGTGGAAGATGGGTGTCCTGTGCTGCAGAGACCAGTCTACAGATGCTTTGCTGCTGCCAGCTGAATGTCTAACTAAAGGCCCAGGAGCCTCTTTTTTCTTTTTTTTTTTTGTCACTTACCTAAAATCACTAAAATGATGTGCCCTGAAGCCTTCTTGAGCCAAGTCTGAAGTCTGTAAACCACAAAGCAGGCAAATCACTTGGATCTGTTCCTTCCCCTCATCCTGAACCTGCTCATCTGCATGCCAAGAAAATGCCTTTGAAAGACAGCTGTCTCTAATATTTGAAAGAAGGTGTTGCCTCAGTAACTATTAACATCCCCAGTGTCCACACCTGGCACCTGCTGCTCATGGCAGGGGCATCTTTAACCAGGCCACTGAAGGGATGGATGGTCTGATCTGCACCACCTCATGTGCCACCAGCAGCAGCTAAGGGAAGAGTCCAAGTGGCTCTTCCTTTGTGCCTGCATTAGGGTTCCTTTGAGGATGAACTGGTTGTCCTTCACAGGCCTGGCAGCTGAGCCTTTCACCAGCACTAAAACTGCCATAATTTTCAGGCCAACCAAAGTCTGAAAACAGGAAGAGCAAAGCAGAAGTCCAGGGATGTCACTCAGTCACCCACAGCAGGTTATCCTTTGGGTTAGCCTTAGTCTGATCCAATGGCAACTGCACACCACTGGTTATTATCCCAGAAGTACAAGCTCTGGAGAGCACTGAAGGTTAAAGAGCCTTGGCAAATCTTCTTTAACACTGCAGTAGAATACTGTAATTTTGGTAGAAGACATGGAGTTCTAAGCTAACAGCTAAAGAGCAACAGCATTTGCTGAGGAAGCCCCTGTAGTTATGGAAAACTTCTTGAGCTCAAGCCACTGTGTCCAGCTCTCTGTGGAGTCAGACTGAGTGGGCTTGGTCTCAGCTCAGCTTTGGGCATCCTGGGCAATGCTGGTTTGCCCTGCAGCTCTTGTAAGGGCCCTGTTTCCCCCACAAACACCAACTTCTGCCCCATTAATGGGCTGGGTTGCAGATGAAGGTCACAAGGGGTCCAAGGATTTCAGAAGCACTCTTGGATTCCCATGTAAGACACAAATAGTAATTCCAGTAAGACAAATGCCTGGCATATGTTCTTCATATGCCTCACAACCTTTACTCAACCAAATCTACCCTATAAGTAAGGACAAAAGCTTTGGACCGACCTGTAACTAATTTGAATGAATATATCTGTAACTTAAAGCAGACACAGTGCTCCTGTAAATTAATTATCCCCACTTCACTGAAGAGGAATGCTCTGTTCCATGAGTTTCATTTGAGTACAAGCACAGAGCTGCAAACCCACACCAGTCCTGTTCTCAGTGCAGGGATGTACAGCTTGAGCCTGCTGTCTGTGCACAAAAAACGTTCAGAGGGACTTCTTGGCACTTGCAGTCTCTAGGAGTGTGGTGCTAATTAATGTAGCAAAACAAAGGCAAACTGAATGTTTCACTGAAAGGAGCAGAAAGCCCTGCTCAGAGAAACTGGCTGCACTTAGACCTGGATACTGATTCTCTAATGCTGTTCACACAGCTTGAACACTTCAGCTTCAAAACAGGTCTTCCCTAACATGAGAGAACAGCTGAAGGAGAACGTGGTGTGATGCTAACAATATATGTGACTTACTGGATCAATTCAGGGAAAATTTGGATTTCCTCATTAATCACTTAACATAAACACGGAGAATTAATTTTTAATGATCAGGAGGTTCCTAAAAGACCTGGATTATTTTGCATGAAGAATTCCAGTTTAATTTTGTAGAAGAAATGGCCTACCACAGTCTACACCAAAACAAAAACAAGTGCCAAAACAGCGAGAGGTTGTAGGAAAACAGGTGAACCATTGTGGTTCATGGAGATTCACGTGTTACCAGGGACAGCTTTGGCTGAAGAAATGGGACATACTGAAGAATTTGTGGGTAGCCTGGAGCCAGGACGTTTCACAGAAGCCCAGGAGCAGGCTGCTTTACAAGGACAATATTTGCCACCTTCCTATGTGGCCAAAAGTGTGGACAAGTTGCAAAGTGAGCTGCTGGAAAAGGTGAAACCTCTGAGCAGGCTGAATGGTAAATAATCTTAAAAATAGGACAAGATGAATATGTTTAAGGTATAGAATCTTAAACTGCTCTAGCACAATTGATCTATTGCCTGGAGTACCAGAAATGGGTTGGAATGTAACAGCAAGAAGTCATGCACTTAAAGATTAATTAGAATAACTGCGAGTGAGCTCAGAGGTTCATCAAATGTGAGATTACAAGAGGAGGAATCCAGGTATGTTATTGGTTGTAGCATAACTAAGATGCCACTGTAATGTGGTCTTAAAAATGCTAATGTATTCTGGGATGCATTGAGTGAGGTATTTTCAGGAGACAGTGAGATATTAATATCGTGGTACAAGACAGTTGTTAAGACCTTGTTTAGAACACTGCACACAGGGTAGAAGGAAAAAAGGACACTGGAGGAGTGGAAAACCTATTTGGAGAGAAGATTAAAAGCAAAGCAGAAAGACTGAGAATGGATGATCTAATTGCTATTTATAGGGACATTTTAGGTAAGTATCAGAGAAGTGAAGTTATTTAATTCAAAGGGCAAAATGGTAAAGACCTAATGGATATAAATTGGTAGTGAATACATTTATGCTGGAAATTAGAAAGTTTCAAGTTTCAGAAGAGTGGATGCTAGAAAAGCCTTGAAGATAAAAGTAAGGCACCTTGGCTGTCCGATGGCAGCTTAGTTACCCAGTTCATCCTCCAAACTGGATAATAAAATGGTATTGGATTTTTCACAAATTGCCATTCCTGCAAAGAGGATATAAGGAGATTTAATCCCCGTGTGATGAAATGTGTATTTGCAGTGTGTTAGCCCCGTGTTTCAGGAGTTTGCTAACATGCCAGAAGGTCCAGCAAGATTCCACTTCCTTTCCGTGCCTTTTTAACCTCCAAATCACCAGAGATGACACAAAGCTAACGTGTCATGGAGCTGGCCAGACAAAGGTTCTGTAAGCAGCTGTCCTTCTGTGTCTGACGATTAATAGGACATAGAAGATCGTTTAGATGTTTCACGGATCAGACTGGTGGGTCACGTTTCTTCCTCTACGCAGTTGTGTGTACCAAGGACTCATTTCCAGGATCGCAGAGCAATCTGAAAGGGCGTGCTTCTTGCTCTAGCCAGCCTGGGAAGTTTGTGATAATGGACTTGAGGTTTTCTTCCTGTTGCATACCAATTTGGGGCTTTTGCAGAACAAATCCTCAGTTCTTAGCGGCCGTGCTTAGGGGAGGGGGTGGCTGCCGTGCCTGGCGGTGGCCGCGGAGATGTTCCGGGGGACTCACGGAGCCTGGCCGGGCTGGCCCGGGGCTGCCTGGAGCAGCGCTCGGTTGTGCAGGCGATGTCCGCTGGGACTCAACTAGGCGGCGCGGCAGCGGTTTCGTTTGAATAGTTAATTGCGCGGTGCCGGGCCGGGAGCGCTCGGCGGGGCCCTGCGGATCGGCATGGCGAGACCCCCCTCTAGCGGAGGGCCCGGGCCTCGCCCGCCCCTCGGCGGGAACGGCAGCGGGAGCGGGCGGGCCGGCGCTCCGGGAAACGGAACCGCGGGCAAGAAGCGCTCCAGCCCCGCGGGGGCCGTCCTTGGGCAGCGCCGCGGCCGCTGCGAGTCCCGGGGCGGCTCCCGCCGGGCGCGGGCCCCGCTGTCCCTGGCGGCGGGCGCGCTGTGCTCTCTCCCGAGCGCCACGGCAAACGTCGTCGCTTTTTTACTTCAAGCCAGTGGGAAACGGAGGTTTCTTATCCTCGTGGAGAGCAGCATCTCTCCTGCGAGAGGAGCTGCGTGGCCGGCTCCGTCCTGCCTGGCATCGCAGAGCGTCGCTCAGGAGTAATGGGAGCCCGGCGCGTCTCTGCGGTGCCGCGGCGCGCAGAGCGGCGTGAGCGATCTGCCCGCTGGATGCGTAGTGAGCAAGTTCATGGTTCCATTCGTTCTTCCTGCCCGCTGTTCCGGCACTGCCGTTCTGTTTATTTGTTGGCACTTCTTTGCTCCAGAGACAAACCATACAGTTCACTCTATCCGCCTGCTCTTCGCCTCGAACACTCATTTCGGGTCGGTAGCAACTGGTGTCCAGCACGACGCGAGGGCACGTACTCTCGGATAAGCCCCGGTGCCCGCGGGCTGGGCGAGCCGGCCGAGACCCCGCGGCCCGAGAGCGCGTCCCTCCCGGCGGCGAGCGGACCGGAGCGCGGCCGCAGCGCTCCCGCCGCCGTCTCCGGCCGCCGCCGCCGGCGGGCGGATGCGCTCCCGGGGAGCGCAAAGGCTTTTCGCGCTCTGCTCCCGCTGTCCCCCGCCGATCGGCGGGCTCGTTGTCGGCCATCGCCTCGGTGCGGGCCGGTTGTGCGATCGGGGCGGGGGGCTCTGCCTTTTCGCCCTCCGTCCCCGCCGCACGGGTAGGAGCGCGGTGTTGCACAACCCTCTTCCTTTTTCTTTCGCTTCGCTGCGCCGCGGGCAGCGGCGGCGAGTGCGCGGGGCGCCGGTCTCCGCCCTGGGTGGGGGGGGGACGACACGGCCGGTGCCGCCCGCCCGCTCCCCGCCAAATGCGGCGCTGGCGCGGCCCCGCCGGCCGCGCGGCCCCGCGGGGGGGGGGGGGGGGGGGGGCACCGCCGGTCCTCGCGCCTCGACCGACGGGGCCGGTTCTCTCCGAGGGGAAGGGGACTAAATCCTCGCCGGGGCGGGGGAGATGGAGTCGGGACCGCGCATCCCGCGGCAGGCACCGACCGCCCGCTCGGCCGCCGGGCCGTGCCCCTTCCCGCGGCGCCCGGGCAGGGCGTTGACGCCCGCCCCGCCCCGGCAGAGTCGCGACGGCGGCGCGTCCCGTTACCGGCGGCCGAGCCCGCGCTGCCCCCGGCGCGGCGGGAGCAGGTGTCCGGGGGCAGCAGCCCGGGGCAGCGCGGCGGGGGCGGGGTCGGGGCCGGGCCCCGCGGGGCCGGGCGGGCGGCGGCGGCGGCGAGCTCGGCGCGCCCGCGGCAGGAGGGAGCCGGAGCGCCCGAAAAGCCGTGAGGGGAGGGGAGGGCGGAGGGGCGGGAGGGGGGAGGCAGGCGGGCGGGCGGCGGGCGCATGCGCTCTGGCGGGCCGTGCCATATTGGAATGAGGCAGTGAGCGGAGCGCCGGGGAGCCCGAGCCCCGGCAGCGGCGCAGGGCTGGAAAAACTCCCCGCAGGTGAGGCGGGCGGCGACGGCGCCCGCGCGCGGGCGGAGCGGCCCCGGGCGCAGCTGTTGGGGGCGTTTTGCCGGCGGGGCGCGGGGCCCGGAGGGTTTTTCCGGGCTCACGAAGTTTAGATGCGGGAAAAAGGCGGCGAGGCAGGAGGAGGAGGAGGAGGGAAGAGGCAGGCGGAGCGCGGCGGGGAGGCGGCAGCGGCAGCGCGGGGGGGACGCGCCTTCGGCCGCGCCGAGGAGCGATGCGCGGGGCTGGCCGGGCGCCGCCGCGCAACTGCCCGCGCGCAACTCTGCGCGCTCCCGCCAGGGGCCCGCGGCGTCCCGCGGCGCGCTCGGCCGAAGTTGCCCTCCCGGCCGGCCCCGCGCCCGCCCGAGGACGCGCCCGGCCCCCGCGGGAACTTTGTGCGCGCCGCGCCGCCGCCCCGGCGGGGCCGGTCCCTGCCCGCGCCCGCGGGGGGCCGAGCCCACCGAGCGCCTCTCGCTCGCCCCCCTCCCCCTCAAAATGGCGGTGGAAGGGGACCTTTAAACCCCGCGCCGCTCCGCTCCGCACCCCCGCCGGGCGCGGCCGCGCTCCGCTCGGCGCGGCGCGCGTCCCGCCCGGGGCAGCGGCTGGCGTCGGTCCCCGTCAAGTGGCCCGTCACCGTGCGGCTCTCGCCTCCCGGTCGGGCTGGGTGGGTGGGTGTGGGGGGAGAGGGGCGGGCGCCGCCTCCGCGGCCGCGCCGCCGGCTCTCCCGCAGCGCCGCCGCCCGCGCTGCGGGGCCTGCGCTGCCGCGGGGCCGGGCATTGTGTGCGCGCCGCGCCCGCCGCCGACGCTCCGCACCTCCGGCGGCTCCGCGCCCGGCGGCGCTCCGGAGAGCGACACACAGCCTTTGTCTCTCGGGGAGTCGGTCTGCGCTGCCCGCCGCTCCTGCACCTGAAGTCGTAAATCGGGCGCCGGTGACACTGCCCGGGCGGCCGCCGGGGATGCCCCGGGACGCCAACTTCGGGCTGGGGAGGGAGCGGCGCCGGGGCAGCGGCTGCGGGAGGGCTCCCGCCCGGGCAGCGCCGGCTGGAAGCGGCGGGGCGGAATGCCCGCATCGGAAGGACTGAGCAAGTTTTCCGTCTGTGGCTTTTGCAAACTTGCTACTAGCCCCCCCCCCCCACCCCCTACACAGTGGAAATAATGAAAGGAGAAGAAAAACAGCGCGCGCAGTTAATTGTGAATTTGTAACTACGTTCGCTGTTGCAGTTCTGCAAGGCCCTTATTTATTGAGAAATAGGCCAGTGATCTCTGTTTCACAGTCACATGCGAGCTTTAGCGAAACAATTTTATTTACTTTGGAGAAACTTGTTGCCATTATAAAAAGGTTGTACATGGTAACCCTCATGTCTGTCAGTTTCACCCACTCTGACAGCAGAATTCTGGAGGAAGAGGTTTTGCAGCAGAAGAAAAGGCCTAACTTGCTGCTTCTTTGCTGTACCTTCCTTCCTTCACGGGAGCTGGCTGCTGTCAGTAGCCCAGGAGGTTACCGTAGCGAACAGTTCTGTGAGGCAGAATATAAGGTGCACCACCAAAACTGATGCTGGAGAAAATGATAGTCCACCTTGTAACTTCAGAAATACCATTGTTGCAACCTAGGTAAGGTTTGTGATGTGTGTGAACTGGTCAGAAACATCTGATTTGTAAGAGGAAAAGTTGTTAATGGCAAGAAGTCTTGCTCCTTCAGGAGTGGGGTTGTAACTTGTAGCATCCACAGCATCCAGCAGGATGGATTCCTGGTCTGGCTGCGGTCTGTGATGACTGTTTCAAAACAGCCAGCTGTTAGGACTAAGTAAATCAATGTGAAGATAAAAATAGATCAATTAACTGAAAGCCTAGGTTTCTTGTGCAGTAGGTGGTACTGACATGGATTTTACAATTTAAAACCAAAAAGTTAAAAAGTATCTGTCTATCTAAAAGATCATCTCTAGGGAGAACACTTAGTGGCCTTCCTACCTTCGGTTCAGCCACTTCCTCTTTTGCATTTGGTTTGTGAATTGTTGCTGTGATTGAGGGATGAGAATGAAATCTGGTTCTTCCCAGAACCTGTGTTGGGAAGATGCTTATGGACAAGATGGACAACCAAATACAACTGCTCTCACTGCCTTTTTCAATGACTCAAAGTTAGGAGATGGCACAGGAGTGTTGGGAGAATGGCTTTGCCACTGTTTGGTGTGTCTGCTGGGCACTTACCCTGGGACACCTCAGGATCCTGTCACATTAGAGCTGACACCTCCTCCTCACGGGACACAGCAGGGAAACAGTGGCACATCTCTGTAGTTATTGATCTTTATGGGTTTTCCTTTGCTGTTTTTTTCCCCTGTACTATTAATTTGCCGGTATTGAGTTATCTTATCTGATTCTTAGACCTGGCAAATCTCCTGAGCGATTGCTGCTGTGTGGAAAAGGTGGATTAAGTGTAAGCTGACATGTTAATGACTGATAGAGTTTGCACGGTGTGATCTTTATATTCTGGGAACCCTTTCACTGCCTCATGGGGAAGATGTTAATGAGTCCTGCAAAAACAACATGTGCCATGGGATGTTTTGGTAACGCTTTCCAGGGGATTTTTTGTCATTTCATAGCAAACTAGTGACAACTGTAGACCACAATCTTTCCGTCGTGGTTGCCTTTTGAATCCACAGTATTTGGAATTCACCTTAACATCACAGCTGTGCTTCCAGTTGTGAAGTTTAGCCGTGGCATGATCATCATGCAGTGATGCAGACATCAATACAGTCATTTGGTGCTGGCTTGACTTAAGTAATTGTCCTACAAGTGATGCACTCGAGGCACGTGGCAACTTAATTACACGAACACGCTGGCAGGGAAATGATTCATGTGAAATCCACTACAGTGTCCTTTAAGGGCTTGGGAAAATTAAACCTGGAGGTGCTTAGCAAGGGGCTAAGAGAACTTCCAGTGTCTAAAACCACAGGGCTTGCATTACATTCATTGTTCCTATAATGACATGGCAACCTTAATGCTACAGAATTGTCTTGGGGTTTGGTTTCTTGACTTTTTTAAGTGTGCAATTCTGTGTCTTATAGATTGGTCATTGACTTGAAACAGTGTAGCCTGTGCAAGTTACAAATGTTTTCTGGACCTATAACAGCTTTCTTTTGTGTTGTTTATCTGACTAATCTTGCTTGATGATTAGCAGATTTTATGTGTCATCTTTGTTTTGGTCTCTTGGAGCATCAGTGTTGGTGCTGGTAGTGGACTGGACTTTGTGCTCCCTTCCTTCTGCTTTTGGGAAGTGGCTGTCAAGTTTTAGGTGTTTAAACTTGAAGTGGGTGTTATTTAAAGGTTTTAAGGTCGTGGGGGTTCTGCCTCTCAGGATTACTTTCTTACTTGAAAAGTCAAGGGATAGAATGAAGGGGAAGGAGTTGATTTTTTTGTTTTGTTTTGTTTTGATTCAAATGCTTGTTGAAACGGTGCTGAGGGCAAACACTCTGTCAGTGTGTGAGATCCTGAAAATGTCCTGAATGTGACATTTAGCAGTTTGCATTCTTGAAGTTCAGAAAAAGTAAAAAATGAGAGTAAATTTTTGTCTTATATTTATATTAGCATATTATGATTTTTAAAGCCATGACATCTGTGAAATAATATTTTATTGTAATTATATATTTTTCTGACTTTAATCCATACTTCTTTCCACTGCATGAAATTTTCTTTATATTGATAAAACCTATGAAAGAAGCATTGAGATGCTAATTAGCGCTCTTTTGATTTTAAAATAGTTTTGGTTCCCAGGGTACAGAATATAAATACATTTTTTAAGTTAAATTTCATGCATGTGAGACACACATTTTCTGTTCACTTTGTATCTGTGTTAATTTTTCCTCCTTTTTCCCAGACTTTGCTGACAATCTTTGTGGATTGGTGGTGGTCATATGATAATAATAGTGGCAATAGTAATAATCATCATCATCATGGTAACAATTATCATCATTGTTTTGCCCCTGTGTATGGGTGAGATTGTGGTTTTTTAAGTGTTCCTAGTAAAGGCTGTTCTGTAGAATTAAAGCATTACAGCATGAATTTTTCTCTGCATCCTTAATAGGACATCTCTTAGGGGAATTACATGTTTGAATAGTTTAAATGTTCCCCTGTGAGAAAGGAGGGTGTGAACTTAGGCTGGAACAAGATATTGTGCTTATCAGTTGGGACTCTCCAGGTGACTCTCCACGTCTCTGGGAATTTAGTGAATTTTAACTAATGCAAAGCTGCATGGTGGCTCCTGAGTGGTAGGGGAATGCCCTAATAACCTCTGAAGGTGGAAAGCCATAAGTCTTTGGGGTACTTTAATGCTTTGTTTGGCTTGGGAGTGTTGGATTGTCACCCACAGACACCCCTGAGGAGTGGTCAGCTGGGAACTGTGCAAATAAAGAAGGCCTGAGCCCCACAGGGCTGAGGAAGCCCATGTCCCAAGGACTCTTTCTTCATCTGTCTGGCCCTCCTCTTGTTCCCTTTCTTTGTGTCTTGTGGATTGTCTGGGATGTCTTCATTCATCTTCCAGTGGAGACAGTGATGTTCAGATTTGTTTTCCCTGTGAAAGTTGGCATCCTAGTGCAACACCTGTTGGATCTTGGTGTCACAGAAACCCCAGTCCCTCAGACACGTTTTGTTGACTTGGTTTGGGGAAGAGTCCTGAGAGGGGAGGCAAAAAACTGCACACATGCAGGTATTCCATGTTGCTGTAATGAGTCTGTTTGCTGGGATAACCAGGTAAACAATAATGTTAAACCCTGAAGTAGGAAGGGCTTCAGTGAGGTTTGCAGTAGCACAACCATCTCTTCTGCAATGCCTTGCTCTGAAACTGGGATTTCTGCTCTTTCAAGGGTGGGTTTGTATAAGACAGAACAGCCTTAAGTGACACAAGCTTTTTGCTGCATGGATTACTTGTGGTAAATAATGCACAAGGAAGAGTTTTCCCTTCACTTAAAGTTGGTGGGAGCCATGTATTTTGGTTTGGGTTTTTCCACCCGTTGGGATATGGCACATGGACAGGTTGCAGATGCTTTTACCTACAGGGCAGGTGAGTTGTAGCTAGAGGTAATCTCAGCAATTTGTTCAGATGATGTGGACGTTTAAAATGTGATTATTGTCCCTAGAGTCATCCTGAGCAGCAGTTTGCTGGTGTTCAAGGTCGTTGTTTATGTTGCTGTGGCACTTCATTTACACTGGTTTATTTGCTGTTACACTTGAGGACACTTCTGTTCACTACAGAAATGATCTCTTTCTTCAAACAGATGAGTTGGGAAGGAGATTAGTGAAATGTGATGTTATCTAGAAACTACACAGCTATTAAACCAGCTTTGAGATTCTCTGAGAGTACTGATCAGTGAGAGGAGAGATGCATCTTGGATTACTTTTTTCTCTAAGAGTAAATGATGCAGGGCTGAGTGACCTCCTCTCCCATTTTGGCTGATTAGAGTTGAGGGCTCTCAGCATATCTCAAGAGGTGCTCTGTCTTGCAGAATTGGGTCTTGGGTTGGAAATAATGGTGGTGGTGGGAACCCTGCAAGGTTTTGCTGTTTGTCACTTAATCCTTTTCAAGGATGTGAGGAACTGCAGCAGTGATCCTGAGGTAGATATCAAGTGGACTGGAGAAGATGAACTCTGTCTTGATGTATTTAGAGGCTGTAGTCACTATTTCTTCTGGCAATGGGTGACAGAAAGCCATAAATAGCACCTTCAGATTTGTCATTGTTTCCAGAAGAAACCAATCAAGTCAGGAAGTGAAGGCACTTCCCCTCTGATGCTGGGTGCACATTTATTACAAATGGCTCTGCGAGTCCTGTGGGTGTCTCACCTCTCTGTGCTGGAGCAGGTGATGCTCTGGCATTTCTTATCTTTTATCTTGACCTGGAAAAATACATACAAATGTACCATTTATTTTTTTACTATATGGTGTATTTTTTCCTTTTGTTGCCTGACTGAATGAAATCCATTTAGGATTCCCACCTCCTTGGGAGCTGTAGTAATGTGCACGTTTGCAGCTCAAGCGTGCACTTTGCTCTCTGCACAGGGAGCCATGGCCTCTGGTTTAAAAAAAGAAACTTATTTGTCTTGAAATCATAAAAAATATTTTAAAAAATTTTAAATCTAAGGTCTGTGAAACTCCATTATATTGTAAAGCTTTGTCTGAAACCGCTGTGGGTTTTGGAGAGTATCTTTGGTGTCACAGCAACTTTTGAAAGGAGGCCAATGCTGGCTTTAATGCCCAATGACTTTGAATGAGGACCTGGAGCTGAAAAAGCTGTGGGGTTTCACAGCAATATGGAAGAATGCTAGTGAAGCCTGACAGGGGTATGTGTTATAGGCTTTCCCTCACATATCTATAAATATTTATAAATATTAGTGTTTATTTTTTCCTGATGTCATGTTCCAAACATGCCCCCATTAATGTGTTAAGCACTGAATTGCTGAAATTGTGTTTTTAAGTAAATTACAGGGCTTGTCATTAGGTTCCTAAAGAAATGTCCAGGGAGGGAATGCCAGGCAGACAGGCAGGGGGAGAGCATGGAGATGCTTCCTTGCAGTTGGGCCAGCAAAACTCACAGAGTGCACAGCCTAAAAAAGAAATTATGGAAGGAGGCAGTGATTCCTTCCAGGATTAGCTCTGCTCATTGCTCTTTAAAGTGTTACCACGAGGGTTAAACTAATGGCCCTAAGAAATAATGCAAGGCCAGGATCAGTCACAAGTGTTACAGATACAGCACTAATTGGCCAATTGAACCGAGCTAATCAACTCCTTTTTAATGGATGTGACCATGGGCACGAGCATAGGGAAATCTTCCCCTCTTCCAGGGAGGTTTTTCTCCTCTTTTTGACTAACAAAATCCAATCAATTTGGCTGTGAGGCTTTTTAGTCCAGTGGCCATGAGCAAAAGTCTTCTTTTTCATGGGATTATTTTATACTATAAGTTATTTGTTAAACTTTTTTAATAGATTTTGTGGAGGGAGAAGGAGTTTAATTTTGAAATCCCCTTTTTCTTGCAGGCAAATCTTACATTTTGAACTTGCTCCTTAGCAAATTTAAACATGTATTTTGTCACTCCCCTTAATGAAAACCAGTGTATTTAGGGAAGTGGTTTGGTTGAAGCACATGAGTCCAGTTTGTTTTGATAATAAGCCAGTTCTAGATAATTCTAACCTCACTGCAAGTGTAGAGGGAGTGTGTCCAACAGCTGCTTTGTCTGGTTTTGATTTTTTTACTGGTTCATCTTATGTAAGAAAGAGATAATGACTGGAAACTAAAGAATCAGGGAAAGCTGTTTCTTCTTCTGGTCTTCGTACAAAAGAAAAGACAGCAGAGTAACAGCTGGAAGGGCAAGGTAACAATAAAAGCCAAAAATTTTTAAACTGATGTTAATGTTCCTTGGTTTAACTCTATGTTCTTACTTAATGAATACCAGAATATTTTTTTTTTGTTTCTGCCTTCTCTGTATACACTTTTAAGGTAAGAATACTCATTATCCAATTAAAGCGTAGTTTTATGTCTAATTAAAGTTCAGTTTCCATCTAAAAGCAACTTGACAAAATTATAATTCTTGTGATTATCCAATAAGAAGTGCTGAAATTATCTTTTCATAGTCAATCGAAGTTTTTATTTCTATAGTAAGATTTAATCTTTTGCATTTATATTTTGTTTCAAAACAGTGGTTGCATCTTACTGGGAACTATTTTTAGGTTATTGAGAAATAGAAGTATTGCATAGTTTAGTATGCTTTTATTTAAGGCAATTTAAATAAATGCATTCCTTTTGTGCTGTGATATAGGTAATTGATCAAGACCAACAAAGTGTATTTTGATTCTTCTTACATGCAAATGTGAATGTAGATAATATTGCAGAAAAAATAACTTTCTATCAATTATTGAAGGCATCTTTATAGGAAAATAGCAGCATTGCTGCTTCTGAAGAGGTACAGGTTGAGAAAGCTGGGTCACAGTGGTTACAGTGGTCAGGCTAGATGAGTCTCTGAATGAAGCAGTGTTTTTTGGGTTTCAAAGACTAATGGTGAATGATTTCTTCATTATCTGCCTTACCTTAATGCATCTGATAAACAGCATGGCAAAATCCACTTCAGCGTGTGAAATTGCCCCTGCTGAGATTCTGCCTTAGCAGTGACATTTGAAACAAAAAGCCACTGCCCTGGCTCTTGGGTGTGGCTGAGAAATTTCATTGCATTGCTGGAGTAAGAGTGGCTTCAAGTCTTGCTGAAATTGGGATGATCATAAAAATTGCCATAATGTGTCAGACCAGACCCCCAGTCCTTGTCTCAGCTCAGCAATCTCTTGATCCTTATCTTGAGGATAAGGGGCAGTGCAGTAGAGCTCTGTGCCGAGCAGGAGCCGGGCACTGGAGCTGTTCCCTGCTCTGAACCCACACCTGGTTATGGGTCTGCAGTTTATTCTGGGCCATGTCAAAAGATTCTCAGTCTGTGTTTTCTGCTCCTGGTAGTAGAAGAAATAGGGAATAACCTTTTTTTTTTTTACTTCTTTTTGATCCTAGTTTTGATTGTGCACAGCTCTCGTGCTCTCCCATAGTTGCTCTGTTCAGCTCAAAGAAGGAAACCTGGTGTGCTGTGCAGGAGATGCTGGAGCCCATCTGCAGCTTGTGTGTGCAGTGCTGGACAGGGGTGCTCTTTCTGTTGTGGGTGTTTCTTGTCTTTGCTATAAAACTGGGTTATACATCCATCCCTATTAATATAGAAGTGTTTCAAGTCTCCGATGCTCTTTCTTAACCTTCTTTTTGTGCATCTTCTAGTATTTCCATGGCTCTGTGGCACCAGCACTGCAGGCTGTCTCAAGGGGCTCTGGATTTCCAGAGTTGTAGTACAGTGTTTGTTGTTTTCTTCTCCATTCCTTGGGGCTCTTAATGAGTATGAAATTGATGTTCCAAGAGAATTAGTTGTAACAGTTTCAAAATTCCGAGTTGCAGTAGCTAATTTAGATCCCATTGTATAGGTGAGGTTATTTCTTTTTCTATGTCTTATTATCTTGCCTTTAATTTCATCTGCTATTATCCTTCTGCTGTTCTTAGCAAACAGCATTTATTTTTTATCTCTTGAATGGTTCTGAATTGTCTCAAAACTTTGCACTCATTTAATGTTTGTGTGCTTCCCTTGAAAAGCAGGACACAGTACAGTCAGTAGTCCTCCTGGTATTGTGAACAAATGCTTCTTCTTTCTATCATTATTCCATGACTTTATAATCAGCCTGTTAAGTATGAGATGTACTAGAAGAAGCTCCACAATATTTGAAGTCTCATTGCATGAGGGCACCCTCTAATCTGAGGTGATCACTTGGGTTTGGCCTTAATGCCCAGATTGTTTTATCTGCTTTCTAAAACTCTTGCTTCTTGGCAAATTGGTTGATAAATTACCTTCATTTAATGAAGTGTTACCATTTAGTGATCTTTGACTAGATCTGCTGTGCAGCATATGGTATGGAATTTAACACTGATATTTTCAACATTTAAAAAATATTATTCTGAAGTTCCCAGGTTGTGAAGCTTTTGAAATGCTGGTAATTCAGATATGTATTCCCAGACACCAAGCCTCCATGCTGTGGTGTGAATAGAGCAGTGGGTGCTTCAGTTTGGAAAAGGCCAACATGAACATCCCTGGTCTGGAAGAACAACATCAAATCAGTCTCCTTGTGGTGGCTCCACGGTGCCTTGTGTGATGGACACAGGAGAAAATGCATCTTACATTAATCCCTATTGGATGGGAATATGCCACAATCCAAAGGGTTTACATTCCCCCTGATTTACTTTGCTATAAGGTAATAAGTGTGTTGGAGATTGCTGAACTAAGAAAAGTGATTTCATTTTGCTGTTAATGAGTGTTTATTCTGTCACCCTTTAGAAAAATCCATTCACTCTTTGTCTGTACCTCAGCAGTTTTCTGTTCATTTTGTGGCCATTCACTTCTTCTGGGTGTGCCCAGCCCTCATATCAGGGAAGGAGCTTTTAATCTTTTGTGTTTAGAAGACCCTTTTTATAACCATAAAGACTAACAAAGTACCTTACCGAGAATTAAAGTTAAAAAGTTGCAGAGATGTTGACCTCAGCTTTGGAAAGCTTTTAGAGAGTATTTTTCCAGGCCAGTTCTTCACTCAATTGATGCTCTTGCTTTGCATAGAGATCTGATAATTCATTTTTTTTACATCCCTGTTGCTCCTGGAGCGATTGTGGCAGTGCTGGGCTCTGCAATTTCCGGTTGCTGCTGAGGGCAGCACTTAAGTGGAGATGGTGTAATTTACATCCAGAGCTGCACTTGCCACTTAATGTTTTCTAGCAGCTCCATTTCTATAGGGAGCAAATCAAAACAGACTTGGGCTGTCAGCAGAGATGTGTTCTTTAAACACAACCAGAGGAACGCTTTTCTTTTCCATTTAATCAAGAGTATATTTCAAATTGAATGTCACAGTAGAAGCATGTGATTATAACATACACAGGTATTTCTAGTGGGTTTAGCTCTAAAGAACTTCCAACTTAGATGCAGAATACTGACATGGGGGAAGAAAATGTGGGAGACTTCATAAAATAACTTTTTAAGGTAGTGTTTTCAGGACAAAGGTGTCCTTTGGCTTTTCTGAGGCACTGGGTTTTTTTTTACATCCTGCTACAGTATTAAAATTCTGTTTTAATGATCACAACTGATGATTCAAAAGTTGAAGTGGAACTTGAATAGAAAGCATTATCTCTCTTTTGTCTGTATTAATGAAACAAGGTTGTATGTGACAGCACAGTGATGTCTGAAAATATACATATTGGGCTTTGCAGGGAAAGAGCTGCAAAAAGAATTCAGTGGGGGGGGGTGAAAGCATGAATTTGAAAACACTTTTTATGACAGTGTAAATGTTCCAGTGTTGTCAGGATCAAGCTTTGAAATTGTACTACTAAAAATAGAGAAATCTTTTTCAGTTGCACTGTCTTTTGAGCCCTTAGGCTCAAGTCTTGTTTTTCTCTCTGTATGAGCAGACATGAAGAAAAAAAATCTTAAAATGAGAACAGATTTTCTTGTAATTTTACCATTCCTGATGTTGGGGTAATAAGAGCATCATCCCTTACTGTGAGCTCTTTACTAAACCCCTGTGCTTTAACTGTTCTGGGGCCTGTAGGCCTGGTAATGTTCCTGGGATTCAAAAAGTGTAGTTGAAAGCTGTTGTCTTTCTTTTCTTGCTTTTTTTTTTTTGTTTTCCTTCCTTTTTAAGCTTTCAGTATTTTTCAAAGGGAGTAATGAGAAGGGAGCACATCAGTTAATGAGCAATAAAAAAAGGCAAGGCCATATTTTTGTGGCATTGCCTAGAGAGAGAGAATTCCATGGTTTTGCACAGCTCTAATACAGTAATTCTATTTAGGGGGAAAGATCCAGGGGAAAGCTGTGCCCTGCCATCACAGTTTGCATCTGCAAGGAGTGGTAGGTGACTCAAAGGGAGCTGTAGCAGGTGGAAACAGCATGGACAGTGCTTGGATGGTTTCAGTGGATGGTGCAGGCACAGCTCAGGAGCTGCAGTGAAAATAGGTGCCTGTTTGGCTCCCCAGCAGAGGGTTGGAAGATCATGTTTGGTTGAAGATGTTCCAAGATCATATGAGGGGACTTGTGATGATTATTTATGTTGATGCCTGAAGTCTCTTGGAATTAATCAATCCAGGAAGACCTAGACTGGCATTATAGCCAGCCTGGTGTGTATGTTTTTCTCAGTTTTCTGCAGTTAAAGTGCCACATTTAAAGCCTTGTTACTCTGAGATGTTTTCTCAGCCTTTTATGAAACTTCTCTTACTTCACTTGAAAGGCTCAGGTACTGCTTTAGCACCTAAAGTGTATGAAGTAATCCAGGCTGTGAGAAGGAGCCATATTTCTGTGCTTTTAGCCTCTTGCTATTTCTGCTTGGACACAATGTTAAGAGATGTGCTGGCAGTGGAACTGAAATAGTGGCTGGGCTCTGCTGGGTCAGTGCTGATAGCTGGAGAGGGGTTTTCTTTTCACACACAAGAAGTTGTGTCAGGGCATCAGGCAGCCAGGAGTATTGTGTATTGCTGACACCATGGCAGTGTATTCAAGCCAGCTGCTCTTTGTGAGGCTTGTGGGATCTCACAGGTGGATTGAAAAATATGTTATGGTAGCCAGATCTGTAATTTCACACAGAATTGTGTGTCCTGTAAATATCTGGTTGAGCAGACTTCTTCTAAGAGATTTGTGATGGAACTTGGGACATTGATATTTCTGGGTTGCCTTCAGATAAAAAGGGAAATTTTTGTATATTACCCTTACAAGGCACCTCCTCTAGATATGCATGCATTTCCATTAAAAACCCATTTGCTAATCTGAGCTGGAACCCTTTTAAAACAAAATGTGAATAAAATCTTGGAAAGCAGTGGGAGACCTCAGGACTCTACAGTGAAAGGATTGAACTCTGCCATCCACAGCCTCCTATGAATAAAGTTAGCCTTCTAAAGATAAAAGAAAATTCAATTACAAAGCAAGAAGGAGAGTGAAGGGGTGTAATTAAAACACATAATCCTAAAAACAACATGAACAGTGCTATTTCATGTTATATTTAAAGCAGCCTGCTTTGTGTGTGCAGTTGCTATTGCTTAAGATTATTGATTTAGTTTCCTGGGGGAAACACTTTGGAGAGGATGCGAAAAGGATGACGTCTGTCCGTGTGATTTCACACCAGCATTCTACTTCAGGCAGTTTGCTGGAGAGTTTTCCTTCTCTGCTTGCTAATCTTTCTTTGACAAAAAAAATGAAAAAGGGCTGAAATGAAGTTCTGCTTCTCCTTTTTTCTCACGCTAGCAGCAGTTGTCCTGTCAGCCCGAGGGCTGCAGGCAGCAGGAGGAACCAGAGGCAGCCCGGGGACAGCTCATTCTCCCTCTCACCTCCAATCCAGCACTTGGTTCCCTAAGTTCAGCAGTTTGGACCTGGATTTTCAGAGCATTTGGAGTCCAACTCCCACTGAAGTGATCCACAGAGGTGCCTAAAGCCTTGGCTAGGATGTACAGCCCGAGGTCCCCATGAGCCTGGGAACTGGAGAAGCCTCTCTGGAGTCTGTGCTAATGGGTGCTGTAGTAAATACACATCTGCTCCACTGTGCTGTTCCTCTGCTAATTAGCAGCTTAGTCTTATGCTAATGGCTGGAGTTGGGTTAGACCACCTATCTTCTTGGTAGTGAGGCAATCCCTGGCTGGAGTTACAGCATTTCTTTATCAGGACTGGCTTTTATGGTAGAAATACTGAGATTCTGCCTACAGCAGGGTGAGGTGCTGGCACACACGGACCTGCTCTGCAGCTGGGTCAGAAAGGAGCCTGTAGGTGTTCAGGAGTGATTGAAGGTGACAGGCTGTCCATCTTCAGAGCTCATTCCTTCAGGAACTGCAGCTGGTTTGATTTCACAAGCTGGGATGATGCCTGATTTGATGGAGAGGAAGAAGCTGTGAGGAAGAAAATGTGGGAGGGAACTGGCAAAAGAAAAATGAAGATGAGTATAGAGATGAGGGTTGAACATGAACTTGACAGTCAAGAGGTTTCAGAATGTCTTTTGAATGCTCTGCTCTTAATATCATTCAGTAACTCAGCTCTTTCCCAGTATTCTAGAGATTAATATTACAAATACCTTGGATTATTTAATATTTTAGGCTGATAGCTTGATAAGATATTAGTGGTATTATTTAATAAATTATTTTGTGCAAAAATTCTCTCTGTAAGGGAAATATTTTGAATTATTGTAAAGAAAGTATTAATTTCTTATAGCAGTTGATGTGCATGTCTTGTTATCTGTGTAAATATTGTGTGGAAGCCTAAAGAAAAATTGCTTGAGTAAACTTAAGTCATGAGGTTCCTTAGTCAAAAAACATTATTGTCTCTATTCATCTTTTACCTGGAATACCCTATGTCCTGTTTGTCTGCTTTGTAAAAATAGATTGTGCCATCAATTCAGTTCCTTTGATAAAACTAATAATTAGAAGATATGCAATCAGAAACTAAAAGCAGCTATACTTTTCAGCTGGAGAGAGCAAGTGTGTAATCACTGCTCAGAGAACAGGTTCCCAAATTCAGGTTGCAACCAGTGCATTTGCATTTTGAATCTATAAAAAAATTCACAATCCTTTCAGAAAAAGCCAGTGGAAAACCTGTTTCTGCAAGAGATGAGCTTGCTTGTTTTCTCCTGATCTGCTGGGGGATAGAAATGGAGGCACCTCAGCATGTTCACAGTGCTTTTCATGGACTGAAACACCGAGTGGGACTCGGATCCTTCCCTCAGGATGTGTTTCCTGGCAGCTCTGTCAGACTGAGAAGTTCTGGGCTTCAATCTGCAACTGGCCTTTGCCAAACGTGTCTTGCATTAAAAGTTTCACAGCAGCTTTTAAATGCCTTTAAGTGGCTGTAGTCCTTTGAGGAGTCTCATCTATGATGGGTTTGGTAATTAGCTGCTGGCAGTGGGCTGGTGTTGCTGGGGAATGGAGCTGGGATTGCAGGGAAGGTCTTGATGGTGTCTGAACCCACTTTTGGGATGGATTCAATCAATGATGCAACTGCAGTGTAGATGTTTGGGACTTGGAGACTGTAACAGTGACTTCCAGGTGTTTCATTTGGGGAGAAGTTTTGAGTATCAGTAGAAAACCCTATCAAGGGAAAGGGAGAGACTTCTAAAAATAAAATATATAACAAACTTTTCTGCTTTGAGCAGGTCTCGTGTAGTCTGCTGTGAATGTTGAAAGTCTTTGTGGATTGTTTTTAGAGTTGCTATAGCATACTGTCATGTCAAGCAAATATATTCTAGATGTTTCTGATGCTTCCTCACACAGAGTTACAGGGCTCAGCAGTTTTCACCTGCTGCAGATGCCAAAGAAGTGCAGGGAGTGATTTACAGAGCAGATTAAATACAGGGCAGTGTGCATGCCCACAGGTGGCTCTCTTCCCCAAGAGCAGGAATTTGCCTTTTTTACCACTGCCACTTTTACATGAGTAGGGTATTTCTGCTTTATTTTTTTTTTTTTTGTAATAATTCACCCACACTCTGTCATACCTTTCACAAAAGTTTGTATCTTCCCAGTTTTGATGGGTGGTTGTTAATTCTGAAGTCTGATTGTTATTGTCCCTGCAGTGCTGGGGATACACTTCTGCCAGCACTCCCTTTCAGCAGTGATTTGGTTTTGTTTTCTTATTCATCACAAGCCATGTACAAGGAAATGCACAAGGCATTCCTGTGTGTTTGCAGGCTGTGCATCCTCTTGCAGATGAGGCTGCCTTTGCTGACTTGGTCATAAAATAACTTCTCTGCCAACAGGCTGAATCATTTCCATGCTACAAATACAAAGTTATGAGGGTCCCCAGATTTGTGGGATGTTTTTCTTTCTCCATTGCCTAAAGTTTGCTTCAGGGAAGTAAGTGGAAGTTAATAGAAAGTGAACCTAGCATTAATTCATCTTGAGGAAGGGTGATTTGGAAAATTAAAGAAAAAAATATATATAAACTGCAAAGGCATAGCTTTAACTCTGTTGCAGGTATGCTAATACAGAGTTGATCTTTATGACTTATCCTGTGTCTTTCAATAAGTATTAACTGTAAACCAGGGACTTGTAGCAAGATTCTTTTAACTTGAACTTTATTTAAACTTCTCTGTATTGTTATTCCCTTATATTGGCCAGTAAGACTTCATATGTGGCTGCTCATTAGCCTGATTTTTATCATAATAATCAGTTTTATAAATTGTTGTAAGCCTATAAAGATAGTTTTGACAGTCTTCTGTAGGAAGCTGTAGTGATAACAAATGTTTGCTGATAATTTTTCATTGTATATTTAACTGTTTTTGAAAAGCTTTTATTTAAGTATTTGAAAAGTAGACTGAGCTTAGACTAAAGCTCTTCTCATCAGTGTGGACACTATAATCATGCTAGATAGGTTAACATTGGAAAGCCAAGCCTTTAGTAATTTCCCACTTTCTCCTCTCACCACACCCTGCAGAATGACAAAGCCTTTGTAGACTTTATATAAATAAAAAGGCTGAAACCATTTGTCCTGTCATGAAAACAGCTCAAAGTTTGCAGTAACATTAGTTCAGAGTTGCAGCAGCTAAGAGGTTTAATGGGCCTTCTGTATTCTTGTGGGTTTCCTATCAGGGTTTAAGAACTGAAATAGAATATTGTGTTAGGATAGAAACAAGATTGTGTCTACCCCAATACAAGAAACCCTTAAAAATTATACAAAGTGACATGAGGGAAATAGAGAATTCATGTCTGCTAGTTTGTGCTATCAGTATGATTTTGGGCACAAGATAAAGAGTGTTACAGTGAATACTGTGGCTGGAGGAGAGAGTTTGAGTCTTGGTCAGGGAAGGGGAGGTACCAGTGCATGGAAGGGCTGGAGTTAACAGTGGCTCTCTGAAATAACAGGCTGGCAGAGAGAGAGAGCCTGGAATGGGCTGGCCTTGGTTTAATGTGCACATAATACACAAAATGTTATGATCCATTTTTGATACCTGCCTGGTTTTTGTTGCTTGAAGACCTTCCATAACAATCTTTTCTTTGAGAGACCAGACAAGAAATAACATTTACAAAAAATCCTGGTTTTGGCTGTTGCAGTTTTCAGGCATTGCTCTGTGTAACTGCAGCAAGCCCATTTGTCTCTTCTAGTTGGAGCAGAAATGGGTTGGTTTTGCTGTCAGCTGAGCCCATTTCTGGCCAGGATGAAGGATGCAGGGAGCCTGTGGGCTGTTGTCCCTGCCCTGTGCTACCTGCCTTGCTCTGTGTCGCTGTACAGACACCAGCAGTGGCTCTTGACCTCCCAGCTTGAGCTGCCCAAGCTGCCAGCCGGGGGCTGCCTGATGTGCAGGGCTTCCTCTGCCTCTGTCAGAGCTGCTTCAGTGCCAGCTTTCCTCTCTCACCGTATCTGTGCTCAGCCCAGCTCACAGAGCAGCAGGGAGAGCTCCCAACCTGCCCTGAGTGCCCAGGGGAGACCCTGGCACTGCTCAAACTGGGGAGCACTCCTAGGTGAGCTTTAATGTCTGCCAAATCCCCTGAGCTCTGCAGCTCCCTCCAATAAATGTGTCAGGTGCTTTTCAGCTGCTTGCCCATGACTGATTAGGAGTGTGGGGAAACTGGTGTGCTGTGCAAAATTTCTGTCTCCCTTCTAGTTGATTTCAGTTTCTCCTTAACCATGAATTTTCCTGTTCTTTTGATGATGTGTGGTTCTCCTAAATTTACATCATCTGTTTCTCTGATGTTGTCATTTTATTGTGTATATAAAGCTGAAAGATATTTCACTGAGCAGGTGAAAAGGTAGATATTAGGTCTTGTTTAATCTGATATCTAAGGCAAAGCTGTTGATAAATATGTTTTAATAATTTAGTAAACATTTTAAGGTTTATAACTTAATACTTTTGAATAACTGAGGTGACAGTCTGAGCTTGCTGTTGGAGTAAGTGCTCCCTGGAGCTTATGTAGAAAAATTGGGTAGAAACTTTGAATAAGGAAGGTGTGATGTGAATAACTATAGGGGATTTCTAGGAAGTGCTGACGTGTTCCACATGTTTTAAGCTGTGCTGAAATGTGGTTGTTTTGACCAACCCCAGATCTGCAATTCCTCCACGTTTTGATTAAATTTTGATTTCCTGTGTGACATCACATCATCATGATGTCATGAAACTGGGACTCCTTCTGCATGGTTCCATTCACTCAGTGGCAGAAGTGACCTGTCTGGTTTAGCTTTGGCTCTGGTGGTCTGCTCTGTAGATGCTTTCAAAATGACTTTAATCTTGATTAGCTTTCCCTTTTAAAAGTCACCCTAAGTACTGTCTCTTTGCAAGAATGTCTTTTTTCCACTCAGAGGCTGGCACTGCAAGGCACAGTGGTGTTGGTACAGCAGCATCACTTCAGGTGTCCCCACACAAGTCCCCCACACCTGAGCTGAGCTCCCCAGCTCTGGCTGTGCTCCAGGGAGAAGCTGTTGTGAAGCACAAGTACAATCCAAACCTGGGGGAGGCACCTGTCCCCTCTTGAGACACCTGATAGAGTAGCTCAGCAGTTTAGCACAGGAGCCTGAATCTCAGGTAAGTGGGAGTGTGATGTGAAGGCTTGGCTGGTAGCTGGGGCCTCCCCCAGCTCTGCCAGCAGATCTCCTGTGCAGTTTGCAGTGAGGAGTCACTTCAGACAGCATCCTCGGAAGGATGCCAGATGTTGTTTTCCTGTCTGCAGACAACACTCCCATATTAAGTCTTTAGCTTGGTGCATCAGAGAACAAAAAGCACATGCTGGGAAAGTGGGAGGTTATTTTCAGTTTTGCTGTTTAAAACAGGAGATCTGGAGTGTGAGCCTGGAATCCCATATTGTTAAAAGGGTTAAGAGGCAGTGAAAACTAAACCAAATTTCTCATTTCCCTTTAAAAACTCCCCAAGAGCACTTGATTCAGTAGTTTTTCTTTAGATACTGATAGTAGAATAATTTGGTTACATTATAAATTAATAAGCCCTCATTACATTTAACTTAACTCCTACTTTATTTATTCCTGTTGCCATTATTGTTTTTAGCATCAGTGCTAAAAAATAAATTGGGGAAGCTAATTTTGAATGTCCTCTGCCCACAATTTCTTCATAGCACAGTTTTATAGGCTGTGCTACAGTGATGACTAAGAATCACTGTAACAGAATTGTTTTGGGTTTTTTTTTTTTGGTAGGCATCTGTTTAAGATCAGGATGTTTCTGAAGATGCTGTCATTTATGTGCCTTTTGGGTAGTTACAGGTTCTTGGTAATAGATGTTAATGATGTGATCCCTGTCTGAACTGACTATAAATGCATCAGCTGCGAAAAAATAAATTTGGGGTTTTGCATTAAATGGGAAGGTACTGAAGGCAGAGGCAGAGAGCCAGTGTGGGCTCACTCAAATCCAGAGCATGCCCAATGTCACCCAGCATTGCTGAGCTAATCCACCTTGGCTGAGTTCAGTGACAACTAAAACCAGAACCCATTGCACTTTTAGTCATTTAGATTAAGGGAATGAGAAGATTGTGTTGCCTGAGCAGCTGTGTGGCAGTGCTGGCTGCCACCCCTGAGTGCTGCTCGTGGTTGGGTTCAGTGGCAGCTGCTCACAGGTCAGCACTGCTGGTGCTGCAGAGGTGGCACTGCCACCACTTGGGTTTATTTGTGTTTGTGGTGCCAATGGACTGGCTCTGGAGCAGGGAGGGCAGGAAACTTAAGGGCAGCTCTGAATTTTATCTTCACCTCTTGAGCAGCATTTGGCTTTAGCATCTTCAATCCCCAGCTGCCTCCTAGGAAGGCCTTTTGGGAAAGCTTTTCTGGTCAGCCTTACAGCAGTGGAAGGAGCTGGAAACAGCCAGCCTGAGGAAAAAGCCAGCCAGAAATTCCACATTTCCTCATTTTCCTCACTGTGTTTTCCCCTACATGTGTGGGAGGATTGCATCCCTCTGTATTTAGATGTAGCACTTTCAGATCTTTCTAATTTCTGTTATTTTTTCTTCTCTGCTGGCTTAAAAGAAAGCCAGGACTAGGTAGACAAACTGACTGGTGCACTGGGGTTCATTGCCTGGCTTTTAGAGAAGAGTGCCAGGGATGCAGGGCATGCTGGAAAGTTGGAATGTCACATTCCCTTCTCCAGAGCTCAGCTGCAGCAGCAGGCAGCTGTCCTCTTGCTGCACTCTAGAGGCAGCAGGGTGATGTGATGGGCTGGGCAATAGAGACCTCTGAACTTAAAATTTGCTGCTCTTTAGATCTGTTCTACCTGTGTTACTCTAAGCTCAGGGGAAATCATCTTTATTCACCAGTCCAAAACAGATCTGGCCCCATAAACCAAAGGCAAATTGAGTAAGCCTCAATGAAAATTAAAGAGTGATTGCCCGAGAAGAACTATTAAGTAAAACCCACAAAATGACATTATATTATCCTGAGCAAGGAGTGAAATGACCAGGCTGAAGGGTCAATTTTCCAGGGTTGAACAGCTGGTGCTGTTTGTGCCAGGAGCCAGGTGGCAGGTTCAGAGCACTGGTGGCTGTGGCTGTGCCAGTGCTGTGCCAAATGCTTCTTCTGCTTAGCCAGAGCAGAGGGCTCACAGATGATGCTCAAAGGCTGATGGCATTCCCCACCTGGGGACTTAGCTCTGTGACTCTTGTGATGGATCTGGCATCATCATTGTAGCACAAACATTGGTTTTCAGGTGAAAGCAAGGAGCTGTTTCCTCTTCTGAGCAATGAGTTTCACAGATCTGGCCCAGCTGACTGCATGGTGCAGGATAGATGTCTGAGGCTTTTGGTAGTTCTGGATAGAAGTGTTATTTCCCATTAAATAAAAGTGTTATTTCCCACTGTTCAGTGAGTGCTAAGAGGAGACAGGAAGATACCACTCACCTAAATCATTAATAAGTATCACTGAATTCTCTTGACAATGGACATTTTTTCATGTGAAGGAAGCTGGAGTGCAGGTGCTGTGTTCTTGGCAGTGACTGATGGATGCAGCTCAGAGTCTAAACTGTAAACTGGCTTTTATATTGATAAAAATGGATTTGTGTACCTTTGAAGTTTAGTCTGGTGAGCAGAGATGAATTTTTACATATAAGTAAATGAAACATACTGAAGTGGATAAATGAAACCACTCTTTTCCCCATATTTGGGGTTCAGCCTGTATTCCTGATCTATCATAAATGAAGTTGTACCTTTAAAAGCAGCTGCTAAAGTAAAGATTTTTATTTGACACAAGAAGCTGAAGCATGTTTCCTTGTCTTAACAGGTTTTTTTCCCTTGGAACCAGCACAGTTACTGTGGGATATAAGTTCACTTGAGTTTCAGAGGTACCAGACTGTGCTATAGTATAAACACAGCTGCTATTGAGTAAAATAGCTTCAGTCTTCTCTAAAGTATCCAAGTTCAGTGTTAGTTCAATAATAGATGCTTGTTTCTTTAACTGTTAGTCTGCCTGTGGACTTCCCTGGCACTCTGAAATGATGGAGTTCACCATGGCCTTGGCCTTCCATTAACTGATCAAGGAGGGTGGTGCTGGAGCTTCCCTGGGAAAATCTGCATCTCCTGGCCACCCAAAGGATTGGAGAGAGGGGGAATTCCTTCCTCAGATTGTTGTGTTGGAAGAATCCATGCAATGAGGTGCAAACCATGCTGGTTAAGTTAGTTTATATAACATGCCTGAATGGCAGTTGCTGTTGTGTGTAATTCAAATATCAGCACAGATAAGGTCATCTCCTGTTCAGCACTGAGTGGGAAACTGATCAGGAGTAATTAATCAAGTGCTGCTGAATGCTGATGGATGTGGCCCCTCCAAGTCCTTGGCAATACTGCTGGTGTCAGGGAAGCAGAGTTAACAACCATCCATACAGAAATCCTGATTTTTTTTTTTAATTTTTATTTTTTTGTCACTGTGTGCCTGTGTTTCCTGTGGCTCTTTTTCTGACTGAGAGAAGGTGTTGGTTTTTTTTTTTTTAATTATTTTTTAGCTTATGGAGGACAGCTTATTTAATGCATAGTGAAATGGCATAGTGATACAGCTTAGCTGGTAAATGAGAGTCTCTGCATGGCTGTGCTCATTTCAGACAATCTGGGCATAATGGTTCTCTCATCAGAACCAGCTTTAGTGACACTGATCTCATAGAAGTGTCTCAGCTCTGCAAGTTCTTAGATTAAAAAAGTGAAAGTGCAGTATATGGAATTTTGTCCTTAGGGTAACTAAAATATAATTTAAATAAAACAGGTCAGCTTTGTGTGTGCAGCCATGCAGTGACTGACTATGTGAAGCTTGTTAAGTACCAACATCTAACTTACACAACAAGGCTGAATTCCCTCGTGCTGGTTGTGAATTGGTATTTTTGAGGACTGTGCTGTGTAGATCTCCTAGAGCTGTAGGAGCACTGCTCTTCTGTTCACAGCACAGAACCTCTGGAGCGAGTGGGTGATGCTCTGGAGGGTGGAAAGCATTGAGAGCAAACAGCTAGAAGGGGGAGGAGGGTTTCAAGGCTTCTCAAACATTATTTGGGTCTGATACCTTAAGAAATCAGCTGTTGCTGTAAGCGCAGGTAACCTGAAAGTGTGATCCAAGCTCCTGTTTTGCACTCCATAACTCACTGAAAGCTGCTGTGTAGCTCCAAATTTAAGTTGCATTGATCAGCTAGGTCCTAGTGACAGAGCTGTCTTCCCATGGCTTCTCCTGGCATGGTGCCCTGGGAGATTTCCAAAATGTGAGAGCCACAGAACAGTGCCAGGCTGCTGTGCTGCTCCGTGGCTGCAGGACAGGCTCATGCTTGAGCTGTGCTGCACATCCCTTCTCAGGAAAAACAGTCCCTGACCTGTGAGCTGGGTGCTGCCCCTGCTGATGTTGCCAGTTAATGCCTGCTCGAGAGCTTGGGGCAGTTCAGGTGAATCTGGAAAGTCAACATTTTCTTACTTGAGCTCCACAGCTTCTGCTCTGTGCTTGGATATTTCCTGTGCTCCATCATCCTGTGGAGCAAAGCACACTGTGTGACAGCCAGGGTGATGGGATACTGACAGGCTTATAAATAACAGAAGACTGGAAGCTTCATTCATCTCTGCTGTTAGAATTGAATGCTGTGCCTGATCAGGAAGATGAAGGGGGTAGTAGTTGTTTATAAATCTTATAAATAAAGGTTTAGCCTAGACACGGTCTCCTCTTTGGCTTTGCTGGGAGTTTGTCCCCATGGAAAGTTTAGTGTGGGGTAGGATGAATGAGTGGGTGTGGAACTGCCTTCTCCAGAGTGGTGCAGCCTTATTTTCCTTAAGTTATGAGCAGAGCTACAGCCAAGTTACAAAGCATGTTCACAAGTCTTTTAAGAACATGTAAGTGGTGAAGTCTGGAAACAACCATTTTGAGGTCCATTTCCTTGTTCCAGGCTGAGCCCTGAGGAGCTGTTATTCTCAAGAAAAGCCTGACCTCTTCTTTCAGGTTCCTCCTCTTTCTTTAACATGAAAGGTTCTCATAGCACATGTTGAGGCAAGAACTTATTTGGACATTTACTGTTTGATTTTTGTTCTCTTCGTTGTTGCTCGCTTGTTTGTGAAAGCAGTAAAATAAATTACCAAGTCTTCTGCTGAAGGGTTGGTGGGCTTAGTCCCCAACTTTTTCATGATAATCTCTGGACTAACTAGTTAATGCTGAAAGAAGGAAATTTTGTTTCTGAAGCAACTGGCTGTTTTCTAGGTGTTTGCTCTTCCTTTTCCCCTGAGTTTCTCTGATCCTGAGGGCAAAACTGCAGTGATTGCTTTTACTGACCCCCTCTTTTCCCTCTTCTCTCCCTTGCTCCCCCTCTCCCCAGCTGTGCGTGTACCAGGAGGAAGAGCCTAACACCCTTTCCTACTTGAGGCTTTTCTTATCAAATCTAAGTTTTTCAGGCATGATACTTCTTTAAATATGCATGACCTAATGTGTCTGTGGTTGGGGAACTGAGTGGTGCTAAAAGTGATCTTGTTGTCTGAGGAGTGTTCTGGTGTTTCCTCTTCATAATCCAGGCAGCACTAAGGATGGAGCAGAGCTGTTTCCAAGGCACTAGTGAATCTCCACACTCAAAAATGCTAAAGAAGTAACTGGTACCACTGAGTGAACACATGGAAGATAATGTTTGAAAGTGCATGGAAAGAAAAAGTGTTTAAAATCTGCCCCGCTCAAGATTTCAGAGTAAGGTTTGAATAAGAAAAGCTCCTGATCTTTACCTGTTGCATTTGCAGCATCTGAAGTGCAAAAGTACAGTTTTTGAGTGTTCTGACTTCAGCATTGCAAGGCTGCAAGAGCACTGTGTTTGGGTTTGTTTTGTTTTTTAAGTAAAGAGCCTTGTGAGTGATCCCAACTCAGAGCTGCCAGGTGTTAATTTAACCTTCCAGCTCATGATGACATCTTTTTGTCCTGCTTGGTTAAAGCTGCTTCTTTATGGGGTCCCCCACAAGTTGATCCTCTTTTTCCCCTGGAAGTCCTTGCCTCACTGTAAGGGCTGATTTGCTGTGATGTCTGTCTCCCTTTCCTCACTGCACTGCTTTTCTCTCCTTCCTATTTTGGCAGCTCCCATTTTAGAGAGCTGCAGTTGTAACCTTGTTTTGCTGGGCAGACGAGGAGCCTCGATGCAGTTCAGTGCCACTGCAACCTTCCTGGGGCTCATCAGCATCTTCACCTTTGCCTTCTTGCCTTGAGCACTTAGACTTTAAAAATAACCTCTCCTCCTGTGGCAAAGCCTCCTTTACCCTTCACCCTGAGAATTAAAATTAACAGCACTTGGACACATCTAAAAGTGAAAGGTGCCATTTTTCTGTGGAAAAGAAGTAGCTTGTTCAGATCATCTATGGCACAAAGGTATGAAATAAGTTTTGTAAAAATTAAAATTCAGGTGGGGGGTTATGCAGATTGCCTTATTTGAATATTTAAATGTTCTGTAGCTTTTTTGATGACTGCTTTATCATTGTTTTCCATATATATGCAATGATGCTCATTTACAGCCTTCCCCAATCAGTTATACAGCAAATACCACTGCTATAAATAAAATGTCATTTGCAGGAGACAGGGTTTTGGAAGTTAAATGAGGAAGAAATATTAGCTGTGATCAGTTGGTCAGGATTTTCTCTACAGGATTATTAAAAGGAGTGGTTGAAATGTGGATTTTCCATTCCTTTTTGATACTAGCCAAGGAATACTTCAGGGCTTCAGATAGTGTTTCAGAAAGATTGTCCAAGAGAAAAAAAAAAGTCTGGGGATGTTATCTCATGTTGCAGCTCAGCCAATGTAGTATTTGGCAATCAAAAAGCAGCAGTGCTGCTTGTCACCATCCCTGGCCATGCAGTCTCGCCCTCCTCTCTGCCATGGCTGCTGTCTTAATCCTGCAGTCAGCTGTTTCTTCTCTCCAGCAGGAAACTAATAGCTGTTGGGTTTTGTTTTTTTTCCCCTTGTTCTTTTCTTGGTCAGATCATGCTTTGGCTTGTTTGGTGCTTCTGCACTGTCTACTAAATAATTCAGATATTTCTGTCTAGTTATTCAGTATCACTGGCTTTGCTTTTAGCATTTGAGCTGTGTCAGTAAACTCATATTTGTCACCATCAGGGAAAATACACTGATTTTTGCTGTTACACTGTGAAGCCCCAGCAGTATCTACCAGATGCTCACACAGGCACACCTCGGGCGGCTCCTGCTCCTGCCATGAGCTTTCCAGGGAAATCATGTAACCTCCTCTGCAGTTTTATCATGTCTCACATGGGAGTGATAGATCCTACCCTGGAATGGGGAATCTTGTCCTATCAGTCCTAAAGCAATGTGGATTAGATGAGTTTGAGGTGATTATACTCAAGGCTTCCTCATCAGTGATGCTGTTTTGGAGGATATGGAGCAGCTCAGGTCAGGATGCATCTCCTAGTAACAGCACAGGGGGTGTTCAAGAGTGCACAGGAGACCCATGAAACAGGCTGGGGATCAAAGAAAAGATCTATTGAAGCCAGGCTGCAGAGGGCTTTTTCTTGTACAACTGGTGGAACTTAGGATGTAGGATTGCCTGCTCTCAGCACTTATTTTTATGAAAGGCCTTTCAGTAGGCATTGTAGGAAGTTGAATTTTGCCTCATCTAGGATTTCTGATTTGAGGTGATAATTTTTACTCAGTGGTTGAGGTGGAAAGTGATTCTATTTAATAAAAATGGAATTAGAAGTTCTTATATTCACATTTGGAGGCTCGAGCAGAGGGACACAGGCTTTGAAATCCATTCCCCAATGGTGCCCATGCATGGTAGAACTGTGGTTTTGTTTTTGGCTTCCCCTCAATTTTAGGGTGATAATTGACAGTCATGTTTTGACTTTCAAACTGGGGAGTGCCTGTGAGTAGGAAATCTCTGTAGTCTGGCGAGGTTTAACATCTGGATGGTGTATGGGTAACAAGCATTGAATTGAGCTGTCTGCTGGGGAGGAGGGGAAGAGAACATATCCTTGCAGAAGAAGTGAGACCTGCTGCTGTTGAATTGTCTGTGCTGCTGCTGTTTCTGTGCAGTGCTGGGGGAGCACTTTGGGAAGGCTGGGTCAGTTCCAGGCTGCAGGAGCTGCGAAGAGGAGGAGGAGGAGGAAGGAGTGTCCTCCCTCCTTGTCCCCAGGCTGGCAGAGCAGAGCTCTCTGTGTCCCTGTGCAGATGCTGTGCTGGTGCTGGCCCCTGCTGCCTGCAGAGCTCTTTGGGAACGTTCCAGGACTGCTCTGGTCATCAGACCTGCCTTGCACAGTAATGAACCAGCAAGACTGAGCTATGACAGTAAAAACCTGAGACACACAAGTCCTAGAGTGATGCTGGACTCTGAAACATGGGTTTGTGAAGAAAATGACCGGGCAGGTCTGAGACCTGACTCTTTGAAATCTGTACTCTCATTTATTTGAGTTTGATCTGAAATGAAGAGCTGCTTCTCATAGCATTTCTGAAAGGCCTGAGCACTGATGGCCTTGAGGATGAGGTGGCATTGTAGAGTGGGGTCAGTGTGTGTTGGGTGTGGCTGTCACCTTTTAAGAGTCCTCTTTCCTGTTCATCTTCTTGCTAGTAGGTACCACAGCATCCTTGTTAGGGAAAATGACCTCAGATGTCACTTTCCAAAGAGCACTTCTGCAGCCACAGGCTTTCCTTGTTTGTTTGCCTGTTGTACCCTGTGCTGGCCGCTCAGGAGTAAGTTAATTTCTCTGTAAGGAAAATCATAAGGAGTTCTTAGTCTTTGTAAGGGGTTCTTAGTCTGTTTTGATCCAACTTGATTTGTTGTGATGACTGCTTTTGCTAAAACTGTGTCCTATTTGCTTCTGCAGCTTTTATTTGCAATTATGGAGGGTTTTTTTTTAGTGCCACTGCTTGTTAAGATAGGTTTTCTGTCTCTTGGACAGTTTGATTTGCAGTTGCATCTGTTTGTACAGACCTTATGTTCAAATAACATTAGTGGGCATAAAAGCAAATAAAGATGCTATGATTAAGGGCTTTTTAATTGAAATTATTTAAGATTAAATTACTTAGATTGAAATTATATGATACCAAAACTGCAAATATTGAAATAAGTTATCTTCTGTCTTAATTTTCACTCCAGCCTGCCACTGACACTATTTTAAAAACAGGAATATAAAGTTCAACAACTGAGTCAATTTCTAAACCCAAATCTGAGTTGTCCTGTGGTTGTGGTGGCACTCATGGGAGTGTTGCCCTTTCAGAGTGTAGCTTGTGGATGAGAAATGAGTATAATATATTACTTTTTTCTGCATCGTGTGCCATTTCAATGGCATGGCAAAAGAAGGAAAAGAGTAGGAGTGGGCTTTTACATGCAAAAGACATTTTATGTCATGGATTTTTTCTTAAATGTCTTTCTTGCAAGATGCCTTCCTTCCCCCACCAGTCTTCTCCTTTGTTGTATTTTCTGCAGTGATGCCATCCATTAGTTGGTTCTCTGAAACAGGAGCTCATTTCCAAAGAAGGATTTGGGAGATTGTGCAGAGTTTTTTTCCCTTCATGTGACTTGGGTGCTGAGTCAAGCTGAGTGTCCTGTTCAGGTTTTATTCAAAGATTTTCCTGTAACACATGCACAGAATATGAGTTGGCAGCAAAGACTTGTTTGAACAAATCAAACCTCGTGGCAGAGTTAGGGAACCATTTATTGTAACTCTGTGAAGACTGCATTGACCTTCTTATGTTGTCTGCAGGCCTGGCATCCTTTGTAGACTGAAATTAGTTTCCAAACCTGCTGTTCTGAGGTTTCTCCAGTAATTCTCATGTTTTGGGCACTTACAGATTAATTTGTATCTTTGGTAATTGCCCCAATGTAGAGTGAAGGTACTTTTTGATTTAAAACTCATTTCTCTCATGTAGTGGATGGGCTCCTCAAAGGGAGTGTGAAGGGTTCCTTCCTCTGCTGGCAGATTAACTCTTGCCTATGGCTTCCTCATGGGCAGCATCCCTTTCCCCATCACTGTATCCCATGGGATTCCATACTTATATGCACCAGTGATTCAGATCCAGAGGCAGAAGTCAGTTTCTTTCCATCTGAGCACTCTCTTTTATCTCACCATGAATCATACTACATTTTACTGATAGAATATTTGCTTGTTCATGCTGCTTGTCTTTGTAAGGAGGATAAGAAGCTGCCAGGCTGTTGTCTGGGACTTGGTAGCAGCAGGAACTTCACGTTTTTCCTTCATCTTCTTTTCCAACTTGTAACTTCAGGCAGTTATATTCATACAATAGGACATGAAATAAAAAAAATCAGCAATGAAAACAGAGCAATCTGTTCTGTGTGGTTTCTTTATTTGGCCCATAACCCCCAACGTGCTTGTAGTCTGCATGCCATGAAAGCAGATGAAGAGAGCAGAATAATGCTGAAGATTTTGCATTTAAAAAAGAAACAGAACTCCCAACTATCTTAAACAATAGAGGCAAACTGTATTTAACAGCTCCTCTTTGCAACCACTTACAAACCTAAGGGAACTTTTTGGAAGACCCTGTTGTGTGTTATTCCCCTGTCAAGTCAGGGCTCTCTCTGTCCAGTGGCATTTAAATTAGCTGGGAATAGAGCTGTGACTGTTCCATTCTCACCTGGACTTAACCTGCAGTCCCATGGAAATTGCTTTACTGGCTGGGGAGCTCAGCACGGGGTGGAAAGTCAGATCCTGTAATTTGTTGAGCTGGACCTGTGTGTTTCAAGATTCATTAACCAGGCTTCCCAGTTCCAGGTGTGTTACCTGGATGGTCAGGCAGATCCAGGCTCTGAGTCAAATCCTGGAAGCCACTGGACTTCAGGCAGGGGTCAGGGTTGGAAAACAGACATTAATTGACCTAATCTAAGTGGAAAAGATCAACATCATGCATGGTATCAGCAAAATTCTGCTAAATGGGTTATTGTTCATTGTTTTTTTTCTGTGATGTACAGTAGCCCTGACGAAAGATGGAGTTAAAGGTCTCATTTAGTGACTCCTTTTCTCTGGTAAATATTTTTATGCTGTTAAAATGTACGTTCGCAGACATCTCCACATGTTCAAGGCAGAAAGGACTGCCAGGCTGTAACCTTTCAGTCTGCTGTGAGGTTCCTGTTTATTTGACTGTAATGCCAGCACTTGCTGCATTTATCCTGATGTGAGGGGCTCTGGTTCCCTGGTGCAGCGTCCCCGTGCCCTGTCCTGGTGGCACAGCCACACTGTCCTGTGTGCTGCAGGCAAGGAGGGGCCAGGAGCACAGCTGGGGTGCTGCTGTGGGAGTGCCTGGACACCTGTCTGTGTGCTGGAGGTGCACAGAGCACAGCAGTGTTCAACCCTGTAAAGAACTGGGGGCTTTGCTGGTTCAGTGTGCACAGAGCAGCCTCTGCTGGCTCTGCTCACCTTGATGGGTCAGACTGTGTCAGTGCAGGGGAGCTGTCACAAACACAGGCCTTTTGTTTTGAGTAAACCCTTGGAACAGAACTGATCCCTTTCTTGTTGCATTGCAGGGCAGTGGTGCAGGCTGCATCCCCTGCAGGGTGTTTGTTTGTGGTTAGCTCCATGTGGAAGGTGTGAGGCGTGTTCCAGAGCCACACAAATCTGTAAGCCTGGCCTGCTGATGTTGGCAATGGTCTGGAACCTCCTCAGCAGAGTCTTTGCCCCTTTTACATCTTACAAGAATTGCTTTGGGAGGGTAAGAACACAAGGTGTGTTCTTTAAATGCACTTCTCTTTGAGGAGTCCCAGCGTTGCTGTTGCAATGGAGTGGATGAGCCTGCCTGAGTTCTCTTCTGCTCAAACAGATTTAATGGGGGCAGCAGGGAGTTTTCAGGGCTACTGGTCTGTGAGTAGAGATTTCAGCCCAGGAGTGAGAGAAATTGTAGTAAATTTTAATAATGAATCCAGCTCTGGTGATAGTTCCTATTTGCATTTATATACATATGTAATCTTCATGTTCAGTGGTATCAGTGGAGTTTTGCTGTTCAGATAAGATAACTTAAAGGAGATGTTTTACCTTGGTAGATGGTGGTTCTACCTGCATAAAAGGTGATTCAGTGGTTTGTTTGTATTTGATAAATCCTTACAGAATCAGGCCAATAAGCTGCTTTTCACAGACCAGCTGTTTCATTTGTGTGTGTAAAAATAATGCCTTAAAGAACTGCAAGTCAGCCAAAGGTTTCTGCTCTCCACATTGGGTGAGATAATTCCTTCAACAGCTGTGACTAATGAAGTTGGTAGTATTTTAATTTCTTTGTTATAGAGGCATCAAACTTTATTTTGCCTATCCATAGTCTGCTTTCTGGGCCTTGCAGGTCTTGGAAACATTTGGAGTGTGCTAACAATGCTGAGCCAAGGCTTCTGTGACAGGTAGTTTTCTTTCCTACAGAAACAACCAAAGCTGATTTCTTTCTTCTTGTCACAGAATAGCAATTACAATGGCTTGAAAATTTGGAATTTCAGCATAAATTGGACATTGTGAGAAGTCTTCCACTTTGTCTTTTGTTTGTGGGACATCAGGTACTAGGAAGGCTTGTGAAATACTTATTTTGTTTATACAACCAAAAGTTAGAAAATACCTCAAATGTTATCCGGGCTTCCAGCTGGTAGGGACTAAAGAAGAGAAGACAAAATTATAAGGAAAGCCTTAAACCCTATTTTGACTCTAAAAGGCTTGGAGAACTAGGAGCTTGCATGAAGTATGGAACTCTGGAGACCCTTTCTTGGAGAAGCAGGACCTCTGCCAAGGGCTCCAGCAGGGACAGTGGCAGCAGGATGGAGCAAGAGGGAAGGGCATAGATGTGTGTAGAATAATATTTTGCTTCCCAAGAAAATATTTTTCATGTCCTGTCTAACAAAGAGTTGATGTGGTTGTTGAATGAGAAAACATGGGTCATGTTCCATGTGGCAGCTGAGAGAGAGGCTGGGTTTGTGCCCTCCCTGCTCCTGCAATGTGTCACTGGAGTTAAGAATCCCTCAGGTGGGGGAGAGGAGACGGGCCAAGCCTTGGTGGCTTCAGACACTTGATCTGGGAATCTTAAACAGTTCCTTCACAGGAATTAAAGATTTCCTACACCAGATGCTCTTCTGAATGTTTGTTTGCTTTTGCCTCTCTCAGCCCTGATTTCAAGGGTGAGGGTTTTGTTCAAAGGAGGCAGAAATCTGCCACTGTGCCTGATGGAGGTGGTTGCTGATCTGCTGTGGCAGGTAATCAGCTGTGTCCTTCCACAGAGCTGGCAGCAGTGCTTAGCCAGAGTCTCTGGCTTTTTCCCCCCAAAAAGATGGGGCTGTTTTAAGGAATTGTGCCGATGCCAGTGTGTGAATTTGGATATTTCTATGACTGCAAGTGTATTGCTACAAAATGGTGAATGAAACTCATACTGAATAGCTTGAAAAATAATTTTCTCCAGCGCCGTTGATTTTGGTTCTGCTTGAGAAATTTGCACAATATATCTTTTTTTTGTGCTGAAGACACTTAACTGAGAGTGATATGGAACTCACCAGTATACCTGGAATGCATTTCACAAAAATATTTATGAATCAAGTGCTACACGTTGTAAGTTGAACCAAAAATCACGTTGGCTCCTACCTGCATTGTTTATTGCATTGGATTCTTTTTGTGCTGTAGAATTTAATTTTTCTATATAAAACAGTTCAACTAAAGTTGTCATCCGAGAAGGTCCTTTCCATTTTTGACTTTGTTGTGTCAGTGAGGAGTCTCAGTCAGGCTGGGTGGGGTCCCTGCCCCCTGAGTGGGTGCAGATGTGCTCTCCCAAGGGCTGATGTGTTAGGCCTGGCTTATCTCCTGGGGCAGAGGACCCCGTGCAGCTGCATCTCTGCCTTAGCTCTGCTCGTGCATTGATAAGCTGTGTGGCCTGCGAGTCCCCAGTCACACACAAATCTCAGTTCAAACATGTTCCCCTTTTCCCTGGAGCCTCTATCTCATCTCCGTGTAGCAAAAGGGCCGGCTGAGACCTGTATTTGTGACTGACTGTAGTGGTGTTAGAGTAGAAAAAGGTTTTAAAAAGCTGCTTGGAGCGGTGGGCTTTTTGGAGGCTGTGGAATGGCTGTTTTCTGCGGCAATAATAGAAGCAGAACAGATGAAGTGTGGGTTTTGCACGGCAGCGTCAGGAATTAGGACTGGGGGGGGGGGTCTGTGCCCCGTGGCTTGGAGCCCGGTCCTGCGCAGCGCCAGGATCGGGCCCACCCGATCCTTGAGAAAAACTAGTTACAAATTCTTTATAAGAAGTGCACGTGTCATTTCCCCTCCGAGGAAACGCATCGTTGCTGTTTCTCGTGGTGAAAAAGCCCGGCCAAACGTGTGAATAGGCACAGGGACCCGGAGGACTTTGAGCCCTCTCCTGCCACCCCCCAGAGTAACAAAGGCAGGGACCCGCGCTGCCCCGGCCGCGCATCTCCGGAGCGGAGCGAGCAGGCTCTGGGTGTGCAGGAGCCCTGCCCTGCCCTGCCCATCCCCATCTCCGGAGCAGAGCGAGCAGGCTCTGGGTGTGCAGGAGCCCAGCCCTGCCCTGCCCATCCCCATCTCGGGAGCGACGAGCAGGCTCTGGGTGTGCAGGAGCCCTGCCCCGCGCTGCCCCAGACAGGTTTCCTGCTGCCCGGCCGGGAGCAGCTCCGTGCTGGACACGGTTTGAAATAGATTTTCCTGGGTGCCTCGGCATGAAGGAATTCACTGAAACCCGATCCTTGCTGGCGCTCCGTCCTAAGGGGTGGCTGCTGTCCCCATTGTCTCGTGCGCCTTTGTTTTAAAATGATATTAAGCCTCAGACGCCAGCTGATTTACTTTAATTCAACAGCCAACTTATGTTTGATTTCTTTTCATATTCAAGTGAGCCATCTGGCTTTAATGAACTGTAACTGTTTTTAATGCTGCCTCCAGTTGCTAACATCTGAATATTTCATGTGCTGAAAGGAGATTTGAAATGCAGAAGTGAGACTGAAGAGTCCAAAGTATTTCCGAAGCAGATCTGTTCCAGCAGCACTTGTGCTCCACTTCCCTCGAGATTTATCGAAAGATAATCTTTGGGGTGCCAGACTGTAAGCAGCAGCCATGGTGGGTGCTAATTACAAGTGCTCTCAATTTTGTGTACATAAAACACCACAACTGCTTATGAAATCCTGAGTAACAACCCAACTTGACTTGGGCAGAATATCAATCAGCTCCAACAAGAGCTGCTAGTGTTTGGCATCTTCTAAATCAACAGCCTCTTTGGTGCTTGGGGTTTGGTTTTGTGGGTTTGTTTTGGGGTTTTGGTGGGTAGGGTAGCGTCCTAAATATTTTCATGTTGCATAAAGAAAAAAAGAAAAAAAAAGAGTGTAGTTGTGTCACACAGTTTAGTTATAGAAGCTAATTGAGAACTGTATCCCATAAACTGAAAATAGCTTAATTGCAATTAATTCTGAGTATGCTGTGCCAGGGCTACACTGTTCTAAAGCAGTAGCATATCCTCAAACTTGTGGAATACATGCTTTGCTCACGGCATTGCCTTTGCTTTGGCTTAGCACTGTGATAGCTGATAGACTTGGGACAGGCCATTACCAAGGCATGTTTTGATGAATGATTAAAAAGTGTTTTGTTGGTTGGTTCTTCTCTGTGTGCTGAGCATCGTGCCAGTGACATCCTCTTCCAGCATCACTTGATAAAAGATGGAATAGATGGAAGCTCAGCCTGTGTAGGGAGAGGATAATCTGGGAACATGTGCTTGAGTTACCTTACCCTGCTCTGCTTTGTCCTCTGGGCCTGGAACAACTGTGGGGAACCAGTGGAGAGTGAGAGTGGAGCCTGTGCCTGATTTCTCAGTACATTCTCACAGAGGCAGAGCTGGGTGGGAGTTCATGTGTGACCTTGTGGTTGCATGCTGAGCTCAGACTTTCTGAGCTGGAGTGGAGCAGGTTAGAGGCACCAGCAGAAATTGGCAGCTGGGTTCCATTCCAGACACATTCCTGTGAAGCTGTAATGAATAAAAGTTATTAGTATCTTCTACACAGTAGAAGATACTAATAACTTTTATGGTAGCATTAAGCTACCATTCAGTAGGAGCTCTTAATGATAAGTCTTGCTACTCTCAAATTTTTTTTTTCACATGTAATGAAAATTTTTGAAGTTTCCTGTAGTTTTGATTGTACTTGAACTTCCTACATGACTGAGCACTGCTGCTGGATATTTTATTCCATTCAAGTTTGATGATTATTTGTGTGTGAAGGAAGCTACCAGTGTTGTGTGTCTCTAAGGGTTATCAGGTAGTCTGAATAGACACTATAGCTGAGCAAAACTCAAAATCAGAGACTTTTCTAATGTGTAGGACTTCCTTTTTATAAGCTTTGTTATTCAAAATGTGTTCATTTCAGAAGCACAACCTATGCTTTTTAGAACCTGATTTTTAGTCTCCTCTATTATTTCAGGTATATCACTTAAATAAAACAGGTGCTTCACAGACATATTCAACAAGAATGCAAAGGGTTTTTGAGATTACCTTTTTCTTACAAGAATTTTCAAGCCAATAATCTTGGTTTTATGATTTATATAAAGATGTCAGTCAAAGTGTGTTACTTCTAAAGAAACGTGTTAGCTAGACTCTTATTTACTATGCAACTTTGCTTTTGTGGAAAATTTTGTAAAGAAACAAAACTGGTGGTTCACTTCTAATGAGCTGGTGGGCTTGCTTCAGTCCTGTTTTTACTTACTTTCTAGCATTCATCATGAAACAATTATTGAATTGCTAATAGGAATAGGTTTGTAAATTGGATATTAGGAAGAAATGTTTGCCTGTGAGGGTGGTGAGGCCCTGGCACAGGTGCCCAGAGCAGCTGTGGCTGTCCCTGGATCCCTGGAATGCCCAAGGCCAGGTGGGATGGGACCTGGGCAGCCTGGGGGAGTGGAAGGTGTCCCTGCCGATGGAATGAGATGATCTTCGAGTTCTCTTCCAACTGAAACCACTCTAGGATTCTATCTTAAAAGTGGCTGAAGATCCCATGAAGGTTTCCTTACCAGCTGTTCCTTTCAGGTGTTTTCCAGGATCCTTTCCTGAATGTCCTGGCTGCTGTGGAAGGCAGGAGGTGACTCATGACCACCAAACAGTGACAGCCTTGGACCCCCCTGCTTCTGGCTGCTGGGAACAGCCACTGGGCTCCTGTGGAGATGAATGGAGAACAGCAGTATGATGCAGGTAACAGTTCAGCCCAGCTCCCTGGCCAGCTTCTCTAAAAACATGGGCAGTGTGGGGGAAAGATGAGCACACTGAGTGTCCCACAGTGCCTGTGCCTGGTGCTGTTCAAGGGAGAAGCTCCAGGTTCACAGGTTCTGGGTTGTGCTCTGGCTCTGGGGTTGTCATGGCTGTGTTTGTTACTGCTCTGTATCAGAGCAGGGTGTACCACTGGCTTAAATGGAAACAAAATCTGGCCCACCTTGGTGGTTGTATTTTCAAGAAGCTGTGTCTTTCCTTTCTGTGGTACCACTATGAGGTGGGCTTGTGAGAAGCTTGGTGTTGTTAACACTTATTGTTTTAAGGCATTTATCTTTCAGAGTGGTTAATACCTAGTTCTGTCCTTGTCCTTATCTTCTTAATATTTTGGCAAGCTGTTGGTGCTGGTTGGAAGAGTCAGATAACTGAAGCTGTTTGCTGCCATTGTGATCTGTTTTTCTGCAGTCCTGTTTTTCAGAAGTGCCTTGGTGTGTCCTCTTTGATAGGCTTGTGATATCAGTACCTAACCTCCTGCAGAGTGGTGTGTTAGGAGAAATCAGCTCAGGTTTTGCATCACCTTGGAACACCAGGCCAGGAAGAGTGTTAGTGTGGGATGGCTGGGAATACTAACAGCTTTCTGAAATGTGGGGGTTGGGACCATCCATTTGCTCTGTCTTGCCTGCCATGGCTTGTCCCTTTTCTTTGAGGAGGTCCTTTCCCATCACAGTTTATATAAAACAAATTATAATTTGTAATTATCAGGGTAAACAATTGGACCAAGATTTGATCTGAGTATTACTTTCCTTTGGTACTTTGTCCAACAAGCTGCTCTTCTCATAGGATAATTCACTCTTGGTAATTTTTCTACCTTTAATTTATAGAAATCTAATTGTTGTCAGTGTTGCTGAAGAAATGTTAAACATAATTTTAATCTATAGTGCTTTTTAGGAGAATGATATCATCTGCTTTATGATGTTGAAATGTGCTTTTTGATTATTAATTACAGCAAGTCAGTCAAGTTGTTGTCAATGTTGTATTCTCAAACAGTCCAGAAAAGGCATCATGGGTGTGGATGTAGAATTTCTTCTGGCACATGCAAATACTTTTTCCTTGCCTAGTGGAAATTGCAGGCTTCTGTCACAGAGTGTAAGGAAGGGAGAAGAAGAGTGAGGAGTTGTTTACATGGTCAGCAGTGCTGTGTCCACAGGCTGTGATAGCACATCCCTCAGTCTTAAAACCTTTATTGACATTTTTCCATCTTCCTCAAAAAGTAGCAGGTCAGAGAGTCCTCTCTCACTGTGTGCCTGTGAATAGCTGAGGAAAGGTTTGATACTGGCTTGAAATTACTCAGCAGCTATTTCCCTGAGCATCCTTTTGTGCAGGTTTGAGTACAGGAGGCTGTGAAGAGCAAACAATAAATGATGAGAGCTTTACTTGCATTCAGAGATAGTTCCCACCAAATACCTGTGTAAGCATAAGCACATTGGTTTTGTGGTGCCCTCTAATATTGTTTTCTGAAGTGCTTTTGAGTTACACTGGTCCAAACCACTGCTGGAACATTGCTTTCATAGTCTTTGACTGGTGTAATTTTCTTCCACTTGGTAATTTGCAGCAGCTTTTGGAGGTTCTCCTCTGTTTTTCTGGTTTTACATCCAGGCTCTCTAGCTCCAAGAACCCAGACAGAGCTCAGGGTTGTTGGTTGTAATCCTCCCTTGTGCTATGAGAGGAAAAGACAACTTTTATTCAAGTCACAGGCTTTTTCAACTCCTGAAATTCCAAACCCTGTCTTTATTTATTCATGGCCTCGCAGCTGGTGGAGATGAAAAAGATTAACTGTTATTAAAATCAGATTGAACTATATCTACATTTCAGGGTGAGAAACCTTTGGGTTAGCCTTACTGAAGTCTGCAAGACCTTCAATTGTGATGTACTTAAATGTCCAATGTGACAGTCTTCAACTAAATGACATTAAAAATGCATGAAAGTTATTTGCAGTGAGAATTTAGCTCAAATCCAAAGATGAGAACAGCCTAGTGTAGACTGTTTCCATTTCAGATATTTTTAAGGGCTAACTTCCTTAATATTTCACTACATTCTCCAGTCCAAGTGGTATAATTCCATATTCTTTCTCTATCTGTATGTATCAGAGAGCAGCACAAACCTCAGCTGGGGCAGCTTCCAAAATGGAGGAAAACTTCCCAGCTCTGTGCTCAGTGGTGGAAGTGAGACGTTGATCACCTCAGTTGTAAAACCTTGGTGAAGTGTGAACACAAGCTGGGTTCAGCTTTTGTGAGCCGCTCCTGGGTCGGGGACAGGCTGTGGGACCGGGGCTGAGCGGGGACAGAGGAACTGCCTGGCAGGACAGAGCCGCTCTGGGATGGGGACAGGCTGTGGGACCGGGGGTGAGCAGGGACAGAGGAACTGCCTGGCAGGACAGAGCCGCTCTGGGTGGGGACAGGCTGTGGGACCGGGGGTGAGCGGGGACAGAGGAGCTGCCTGGCAGGACAGAGCCGCTCTGGGATGGGGACAGGCTGTGGGACCGGGGCTGAGCGGGGACAGAGGAGCTGCCTGGCAGGACAGAGCCGCTCTGGGTGGGGACAGGCTGTGGGACCGGGTAGCAGGACAAGGAACGCTGCAGGACAGAGCCGCTCTGGATGGGACAGGCTGGGACCGGGGTGAGCGGGGCAGGACTGCCTGGCAGGACAGAGCCGCTCTGGGTGGGACGGCGTGGACCGGGGGAGCGGGCATAGGACTGCCTGCGAAGAGCCCTCTGGTGGGGACAGGCTGGGACCGGGGTGAGCAGGAGGGAGCTGCCTGGCAGGAGAGAGCCGCTCTGGGATGGGGACAGGCTGTGGGACCGGGGCTGAGCGGGGACAGAGTTGCTGCCGTGTCTGACCGCCGGGATTGCTGAGCAGCAGCAGGCGAGCCGGCTTTCCTGGGAGCTCCTTGTAGCAATTAAGTGGCAACAGAAGTTACTAATTGACCCTTTCAGTGTGTGAAGTGACCTGTGGCTCATTTAAGGAGCTTAAGTGCCCCTGGGCGGTTATCTGATGATAACGGGGCTGGGGACTCGCCGTGCGGGGCCGGAGCGGCCCCGGCTCCCTGCGGCGCTCCCGGGGCGCTGCCGCTCCGAGCGCCTCCCCAGCTCTGCTCTGCTCCACTCCCTTCCAGCAGTGTCACCGTGTCACCCCGTGGAGGACTGGCTTCTTGGGGCTGGAGGGCAGCGGGGTTCTTGATGCAGGGGGATTTTTGATGGGAAGGGTGAGATGGTTTTCTTTGGGTGGGAGCAAAATTGGAATTCGCTCCAGGGTCTGACTGACCAGAGCTGGTGTCTGTTGCCTTTTTGTTTCTGGATCTATGAACTTCAGCGTTTCTATGGTTATATAAAACTAAAATTCTGTTAAAATGAGTTGAGAAATCTTAATCTATTTTAACAACATTTTGCAATGAAATTGTTTTTCTTAGAATGGCTTGCAGCCAAAGCTTTGATCAGCTCCACCCTAATTTGCAAACAACTGGTCTGTGTCTTAACCTTTTATTTCCTAAAAAAATTTTAAAAAAACTCCTTATTTATTTCTCCAGGTAATTTCTACAGTAAGTTAAAAATTATTCTTTAAAAGTGATGGTGATATTCAAGCTCCAAATCTTTTGAGCTATGAGAGGCCAAAATAACCAGCTGTGGTTGTTTAAAAACAGAGAGTTGGGTTCTGGAGAGATAAGAGCCTCTTTTAAAATAGATAATGTCATCAGCAAACAACAGCTAACTGAATATACATTTTTAAGTTTTGGGAAGTGATAACTCCTAGAGTCACAATGAAAAGTCAAAGATGAGCTTAACCGTCAGTCTGAAGGTAAAATGAACCTATTAAACTCAAGACTTGTAGGTTTTAGTCTATTTAACCTATCCCAGACTTTTGGACAAATATTTGCTCCTTTCTATTGGAAGACTGGGAATTGTCCCAGAGCCTACTTAGCTTGTTAGCCTGTCCAGGGGGCTGATAAGGACACGTGGTGGTAATTAATTCATTTTTTTAATGTGTAGTGTTTCCTATTCAAACGACTGCTGCTGGAAAGATCAGTTCCTGCCTGCCGTAGGAAAGGCAGGGGGTGTAGGAAATGCCAGTGTCCTGTAACCTTTGCTGAGCTCTCCTTGGGCTTGTGATACACAGAGATTTCTCTGTTTTCAAATATAAACAAGGTATCAGGTTTCCTGGTGCTGAGAGGGGGAAAGCTCTGTTGTTCATTCATAGACAGCTCTGGGGCAGATGGTGGAACCAAGCCTGAAAATGAAAATGAAAGCTCTGCTCTTGTGTGCTGTCACTGCCACCCCATTTTGCTGCTGAACCTGAACCCGGTGTGTTGAGGTTAAAAATGCTGCTTGCAAGGGCTGGGACCCTCACTGGCCATCCCACTGCATTCCTGCAGGAAAAATGAACTAATAGGGGACCTAAAATCCACCCTGGGTGTCTTTGTAGCAAGGTGGATACATGTTGGAGAAAATAGGGATAGGAGAGCAGCATGGAAGGAGGCCAAGCCAGAACTGAAGGGGAGACCAAGGCTGGGGTACAGGTTTGACAATGATAATAGAGAATTTGACTAATCTGTAGTGTGGCTTGTTACAGGTGCTTGCTTCCCTAACAGCCTGTGTGAGCTTTGAACTGTGGTTTGAGTGGTTTTAGCACATTTATGCTTCAAATGCATCCCATAATGAGGTTTTCTTGGTCTAAAGAAGCTGTTACACCTTACAAGCTGGACTTTTGAAGTGACCAAGTTGAAAGGACTTGATTTCAGTTATGTCTCGAGTTGTTTTCTTTAGAACTACCCTGCATCCCTCTCTTTGCTTTTGGTGTTTTAGAACAGCTGAATGTATACTATCTGACTTTAAAAGGAGCACAGTCATATTTCAAAGGATTTTTTTAGACTTTCTTTTCAAATCTCTTACTAGTGGTACTGCTCTTTCCTGGGTGGTTTTTAATTTAAAACACCAACAGTCCAGTGTGCCTGGAGTTCTGAGTCTCTCATATTTGTTGATACAAATACAAAGCTCTTCTGCCTTCATTTCCCTCTCACAAATTGTAAGCAAATTTGTGCTAAACCAAAATCCTCAGGATTTCACTGTTTTCCAGACCAAGTCCAGCTTATAAGTACTGTTCACAGGCAATGAAAGGCCAAGTAGTGTTGTCCATTTCTTGACATGTGTTCACTGCACACTCGTGTGCTCAGTCATTTGGAATCAAAGTGGGCTTTGCTGTGGCTTGTAGTAGCCTAAAGCCACAGAATTAGAAGTGTTTGGCTTCTCTTCCAGATGCTGGTTCCAGTGTGGAAGAAATGGAATTCAACTGGGATGAGTATCTAGAAGACACAGGAGCAACTGCAGCCCCCCATGGATCTTTTAAACACGTGAGTAAGGGAGTGCATGTGTGCTTGGCATCTCCTGCATTGTTTCTTTGATAACAAAGTGTTTAGGGTTTCTTTGAATGAGCTCTTTGAATGCTTTCAAATTTGGAAGACTAACTAGAATCAAGTTTTTTATAGAGACATGCAGAATTTAACCTTTTTATTACTGTTTCTTGTCTTGGTCCCTGTATGTAGCACAGGGTAAACCCACCCAGAAATGCTGAAATCCAAGGAGTTAAGGTCTTTTCTGCACCAGAAGATAAGCTTGATTTTTCTCAAGAAGCTCAAAATATCCAGTCTCTTTCTTCTTTTGCTCCTGGACAACTGTTATGGAGGAGTAGCTTTAGAAAGCTGGTAGCAGAATAGTTCTTGAGCAGCAGAATTCAAATGTGCTCTTAGAAAAGGCTTTAGTGGCAGACCCCAAGGAGGCAAGGAGAAAATAACAGCTCTGCCAAACACCTGACTGTAGTAGTTAGAAAACTGATTACGATAATTGTTGATCACAAGCTTAATGAATAGGATGAAGTCTTGATAAGCCCTTGTCTTTGCCCTTGGACATCTTAAATGTCTGCTGGTAAAGTCCTGGAGAGCACTGTCCCATTAGGGGAGACCTGAATGTGACATCTGCCTTCCTGTACAGGGTCCTCAGTGAAGGTGAGCTGTACAGAGCTGGTGTCCGAACCTCTTGGTTCTCTTCCAACAATTAAAGCACCTTCCAGACTGCCAGACTGGAGACTGTGTGTGACACATTGCTTGGAAGACACCCTGTGGTGCTCAGGCTTTTGGGTCCAACACCATGACTTTCAGTATGAGGAAACTTAAATCAGCAGGAAAACAGCCTGAGGTCTGTTTGTGAAGGATCACAAAGCATTTTTGAGTCCAAGGATAACCTGGAGGGATGAAGACTATTAAATAATCTGTTAAACTATGTCAGTTGTGTTAGTAGTGAAGATGCACAGAAAATACAGACTTCACAGAGGCTGTGAGAGCACTGGGACGTAATTGTAAGGTTTTTGTTCAAAGTAAAAATTCAGGCATCTCATTTCTGAAGGGAAGGGGACTGTGCTTGCTTTATTTTTCTGGGGTGTACTGAGCCTGCAGCAAGAGCCAGCTCAGAGTGGTGGTGTCCATGCAGCTCACACTGAGGGCACAGCGTGGAACCAGAGCAATGGCATTTTGCAGTAATACAGGGAATGGTCTGTCTCCTCTGGTGTGGTTTACCTCACTGGATCTCTGTTAAAGAGGCCTGCTATCATAGCTTGGACACTATACAACTAATTGTAATGCCAGCTTTACAGCAGTGGCCACTGAATTAATGTTATAGCTGGATTTTGTTAATTAGCACAAGACACACTTTGAAAGACTGACTGCACCTGCACCAGCTGTGTCAAGTCTGAGGTCTGGTGGCTGTGGCCATGGTTGATAAAAAAATACAATTAGGTTTTAAAAAACCTCCACATTTTGTATTTTTTTTTTTAATTATTATTATTAGTGAGGAACACAGTGCAGTGTTGTTGGTGAGGTGACATTGTGATGGGGAGTGGTGAGGAGGTGTAGGCAAAGCCCTGGGGGGTCAGGGGGCCTGGACCTCTGCAAGGAGGTCATCAGTGAGCATGGAAATAGATACCTGCATGTTCAGAATGCAACTATTGGGCATTTTCTACCAGAGCTCCTTAGAATTTGTCCAGACACCAGTGTTGATGTTCTCTGTAATAAGCTTGGCATGAAATTCTGAGGAGTTATTGCTGACACTGAATTGACAGGCAGAGGGAGGAGCATACTTATATCATCGTCCTGCTGTTAACAGAAGTGCAAGAGTGCAAGGTCACATGCTGGGGGTTTCTGTGGTCCATTAGAAGGTAATGTGCTGGAAAAGGTGGAGTAGAGAGCCTCACTGCCTCCCAGTGGAGAGTGCCAGCCTGTCTTTGTGACAGCCCTGAGCAGGGTTAGTGTGATTGCAGGGTTCATCAGGTGAGTGGCTGTCAGTGGCAAGCAGGCAGGCACTGGTGTGCCTGTGCTGCTGATTGTATTCCCTCCAGCTCAAATCTGTGGTCCCAGTTTCTTGACTTTAGGAATGACATACTTTTATCATCCACCATCAGGAAAGCTAGCAAGCTTTATCTCAGAAAAACAGAGTGGAAAATTCTGAGCTGAAGAATAGTATAGGCACATGAGCAAATGAACATGTATGATAAATTAATTAGTATGAATGCATTTTAAAATGGAACTGTATGGTTTATTTTGATTCTTTTTAAATACTGACGTAGTGAGCTCCCATTGTGAGTTGTGGGTGAGAAATACCTAACTCATGTTGTAGGAGAATACATGGTCAGGTTAAGGAAATGTAATCCATGCTTGTTAGCAAAGCACTGGACTTGCTTATGGGAGAGGTGACTTTCTAAATCTGTGTGCTTAAATTAATTCTGAAAGTTTCGCCTTGCTATGAGTAAGACACATTGGAGAATTTAAGCTACTTCTCAAATTAAGTGTGTTCTAATGTTTAATTTGTTAGCATTTTAAAAATTAAACAATATCAAGATCAAAGTGACTGACATAAAATGTAGCAGGAAAAAGAACTTACCAAAAACTGTAATGGAGCTGTAATGAATGCCAGTGTTGTTATGCCCCCAGGTCTAAATACTCTTCCTCTAGAACCAAATGCTCTTTTGAAATTCCTTTCTGCCCTTTACAACGTTGTGTGACCCTGAAAAACAAGTTGGTCTTCAGCATCATCTGAACACATTTATTTGCTGTGTGCTCTTGCATGCTCTTATTCCTCTTTATCTGTTCCTTATCATTATCTCCCCAAACTGAGCTGCATCCCTGGCTCTGGCTTGTGCCGTGGCACAGCCTGGGAACAGCTCCTGATGGGAAGGGGGGACGGGGGTTGGAGTCACAGCTGCTGGCCCGCTCAGCTGCCCTCTCGGGCCCGCTGCTCCAGAGGAGATGCTCCGCAGGGTGCCCATCCCTGCTGGCCAGGCTGGCCCGGGAGGCTGCTCGGAGCAGTTGGCGGTCGGCGCTGCCCCGGCCCGGCGGCGCTGCCGGGAGAGGGCGCGGGCACCGCTCCGTGCGCGGAGCTCCCGGCTGGGGCCGGGCAGCGCTCCTCCTGCTCTTGGTGCTGCTGGAACCTGCTCTGCCTGCCAGGAGGCTGTGCTGAAAGATCGGGTGTAGGGAGCAGCACAGATTTCCCAATTCTTCAAATGCCGCGTTGAGCTCGAGGCTTTTCTCTCAGGAATCAGAACATGAAGTTTTTTGTCAGCAAGACAACTGTCTTTTTGAAGAGACACCCTCTATAATACCACTTCAAAATGCCTGCAGGTATTGGCTCCTGCTGATTAGGTTTTTAAGAAGAGATTTCTCTAAGTGAAGGGTATTAACCCAAAGGATATGAACAGTTAGCACAGGCATATGCTTTTCTTCCTGGTGTAGTTCTCTTAGTTTTATTTTTAGCAAACCAGTATGTGCTGGCTGATGAGACTATAATAGCTATGGCAGTTACTGAACTGTCAGCACAGAACAGGGAATAAATACCTCAGAAAATATCTGCTCCATCTGCATCATGCTGAAAGCCTTTCTTTTAGTAGGTTCACAGAGGAAAGAGGGATCTCTTTAAAAAAGAAAAAAACCATGAGTTACAGCCAACTGAGAATGGGGAATGGACATGTCAGAGTTTCAGTTAGGACTGAGGTCCTGGAATTAAGCATAGATCAGAACATTCTATAGAGAGAGCAGAACAGAGTCCATCTGCTCTTTCGGGATTTGGGAGAAATTAGGGGTATGAGAAACTTAAGGTGTTGCCTTCTCTTTTAAGTCTCTCATTTCAGTGTCTGAGTTCTGTGCAGTCAGATTGGTCACCTGCACACAGCCCACCCACATACAAACAGAGCACTTCCAGTGTCTGTCTGGTGCTTTATTGTTGTCAAAGCATGAAGAATACAGACTGATTGTGTTCCATGCAATTTATGTAACAGTGCTGCATATAGAATAATTTAGGTTCTTGCATAGAGGTTAAAAATCCTTATTCTGCACTTCTTGCAGGTTTGTGACTTCTTAGATGAGCATGGTGGAAGAGACAGATACTGTTACCTGAGGCATGTGTGTGTACTTTAAATGGGCTTTTTGTCCAAAGACCTTGGATGACACAATTTAACACAACGAGTCAAAGTTGTGGTGCTGACTTTGGCCTTTAGTTTTGCCCAGGTTGCCAGCCCAGCTGTGAGTGGGAAAGTCTTTCAGTGATGGGGAAGGTGTTGTCCAGGGCAGAAAATTAATGTCAAAGTGTTGCTTTAAGCTTGGAAAGATACTCTAAAATGCAAAGAAGATTTCATTAATGCTGATTCTATGTGCATTCTAGCTTGGGTCCCGTAATGTGATAAAGCTGTTTCTCCAAAGAGGCTGGGTGGCATTTGGCTCCAGAGGTGCTTAGATATGATGATCTTCTTCCTCTTCAGGTGGATACAAGTTTGCAGAATGGTTTTGCCCCTGGTATGAAGCTGGAAGTCGCTGTCAAGTCTGACCAGAACACCTACTGGGTTGCCACCATCATCACCACGTGCGGGCAGCTGCTGCTGCTGCGCTATGACGGCTATGGCGAGGACCGCAAGGCTGACTTCTGGTGTGACATCCTGACTGCTGACCTGCACCCCATCGGCTGGTGTCAGCAGAACAAGAAGATTCTCAAAGTGCCTGAAGGTACCAGCCCTGTGTGCAGACACAGGGGAGCGCACCAAGAGGTGCTGTTGTGCGGTGCCAGCTGGCCAGGCAGCCTGTGTGGGTGCTGTGGTGTGCAGGTGCTGTTGCTGTGGGGACAAGCTGAGGTTATCTGCTGTGTTTTCCTGAAATCCCATGGCAGAGGCTTGTGGTTATCTTAATCATCACCTCCAAAATCTACTGCTTAGACATTTCCTTTAAGTTGTATTTTGTTTTGTTTCTTTAAGTTGTTACAGGTGCGTGGCAGATTCTCTTGAATTAGGCAATGCAAGGTTGTGGTAATGTCTTGTGTCTGAATAATCTTTATCTGGCAGGAAAAATCACAGTCTTTCTCTTTCACTCTTTGCTTAGGTATCAAGGACAAGATACCTGACCAGGAGGAGTTCCTTCAGCGGGTGCTGAAGGGGGCCTGCAGTGCCCCTGCTAACCTGCTGGAGGGGGTAAGTGCTGCAAGGGGCTACATACTGGGTTTTGTCTTGGCTTTGCCCTTCATCATTAAGGGGACCTTATTTGAGCTGTCAGTTCAATTCCCTTCATAAGTTTAGGGAGCATTGTAATATGCTCTTGACCCTTGAGTTCCACTCTCTTGTGTTTTCTATTTACAGTATTTAATTTTTATAGCGTTGTCCTGAAACATATCTGTTGCTGCAGGTTTGAGTTGTTCATTAATCCTGGCAAAAGAAAGACCTTTTTCAACTCCTTAAGGTTTCAATCTTCTTCCTGTTCTGTTCCTCCTCCATACAGCTCTAAGAAAATAATGCTTTATTTATCTGGCTTTCATGTTGTCTCCTTTCTCAATTAACTCCCTTCACTTGGAATTGTTTTGTTTGGGAATTTTTTACTAACAGTCATATTATTGTTTCACTTAATTACATCCTTGCTAGTGAAGAACCAAATTTTTTATCCCCTGCTTTGCACTTAAAACAGTATCTGCTCCTTATATCAGTGTCTGGTTGTAAAGTACAGAACATAATGGTTTTTGGAAAATGCCTTTGACACCTTCATTACAGCTAACAGTTCTGTCTGTATGTTTCTGTCTAGTCATCTTTGTATGCTGGATGACTCAGTTTTAGAAAGAGGTTATTCATGTTTTCTTCAAACCTGGAATATATAAATGATAATGTCTCTGCAAATGATAATGAGGACTTTAGTGAAAAGTGTGCCTGTATCTACAGGCAGTGCAGAAGCTCTGACACAAACACCAGCGATTCTGATCATCCTCACTCCTGGCTTGTGTTAGGGAGGGACACGGATTTCTGTGCTTCTATGCTCATACTTTATTTATGCAGACAGAATGTGTGTAAGGAGGTGGAAGTATGGCATTTGTTTTGTTCTGTTGTACAGACTAATTTGTATTCTTTCTGTAGCTTCACAGAGGGAAAAATCCATTGGACCTCATTGCGCCGGGCTCCCGACTGGAGCTGCAGAACAGCCGGGACTCCCTGGAGGCCTGGATCGTCACCGTGGTGGAAAACGTTGGTGGGAGGCTCAAGCTGCGATACGAGGGCCTGGAGGACCTGGACAAATTTGACCAGTGGCTCTTCTACTTGGACCCTTTCCTTCACCAAGTGGGTTGGGCAGCTCAGCATGGATACAGCCTGCAACCACCTTCAGGTACTTGAAAGCACAGATCTTGTGTGTGGTGATCAGAGGGTGGAGGCTGCTGCTTTAGTGCTCTGAATTGTCCTTCTGGGTGCCCATGGTGCTCACATAATCTGTGGGATCTGGCAAGTCCTGTACCTAATAAAATGTAGGTGAAGGCACAAATAGTCCTACAAGGCTTTTCACCCACTTGTTCTGAATGCTTTTGCCTGTCAAAACTTTCCTCCTATGTGTGCAAAGGAAAGAAGTGAAGAAGGGATTGCCTTCATGATTCTGGGTATTTTTGGTATGTTTGTTTTCCTGGGGTGTAAAAAGTCTTATGGTTTTGGAGTACTGCTCAGCAGGAGCTTTTGCAGCTCAAGTCTACTGGACTGATTTAGATACCATTTAAAAATATGAAAATCTTAAAAGAAGGAACAAGTGTGTGGAAGCAGAGGCAGAGGTGGACACATCTTTCAGGCATATCCATGTAAGGGCATCAGAGGAGGGGGACAAGAAGTGGCAGAAACACAAAGGGATGGCTTGTGAGCTTGCTAGTGATGTAACATATTTCCTGATGAGGGAAAACCTTGGGATAAAGAATTTGGCAGTTTAGTGGGGCACAAATCAAACTTTATTGCTGTGTGTTCTGAGAGAAAAGAAGAAGAAAAATGACTACTCGCTCTTTCCCTCTCTTTTTCCTCAAGCCATTAGGTCCTTGAGGAGTGAAGCAGATTGGCAGGAGATCCTGAAGAAGGTGAAAGAGGAAGAGGAGGAGTCATCTGTTCCTACAGATCTTTTTAAGGTAGTTTAATGCTGTGGATGAGACCATGGAAATGCTATATTCCTGAGCAATGATTCAGGGAAGTCAGACACCCAAAATTCTTTCCTTGTTTTATTTTGTTGGTTTTTAAAATTTAGTCCCTTTCTTTCTGGTTTAAAAATGTAATTATAAGGGAAAATTATCATACTGGTGTCAATTCTTGGTAAGTTAGACAATGTACCCATCACAGTTATGTGAGTCATTAGTTGTCCTGGCTCACATGTTTTAGTCCTTCAGGTTCTTAGTCCATTTTTCTCAGCTTTGTTTGGACCCATAAGCAGAAGTAGAGGTGCTGTTGCTCTTGAATTTTTTGGGTGATGTACAGAGGTGTGGATAATTCTGGAGCAGGGGCCCTGTTCTGTAGGTTTCTGTTAGACTGGAAATGGAGGCCTGTATAGTTCTCATTTAGTGTAGCTCATGAGGGGTGCTAAAGGTTACATAGAAAAAATCTCCAAACATTTCTATTGACTTATGAGACCACTCTGTATTATCAAATCTTGCTTCTGTGTGGAGAATGGCAGAGGAAGAAATCACAGGGACTCAATTCCCTAAAACTCATCAAAAACTCTCATCTCAGGGGGCATTGTTGGCCTTTTCATTCAGAGAAGTTGCTGGTACTGGGACATGTTAATTTCTTGGAATGAACTGATAAAAACTCCTTAAAAACTCATCCTCTTCAGTTAATATAAGTGAGGTATGTCTCTTTTTTGATGGAGGAGGGCAGGTAATCAGAGCAACACATCAATCATTTTCCAGGATAAACCTGTGATTGGAGTGCACTCGTTCTCTGAAGGCATGAAGCTGGAAGCTGTGGACCCAATGGCTCCCTTTGTTATCTCTCCTGCTACAGTTCTCAAGGTACCAGAGTTCTTAAACCAGTCCTGCTGAGATTCACTTTTACTGCTACTTCTGTTCCTAAATGCTCAGGGAATTCTCATTAACTGGTTATCCTGAAATCTTATGCTAGTTTCCAAGTGAAGTGTTTTGTATTCTCCCTTAGGGAACAGGCTGCCTGATCAGACAGCTGCTGGTGGTGAAGCCACTGGATTTCAGTGGAGGGGAAAAGTTCCATAAAGATACAAGCTCAAAATATCAAATGATGAAAATTGTCAAACCCAGACTTTTAAAACTGGGTGTATACCCTCACAATCTGAGTATCCACCTGGAGACAGTTTTTTGGGGTTTTGATTTTGTGAAGGTTATGTCATTACTGTGTACACATGACATTTAGATGGCCTGATTTCCAAACGAGGGGTTTCAAAGTTGAAATGAAAACTCTCCAACATGATCAGGCGTTCCTTTTTCTGCTATTTGCTTGTCCTGCTTCTATTTGCTTCAGGAGTGTAGTGGTTTTATTTGTGACAGTCCCAGGATCACAAATATCCCAGGATGCAGTTCAGCCTTGTTGAAATAAGCAGTTCTTTATAGAATAGTAGGAAGACCACAGATGTAATTTCTGTGCATTTTTCATGAGAAAATTCCCTAAAGCACTAGGTCACCTTATCTTTTAAGCGCTCAGACATAAAGTTTTATTATTTATATTTGTTAAGTTACTGGATAATGCAGATGAGTCTGCTGGTTTATGAATCACACAGATTCTTTTAGTTTTATATTTTTGTAACCCTCCCAGTATTTCAAGGTAAAGGGTTTCCATCAGGTAATGCTGTTGCTTAATAAAGTTATCAGAATCTGCATCTCACAAGAGCCTGTGGTTCTCTTTTGCAGGTGTTCAATGACAAATATTTCATGATAGAAATTGACGACCTGCGAGCCGAGCGCGCGAGCAGCCAGCGCTACGTCTGTCACCTCAACAGCGCCGGCATCTTCCCCGTGCAGTGGAGCCTGAAGAACGGGCTGCACCTCAGCCCCCCCCCAGGTGTGTCTGGGCAGCCTCCTCCTGCCCACCTCTGCTCAGCACGGCACCTGGCAGAGCAATGGACAGAGCAGCACAGGAAAGATGCAGTGTTGTACTTGTGTTGCCCCCAGACGAAGGGAGGGATGATGAACCTGACCCCTTGTTCTTAGAAGGCTAATTTATTATTTTAGGATACTATATTGCATTAAAGAATACTACACTATACTATACTAAAGAATACAGAAAGGATACTTACAGAATGCTAAAAAGATAATAATGAGAACTTGTGACTCTCTCCAGAGTCCTGACACAGCTTGGCACTGATTGGCCAATGAGATAAAACAACTCACCAGACACCAATGAAACAATCTCCAAACATATTCCAAAGGAGTAAAACACAGGAGAAGCAAATCAGATAATTACTGTTTTCATTTTTCTCTGAGGCTTCTCAGCTTCCCAGGAGAAAAATCCTGGGTGAAGGGTTTTTTCAGAAAATGTGAATGTGACAATCCAGCTCTGAAAATCAGGAGCTTTGAGTTTGGGGCACTGAGGTTTCCCAGGCATGAGCATGGATTTGGGAGGATGAGAGAGGCTGAGGATGTCATGCATAACAACTTGAACACTGGAATGAATGGAGTGAGGGTTCCAGGCCTGAAAGAAATGTTGATTTCAGAATTAATTAACATGATATCAGAAGCCTGTAGTCATTTGCATTGGATTTTTGCTTCTGGTCAGAGTTGGAACATTGTTATCCAACATTTTATGATATTTTTAGGCTATCTTATCACTCAGAAGTTAATGAACTATTTTTTTGACCAATGGCCTATCAGGCACTGTTGCAGATTGTTGAAACATTGCTTCAGGACATAAGGGAACAGGGTAGTGTTCCTGCACTGCTGAAATATTTATTCATTTTCTCAAACTAGAAATGTCAATGGTACTGTAAGGCCTGGTCCTCTGCTCTCTTACTTGCCACCCCACAATTCAGAGTGTTTTGTTTTAGCTGCTCCTTACATCAGGGGAGCAGAGACTGTAGGATGTTTGTCTCCTGCCTTTGCTTGGATAAGGTGTGAAAAGTGGCTCTGCCTGACCAGCATTTCCTAGAATTTTGCATCTGAAAAGTGAAACTCACTTTATAGGCATGTGGCTGGAGCTGAAAAAGATTTTAAGTTTCTGTTTTCATCTCCCTGGACGTGGTGGTCATTCTGAATTGTGTGAGGTCTCAAGAGCCCTACTGGCACTGGTAAAACTGAGGAAAATGAATAATTAAATCTTTCTGTGGTTCAGCCCTTTATGAGGAGAAGAGTCACAGAATAAGTTAAGTTGGACTGGTGAGGTCACTCCTCAAACCCTGGCTTCAGTTTTGGGCCTCTCACTACAAGACAGACATTGAGGGACTGGAGCTTGTCCAGGGAAGGGAATGGAACTGGGAAAGGGGCTGGAGCCCAAGTCCTGTGAGGAGCAGCTGAGGGAGCAGGGGGTACCTTGAGAAAAGGAGACTCTGGGGGAAACTTTGGATCTCTACAATTTTAGATTGTCATGTTAATGCCATATTCTTACACTGGGTTTAAAATATTGTTTGATTTCTAAACTGTTGTCACAGGTGTTCTTTAAAAGGGGAGTGCAATAAGTGCAGCACTTGTGTCCTTGCTAATTTACTGCCAGCCTCAAACTGACATGGCAGCACACTTTTGGGCCCCATTTCCTTCAGTTATTTTTGTTAGATCACAGGCAAGCCAAGTATTTCCCCCAAGAAGAATATAATTTTCCTGGGAAGGATTCTCTGTCTCCTGATGGACTCCTTGTTAAGACACTTCCTTTCAGACTTGTGCACATCTACAGCTGTTAGCAGACTTGATGAGGCTCTTGGCACATCTTACTGCTCTCTTTAATGACTTAGCATTTAACATGTCTTTGAGGGAGCAGTGCTGATATTGTACATGTTTTGAGTGCTCTGTTTTAAAAAAATAGCTTCAGAGATGACACAACAGCAGTTGCAGAAATGTTTCCTGAATTTCATCTGTACTCTGTGAAACTGTTTAAGATGGGTGAAACTGTTAGGGGTGAAACTGCTTTCCCATGTTTCAGTTGCTGCCCTTGTCAGCTTGGCAGATTCATGATTCTGGTTGGAGTGGTCTGACCCCACATGGCTCCCTGAAGCCCTAAGTCAGCTCACAAACCTGAGTGACCCAAACAGATCTCAGGCTCTGTGTATCAGGTGGGTTTGAAATGAGTCTCAGCTGTTAAACTCTAACCCTTGGCTCTTTGCTGTCCTAGGGTACCCTGGGCAGGACTTCGACTGGGCTGACTACCTCAAACAGTGCGGAGCCGAGGCAGCTCCCCAGAGCTGCTTCCCTTTGGTAAGGCTCTCCTGCAGGAAAGTCTCCTCTGCTGCCTCTGTGACACCCTGATTCCAGGGGGAGGAACCTTCTTTGTTTCTTACTTTAATTGCTTTTCCAAGTAGAATAGAATATTTGAGCTGGACGAGACCTGAACTGGTCAATTATCCCATCCAATGCCTGACCCTCTTCTGGGCTAAGCAAAAATTAACATGTGTTGTTAAGGGTGTTGTCCAAACACTGGCAGGGATTGAGCTTTGAGCCCCTCTCTGGGAAGCCTTTGACCACCCTCTCAGTAAAGAGGTGCTGCCCAGTGTCCAGTCTGAACCTGCCCTTGGAAGCATTCCCACACATCCTGTCCCTGGAGATCAGCACCTTCCTTTGCACGTCCCATTCTCTGGGAGCTGCAGGGAGCAGTGAGGTCACTCCTCATCCTCCTTTTCTCCAAATTGGACAAACCCAGTCCTGAGCTGTTCCTCACAGGCCATTCCTTCCAGCCTTTCACCAGCTTTGTTGCCCTCCTCTGGACACATTTGAACACCCTAACACCTTACCCGTGATAACTCAGGAGGCAGAAGAGATAAGAGTATAAATGAGAGTGAACTGAAATAGTTGCATGCCAGCTTCCTAGATAGGAAAGCAGTGGACCAAATGTTTCAGTTGTGATAAAGCAGACTGAAAATAAATGTTTGTTTTGTGAAATTGAGATGTGTACGGGTCCGTGGAAGAGACATAGAACAGCATCAATCGTTGGCACTCCTGTAACTGTGGAAACAAGGCCTTATTTTCATTTACTAAGGGTACTCTTTCAATCTTCCCTCCTTTCAGCTTGAAAAATTAATTCCATTGTATTAATCAATACAAAGTCATCTTAGATTAGTACCAAATAATCATTTTACATTAACCAGTGCCTGAAGGGCGTGCAGGATTTTGGGCTTTTGTTGGTACAGTGACAGTATTGCTGTCCCCCAAAGCACAATACCTTGTCAAGCAGGAAAGGGTACTATTAACACCTGCCTCCCAGTTCCATTTGCCATACTTGGGCTATTGCAGTGCTTGGGGGAGAAATTAGAATGAATAATTACCAGTTTATGAAGAGAGTGTTGCCAGCTATGAATTCTTGTTGCCCTTGTTCTCTCTTGTAAACTATGGCATCTTAGAACAGGTCACTGAATTTATTATCCCCTTTCTGAGAAGAGTTGATCACTGTAGGCTAGTTCCAGAATTCATAATGTATTGATCCTGTAATTACATTGCAGAGTGGCTCTGGGAAGAAGAGTCCTCTGTCTGGCTGGTACTTATCTTTAATTCAAGAGCTCCAGAGCTGGATAAATACCTATTCTTATGTTTTAGGGATTTTTTTTTCCTTTGTATAAATGCAAACTATATTGGTGAATAAAGTAAGACCCTACTTATCCAAAAAATGTAAAATGAAAAGAAAGCTTCCTATTCTGCCTGCCAGAACTCAGATGAGGCTGGAATGTTATTTGCATACGTAAAGTGGATTTCCAAGTTAACATGATAGAATAGAGAACCTGGTCAGACTATTTGTCAGACTTATCACTCAGGTGGCAAGCAGCAGAGAATTTCTGATTGCTGAGAATGCACTCAATCTTTTCAGTGAACCTGAGCATCCTTATTTTTTGAGGACAAATTTGCTAGGTTTGTCTGTAGAGCCTTTTTTAACTTAAATTCGTTGTCGTTCCTGATATATCTTACTTGTTTACAGTGTGCTAATTATCTGAAATCTCCTTTGTCTGTGTTGAGTATCTTTCTGTGTTATTCAGGCTCTGAGGGCTTTGTGTTGCTCCTATTCATGGATATTCATATCCTGTCCTGGATGCACAGCTGGTGCCTTACTGAAGTATTCTGGCTTTTTCCTAGTTAACTTCTGACCATGGATTTAAAGAGAACATGAAACTCGAGGCTGTGAACCCAGTTGATCCTGAAGAAGTTTGCATTGCTACAGTCACCAAGTTAAAAGACTCATACCTCTGGCTTCAGCTGGAGGGTAAGCTGGTTTGGGGGGAGAGAGGAGTGCTTGCCCATCACTATACTTGCTTGTAGTGCCATCCCCAAACTTGAGGAGCATTTGGAGCAAACTCACTGTGTGCAGAATATGGGCAGCAGGGTGCTGTTTCCTCAATGAAATCATAGTCAAAACCCACTTGCATTGTCTGTTTCCAGTTTGCCTGGGCTGGCACTGCTTATTTAAGCCAAAAATGGCATTTGTGCATTGCAGTGTCAGTGCTGGGCTCATGCACCGTGCAGAGTGCTGAGCGGGGCCTTGTGACAGTTTCACAGATGAGTGACCTGCATTCTGAGCAAGCCTTGGCCAGACCTAGGAAGGAAAGTTTCTTCATTAAGATAGAGTGAGCCTGTTTCAGCCCCTTCTCCATTATAATCCCATTTCTTGATTGGAAGTACATCAGCATGCACTTGCTATGCACTGTGCATCTCTGCTAAACTGCAGAAGGAAAATTCCCATCTCCAGCCTTTAGGGGGAAGTAAATGAGGTCAGGAAAGAATCTGGTCAGTAAAAGGGGTGAATAAATGATTGTTATTGTGTTCCAGATACACCATAAATCAAAGCAGCTTCACTAACAAATATGCAGCAAGTGTTAACCAAATTAGAGGTTTTATGACTTGTTTCAGTTTTTCCTTTTCTGAACTGAATAGGCTCCAAGAAACCTGTCCCTGAGTGTATAGTGAGTGTGGAATCAATGAATATATTTCCAGTGGGTTGGTGTGAGACGAATGGATATCAGCTCAGGCCTCCTCGCAAAGCAATAGGTACCAGTTCTCTTCTGTTTGCAGGGGTGGGGTGGAGCTGGTGAGACCTGCCAGAGCAAATTGCTGCAGAATTACTGCTGGCATGGCTGAGTTTGGAAACATTCATCATGCACAGAGAGTCTGTGTGTAGCACAACTGTTAGGGCCAGTTGGAAGCCCTACAACTTCAAACCCCACAGTGTTGGCTTGAGGCCCCTGCACACTGTGGGGACAATCCACTGGCCTAACAAAGAAATCCTGTCTCTGTATGAGCACCCCCCATGCTCTGCATTTACTTCTGTCTGAGCAGTTCTTGCCATGATACTGATTTTACATGTGCACTTGTGCAAAAGTTAATGCCACAACAAAGCAGTGTGGATTGTGGGCACATTTGGAGTCAAAATAAAGGGGACTGGTTTTCTCAATGGGCCAAGTGGTGAGGATCCCTAATGACAAAGTGCTGAAGAGTAAACCCTAACTTTTAAAGCACACTAGTAGGTAGAATAAGTGTCTTCACTCAACTGGTTAGTGAGGCATGTTTATGAAAGTTTAATGGGGGCTGGAGAAACTGAAGAATTTCTTCAGTGTTTACTAAGTAAGATAAGAAAATTTTTAAATTGAAACGAGCTGTCATTTTCTGCAAGTCAAAGCAAGAGAAATTAATCTGCTTGCACTGCCAAGGACAGATGAGGAAAAAGAGGGGAGATCCTAATTAGATAAAAGATGATTTGAAAAAAGAAATCCAAAAGTTTTTTGGGGCCAAAGCATGAAATTGCTGAAGAGGCATAATGTTGCATTACCTTGTTTTATTTTATTACCTGGTTGTGAAAGACAGAATTAGCAAGTGGACCCATCACCTAAATGACTGACTTGGTTGCAACAGTGTTCTCCTGCATAGCAATTGGCTGAAGTCATTGGTGTTTCTAACCTAACTGATTTCATTCAATTTCAAAGTTAAAGTGCTGAAGTTACTGTGCCAGTAAAGTGACACGTTGGGCCAAAGAACATAACCTTTGGGTGCTGAAAAAGAAAGCATGTCATTCCTTTTCTGGCTGGTAGTACAGGTGGTTTTGGGGCTGTGATGCAAATGAAGAGGCACAGAAGGTAAAATTTTGTAGAACACTGGGCATATGCATGCTTGATTTAAAGAATTTTTAATGGAAGTTGAAGTAAACCTTCTGGTTCTCTTCAAATTACTTGGGTCAGTGTAACTCTAATGCAGCTGGGTTAGTTGTCTGACACTGCAGTGATGGGAACATAGATCCTTTTTGCTGTATAATTTAAAGAAATTAGTAATATATATAGATATAGATATAGTTCTAGATGCTTCATTAATTTGCCTCTCATATTTTGCTCTTTTTTTATCAGTAAACAAGCAGAAAAAAATTGCAGTAGTTCAACCAGAGAAACAGTAAGTAACAGGTTATTTGCTGTGGTTTTTTGTTGAGTTTTTTATCTTTATTTTTCAACTGGAAAATATGCTGTGTTAGGGAAGATGTAGATTTGCAAAAGTGCTGTACTGAGGGTTGAGAGATTCCACAGTCCATTTGTGTTAATGCTGGTAGATTCTGCTGATGTTCAGAAAGACCTTTTGCACTACAGTAAGAGGAGATAGAAAGCCTGGAATTTGGTTTTTTGTAATTGCTCCTTCCCAGATGAAATTTGGCCCGAAGAAGGCAGAAGGAAGAGTTCTTCTAGTATCTACAATTAGTCTAGAAACTCTGTCAGGCAGTGGAGCTCAGTCTTGTGAGCCTCAGCTCAGAAATGCTCCATGGGATGCTCACAGTTGGCTTTATTGACTCTTAGAGCTTTACAAACACCAGAGCTGTCAGTTGTCCTGCCAGTGTTTGCATTGCTCCTAAAACACTGAGCAGACTGTTCCCCCATGTTTTGCAGTTGGGATCCTTACCAAAGTACTGGAGTCCTTTTGGTTGTATTTTGTTTCCAATGCAGCTTTTTCAGAATGCAGAAGGTGAGGGTGCACTGCCTTGTGCTGTGAAATGTGAAGTTAGGAGGAGTCAAGGGGTATAAAATCCTGTGGGTAGCTTTGGGAGGTGTCTGTCACCATGGTGGCCCATGGACTTCAAGCAAGGAAGGACTGCTGCTGGCTGTAGCAGGACAGAAGTCCTTTCCAAGTGGAATTTGGTAGTTTCTGCATGTTATTGTGAAACAGGGGAGGTATAAAAAGCAGGTTAATAAGGCTGGAGCTGAGGAAAAAAAGTGTTACGGTGTTTTAGTCACAGAGAGGTGACTGTCATGACTATCTGTTTGTTTTCCCAACCTTCTTCTTTCAATTTCAGAATTTTATCTTCAAGAACAGTTCATGATGGACTAAAGAACCAGGAACTGAACTCTTCTGACTCAGGTATTGATCACAGAGGTCAGGCTAACAAAGGCAATATCCTGTAAGAGTTCACCTGCTCAGTCCTGTTATGAGAGGGAAGAGGAGGAAAGAGTTTGGAGATTTTCATCCCTTGATGATTTGTCGAACCTCAAAAATGGATGTAACAAACAAAAACCTGCAGTTACTTGTGTTCTGCATTTAATATGTGCATTAAGCCTGGAAATCAGATTCTTACACCAGAACATTGCCCCTCCAGCAGAGGATATGTGAAGCTCAATGTGCACTGTGACTGTGCAGGTGACCTCTTGTCACCTGTTCAGCCTGATGATGTGGGAGAAGCAGGTGTGCTGTATCTGTGCTCATAATTGTTGGATTCTGGCTTTGAGAAGCAGATCTCTGCTTTTTTTGTTAACTTCATGGTGATAAACAAAACCAATTGAAACAGCAAACTGCTTTGTGTGCCAGATGGCAAAATCTAATAATTTTCTCAACTGTTGCAAGAAGGAATGTGATGAATAAGTACATCTGCTGGTGAAAGTCACACAGATCCTTCCATTTGGCAACACAGTGCCTCCTCCTCTGCTATTTTCTGTACAGTGAAGTGCACATCTGAAGCTTCACTGAAAGCAAGATAAAAATGATGTGTCCTTGCTTATCATTTTAATTGACTTTTAATAGAGTCATAATGTAAATTTGACTTCATTTATTTATCTGCCAGTTTTCAACTGCTGAATTTAAAGTCTTTAAGTGGTAGTATTGCTCAGCCAAGAAATACTAGAACACTGCTGGGTAAAACAATATTGGTTTTGTACATAAGTGTATTGCAATATATATTAATACTTGAATTTTGAGCAGTGCTGAACCATTAAATAGATTCAGAGAGCTTGATGTCACTTCATCAAAGGTCAGTTTATCAGTTGCTGAATCTTTTGTTTGCTAATCAAAGGAAAAGGATTTAAAAAAGCAAAACAATGTGATGCTGCAGTTTAGGATAAACAGTGGAAAATTAACTGCCAATTTCTCTGGTGGCAGAAGTTTGGGGGAGAGAAAATTTACTGGAAAATGTATCTGTAATTGCTGTGTAGGACTGCTTCTGCTACCAAAAAGTTGAGATTGTCTTTGTCTTTGCTGTTCTCACTGGTGTGATACCATGAAGCAGCAGACTAGCCAGGAGGGAATGTTTCTTTTCTGATACATGACCATCTTTATTTACTGCAGCTTGACAATTTGCAAGCACGGGTGTGAAGTATGAAAAATGTTTTGACAACGTGGAGTAACTAATGGTGCCATTGCAAATGTGACACAGAAACTACCTCAAATCCCTGTCATTCAGGACTTTTTCCCCTCCTTTTTTTACAGCAGATAAACTGTTACCTACTGCGAGATTCTTTCCTGGGGCATTTGCAGCATGTGATTTAAATGTTTGTTTTCTCATTTCTCACTTCCCAGTGGTAATTAATGGCAAGTACTGCTGCCCAAAGATCTACTTCAACCACCGGTGCTTCTCGGGGCCTTACCTGAACAAAGGCAGGATTGCAGAGCTGCCCCAGTCCGTGGGACCTGGCAACTGTGTGCTGGTGCTGAAGGAGGTGAGCTGATGTGTACACTGCAAACAGCAGAGTATCTCTCTAACTACAGATGGGTAATTCAGAAATTTAAGCTAATGATAAGTAAAGAGTGTCTTTTTGCATATAACAAAGTGTAAATCATGAATGGTTTTATGAATGGCTGATAAGAATAAAAGCCTCTCATTTATCTAAGTAACACTCAGCCTTCTACTGCTGAATTTTATTTTCTGTTAAAACAGTATAACCTGTAATTACCACAATCAAAGGAGTTAGTATCTTTTTATAGCTGTAATAAATGTTGCTATTTTAATTAACAGAAATTAGCTGGAGATAATCCCAAAATTCCTTTACGGTTTGCACTGTTAATGGTAAAACAGAGGAAATACAGATTTTCTTAGTCAAAATGGCAAACTACATTCAGTAATTGGGAAATGAAAAGAGTTATCTGTGCTTTATAAGTTGGATAAAATTTGCATAGAACAGGTAAAATTGCAGTTTGGCTTCTTAATGCAACTGAGGGAGGAGGAGGCCATTCTTTAATGCCAGAGAGCTTCTTCTCCAGAAGGTGTTTCACAGCAAATTTATGGATACTTTAATAATTATTTTTCTGAAATTCCAAAAAAGATCATGAGGTGGTTATTATCTGAGCTGAGAGGCTGGAAATTTCCCAAGACATAACTAACTGGATATGCACACTTGAGCTGTCATTAAATGATCACTTTCTATATAAGAATTGGCTCAACATACCTGGAATTTTTACTTTTCCTACCAAGTATCTTAATGGGGAGAGACCTTAAGAAAGACTTTCTGGCAGACATGCTGAAAAACAAGAGTCTGGTTGTCAAGAATCAAGCAGACTATTGAAAAAGGTCCAGTTTTTCATGCAGAAAAGTCCCTTATCCTTTCTGCCTGTTTCAGTATTTTATTGAAAGAACTGCAAAAGAGCAAATGTGAAATTCTGTGGCAGCTTCATTTAATCTTGAAGGTTTACTCTGCTTCATTGCCTGAAAGCAGAAAGTGTGCACAAATCCTGCTGATGTGCAGGTACTGAATGGTGCTGAAAGTTCAGCCAGTCTGCTCAGTGGTATTCATTTCAGTTGTGAGTCTTGCTCACTGTAGGAATCCTAGAGAGAGTTTGGTGCTTGAATTATATTTAATACTTTTCTTTGATTTCTGGACTGCTACATTAGTAGCAATAAAACTGCAAATTTGTAATGTCAAGGTTGTTATGCACCCAGTTGGGAATGATTTAGAATAAGCACACAGTGAGCATAAAAAGTACAATTAGAGTGCACATTTTGTACTATCCCCCACTAACTTCAGGTTATTCACAACTTCCAAGTTACTTTACAGTACTTGAGAAATTATTATTTTAATAAAATACAGACCTTATCATGGTTCACGGAAGCAAAACAGAGGAGACTTTAGGATTCTGCACTATGGTTTTGCTGTGAGCAGGAGGTTAGCAGGCAGTAAAATCCTGCAGCGTTTTTTGGCACGACTTCACATGACATACAATCTTTAAGATAATCGCTCAGATTTAGCCAAGGTTATGCAAGTTTGGGACTTCTCAGCCCCAGGCATTAATTTAGTGATGTGTAATTCAAGGGCAATGACTTGGAAATGGCTGGATACACTCGTGACTCTGCAGACAAATTCTGAGGGCTGGGAAGGCCCAAAGTGTCGGCTGCTCTCAGTGTTCGTTTTGGCACTGTCAGGAGGTGTCTGTAATCCTGCTGTGAAAGAGTGCTTTGATGCTAGATAATTTGGATGAATAGGAGTAATTTCCTATTCTGCCCTGGCACTTTAAAACAGATTTATTGTACAAATAACTTATACATGTTTTCTGCTCTTCCCTCCTGCTCTGTAGGTTCTCACTTTATTGATCAACGCCGCCTACAAACCCAGCCGTGTCCTGCGAGAGCTGCAGCTGGATGAAGAGGCTGCCTGGCATGGCCATGGAGAGACCCTAAAAGCCAAGTAAATTCCTGTCCTGTTCCTGGCTCCTCAGTCCCAGTAGTTGTTCTCTGCAGGCTGTGCTTTAGGGAAGCAGGGAAGGAAAAATAGCTTAGAGCATATCAAGATGCCAGCAATCTTTAAGTGTTGCATTCTTTATAAATTTCTTTATGAGTTCTGGTGGAGTGCATGTGATTTTAATGCTCCATAACATGGCAGTTTACTCTGCTACAGGTATGTGAGCAGCTAGAGGCTGGTGTGGCACTGGTACAGCATTGTACTGACAGACCTGTGGGTGAAGTTTAAGATTATTTAATTCACTTGAAGATAATTGTCAGTGATTTAAAGCAAAAACATGTACTGCTTGGGAAGCTTCTCAGGCATTTCCACAAAAATTTCTTAGTGGAAAAAGATTCTTCAGAAACAAAGCTAGAAGCTTTGAAATGGCCTGATATGGATGTCTTTCTACAGCAGTCTACCCTAAAGCACTCCCAGTTTTCCTGCTGAGCTTTTTGGGTTGAAGCTTCTTTGCAAGATTACTTTTACAGCTAGGAAACGAGCAGTGAACGTATTTGCATATATTTGATAAGTCCAGATACTCCTTTATAGTCTAGGGATGGTTTTGTAATTAGGTCACTGTGTTTGCATATTAGAGATTAGATTTTCCCAATGTGCCACTGCACACTTCCCTACATAATTTTGAACGTGTCAGTAATTCTTTTGCTGGTTCAGTTTCATGTATAAAAAGACATCTTTCCATATATTGGAGGACTGCTCTGAATTGGGTAATAGGAAGATGACAAAGGTTAGTGTAAATAGAAGGTGTAGCTGAAGAATAAAGAAAAAAATATTTGTTTAGTCTCACTGAAGCTGCTGTTGGCTTTCTTTTGCCACAGTAGTGACACCAGGGGTATCTCTATTACGATGATACAGTTGGTTTTCACAAGGTATTACCTAGGTACTTGCAGGCCTGAAAGATCTCTGGTAGATATCAGCACATGCTTGTAGCTGTGCTGGGAGGACAAAGCAGAAATGCTGGGCAGCTCTGATAGGTATTGCCCAGTGCAGCTCTTTCAGTGTAATGGCAAGGTTGGTGAACAAAAAGGAATAATTTCTTCATTTAAATCAAAGAGGAGCAGTATGTGGAGTCGTGCAAGTGACTGTCCCAGGGAATTGTTCAGCAGTTGGACAAAAGCTGATTGGAAATGTGGCAGTGGTCCCCTTGCCTCCATAGGATGAGCACAGAAAGGCTCACCAAAAGCTGTCTGCTGTTACCTGAAGGAGCTCAGTGAGTGCTCTCAGCCTTGGTTTGAGGAACCAGCTGTCCATGTCACAGTGGGCATTTCTGCAGTCCCATAAAAGCAAAGAGAGAGCAAACCATCTGTGAACCAAGAAAACAAAATATCTGAACTCTGGGACAGTCCCCTCAGATGGTGTTTTGTAGTTGTTGATGGGGCAGTGTTGCTGTGTTTGGTACTGCAGCCACCTCTGTGATGGATTTTCTTTATTTGGGGATCTGACAGAAGAGACAGGAGCTCCTATTTTCTGGACTTGGCAGTCCATAAAGTTCATCATATTTTTCTCAGTTTGATCTCAGTATTTTCTGTACACCTTTAAAGGAAGTCCTTTTATCCTGGTAACTAGAAGATTGCTAATTATGCCTGTATTTTCAATGCCAGATACAAAGGCAAGAGCTACCGTGCGACCGTGGAGGTTGTGAGGACGGCAGATCGGGTGGCAGATTTCTGCAGGAAAACCTGCATCAAGCTGGAATGTTGTCCAAACCTCTTTGGCCCTCAGATGGTGCTGGATAAGTGTTCAGAGAACTGCTCTGTCCTGACAAAGACAAAATACAGTGAGTAGTTCTCCGATCCACACCAAGGTGGAATTTGGAGTGTTATATTTTAGTTTTGGCTGAACTTTTGGCTTTGACTCCAGAAGGAGCAGCTCAAGCACTACATAAGAGAGGCCTACAAAATATTCATGGCATTATAATTACTTTTATTGATTTGTCATGGGGAAAAAAATGCAACACCTTCAAGCTCTATTCTTAGTTTTTAGGGGTTTTGTAGACTGGCTTTAACCATTGGACACTGCGAGAATGAACAGTGCATTGAGGCTATGTGTAAAAACTACAAATCATCATAAAAAGCACCATTAAATTGGACCAAATCCTTGATAAGTTTTGTATAAAACAGGATCATTTGGGGGCTTCCCAGAGATGGAGGAAGTAAATCTTTACATGGCAAACAAAATTGATCAGTAACTCTTGTTCCTTAAACCAAATTGAAGTGGAAGATACAGACATAGTGATTTTGAAGATTTGCAGAACTGGGATTCCTATTGGGAAATGTTCTTCTACTGATTTTCCAGTCCTGATGAGGGGCAAGCATAACTAGTGACACTGAAGGTGCATTTCAACAGTGTGCTCCTTCCTTCTGTCCTGGCAGCACACTATTATGGAAAGCGGAAAAACAAGCGGATAGGGCGGCCCCCGGGTGGCCACAGCAACCTGGAAGTAGCCATGAAGAAACCAAATAAAAGACGGAAGAGACGAAAACATTTCTTTGTTCATAAGAAAAAACGTTCTTCCACGTCTGTGGATAACACTCCAGCTGGATCTCCCCAGGTAGGACAGTGCTCATGGATCTGGGATGTGATCTTGGACTGCTTCATTTGAAACAGCAAACGTTAGTTCCTTGTAACTTCAGGATTACAGCTGCTTTCTTTCTTTTCCCCTAACTCTTCAGGGCAGTGGGGCAGAGGAGGAGGATGACCAGGACGAGGTGGATGAAGAGTCTCTGACTGAGGACAGCACCTCAGAGCACCAAGATGAGCTGCTTGAAGAATCAGAGGTGTCAGAGAAGAAATCCCTATCATCATCTCCCACCCAGAGTGAACTGTCTCATTCCCTGGCTCAGGACCGAGACAAGCGGAAGAGGAAGCTCAGGACCTTCTCCTTTTCTGATGATGAAAATAAACCTCCTTCACCAAAGGTAACTTGGAGTGTAGATTTCTGCCCTGGTTTGCTGCCTGCTGGGCAAGCACCAAAATCTTGGGGGTATTAACCACAATATGTGTGTTCTCTGTTTCCCCTTGAAGGGTGTTGTGAAAACTCTACAGAATAATAAAAATCCCTGATGTTTGTTATGGTTGGGTCATAGGACTGTAATAAAGGCCAAGCATGTGATATTTTGGGAATTCTTTTGGCTTGTCTAGGACATAAAGATGGAAGTTGCTGAAAAGCTGCAGCTGGAGAGTAACCCTCTGGAATGGAGCGTGGCTGATGTGGTACGATTCCTCAAATCCACTGACTGTGCTCCCCTGGCAAGGATTTTCCTTGATCAGGTATCATTTTCTGGCTGTTGAATGTTGAATCTGTCACTTGGCTTCCTATCCCCTAAGGAGTCAGAAAATGAATTTTTTTTAATAGGGTTCAGAGGAAACAAACATTTGTGCAACCTGCAGCAGTTTGAGAGGAGAGTTCAGGGAATGACCAGAATTTTCAGGTTTCTCACGACTTGGGGGAGAAGGATATTCTGGTCTGCAGAGCATCTGAATCTTAAAACTACAAATAATGCCTACAACAAAGCACCATGACAAAAGTCAACATTTTGTTTGCATCTTGGTTAAAATTTGCCATAAAACCAGTATCTATTAAAACTGTAATATTAGCACTAATGGTTGGGGTGGCTTGTAGTGGTGGATGTTGCAGATATACTTCACCTTGTGGAACCTCTGTTTCTACAGAAAGATGCATGGTTGGTTAAAATTACTTTCTGCTTGAAATTCCCTTGGTTTCTATTGTTGGGTTGCATTTTTTACAGTAGAATCTCCCGAGAGGCTGTGCCTCAGCAGACTTGAGCTGGCATTTTAAGAAAGGAGTTAATTTGTTGTGTGTGAGAGAGATTTTTCAAGCTGCCTGGGGGAACATGAAAGAAACATCTAATTCACAAACAATCACAAATCTGAAATTACAGCAAGTCAAAGCTGAAGGAGTAGGGAGAATAACAACAAAGTCACTCTGGAATTTTTGTATTCTGACAGGAAATCGATGGCCAGGCACTGCTGCTGCTGACCCTGCCCACTGTTCAGGAGTGCATGGACTTGAAGCTTGGACCAGCTATTAAGCTCTGCCATCACATTGAGAGGGTCAAACTTGCCTTCTACCAGCAGTTTGCAAACTGAGGAGCAGCCAAGTTGAAGTGGACCTTTGAAGCACAACTATGAAAACATGCTCCTTCCTCTCTAGCAAGTAAAGCCAAATGAACTTAAACTGAGGCCCTGGTGACCTAAAAGTGTGTGTCAGCCTCAATTTTTTCTATTTCAACAGAAGGAAGACAACATCTGGAGCAAAATGCCAATGCAAACACAGGGGCTACTCTACCAGCTGCCAGCTTGGGAACACAATAGTCTCTTGCTCTATGGTTCCCTTTTTTTAATGTATTTTTTAATGATGACAGAAAAGTCTCCTCTTGTGGGAAATGGCATTTCAATAGTTCTGTTGGCACGGAACTTTAAAAGGAGAAACGGATCCTGTTTACGTTCGCATGTAGGCTGCCAGAAATAACCTTTCTGTTCCTGATGTTTCACAGAATCCCCTGCCCTCCCTGTGGATGAACACTTGCTTTACCACAGCACTGACTTTGGAATGTGTTCTTTGCACATTCGTGTGTTAATGTTGAGATTTTTAATGAATTTGTTCATTGTTAGGACAACAATGTGGCCACAGGGTTCTGAATGTACAGTATAGCAAGAGTGTGGTTCCTTTTGAAGGTTTTTTTATGTTTGTTTTTTTGGTTGGTTTGTTTCACTGTTGTTGGTTTTGCTTTTGTTTTTACTACCTCTGTAGTCTGAACAGTAGAAGTGATGAACTAAAAAGGGAGGGAACTGCTCTTTCTGGACACGTGGTCTGTGGCTGCACAGCAGTCTGGATCCTGTGGGCATGTCCAGAGTGCAAACAAATGTCAGCTTCTGTTCCAAAGCTTTAGCTGAAACTTCTGTAGGCATAACCTGGATGTTTCCTTTTTTCAGATGTCAGAAAACTGAATTATTTTGCACTTCTCTTACAGGCAGGCTGTAGGACATAAGGAAGGAAAGAGAAAGTGCCTCTGCATTTTCTATATTTGGGTTGTCAGATTTTTTTTTCTTTATTCTATGAAGTTTTATTTTCTTTTTCTTCTAGCAAACAATTGGGCCATGTACATAGAGCCTGTCGCAGACTTTTGCTTTGCTACCTGAACATCTATTTAGAGAACACACTAAGGAAACTGCAATCAATAGAGGACTGCAACATAGCTCTGCCAGTGTTTGCATTCTGGAAACTCTTATGAGCTTGACTTTGTATTTTTAACTATTTACAGATGCTCAGGATTAGACTTGATGAAAATTTGGTGGGTTGGCAAGGGAATAGTGTGCTTTTATTACAGAAAAGGAAAAGGACCAGTGGGACATCTTAGTTCTGTCAGTAGACTCACAGTAGGATGAACTGCTGATTTTAATTTTCCATAGTAATAAAACCCAGTCAGCCACTTGCTGTAGGCCAGTGCTTTACACTTGGAGTAACAGGGCTTATGTTACTTTCCATTGAAGGTGTGGGGAAACTCACATCAGGCTCGAGATCTGCATCACATCAGTGTTGAGTTTCAGCTGGCTTGCATTCATTCACTCTGCCTGTTCTCAGAGTGTTTGGAGGAGCACAGGCAGGAGCTGGCTGTGTGCAGCTCTGCTCCTGTATATCCTGTTCAAATCCACCTCTGCAGGAAGCCCCTGGCCTACATGTGAGTTAGGAAGGTGCTTGCTGCAGGAATGGGTTTAGGAAGGATGCAGTTACTGGGTTCTGATGAACAGGGATTACTCTGGCCAAATGGAATGATTGGAGTGTCCCTTAGGCCCAGTGTGACTGGCCATTCCAAAGCTGAGAGCTGCAGGATTCAGCAAGGATGTGGTCTGTAGGCTGAGAGCTGAGTTGGCACAGCCTGTGACTTTATCTGCCACCTTGGTGTTGAGGGGGAGCCGCCTCCAGTGAAAACTGCTGGGACTATGCAGAGCTCAGTAAGTGGGGGTGGTTGCTTTTGCTCCTTAGAGTAACTCCCCAGTCAAGGCAGAACTATTCACACAATTATTAAAATCAGATTTTTTTTTCAGTCCAGAATCAAAATGTAAATGTCAGATCATTTAATAGCTGAATATTCCTGAGGGAGGGCAGAGTGTAGCTAGGACAATTTTTCTCCCACATTGTAAGCAGAGTGTGAAGACACAATTAAATTGAAATCAAAGTGTCCCTTTTTCCTCCTTACACCAGATATGTGGCCAATAAATGGTTGTTTTGCCTCTTCATATTGTGCTTAGATCATTTGCCTGTACTCCAGTCCCTTAGGACAAACTCATTCATAAGCCATTAGGCTTAAAAAAATTTCTAAGGAAACACTGCTTCTTTGCTGTCAGCATCTTGTCTTGAGAAATTTGACCAGCAGAGAACTTCTGGGCTGGAAGATGATGCTTTTTGGGTCAGTGCAGTACAATTCCCAGGGTTCTGTTGTCCTGGTGCCTGGCAGGATTGCCCTCCATAGCCAGGAGATGTTGCTTCCACCTTTCCCCATGGACAGATAGATGTCTTTTCAAGTACTTGTCAGGAGAGAACAGAGCTGAACATGTCATTTAGTGGACCTGTTAACATGGTGCCTGGGGTTTTAAATACAAAAGTCATACTCCTTTTCTCAGTAAATAAAGCAGTCAGCAGTTTCAGCCATTAGTGGGATACTCACTGGTCACCTTTGGCATGTTTTATAGGCTGGATTTTTCTGCCTTGTTTTGGGAGGCACTGACAGTCTGGTCCCAATGGGATCTATTTTTGTTGAGATTTTCAAAAGGGATGTTTTCATTATTTGTGAAATGTTTTTATGCTGCACACGGGTACTGTACACTCTGTTTCCTGGAAAAAAAAGTGCACTCTGTTTTATTGCTGGATTTAAAAGGGATAATTGGGGCTTTATCTTGATGGATGGTGTTTCTACTTGACTCTGTTTCAAGTTCCTATTTCTCTATGCGTGGCAGATGACACAACTGCACTTACTTGTTCATCTTACTCCAGTATGACTTGAAATGAGCTCACGTGCTGCTTTAGTCACTCTGTTTCTTCAAAACTGGATTTTGTGTAGCTGGTGGCTGAATCTTGGATTTGGGTGACAGCAGTGTTTCACCATCAGAAATCACTGGGACTGCAGTAATTTAGGGTTCAGGGGTTTGTGCTGTCCTCTAGAACATAATTCACCATACAGTACAACAAAGCTGGAGTCCAGAAAAAGGCACTGATGTCTTAACAAATGTCTCCAGTGCAAGAAAATGAATTCTCCACTGAGCCTTGTGTACTGGTAATGTGGCTGGTAACAGGAGTTTACCCTTGGCTTAACCCACTGAGGGTTTGTGTTCTTGCTTGTCATGTTTTCATATGCATTGTGCAGTTCTGGGTTTGCACATTGTAGCTTTAGAAACCATGTTAGGCAGGAGGATTTTGCTGAGTCACTGTTGTGTGCTTTCTGCACCAGCTCAAGGATTCTGTAACAGAAGTATTTGACTTCCAAAAATGCCATGGAGGTTTAATGTGGTAGAATTATTCCCAAAGCACAAGCAGTTTGCAGTCCATCCTAAACTGAAAGCAGTCCTTCCAGGAGAGGAGAGGTACAGCACTGATCTTGGTGAATGAAGACTACTTTTTTCCTATATCTAAACATTTCTGAAAGTTCCTCTTTGAGGAATGAAATAAAAGGCAGATTAATTTCTGTATTGTAAAGAACTCCAGGATTGTTTGCAGTCTCTCCTGGGGTTAATGGAAACAGCACATACAGAGTTTGGGAGTGGTTTGAAAGATTACTTTCTCTGTCACAACTTTTAGCAGTATTTTGTTGTTGTTTTAGGATTTGCTAGTGTTTGTTCTTTATTCCAGTGATGCTTTAAAGGAGGGAAGGAGTATTTAGCTGCTAGGTCCACAGAAGTGTAAATATATTAACAGGCAATTGGACTGAGCACTCCATTCTTCTGTATGAAGTACAAGCCTTGGTACTTCGTTGGCAGAAAGCCCAGTGGCTTGTGAGATTTTTTGAATGTAATGGAATAGGCTTCAAAACTATCAAGCTTGAGTTGGAGACTGGATACCTTTGGACCAAATCTGTTGTTACTAGATGAAGTAGCCTTACCAGAAAGCCAAAAATATGATCCTGTACAAAGCTACTCCTTAACCAGTCCTGTCACAAAGTGTCAGCCTGGTTGCTGCCTACTGTGAGCTCAGATTACCTAAAAGTAACTAAGCACAAAGACATAGGCTGGGTCAGGAGACTTCAGATGTAGGATGAAGGCTCCCCTTCCAAGGGATCGTGTGCTGAGCCCTTGTTTCAGAGTGCTGCTCCCCTTCCCCAAACATGCATGTAGCCTTGTTTTCAAAGGCAGTCTTTTGGGTGAAGGATTGCAATGGGACTTGGGAACACCAGAGACAACAAGCCTCTTTTATTGTTGTAAAACCAAAATACCAATCTGTATGAAACACAACAAAAATGAGTGAAAGTTAGTGACAGTTTGTCTCCGTGGTCATTTTGGTGGTATCTGTTCTGAAATGCACCAGACATGCAAGTCGACTTTTGATGAGAAGACAAAGTTGCTCAGTCCAGGTACCCAGCCAGCGGTGTTTGGCTCAGCTTTAAGCCATGGAAACGAGCAGATCTTGTGCTGACAGAGCTCCAAGGCAGGGGGTCTGAGCGACTTAGCACAAACAGTGTCACCCCTGGCCTGGCACAGACCGGGGGAGCAGCCCTGGGGCTCGGGGACAGCTTGTGGCACGGAGTCAGCACTGAGCTCTGGGCACAAAGGAATTCTCACCCACTCTGAAAGTTGTTGGGCACCAGTTTCCAAGAAACCTCATGGCAAAACAAACAAAATTTGGAGGTGTCATGTTTCTCCTCTCCATTTTTTTTTTTATTATTTCTGTTTAAAATAAATTTTAAATAATCTCTATAGACAATCAGAGGTCTTCTAGGAATCTCTACCCAAAAGGGTGCCAGCTCCACACCTGTGGGCCTCTTTCTTATACTAACTCATTGGAACTGATGCACTTTTCCTGTATTTTGCCTTTTTTAATTAGCTGCTTGTTCTTAAACAAAGATTTAAATGCATATTGTGTTGTGTCCCTTCTGCTTGTTTTATCTTTCTTTATCTTTTAAAAGAAAAAAATATATATGCAGTGAGACTGAAGTACTACATGGAAGAGAAACATGCACAAGAAAATATGCCTATTAAGTCCCACCATTGTTTGAGCAGGTGTAACAATTTAATCAGAAGATTTTTTAAAGAAATATTTTGGATGGATATTTTACTTGTTTTGTCTGTAAATAGTGTACAAAGGTTTGTGTTATATGACAGTTTTAAGTGGTTGTAAGAAAATTAAAAAAGATACTTAAACTGTTACTGATGACTTTGGTATTAATATCATAAATACTGCTGCTGACCATGAGCAATTTTCCATCTTGGAAAACTGTGGAAAGTTGTGGAATGTTTCATTGCTTATATAAAACGTAAATGCAAGCCACATAAATACCACTTGGAGACCCTTCATGCTGAAGAGCTTGATTGGGTTTATTCAGTTCCCTCTAATGCAGGAGTCCTCTTTATCAAAGCTTCTTCTAAGGTAACAGGTTTTGTTTCACAGGATGCTGAATCAAATTAATATACAGGAGCTGAGGACAGGACCTACAAATTGGAGTAATTTTCTTTTATTGCCTTCTTCGAACTTTGGAAGATGCTTGATACAATCCTCTGCAAACCTTGCAGGTGCTGCAGCTCCTGGATTGTTTTGTAAAGGTTAGTGCTACCCCAGCAAGCTGAAATTTTATAAAAGGCTGGCTTTGCTTCCTCTGAATAACATGAGATGTTTCAGAAAACTTTGCCTTGCAAAGTTCTTGTTTCCTTACTTGGCATTCCAACAGATTGTACTCAGCACTTGTTTCTTGGCTGCACTTCAGTTACCTTGAGCTGATTTTACACTGGGTGCAGAAAATGCATAGGAGTGGGATGAAACTGATTTGCTTAACGCTGTCTTTAGACCTCTATAAATAAGCAGGATTTAACATAAATCTTCTACTTGCCTTCACAGAGCACTGTCTGCTTGAGAGAAATCTGAAGGCTTGTGAATAGTACATAGCAGGAGGCAGTGATTTGTCTGCCACAGGTTTCAGAAGGGCTTATAGGAGTCATGATGAGATGAAACCCTTGAAGAGGCATTTTGGGGGAATGATCTGGTTTAAAGCATGGAATATGGAGTAACATGAGGCATAAGTCCTTTGAGTTATGTTTCCAGATTCATGTCTGAAACATTGGTTTTGTGTGTAACTAGCATTAGGTAAATCTTTAACCAATATTGGGGTTAAGGTCAGGTATGTGTCTGATGTTCAGCAGCAGCTGTGAAAGCTAAAAATCCACCCTGGGCCACAAGCAAATAGGTCAAGTCCAGGTTGCAAATGCAGTGCTCGATGGCTGTTACCACTGTGTGCAAGGGGGAGAAAAAGTAACCTGCTTTGGTCCGTGTCTTCTCTGTTAGGTAACCATTTGCTTTCCTGAGCTCTTGCTTTCGGCAGCTCAGAGCAGAAGAGAGCTGACCTGGGGCCAGAGGCACTGGACAGAGCATTTTGGCTGTGTGCTCTCTAGGTCAGAGAGCTGAGAGCATTTCTTTTTCTAGCTGCAACTTCCAGACATTAATGAATCCTAAAAATCAGAAAAATCACTGTCGTGTGCCAATACTGTTTGGCATCACCTGCCAGGAAGGACTGTCACGTAGGTAGGTTTGCGATGTAAACACAACAAATATTATTTAAAGAACTATTGGTTCATGTGCTTGGCTTTGCTTTCTGATAGACTTAAACACGTGCTTTCTGGGTCATATTTATAAGTGAATTCATATTTAGACAGGGATTTTAATTTATTTAAAGTAATTAAAGAAATTGTGTAAGAAAGCAATACAATGCAACATGACCTGGTTTGATCCTGCACTACAAAGAAGAGCCGACACTTGCGGCTGTGGCTGGCGAGGATGAAGAGGGGTACAGCACAACGGGGCCAGTCGAGGCTCACTGGCCAACAGGTCCAGTTTCACAGTTTTCCAAATGAAAGTGCTGACGTGTTATGTTTAATCCATTGGGCCGGGGGTTGCCCTTTACAAAGGATGAAACATTTTCGCTAAAGAACCCAGGTCATACTTTCCTCTTGCTAGGGTGATAGCAGCCTTGCCCGACCCTGTGCGGTCTGGGCTAAGCAAAGCCTCCGGTGCTGTGGTTCTTACCCGGGGATTCCTCGGGGCTGTGGCGCGGTTTGGAAAAGAGATGGGCGCTGGAGCCCGATGGTGTGTGGATACTGGAGCCGGTGTTTGGATGCTGGAGCCCTATGGTGTGTGGATACTGGAGCCGGGGTTTGGATGCTGGAGCCAGACAGCGTTTGTCAGCTGCCCGCAGCACCGGGCACTCCTCTGCCGTGCTCCTCAGCCGGCGCTGCCGGAGGGTTGCGGCTGAAGCCGCTGCTGCCGGTCGCAGTCCGTGTCACGGGCGGAGGGCCGAGGGGCGGTGCGGTGACGCGGCGGGGCGGGCAGGGGCGGTGCGGGCCGGGGAGCGGGGCGGGCCGGCAGCGCAGGCAGCGGGGCGGAGCGGCAGCGGGGCCGGCACGGCCGCCATGCGCCGCTGAGGGCGCCGGCCGGGCCTCGCCATGGGGGCGCCGCCGCCCAACGGCAGCCTCGGCCTCACCGCCGGCACCCCGCGGCCCGCAGGGGCGCCGGGGCCCGGGGACCGCGGCTGCGAGAACGGCGCTCTCATGGACAGATTCGGCATCTTCCTGCAGGGGCTCCTGGGCGTCGTGGCCTTCAGCACCCTCATGCGTGAGTGGCGGGGCCGCGGCCTCCGGCCTGACGGGGAGCGGGGGGCGGCCCGCGGACGGGTCGGGCTCGGTAGCGGTGCCGCGGCCGCACTGCCCCGAGGCCGTCCCGGGAAGGGCCCGGCTGTCCCGGGCTCCCGGCCGGGGAGGGCTCGGAAGGGCCGCGGCGGCCTCGGGGGCGCAGCCGCCGGCGGCGCTTTGTGGGTGCCGGGTGAGCTGGAGCGGGGCCGTGCGGGGAGGCCGCAGAGGCGGTGGCTCGCGTCCTTTCGCTTTCTTAAACTTGCCTTCCCAATGCTCGTACCCGTGCTGGTAGAATTTATTGGGTGGGTGTGAGTTGTGCTTGGGATTCTGCCAGCAGGAGGAGGTGGTGTGTGTGGAACCGCTCGGGTTTGGGATGTTCACAAGTCACGGGTTTGGCTGATCGGTTTTGCTGCAGGTGCACCTACCCTGTCATGTCACCAGCAGCAAAGTCACACTTGTTTCGGTCGTGCCTCGCTCCCTTGGAGGGCCATTCCTGGGAGTTGGAGCAGCCCGAGAGCTGTGTGGCCGCTGGCAGAGCTCCTCTGATGGGCAGCACTCCTGACACTGCTCTCTGAGTGTGGTGGAAAGGCAAGGCAGGGCCGGTGGCTCCAGCCCTGTGGTGAGGCAGTCACAGCAACGTGAAACAATTCTGGTGGGTTTGTCTCTGTCCCGTGGTCTAGGTAGTGTCCTTTGGGTGGAGGAGTGGAAAAGAAGCCCGATGTCATTACTCAGCTGACTGTGACCTTGCTGGTAGCAAACAATGGGAGAGGAAAAAGAGAACATCAGGGACATGTTTTATAGTTTGATCTGAAGACTTAGAGCCTGTTTACATTACAATTGCACTGATGCCTTTTCATGCTGCTGTCATACCATTATGGTTAACTCAGACATTTGCTACCACGTTATATCTGCATGCCTTACTTAGTGTCTCAGTCGCTATTGACAATTACATTGCACTTCTAAAAGCAATGTGTGTAGCTGTCATCCTGTGGCTGAAGGGCAGCACTAATCAGCAGTATTTGGTAGTGACAGCAGGCTCATAATTAGAAGTTTTAGCAGTTTCTAAACAGAAGTACCTCTGTGTAAGAAGGTAATGAGTACACAGTTTTGGTTTTAGATTTAAGGAATACAAGTAGGTAATTTTTATGGATTTGGCATCAAAAGATGAAGAACTACAGATGTTAGTTGTCAAGATGGTATCTTTTTTTCTGGAAATAGTATCTTTATGTATATTACAGTAACTCTGGACTATGTGATGCCAAAAAAAAGCACCTATAAAAAGCAGGGAGTAGAAAAATGAAAACCTTGTTGTTGGCTGCACTTTTTCACTTGGGTTAGGAACTGTTAAACCATGAACTGGGAGGAGACTGTTGATGCACTGGTGGCAGAAGGGAGTGGAAAGCAGCCAGTCCTCACAAGTGCTGGTGAGAAAGGAGTCTGTGTTCAAAGCAGACTAGAGCAAAAACATAGCAACTTATCATTCTTAAAAGGGCATGTATTCAAAAACAGGACAGGTTTGTTTGTCCCAGCTTTGCCAGCCACATTCTCTTCCACAGTATTTTGTGCCTCTCCTTGAGCAGGAGGAGAAGCTGGAGACCCCACATGGGCCTGTTACAGTGGTACAAGAGCAGCTCTCTCTGTTGGGGGCTGCTTTGTGCAAAAATTCTATTTGTCTGGTAGCTATTTCTGCATGTTTCTATTCACTAGCCTCATAAAGTCACCCCAGGACACCTTTTATGTCGTATGCAGAACACCTAGTGTGTTCTTCCAAACCCTTTAAAGTTTCCTCAACAAATTGGGCTTTTTGTGACAGGTAAGATGTGAGAGAAAAGCAGGAATTTGTGGCTGAGAATGGAGGGAGAGCGTGACCTCAGCAAACATCTGGGCACCTGCACAGCTGTTCCTGCCCCCAGGCTGCTGGGGCAGGAGGGTGACACAGCTGCTGGAGCTGCATCACAGGACTGGTTGCATTTGAGCTGGAGTAGCTCTGGTCCTGAAGCTGTCTGGCACACAGGGAGAAACAAGTGGCTGTAGGCAGAGGCTGCTTGAGATTTGTGACTGCAGTCAGCCCCCTTGGGAATAGCAGTAATTCTCTGTGTGCAGCTGTATCTTTCTCCAGCTCTTGCCTTACTGGTCTGGTATTTAAATTTAATAAGGAGGAAGTCACTTGTCTTTTGTCTTTTTTTTTCTTTTTTTTTTTTTTGAAAGGAAGCACTAGAAGGAGCTGCTCTAATATTTCAGTTGTGATTAATGGTACTGAGCCCTCTGTAGTAAAAGAAATTAAAGTAATGGCACCAGAGATACATTGCACAATTGCTCTTTATGCACAGAAACTGTCTTTCTTTGAAAAATATTTGATTTGACATGTAAAGAATAAGAAATTTTGGTAAGTGGCTAAATCAAAGGCTGACCCAGATGTGCCCTTTTCTAGACAAATTTTACCATGCTTGCATTCAGTGGAAAAAAGAAAATATTTTTAAATGTAAGCTGTAAGAGAAGAAGGACCTTTTCTGTGCCTCACTGCTGGATGTTCATCTACAAAGAACTGAAGGACTGTTCTTAAAGCAAAATTATTTAAGATCTGACACTCCAGTGTGCCACCTTTTTGTTCATGCCCCTGTTCAGTTGCTGTAAAGCTGTGCTGTCAGCTGACCTGCCAATGACATCATTCAAACTTCATATTTGAAGGGCTAAAATGTATTAAGTATCAGGTTTTTAGTTTGTGGAAAATGTGGTGGCTCTCTGCCAGGGAGAGTGTGGGAGCTGCCCTGCTGTGTCTGTCTTCTGATACTGGTGGGAAAGGCTTTTACCCCAGGCACATTACCAGCCTACCTTCTGTGTTCCCACTACTGAATGGGCACAACCAAGAAATGACAGGAATGCTGAATTTCTCACTTTGAGCTGACAAAATGTTCATTTGACATGAATTCCTAGGTTTCCTTTCCCTTGTAGTTCTTGATTCCCTGTTTTGACACACAGGGAATGAGGATCAGTTTCACCCACTCACCCCACCTTACTATTTAAATGAATGACTTCATTCTAGTTTTTTCCAGATTCAAATATAACCCCTAACCTTTTTCTTGTGGGAGGTGCTTTAGCTAGTGATCATCTATCTCGAGTTTATATGGGAGCTTCCCTATCTCCCTTTAAAAGAGTTGAAGTTTGCATGTGGTTTTATTGTTTTAAGTTAAGGCCACCCAAATTCACACCTTAGTCTCTCTGATTCCAGATTGTACCCTGCTGTTCTTGATGTGAAGCATGTGCAGGGAGGTCCTTTTCTGATGTCTGAACCAGTAGTGAATTTACTTAATACTATCAGGGCCCACCTGTTGTGCTTAATTAGTATGAATTAATTTTACTGCTCAACTGTGAGGCTAAAGATGTGTGAAACAGTTTCACCCAGATGCTGCAGAGCTTCCAGTACAGGAAAAGCTGAACTGAAGTTGGGTGTGACAATTTCTGTTGGGTCTCTTCTGACCACAGGCTCTCACTCCCTATCCAGGGGAACTAACTGATGGAAAACCACCTCGTTTTGGCAAGTCTGCTTGGACTGGCAGCCCTCTTGGACTCTGGTCACTGACTCTCAAACCTGTTAGCCTGATGGTTTTAAGTGTGTTGCTTGGTTTTGTTCTTGTTCCTCCTGCCTTGTGTATGGATCTGTTTTTCACCCTGGTTTGTTTGAGCCAAGCCACTTCATAACAGGAAGTCTTAATGAGTTTCCCTTGATGGAAGAAATGCATGTTTATGCTACAGGTCACTAAGCCAAAGATAATATTTTTTCAAAGTTTGCTGCTATCATATTTGTATCTTATTTCACAGGATCTTGATTTTAAATGATAGCTTTGCTCCTTAGGTGTTTGAGGTTCCTTGGTGCAATATTTGTGGTTTTTTCCTGATGCCACAAAGCAGGTTTTAAACGCTTTAGTATAATACCATGTGTTCTGTCTGTAATTACAAGCACCTTCTGAGCATTGGTAGTGCATGATAACAGAGGGATATTAGCACAGAATTCTCATACATGTATGATGTTAGATGGAGGTTTAAATAACTCCATTTTTATTACCCAAACCTGGGAAAGACATGGGGGAAAAGCCACTGCCCATCTCGTTATTCTGTCTGACAAACTGTTTAAAGTAGTTTATTTACTAAGCTTGTTTGCCAGAAGATGGGTACCTTATTGGAGTGTGGCAGTGTTTGTTTTGGGCTACTTAGGAATGGCTGAGAAATCAGATATGAGTTGTATAATGAATTATTGAAATAGAGGAGTCACTTGGTTCTCTGTAGGTAGAAGGTTTGTGTCTGTCTGTGAGGAAAATACAAATATGCTGTAAAGGAGACCAAAGTGTGGGAGTCTATTCCTTTTTTATGGCCTTGTTACAGTTTGTGTCTGTACTCAAGCTGAGAAGGGTTTTCAAAAGTGGAGTGATTGGGTACAGGTGCAGTGAATAACCCAGTAGGTGGGTTTGCTGTTGAGTCACAGATGAAACAAAAAGAAACCATTCCAATAAAAGATACTATATATATATTGTAAAGTGTTCTCTTTGCTTACAGTACCTTAAAGGAAATACCTTAAAAACTACATCCTTAATGCCAGTGAACTTTACAGCAAGGTTTTCCCACTTAGAAAGCTGTCCAAGGAGAAGGAATGATTTTTCACATAATAAGCTGTCTTAGTAGGTAATTTAGTAGAATTTGAAATGCCTTAGCAAAAATGTGCTTTTCAGAGGAATTATTTCATATTTACATGAAGGTAAAGGAGTAATTTTGTGGGAATAATGTTCTGGGGAGAAGGAATTAAAGGAAATTCCAGTTGCCTTTAAGAAAAAAAGCATAAAATAAGCTAATGGATACAAAAGGTTTAAACCATATGATTTAGTTGTTTTCTCTAGAAATTTTCTTTCTGCTTGAGCAGGCTTAGAAAATATGAAAATTTGATAGCCTGTAACATCAGCAGTGGAATACAGACCTCTGAGTAACAGCAACTAGCTTATTATGCATGGCATTTCCTGAGATGCTGGGCAGTGGCCTGCTAGCTTTAGTAGTAAAAGCATTTCATCAAAAGATTTTATATTTTTCTGACTTGCTAATACTGCATCCTTGAATGTATTTGCTCTGAGTGATGCAGTTAATGTTCACATGAATTTCTGAGGACTTCTCAGCAGGGTCCTTTTTGTGTCCGGTATTAAAACTTGTCTCAAAAGTGTCAGATCACAAATGGGAGCTTTCCTAGTTGTAAAAATATGAACGGCATTGTGCTCGCACACCGCAGGGACGATGCAGAACTCACTTTATTAAATTCTCCTAGAACTCTCACAAGTGCAGGCTCCTGGTGGCTTGCCAGGTGAATGCAGAGCTGGCATTGCAATGTGTGCTTGGGGCGAGTCGAAGGAGCGCTCTGAGGTACCGCAGCAGGGCGTGGATCCCTCTGCAGGTAAAGGAACACTAGCAGGATGTGCTGTTGAACTGTGCTAAAAGGCGAGGCTCGGGAGAGCATTTTTAAGGAGTGCCGAAAGCTCCCTGGGGAGCAGCGGGACTCGCTAGTGTCGGGGTAGGGGCAGGACCCTGGACAGCTCCCGGGGCCGCGGGCAGCCCCGGCCGGGTCAGAGCGTGCCCTGCCCGGGGCCGAGCCGGGGCTGCGGCCGCTGCAGCTGCGGAGCGAGGGACGGGCACCCTGAGCCACCGTGCGCGGGGGTTCGGCCGCTGGCAGTGCAGGGCTGAGGCAGCTCCTCCCGCCTGGCTGCGGGCCAGGCAGGAAACAGGATGGGGTGATGGCAGTAGAGACGGGTGTTACTCTCTTCCTCTTCGGGCCCATTCCGTGGCAATTAGTGACGATCGGTATCGCAGGGCGCTGCAGTAGCTGTTGTTGTGTAGGTTAAGTGTCTGCTTGTAGCTGCGGGACTTGGAAAAGCCCTGTGAGGTCACTTTGGTCAGGGCCAAGTAAATTGTGCCTTACAATGATCCAGTGTTTCCCTAGCCCCAGATGGTAAGATATCGCTTGCGGCCATGTAGCATTGCTGCTGCTTGTTTGTTTTAAATAAATCATCAGCCCTTCCCGTGCCTCTGTGACATCCCGAGCTGTGTTTGAGACAAATAGGAGAGATGCACTACGAGCTGTAACAGAAAAAAAAATCCAACCCTGGCTGAGTTAGCAAAGTAAATTCTTTCTTTTGCCATGCTAATATTGTATTACCATTTAACATATGAAAAATCTCCATGGAATAAATTCTGTCCATTGTGAACTCTCCAGAAGAAGGCGGATCTTGCTGACAAATTTCATGCTGTACAAAAGCACGTAATAATAGGTTTGGAAACTGATCCTCTTTAAGTGAAGGAAATAACCTGTTTTTTTATTAAAACTGCTTCCAAGATGTCCAGTTCTTAGTTGCCATAGATTGTAAGAGCACTTTATTGGTCCTCATGTCCTGATCATGTCAGGTCATTAATATTTTAGTGTCACTAACTATCCTTGAAACACCATGCCAGTAAAAGTTAAGACAAGAAAAATAAGGCACCAATTTAGACAAATAATCTGCAGTCTCTAAGTCTCTCTTCATTAGGTCTGATGCCCTACTTTGTCTTGCTGGCTCAGAAAGTGTTACATTTTCTTATTACTCAGCTGATTGCTGGATGTAGTTGTAGGCCCCATAATAAGATTGTTCTAAGTATAATTACACATGTCATTCACATTATGAAATGTTTAGGAAAAAGGATAAGTTATGTTGACATTTATAAACTATTAGAATGATAAATTATCCAGGAACTCTGAAGCTGTGTTTAATTAGGATGAACTTCTGGACTGTTAGCTAAACTGGTGTTTAACTCTAAAGTGCATAGTGAATGTCTTCTGACTGGTGTTTTATAATTAAATCTGTAAGGAGCTGATTTGTACAGACACACAGGCTGCAGTTTTGCATTCTGTGGTGATATTAATTTCATGGTTAATGAAGTTTACATTCTTGAAGTGGTATTTAACAAGGTCTTATCTGTGTAGATTTTGTTGATGAAGTGAAAAATCAGGTCTACTTTCTCATGCCTGCTGGTAGGAAATGCTTTGCATTCTCAAAGATTTCTTGATCTCAGCAAAATTTATTCCCTGTGAAACTCAGTTTGCTAAATCTCTGGCAGACTGAACACAAGCTCAGAGCTTGCATGAGTCTGCCTTTGCAGGCAGTGTGGTGTGGGCATGAGGTTTTAGGGTTTAGTCAGGGATAACTAAACCTATTCACAGTCATGGTCATGATACAGAAGACCTGTTTTTCTGCCACTTAGCCTGAATCACACATTTTATATTTATGTGTTGTCTTAACCTCATACGTATGTTGTCATATGTAAGGAAGGTTGAAAATGAGCTAAAATAGATTTACAGTTCAGATTCCTCAGAGCTCACTGATCAAGGTTCAGATTTGTAGTTTCAGGTGTGAGTTATTTTACAGACATGCAGAGCTACAGCAGGGAAAAGTCATGTCAAGAAAGTTATTAAACTCGGTTTTTTCTGGGTTTTATGACATTTTTTCCTCTAAATGTTGCACTTTTTAAAAAATAATAATAAGCAAGCATTGTTTGGAATTTGATATGGTTTTGGTCATTTTATCTTCTGTCACATTTTTGGCTACCCCAGGTTCCAAGGCCAAGCATTCCTCCTCTCAAGGTGGTTGATACATGTTGACTTGCCTGAGAGGAGAGCTGTGCCACAGTTCCTTGTTCTCTCTGGGGGTGGGACAGTACCAAGATTGAGAGCAGCTGGTCTCGGAGCTGCAGCAAGCTCAGGAGGTGAAGATTTGTGACAAGGAGTTTATTTGGGTGCTGCTTCTGTTTGAGAGGTTTCTCCATTGCTCCACTGACCCTGTGGAAGGGATGAACCAATGGAAGTAAATACAAATAAGGTTCACCACAGCAGTCTTGGACAGTCTAGGCAGTCCCCTTGAGAAAGTTCTTTACTTACAGAAACAATCTTTGCTTGCTTTTTCTTGTTTCACTGTGATAATTTTTTTTCAGTTTCTCAAAAATACAAGATTTTTCCATGGAACAAAAATGACTTTTAAATTATAAGCAGCTATTCACAACTACCAACATATATCCTCTGTCTCTAATAATTTCTGAAGATACTATGCTCTAAAATTTTAATTCCATTTTAGAATAATTTACTTTCTTTACTTCCTTCCTGGTACTGGAGAAGCTGCTATTCAATATCTTCCAGCACATCTTCTTTGCTTTGAGGCAGGTGGTGTGTCTAACAGCCTTCATTATTTTATATACATAGGACTTAAATGCTTTCTTTGGAAGGTAATTGTAATGTTAGAAGATGAAATAGTCTAAGGAGCTTTAAAATTATTGGGGGGAGGGCGGGGGGTGGAGTCCCACCCTCCTCCATCTAATCTTAACACCATGAGTTACTTATGGCAGTATGTTTTCAGTGCAGGCATTAGGTCTTGATGGAGTTAAGGAGTAAGAAGCCTTTTGCAGGTGGAAATCCTTACATGATTTCATTCTGATTTCATAAATTTAATTTATGACATGTATAGCTAGTTGTTAGATACATTATATCAAAGAAGTCTGCATAATTGACCTCTGACTCTCCTCTCATGGTATTTGATCATGTGTAAAGAGAATATATGAAAGTAGGTTGTGTATCTTTTGTTCTTTTTAAAACAGTTGGTGTTGTATGAAATGTCTGACTTGCAATTCAGTGGTCTGATAGTTCCAGCCTAGAAAGACTGAATCTGGTAAGCAAAGCTCTTTAGAATTTCAATGGCCTCTGAACATACAGTTTACATCTACCTTTGGCCTCCTTGATTTAACATATTTGCTATTATATAATTTTTTGCAAAGTTTTTACAGTTTCCCTTTTACATCTTTTTTGTATCTGAACTTACATTTCAGGTTTGCTTTCTGCTTTTAAAACTGCCACAGTTTCTGCCTTGCTTAATATTTTAATGAATGGTGATTGAGTTTGGAGGTGTGCTGTGGCAGTTCTGCCTGTTCCCAAGAGCTGATTTAAAAGAAGCAGCTTGAATGACTTAAAGTTCATTGATACCTGTTGTCATACTAATAATGTTCAGAAAGCTTCATGTATTATTGAGTGATCTTGTGAATGCTGTATGTGAAAATGGTGTTGTGAATCGTAAATTGCTGCTTAGTGCACATTAATATGGATTGATTCTATTTGTCTTGTACTAAATAATTCATGTTTCCCAAATGGTTCTGATTTCTAACAGAGGAAAAAAAATCCACTTGAACACAGCAGACTGTATTTTTCAGTCTTCACTGGGTGCTTGCATAGCATGACAGGAATGGCACAGCTGTTTTTCTAGCAACCTTGCTTTTTCATTTGGCAGTTGTTTAATGATACCTGCTTCAGAATATAAAAGTGTTTGCAGGAGGGATCTCTATCAACTTTCCAATGCCAGTCTCACAGGCATTTTCAGTGGAAGCTTAGATTTGCTTTGCTTTAGCTATCTCATACCTGTTGAAGAAACAGAATAGCAAATGCATCTCTCTCTAAAAGTGCTGGGAAACTGATTTATTATGACTTTCAAACAGAGCACACCTTGACCCAACAGTGCTGTGTTGCAAATGCTAAATGCAAAGATAACAAATGCCTGTCTCTTAAGACTGAATCGTGGCTTTTAACTTTATTCATTGTATAAATATTTCCTAAGCTACTTGTGCTGTTTACCTTAGAGTTCTTAAAGCAGTTACTTACATCTCTTTATTTTTAGTATTGCCATGGCTTTTGGGAGCTGAGGGCTGGATGCTTCTGTTTACAGGGTGTGTTGTAGATGCATTTTATGATTTCTAAAGTGCTCCTCTCTCTGGGGAGACAGCAAATAGGTTAGTAATCAAAAGTGTGAAGTTGTGTGCAATTCTCCCTCTGCTAAGTTATAGTTGTTTTAAAAGTAAGCTTTACCTTTAAGAAAAAGGAAAAAAGCCCCATGACAATGGCTATTGATGTGGTGTGTCTGGGCTGCTGGCTCTGCTAAGTTGTATTTGTTTCCTCTATTGACAGCTAAGTTAATGCATCTGTCAGAGCCACACAGTCATATGCTACCAGGGTGCACGAGATCAGTCTTGCTGAAATTGTCTTAGGCTGAGTTGTATGCAGGTAATATGATTTATTTGTGTCTCCCACAGCCAATCTATCCAAGCTAAGGATTTAGGAAAATTTTTTGGAATCTAAAATACATACATGTGAAAAAAACTCACCAGCCTCCTGTAATGCATTTGGCTGCCTTTCCTGAAGCAGCAGAATTATCTGATTTATTCCAAAACTCAGACAGCAGTATTTAGGGTTCTTTTCCTGATAATGATTTGTCCTCTCCTCCCCTGCACTGTGAAGGGGAGCTTTACTTTGTGATAGCCATTTGCTGCAGAATGACTATAAAGTTTTAGCTCTCACTAAACCTTTGAAGGGACAGGGTAGGTTTTTAGCTGGCTGTGGAAGCAGGTAGGAAGTAAATGCTTTTACACAGGTAACTTTCAGTTACTGTATTTCACCAGCGTTTATCTAGCAAGCACTTCTGCCCTTTTGATAAATAATGTGAAATCCAGTGCTGACACCTTGTTTTCAGTCATCTCTTGTCATCTGTGTTGAGACAAAGGAGCCCAGGTCATGAGATAGTTGGGCTTGATGGATGCTTGGCACTGGTGGGTTTAACTTTGCAGTAAAACAGGGCCCCTTTTTCTCTGCTCTGACAGAAGTTCCAGTCAGGCACACAAAGGTTTTGCTGCCTTATCACAACATTGTAGTCACTGCTGGCAGTGGAACAGAGACTGAGATAAGATCTGTGGTTTGCAGGTACCTCGTGGCTGTCCAGGCACTGCATCCTTAGTGTGATGTGTCCCTGAATAACCAGCTGGCTGGGTCATTAAACTTTATTGTGTCCAGCTTTCTATAAAGTTTCTCCCTGGGTGACCTTCTTTAATGGACCAGTTCTTAATTACATTACAGAATCATTAAGGCCAAGGGCACAGTGGAATTAAGAAAGGGGTTGGGTTCTTGGATGGCTAATGCTGTTTTCTCTCTTTCAGAAGTTTTAAAAATCCTTTTTGCTGGGCAGCAAAGCTGGGGGCTCGTGCACTTCATTGTATGTCAGTCTGATACTGACTAGAACAAAATTTTCCCTTAAGTGAGTTATTCCATAACTTTTTTCATCATGAAGAAGCCATGGTTCCTGGTGTGTTTCTCCAATGCAGCAATATCACTGGAAATCAGTTCTAGTCCAATATAATTTCTGCTTTAGTCTCGGGGGTGTCTCATGTGTGGAGAAGTCTGCGTCCTTAAGCAAAAATATTATGTAGAATTCTGGGGCTCTTATGCAGGAAAATAAGCAGCAGGCTTAGGGTGTCCTGCATTTGAGCATGTAGCTAATGTGACATAGGAATAGAAGGAAGAGTTTGCAAAGGACAAAAAATAGGACAAAAAATGAGTTGCCAAGAGCATAGTGCATTTTGGGGCTGGAGAAATGAGCAGCACACCAAAACCATTGGTTCTTTTGGTGTTTTATTGCAATCACTTTTATTACCTCTTTTAAAATGGATGTAGACAGAATTCCTTTTTTTTTCTTTTTTTTTTTTAACTCTGAGTATGGAGAGATGCTGAGCTCATAAGTGTCACAAAAGCTTTTGGCAATTGAATGATACGTGGTCTACACAACTATATATCTTTTGTAAGGCATCATTGTAGCCTGTTCTCATTGGACATGTTGTTTCTTGCACAGTTAATTCTAAAAAGAAAAATTCTATTTTGGGGAAATCTTTTATGTAATCTCACGTAATTATTTATTCTCACTGTGCTGCTACCAAGAAAATAATGGGAAAGGGACAAAGTGAAATGGCAAGACAAGCCTCTTAAAGGCTTTGCTTTAACAGTTAAGGGAGGTAAGTGCAAATTAATAAAAAGATCACAAATAACATGAAATTCATTGGTAGTTGTCATTCCATAGTCATGTGAATTTTCAGGACTTATTAGTGTGCATATGCTTGTTCAGAACAGACATGGTTCCACTGTTGTGGGAAGTGTTGATACTAACAAGTAGAACAGTGTTTTTCAAAGTCTTCCCAAACAGAGTTTTAAAAAATAAAATTCTGGCCTGTGTATGTAGTTGACTTTACAAGTTTTTTACAAGGTTAGAAAGTGTAGGTTCAAATTTGTGAGGCATATGGTCTGATAACCAAATGTTCTGGAAATAGTGCCATTCTCTGGGAGTGGTCATCTGAAAATCTGCATCGGATTCCGAGCTCGGATGCTCCTGCTTGGTGTAACTTTAGTGTTACTCCACACACAGTGAGCCAACAGACTTGTACAGGAAACTTGTAATCCTTGTCAGGAATGCTGGAAATTGTGTGAATCAACACCAAAGTAGCCTGCAGATCCCAGGAGTCTTGCACTCTGAGGGCTGTGTTGGAGGATCTGTCTGGTTGCAAACGTGTTATTTGGGAAGCTGACACTGCAGCAGATTTCTCAGTGTGAGATTCTGTCCTTCCACATATGTGTGTGTGTGTGTGGTTTTCAGTTAGCCATACTTTAGTCCTTTGATAATTGGTTTAAATCTTAGAACTTTTTAAGTGTCAGATCACAGGAAAATGAGTTTTAGACTTAAATACCAAATTTTTTTTGGAAGGTACTCCAAATGTCACCAGCTCTCAGCTCCTGCTCAGAGCAGGGCTGGCCCATGTCCCCTTGCTTGGAGCATTGTCCCGGGCACTTTTCAAGCTCTGTCAGACTGCAGTCGCTGCATGTTCTTTGGGCAACTTGTTGCAGAATTTAATTGCCCTCACTGGAAATTTGCTTCTTTCAACCTTGAATTTCCCTGGCTCCAACTTGTGGCTGTTTCCTGTGGCCCATGCACTTGTGAGAAGGGTCCCATCCTGCCCCAGCTGAAGGTGCCCACGCACATGAGGAAATGTGAATGTGATGTGCAAAAGTGGTCCTCACCAACCTTTCCTCCTTTTCTCTTTGACCAGCTCAGCTGCTGCTCTGCTAAGGTCTGATGGCAGAAATATATAGGAGGTTTATGAAATTAATCAGTCACATGCTTTGTCTGTGACCCAGCTTTGAAAAAGTTTTGAGAAGCACTGGAAACACAGGTGAAATTCCCAGCTCTCTCCTCAGAAGAGCAGTGTTGTCATAGTGCAGCTGCAGAGGACATTGAACATGTTGTTTGTTTTGTGGGGTTTTTTTTTTTTTTTTCAAATTAATGAACTAGAGCAATCTTTGATCTTTACTGGGGTCATAAAGATTCTTAATGAGAACTGCCAGAACCTGCATCTAAGACATGCAGTAGTGCATGATTCATAGAAACATTTCAAAGGTGTGAGATGAGCCAGGTTTGTGCTGCTACAAGAGCAATCACCCAGAAACTAAGAGTTCTTGAATCCATATTGACGTTACTTCACATCAGCAAAATAGTTCCTGTGGGACTTCTTGAGGAGATGAAGGAGAGAGAGAAAGGCTGGATTTCAAGTGTTGCTTTGTGTATTGACAACTTGGAGAGGTTTTATTTCATTTCTTTTCTCTGTTCTGGCCGTTATTTTTCCCTATGAGTCTTCTGAAATTCTGATTGTCAAACTCCCACATTCAAGTAAGTGTTAGAAACCCTTCCACAGTACTCTGGCATTAATTATTCCTAGAATTTCAATGAAGTGGGAAGACAATTCAATGAACTTGAATTTTGCATTAGCAATACTGTGTCTTATATGCTTATCTATTATCTGTCCATCTGGCAACTCACATGCTTGTTGGCAGAAGTGCTTTTATTTCCTTTCCTGAAAAATTCTGGCATGGAATGTGTAAACAAGCAGCCCTTCTTTCTTCATTTATAATGCAGCATGAGCTAGTGCACGTTATTAGTTAATTAATATGAACTGTGGTGGATGGCTGCCGGCGCGAGCGCGGCGCTCCGAGCCGGAGCATATGGAGCAGCGGCGCGTCCTCGCAGGCAGAGCCGGCAGATTGAGATCCATCTGTCAGCTGACACACGCACCAGCCCCAGTTTGTGCTCAGACTGCCAAGAGAAGCTGGGGCTGGGGCTGGGAGCAGCAATCCTGACTGCTTTTGGGAGAGCACAAGGGGAGAAATTACTTTCCCCTCCCCAACTTGATAGGTGCTTAGAAAGTGCCAGTAAAGATTCTGCAAGAAGCGTGTGCTGGCTTTTGGTTCCAAAATCAATGTATTCCTACCAAGCATGCTGAGGAGCCTGAGCTTACCAGTGTGGTTGTCTGCAGCCTGTTGGGTTTTTGCTCAGTTTAGTTACTGGGAAGGCTCAAATTCTGCACCAGGGGTATGTTGAAAAGTGCCTGGCAATGTCTGCATCTGTCAGAAACATCTGATGTTCACAGACACTGCTGCAAGGAGCTGGGCTGGGCAAACAGCACTTTTACATGGACCTACTGGGCTTTCAAGTGCACAGGTACATATTCATCAGGTTGCACCTCCCCAAGATTTTGCTCATTTAATTTGGGGGCATACATTTTTGTGGCGACATCAGCCAGTCAGTACATTCCAAAAAGCTGCAGAGGCTTTCCAAGCTTGCTCTCCTGTTTAATGTGAACTCAGATGAAATGTTGTGTTTCTAGAACTGGCCAGAGAAATACAGACCTTATCCAGGCTGTTTCTCAGTACAGATAAAATTTGAAATGCTGTTAGTAGAATTGCTTTTGAATATCCTCTTCCAAAATGAATTTCTGTGAGTTTTTAAAAGAAATTAATGAATCCAGGGGCAATGTACAGCTTCATAGCAATAACAGAATTCAGGGGTGGAACTCAACCCCTACCCAAAGCATGCACACCATAGCAGTTTATTGCCATTTTTGTCTGCAGAAAAGCATCTTGCACTAACTCCACAGTAAGTTGAAACTTCTGTTTCTTGCATTTGTTTTGTGATGCTTTGTGGCTTCCTGTTGTTACACAGAAGTGCCACTAATTAAAGTAATCCATAGTGTGACTGGGGAGGACTTGTCATAAATAACAAACTGGTTAACTTAGCTGAGTGTTGCTCATTTTTAACAGAAGTTTTGTATTTATGTCATGCTGTTCACAGGGAAAACTGCTGGCAAATGTTGCTATTACAACTTTATCTTTGGTGTAAATGTACAGTGTTTTTGTCTTGTCACTTTTTAGCTTCTCATGGGGGTGAAACAGTTTCTCTCTGCTGTCAGAAGCAATGACAGTGAGGTGACAGGTTGGTGTTCCCTGAAAGTGCTGCCCCTCCACCTTGGAGGTGATTTATTTAATTGTTTTATGAGGACAGTTGACTTTGGGGAAAATTGCCTTACTTGTGAAAAAGTTATGATTGGTTCAGAAACCGGAATGTGGTTTAAAGGCTTGTAAGCTGGGCAAGCATGATGTTCACAGGGCATCCTATGTTAAACTGAAATTCATCACTAATACCTGGAGAAGCAGGTTAAAATACCTGTTGATATTTTGTCTGATTATACCTGCTATGGTTTGTGCCTGTTGAACCAGAATATCTGCAATTTGAAGGGGTGGAGGAGAATCAAGGATATTTTTTTTTAAATAAGAGGTCATTTCTGAAATAAGAGCCTAAATAATTGTTTTTCAAGAATGTATGTTGAAGGAACTGGTGAGTGGTACTGCAATTTTCTGGATGGGCAGTCATAAAAGCTCAGGCCAATGGAATGGTGGTAATTGTGGATTATTGTTTCATGTGAGGGATATTGACAGTCAGAGGCTGGAGCTCTAGGAACTGAGGGGTGACAGAAGGGAGCTTCTTTGAAAATGGATTCTTGGAGTTTGATATGGTGAAGTGCAGTAGTGAAAGATCCATTTCATTGAAGTCCGTAACATTTTTGCAAGACTATTTGCTTTCACTTTTCTATAATTTTGTTGCTTTGGAGGCTGCTGATTGTCTTCAATTTTATTTTTTTTCTCCCTAGTAAAACGCTTCAGAGAACCAAAGCATGAAAGACGTCCCTGGAGGATATGGTAAGTTTCTGCATGCTTTATTCTTAACTTCTTTTCTTCTTGCATGTTGTAGAAATTGAAGGGATGGTGTTAGTGTATGATGATTAAAATAAAGAAAAGTGATGACAAGATATTGGTAACTGTCAGTGAGGACCCAAAAAAGTTACCAAAATACTTGAGTCAGGCTACCTCCTGTGTGTTTCCTGGGTAGTCATTTCTTACTGAACACCTCCAGGAATCTGTAGAGATGTGCACTTGGGCATAAAGCTTCAATTTGTGCTTCTTCCTAAAGACAGAAAATTAGAGTAGCCCTGAGGTGCATCTGAACAAACTTGCATGAGTTTAGAGGAAGATCTCAGTTGGGCTCAAATAAAATTCCATGTTTTCTTGGTATCCTGCTATGTATAAAATAAAGATCAGGATGATAAAAAATACAAGTACATCAACCACAAAAAATACAAGGTATAAGAAGTATGTTTGTGTTTATTACACTTTAAAAGCTCCTGGATTGAAGCAATGCCAACATAAACTGTACCAATTTTGAGATTGGTGTGTGTTAGGCTGCCATTCCACTTCTTTGAGACTTCAGTGGTTTAAATTCCACTCATACAAAGCTGCTTCTCAAAACTAACATTGACCTTTATTTTATTGAAAAAAAGAAGTGCAAAATCTTTGTGTACTACAGTATACCTCAGCCTGAAATTCTGACAAGTGCACTAATAGCCCTTAATTTTTAAGCAAAGAATCTTGTTCTGGGACTCAAGTATTGTTATTTATAGCAGAGTGTACTGATTAGATAGGTAACTCACTGGCTTCCTGCCTCATCTCCAGCACTCAGCTCTCTGTGTCATGCAGTGAATGAAGAGATTGAAGTTCAAGATAGTTATCAGGGAGGGTAGATGAATTCAGGCATAAAATGTCATTTGGATCTGTTGGGGTGTTTAGATCTTTTTAGACATGCAAACAACAGGCAAAATGGTTGTTTTTCTGAATAATACAAAGAACACACTTTTGCCTGCAGAATGTTTATTATGATTCTTATGTTTTACATTTAATGAAACATCCACTGAAAGTTTTGATTTTATGCAAAGGATGATGAAAAAAGAATGCTAAGGGCTGGAGTTATTACTGAATCACTGTCTAAGTGAGGCTTTATATTTTCCCCTTGAGTAACAAACTCCTTTCTCTCTGACTTGATCATCTGCTTTGGAGATAATATTGTCAGGGCTGGAATTCTTTTGCAGTGTGTTCTTCTGCATTGTAGATAAAAGTCAGTGAAACCACTTCCTGCTTCCAGGTGAAAAATATGCTGGCTTTTAAATGAAATACTGTAGATAAAGGACTCATCAGTCACTATTAAGTTGTTCGCCTACAAGCGCGTGATGAGGATTTTATTTTTGTCTGTGCCATAAGCTTGCTAAAAATGCATAAACATAAAAGGTCCAAAATACCTATCAGGGTTGGGATACTCATTGTTTCCAGGAGGTTATTAAAGACTTAGCTAGAGTTAGTCAGGATTAGCTCTGGGATCATGCATATGATACCAAGAGGATATCCGTAGACTTTACGTTTACAGTGGTAGGTTTTGAGTTAATATGATTTGGGTTATTGTTACAAAAAATAGGGGCAGAATTTAAAATGAAATATTGTTAAAAAAAGAAGTAAATACTATGATACTTTTGTCATTTTGGTGTTCTCATTTGGAGAAAATAACATTAGTAATAGAGATGGAGTTTTAATTAACATAAATTTGCAATGTCTGGCTGTGTTGTAAACAGTTTTGTGTGTCTTAAAAACTATTTTTACTTTACATAGGTTTTTAGATACTTCCAAGCAAGCCATAGGGATGTTGTTCATCCACTTCGCAAATGTCTATTTATCAGACCTGACAGAAGAAGACCCCTGTTCACTGTGAGTGTTTAATTTTGGAATAACTGGCCTTTATGGAAGTTCTGGGGCTGAGTTGGTGTATGTGGATAGTAAGGCAAGATAAAGTTGAGAAGACAGTTTTCATAGTAAAAATCAGTCACTTTAAAAAACCTGTGGTTTAAAATTGGGTAATCAAGGATCAGGATTCTTCTCTTTAAGTTCATGGCTGGCAGGAGTCTGGACTGTGTGTAGCTATTTTTAACCTAAGGGGCAAAGCCTTGCTACTTGTCCCTCTCCAGTGAATGAATGGGGACTTGAGATGCTCATTGCAGTTCAGGTTTGTTTACTGAAGGTGCTGGGACCAAAGGAAATGAATATCCAGTTGTGTTCACTGTAGTAAAGCAAGGCTGTAATACAAAGTGAGGTTGTTTTCAGGGTTATTTAGCAAAACTCATTTGTGTTGGTATTTGCTTTTTAAACCTACATTGGCTGCTGCAGTATTTTTTTCATTTTGTTAAAAATGGGAAATCTTGCTTGGTAGCCAGGCAGTTGGTACAGAAATTAATTCTGCAATGTCACGCTTGGAGCAGTGTGACTAAATAGATAAGCATTTCTCTGTAGTGTATTAAACCTGAAGATTTTATGACTAAGACCCCGACAGGCTCTTTACAGGAGCTCCTGAAGCAAATGGTAATTGTTTGGGTTTGTTCTTGATAAGGCTCATGCTCAAAGTAGCTTACACATTGCTGGTAGAGAAAGCTGTGAAATTACTTTTAAAAGCCCAGTAATTTGCCTTTTAGAACCAGTCCAGTTCCTTTCGATGGCATCTGCTCACTTGTTGTTCTTGGGTAAACAAAGGAGAGACACAGCTCAAGGAACATGCTTGTGTTGCTGCACAAGCCAGTTTTTATTCCTTATTCCTCCTTGGTTCCTTCTGTGCTCCTACATGGTAGAAATGTGCAAGAACACTGCTTTTCTCTTCCCACCACAAAGCATTCTCTTAGGCAAAATGCATTTATTTTAGCACATTAACTGTAAAATTTGAGTTATAATTATGACAGTTTCAACCAGGCATCATTGTAGGATTTTCCTTGCTTATAGATTTAAGAATTTCCTGATAGGTTTAAAAACTGGCAGGTGCAAATTACTTTCATTCAATTTTTATAACTCAAAGTATATATTCAAGTTGGGCAACAAAAGCATTTCAGAAGTTGTCAGTGTTTAAAGATAAGGCACAATAGTGTATTACAGTATTTTAAACTAAAAATAACACAAAGCATTTTGTTAGGCAAAATAAAGGGTTTACTGACATGTGCATTTTCTCCTGCATCTACATATTTTTATTTTCAAATCTCACTTTTAATCTAAGTGTAATGTGACACAAAACAAGTGAGACAGTGAGATTATTCAGTGCTCTCAGGATAACTGAAATTACAGTGTGGAGCTAGATAATTTCTCAGACAAGGGTGCAGGTTCTTGATAGCAGAAAAAAATATCACACAGCATTAACCAAAATCTGTCTTAGGAAAAATATCCATAAATTTGCAGGTGGGTCCAGATTGCCTGGCAGCAGCAGCACAGCAGGTCCTGTGGGCAGGTTAAGGACACATCCCGGGGTGAGCCCGGCGTGCTGGAGAATCCCGGGCATCCCTGGGGACCGGGAGCCCTCTCTTGCTGTGGAATAGGTGCTGGCACCTCTGACTTCCCTCCTGCTGCTGCTGCCGCCTTCCTGCTGCGGGCTTACAGCAGCCTCTTGTGGCCTCGGCGGGACTCGTGCAGAATAGGGATTGCCGACGTTCTTCTGCAGACATTCAGACTTGATTTTAATGTTTGACTAATGCAACGTTAATTAAAACTCTGATTTGGTGAACAGTTATTTGAAGATAACTATTTTTAGAAAGTTTGGGGATCTTTAAGGACAGGAAAAAATAAATTGAGACTGCTAAAATTATTTAAATTGTAGGCACTTTGTGTAATTACAGAAGTGGGTAAATGACTGTTCTCAATACTCTGGCTTCTCAACATACTTAAAGATCTTTTATAAATCATGGTGTTTAAATACCCCGAACCTGTAGAAAATAGACCCTGACTCCTTGGGGCTTTTTCTGTCTTGTCTTTCAGGTACCTTATCAACTTCTTGCTGGATGCCACCTTAGGAATGCTGCTGATCTACATCGGGATCCGCGCTGTCAGCAGCATCGTGGAGTGGCAGCAGTGGGAGTCCCTTCGCTTTGGGGAATATGGTAAATGTTCTGCTCTGGCACTGAGGTGATTCTCAGGGTGGAATCCCAGAGTATTTCAGCAAGTGGTTAACTCATCCTAAAATCATTGTACAGTCATTTTAATGTTTCACTTGTCATGAGGGTTCTCTTAAGTTCTATCTCTCAGTATTCACCTTGTGTCTTAGAAAGCTCAACAAGTCTCTGAATATTCATTGAGTCTGGAATGACTGCTTGAATATATTTTTTTAAGGAGTGATTCTACAAATTATGATATTGGCTAATCTCATGGAAAAAATACCAGCACGATGAATTTACTCTGAAACACTTCTAGAAAAATGGTTGCTGGAAGGTCATTTCCTAGTAAAGCTTGCACTGCACCACGTGCCACTGTCTGAAGATACAGACCAAGAGTTCTGCCAGCCCTCTTTAAGCAGCCACATCCCTTCAGAGAAGGGAATGGCAAGATGGTCTGTGCTGCTCCTCAAGTAATGATCTGGAGCTTGTGCATGTAGGGCCTGTATCACTGGTGAAAAATGCATGAGGGACAGACTGTGAAATCACTTCCAGGTGAAGTTGCAGAGTTTATCGTCTGTTACTCAGAAGTCCACTGATGTGCAGAAGTTGTGGATTTGCAGCTGCAGTTGAGAATCATGCATTCTTAACATCAGCATTTAATTTTGTTCAGTCTGTTTATCTCAGATTGCTGAAAATGAAAATGAAATTTTTGTGTACATGCTAGAAATCACATTTGCAGCTCCTTGAGACAGGAATGGGAGGAGATGTTGCCTTATAAGGGAGCTGTGGCTGTTCATCAGAGAGAAAAACAACAACCCCAGTGGTTTGTGGGGGAAGAAGTTTAAGAAAGTTAAAAATGTTTGCCTAACAAATTAGGAGCTTTCACAGCAGTTTTATAATTATTACTGGTAGGATTTTGGTTTTGTAGATTTCTTTGGTTTTAATGATCCTAAGTAGCTGACAGAACTAAGAATAAGTAAAGGCCTTGTGGAATTGGAGTACTTTAAAAGCTTGAGAAGTTTGCAGTCAAATAACATTAATTGCTATTTGCTTTAATGATGGAGGTTTAGATATGATAACAAGCAACTTGGAAATAACTGCCTATGCCATTAGGGCACGTTAGATTTACAGAGATTAAATGTGTATCTTTTAGGGTACAGTTTGTAGCCACTTAAGCTGTTTAAATCAGCACTGCTGCAACGCTGCTTGTCTGCTTTTATCCCACGTGCCACAGTCCAGTATTTCCACTCTTTTCCTTGGACTGGTGCATATCTGACTCTTCAGAGAATTGACCAAGAGAGCTAAACCATCAAAAATTCACTAGATGTAAAAAAAGGAAATAGTTCCTCCAGATTAGTCCCAGGCTTGTGTCTCTAAGGGATTAGGTAAGCACCAATGCCCAGGGAAGGCAAAGGGGCAAGGAAAGAGGTGAGACCTCTTGCCCAGAGCCCCATTTTCTGATTGATGGTTTGGCTTGAAGCCATTTAAAGATGTTTGAGCAGCTTTCAGCCCATATAAAACTTGAGTTTCCTCTTAGAGAGAAAAAAAGTGTATCTATTACAGTTATAGGTAGGTATTTGTAATCATGTCAGATATTAGATTTTATTTCTTCCTAATAACATTTTGAATTTTTTGTTTGTAATCTGTTGTCCTTTCCCATTTTAATGTTCATTCAACAGTAAGCAGTCTGTGTGTGGGGAGATGTGGGGAGTACATTCACTCCCCTGAAATTTCTCTATTTCTTACCGACTTTTCAAAATAAACCCAGGTCTGTTTTAGTTATGTGGCATTTCTGACTGCAGTAATAAAGCTCTTAAAATCAAGAGATGAACTTGTGTAGTGCTTTGGAGGTGGTCTGTGGCTGCTCCAGTATTGCCAGTTTGATTTAGGAGATCTGAAACACCTGAACCTGTTTATTGAGTATTCTCCTCTGTGTGTGTGTATAAGTGATGTATGAAATTACATAAACCCTCTTTTGTTAGTTGTTCTCTCTAGTGTCAGATGATTTTATTAGTCTCTAACTTTCTTTTCTGCATCTTTATTAATGTGCTGTCCTGCCCTTAGTGTGTAAGGTTTTTAATCAAGCTATTGTCAGGACTGCTTTAAAGCATATTGCAAATCTGCATTTCCATTAATCACGTGGGAGAGGCTCCTGGTATAAAGAGAATTAGAGAGCAGATGGAAAGTTATTTGTTTTGGCTAAAACTAAGTAGGTGCAGTAAGGTTAGTTCCTCTGTAAGAAATCCCATCTAAAAGGACAAGTTGCATTGGATCATTTGCTGTCATCTTCTTTTAAGTGTCCCTGGTGTTCCTGAAGTGAAAACCCTCCTATCACCAGTTTATTTAACATTTTTCAGTTTGACCCAAAGAACACTGTTACTTTTTGTAAGATTTTTTAAAAATAATGTAGGGTAAAAGAGGGGACTAAAATGCAGTTCTGTGGGGTTGCAAGTGTGTTTAGAACTTGGGATTTTAAAATTAAATATGGAATGTGTAGCACAGAATCACAGAGTGGTTTGGTTTGGAGGAGAACTCAAAGCCCATTTTGTTCCATGGGCAGGGGCACCTTCCACTATCCCAGGTGGCTCCAAGCCACATCCAGCCTGGCCTTGGACACTGCCAGGGATCCAGGGGCAGCCACAGCTTCTCTGGGCACCCTGTGCCAGGGCCTGCCCACCCTTCCAGGGAGCAGTTCCTTCCCAGTATCCCATCTGACCCTGCCCTCTGGCAGTGGGCAGCCATCCCCCCTTGTCCTCTTGCTCCACAGCCTTTCCCACAGTCCCTCTCCAGCTCTCTTGGAGCCCCCTCAGTACTGAAATGCTGCAATAAGGTCACCCTGGAGCTTTCTCTTCTCCACACATCTCCTCTCTTCTCCACCCACGGTTCACTAAAGAGTATCAGAGTCTTGGAGCATTTTATCTGGAGTAGTAGAGTCAAGTCCTCAGCTTGGAGATCAGTGGGATTTCAGTTTGTTTGTAAATGTGGGAAAACAAACAGGAGCCCTCCTTCCACCCCCGACAAGTCTCTTCTTGTGACTGAGTGATGTTTGTGTTTCTAGAGCCTAAATAATCATTTGTCTCAAGTTAGTTCTCACTGTGAGCTCATTTCCCTTCTTAGCTCTATTACTTGATCCCTGGTGATTCATTACTTGAAGCTGTCACAAAAATAGCAGTGTCCTGCTGGTTTTAAAAGCCTCTTCTTTATATGGAGGATAGTTTTTAAGCATAAATGCCTCAAGGAAGGAATGGATACTAAAATATCAGCAATTATAAATGGTGGCTGTTTGTACAGCAAAACAGCACTGCAATCTGATTTATGAACAAAGGGCCATGACGCTCCCTCAAGGGCTTTTTACATCAGAATTTTTAATTTTATTGGATTTCTCTTCATATCTATGGTTTTATATTTTCAGATTCATTACTTCAGCAGCTGGATTTTAATAGAAGTGCAGAATCAATTAATATATTTGAGTCTGTAAAGAGGAGAAAACCAGTAATGATCTGTACTGAAAAGAATGTTCCCTGCATTTTCCTTCCCTTCTTGTCTTGAGCTACTTTAGCTGTTGCAAGTGGAAGACAGGTGATAAATCCCTCCTGGTGATTATAAACTCCACTGGCAACTGAATTGTGCTGTGGCCTCTTTCCTTGGCTTTGCCTCTCCATGGCAGAGCTCAGAAATTGTATTTGATGCATTTTTTTCCTCCAGCTCTTCATTTGCAAGAGAAGCTGCAACTGCAATATTTAATTGTAAAGCTTGAGCATTTTAATTGCTTTCCTCTCAGACTGTTGAGTGTTGATCAGAAACTCATCCTGTAAAATTTGGTTAGGAAGTATTTGTTGTTTTAGACTCCAGTCTGATTTATCAGTTTCTCTGTGTAGCATTTCAGCAGCAAACCCTCAGTCTCAGACTATTACCAAGTATTAGTACTGAAAGCCTTTCAGGAGTGTTCCAGAAAAGGAAGCAGCAACTGTCCATTATGCATTACAAGCACATAAAGGCATCTGATTTTCCATTGCACATTATTCATCCCCAGGCTGAGAGTTTGGAGCTGCCTTTGATGAGATTGCAGAGGCTGCTGCAAAGACTAAAAATCTGTCACCCCTCTCCAGAGCTTGCTTTTGTTTTCTGGTGAAGTGCAGCTTCAAACTCACCTGCAAAGTTTGTTAGGCTTACCAATCCTCTTTTCCCCCCTTTTTTGTCTTCTTTTCTTTCTCTGCCTTCTTTCAAAGGGTGTAATAGTGTGCTTAAGTTTTCCTGTTCAAATATTTGTGGTGTTCTTTCTGTCCTGGCAGATAACTTCATGCGCTCAGGTTCTCACTCTCTTGAGTGCACCTCCTGCACTCAGGTGCAGCAGAATTTCAAACCCTTTCACACTGGAACTAGAATATGATCCTAATTTTTTATTCAGCCTAATTTTTTATAGCAGCTCTTGCACCTTCAATTGGTTACTTATGGTAACTCACCTTGTAGAGATGAAAGATATCTTTAAGGTAGCCCAGAGACAATGGTGGAAATCTAAGTTCTACTTAGACTGAAGGGAAATGTGTTTTCCCCAGCCATGTTTCCCTAAATTTTCCCCTTTAAGACATTTAAGATGTCATGATAGAGGATCAAAAATTAACAATATGAGGAGAAACACAATGAAAGTTTGTCTGTCTTGCTTTCATCAGATTATATGAAACAGTATGAGCATATCACAGGTACTGCTGGATGGGACAAGTCCTGTTAGATTCAGTTTCTGCTACTTTTTGAAAGCTGGGGTGAGGCAGAGGGAAGGGAAGGAGCAGCACTGAAGGAATTGAAGAAGGCACTTCTGGAGGATTTAGCTGCTCTGCTGTCTCTTCCAAAACTGATTTTTTAAGATGTTTACTATGAAGTAAATAAAACCTATGCATATATTGAACCTTTCTTCTTTCTTGCAGGTGACCCCCTGCAGTGCAGTGCTTGGATGGGCCAGTGTGCTCTGTACATAATGATTATGACATTTGAGAAAACCATCATCATCATAGTGCTGCTTATACCTCAGTGGAAAGAGGTTGGTGTTTTTACAGCATTTTACAGACAAGTGAATTTTAGGTGGAAGCTGTAAAGACTTCCAGCAGTGTTTATTGGTTTGGCTCAAGCATCATGGTTGTCTACACTCATTGCCAATTAACTCTGTAGTAGTGTTATGTTCTTTTAGTTTAACTGGGATACTGCTAATGAGACCTTTATCCACTGCCAGGAATATCATATTGTATTTGGAGGGTTTTTTGTAAACTGAAATACCCAAAATTTAATTCTGTCTCCTTGTCTAAAGTACCCTTGAAACTACTAAGTGGTTCTTTCTTTTCTTAACTCTAATTCTTCCCTACAGCTATTTTGTATTCTTGTAGTATTTTGAAGAATTTTCTTTGCCTGACCTTGTTGATAGGTTTTAAGTGTACACTTTTAGAAATCTGTGGTGGATTAGTGAATCCACTGGTGCTGACTGGATTAACCTTTATTTTGATGGACTCTGTGCAACCATATACTCAAAGTGGTGCTGTTACTGCCCATTAAAACCAGACAGCTCTATTCTATGCCCTGGACTACTTCAGGAACTCTGTTCTCCTTACTGGGTATTTTGTAAAACTCTTCTCTGTTTAAATTTCCTAAAGATGGATCTACAACATGTTCCTTGGGAGCCGCTCTAAAATGTTCAAGATGATTCTAAGGCAGCTCCTCAGTCGTCTGTAAACAAAAATGACAGAGATAAGTTTCTTGCCAGCCCCACTTACTTATCTGTGGTAATTTATGAGCTGTCCTAAATACTTTACTTTTCTCAAAGCTGCCCTTTTTTGGTTCACCTGCATTATTTCTGTCACATTAGCTTGTACATGAACATTGCCCTGCCTAAGCCAGTTGGGTTCACATGCTGCTGTGAGCTGAACTCAGTCCTTTTCTTTCCACAGGTGGCTTTATTGAACCCCATAGAGAACCCTCAGCTGGAGCTGGCAATCGTCATGCTGATAGTTCCCTTCTTTGTTAACGTTAGTACCACTCTTCAAACTTCATGAGATGTTTACTTGGATATCCTTCTGCCTTGTGTTCATTAATTAACATCAGTCCTTAAAATACTCTGTACCTTGGTGCTTAAGTTAATTTAAGGGCTGCTAAAGAATGGGTAAATTGTCTGAATATGTAGATTTTTACAAAGCTGAAATCCATATGGAGCAAAAGAACCAGGTTCAGGAGAGGGGCAGAAATGTCTCATAGACTCCTTTGGCCTGATGACTTCAGTAGATTGACTGACAGAGATTATAAAATTACAGAGAAATTTGCTTCAGGAAGCAGTTGGTCTAAGGACACTCCTTTGAAGTGTCCTGTGTCTGATCATAGCTAATAGCAGCTGGCCTGTAGTGGAGCAGAGGAAAAGGGCAAGTGTGCAGTCATCCTTCCCAAAGTACACTATTGCAGCAATCAGGGATTTAGGGATTAGAACCATAGACAGAGGGTGTCCTTGCATGTAATAACTGCTGGTAAAGCATTGCTACATGAAGAGTTAATATACAATCACTGTGAATAATCACTACTTTTCTGATTTTCTTCTCTTCCACTAAGGGATAAAGTAGCTGGGTTCTAGAGCATTCCTGAAAGGTGTAATAAGATATGTGACACTGTGCCTATGCAAGATTAAGCTTTTGGCCAATTGAGAATTATTTTCAAGCTCATTTGGTCAGTATTTGGACCTTTCTTGTACTCTGAAGAAAGCTGAACTGTTGCTTTCCCCTTCTTTTTAACAGGCGTTAATGTTCTGGGTAGTAGATAATTTCCTTATGAAGAAAGGGAAGACAAAAGCTAAACTTGAAGAAAAGGAAGCAGGACAAGATTCAAGAAATGGAAGTAAAGTCCGATACAGGAGAGCAGCATCACATGAGGAGTCAGAGTCAGAAGTATGTAGAGTTAATTATTGCAGTTAATGCAATATCAATCCAGTTCATCCCTCCTGATACTGATTTCATTGTAGCACTGTCAACTTAAGTTTGATTTGCTGAGCATGTACCTCTAGCAGTAGCTCCTGGCATTGGCAGTTGAGAACCAGTTAAGGAAAAAGTCACTGCTGTACCACTGGCAGGTAATTTCCTTGCAGATGGGCAGGAAGACACAATAATATATGTAAATACTATGGGTGAGCTGTGCTGCAAGTGCTTCTAAAAAAAACCTTACAGGGAATCCAAACTAATAGACAATTCTAATTCGAAGAGAGTTAATAGCTTAAACTGAAAGGGAGCTGGTGGAGGCAACTGACCTGATTTTTGAGAACTATTTACATAGCTGCCTTAGTATAACATTATTCTAAATTATATTAAGTGAGCAGTTTTTAGTTCAGCTGAAAGATGGGTGGTTTATTTGAAGGTGAGTTGGTTTCGGTTTAGTAAGTTAATGTAACTTTTCTGTGTGATAAACAGTGCTATTTATATGGGGCTTGCCAGGTAATGTGAGTGCCTTGTTACCAGTGTGGATCAAGACTTTAAATATTCTCTCAAGCTGCCTCCACTGTTCTGGCATCACTCTTTGGGTTCAGAGTCAGTGGGCTGTAGTGAGATTAATATGCATCCATCCTTCTGCAAAATTTACTGGAGGTTTCTGATAGTATCTGCAATGACGTGGCAGTAAATCCTAATTGTGTTCTAAGCTCTTTCCTGAGCAAATAATAAGATGCTTTGCAAGCATAAAAAAGTAAAATTTAAAAGTAGAAAGAAGGAGTGTGATTGCTCCACGTGCTCAGAAGCTGTAATTTGTTTTTAGATCCTTATTTCAGCAGATGATGAGATGGAGGAGTCGGATGCTGAGGAGGACCTGCGCAGACTGACCAACTTAAAGCCCATCAAGAAGAAGAAGCATCGCTTTGGTCTGCCTGTATGACACATTCCTTGGCCTGTGGACTTGCAGGTTTCATGGCAAAAACTTCTGTCAGTGGGGTTTAATGTTGCAATTGCATCTCCCTTCTCATACAAACTGACTTAGAAGCAGGGTCTACCAACAGAAGGCAAAGCAGTTGGAAGACTTCCAGTTCAGTTGCACTACAAACACACTGACCAGTTATGCAAGAATGTCTCCTCATCATGTGTGGAAAATTAACGAGTCACTAAGGATTCGTGTGGGAGGTGTCAGAGAAGATCAGAGAGAACAGATACAGAATCTTTCACTTTCAGTTACTGATGGGACAGTGTATGGAGTTCTCAAAAAGGCATCAAAGTTGACTAAGTTAAAGGAGTGTGTTTTATTACTAAAACTGGCTTTTGCAGCATAATTCCTAGAGCAGAATAGTTTATGGTTACAAGCTGTAACTTAACATTATTTTTTTAAGTACAAATGTTTACTTGCTACCGGGTACCTATGGAACTAATAGGTGGAACAAAGATTTTTTTCCAAGTCTTCTCAAATCTATCTGACTATTTTATATTTAAGTTATATTTTCATACAGTTGTATTTAAAAATTCTCTTTATCAGAGAAATGGGTACCGTTCCCTTTTTTGTGCAGAACAGGTCAAAAGATTTGTAATGAAAATCTTATTTATCCTTGTCTCCTGATTTAAGACAAAGGGATTGCAAAGGGAAAAGCTCTCTGTCACTGCTGAAGTCACCAAATATCACTAAAAAATGCAGTCCTATGTGTGCTCTTGACCACGTAATTTGAAAATACCTTTTTCAGTAGGAGGTGGTATTTGCATAGTTGACAAAGGTGCACTTTAGTGTATAACAAAAATCCATTGTGATAAGTTATTTGTGAAATGAGTATCTATGCATACTCTAATTATTTCTTTTTCTGCAAGTCTCTTGTGCATACCTCTCAAATGACCCAAAAGAGATGGAACATTTCTGATACTTTTCCTGTTATAGGGTCTGCAGTACAGGACTATGATCTGATTATAGCAGTTGTGCTACAGTATTGCAAATACAATTCTGTCCCTTGTTTTTTGTTGGAAAAGTAATCTTCTGCTTAATGTGCTTAACAGCAACAACAACAAAATTTCTCCTATTTAATTTCCATTAAGTCTCATTATCCTTCAGTAGTAAAAGAACAGCCCCAAGGGGTACAGTGCAGTTGTTACCGCAGCATTTCTGGGATTTTCAGTGTCTCTTCTGATAATTGAGAGCACATGGTGATCTGAAAGCTAGCAGACATGTTTTCAGTGATAGCCTTTTGCTTTGCATATTTTCTAAATGATTGTTTCTGACAGCTTTCCTTGCTTAGCTAAACCTTGTGCAGGACAAGGCGATGTGTCGAAGAGGTGACAACAGACCTTGAATGCAAATCTGTTGTAGTGTCTGGACACCAGAAAAATTCCAAGCCTTAAACCAGTTTCATTGGAAAACTGCTCAGAACTTTTTAAGATTTTTTACATTTTTTTATAGATTTACTAGGTCTTTATGTGATTTATTATCCAGACCACTTAACTGGGCCTTAGTAAATACTGAACTGTGCGCTCCCGTGCTTACTTTCACTATTCCAACATCCCTTTTCCTGGTGGCTTCCAAGGGGACACGATGCTCTGACACCTCAGGGTGTCCAGCCAGCTCAAAGGGACATTTACCAAACCCGAGGTTTTAGATGGGCCACTGACCTTTATTACTGTGCACTGAAACGTAAGAACTGCAATAAGTTACAGTACTAGTGTTTCCTTTAGACTAAATTTAGAGATTAATGACAGTGGAAGCTTACCTGAGTTCTTTTGACATGGGGGGGTGGGGATGGGGAAATGTCCCTAATCAGTGTTGCCTCTGGTTTGGGGGGTGTGGGGTTTTTTATTGATTGTATCACTCGCACCTTCTCTTGACTATTGACCACTGGGTGGGCACAGATCTCCAAAAGCACAGTACTTCAAGGAATTCATCAACAGAATAGTCTCCAGCTCACTTTTCCAAAGGGATTTAAGAGCTGGGACTGGCTCTTTTCACAATTGTCAGCATTTATTTTTTTAGCATAGGATTTGTTCTATTTCAGATAGTGAACTAAGGCTACTGAACATGTGCTACGTCCCAGTGCAGAGCCATGGCTGTCCTCGCTAGCTGAGATAACTGAGCAGCGCACACAAATTTACCTGTGCGAGCTTGCATCTTATCTTCCTTTTCCCTCCTCCAGTTACTTCAATTATCAAAATGATTCTAGTCTCATGTTTGGTCTGTGAAGTGTCAGTATAAAATTATGGCCTTAATAATGTAAAAATATTTCTTTTGAGCAGACCTCAAGCTTATTGACCAAGTACAAAACAGTATGAAGCACTATGGAGCAGTTTTTTGAAGGTGGTTATAGAAAAGGTTCTGAATGCCTAATTTTTCATGTCTTAAGTGCTTAAATGTCTCTTCTTGTGAGATCTAGATATGCCTAGCCAGATGATGTAGTAAAGCACTATCATCCAAAGACACAGAAGTATTTTAAATACCACAGTAGTAACAGGAGGACCAACCTTCAGAGGGGAAAAAATAAATTCTCTACTAAGACAATAATTCTATTCAGAATTTTAGGTAAGGAACAAAATCTGGCTGTTTTTTCTATACATTCTTTGTTACCATTGTGGAAGAGATGGAAAATGTAAAACTAGCCATTTTCCTCTCTGTAAGGTAAAAATTGGAAGTAGTAATTATGAGTAGGACAAGTCCTTCTGTCTGACAGGCTTGCATGTGTGACCAGGGAGTGTGTGCTTAGTGCTTCACTGTGTCTTACCCCTTGTTAAAATGTATTGGCAGTACAGTCTGAAATGGACTTTTCATAAGGAGTTGATCCAGTGTGGGATTGCAACACCATGTTTGCATTATCTTCCAGTAATCACTCGGATTTCTGCCTGGCAAATGTACTTCAGGACAACCTGTAGCAAAGGTTTAATTCAGGCTGTGCTTAGAAAATAGGATTCTGTTTAAAGAAAATAAGCGATGTAGTGAATGCCTAAGTAAGAGGAAGGTATTATAACTTAGAGAAGAGACACAAATATTGGTGGAGATGGAATTTACCACGAGTGGTCAACCTAAATACATTAACTGTTCCTAGTATCTGACCTGTGACACAGCTGCATAAACTTAAAACACTGGTGTTGTCTAGTATGTGGTTTCCAAGTTCTGGCTTCAATATGTTCAGGTCCCCTTGTCTTACTTTAAGTAGGTGAATGCTGTCTGTTAATGTTGCTAACTAAAACGTACTATAGCTTTTCTTCAGGGAAAACTCAGAAACTGAGTTGCAAATTAGAGCAATGCAAAGTGATCCCCTCGGGCAGGTGTCTGCTTTGATCCCTGCCGAGCCTGGGGAGGGGGGCCTGGGCTCTCCCGCTCTGCTCAGAGCTGAGCATCACAAGGAATCTCTGCCACTGTGCTTGACTAACCCGTGTTTGCAACTTTGCTGTGCTTTTTACAGGAGAAACCAGTAATGAAAGCTAATAAATTCAGCCACACCAAGTCAGAGTAAATCTACAGCATAGGCGTGCAAACTTTTTTAGGTGAAGTTTCCAGTTCAATTACTGAAAATGACTACTATGGTTTTACAAAGTAAAACTGCAGTATCTTTAAAAAAGGGACTCTTTTGTAGGTGTTTCGTCTTGTGTGGGTATCCGTCTCAAACTGAATGTGGGGTTTGTTTGTAAGTAAATTCAGAGTATAGCCAATGTGAGCAAAACCAACAGCTGTATTCTGCTGCCCTCTGTTTGGACCATATTGTTTAATCAGTGGTGTTACCTTAAACTTTTAAGGGTATCTGATGTAATTACATTATAATGGTTTACAATAAAGTCTGACTTATTACAGATTTGTACACTTGTTTTATACTTCTTCTGTGTCAGAGTGCCTGTGTTTCAGTGTCTATGGTGTGCTCTTGTGGGAAGCAAGTTCTGCTACTTGAGTTTAACATCAGCTTTAATTGTGCACCCTGTTACGTTGATTTTAATTTCAGTGTATTTATTCACCTTAATGGCAAGTCCCATTTGATCAGGAAGAGCCATTGTTCTTAAGATGCAAATTTTGTTTACAAGTTTAAGAATCCGTGCAGGCTCGTCTCAGATCCATTTCCTGAGAAAGATTTTTTTTAGGGCTGGAGCTGAACAGGATGGACCCAATCCTGCCTCTGTACCTCCTCTGTTACATTTCCCTATTATTTTCATACTTTCCACCTACCACATCCAAGCAGCCCCATACCCACTGCACCTGTACAGGGAATTCAGAGTATAATCTTCACTCTACCTAAAGTGTCAGTCCCCTGAGAAGTTGTTAGCACTTTCCTGGAGAAGTCAAATCTTCCCTGAGATTTGGAGACCACAGTGGCAGCCGTGTGTACATTCACTTAATTCTCTATGGTCATTGCCATATTTTAGTTGGAACCATTCCTCCAGCAAAGGAGTTTTCCACAATTCATATTGCAGTGGAAGATTACAACTTGTATTTTTAATAGCCACTGTTGGATAAATGAGCCATCTTGTTCCATTGTCATCCATGTCCCATTTAACAGATCTCAAGAACCTCAACCAGGTGAACAGGATTTCTACTCTAAAAATTAAGAAATGTAGATTTAGGTTGGGTTCTTTCTTTTTCTTTGAGGAAAAATAGCCCATAATTTGTGCAAGAAAATGGTTGTGCCCCTTGTTGAATGCTGGTTTAGGAAATAGAATGGAAGAGAACAGAACTCTCCAGGCTTTGGGGATGTTCTAGAAATCCCAGGATAAGCTGCCTGCCTCTCTAAGCAAATCACCTGCCCCAAATGGCAAGCAAGGTATGAGTGGTTTGATTTTGTTTGTATAGATTAAATTGCTATGAAAGCACAACTCTGTTGCTTTTGAGTGAGGAATATGTAGTGCCAATTAACTGAAGCAATTTTGAAAGCTGAAGGGAAAATAATAGTTCAGTGTCTTGAATTCTAAATATTTGCTTTAAACATGCAGAATGTTATTTTGCTGTCATAATAGATAGTCAGTGATAGTATAGTGATGCTTGTGGGACTGTAGAGAAACATCTCAGTAGAGAACTGTTACTTTGTACAATAGAAAAAAAAATCTGTTTTTTCTAAGGTCAGTGTTTTATTCTTCTGTTTTGTTGGCCTACTAAGGGCACTGCAGAAATGCTTCTTTTGGTTACTAAGACATGGGTTTAAAATAGAAAACCTAAGTAATAGCTAAGGATGTAACATCCAAACTGCTTCTTAGCCTACAAATAATTCCCCCAATAAAGGAGAAGATCTCAGGCATGGAAAGAGTTCAGCTTAAAGGCAGTTTGGGCATTGGGAGGCCTGGGAAGTAGTTCATAGCCAACAGATCCCACAGTCCTGCTCATACAGCGCTGGAGCTGTGGTTTGATGTCGTTTTCATAGTGAAAAACAAATTTTTGTTACCTCTTGTGCTTCTCTGTACCCTGAAAGCCCTGGCAGAGCCTGAGAAAAGGCTAGGGCAGATTTCTACCACTACAACAGTTGATTTCTCTAGTGGAAGGTGTTTGGAGGTCTGCCATGCCTGCTCTTCTCACATTAACCTACCTGGCTGGAGTCTTGGTTCTTTGTAGGTGTTGAGTAAAGTCACAGAAGCTGATTTTTTTTTTTTTTTTTTTTTTTTTGCATGATGTAAAGATTTCATATAAAAAACCCAAAGGGAAATAATCTCCCACTCAAACCTCTCTCAGTAATGAAGAATAGAATTCATGCTCAGAGATGGCAGGGCTTTACATAATTAAAAAATTGTTTAGAGAACAAATATTAAAAGTTCTGAGAAAGGTTTTACTGCTGTCAGCAAGTACAGTGGGGAACACTGAGTTTTTCTGTGTCTGAGTAAGCTGTTCCTGTACAGATGTGGGTGAAATGGTTAAACTTGCTGATAGTGCTGGAAGTAGAAAGTGATTTTACTCTCTCAGTTGTGTAAGAGCCAGCACTGGAGCACGATCAGAGATAGAGCTGTAAGGGTAAAACCATACCCTACTTTATTTGCTCTCCAAAAGACACAAAGCACTGTCCTGTTAAAGATTCCTGTGCTAAAGTGATTCGGGGCACAATTATACTTTGGACTTCAGGTTTGTATCATCTTTAGAGAGCACATATTTTGTTATGTTGGGAAGCAATGCCCACTCTTTTTTTTCCCCCTCCCTCCCCAGGAGGGTTCAGAGTCAATTTTGTGTCCATAACAACATTTTTGCCTTTTAAAGCTATAAATAGAGCCCCAGCGGACTTCCCGAGAAGCGTTTTTGCAGGGACCCGGCTTCCCCGCTGCCGCAGCTGCCTGCCCCCGTCAGCCCAGCCCGGTGAATGCTGCACGCCCGAGTCATCGCCAGGAATAAACCTCCGACAACAACAGCCTGCCTCGACCTGAATCATCCCGCCGCTGCTTCGGGAACATGACCCAGCCCATGACTTCACTCGGATGCTCTATATAAGTCCAGGAAAACAACAGGCGCTCGCAGAGCTCACGGGCTGGATTTAATCAAAGTCGGGAACGACCTGGGAGGGATTTCAGCGAGGGAGCACCGCAGTTATGTCACAGGTACGGGGACATCTGTGCGCTGCCAGTCCTCGGAGCAGCGCCTGGCAAACCTGCTACTGGCTTGGATGCTGTGCTGGGAAAAGATTATTAGCAAGTTCCTCTCGTTAACCAGTGAATTCAGCTTTACTGCTCTGTGACCTGTGTGATTAAAATATTTTAACAAGTACATACTTATCATGGGTTATTCAGTGAAGAAGGAAAGCAGCTGCTCTCTACATGGTTAATTAATTTAGCTTTAAAATGTTCTGGTTTACCTTAAATATTTTTCTTTGTGTAGAAAGGGAAAAATCCTTTCCCCTGCTCTGAATTGGGATGTTTCACAGATGGAGGAATCTCTGCCTTTCTAACACACTTTCTCAGACAGTGATTCTGAAATTCTGTTTTGCAAAGAGGTGCCTGTGCTGAAATGTCCCTCTGTAAAGCTTAGTGCATTAACATGCAGGAGAAAAGAGTGTGACTGAAAATTCTAACTGTTAGGATAAGATGTTTGAGACTGAAATTTTGTATAAAATGAGTACTTTTACATTCATTTTATAACTAATGGTTTGTCTTTAATGCATGCCCCAATAATCAGTGTTTCAAAGTGCTCTTGAAATGAGCTCAGAAATGGTGAGGTTTCAGGTAAATGTTACATTTGCATCACAAGCTGCGTGTGCTTGGCTGAGCTCTCCTCAGCATGAGAGTTTTACAGGAGTGGTGTAGGAACACAGAGAAAGTAGGAGAGCACAGTTCTTCAGCCATAGAGAGTAACTCAGTTCAGCTGATTTTCTTTACTCCAAAGAAATTCGTACTTAAAACCCAGTTGTATATCTTGTAAAGTAGCACTTTCTGTCCTGTGACAGGAGTAGATAAAGCACAGGCTGCACTCCCGTGCCAGGAATGGCTCCTGGCAACCCTTGCTCAGAAATTCTGGCAGCAGATAGCAGTGGTGGGGCTGTGACAGTGGCAGCTGCTGGCCAGGGCTAACCATAACCTCTCTGTGCACCAGCTTTGCTCTTCAGCTGGGGCCGACTAATCCACAGCAACTGTCCTGCTGGAAAATCCTCTGCAATCAAAGCATGAGATGGTTTATTTTAAAATAACTGGGTGACATTAAAGAGCTCTGCTGAGCCTGGCTGTATCTTTGTGCATGCCAAGAGCTACCTTTCCTCACCCTGTCCCCAGGAATTCCCTTGTCCCGCTGGGTAGAAGTCTCACAGTAACTGTCTGTTTCCAATAATGGGTGAAGGACCTTTGCAGACTTCACACTGCTCTTAAAGCAAGGGGCTTTTTCCCTTCCTGGGTTGGCTGCCTGTGGAGAATGCCATGGGCATGAGGGACTGTTCCCATCATGTGCCAGTTGTCATTCCAGAAAGACAGGAGACTCCTGACTGTGGGGTTGTTTGGTTCACCAGCTGAACAACCATGCACGAGGTGTTGTGAATTTTGAAGGGTTTGCTGACACTCTTTCCCCTCGCTTGCTTTGGCTACTCATGAGTGTTTTCCCCAGAGATCTCGTAAATGTTTTGTTTCCCACAACACATGCAAGTGGGATTGACAGTGAGCTATTCTGAGCGTTCCCAGGAATTTGCAGCAGGCAGAAATTGTGCTGAAGGCTCCAGTGGAGCCAGCCCACCCTTCCAGGAGCCAGCCATGCAGGCACTGTCTCTGCAGGCTCCCTGGGACTCGCTGCCCCAGCCATCTGTAGGCCTTGAGGGATTTGTTTCCCTCCACAACTGTTTTTAGCCTCACAGACAGTGCCTGGAAGTGCTGGGTGGGCTCCACCACTGCCAGAACCCAAATATGTAGTAATGGTCAGAAAAGTTTCTTGTTGATCTTTCAGTGTGCAAATCTATTAGAGTTGGAGTATGGGGATCTTCTATTCTTCTTTATCATATCCCTGTGCCCCTGAATCTTGCCATTAGGGCTGCCTGGTGGGACATTGAAAATCTGTCCATGAAATAATAAACTGATGGAGGAATGCTTATGGTGTTGGCTGCTGCAGAGTGGGGTTGTGTCTGACTGGGCAGTCCTAATTTAAAGATGGGGGTAGGCTGATGAAGCAATGCTATCCCTGTTTCCTTGTAGTGGAATAAACTGTGAACAGATTAGTACTTGGCTTTAGCAGTGTACCACCTGATGATGCATCTGTTTCTGTATTAGGTTTCCTTCTCCTTCTTTGGGTTCCAAATCCAGGCCTTTAGATGTGTTCAGTAGAGAGCCCTGTTGAGTGCTTAAATACTTTTGTTCCTTAAGTTTAAGATGATCAACTATGAGTCAAGTGTTTATTTGAACTTAAGACAAGTCCAGATTTGGAATCTCTCTGACAGGTTTCCCAAAGAAGTAGTAAGTAGACTTAGGCACAATCCCAGTTTAGTAATAAAGTGATTTTTCCTTTCCAAATATTGGACAGGTTCTTGAATTACAATCAATACTTGCAGAATAAGCAGATAGGGCTGGACAGAGAAAATCTAAGGTTTTTTTTAATTAAGCAGTCCACTGCTGTTTCAAAGGCTGTACAATAAAAAGACAATTTCAGAGCAGTAAGAATGGTAGCAGATTTTGGGAAGGGCAGTGAAATTGTGATTATGGGAGTTGAGTATGTAATTTCAGAACTGAAATAGGTGAAATACTGTGTGAGCAACTCTGTATGTTGTAGCCTTTGGGTGAAGGCAGCTTTGTTCCCTGTGCTTTGAACACAAAATACTGATGTGTGGGTCTGTTTCTTAGCCAGCCCCTGTGAAAAAGAAGCGTCCTCCAGTGAAGGAAGAAGACCTCAAAGGAGCCAGAGGAAACCTTGCCAAAAACCAGGAAATTAAGTCTAAAACCTACCAAGTGATGAGGCAGTGTGGTAAGTCTCCTCGACTGGAAGCAATTAAGCAGAGTAAAAAATTGACTTAATTGCCCTTTTCAAGTGAAAGGGTTCCTCATCTGATGGACAAGTGAAGTATTTATCATGTATGTATTTCAGCAGCACTAATTTGACTCCCTTGAATTTGGGTGGTATTTCACTGATTGTCTCTCCTGGTTCTCTTTTCTAAGAACAAATGGGCTCTGCAGCACCTTCCGTATTCAGCGGCGCTCGGACAGGGGGTGAAACAGTCTTTGAGAAACCGAAGGATGAGCCAGCCAAGAGCGTCTTTGGCTGACAGTGGAGGGGACGTGACTCACCAAAATGATTGTTGTAACTTTTTTCAAAATTTCTGTTCCTTGCACTAAAGTCACTGTAGACTCAAGCAGATAATTTCCACTGTAAATCCTTAAGTAGGGAATATACTCATGTCAAAGAGTAAAACTTCCATGTTCATTTTTATTACATGCTTCCTTTCTATATATTGGATAACATTTGCTATAATTGTTTAATAAAAAAGGTTGTTGGACTCAGCTTGGCATGCTGTGGTGACTCATTTCACTTTGGGCTCAGATTAATTTTCTGGGCACTTTGGCACTACAGGCAATGATTTTATGATTTTGTCTGTCAAATGCAAGGAAAACTCAACCTGATGGCTCAGTGTCCGTCCAATTTCTTCACACCGTGCCCTCACCAGGAAGGAGCTGAGGAGGAGCTGATCAAAGGGGCAGCACAGAAACCTGGAGACTTCACCCAGATCTGTGTTGCCTACAGCAGCACCTTGGCGAGGGCCCTCAGGGTGGCGGCATGGCACAGGGTGGTGGCTCTCCCCTCAGGGCTTCCCCTCACGGCTCTCCGCTCAGAGTTTCCCCTCACAGTTTCCCGCTCATGGCTCTCCCCTCACAGTTCCCCTCACAGTTTCCCGCTCATGGCTCTCCCCTCACAGTTCCCGCTCACAGTTTCCCGCTCATGGCTTTCCCCTCACAGTTCTCCCCCACATCTCCCCCTCACACCTTTCCGGGCAGCAATGCCACGATTTCCCTTCATACAGCTCAGCTGTGAGGGCAGAGGCCCGGCTTTCAGAGTGCCCCAGCACCGAAGGAAGGATTTCAGCTCATTCCCCAGTAGCTTTTGCCTCCTGTCCCACTGGATGGAATGAGAAGTGGGGTGCCAGACCCAGCCGCCATGTCCTGCCTTACCATGGAGATGAGAACCCAACCAGTGTCTCTGTACAACACCAGCACACTCTGAGGGGAAGCTGGTTTTTTCCAATGCTGTTTGCTTCTTAATTTGCTGCATCAAACACCAAACCTGTTTTCTCCCAAACCCCAGAGTGTTTCCTCAGCTGGATATTTGTGCTAAAACACAGAGGAACCTCTGTGGGCGCCTGCCATGCTTCCCACATACTCTGAGTTTCTGCACTGTGTCTGGGGATGGTAAGTCAGATGCCACCTTTGTTAAAGAAACTACTTTTATTTTACACAGATTAGACATGATTAAGAGGTAAAAGTGAGGCCAAAGTTCTCTGTGCACCATGAAATGCATCATGTTTGGCTTTTGTGTCCCAAACACTGAGATAAAATGTGACAATGCCCACACAGATCCCAGAGAGGCTGTGGAGAGGAGCTCACTTATGGCAGCCGCAAACCCTTTGGCTTTAAGGGAAATGCTTCTTTAAAGATATTGCTGGTGCATTGCCTTGCCCTGCTTTTTTCACTTTAAAAGATTATTATTTGCAGCCCAGGCCCCACCTCCTCTCTTTAGTGGGCACAATTTCTCCGTGGAGCACAGGCTCTTCACAGGTATGTGCCTGTGGCAGAGCCTTTTCCCAAGATCCTTCCAGAGCATGAAAAAAGTCACAGTGGAAAAAAATTCCTTCCCTGATAATACTGGAGCTGCCTTTGCATTGGGTTTAACAAACCCTCCTTAATTAACCTGTGTTGAGAAGGTGGAAGGAGGTTGTTCAATAGTTATAGAAGTGGTGGCAAGGGACAAGTAGAGCAAAATGTTGTCACTTTCTTTCTTGCAGTACAAGGGCCTGACCTGCCGGTTTGCAGGCGGGGTAGCAGGACAGGGGGGTGCTGTATTTCAGACCCTGCTTTGGATATGCTGGTGCTGATTTAACAAAGCACAGAAACCTCTGTGTCCCACATGGATTCTACAGGGAAGCTAAGTAAGGTATGTGCCAGAGAAGTGGGATTTGGCAAACAGCTCTATTTCCAGGATGTTGTCATGTTCATTTACTTGTGCTGCTTCCAAGTGTGACAATAAGGACTGGGCATTGATTTTGGTCTTCCTGTCTTTTAATGTGGACCTCATCTAAAATATGTGAGGGGAAGAGCTGACATTGTAGCCTAAATCTGTGCAGCAAAAGCAGCTCTTTAACATCTGTGTGATCTTACACATGGGCATTAGAAAACTGATGACAGATCCACTTAATTAAAGCTTTGGCTCTTGCAGCTCTTAGGCCACTAAGTGTCTAATCCTGTGTATTTTAAGGGATTAGAGCATTACATGAGTTGTACAAGTTAATGGAATGTATTGCAGTTTAATTTTTTGTCTTTTAAAATATATATATTTACATGTCCTGCTATAAAGGATACTGTATTTGCAAGTAGTATAAACAGTCTGGCTGAGAGGAATAAAGTTTATTTTTTTTAAAGTTATTAAAGCACAAGGCTTGTAAGACCAGGCTGTGCTTAGCACATTCTTTGTAGTGAACTTGTAGATGTCTGGTAAGTAATAAATTATTGAGCTGTGCTTTAGCGTCTGTTTGCAACTCCGAGGCCACAAGAAGCTTGCTCTCCACGTGGAAACTTTGTAAAACAGGCATGAAGAAAACACAGATGCATATATTTCCATAGAATCTTTGTGTTAATTTATGACAATGAATGGCATTTCCTACCAAGGATCATGGCCAGTTGGGCAGGGAGGCACAAAGGTTGAAAAAGACACGAGCTGAAATATCTCATGTGAATGCTGCCTGTCCTGGCAATCTCCAAATCTCTGAAGTGCCTGTGATAATGTTAAGGATGTGCCCTTTCAAATTATTACTGTGGAATATGGTAGAGATTCCTGCAGCTTGTTGCACAGACCAAGTCATCTGCCCAAGGGATTTCATGTGACACAGTGAAATCTAATTTTAAAAAATATATATGGAAATGTCTTTATTCTATGTGTTATGAAACATTAAATTCTAATGTTTAAGAGCAAAGATCTGTTGGGAAAATAAGCATTAACCAAGTCCAAGTTTTACCTATGTTTAATGGGTAAATATTACATTTCTGTGTCTCTTCAAAGCCTACATGATATCCGCAAGTACATGTTACTCATTAACTAGATCAAGATAAATAGAGATTTCATTTGAAATTTTGTTTTTTCCAAAATGGAGCAGAGAACATTGCTTGCATTGATGGCCTTTTCCTCACTCATAGTATTAGCAGAAACTAATGATCAGAAGGTATTTGCTCTATTTTTATTATCAATATCTCATTTGCTCATTTGCTGATGTGGTTGTATCGTGGTAACTGGCCAGGTAGTGCAGGTAACTCCTCTGGTAACCACCTGCCCGGGAGACTTGGGTGGATTGTGTAGAGATTTTAGAGCTTTGGGTCCTTTTAAGGTCATTTTGGTTGTTCGTTTGGGCTGTTATAGTATAAATGTAATAGGAGGCACTTGCAGATGTGTTTGATGATTCTCTTCCTTTGGAATGGAAGATATAAAATTTGAGAGATCAGTAACTCTGCTTTGGCTACTGGATGAGGTTTGGATCTTGACACAGGACCAAACAAGCACTATGCAGTGCCAGGAGGTTTCTGAGAAGTGTTTAATAATAAATATAGAATGGAAAAGAGGGAAGTAGAAAGTTATTTGCACTGTCTGGAGTGCAAACTCTCTTTTGTACCATCACAGTGGTGACTGGTGGCATTGTAAAAACATTGATATTAGATCAGAATAGGAAGCTGTAAGTCAGAAGATTTCTCTGTCCATTGTGCCTATTCAGAAAAGATTGAGGTTGAACTGAAGTGCAGGCAGGGGTTTGTGGGCAGGGCCAGGCCTGGTGGCTGTTTCAGGGGCAGCCAAGAGCTCTGCAGGAAGCCATGGGTGGGGTGCATGGGCTCACAGTGCCTTTGCCTGTGGGTACATGCCTGGGGCTGGTCCTCTCTGCTTCTTTTACCTCTCTGCACAGCAAAGCTCCTCCCCATGCTGCATCCTGCCGACCCCTGGTTTGTGCTGGCCACAGCCTAAAATGCTGCTGGGGCTGGGTGAGTGCAGGAGATGCAGGTCCTCCTCCCTGCAGCATCCCTTGGGCATATGGCAGGGGAGTAGATTCTGCACTGGGTAAATTTTGCACAGGACAAGCTCCCCCTGTGTTGGAAGGATCCTCAGTGGGCAGCAATGGCCACCATGTACCTGCACTTCCCCAGTGAGCCACAGCTTGGGGCTTGGTGTTCCTTATGACAAAACCTCACTCTGAATGTGCCATGGGCAGGCTTGAGTATGGCATGGCAGCCAAGTTTTGAATTTCAGCCAGTGGCTTCTTCTCCTAATGGAGAAGAAGCCACTGGATACTATCAATCGGCAAGCAAAGTACAGGACATTGATTATCAAAATTGCTAAAGATCAATTAACCATTCAAAAGACTTGGAGGCTGGAAAGTAAAAATAGAAGTGCAATGATAGCTCTGTTGCTGAGCTTTTTTATTTTAATCAACTATTGGACTGTTGTGAGGCTGGTGATGCCCAGATCAGCCTTTCTTAGTGCCAGTGCTGGAACATGGGTAGGACCTTTAGAGAGACATCTCAAATGCAAAAGGAGGTGTCCATTTAGGCAGGTGCTCCAGGCAGTTCTCAGTCCAGCCACCCTCTGGGGTACTCCAGACAGCTCTAGAATGGTGTCCTCCTCCTTTGGCCATCAGGGGCCCTGGAAGAACCAGACCAGGAGAAACATGAGTGCTCAAAGGGCATCTCTGCTTGTGTAACCGGTGAGGGGTTGGAGGGCCATGCAAGGTTTCAAGCCTGCTAAATATCCTGTGGGACACAAGATACCAAGAAGCAAAACAGGAAGCAAAGTCAACAGCTGGGAGAGCAAATAAACAGTTGCACAAAAAAAAGGGACCTTCCCTGGGTCAGGCTTAAAGAGGCTTCTGATCTTCCTGAGGAAAATCTTGGGCAATGCACTGGGGTGATGCAGCAGCTGCTTCACTGTACCCCAAGGAGAGAAAAATGTTCAACAGAAGCTCCTGTGGTGCAGCAAAATGCAGATGTAGCTGCAGGTTTTGCATGGGACAGTGGCTATGGCTGCAGAGAAGAGAATAAGCAGACTGGTTCAGAACAATCCTCTCCCCAGTTCCAGCCAGGCTTTCTAATAGGTCATTTCTTCATCAGACTTTTCCAAGAGCATCATCCAGGTAAGGATGGTCTGGGACCAAAACCTGCATGTTTCTGTCTCAATCTGTTTATTTTTTTTTTCCAGCCTGCTGTTGAAATATACAGCCTCCAGGTGGACTGCAAGGTCACATCTCGATTTGCTCACACTGTCATCACCAGCAGAATTGTCAACCGAGCCAATGAGTCCCGAGAGGCCACCTTTGAAGTGGAGTTACCCAAGACAGCCTTCATCACCAACTTCTCCATGTAGGACCAGTCCTCACCTGTGGCATAAAGGAGGCAGCTCTGGGTGTGGGGGGGTTCATCTTTCTGCTCAAAGAGGGTCCTCTGCAGAAGTGCTCTGTGGGGCTAAGTAGTAAGCAGCCAAATAGAAAAGAGGTGCCCAGGGCCAGGCTGCCTGCTGCGTAGGGTGGGTGACAGATATGCTCAGTGGTGGTGCTTCTCCTGCTCCACCCTCCTCAAGCCTCTGCAAGGACAAGGACTGTGTTGTGGTGGTGGCTCCTGGCATCCTCCCAGGTGGGCAGGGATTTGGGAGCCGGTGTCCCTTGCTCATGCCCAGAGAGCCACAAAAAAGCTTCTGTTGAGTTTCTTTCCCCAGTGCATTCCTTCTATTATGAATTAATTTTCATGGAAACCAAACAGGTCCATCGATGGTGAAGTATATCCAGGAATAATAAAGGAGAAAGCTGCTGCTCAAAACAAGTATGACTCGGCAGTCTCACAAGGACAGAGCGCTGGCCTCGTCAAGTACGTGTCTGTTCTGAGTAAGGCAGCTCCATCATCCCTCCTTGGCTTCCTGTTTGGCTGGGGGCAGATTAAATCCTGGAGGTAGCCACATCCTAGTGGGGACAAATCAGTGAAAATCTGTCTTGGATTCTTGGTGGGAAGGACAGTGTATCTTTTTGTGTATATACATATTTATATATGTATTTTAAACATATATATAAATTCACATATATGTGATATATAGGTGGTCCTGCAATGGGCTCCAACTAGGAATCCCTGTTTAGCAAAGCCTTATGACTTGTTGTCATAGAGTCACTGAATCACAGATCATGAAATGCTCTTGAAAGGGATCTACAAGAATCACCAAGTCAAGCTCTTAACTGAATGGTCCATAGAGGGATGGAACCAACAGCCACGGTGTTACTAGCACCATGCTCTGACCAATTGAGCTAATCTCAGGGTCAAAGGTCCTAAAAGATCATTCAGTTCCCAGCCCCTTGCCATGGGCAGGGACACTTTTCAGGTTGCTCAGAGCTCCATCCAGGCTTGGTCACTGCCATTCAAGAGCAGCTTGCCATGCTGGGATGATGCTCAGTGCCGAGTCTGCCTCCTTGCAAGCACAGAGGACCATGGCACTTGAACAGATATCACAGTTTCACAATATATTTAATCTGTGCTTCACAGGTATTCACTCTGAGGCATGCAGGGGTTTCTGCTCCATTTCTCAGTTGCACCCATGACACGTTAATCTAATGTACAATATGTGATGTGTATAATGGCATCTGCAATGTAAAAAATCCTCTCTATGATGAAAAATGTTTACTGCTACTCTTTTTTTTTTTTATTATTTATCCCTTGTGGCCCCTTGGAGAGGCCACAATAAAAGTGTGCAAATTATTTTGCACACTTCACAAAGTGTGGTGGCTTTCCAGCCACCACAATCACAGTGCTTCCCCCCAGAATTACAGACAGAAAGCTGGAGCAGTTCCACGTGTCTGTCAGCATCGCAGCTGCCAGCAAAGTCACTTTTGAGCTGACCTATGAGGAGCTGCTGAAGCGGCAGCTGGGGAAGTATGAGCTGCTCATCAAGGTCCGGCCCAAGCAGCTCGTTAAGCACTTCCAGGTGAGCTGTCCTGGGGAGGGCTGGGCAGGGAGCAGTGCCCTGGGTTTTAGCACAGCCATGTTCCCTCTGAGACCCTGATGTTCACTTCTCTACTGCCAGATCGATGTGCACATCTTTGAGCCTCAGGGCATTCACTTCTTGGAGACAGACAGCACATTCATGACAAACGAGTTAACTGAGGCACTCACCAAAGAGCAGAATGAAACCAAGGTAAAGCAGCAGCTGCCAGAGGTTACTCCAGTGGCAGCTCTAAGTTATATTGCTTTAGATATTTCCTTCTGATTGCTTTGCAGGCTCATATTTTATTTAAGCCAACTCTAGACCAACAGAAGAAAAATTCTGACGAAACGCTCCTCAATGGTGATTTTGTTGTGCGTTATGATGTTAAGAGAGAAGCCACTGCAGGTGATATACAGGTAAAAAATATATGAATGAAAATGCTTTTAGATCACAGATAAATATGAATGTGAAGTGCAATCAGCAAAACAGCAACAATTGCTTTGAAACACCAAGAATGACAGGAAAAGCTCTTCCCATTAATCCAGGGTTAGCAAGAACTGAGGGTGGTACTTGGTAATCCCCAGAGACACCAGGTATATTGAAAAAAAAATCTCTCTGGAAAAAAAAAGTCTTTCAAATTTTATTTAATTGCCCAATCTATATTGGTATTTCATAGATGTCTTTTTATAGTCTTTTTTAATTATATTTTGTCTCCTCTAAAAGTGTATTTGTGGCTTCCTGTAAATGAAGTTTAGAGTAATGGGATTTATATAACTTAAAATGATGCTTGGTCTCTGTGTTTTTTGTGATAACTGAGGTAATAACTAAATACAGCAGGAACTTAACAAATATTTATGAACCTATACATATTCTGGGGAATAAAATAGAGTATTTTCCATATCATCTCATTAATGAAGTACACACGGGTTGCTAAAAGGTGGCAGCCACCTTTTAGCACACCCGTACTAAAAGGGTGTGCTAAGAGATGTACTCGTAGGTAATGATGAAGAGGTAATGTGATACACAGTGATATTATGCATATATCATACTTATGGCACTGAGATATCTAATATATATATATGTATGCATGCTGCTCTCTGGTAATTTTCTCTCTACAGACAATCTTACTTCCAGCTAAGAAATACATTTTACCTTCTTTAATTTAAGTTCTTTTATTTGGGCTTATCAAGAGAGCAGAATGCTGAGCATGCTCCCCACTTCTCGCTGTGCCAGCATGTTAAGATTTATTTTCTATTTCTTTAGATGTACTTTTATGGGTGATTTCACATTCTGTATTTCAGATTGTCAATGGGTACTTTGTCCATTACTTTGCACCCCGAGAAATGCCAGTGTTTCCCAAAAATGTCATCTTTGTTATTGACCGAAGTGGCTCCATGACAGGCAGAAAAATTGAGCAGGTAACTTCCCTCAAAGCGTGACCTCTGTTAGCAGCAGGCACACACCCCCCGGCCTTCTGAGGAAGTAACTGGGAATTTTTCATTGGAAGCACACACTGGTTTTGTACACAGCAAAAAGTGCAGACATGTAGAAGTGCTTGAAAATACATATGCTTAGATTGAAGTTATTAAGGAGTAGCTCTTGTCTGACACAACTATTTTCATGGGTATTAAATATTGAGGCAGGGAGAACTTTCTGTATTTTTACAGAACTTGTTCTTATATTTTTCTTTAGTGAAACTTAGAGAGTTAATTTATGTTATCTGTTTTATGTTTATTGATGACTGTGTATGTAGCTCTGTTTGAGAGCAGACAAGCCTCCTACAGCCCTCAGAGGTTGGATTTTGTGTCTGTAAGTTACGTGAATTGTCTATTTCTGATGGTCTCAACCTAAAACATACAATTAAGGTATAATAAAGGCATACAGCTGCATCTGGAACAGAGCTGTAGAGAACTCCCTTATTACACTGTAATTTCAATCCCAGTTCTGGCAAAGAAGTGGAAATAATCAAAAGCATTATTTTCTTCTTGGAATAGACAAGGGATGCCCTGTTGAAGATTTTGCAGGACCTCCGCCAAGAAGATCATTTCAGCTTTATCACCTTCAACCACAAAGTGGTGGAGTGGAAGAGCTCTTTGCTGCCAGCCACTGAGGAGAATGTGGCCAGTGCTGCAGCACTGGTGCAGACTCTCACTGCCAGGGGAGGTACATATGCTCGTAGCCACAAATATGCACCCAGTGGAATTAATTGCTTAGAAAATAATTATTTTTATTAGTTATATAGTGTCCAGAGCTACTACCAGTGCTTACAAAGCAGGTCAATTTTTAAGACTTATAAGTGATGAATGGGAAAGAAAGCCTGTGACTGGTCAGACTGGTGCATACATTATGAGATAGATATAGTTATATAGTATATAAGAGATGCTTACAGCACATCTATGAACCAAAGGCGCAAATTTTGTTTCCAATTTTTATCACAGAGACAATTAGAATATTCCTTGGTAGCACACTTTTTCTACAGAAAAATGGCAATTCACTCAACATTAGACAGCAATTTGCTGATTTGTTTTTCTATTTATATCAAGTGTCCCCTTGTAAAAAAAAAAAAAAACAAGACACATTCAAAGCTGTACTCCCTTGTAAGCCATGCCACATAAATAACACAGGCCGAACAGACATGACATTTCAGTTGCTGCACCAGTCAGTGTGCTTGGTGTTCTTATTTAGTTTTAAGCACATCTCAAGGGCTCTGTCTCCCTTTAATATTACACTGTCAATATGAAAAACGTTTCTTTACCCCAAGCACTAACACCAATAAAACCACCCATGCTCAGCTCTTTTCTCTGACTTCTTATAGAAGGCAGGGAAACTTTTCTTAAATATAGGTTAACAGATGACAGTATGTTTACTTAAGCACTTTTTAATGGCTCTAGACATGTTTGTATTTCCCATGACATACGTGTGGAAAATCCTCCCATGAGAATACTCCAGCACTGCTGCTGCAATATAACACCCAGTAATTAAGTCCAGTAGGCTAAGTCCCTAAATCCTCCTCTCTCAGAAGGATTACTTCCTGCAGAAAACTTTAAACAAGTCTGCAGGGCCTCTGCAGATGAAGGGCAGCAACCTCTGCAGATGATTCTCCTGTTGAGGTGAGCGATGCCTGCTCTCTCTTTGCAGGCACAGACATCAGTGGTGCCCTGCTGGCTGCCGTGGGCGTGCTGGACAAAGCTGAGGGGCTGCCAGAGCACAGTGTCTCCATGATTATTTTGCTGACAGATGGCCAGCCCACTTCTGGTGAGTGAATGCTATGCATGGTCCTCCCTCCTCTGGGGTGTTTTATCTGTTACACTTGCATCCCAATATTGATAGACCTAGCCTGTGTTTTAGAAGAGCTTTGGAATACACAGGCTGAGCTACTGCTGGATCTGGAGAGAGGGATTATGAGAGGGCTCTGTAGGGAGTGATGGCACAGCCTGCCTGCCCGTGACTGCACATCCTTTAGCTGGAAATTGTTTTGCTGCATACCGTTGGCTTCCCAGTTTATAAACTCAAGGGAATTGGAGATACTCCAGGCACAGCTGAAACAGAAAAGTAAAATACCTAGAGACAAAATACGGACATTGTGCAGATACTGTGTACAGTCCTATTTGAGAGATATTGCTTGTGGTTCTTCACCCTCTCTACCCCAAACTTAAGATATTTTCAAGGTGCTTCTTGTTCTTTATTCTTTGCTAAGTCTTAATTAGTGATCAGCTGTGACAGTCCAAACCAAAAGACTGAGATTGAAATATCAGGTAAAATAAGCCACTCCCAGAGCAGTGGCACAAACTCTCTTGTCTTGAATAGGGGTTTGTCTTAGTATTGTGTAGCACCAGCATCACTCCAAGGTCAGCAATAGAACTTTATCCATAATAAGATCATTCTACCTTTTAGATTGTGTGAGCCATTCTGCTTTGCAGTTTCTTGATTTTGTTTAGATTTTTAAATGAAATTCAGCTCACAGTGCTGCCTCCCCAGCCCAGCCACAGTGAGTCTCTGGTGCTCCCCACATCCAGCAGTTAGAAATCAGGCCAAGGTGGAGTGTCAGGCATTATTGCCTATTCTGCCTTCCTTAGAAAGCAGCTAAAAAGGAAAAATCTGAGCTGCTCCCATGGTATTGCTACTGGCAGTGACAGCTTCTGCTTGGAAATGCTGATGGAAAAGCTCTCACTACATGGCCATCAGCAGCTCTTCAAATGGAGTAAGGTGATGGTGTGAAAATCTTTTCCTCTGTCACACAAAGGGGCTGGGAGAGAAGCATGGCTGAGTTCATTGTCACTTTGTTGGAATTGCACCATTAACCAATCCATTCTTCTCTGAATTGACACACATAATTTTTATGGATAGTACTTGTCTTTTGAATGCCTGATGAAGTGTATCCATCCCTCATGTTGTTAACTTGTAGTGTGTGTCCCTTCTGTACTAAAAACCTCCTCTGGCCCTGTAATCCTATAAAATATTTAGCACTTAACCATGACAACATCAGTAGAACCGAATAAAAGTCATTAAGGGGGGAGAATCACATTCTGGCATTCCGCTTGCAGAGCTGTGCTTTCATTTCCAATTTGATTGCTAGCATTCTATCCCCTATCTTTTTATTATTTTATTCTGAATTATTTTTAAAAACTTCAGGCAGAATTTTCCATTAACCTGCTGCAGTCTTTTTGCACTTGAAAAGACCCAAACCCACAATAGTGGTTTTGTTTCATTTACAGGTGAGAGAAATGTGGAAGTAATTCAAGAAAATGTTCAGAAAGCAATCAATGGGAAATATGCTCTTTTCTGCCTTGGCTTTGGGTTTGATGTCAGTTATAAATTCCTGGAGAAAATGGCCCTGAGCAATGGGGGAATAGCACGACGTATCTATGAAAATGCTGATGCAGCCCTGCAGCTCCAGGTCAGGAGTAAGGAATGTGCCAGGAAAGCCATCCATCAAGTTTTAGCAGCAAAATCACAGATTTTCTGAGATGAAATGTTGGGGTTGAGTTTACCTGTTACTTTAGCCAAGGGAGGGAGGCAATTTTGGGGTATCTGAGGGTTTGTACTCTCCATGTTATCCATGACTGAAAATTTTCAAATCAGCCACACTCAGACAAACTGGGAAACTCACACATTTCTCTACTGTAAAAAGAGAAATTGTCCAGGGGAAGTGGACAATTTCTGAGTTTGCACTGCTAAAGAAAAGTCTTTTTAAGGAGGCTTGAGACATTCAACATGTTGCTTTGCACAATTTTGCTGTCATTTGTATGTGTTCTTTGTCTTATCTTACTGCTTTTCTTTAGGGCTTTTATCAAGAAGTGGCTACTCCAATATTAATGCAAATTGAAATGCAGTATCCAGAAAATTCCATTGAAGGATTAACCAAGAACAATTTCAAACTGTTTTTTGAAGGATCTGAAATTATAGTGTCTGGAAAGATTAGCAATGAGCTGGATCTTTTGCCAGTGGAAATTAAAGCTCAGTCAGTAAGTGTTCAGTTTACTAATTGTTACAAACATCTCTCCCTTCTGTCTTTTGTGGCACAATAGGAAACTTCAAGAAGTGTTTTTTGTTTAGTATATGTTTGTTACATTTGGGCTCTCAGCTGTTTTCCCATTGTTTGAGCTCTCAGATAATTTGTTAAAATTACCCTCTCTTGAATTTGCTACAAAAGAAAAACCTTGAAGAATATCCACAAAGAAGTAAACAGAAATTTTAATTCAATTTTGCTAATTCTTTAACAAAATTCAAATATTTTAGCCTTTTAAGCATTTTTAGGTTTCTATTGTTACAATGAAGTAGGAAATCTCAATTATTCATCTCAAAAATGCTGAAATAGAATTTAATTAACTCCTTTTTTCATCATTGTTTCAAGTGCAGAAATATAGATCTAAAATACATGCTTTTTAGATAGTTTGGGGATGCATTTTCCAATGGGAAAGAACAAAACTGAAGGACAGCTGGTACTGAAAGATATGAAGTCTCATGATGTGACTATAAATGAAGTTTATAGAGCTGAAGTTTATGGAGCTGTTCTCTTGATGGTCAGTTTTCTCCCACTTCAGCACACGAGTAACTTGACTCTTAAGGAGGAAGCAAATGTCAAAGAGAAGGAGCAAGTATTCCAAAATCAAAGATACATCTTTGGGAATTTCATAGAGAGACTGTGGGCTTACTTGACCATTCAGCAACTTCTGGAAAAAGTGTAAGAAGTTTTAATGCTTCACATAACAAACTTCTAACTTCTCAAAACACAAATTCTTTATTCAAAAATTATATGATCAGAAAATACAAAGAAACAGAAATATTTTTCTAGACATAAGATACTGGGAGAATACAACATTACTGTATGATGAATATGAAGTGCCTCTCATTTTATGGTAGCACTACAGCATTCAATTTCACATATATATGAACACATAATATAACACATTCTACATGAAATTACTATGAAATATATTTCAGTTGTATGGATTGTGTTGAGCTGTTCTTGCACATCCAGAAATATTCCTGTCGATAAGGAAATGGCAATAGTTAGGGAATAGAACAATATGGATGTCCATAAGATACTTCATAGACTATGTATCTATTGCTTTTATGTATTTAAACCATACATAGGCTTCAGTGTTGCAAAGAATGAAGCATTTCCATAATTTCAGGCACATGAACAGCTGAGTTATCCCCATAAGACTACTGACCCTTTAATAATAAGTATCTGTGGAGACACAGCTAATGCATAAAGGAATCTGAAGGTGATTTGTTCATAGTCTCTATGCATTTTTGCTACATCATTAACACAGACTTTAGTATTTCAGCCCAAGAAGAGGACCAGAAGGCCCTGGAGGCCCAAGCCTTGGATCTGTCCCTGCAGTACAGCTTTGTCACACCGCTCACTTCCATGGTGGTCACCAAACCCCAGCAGCAGGAGGAGCTGGCAAACAAACCCACTGAGGCTGGTAAAAACAGCCCCTCTGAAATGCTCTGCTCTTCTTGATTCATTGTTGTTTTCTTCCACTTAGGTTCATTTGATAGTGATATAACAAGGCAAATCAGAGGCAGGAGTTCAGGGATTGGCTTCTTTTCCAAATAAAACACACAGGATTTTTTTGAAAGGAGAAGTGATGAAACAGGCACTACAATTGAAAAGGAAAATGTTTTGTTTAAATAGTAACTAAAGGTAGTCTAATAGTTGTTACTCTAAATGCAGAGGGGAAAGTATGACCTCAGTCAGAGTTTTGCAATATACCCATCCTATAGCCCAAAAAACATCATCACCTGAAGCCCTTGTCCCAGTTTTCTGGTCCACATGGGTAAACTAATTCAGTGTTGACTGTATGACACTCATCTGTCCCTCTTCATCTTCACAGATAATGACAAGCCCAGCAATCTTCCAGCAGGAGGTAAATGTTTCCTTCTTTTCCAGTAGCATATTTTCATACTCTCTAATAAAAAAAAACCCGAAAAACCACGAAAGCAAACAAAAGAGTTAATGGTGGTTGTTCTGTAGAGGGAAGTATCAGAGATTTGAAAAAATGTGTGAAGTAAATTATAAGCAATGCCTGCCACAGTCTGTGCAGGTTTTAGGTGGAAAACAGGGACAAAGGGAGAAAATCTTCCATTCAGAAACTCTCAAAAGTCGAAATTTTCTATGCTCTTGAAGAAAAGTAGTTCTGCAAGTCAGTAGTGTTAATGATGCATTATGGTTCTTCCTACCATGTGTGAAGCATCTTCCAAAAGATTGCACTCAAGAATGCCTTGGGAGGATGATGCAGGTATGTTTTTCCTCCCTGGAAACTGCATTTATTTGAATAATAATTTTATAGGTGAAGAACTTTGGTTTTGCTGTAGTTCTTCACAGAAATGTATTGAGAGAATCACAGTACTGCCCTGTTTCTGGAAGCTGCCTCTTTCAAAGCGCTGCTGGGGAGTTCAATAGCAGAACCACTCCTCTAAGGGATGTAATGCAAACATGAGTAAAACACAGATACTCTTTTTTTTCTCTCCAGTTGCTGCTGGAGCGAGGGGTGGGCGACCTGGTGGTAAGTACTCCTCCTCTGTTTCTCCTCAGAATAATTCTATAAAGTTCATTTCATATGTAGGATCATATCAACCTTATTTTATATAAAGACATTTAGATTGGAGATGCCCACTTGATATATAATTTAGTTTTTATTATATGTATTTCAGTCCACAGATATCTTATAATGAGCTATAAACTTTTGAAAACAATCTTGGTCCCTTTTCAGTAATAAAAAAAAATGTACCTCCTGAAAATAAATATGAAAGAAATGGAAAAGTATGTATTAGTAAGCTGAAAGAAATGGATGTAAGAACAAAATAATTCACCAGTCCTGGGGTATCCAGAAAAGTCAGTGGACAGCAAGCAGGACAGATTCCCTCTTTCAAAGTGTGAGGAGGGAGGTGCAAGGCATAAACCCAAAGCAACAAAACATTGGGAAAACCCTTTTCTTTCAGATCGACTGCGCTCTGAGTTCCAAACTGGCATCAACAGGAGGATGTTTTCAACAGGTAGCTGCTCTCAGTGGGGTCAGAGGGACTGGGTGTGCTGCATTCAACACTGCCCAGTGACCCTTGAAAACACAGCTCTAAACCCTCCTACAGCTCCAGCTGAGCATAGGCCCATCCTTGTGCTCTTTTCCCCCATTGGGACAGCTTGTCTTAGGCACAGCTCTCTGCAGTTGTCAGTGAAGAGCTCTGTTAAAAAGGTTTCTGTACAGCATTTATCCTGGTTCATCAGCTGACTTACAGAAAAATGTTTCATTAAACTCTTCTTATTAATTTTGACTATTTCAGTTTCCAGGTTCAGAGATGCCATAAGAGCACAACCTACTGGTAAGTGACACACCTCCTATACCCATTTCAATTTCTAATGTAACTGTAATGTACACTTCTTCATGCAACAATGCTTTTTCTGACTGCATCAACCCTGTGAAAATCTTCTACCACTTCTTACAAACCTTGACTAGTTCTTTCCATTTAAGTAGAAAGTATCCCTGTATTCCATGAGAAGACCTCTCTGGCTCGAGGATATAAGAAATGCAGTAGAGCAAATCTTCAGCTTGAAGCCCCTTTTTAAGGGCTCCTTGTCCTTAGTAAACTCTATATTTAAAATCTGTTGGTTTCATTCATATCAAGGTGCCCTGTCTGGGTGTGCTTTTCAACAGTTATTACTTTGTTTTTAATCATTCTTTCCTTTAAAAGCTATAACTAGTGTTTTAGGTATAAATCTATAAATTATTTTTGCAGTACCTATCCAGCACAGAGGCTAGATTTTTTTTGTTGCTGATATTTTTATTGTTTCTTTTCAGCCAATGGAGATCCACAACTTCTCTTGCAATTACCCAGACAAAATGAAAGGATCTGCTTAAATATTGATAAAAGAGCACAAACCTCTGTCCACCTGCTGTCAGATCCAGAGCAAGGTGAATGAGCTGCGTTACCCCAATACCAAGATAAGGAGAGTCACTGGGTCTGTGAGTGAAGTTGGTGTTTTTGGGAATAACCCCCTCTCATGAAGAGCCATCTCACACTGACTAGATAGACTTTGGTAAATTCTGCCTTTCTGTTAGGCAGTATTAATGGTGCAACAGCTGGGGGCACTTCTCGCATACCTGACTGAGAATCCCCTTCTCCTCCTGGTGTCACATCCTCCTTGGTCCTTAGGGTTTTCTCCTACTGAGCCTTTGGGGCTTTGGAGGATGCAGAGACCTTGAACCTCATGGTCCCAGTGTGCCAACAGAAAGATTCATGCTCTGGATGCACAGGAGATGGTCCTGTCCTTGAGGAGCCATGGCCCTGCTCTGATTATGGAACAGAGACATCTCTGTGCAGGAGGTGGAAGCACAGGGTTAAACCATGGCTCTAGTGACCCCACCACAGACTTGGGGCATGTGGGGCTGCAAGCCAGAAATGCCCCACAAAACTAGATTTGAGACCCTGGAGTTGTTTCAGTAACAAAACTGGAGCAGGTTTATTAAGATCACTTGTATCTTAAGAGAAGAATCACCTGATAAATTTGTATTAAAGGACTCACTGTGACGGGGAAACTTGGAGATGGAGTAAATCACTTTGTGCAGTTTGATATTAACTATGTGAATCCCCCCGTGCAAATCCATGTCTACACTCATGCGATCCTTGTAAGCCACAATAACAAGAACAATTGGCTGTCATGGACAACATCAACCTCCTCCACCATCCAGGGGTAAGAAACATCTCCCTGTCTTTTCCTAAACTTGAAAATGTGTCAGATCTTTGTTGATTCAGGCCTCTAATTTCCCTTTTAACTGAAGTAAGTGCTTCCAAATATCCTTCTCCAGCGAGTATATCAGTGTGAGTAGCAGCAGGGTATCTTCATAATCCTGCATTTCAAATTTGGAGAAGAAAATAAGTTTAATTTTATTTCTCCATGCCCGGGTAAAGAGAACCAGAGCAACTGCACCATCAGCCTGCTGTTCATGTATTTATGTTCCAAAAGAAAGGATGCAGAGCAGCCTGGTGCCACCAGCAGCCACTTTGTGTTCCTCCAGGGCAGAACAAGCACTGTCAATGATGGCTTTGACATTTACTGTCCCTTTTATGCAGCTCTTGGCTCCACACAGGCTGGGATTTTCTTTCTCCTCCGTTTTAGCAATAACTCCCATCTGGGAAGCTGACATTTTTTTATGGGGATGCATAAAGTGTTGGAATAGCTGTCTGTAAGTAAATGTCCACTGTAGGAGAAGGGATACTTTAAAAGCAGACTTCATTTGTTGGAGTAATTAGAGCAGGATCCTTCAGTGCCACAAGGAAGAGCTTGAGTGGAGCTGCTTCCCCCAGCCTTTTTATATTGCTGGAACAAGTCTGCACAAAGATCCCCTGCTGGTCTGGGGCAGACAGGACATACATCGCTGCTCCCACACACACAGTTCTAGACAATAACAAGTCCTACAACAACTGCTTTCAATTATTCTTGCAATCCAAACAGGGCCAAGAGCTGGCTGGATTTATGTCCTAGTATAATTTGCCAAGCAGAATGATCCTCCTGCTTCAATCCAGCACCCGAGCCCTTGCATCAGCACTTTGGGGGTGGCTTCATTAATCCTGTCTGCAGGGAGCAAAATGACAGTGACATTTGTGTTCTCCAAGACCACCTGGGATCACAATAATATTAATGGGTCAGAAGAAAGGCAAGATCTGAAAAACATGTGAAATATCCAGAAAAAAAAAATTGACTTTTTCATTAAAAAAAGGTTGAATTATTTTATTAGTCTACCTTTTTTCTCATTAAAATAGTGAGAAATTTTTTTCCCCATCCAAGCATTTCTTGTCATTATGGATAATAAAGTGTATTCATCAGCAAAAAAATTGTCCCTTGGTATATTTGCAAGACCTGTTGTGCAGCACAGAGAGAAAAGATATTCTCCTCAATATTTTCTAGTTTAAAGATAACTACAAACAGATGAGGAAAAATGCAATTGCAAAGATATAAAAGGCAAAAATGAAATTATTTTGATTAATTAATGTCAGTTAGTTAAATACATATTCTTTCTTCACATTCTTCTTGGAAATAATTTCCCAATTTACTTCCTAGGCTGAAAGTGTCAGTTGAAAAGGAAAGGAGCGTTACAGCATCACTGCCTGATACGGTCACAGTAAAAATTTCCTTGGTCAGGTTTCCAGAAGATTTCCTTGGGCTCTATTTCTTGAACACCGACCGTTTTTCGGACAAAGTCACTGGAGTTCTGGGTGTGTATCAGCATGGATGTGTGAGCAAAGAATGCTCTTGGAACTCAGCTCCTGAAATGAGACTGTGGTCAGGGGTTTGGTTCAGGGAGTTCTTGAGAAACTTTGCATTAGATTTATTCCTTTTGGACTTTTAACTTCTACTGACCAGCAATTCCAAAAAGGACAGGTCTCACCCTGGAAACCTAACACACATAACAATGCTTTTCCACTCACCCTAAGCAGCTCATTTTGGCTTTAGAGGATGTTAAAATAAGACAGAAATAATAGTTGGGCTTAACCTCAACAGTGCTGTGGAATGACATGATTGATACAGAAAATCCATTTGATGTCAAAGAACAGACTATAAATAATGGACATAAAATTGTAAACAATCATGGTTAGGAAATGAAAGCCAGCTGCTCCCGAACATCTTGGCTCCAAAAATCCTGGTGGGACCTAAGTTGTAGTTGTTTTGGAAACTTTGCAAACAGGGAGGCTCCATATTCCAAAAACCACAAGGAAGGAATAATTGTGAAAAACCATCAGAGAAAGGCTGAGTCTTTCCATGGAGAGCATTAGGGATAAAAGGAGATCACAGATGAAACAGAGAAACTTTCTAATCTTACTAATGGAGTACCCAAACTTGATCTTTGGTTTGCTTTCTGAGATGAAGAGCTGAACTCCTAGTGTTACAGCTGCCATTTGGCTTAAACAAACAGCAGCACACAGCTGGTTTGTGTTTTTTAATAATTTCTGTGTCTGTTGCTTAGGTCAATTTTATTCAAAAGCACAATTTGGGAGTAACTCCAACAATGATCAGAGAGCTGTGGAAAGACTCCTGAGAGTGTCTGGATCTGAGCACAAAATTTCCAGGTACCAGATATGGAAGGAGGGGAGGGGGTGTGCTTTGAGATGTATTTTATCAGCAAATACCAGAGATCTAAAGAAATGAAACTGAGGGAATGTTTGTAAGAACACACCTCTTTGGTGTAAATAACTTGCATTTTACTTTTTTCCCAAAAGCTTGCATTTGTTGTTTAAGTGATGCTTCAGGGCTCAAGGCTGCTATTTCATTGGGGGGAAATAATTACACCCTGGGGGTACAGCTTACATTGTTTTCCTGGAAATGGGAGGGTGTTCCCTCAATAGGATTTACCACGAGGAAAGTTTTCTATCCTTCAACTGCTCTTAGCACACATCTGTGATGGGGAAAAAAATGCTGTGAGTGTGCAGGTTTTGGCAGTGCTGAGGTGCAGCTCTGCCCACCCAGGCCTCTGACTCCTGGTACCATCTGCATATCAGGGCAATTCTGACCCTGCCCCTTGATTGTGTTATCACATTTTCTCTTGTTTTGATTTCATTTCAGGCTTGAGTCAGCCAGTGAACCTGTTTCCTGCTGGTCCATAGATCTAACTCCCTAGAAAAAAAAAATCTTTGAAGAAAATTATGCAAATGAAGCTCTTCCAAGTATTTTTGGTACTTTCATCAAGAAAACCACACAGTTAAACCCTTACTGTTGCTCTATATATGTCTCACAAATATATTATCTTGAAATAATTATACTTTAAAGATATGACGGTCCTTGCTTGTTTGCTATTTGAAAATGGTTTCTAATCTGCAATGTGGTTTTTTTGTTGAAGATTTATGTGAATGAACTAAATAAAATTGACATTATCAGCCACAGTTTGATATGGACACATGGACTTAAGTTTCCAAAGAAAAATCAGTAGTGGCATCATCCGAGCCAACAAATGTGCCATGCAAACAGTAATAGATCTCTAAGACTTTATCCAGTTATAGGTGGTGGTGTTCTTGAACCATGCACTTTGTGAAAACACCATGAAGTTTGAGGCAGTATTAGTTTACCATGTCCCTCATTTTCTATTTTATTGCTGTATCAGGGCTCTCTTGGAGGTTGTGCTGTGAGACCATTCAAAACTCATGAAATCAGCCGTGAATGGGGTGATGCAAACCCACACCAGCTGTGCTCTGGTTCATTGCTGCAAGTCTCTGAGGCTCCCTTTAGAAAGCATCTGCAGAACAGCCATTGGCTGGTTGCAAAACCTCTGGTTGCAAAACACTGCATTTCAACCCCAAAAGTCAGCAGCTTTTTTTTGGCTTCATTTCATACATTTTGCAAATATTGGAAGATTTTTTACAAATAATGAACATCTAAAACCCAACCTGCTGTGCACGGAGGTAACACTGCAGAGTAAACACACACACACACAGAAGCCTCTGCCCATGAAAGCCAAGCTGTAGTTTCAGTCTTCTGCTTTTTGTAAGTTTTATTTCCAATATGATTTTGTTTTAGAATTTCAGTTCCTTTGTATCTTTGAACCCATAAATATGCCAGCCTTATAGGCAGTTTAACAGAATTTTCTATCATGCCAATAATATATAACTGGAAAAACCTTTTAATTTTAAAGCAATGTACTAAAAGTGAAACAATTTCTTGCCAAAGTCAATAAGCTAAAACAAACTGTGTAATTAGAAGCCTGTTTTTTGAAAGAACTGTGCAGACATGATGCCAAGATATATTTGTGTGAATTGCTTGTACTTTCAAGGTGCTGATTTTTCTGCACAAACTACATGACAAACCGTGGAATTTGGAAACTGGAAGTACCAGATTGCTCACTTCAGTGCATCAAAACCAGGCTTCCCAATCTGATTCCATTATAGATGAACTTGGGATCTGAATCACAAGCTGTTGATCCAGGGTTATATCAGCAGAGTTGCTGAAAATGAAATATTCCCTGCTTTCAGTTGCAGGGTGTCTGTGTGTCACCTCCTGCCAGCAGCAGGGATAGAAACAGCACTGAGCAGGAAGCAGTGGCTCATGACTGGGGCAGCTTTCACCTGGGACCCTCTGCTTTAAGTGAGGCTCAATCTGGCACAGGCCATGCTTGAGAGCTGTACTCAAACTGCAGTGCCTGAGCTTTCCCAGGCAGCTGCTGCCTTGCTAATGCAGTTCTCCCTTGCTGCAAAGAAGCTCTGGGCCAGGGAATCTATTAAGGTACAATAGAAACTCCTCACATCGTTCAAAGATTTTATCTGACTTTGAATAGACAAGTTGTGCTGACAGAGATTTCTGTGCTTTCTCCAGCAGCCCAAAGTTGCTGCTGTGCCTGGCTGCTGCAGCTCTCAAATGCATGTAGTGCTTCTTCCCCTCTGCACTGCACTTTCCATTCTGTAAGTAGGTGCTATTCCACTCTTCACTTGAATTCTGTCTTAATTTGTTGTTTAGTCCCTCTCCTCCTGTGCTTTCCAAGCAAAGTGAGTTCTGGTGGGTTTCTGATTTCCTATGTTCCCTTCCCTTGCTCAGAAGCTGAAGGCAGATGCAGTAATGAATATTTGGCATTTTGTAATTTCTAATTCCAATACAAAATAGTGTCAGTGTATATGTAACAGATCTATGCATATTTCACAGGATTTGGCCCCACACTTCCCTTTTAAACCAGCAGCCATCAGCAAGAGGAGTAAATGTTTTATCTAACTGTGACCGCCTATCTGCTGCTTCTCTCTGCCCTCTGTTACCTTTAGCTACATTTGCTGTTACCTCCTGCCTTGCAGCAATCTCAAAGTGCTTATTGAACAGGTGCCATGCTAAAGGAGACCTGAGAGCAACTCGTGGTTCCCAGACAGGCACAGACAGGATCTTGCCAGCTCCAGAGATTTGCCTCATCCCAGTAAATCAAACAGGAAAGCTCAGGCTGGCCAGGTTTGTCTTGTGCCCAAACTCTGCCAGCCAGGTAGGTCAAGGTCTGCTGTCCACTGCTGAGCTTTATGGAGTAAGGGAGCACAGGACCATCTCCATGGACAGTGCCACAGATCCTGTCCTGGGATCCAAAATGGACTATTTCTTTATTTCAATCTTGTCCATCTACTTAATTCTCTTACAATAAAAATTTAGAATCATGTAAACTTAAACTTACTAGTTTCAATGTTCTGGTCTTCTCTCACTCCTTCCTTTTGCTCTCCTTGCCTCCCTTGTTTTCCAGTCACTTATTGCCTACTGTAGAAATTACCTGTTTTCTTTCACCATTTCTGTCTGGATTTAGCAGGCAAAGATCTGCAGCCACTGTGACACCCGTTACCCTCTCCTATTTATTTTCTTCTACAAAACTGCTGCTTTCAGTAAAGGATTTTTCTCCTCAAAAAGGCCTATCTCTCCCATAATTTTAGCAGTAAGTATATATTTCCTCCATTTTTTTCCTCTTTGATTTTTCTGCTGTATTTTTGTTCACCTCTACCTTTGTTCTTTCAATTTGACCTATCATATCTTTTATCACCTCTTTCTCCCACTACACTCCTCTTTTCTCTGTGTTCTACATTCTAGTTTTCCACACAATGACTTTCTTTGTCATACCACTGTTGGGGAATTTTCTGCTTTCCCATGTGAGATCACAACTGCCTTTTTGTGGATGATTTGATCAAAAGAAATCTTGAAGTAAATAAGAAATATGGGAGGGAGAGAACATGTTTTTGGTTGGGTGGTTTTTTTGCTTTAGAAATAAGAGCTTGCAATTTCTTGCAGTAAAAAATGAATATATAAATAAATGGGGCACTTGCCCTGAATGTGTTCATAAATTCTTTTATGGGAACAGAAGGAAGGGTCTTCCTCAAGAAAGATACAGTCCAAAAGAGCTTTCATTACTCAAATGTGAGTGCTGCTTGCAACCTTAGTGTTTCATTAATTTATAAAGATTCAGATATTCAAAAGAGAGGTTCAAATTAAAATGCTAAAATACAGAATTCCTGGATGCCAACAGTCACCTCCTGTGTTGGCAGCAGCCCTCAGCTCTGCACAGTCAAGAGCTCAGGTGGTTCCAAACACCACGGGATTACCCCAAAATCTGGGCTGGGCTGCCAGATGTCCTCGTGCTCAATTTCAAAATGCATCTGGCACCCTGGGTTTTGTGAAACTGGCATGAGAACATTAAGCTGTCAGAATAACAGAACCAGGCACTGAGTGCTGATAATTTTATTTAATCACTCCTGACACAATTATTGATTAAAAATTGGGTAGAGGGTTTCTGTTATGAAACAAAGTAACATTTTAAGTCAGAATTTTAAATCTAATAAGGAGGTCACTTCAGAGGATGAGGGATCTTGCACTTCAGATTGGATCAAATGCACAGTAAAACTCTCCATGAGAATCCATCATACCTTGTCCTTGCTAAACATGTATGCTTATATGCTTTGAATAGATCTTATATATTGAAAATACTGTTCTTTCAGACAAATATTGTCTGCCTGTGCATTTGGAGGAAATTTCTTAGAAGAGACTGGAAACAATATAATCTGTGTGAATACCATCTATCAGCCCGGCTCCATTGTCATGGACAAACCAGCAAGGAATATCAACCCCGTGTGTAGGATCTCTTCTGTAATCCTTCTGCCAGCCCCTGAAAGGCAAAACACAGCCATGGGAGTACTGAGGTAGGAACTGCACCTGGACAAGGAATCTTGCCTAATTCTTTGCTAAGGGCTTCATTATTTTGTACCTTGTCACTGTCAGTTCATTGTTTTTAACAATCATTGTGGCATCTGGTTTCTTGGGATCAGACCCAGGATGAATTTCAAGTATGGTGAAGTCAATGGGCCGGAAAAACTGTCCTAAAAAGAGAAGCTAAAATTACCATTTCAGGCATTAAAACAGAAGCAAACCAAACAGAAATCCCAGAATTTCTATATTCCTGTGCTGGTTTCCATGTCCCTTCAGAGGTTGGAGTGGATAAGCAAACCCCAAGTTTCAGGTAAGCTGAACATATGCCTGAGGTGTTATTGGTATTATTTTCTGTTTATAACCCAGAATTGTATCCACATCATCTGTATGAAAACTACAGCTTCTGACTGCACAGAACAATTACAGCCTTTTCTAGATATCCTTCAAGATATCACTTGGCGTGTTGTCTATTCTGTTGAATTTATTACATATTTTCCAAGTCTTCCACTTTTAAATAATCAAATAATCCACGTGTCGATCTCTGAAATTTCTGGGTATGATTATTCTCAGCACAAGTACAATATTCTATCTATAATTATTATGTAGCCTCATAAGGAAAGGCCAGCAGGGAAACACTAAACAAAGTCATACCTAATAATCCATGGGTCTGTTCAGACAGTTTATCACTTTTCAATGTATACAGTCCCAGGAAATCTTGGTGGAGGGGATGTTTCTTCCACACTTGGTGCAAAACAACAACAAATGAGGCACCACTGCCCATTGAGAGCACCAGATTTTTTTTCCTATTAATTATCAAAGTTAAACTGAGGGAAAAAAGAAAAACATGTCTTAGAACATTATGTTTACAAGAGTTAACAGCAACAGAAAGATATATGAGAAGAAAAAACAAATGTAGCTTTATAAACGCTCAGGGCTTTTTAAGAGAGAGGGTTTGCTGCCTAGTTTGGTCCATGGAGTCTCTCTGTGTATTCACAGACAGTCACAGAATCATATTAAATGACACTGGAAAAGGCTACCTGGCCTTTAAACTTTTCAGTAAGATGTTTTAAGCAAAACCTGTTCCTTAACAGTGTAATTGGTTACAGATAGGTTGGTGATATGTAGATACAGCACCTGATGCTCAGTGATACAAATTCTATTATTAAACCATCAGTTCTTTGCCTGAATGCTACATGACACTTTTTCCTTTAGTCTTTCAGAGAAGTCAGCTCCCAAACTGCCTATTTTGGTGCTAGGATAGAGAAGATTTGCTTCTGATTGTGTCAGTGATATCATCCATGTGTTTATCACAATAAAAAAAATGATGTGTATGAATGAGAGTTTGCTCTTTCTGCTGCTGGGCCTTGAGAAGGCAGGGATTTTATTCTACACAGTGAAATGTAAAGGAAGAGGAAGAGAAAATGTTGCCTGTTCCTTCTAGAAATGTTTTGCACAGGTATAAATGATTCTGTGATAGATTCCATGAGAAATATACCTGCTGACAAGAAAAAATATACCAATCCTGTAACTGCCACAAGTTCAATTTTTAAAATGGAGATTTGCTTTTGGAACACTATTATGCCTTTGAAAGATTGCACACTATGTCTGCAGTTACTCCTTAAGTATTTGCAAGACGCTGCTATACAAAGCACAATACCAAATCTAATTTTACCTTAGAGCAATAGAAGATCAGGGAAAAGTCTTCATTTACTTATTTCAAGCAGAGAAATTTGTGAATAATTCAGCAAGTACCCAACAAAGTAGAGAGCAGAATCCAGCAAGGCTTGAATCAATTGCTTTTGTAAAGTCCCACACAAATCTTAGAAATTTATTATTGATCAACATTTAAAAATATTTTAAGAGGAGTAGTAAGTAATACAAGAGCCTGATACCCTTTCAGTAATTCTTACCCTGCTTGTTGCAAGGTGACTGAGTCCAGCCAGGTAAAACCTGTTTTTTCATCACCATTCTCAATAGTGATACTCTCAGGTGTTACTGTCAGCTTTACATCCAGGTGCTTATTTGCAATACCAAGTTTTCCAAAATATGAGTTTTGGATCTTTGCATCACTATTTGGTCTCTTATCCCCAATAAGTTCTCCATTGACTGTGATGCCTAATACAGAAATAAAACAAGTATTGTTTTATAGACAGGACCTGATCAACTGATGTCAAGGACTGTCTTGAAAATTTAACAACTTAAGAAATTAAATATGAGTTGGAAAATAGATCAGAATTACATTTGAATGTTTGTATCAAAGCAAAATCAAATTCTGGGGGTTGTTTTGTGAATTTCCACAACACCAACAATCACTTTGTTGGGAAATGTTTTTCCCAAAGCACACAGAGTTTGTGATGGGTACAGAGTCTGAGTGACATCAGTCTCTCTTTACCAGATATTCCACAAATTGGTGACCTAAGGATTATTTTATTGCTTCTACTACAATTCACTGAGACAAATTACTACTCTCAACTCTCATGGTGGTTTTTAAAGTAAGTTTAAAAGTTCATTTTGCTACAAGAAGTGAAAACAGTCCTGGTAATGGTAAGCTATCATAGCTACAGGACCCCCTGCTAGCTTTGTTGGGGAAAAAAGCTTATGCATTATAAAGAGAGAAATAGCCTCTAAACATATTTTGTTAGAAATATCCTATATTAAAAGAAAAAAAAAAGTCAAAAACTCACCTGTAACTGGATCATTTATTAAATTTAAGATCATGCCAGGGTTTTCATTGATATTGAAACAAATGGCATCTTTTTTTTGTGGCACTGATATAATAAAGTGTGGATCTCCATCAACTGTAAAGGCAAATCACTGGTGTCTGTATAGTGATACACAGAGTCAAAGCTCCACATGAGCATTTAATATTGCTTAATATTTAAATTTAATAACTAAATATAAATTATTTAATAGACAACAGGCTGTTAACAACACAAAAATTACTGATGGGAAGGAGGGCTGAGAAAATGACCACATATAATTTCAATTACTTGATCTTTAGATGACACTAAGAAATGTTTAAAAAGTAAATTAAAATACTTGCCCCTTTAAAATGAAAAAATGGCTGCTGTTATGGAAGGGAAATATTGAAAATATTCATAAGCATTGTGTAATTTAACCTTAAATACCCTCTCCTGTTCTCCTAGACAGGCACCACTCCAACTACTCACCACTAGTATACCATGTGGGTAGTGATGCATATGTGTGATAGAGTGGTGAAGCTGCAGAAGGAAAGAAAGTTGTTAGAAAACTCACACCAAAATGGAAAATTGCATGGCCTATGTAAGATGTCAGGGAGTTAATATGCTAGGTAAATCAGTAATTGCATCCTAGTTTTTAAAGCATGTAATCTATGGAATGACAGTTTGTGTGCTACTTTTGAATTTTAAAAAGCTTCAGAATAGACACAGATTTCACTTGTAGTCCAAATTGTTCTGAGGGTTTCCATATAGCCCAAGCAACATATCTGTAGGATACAAATATTTCAGACTTGAGGATTAAACTATCAGCAAGGAAATGCAACATCATCCATTGAAAACTTCTGACTCTTTGACATCTGGGGTTGTTTTGTTTGTTTGTTTATTTTACTTTTTTTCCCCAGAATGAATTTAAGGCTTTTCAGTGAAGACTTGAAAAAACTAGACAGAGATTGGCACTAATATCCAGAGTAAAAGCATAACTCTAACTCTCCCATTTCCAGGATTGCCCAGCCAGCAATGTGGTGGATCAGTTGCTGTCTCTTGAATAAAACAGATGCTTTTTGTACAAATGACTGAACACATTAATTTAGCCAGAGATGCTGACATCACAGTCCCTTGCTTTATATAATTCCAAAGGAAATGCAAAATGAAGTCTATCCTCTGTTCTGGGGAAAGAGCTTTCAGGAAAAGATGGTGGTTTATGAACAGGTATTCACTCCTTATAAACTATTTAGCTGAAGCTCTGTCACCTCCTATTGTTCAACCTTTAAGTATCTTTTCAGCAGCGAGCAGAATTTGGTAGTATTTGTAAAAGTCCAGTTGTACTGCCAGAAAAGGCATCTCTGCCTCTGGTAATTTCAGTTGACAGATCCTGCTTTACTGTTCAGAAAAGTAAATTAAATTACTTACCCACCAAAGGATCTGTGAACATCCCTGCTTGAATGAAATAAAATGTTATTTTAGAGGCTACAAAGAACAAAACCCAATCTCACCCACTTCATTCCTTCCACCTTCCAAAACCAACCCAAAAATCTTGTAATTATGTATAACTTTCTAAATATTACAAAATAAAAATTTAGTCAAAACATTTATTTAACAGTGCTACAAAGCAACAGTCTTGAAGGGGCTGGAAGCACACCCTGCTTTCCAGCACAAAAGTAACTCCTCCAAGAGCATGGGGTTTGCTCTCTCTGGGACTGGGACAGCCTGCTGTTCTCTGATCCCTCTGTGCTACCTTCTTCTAAACTGCACTCATGGGAAGGAAGAATTCCCTGCCTGGTTCCACATTTTTCTACTCTGCTGCTCTTTTTACATCTGAAATGCTGTCAGGATGTCTCTGTGCTTTAGAAGTGGCAATCATGGCATGGATGAAGATATCTTTGTATGAGATTGCTACACACAGGTACCTGGAAGGCCCTGGGGGCAGCCCTGGACAGCAGCTGACTTGTACTGGGCCTGAATTTTAGGATGGTGGGATGCTGCAATCATCAGAGACAGGAACTGAACTGAAACCACTATTTACAAACTTACCCATCTGAAAAGTTGTATATCTATTCATAACATGATCTTGATTAATTCCTCATGAACTTTATGAAAACATTGCATCCTAGATCAAATAATTAATGTAGAAAATCCATATTAAGTAAATTTAATAAAAATTTACATACCTTCAGCTGTTAGCATGGGCAGGTAAGAAGTAAAAGGAAGAAAAAGAGAAATTTACATTATCAGTTATACAATTAAACAGAAGGATTCTGACCCTAATAAAACACTGTAAAAAAATTAACTGATTGATAACTCAATCAGCTATCTTTAGTATTTTGGAATGCCCTTTCTTCCCAGTGATACAACTCAGTATTTGTAGATCAAACAGAAATGTACTGAAAGTAAAAAACTGCCATATGGGGCAGCAGAACTGCAATTTATTATATATGGGACAAGAGCTCTATTTGGAACTGTTTAATTGTTGTGCCATACCTTTATTGCAAAATGTTCCTTACTGGTTTTACTATTTTGTGGTTTTCCAGGCATTTGGATGACTCTGTTAATACTGACTGGATGATTCAGTACATTGATTTGTGAATTGAGACTTTAGGGTGAGTAAAATTGGAGGTTTTTTCTTACACAGGGGCAGAGCTTTGAGTATTTTCTCCTATTACTGCTCTATACTATCTATACACAGAGAGGATTTCCTTTGGAAGAGGTTCAGAAAAGAGCTTTTGTACTACAAATACCTGGAAAGGGAAAGCAAAGAGAAAAGAAGATAACTGAGTGGATGCCACTTCTGTCAAATGTTTGGGGGTTTCCATCTTATGGAGACCAGCTGTAAACTTTAAAGTCATTATGTTGTGTAGTGACTTGAATGTTAAATTAATCATGAAGGGGTTTTATGGCAGTATTCCATTATAGGAGTCATGAAAAATAATGCAAAAATTTATCAGCATATTGCCTGAAGAATGATTCAGAGTTGAAGGGCACTTAGCAATTCACTGGTTTCAGGACTTACTGCAGCTGAAAAAACCTCACCAATCTCCAGAATCTATTATGCTAAAATGCCTTAAGTTCCTATGCCAAAATCAGGAGATTAGAAAGTTTTTCATCTAGAAGGCAGCAGAGAGCCCACACAGAGCCTCCAAGGAACTTTCGGGGCCTCTAAACAAAGAAAAAATAAAGGATGCTGATAGAAGTGACTGGGAAGCCTCTGTCAGACCTGTGGGATGAGGGTGGCTCAAACAGCACAAGGAGATGAGGTTAGGATGGTGGGGGGGGCACACTGAGCACAGAGCACTGCTTTGCTTGGCCAAAGAGCAAGGAGGAACAGAGTATTTGTTACACAGGGGTTCAACAGAGAGGCTGAACTCTAGGAAAGAAGAATATTTCACTGAGCAAGGAGTTCATAATTAGCTAAAGTATCAGAGGAGTTGAAAACAAATTGTGTGTTTTCAATATAATTGCTTCTCTTTCTGCAATATATATATGACTATTGTGTTTAACATAAGTAATCTCAATCTTTTTACAACCTGATATATTCTGCCTGAGGAAGAGCTCATGCAAATTTTCCCTTTTCATGTGGAAAGAGGTTACTACATCTATCCCTAGGCTGAAGTATGCAGAAAAATAAAGGAGAAAGGGATGGTAAATCATCTGAATATAGCTGGATTATTAGATCAGAAATGCTTCTTGGTTTTCAGGGTCTTTTTCTGTAATAGTTTTTCTATTTAGTTTAAAATACATTTATTTTAAATTTATAGTACTTTGCCCATATGATTTAGTAATGAAGGATAGTTTGATGGAAATGAGCTTTACAATGAGAAGTAATTTTGCATAAATCACACACATGCCAGGCTTGGAAAGTAGATTTTGCAGGCACTCTGCCCACATGAAAGCCTTTCTTTAGGGTAGCATCAAAGGAACTCTTAGCTTCTCAAATACAGTACAATTGTGAAGATGTCTATACCTTCAGTGGGTTTATCAGCAATCCTCTCTTCATTTCCATTTTCTTCTGGTTTTGTTACCACCATGGATGTCAGTGGTGTTACAAACTTGTACTTTAGTGAGAGAGCCAGGGCTTGAGCTGTAAGGTTTTCCTTTTCTTCTCCTGTGGCTGTAATGCTAAATACAGGAAGAGACTCCCAGCATCAGTGATTGCTGAATCACTCACCACACTTCAGATTACATATTTTGAAGTAAAGTCATTTCTCTGCAGGTAATTTATCAATAAGATATAACTGTTACAGCCTAAGAGCACTTCTGATTCTACTGGCTGTCCAAGAGAAAGGCAAAACTGTGCTTTATACCTCCAATAATTTAAAATTGTTTCATTTGCAACCTGAAACATGAATACTGAGGCTAGGGAGGAGAATAGGTTGATGGATTTCCTTCACTGATTTTTATGATTTTCCACTGGCACCTCAGTGGGATGTGAATGTCAGCTTCACATCCTAGAAACTGCAGGAGTCAGAGGCTGTAAGGGGTTCAGAGCTAAGGTATAATTCCAGGTATAATTACCGTTTTTCCAAGAGTTGTTCAATGGTAAGATAAGCCCAGAGCCTTTCAATGTACTCTCCAAATATGTATTGTTGTTCTTGGAAAGCCTGAGCTGTCTGCTCAGCTCCTTGCTGGGTAGTGTATGACAGGGCGTCGTGAGCCTGTTGGGAGTAAGAATGTTCTCTGCATCACAAGTAGCCAGGGACTGACAGAACTTCCCAAAAACTAAGACCTTCACACCTGAAAATCATAGGAAATTGAAAACCAGTCTGGTTCTACACCAGAAAATTGCCAGTGTTGTATGAGGAATTTTGTCCCATTGTTTCTGGAAAATTTTAGAGGTGTACACTACAGAACGTAACCCAATATTCCACATTTACATGGCAGTTTTGTTAATCACAGTGGAGGCAAAAGAAGCATTCAGATTTTGTGTAGCTTACATAAGTCAAAGAAATCCATACTTACACCTTCACCTCTTACATCTACACACAAATGGTTTTGGTTGCTGTCTACAAAGCGCCCAGCCACCACAATCTCAGACCCATCATAGAAATGCTTGAAGTTGTTAGTAGTTAGGTCTGATATTTCATTTTCTGGGTAGTTTAACTCCACATCTATGAGCATGGGATTTGACACCTCATCATAAAACCCCTGTAGGATTGAAAGAAAAAAAGAAAACATTTAACTATGATTGTTTCTTTAGTTCATGGGTAGATCTGTAACCAGAAACATCCTGCTATTTCAGCAATGAAAAATAAAAGTGTATTTTATAAGAAATATTTAGATGTTTAGTTAAATCTCAGAGTGTAAGGCCTAGAAATCTACAAATAATGGAAATGAGAAATGACATACAAACTCTTCAGTCTTGCTAAGAAAAAGGAAGAATATTTGAGAACAATGTGGTGTGGATGATGACTTCCATCAACGTAAATCAAGAAGGGTACCAAGCCTCCCATTATTCGATAGAGATAATTTTCTACACCTCTTCTCTGCAGAGACTGACATGGCAACATAATCAAAGGAGACTGGGTATTTGATTTTATCAGAGCTTGCAATGAAATCTAATATCTAATTCTTTGGTGAATTTTTTGAATGGCTGCTGCTGGAATGTGAGAAGTAAAAAAAGATAACCCTGTATGGCCTATACCAGTTTTCATGCCTTATACAACTTACAACTCTAAAATGCCTCGGGAGTGTGCTAAGATACACCTGCTTGCAGTGAGCTTCTTGAGAAAGAATATCTAGACCTTTATGACTTGTTACTCTTCTTGTCCCTTGACATGACATTAACCACATGATCTGTGAGGTGCAGGAGGTAGAATGACTGCAGCAATTCTACCAGAGTGTCCTTCAGAACTGTGAGTGTCACCCTATGCCAAGTTTTAAACTCCCTGCCATAGCCCACAGCATGTCCCTTTTACTGTCCCCGCACTTCCTGCTCATATAAGGGAAGGGGGAAATGAAATGCAACTAAAGGTCCCTTCCAACTCAAACTATTCTATGATTTTAATACTCTGTTCACAGTAGACTCTGGAGCATCTCAGTATCAGACTGCACAATGGGATTTTGATTATTTGAAAATAAGAACATGAATAGTTATCTGACCTAATGTACCTGTGACCTCATGTGCATGGTAATTACTTCACCTGAAGCTGCAAAGCTGTGTCAGAGTCAGGGTAAATCCGACGGGCCAATCCTTTATTCTCCAGTGCCATCCTCTCCAAGAAGCCGTAGTCAACACCACTGCCAAAGCCAAGGTTGTATAAGGTGTATCTGCCATCGATGGCCTTCTTCACTGCTTTCTCAATCTCCTGAGTATTTGATACACCTGCATCAAACCAGGAAATGTTTGAGTTGTTTTCAAAATAGAGAAAATGATCACAAGATCAAATGTTACTTGGCAAGTTCAGATTTCTTAGGAGACATTACCAAAAGCTTGATTTAGTACTATGACACTGGTATAGTAGCGTTCAAATAATGAAAACATACAGAAATCAAAGATGAAGGCCATTTTAAACTAGAATTTTTTGTTAGTTAATGAAATATCTTTATTATTCCATCCAGCACAAACTTACCTACATTTGGTTGACCATCTGTTAACATGATAATTATAGAAGCACTTCTCTTGGGCACAAGGTTTTCTTCATGAGCAGCATTCAGAATATCAATTCCTCTCATCAAACCACCATGTAAATTTGTCACTATGAGGTAAACAAAGAAATTTGGGTTCTGCAAAGGCTGCCAAAATAAAGGTCCATTTTTCATTGGGACCTGAAGCGATTTCATCACAGTAAGAAAATGAAATATTTGGATTTACAAGCAGGGGGATGTCTAGATAGAAAAGTACCTGGACTTTGGAAACATAAAGAGACGTCGTTTTCTGAATAAAACTGAACTTCAGGAGTGCCTCATCAGCAATCTGAAACCCCAGCAAACTGTAGCATTGTGTTCACAGAATCAATCAATAAATTAACTTACACAATGACCTACTGGCAAGGCCCCTCAAGTACTTACAGCCTTGAGCAGAAACCTGACGAACAAACTTCCTCGCTTCATCCAGATTCTCAGGAGTGGCCTTGATTAATGTTTCTTTCCAGGTAGATATTTCACTATCAAATAATATGAAATTGAAGAAGTCATCTTCTTTAATGTCATCTAGGATTTTTAGCATTGCTTCTTTTGTCTGTAAGGCAAAGAGATTTAAATACATGATTCAAAATTTAACAGAATATGTGCTTACAGATTTTACATCATTAATCTTTCAGCATTGGCTATTTTTTACTCCTTCACAGGATATATTGCAAAAATTCTGAGCTTGTTCTGTTCTTGCCAGTCCCTGTGTCAATTTCAGAGTAATTCTAGGGAAGTCAGCTGCAATAACATCTGGTAAATCTTTGTAGCTGAGATGAAAATCCAGTTTCCTGTCATGGTTGGTTGCTTACGCTGAGATAAACTGGCATGGCAAATGGGTAGTTACAGGTTAGTGGAGAAGCTCATAAACAAGCATGCCTGGATATTTTGATGCAGCACCAAAACCTGAAAATTCTGAACATTAGCTTAGTCATAACTCTGAAAAGAGCTGCTGCTTCCCAGATACAGAGTGAACAGAGAAAATGCACATAATCTGTATGAACAGCTTATTTTGGAACTGTCAAGCACATGACAGCACTCTCTGGAAGTGTTGATACTTAGAGTTTTGAACTAATGACATTTATAAGTAAATATAGGCTAAATGTATAGATTTTTGTTTTATGGCAACGCTGCAAACTAGTACATCTGGCACTGGACATTAGAGAGGTCACACCATCGAGCCACTTTGTAACAGCTTGAGCAGCACATGTGCACTCTAAGGCATCATGTCTCTTCCAGCACCATCTCTCTCCCAGCACTTTGTTCCAGCTCTTTCACTGGAACTCTACAGTAACATAATAACTTACTTGTTCTATTTCTCTTCCAGACATTGAGCCACTAGTATCCAATACAAAAATAATATTCTTGGACAACTTCGGAAGATTTGTTGGTGCAAAGAAGTGTACAAAATAGCCATTGACAATCTGAAAAAGAAAATGTTAAAAAAAACCCCACACCACCACCAAAACTTTTGGTACATTATAAAGGTAAAATGATAAAGGAGATATTACTCTCATTAAATGTCTAACTCTGAGTGGCCTGAAAAGTTTTAAGAGCCCTGATCAGTCTCACCTCTGTCCATGGGCCCAGGGGTGTCACTTAAGTGCAAGACTGGGCCTTTAGTATTTAGACACTGAGCTACAGTGTCAGGACAGCTTCAGTGTCCTGTCTCCAGCTGTGTCACAATTATAGCTGTTCCTGTCTGTGGACTCCACTGTTTTGGATCCCACCCTGAAGACCCCACTGAGTGCTCCCACTCAGCTGCTCGTCCCTTAGGAAACAGCTGGCCCTTGCTGCACCCAGACCTTTACTGTGCAAGTTAAACTGTTCAACAGTTTAGAATTTCAAGTTGTTAGACTTACCTGCAAATTATCTGGAGTTGTTCTCTTCACATCATATCTTACAGTAAAATCCCCATCCAAAACAGACTCTGAGCAACTTGCACATCTTCGCTGCTGGGCGAGCGTTGGCTTGAAAGAGATATGACCCTGAAAAGAAAAGCCTTCCTTAGATCTGACCCTTAATAGCTGAAAATCTTCTACAGAACACATCTGCATTTTTTAAAAGCTGGTATATTTATTTTCACAGACATAAGAATAACCTGTTCTATTGAGTTAGCTACTAGATTGTACAAATCCATATGTACTTGGAAATTTATTATTGGTAACTGACACATGAAGGCTGCTATCCACAGCTTTCTCCATATAAGTACTTCCCCATCTGCCTTGGGTCAGCTCTTTACTCTGAACAACACCTTTGATAAAGTTGTTGTTTGTTTTAGGAATTCTACTACCCCCATATAAAGGAAAACTACTTGTTAGTAATTCAGTTTTTCTGTAAGAGATAATCTTACTGGTATCTAGGTTTCCTCTTGCTGCCATTGCTAGCATTGAAATTATTATTTCAGAATTATAACCATAATATATAAATAATGGAATGCAGTACCTTTTTTCCTGAAAAAGTTTTTTTAATGGTATTTTGTAGCTCATTGGTGATGAATGTTCCTTCTGCTTCCAGCTCAGTGATACCCTGGGGCTCAAAGATATCTACTTCAATCTGAAATATTAATTAAAAATTTACTGTCATTGATGAAACCACAATACATCAACTCAGCCATTTACAGGAGGATCAGCAATACAGATGTGAAAGAGGGATTTTCATAAAAAAAAAAAAAAGAAATTTACTTTTGTAATACATAATAGTAGTCCAAATCTACACTTGTGTGGTGGACACATCTTCAGCCAAAGGGGCCTTTTCAAAAACAGAAGTTTAAAACAAAGCTAGAAATAAATAAACTTTAATAGAAATATGATTTGTTGGAAACTTAGTTAGTATATCTTATCAAGGCAGATAGACACAAAAAGCTGCAGTATTGCAGAATGTGACATATGTACCACTGTCATTTAAAGATGGTGTTTCACAGTGGTGTGAGAAAGCTGGAGTTTATGCTATAAAGGTATAATCAATTACTCCAAGACATTGTAATAGCTTTTTCAGTTTTTCATACAGGATTTCTTTTGGAATGCTCAGTAGATGAGTAAATTTGTCAGGTTTACAAGTAAAAGCCTGCATTAAAGCATACTGATGAGTGGTCCCCATGGAACTCATGGAAATGAGTTATCAGAAATGTTATCATGGCCTTTAGCTCATCTGAACCAGTAGAAATTACCATGGTACTCCACTTTCAACAGATATGCAGAATTCCATCATCTCTTAAATTACAGTCAAATTTGATCAGTTTGCTATTTACCTCAAAATCTTTGACAAGCTGCTTTGGTTTTACTTTGATGAACATTTCATATTTTCCAAACTGTCGCTTCAGCAGTTCCTCATATGAGAGCTCAAAAGTGACTTTACTGGCTGCTTTAATGTTGACTGAGACAGTGAATTTTTCTGTTTTTCTTCCTGAAGCTCTGTATTTAAGTGGGTAGGAAAAAGATCTTTATTCTCTTTTACAGTATTTATTGTTGGTGGCATATGATTTTCAAAAAGAATGGGAATTTTCATATACTGCTAAAAATTATCAATCGATACTCAAAATCATACTCAACCTGTAGAATTTATTCAAGTTTCCCACTGAGCTTAATTCCAGGAATAGGTCCCACAAAGCCAGTGAATGTTGCAGGAGCAGCCTTCCCATAGTTGCAGAAAGTGCCTGTGCAGTCAGAGGCTGTATTTCCTTTCTGCAATTTGTGCTACAATAACTATAACTTAATGATTGTTCTTTTGTCCCTTAATGTCAGCAAAGTGCCAGAATACAGCATTTCCAATCTCACAGTCTGCTATGGAGTGATGGTGTGGAAGCCACACAAGACATGATCCTTACTTGACAAGACCAGCAGTCTGTCCTCTTGAAACAGCCTTCTCATACTGCTTTTTTGCAGCTTCTTTTTCCTTTATAGTTCCAGGATAGGTGACACCATCAATTGTCCTGCAGATGAAAAAGCCCTAGTTCAGTGGAAGGTTATGACAGGAATTCTCCCTTTATTGATTTGTTTGCTAATAACATTTCAGAGACCTGCTATTGCCAAGATTTGGGTCCTTTCACTGAAGCCAGGCTCCTCAGAGAATTCAGCTGGAATGAAGAGCTCTGTGCTCGGTATCATAAAAGAATCTAAACCAATTTTTACTCTGAATTAGATCAAAACTTGGCTACAGAAACACAACTTACACCAGTCATATTCTTGCACTTCAGCAGCTTCACCATCTCATCTCATCTAATGGCAAACAACTCTCTGGATGTGACTCACCTGTCCAGATGTCATCATCTACAGAGGAGCATTTCATCCTTGAGCTCCTTAGAGGACTAAGCAGCCATTTCTCATCACCTCATTCTACAAAAAAAGTTCTAAAATGCATTTATGAGGGTTTGTGTCCTAAAGTTACTGCTCCTCTACACTGGAGATAAAGCAGGCACAGTGTGATTAGCAGAGATGGATGTGCTTAACTGAATCAAACCTCATCATGATGGAGAACTACACATGATTGCAACTAAAGGTACAAATGTAAAAGAATAATTATATTTTCTGCCTTTCATTCAAATATGATTTTTAAATGAAGAGATAAATTAAGCTATAATGCCACCAGGGAAATTAAGTAATGGAACTTTCCTGGTTTGATAATATCAGAGCAAGTAAGAGGCATTTCTGAAAAGGTGGATGAATCTACAGGAAAGGTCCTGCATTCCCTAAGGTCCCCTTCTCTTCAAGATGATGAATAGAAATAATTGAGAATTAGTCACCTTTTCTAGAGATGTACCAATGTTTGCCTTTCTCCACATATCTTGCATGTTAAGTTAATAGTACCAGAAAATTACCCTGGAGGTATTTAGAAATCTATTCAAATGACAAAGTAAAAATGAACATTTGGGTTCCATTTCTCCCAGAATTGAATTAGCACAGATTTTTAGTCTTCTTTAACAATATTGTAAAGATTACACACATGCTGAAGTTGGTAATGAAGGCTGTCTTAGGGAGTTCAACATCAAAGAAGACTTCTTTGGACACATTTCCACGATTGACAGCTCGGCTGGTGATGACATTGTGTGCAAAGCGGGAAGTCACTTTACTATCAATTTTCATGCTATAGATTTCCATCCCATTGACAACCTGTAGATTGAGAAATGAAAAAAAACCAAAAAGAGCACTAGCTGTTACACTCATGTGTGTATTAATCACTTGTGATCATATTTTTAAAAAGAAACCACAGCAGCACATTGATCACTCCAAAGCAAAAAGAAAGAATGATCTAATATAAGAACAGGAGCACAGCTATGTTTCCTTGGATATCTATTTCACTGATGGTGCTATTCCACAAGTCATAACTATAGGCTTTAATAAAATACTACCACCAAAAATACTGCCATTACAGGAACAGGCTTTTTCTCTACTGAGTGAGTGAATTTTTATGGTTATTCAAAGAGCAGAGCTCTTTACTGCTGCCTCGCTGTATTAGTGACTGTAGTTATCAGAGGAGTGGATGACTCCTAGAGCAGGGATGTAAGTAATCCTCTTGCTTTAAAATAGCCCAAATGCCTCCAAATTCCATTTTTTGTTATTCTCAGCTTCCTCCCAGCTGGAGCTCAGACTTTTTTAAACAAGGAAATGGGCAAGGCAATATTTAATTTCTTTGACTGTTCAGGTATAAGGTTTCTGGACACTAAGTGAAAGCATGGGAACAACAGATGTTCCCATTAGGAACTCCACAGCAAGGTCTACTTCTTGCAGCAAAACCAGCACTGGAAAGAACCTTGGAGTCTTTATGATGGGTCTGATTTCTGCTGATTAATTAAGAAGGTCCCCAAACAATCAAAACATTTGAGCATTGCTGAAGGGGAATCCAGGTGCCAAGTGCAATCAGCCCCAGAGATGAGGTCTCCTGCCTTCCTTAGCAATAACTGCAACATAAAAGTAAAAAAAAGAAACAGCATAGAATGAAAGTCTAGAGTCTAGTTAGAGATACAGAGGTGACTTCAAAAGAACTTAGGTATTTATTCAAGTACAATGAGATTAAAAATCATTTGTTCATTCTCTTTCCTTGTCCAGGAGCTTCCATCAGAGCTTGGAAAGAAACTGTCTAGTTAGTCCTACTGCCTATAACAGGCAGCTCTGGGCTGTTTTCCTTGTCACACACTCAGGAATATCAATTTGCTCACAAAAACATTTTGTGAACACAGTAAGAATATTCTTGTCACTATAAAGTCTTGGTAGCCCAGACAAACCAAACCTTACTCACCAAGTCATTATCAGCATTTCGCTTCTGTAAAGAGAAAAAAAAAGGGGAAAAATCATGATTAGGTAGGAAAGCTGCATTTAGAAATAAATCTCTTAGCATCTGTGCAGTTGTCATAAGTAAAAAGAAGTCCAGGAGAAGGAAGGCTTGAGAAAGGTCTTCACTAATAAACTAAAGTAAATTTGAGGGAAAAGCAAGTAAGGGCTGTAAGGCAGGTTGGAGTTATTTTGCTTATGGCATTTCCAGCTTTGGTGAATCTTTTGGTTTTCAGTTGATGTTAGTACCTTGAATACTGTATTTTTGAAAGGTAAGTTCCAATGCTGCTCACTTTATGTTGCTCATGTGACACAAAAAAGTGTCTTCCTCTAGCTGAAAATAAACATGGACCTTTGAAATGCTCAGGGCCATTTATAATTAAATGTCATTGAGAATAAAGAACACACTAAAATCTGTTAAATAGGTCTTCCTTGAGTAAGGGTTGGCTGTATGGTGACCTCAAGTAAAACCAAACTATCTTGTCTTCATAGTAACATCTTTTTCTTGAGAATTTCTAGATCTGAGTCCTGCAGTACATATTTTCTTTTCAAACTTGTTTTCCTTTGGAAGAAAAAGAAGAGTTGTATCAAAGCATAAAAATCCACTTTGCACAGTTTTTTCCCGTCACACAAATCCAAACTATCATGCAGATGCAGCCTTACATTTTTTTCAGACTCCTAAATTTTTCCCATTTCAGCCCACCAGCCTCTCATCCTAACATGACCAGATAGGAAGGTAGTTCAGCAGGATTAGATAGGTGAGGCTGTCACTACAAAAAGCTGCATGAAGGGGGAAAAAACAAGCTGTTAAAACGTGGGGGTTTTTTCCAATATTTGCTCCTAGAGTAGGCGCAAATATCAAAAGGAGTACAACAGTACTCTGTTCTGAAAGAGAGGACAGGCACTAAACAAACTTCCTGAGTGCTGTTAAAACAACAGTTTGTGTAACTCAATTCCCATCAGCTCAGCTGCAAACACCTTGTCTCATCTGGCTCCAAGAGCCTTGGGGGTCACATTTTGTGGAGTTGTGTTTACCTGCTCCATCAAAGGCAGGGGTAAGGACACAACAAACCAGACACACATCTCAAGTACACTTAAGGCTTTCAGTACCTTTCCCAGTAGGAAACTGAAATACAGAGGGTTATTTTATCTTTATTTTCGGGTTCTTCTCAAGACACTATATTAAATCTGTGGTAATGCAAGGTTTGAGGGAGAAGGCTTCTCTTCTGCTGTAAGAGTCTGGCAAAAAATGTCAGTGTGCATTCCTTTAGGTTCATCTTTCAAACTGTTAATGCCATCCAGATGATTTCTGTGTGTCCATCTCTCCTTTTCACAAGCATATATGGACTCCTTCAATGCCAGTATAGAGTGTGCACCAACTCAAATCTGACCTTTCTAATATTGGAAATACTTTTTCTGTATCCATATGCAAACTGAGGTATGCACCCTGGGAAATGAAAAGCTGGAACTCTGTGAAATGTCAGTTTATTTGGTATAAACTTTTCCTTACAGTGGAATTACCACACAGTTTATAAAAAAAAACCAACCAAACATATATATATAAACCTATAAAAATGTGTATAGCTACAAATTCTGCAATTCTGACTACTAATTCCAAACTGAAAGATACTCTACCTGTACTTGAGTTTTACAGAATTGCTGTTGTGCACATTCTTTATCAGAATCATGGCTTCAATGGTAGTTTTGAAGGAGTTCTATTTTGTTTCTGTAAATATTTTGAGGGGTACTCTGAATTTCCATAGAAACTACAGAAAAATCTCTCTATGAACAGCACTACTCACTTTGCACTTGGGCTGATCTCCAATGGAGATACTCAATCCAGCTGGACATCAGCCTGCTACCTGCTCTAGCTGACCCTGGTTTGTACAGGGGAGGGGATTACGTGATTCTAAGTCTGTGATTTTGTTCTGGGTCTTTTCATTTTTAATGATTCACTTGGGTGTAACTTGAGCAATCACTGTCATCAAGGTCATTCCAAGCTATGTGGGCAAACAGCAATAGTGTGCCAATAAAAGTGATGGTGCAATTCTAGATTAAAATGAGAATTAACATCTTCTACCCTGGGTAATTGTTACTTGTTGTAACAAGTAAATGTTTCTGTATTATTTTCACATACTTGCCAGGTGCACCAATTATTAGAATTTTATTATTTTTCAGTTGTGCAACAGCAACAAACTTCTTTTGTTAAATGCTGATTTGCTGTGGCAGCAGAAAAAAATAGAGGTGCAAAGAATCTATGGAAATTGGAAAGTAAAAGAGAAATTTGAACTCCCAAATAAACAGAGAGGGAAGAGAGGATTCTATTACAGTATTTGCTGAAAGAAGCCCTGATTGTACAGCTTGGGAAACTAAACCACAGGACAACTAAAAGACTCAGCAAAGACTGTGCAGTTATCTTGAAGTGACCTCTGGGAATCCACAGTGCTGAACGAGGTATTTGCATATATCCCTATATGCTACATAGGAAAACAAGGCATGAAAATTATCTCTGAATCTACAGCAGCACTGAGGATTTCATCACCCCAAGTGATGCCAACTGGATGCCCAGAGAGGAGCCCATAATGCAGCTCATAGGAACACAGTGTGCCAGCACACTCAGGGAACTCTGATGTGGATTTTTGTTCCATTTTCAGCAGAATTGGGTCTGCCAACTGTGTCTACCTGGCTGTGGCTCTAAAAGCATCTTTGACAGATAAGATAACATCTGGTTATCTTAAAGGTAACCAGACAGCCAGAATTCTAGCCACTCTCCACCACTGGATACTGCTTGCTCAAAGGTGCCAAGACACAAATAGGCACTGAGACCTTCACCCTACAGAGCAGTCTCCTCCATTTCAATCAAATCACACTTGCATAAAATACAGAACAAAACTGGGAGAATCAGCTGGCTTTTCCATAGTGCTCTGCAGGTATAGATGGAACATTGCACAGAGCTTTGGCAGTTTTCCATTTAGAAAGGCTTTAGCTTGTAAAACACATGGAGAACTCCAGACACTACAGTAATCAGAAGGAAAAAGCTACATCATATCTGGGCTACATGATGGTTAAATAATAAGAATCCCTGGCATTTCCAATTTGTAGCATTAGATCTCATGTTGACTTTTAAAAGTTAGGCATGTTACTATCCTGATTTTCAAAGAAAAAGTCTTGGCAAAGATCATAACCTCATCAACAGCAATCAACCATAAATTGTTTTGTCCTGTTCTACCCAGTAACTCGGAATGCTCCCTAAAGAGATTTGTCCTCTGTAACTTTTCAGAGCACACAGCCACTAAGAGAGAGGGTAATAGTTTATGGAGGCAAGGAGTACTGGCCAGCAAGATAACCAAAGAAAATTAGGCAAAACAACAGGCAGCACTGCCTTAGAGATCCAATCAAAACCAGAATGTCTCCTTTGAGAGATGTATCTCATGTTGTGCTAACATGGAATTCTTTTGAGAAAAATCCTACCATGTCATTTGGACTGCGGGCATTTATCTTGTTGCCATGTTACAGCTCTGTTTTCTGCTTCTTAGAGCCATCTTTTTCATTGTATTCCTTAAGAGGTGCCAAAGTCAGTTCTCTGGCAGCAATGATTGCTTTACACATTTAAATATTTTACTAAAACATGTCACCATTACGTGGTGATGACAGGGAAAACAGAGGAAATGGATGTTTTAAAAAGAGAGAGAGAAGGACTTCAGAGCTGATTAAAAACTGAGGCTGATTAGAGATCAACCAGTCTGAGTTTCAGCTTTTATCCTGCGTCCAGGGGTACCAGAGAACACAGAGCTCCAGCTGCCAGCACTGTATGAACTCTCTGATAAATGGCAAGAAATTAATCTCTGAGGAGTGGGAGACCCACACATGGTTGATTACTTACCTTGATGTTTCTGACATGTGTTAGCAAAAAGTCTGAGGATGCAAAGGCAGGAATCAATACTAAAATACAAAGCAATAGATTATTTTCCATTTTGGGGGAAAAGTGAGGTTCCAATTGGAATGATATGCATAAATATATAAAGCTTTGTTTACCCAATGTTAATAAATAACCCAATGACAGAAGTGGGATTAAGCATTAGGCATTTGGAAAAAATCAGGCGCTGAATTTTGAATTAGTATCATCTACAGAATACTGTTAGAAAATCTCTTAAAGAATGTACAGAATAATTCAGCAGTGTCTCCTCTATGTAATAGCTCTAAACAAAAATTCACAGCCATTTCCGTACTAGCAACTGAGATTAATCTCCACCCCAGACCCACTTTTTTCCCCATATGAAAACTGTCATCTTTCTGATACTTCCTTAAAGGCTTCCCCTGGCTCAAATTTACTGCAGCCATAACAGAGCTTGCAGTCTGTGAAAGCCATTTAAGCTCCATTTCAAAAGCACCCCTGTAATCCTCCGTATCACTCAGGTACCGATTTAGGTACCGTTATTTGACTCGTATCCTGCCTAAACCAGAAACTTCCCATTCCATAGGTTCCTATTCATCTTCATGGCTGAAACCTGGTCCGAGCTCCCAGGTCTTGCATCTTGCACGCTGAACGTGCACCCAGCCTGCAGCTGCGGGGCATTTTCCTGTGTTTGTTGCCTCGACAGGGTCAATTCTCTCTTAAACTTTTTAGCTGGTTCATTCCACCCTTAGTGAAAGACAGACTTCGAAGAGTGGGGGTTACATGCTCAGTGATAACATAACATTTTATTTTCTGTTTTTTCTGCAGCCAGTGTTACGACTGCAGGCGCTCAGCCACGGGAGCTCCTTTTTACCCAGCCTGAGGACTTTTTAACCAATTCTCCACCCCATCCAAAGGGACGGGATGGCCCTGTGGACTGCTGCGCCCTGCCAGGGCTTATGACAGGTGGGGTGCTGTGGCACAGCCGCGTCCCCGTGGCCGTCCTTAGCCCGGGCTCGGCGCAGGGATGTCCCGAGCAGCACACCGGGGCTGCGGCCGCGCCTCGCTAGCCTCGGGGCGGGGACAGCGCTCTCCCGGGGCGGGGCCGCAGCCTCAGCCTCGCTGCCCGCTCTCAACATGGCCGCCGCGCCCGCTTCCAAAATGGCCGCCGCGGCGCCGCGCCCGCTCCGGACAGCTGCGCGCCGGGCGCTGCATGGCCGCGGCCGCCCCGGGCATCTCTATGGCAGCGGGCGCTGCCCGGGCCCGGCGGCGGGAGGATGCCCCTGGCTGCCTACTGCTTCCTGCGGGCCGTGGGCAAGGGCAGCTACGGGGAGGTGAGCCTGGCGCGGCACCGCCAGGACCGCAAGCAGGTAGTGAGGGGCTGGGGCACGGGCGCGGCTCGGCCTGAGGGCAATGCCTGGGGCTGGGCTGAGCGAGGGTGCCGCGGCGTCTGGTTCCGCAGCCAGCTGTGGCTTGGCTTTGGCTGGTGGTCCCGACCTACCCTGGGCACGACCAGGGACGTGGCATCGTGTCGGGGTACCGGTGTGACTACGGCCTGGTGTCAGTGGGGCTGACCGTCACCAGGTGTCAGGGTGGGGCTGGGACTATCCCCTGATGTCGGGGTGTGGTTGTCACCATTATCTGATGTCAGAGTGGGGCTCTGACCATCACCAGGTGTTGTGGTAGGGCTGGGACTATCACCAGGTGTCGGGGTGTGGTTGTGACCATTATCTGGTGTCAGAGTGGGGCTGTGACTATCACCAGGTGTCAGGGTGGGGCTGTGACTATCACCAGGTGTCAGGGTGGGACTGGGACTATCACCTGGTGTTGGGGTGTGGTTGTGACCATTAACTGGTGGCAGAGTGGGGCTCTGACAATCACCAGGTGTTGTGGTGTGGCTGCAGCCACCCGAGCTGCTGTTTCTGTTCTCTTCCCTTGTCTAAAAGAACTTTTATTAAAGGTGTGGAGAAGGCTCTTCCCAGGAAGGTTTTGGTAGCACAAGCATTTTTGTTGGAAAACTGGAATAATCTGTCTAGTCTGGCTAAAGCAGAGCTGTTTGATGGGGAATGTGAGAGGGCAAAGAAATGGGGACGGAGAACATTCAGAGAGCCTTGCCACAGGAACCTGCTGTGTGAGTTTATGGCCGGGATTTTACTGGAGATGATGGGAGGAGGATTGTTCCCAGCAGGGAGCAGAGGTGTGTCCTTCCCGGATGGGGGCACTTGTTCCCTGCGTGGAATCCCGAGGTAAATCCCTGTGACCCAGTGATGGCAGGACTTGTTCCCTCCAGGCCACCAGCACGTGCACAGTCTGGTGTCCTCAAAGAGTTTCTAACTTCACCTGATCCTAAAAGTAAACAGTGCAAGGAGGTCACTCTCACTCGGATACAGGTCCTTGGATTTCATTGTGGTGCTGCTGGTCATTAACACTAGCAAGAGTCTTGCTTCCTAATTGTAGTTGCATGATAAATATTTGGAGTGCTTTGCTGTGTTTTATCTTTTGCCAGCTTTTACAAACTTTCTTCTGTAGCAATGATCAGGATTTTTTGTTGTGGCTTTGGCACAGTGCCTCATTTTCTGTGAAAGAAATTTTGTCTTATTTAATGGTATTTGCTATTAACTGAATGCTGGATTTTTGTGGAGAAGGTCAAGTAGCTTAAAGTGTTTAAAACACAACTAAATGGAATTCATACACAATTTGGTATCAAATAAGGTGGAAGAGCATTGCAGTAGACTTCAGCAGAGAAGTTAGTTTGTTTTTGTTGCCAGGAAAACATGCTCATTAAACTAAATATAACTGATGCCTAGTTTAAAGTAAGGCTTATATATATTCTTTTTGCATTTTGGTGTATATTTTCTAAAAGATGCTGATATAAGCTTAAACAATTTTCATGCCCAAAGATAGAGTTGTGGTTGACTTGTCACACAGACCACAGTAGTTGCAGTATTTCTATTTTATTTTGAAGTCGGGTGATGCTGTACACAATTAGCTTTGTGATATTCCTTCCGGAAGCTTTGCAGCATCTCGGGTTCTATCCAGAAAGCTTCTGAAACACAAAGTCACGAGGTGCTGTGGGTTTTCTGAGTAATTGGGTCCCTTGGTATATAGGGGCATCTCTTCAGCACTAATTAAATGTGCTGGGCTAATTAATAGGTGCAGCCTGGAGAGCAGACATTGAACCATCTCTGAGAATGCTAAAATTCAGCAAGTAAAAATATTTTAAAAGTTTTGATTTACAACCTCTCCAATAAGAGCAGGTACAAGTGTAACCATGACATGATTGTTCTGTGGAAAGCTGATGCTCTAAAGTGGTGTCCTACAACATTTTCATCAGGGTTAGGGCCAGGTCAGATCTAAATATTGGTGTTGTGGGTGATGAAAGTGTTCTCTGGATTTTATCGTTTCAGTTTCATGAATGTTTTTGCTGAAACCTGAAATTCCTTAGAATTACATTTAATGTAGTTCATATTAAGGAAGTAGATAACAACTTTTATATGTAGGTTCAAGAAATTCTTGACCCATCTTAATGAAGAATAACGAAATTTAGGAATGAGCATAAGACCTTTTGTCTCTTTCAGATGACTTTTATCCTTTCTTTGCACATGACTGCATACTTTATATATATTTAATTTTATTATTGATGTGGCCTTTTTGAGAGTAACTGTAGTGTACAAACAGGTACTTCAGGCTTAAAAGATGAGTGACAGACACACATTTAAAGTGAGAAAGGGGAGAAAAAAGGGGAGAAAAAGAGAAGTGTGAACATTAGTCAGAAGAAAGTAAAACACCACAAAATTCCTGAGCAGAGTTGTATTCAGGTGGATGAATGGAACATACCTATTCCATTTTTATGTTGAAAAGGTAGAAGAGAAGAAGTTCTACATAACTTTCATCCAAACTGCAGCCTCCATGTAGATGAATCAGTGGATATTTCAAATACTGCATTTCCTTTAGGTCTGGGGAATTCCCTAGGACTTCTTCAGAGTCACTTTCATCTCTTTCCATTTACCTTGCCTTGTCTTTTACAGTATGTCATCAAGAAGTTAAACCTTAGAAGTGCTTCCGGCCGTGAGAGGAGAGCAGCAGAGCAGGAGGCACAGCTGCTGTCCCAGCTGAGACACCCCAACATTGTCACCTACAGAGAGTCCTGGCAGGGGGACGATGGCCACCTCTACATTGTGATGGGCTTCTGTGAGGGAGGAGACCTCTACCACAAGCTCAAGGAGCAGAAGGGAAAACTCTTGTCTGAGAATCGGGTGGTGGAGTGGTTTGTGCAGATTGCCATGGCACTGCAGGTACAATGTAGTGTAATTTTGTCACCATCAGATATAAACTTAATTTGACTTTTTATGTATTTAAAAATTCCAGCTAAACTGCAGCCTTTGGATTCCTGTTTGGCTGGATTAGCATCTAATTACAATGGTTATTAGTACATTAACAATGGATCATTGCAGTCAAATCAACTATTTTAAGTAAGAAATTGCTGACATAGTATATGTCCACGCTCTGTAGCACAGCAGACAGTAGTTGCCTTTGGGGTGTTTGCAACTCTTGTCTGATATGCTTCTCTGGTTTGAAAGTTTACATTAAATTTACAAAATTGAGGTTTTTTGGGAAAAAAAAAGCTATTCTTTCAGAAGCATTTTGTGTTCAGTCTTGTTATTATTGCTGTTTTTAATGGTAAATTTAGCTACTAATGCATCATTTCTATTAAGATTATCCTACTCTTTTAAATTTGTAATTGGAGGTTATCAAAATTTAAAGGCAATTGTTACAGCAGTAAAGACCAGATATAGATGTTAACATTAAAGAATAAGAAATTGAACAGAAAATTATATCTTAATGTTTGCTGTCATGGTCAAAAATACACTAATTATGGGTACTGCTTGTTGTTTGTTATGACTAGTTTTCTTCCCTGTTTACACAAAGCTCACATTATAATTTCCTCTGAAATTATTTTGGACTAAGATTGTCAAGAAATTAAAGCAGCAGAAAGTGAGTTACAGTCTTAACTTTACATTTTTATTTCTCCTTTTCTGTTGATTTATAAGGGCCACACAGGGAGATTTGGTTAAAGCAGTGCCAAGTTTTGGGCCTCTGCCTGTATCAGTCACTTTTAATGTTATTTCACCAATACTGTCTTAGCAGGTCACTCCTGACCTTGAGAGGGATTTCTGTTTCTTTCACTTTCGTGTTTTCTTTCTTTGACTTTTATAATGAGATTTTACAGTTAAAAGTTGATTAACCTTATTTATATGATTTTTCCCCCCTAGTATTTACATGAAAAGCACATTCTGCACAGAGATCTTAAAACTCAGAATATTTTCCTGACACGAACGAATATAATCAAAGTGGGAGACCTGGGAATAGCCAGGGTGTTGGAAAACCAGTATGACATGGCCAGTACTCTCATAGGCACCCCGTACTACATGAGCCCTGAACTCTTTTCTAACAAACCCTACAACTACAAGGTACAGTATGACAATGTCACTTCTATTTTCTTACGAACTTTCTTTTATTTGTCTGAGATTATTACAGTCTTACCTGTGGATTTTGGTTTCTTATTGCTTCCAAGTCTTTTTGATCTTCCCAAATGCCAAACAAAAAAATAGGAGAGAGATTTGTAGGAACTTTTATTTCTCAAACTGTGTTTAGGAATTCAGAGCATGTGCTAAGTTATCACAGCCAAGGTGTTCAGCTGGCTGCCTGTACTTGTCACAGCTGGAGAGATAGAGAATGGGAACAGAAATATCAGCCTGTGTTAGAGAGATGCACTTTCTGAATTTGTTATATACCAGATAGGAAGTTTTACACTCAAAAGTTGTATTAGAAATAAGAGCAGCATTAAAAAATAAAACAAAGGAAGGAAAGGAAATTTTAATGAGAGGAATAAGCAGTGTTACTGTGAATTTAAAATATAACGGAACAAAGCCAACATGTTCAGCTCTTGCTGTAAACACACCATATATATGAGTGTCTGTAATTAGCAAGAGCTGAAGGGAGACTTCTTCCAATGAAAAATCAAGATTTTTCATTCACAGTTAGGACAGATATTGTACTAAAAAAGGAAACAAGCAACATTTCCCCCAAAGATGGCTAACTTCTACCCTTCCTTTTGGAAAAAATTGGGGATATTTTTAAGGAAATAGTTGACTTGCTCAAAATTAAAAATAGAAGAGTGAGACTGAAGCCAGAAGTTTGCTATGGGATTTGGGTTTAATTAGCTGAGTGTCATTAAAAGCCTGTTTGAAAGCACGTAACTAAGTCCAAAGATAAAACTTGTACAACTTATAAGAAGTTTCCAAACATTTTCTCTTCCCCTTTTTTCAGTCTGATGTCTGGGCCTTGGGCTGCTGTGTTTATGAGATGGCCACCCTGAAACATGCCTTCAATGCCAAGGACATGAACTCCTTGGCTTATCGCATTATTGAAGGGAAGGTAAAAACTCCTGGAATTTTCTTTGTGCTTGGATTTCCTATCTAGAAATTGAGATGATCTTTTCTAATCAGAAATATTGCATGGAGTTAAAAATACTTGCATGTAATATACACCATCATATGTAAGACTTGTTTCATGGTGGTGGATGATGTGATACCAGATCAAGGAAGTTATTCCCTTGTAGGTATGGCTAGAGTTTCTTGTTACCTCTTCATTTAATTAATATACTGAGTAATTTTCAAAGTTCTGAGATGATTTTCTCAATTTGCTTCTGGTTTTGCGTAAACATTGCATAAAAATTAAATTACTGTGTGATGGCATTTTCCTGTTATGTAAGATTAGCTTATTTAAGTGTCTTCTTGCTTTGGCATGCAATGAAGTGAATGTGGATTTATTTTATATAAATGTTTAAACACATTTACGGAACTTTTACTTTTCATATTAATAAAATTAGGAGCAGTTTTTAACCACACACCTGGAATTTCAATATTTTGTTTAACATTAGGCAATTGGGTAACTTTCAGCATTTGAACAATAAGTCTATTTTTTACACATATTTTTTTTTATGTATCTGACCATAATGATTACACATAAATGTTCTAGAAGTAGCCCTGGTTGATGAATATATTAAATAATAACAGACTTCCCTTTCCTTTCACAGCTGCCACCCATGCCAAAGGATTACAGCCCACAGCTGGTAGAAATAATACAAACTATGCTCAGTAAAAAACCTGAGGAGAGACCGAGTGTGAAAAGCATCCTGAGACAGCCTTACATCAAACAACAGATTGCTTTGTTTTTGGAAGCCACGAAGGCGTAAGACATTTTCATTTGGGTGATTCTGTGCAAAATATTCATGCTATTGTTGTCTTTTTTTTTACAACTTTTTCTGGGTTTTGTAGCAGGATAAAGTAAGTTTTGTTATGTGCAGCTACAAAACATATGAACATCAGTTTCTTTGAATTATTTGAGAAATTTGAGGGAATTAGAGTGGAAAATAATTTTTTCCTGCAAATGCCCTGTGTAGGGCTTAAAAATATAGAATTGGTAGAAAACACACACCTTTCCATATTGTTCTTGAGGCTATTTATCATCTGTGAGTTGAAAAACCAAGTTCCTTTTGATATACACTGATATAATTATTTTTCTTTGCCAGCTTTAGTCAGTTATTTTACTGCTTCCAGGTAGAACTGACCTCAGTGCCCTGCAGAACAAGTGTATATTGCTGGCAGAGTCTGAGCTGAGTTTTTAAGCTCATTTTCTAGAATTGTAAATGAGGTTGTTGTGCAGAGTCTATTGAAAAATCCCAGTATCTGATACTCTTTGTATGAAAGCTCTTTAGTGGAGCAGGGTTTTTTTAAATTAGTATAATCAAAAGAAATATTTTAAGACCGTGTTGATGGTGATTGAATGAGCAACTTTCATTTTCTTTACAGGAAAGCTGCTAGAAATCATAAGAAAACAGTGGATTCTAAACCTAAAGACCCTTGTTCTGTCATCTCAGCCAAGAATGAATCTCACAGCAGGAATGTTACACACCAAAACCACTCCTCTGAGCAAGCCAGAAAATACAGAGTTGTAAGATATGGGGGGGGGTTTTACCTTAAAAAAAAAAAAAAAAAAAACCAAACCAAAACCCAAATCCCTCTTGCTTTTTCTAGATAAAAAACTCAGTTTTATAACAAGTGTCTTGAGCATCCTGAGAACATTAGGTCTGAATCCCAGCAATGTGTAAAATTCATATTAGGAAATGTTTCTAGATAAGAGTGGAAGTAATTAAACACCTGTGGATCAGTGCAGCTAATTGCACGATCTGTAAGATGTTAACTAAACAACACCTGGTTTTATGTGAGTTACTCTTGGAGTATTTGGGGTCAAATAATTTTTCAAATATTTCATGACAAGTGGTAATAGTTTTTTCCAAACAAAAATGTATTTAAAAATTAATTATAGTCACAACCAAAATTCTTTATTGTTGAAATTCTTTCCAGTGGTTACAACAAACCTTTTGTAATGGTTAATCTTGTGCATATTTTCTGTTTTCTGTAAAAAGTCTTCTGTTCTGGGTTTGAGCTTTCCATGTTGAAATACTGAATATATGTGGTGGAGCACATCCTAAAAACTCTTGGTGCTTGTTCCTCCCTTAGGGAAGAGCCAAGTGAGTACAACTTTGCTTTCATGGTCCTGGTGAAAAGCAGGTGTATTCCATGTATATGAACCAGTACCTGATCATTTGCAAATCTGTATCTTTTTAAAAATGCGGATTTTGACTTTTTTGAGGCTCCTAATCTGTTATTGATCATAATTTCCTTTCAGTTTATATGCTCTGGTATGTTCTTGATTTTCCTTAGTGCTTAGAGAATCCTTTCATATGTGTGTAAAATGCAAAAGATTACTTTTTGTTTTTCTTTTAATCCTAGGATGAAGAAGATTGCATCAGCAAATGTAAAGCCAGCAAATTTTATCCCTCAGAGAAACTAGATGTTGAGTTGGAAAGAAACCCAAGCAAAAAGGATCTGAACAGCTTGGGAGACTCCATAGCTACAGTCAGTGGAGTGAACATTGATGTCCCCCTGTCTGAAAGGATGAAGCATGGAAGTGACAAGTGTGGTGGTGAGAGCATTCCAGAGAATAATAAAGCAAAGCATGTACATGTTCCAGGCCATTCTAAAATAACATCTAATAACCCACCAATTAAGGAAGATGGACAACAGCAAAGAGCAAGACAGGCTTTTAAAGCTGAAAGTGTTGAATCAAAGCCATCTTCTGTTGATTCTGTAGAAGATGAGGATGACACTTTGAAACTCCTGCAGCCTGTATCAAAAGACCAAAAGCAAACTGACCTGGTAATGCATTTACGCTTATTTGAAGTAGATTTACCCAGTGGCCAGCTCTTAAAATTTAGAGAGCTGCTGCACATGTTTTTCTGTCCAAGTAGGATGTTGCTGATGTAATTATTGAGATTCTTAAGTAGTTAGGAGCCTTGGGTTCAGATTTGCAAAGGCAATATGGTCAAGTAGTTTTGGGACTGCATCTCTCTAGATGATTGGAATTCTGTTTTTACAGGGAAAAAAATTTGCATTCCCAGCTGTGAATAGAGTGTAAGAATGGTTTGTAACTTTTGTTCTATGCTGTAAATAGGCCTGAATAATCTTGATTTGGATCAGAGGGCTAATTGGTGGTGATTGTCTTTTCACCTAAGTTTGGTCTACCATAAGATTTTTTTAATGAGAAATCATTGTTTGTTGTAGAGCTTGGATTCTACTGAAAAGCTGCTAGCACCCTTTGTTCCTGTTGTGATTCAAGTAAGTGACCTTCTTTGAAGGTTTAGTAGCTAAAGATGCTGGTACAGCAGGTATTTTATCTCTCAAATAAGAATTTATTGTGCTTGTACCTGTGCTATGTTAAGGTGGTTGCAGTCCAAATAGTAAAGGGGCCTGTTTTGATTTTTTTTTAAAGTGTGTTTGTGTAAACCTGGAAGTGACAGGTCTGCATTTTTTAAAAAATGCTTTTACTTATTAGGATGATGTCAGTCATGGAGCTTCAGGAGATGCTCAGGGAAAAATGACCTTCCACAAGCAGCCTCACAGCTGTGTCAGTGAACCCTCTCTCCCACAGCAGCAGCAGCAGAAGAGAGAGCTTGCTGAAGGCTGCTCAGAGAAGGTGCAGATACTTGAAAAATACTTCTCCTCTCTCCTTTAAGACTCCTGTGTTTTTCCTCTTTAAACGTGGGACCTATTTTCTAAAAAAGGGTGGGTGTTTATGCTGTTCTTGTTTCATGTGTGTCTGTATAACTTCAGTGGTAACAAATGCAGATCACTGAAGGTGACTTAGAAGCAGCCTGAGTAAATCTTTGAAAATCCCCAGTACCCTTCCAGGGATGAGGTGGGTGTGCCAGATGAGCTGTGCCTTTACTGGGTTGCAGTGTTTCCTAGGAAATTCCATCAGGACTTCTCACTGTTTGTGACTATAAGTCAGTACCTTTGTGGAAAAGGCTACTTACAGTGGGTAGTGGCTTAGTAGTGCTTTAGAAAAGATATGTAATGGTTGCCCTGAGCTTCTGAGTGCAAACTGTAGGAAGAAAATCTTGGCATGCAGACAGGATAGGGCTCCTGTCAGTTCCTCCACACTGAGCAGGGAGGTTTCTTTGGGGAAAGGCATAAGGCTACAGAAGAGGGTCATTGGTCATTGATAACCTGGTTTTCTCTTTGGGTTTTGCTATTTGGGGTGGGGACAGTTGTTGCAAAGGCATTGGCTGAAAAATAGTCTGGGAGGAGGGGGATAAGATGTAGGGATGGAAAGAAGGGAAACAGATGCAAGCCGAGATGGGGAGAGGGAAGGATCAAGCTGCGAAATATGAAGAGGTTACAAAAGGATTCAAAATCTCTGGCATCCAGCTTTACCATGCAAGAATGTCTTCTAGATTGCAGAGTACTTAAACTTTTAATAAAAAATATTTAAATTCTTGCTTGCTTTTCTGTCAAGTTCAGAGCAGTTTCTCCTCGGCCTCTACCTGTTCCTTCTGATGTCACCCCAAAGACAGCCCAGAGGGGTGCAGAGCACCCTGAGCCTGCAGAGAGTGCCCAACCCAGCCAAGCAGCCATTCCAAAGGTTAGTGATGAAAACTGTGTCTGCTGGTTTTTGTCTCATTCCTTCTGAGCAGTTTGTTCCGTGTGTGTGCACAGTGAGTAAAGAAGTGTTCAGTAGCTTCCTGCCTCATGGAAGCCCTGCTCAGTGTGGGATGAGCCTTGCTGTGCCTTGGAGGTCAGAAGCCCCTTTTCTAGAGTCCAGATTGGTCTCATTGAAGACAGTTCCATAATAAATAATTAAGCATGTCTCCCATATCAGTCCAAAAGGATTTTTTGCTAATAGGTGATTAGAAAACAAAAGCCATAATGGTGATTGCAAATTAAGATCAAATTAACTTCCTTTGAAGGAGCGGCCCTTGTCAGCAAGAGAACGGAGGAGGCTGAAACAGTCTCGGGAGATGCTTCCCTCTGGTAATTTTTATGTTTATATGTCAACAGTATATGTATAAGTGACTAATGACTTTTTTCTGAAGAAATTATAACTTCTTGTCTGTTCTTAACTGCCATCTTCAGAACAGTGCACTAAGGGGCTAGTTCTCTGTTAAATAAAAAGTTCTGTTAACATGTCTGTATTTTTCAGCTTTTTAGCTATGTTCAGTTGTGTTCTTTGTTGACAGCTTGTCTTTGAAATGTACATAAAATGTAGACTATTCACTTTCAAACAGAAACTTCAATGTTTTCTATTAGCAAAATACCTTCCTCCCTGCCTGTTTTCTGCTAGGTGATAGATTTTTTTTCTTGCATGTGCATGAAACAAATTCAGAATACACACAGCTTAGTTGTAAATATTGTCAAAATGTCATCCTTACAGTGGTTCCAGTGAGACAGTCATTAAATGGTGCAGCAGTTGAAGCAAAGTCACGAGTGGAAAATTGTGTTATAGTTCCTCAGTCCTCATCAGATCTCAGTATTTCTCAGGTAAACTTTGTCTAAAGTATTTCTTCCATGTGGGAACAGTAATATATGCCATATTGCTGAATTACTTTCAACTATTAGAATTCTTGTTATTTATTCCCTCTTCCCTTAGAGAAGGAGAGAAGCCCATTGCCTGTCTGATGATGAACTAAGCTCTTCCACAAGCTCTACAGACAAGTCTGATGGTGATTCCAAGGAGAAGTAAGGATTTTGTTTAATACTGTGCAAGAACAAAGGACATCTGTTGTCAGGATGCATTAAAAGCACAAGTTAAAAGGTGCCAATGTGCATCCTTTCCACTATAAATGAGGCTGAATTTATTTCTGATTTTTGTCAGTGTAAGCAGCTTTCAAAAGATGCAATTTGTTGCATTACCAGAGTCAGCAGTAGCCAGTAGGATTGTGGGGTTTTTGCTGGGCTCTGAGCCTTTTAGTACTGTTGTTGTTATTGATAAAACTGCACCACAACAAAGAATTTAACATGGAATACTTACTAGGACCTCAGTTAACTCATTGAAAGTCCTTCGGATGCAGGGTGGAAGTTGCATTATGATGGTGACTGAATTATTTCTTCTCTCCTAGGAAAAGCAGTGTGAATGAAATGAATGACTTGGTGCAGCTGATGACACGGACACTGCAAATGGACTCCAAGGAGAATTCTGAGTGCTGTGTAACCTCAACCCCAGCCCCAGAGTTTAAACTTCATAGAAAGTATCGAGATACTTTGATTTTGCATGGAAAATCACCTGATGAATCAGAGGAATTAAAAATGGAAGAGATTCCTTCAGGTCTGTTGCTCTGGGATTCTGTGGTACTACTTAAGAGTTGTCTCATATTCTTCTGCAGAATATGAAAATAGTCTGTACTGAAAGTAATTAGTACTGCACTATTTTTTTAATTGCATTTTATTTTTAATAGATATGTCATTGGTCCCTTACAAGATTAGAAGAATGGTTGAAATCCTGAGATCTGATGTGGTACAAGGATTGGGAGTGAAACTTCTTGAGAAGGTGTACAGAATCATGGAAGAAGATGATGAAGCAAAAAGAGAGGTGAATGTCTTCCATAATAAAATAGTCTAATTTTTTATAAACCTAGATAAATGAGCAGGCTCTTTATGCTATTGAGCTAGGGTAAACCATGACTCCAGAAGGTCTTTTTATAATCATGGGCAGGCAAGGACCTAAGTATGTTGTAATTTTCATGCTTAAGTTTGATTCTAGATGTAGACTATGTTCAAATGCAACTTCTTTTGTTTACCTTCACATTACTTGCCTTATGCCCCTTATGTCTAAAATAAGAAATAATTTAACATCAATCCTCAGTAGAGGTGAAAGGAATACCTCCAGGTCCTTTGATTCAAAACTTGGTTACACTTACCCAGGCAGTATTTGATTTGTAAGCTGTGAAGATCTTGTATTTTAAATTTTTGGGTGGGATTTGAAAGTCTCTTGCTTTTAGACAACAGCAGTGTTCAGTTTTCTTCTCTCTCATCCACATTCCCAAGCTTCACATGCTTCTTTTAGCTGAGTGCTTTGATATTTTTCTATTAATATTTTGGTAGCATCTGCTTTTTTTCAGTGCCAGTAAATGTTGTGGGTTTTGTTCTGTGTGTGTTCTGAGCAGCTGCAGTTGCGGGAGCACATGGGAGACAAGTACGTGAGTTACAGTGCAAAGGCTCGGCACCTGAAATTCCTTGAAGAAAATGTGAAGCTCTGATTGGAATCTTTTCCTTGGAGAAAAGAACTGTTTTCTAGCTCCTTTGATAGACTGGACCAGCTTACAAAGCATGTTCATCCACTGATCTCCTTTGCTGGAATAAGGAGGTGAACTTGCAGGAAATGTTAAGAGTTCATAGTAATATTTTTCATGTTAAAATGTGAACCAGGCTATTACTTTCTCAGAAGAGGAGCTTTTGAATTTCTCTTTATTTTAGTTTAGTTTTTATTCTGTTAAAAAGTGGCTTTCCATAGGAGTCGATACCAAGTTTTCTATACTAAGGAGTGTCAAAAAAGATTATGTTCTGGTTTGAATTTGTCATAGCAAAAGGTTTTTGGTATGGTCTCATACTAAATACAGTAACAAAATCTCTGCCAAGTCTCTGATGTGATAAATATAATCAATTACATCAGATAGTTGTGAAAATTTAGCATGAAGAGACAATTACTAATTTTTGTGGAACTCAAGCTCCTCAGGTTGTGTAAATTGCCAAGTCCAAGTGCTGAAGGGGGAAGCTCTACTGCTTGTAAGCAGAGACTTTGCTCTTGTGTTTTGTTGCTGAGACAGTCACCAAGGTGGGGGAAAGCATTTGGTATCTGGATAAAGTAAGTCTGAAAATGTTTGAAAGGAATGCAGCCATGGTTACCATGGTTCCAGTTGGAGAAATCCCTTTGCCTTACAAATACTAATTCCTTTTAGGAATGAAAGTGCCCAGGACCAGAATCTCTTAGGGAAAAGATAAAACACTTATTTCTCTTTATTTGAATCCAGAGTGTCTCGCTACAGCCCCCAGGCATTATTGCATACCATACCTACAGGAAAAGCACATGTTTTTTAAATAATAAAGAACTCAAATGGAATTGAATTTGTAAAATAAAATTATAAACCTGTCTCTTCCTGCCTGTAGCTGAAATACTGTAACCTCCAGCCGCTGTGAGGGAGCTTACTGAAATGACAGTAGTAAAATAAAACACAGTACCTATGGATCCTGCTGCCTCTCACACACTACATCCTCAAGTTACAATGTTTCAAAAGCTATTCTTACTTGTTCTTCCCAAGGAAATTTATTTTAAACAAAAACTGGCCCTCTGCACTCTCCTATCCAAGAAGAGTTATTTTCAGAACTCTGGGGTATGTACCATTTCACTGTATTTGTTACAACCTGGCACTTCTGACAACTTGCTTTACACACAGTTGGAAACATTCCAGTAGAAGTTCAGCTGTTTATTAATCTTTTAGGCTATGGCAACAGCTTAACCAAAGTTCATTTGATTCACTGTGTTCTTTTTTAGTGAAATATTCAAGTTGTGACCTCCAGTAGCCTTCTGAAGTTAATCCCCCCATCCCTGTGTTCCCAGTGACTCCCCTGAACCTCCAGACCCAATTTTCAGCCTTCATGCTCCCTGCAGAGCTGGGTTATACTCATGGATGGATACAAAGTACTAAGAAAAAACCCAAACACTAAGCCAAGAAGTATTTCTCAATGGAAATTAATTTAACAAAACTTAACAAAGTAACAGCCTGGAAACCATAATTTTTAGCTTTTAGAATGTCTCTTTGGCTTCCTGTCTGCTGCCTTCTTCTCTTCCGTGCCCGACTCCTGGACAGGCAGCCACTTGAGGGGATTGCGGCGGTACATGGGCCACGGAGGGAGCGTCAGCTGAGGGCAAAGGAGGCAGTCAGAACAGGGACATGGAGTGCTAAGGGGCTGTTCTGTACAGCTCCTCAGGAAAATCTTCAGCCCTAACTCATTATCTATTAGTCCTTAAAAACTCTTACAATTTCATATACATTTACGGTTTACATTACAAAGTCACGCTTAAGTATGTGACTAAAGCACCCCAGGGTGTTGCAAGAAGGAGGACAGCACCCACCCTGAAGAAAAAAGGACTCCTGAGGTGACACCAGCATTCCCAGCACCTCCCACACTGCACTGAGACCTTCCCCTAACGTGGCATCACAGGTAAGTAACTCAGGAATGTCTAAATAAGTAAGGAGCAGATGGATGATGATGCCAGAGAATTACAGGAGCTTTTCAAAAAGTGGAATGTGTGTGTGTCATGAGTAGTGATTGGTCAAATTGTGCTGTATCTGAACTCTTGAGAGGTGTAAGAGCCACATGTAAAACGGGACTGGGAGTGCCTGAATAGGAGTGGGACACCTCTCATGTATAGATAAGGAATTGCTCCTAAAATTCCATATTCTGCCTCATTGTCTCCTCAGGCAGCAGGGGACAGCGGCAAAATTGTCATGAGAAGCTGCTACTGCACAGAAAGCCTCCCTGTCCTTTCTGCTACTAATGCTGTCAACTGGACTTACTCTAACTTTTAACTGAAATTAAAAATGAACTCAAAAGTGATATTAAATTGCAAAAATTCTGCTAGCATTTAAAAAAAAAAAAAACCACTTAATGGGCTGCAAAGCATTTTATGCAGATCAAAGGAAGCACAAATATGTATTAATAAATCTGAACTGTGTAGCAAGCATTAGTCTGTGCTGACAGCCCCTCAATTTAGCAATTATTCCAGATTAAACAATGCATGTATTTTTTTGGTTTGGGGAAAAAACATTCTTACCAAACATGATAAAGCAAATCCAGCCATAACTATGTAGACAGTCCATCCAAACTGTTCAGTGATGTATCCATAGATGAAACCAATTACCTGGAAAAACAAACATTTAAAAAATTCAAACTTTAAATGAAGGAAAACTTCTCCCATTACATTATTAAGATGCAGGGGGTGGATTTAGGTAGGAAAATACAGGTTTTTCAAAAGCATGTTTATCTTTCAAACCTTTTCAAAAGTGCAGGCCAACAATGAAAGTAAAAGATGGGAAGTAGAAAAGTTTTAATCCATGAGAGCCCCTCTGACTTTGTTTAAAACTTTTAGTGACTCCAAACAATAAGAAAAATATTTATAAGATCAGAAAAAAAAAATAGTCCTTTATGTTCTCACCCACAGATCTACTATACTTACTGCAGAGACAAGAATGATTCCTTGAAAAATCTGTTCTGCTAATTTTTGGCCCTTGTAGTCCTGTGGAAAGAGACACCTTTTAATCAGGTATTCAAAACACAGACCTGCCCACTTAACTCTTTCAGGTTAGATCCTACAGTCTACCTGACCATGGGTTCTCAGCGTTTTTGTTCAACTTTCAAACCAGATTGGAATTATTTTTCTTACAGTGGCTGAAAACACCTCCTCTGCAGGCTTGACCACATCACCTAGAAACAGAAGCAAGCACTGTCTGATCAGGGTAAGTAATGCAAGTTCAAAATATCATTGTAGTCACATTAACATCACTAAGTAAAGCTGTATCACCACAGAAGAGGCTGTGCCTAAGAGGGCACGGTGTGTGTGGCACCTGTATTCTGGAGAAGGCTGACAAATAAATATCTCTGGGTGGGTGCCAACAGGATGGTGCCACACTCTCTTCAGTGGTGCCCAGTGCCAGGATGAGGAGCAATGGCCATAAACTAAAACACACCAAGTTCTACCTCAACAGAAGGAAGAATTTTATGTTGAGGATGGCAGAGCACTGGGACAGGCTACCTAGAGAAGTCGTGGAGACATTTCAAATCCACCTGGATTCATTCCTGGCCAGGTAGGTGATCCTGTCTTGGAGGGTTGGACTGGATGATCTCCAGTGGTTCCTTCCAAGCCCAACTAATCTATGTTGGCATGACGTTAGAAAAGGCGGCTCTCTGGGAGCACACGCTCCATTCTGTCCTTCCACAGCAGAGGCAGGGAAGCACAGAGGGGCTTCCCTTACACAGACAGCTTTCTTTTACAGCATGGCAGTCCCAACTCGCAGGTCAAAACCCGAACTATCATGGTTTCATCCTGCATCCCCCTAGCCGTGCCTCGTACACGGGTGCCAAGATCGCGCAGGGGCGGCTGAGCCCGCGCCGGCCGTGTGACCGTGTGTGCAGGGCACACTGAAACCCGCGCCGGCCGTGTCGCCCGCAGTGCCCCGGTGCCGAGGCCCGGGCGGGCCCTACCATCTGCGTGGGGATGGAGCGGAACACGCTCAGCATGGCGGCGGCGCTTCTCCGGCTTCTTCCCGTTCCTCTTCGCAGCCGACTCCGCGCTCCCGGCTGGGGCCCTGCTATTTGCGTGGCGCGGCGCGGCCTCTCCGCTGCTACCGACGCTCGTAGCGGCGGAGCGGAAGAAGCCTGCTGAGCTGGCCGGAAACACGCCCCGTCCGCCCCGCCCAGAGCTCCGTCTGCCGGGGGTGCCGCCTCCAGCCCCGGCCATCGCCTCAGTGCCGCCGCCGCCGCTCCGGGGCTGCTCCGCTCCCGCTCCCCCCAGCCCGCCGGGACGCATCTCCTCGGCAACGGCGGCTTCGCCCCTCAGGACCCCGGCGGAGGCGCTCTCCCCGGCAGGTGCGAGGCCCCGCGGAGCCGCCTGTCGGAAAGCCGCCCTGACTCGGCAGCTCGCGGGCCGCCCTCTCGCTCCAGCCTCGGGCTCGTCCCACGGAGCCGCCGGGCGCCGCCGCGGCCTCGGTATCGCGGAGGGGTGGGCGCGGCGGGGGTTCGGCTCCTGGCGGCGGTCAGGCACCTGGGCGGGCACCCGCGGGCCGCGTTCTGCCGCGGTGGCGGCGCGGGCGGACGGTCCGTGAGGGGCCGGGTCGCCGGTGCGGGAGAGCCGGACTCGGGCCCGCCGGCCCCAGAGCGGAGCTGTGCCCGCAGAGCGGCCCGGGGAGCGCGGTGTGCGCTGCAGGCAGCCGGCGGAGCGGCGCGGTGTGGGTTTTATTGTGGTCCGTGACCATCCCTGTGCAGGCGACGTTCTGTCACTGTCCCCAGCCCGGCTGCCGCGGAAGCTGAGGCGCCGGCCGTGTCCGTGCCCGCCTCAGCCCTGGCGCTGGGAGTCGCACAGCGGGACGTGGCGTTGTGCTCCCAGGCAAAGCTCCGTGTCCCGCCCCTGCCAGCAGTGCGGTGATGCGCGGAGAGCTCAGGGCAGGGATTTGTTGGGCTCCGCTGATGTGTCTGCAGCAGCGGGAAGAAAGTGGTTCTGATGCATGTAACAGTCACAGCGCAGGCTGAGGTGTTATAATTTGGGGATTTCGCAAGTCTCTCACCGTTTCTGCAATTATGCGTGTTGTTAAGGAGCTTTCTGTGTGTCATTTGATAGCTCCTTCACACGCCAGGATACACAGCTCTTGTTCTGATTTCACCTCGACCCTTAAATAATGAACAAGCATGTTTGAATTTCTTACCGAAATTGCACTGGTGTTGTGTTTCTACCCCCTTCTATGACATGATGGTACTGCCTTCTTTCCCGCTTTTATTTTTCCAGTTCAGATAGTTAAATAAATAGTTGCCACAGTAAAGAAAACATGCATAATTTTCCAGATCTTTCAGATTACTTTTGATTGGCAGAAGGAGTTTGGCCCTTTTTTTTCTGTCAGTGAAGTTGCAAGATCTGCATGTTTCCTTTTTATCTCTGAGATCTTCCTTAGATTTGTGATTGTAGTGAGGGGGTCCCTAACATGAGAAGGACATGAACCTGTTAGAGTGCCTTCCAGTGCCTACAGGGGCTGGCCAGGGACTTTGGACAAGGGCATGGATGACAGGACAAGGGGGAATGGCTTCCAGCTGACAGAGGGCAGGTTTAAATGAGGTATTGAGGAGAAATTCTTCCCTGTGAGGGTGGTGTGGCCCTGGCACAGGCTGTCCACAGAAGCTGGGATGATGTCTGTGCCCATGGCAAGGGCTGGAACAAGGTGATCTTGAAGGTTCCTTCCAACCCACCCCAACCCATCCTGTGATTCTGTGGTTGTAGTTAGGAACTTCCTGAGACCATACTCACTTTTAAAAATGTGACATAGAGTTTTATGTATGTCATAAAACTGACAGAGGGAAACAGTCACTGCCTTGGACACTGAAACTGTTGTGACACTCCTGATGATGGTGTGCTGTGCCTCATGGAAGAATGCACTGACAGTGACTGCTGTGTTTTTGTCTTGTAGATTTGCAGGAACCTTACGCTAATAAAATAAGAATAGAAAAATGACGTTAAGGAAAGGTATGTGTATATGTGCTTGTCTGATTTTTTTATATCTTTTGTATCTGAGTTTCTCAGTTGTTTTCTGGTTATATTGATAAAGATTTTTCTTCTTAATTTTCAGTGAACATTTCTATCCTTATAGTGGCTGTTGTCATATTTTTGCTAGTTATTCACCATAACTTCCTAAGCCTCAGTGACTTCTTGAGACGGGAATTGTCAGGTTTGTTGGGTTTTATTTTAATTTTAAATAGATATAATATAATAATATATTTAAGATTTGGTGGGGAAACACCTGCTCTGGCCAGGCAGAACCTACCATGTGGTTTGAGTGAATGGGAGGGGAAAGTTAATGAGGTTATAGGTGTGGCAGAGGGGACCAAAGGCAAGTGCAGACTACTGTAGCTCAGCCTTTTAAGACCTTGTGCTGTGTGTGAATATGTGTGGTTAAATGTGTGCAGTTTTCTGTAAATGTGTTATTCTATTCATTAGCATCTCAGATTCTCAAAAGCTGATGCTCTGCATGTTTGATACTGGCTCACTGTAATCCACACCTCAGCTCAGACATCCAAGTGTACAGCAGAAATAATTGAAGTGTTGGGAATTTTAGTGTGATAATAATAATATATAATAATAAAAACAAGTATGTAATTTTTACTCTACAGATCCAAGTCCCTTAGGACTTCAGCCTATAGATTTCATTCCTGCAGCTCCCCAGAGGCTGGCAGATGAGAGGAATGACCAGGAGATTCCTGTGGTCATTGCAGCCTCAGATGAGAGGCTCGGAGGTGCAATTGCAGCCATGAACAGCATTTACCAGAACACCAGAGCCAACGTGGTTTTCCACATTGTTACTTTGAATGATACTGTGGATCACTTGAGGTAATGACCTTTTCATTGGATTCCCACAGCACGGTGAACTCTGTATTTCTGAGAGGAGAGCAAGCTGCCTTTCCCTGGAGCTGCACTCCCCTGACTCCTAGTCCCAGCAGCTTTTTGACAGAGCTGCTGTGGGAGTCCCACCATTCCTCCTGGTCAGGTTTCAGGGATGGAAAAGAAATATCTTTTCCAATGGGCTTATATCCAACCAGTGAGGAGTTTGTTGGTGGAAGGGTTGTAAAAGGTACTTTTACACTTCATCTGAGCAATTCAAATGCTGGCAATCATGTTTCTCCATTTTTGTAGATTGTTCTTTGATCCTGTTTTTCTAATCCCCTTCTGTCCACACTGATGGTTTTGGGAAGGACCTGTGATAACAGGAGTGTGTATTTCTGATAAAGCAAGAAGTGACCTCGTACCTTTCACATGGCCCAGGTGTGCAGTTGCTGACCCTGGACTTGCCCCTGTGGCCACACAGGGCAGCACTGATGTCAGCATCAATTACATCCCAGATGTGTTTGTTGGTCAGGGAAGTGAGTGGCCACATCCAGATCTGTGTCGCTGTTAGCTGGGTCTCCTGCTTTTCCCTTGATTTTGTCTCATCTAACAAGATCTGTGCCTTTCTCCTGCTGGCAGGATGTGGCTGAGGAGTCCTCCTCTGAAAAACATCAGATACCGAATTCTGGATTTCGACCCTCGTGTCTTAGAAGGCAAAGTACAAGTGGATCCCCAAAAGGCAGACGCCTTCAAACCAGTGAGGATGATGCTGATTACTTTTTGCAATTAGTAGTTAATAACATTATATTTTGATGTTGGCTTTTGAACCCAGCTGGAGATCAAAACCAAGTCTGTTAGCATAGAAGCAATCTTTCATAATAAAATCCCTAAATTTCAGTAAAACTAAGTATCTAGATAGTGAGAGATGGATTTGAATATCTACATATGCATGCCTAGGATCATTTTTTGCTGCTAGCCACAGTGAAACACCCCAGCTGGCATGTTAAGCATGCCAACACCTCAGAGATACTGCAGATCTATGTGGAAAAATAATAAATTCTTATATAGACCAGTTTCAAAGTTAGTTTATCAATGCATACATTCATGGTAAACCAGGAATTGATGGAACCTATTTATTTTAAATTGTAGGATATTGCTGCCTATTTCACTTCCTCTATAGTAGTTGTCTTGGACATTAATGCCATAGATAAGTGCCAGAAAAATCAGTCAATTTCACATTTATTTGGACATATTTTAAATTTAATTCTCCACTTCTCTTACTTTGCTGTTCTTACAGTTAACATTTGCAAGATTCTACTTGCCCAGCTTTGTCCCTCATGCAGAGAAGGTCATCTATGTGGATGATGATGTAATAGTGCAAGGTATGGGACCTTTGTTAGCTGCTACTGGCCTTATGCTGAGGTCAGTATCTTATCTCTCACAGAACTCAAACATTTCTGTACAAACTTTGTAAATATGAGTGGATTTGGTTAAACTGAATAGCTTTATGTGCTGTAACAATGGACTGAACAAAGCCTAACTTGGCACTTAGTCAGGATTTCTTTTGATTCTCTTGTGCTTGCTTTCATTTTCCAGATGATATTGTTGAACTTTACAACAACCCACTGAAACCTGGACATGCAGCTGCATTTTCAGATGACTGTGACTCAACCAGTAGTAAAGTTGCTGTCCGTGGAGCAGGCAATCAGGTTAGTTTTAGTCTTGTTCAGTGATAACAATACTGTAGATCTCAGGCATTTGGGAATGCTCCAAATGCTGAAACCTAAACGTGTGACTGTCCCTGCCCAAACCAGTTTTACAAATGGGACCTGCAGTTTCTGTTCAGGCACAGTAAATTACCTGGAATTTTTGCTGTGCTTTACAATGAGAGCAATTCTTGTTGTGGAACAGCAGGAGGTCTGAGGACATTGGAGGGACAATTTTTCATTTCTGAATGTATAAAAGGTACTTTATCTGAGACTGGTACCATATTAATAATATGGTATTATTAAGATGATGCAGCATTCCTTAAAATATGTAGTCTATATAATCATATTTTTAAAACATTACACCTCTTAAGGTTGCCTTTCTCTCATTTTAAAGGAAGGGATATTTACTATAACAACTTCAACTTACACCTGTCTGCTGTGAGTTGTGCAGCATTTTTCTTTAGGAACTTCCCCATATATTTTAGGCTAATTTCTACTCTCTTTTTCCCACCACCCAGTATAATTACATTGGGTTTTTAGATTACAAAAAAGAAACAATCCGAAAGCTTGCCATGAAAGCCAACACCTGCTCTTTCAATCCCGGAGTTTTTGTTGCTAATCTGACTGAATGGAAATTACAGAACATCACAAAACAACTGGAGAAATGGATGGCACTTAATGTGGTGTAAGTACCCCCGGCTAGGGGTGCCAGCAGCTCAGGGCTTGGGTTCTGCTGGTGGCATTTCCCTCTTGAACCCAGGGCTGTGTGTGTATCTCTGCTGCAAGTGAAAAATAACTGATCACCATCCTTTCAACTTCCAGAGAGGAGCTCTACAGTAAAACTCTGGCTGGCAGCATCACAACACCTCCACTGCTAATTGTGTTTTACAAGCAGCATTCCAGTATTGATCCCATGTGGAATGTCCGACATCTTGGTACGTATGAAGCATTTGTGGTGCTGCTCCCCTAGGGTGTTTTTCCAGGTCTGTAGCTGGACATCTTGCTGATGATGTAGCAAAGTGAGCTTTTATTCTCCTATTCTGTCCTTTGTTCTTTAGGAAAAACAGCTTTGCAGTTCCATCTTGGGGCTTGTGGGCCTGAGTCTTTCTCAAGCTGCTGACTTACTCAAAATCCTTCTCATTTTTCACAAATATATTGTATCTGATTTGATCCAAGGTGTTTCTTCCAAAACTTTTGAGAAGGGCAGACATTCATGTCTGTTCTACTGGTGAGACCCCAGTGCTGGGAGAGCTTTTTCAGGTTATGTTTCTGATGAACAATACATAGGCTGCTGAATTCATCTGGGTGTTAAGTGGGTCTTAAAGAACTTAGAAGTTAAGGCAGTGTATGAAAATAGACACAGAGAGATCAAAGTGACGTTTAGTTGCACTTGATTGTTTTTCACTTTGCCCTTTTTTCTGCTTCTCCTATTACCTCCTTTCTCTATAAATGATAAGATTTCCTTTGTTAAATCCTTTGTTTTGAAGTTAACGCTTTGCACGTTGGTGTTTCGGCTGCTTTTATTTCAAACACTAATGCTTCTTTTTCAATTGAAGGGTCTAGTGCTGGCAAAAGGTACTCTCCTCAGTTTGTGGAAGCTGCCAAGCTGCTCCACTGGAATGGACATTTCAAACCCTGGGGAAGAACAGCTTCCTATGCTGAAGTCTGGGAGAAGTGGTATGTCCCTGACCCTGCAGGCAAGTTCAACCTGATCCGCAGACACTCGGAGGCCTATGAAGCAAAGTAGAGTCCATTTGAATAAATGATGACATTTTCTCAGGAAACTTCTGGAGCCAAGCAGAATATTTTTCTTTAAGCCAGCTTGTATTACAGAGCCGACCCTGCCTTCTGGAGCACAAGGTGATGCACTTACTCAGGTGCAGTTCTGAAATGCACAGGTCCAAAGGAGGCTCTTGTCATCTGTGTGACACAAGATGCTTCTCCAGCAGCACTACAGGAAACAAGGGAAGATCTCCACAAACGAGCACTTTTTTGTCATTTCAGTTGTGTTCTCCTGCTCCTTACTAGAGGTCTTCTAGCAGGGGATCATTTTTGTCAGTTACAGAAACAAAGTTTCTAAGAACAAGATACAAATTCAGCTGGTGCTTGCACCAGCAAATCTTGCACAGCAGTGTACTGTAATTAAGAGCTGCCTGGGTTTTGTTTTGTTATCCTGTGAAATAATTCCCTCAACAACCCTTTCTTGCATGAAATCTCCCAAACATTTCTGTTTAAGTCTTTCTTACAGAATTCTGCAAAATTGAATCGTTTTTGAAAGATTAATCCTTCAAATATTACTTCACTATGCAAAATGGTTTTACCTGGAAATGAACACTAAACCATTTTTTTGTAAAGTGGTGGATGAAACTTTGTTCAAGAATAAAGCTAATTGTAACATGCTGACTCCAGCCTCAGGTAAATGGCAATCTAATTCCAGTCTTGATATAGGAAGTGTTTCCTTTGTACACAGTAGCAAGTGATTAAAGCCATAGTGAATTGATCTGGTCTTTGTGAAAGCAATCTAATTCTAAAATAGTACAAACTACTTATTTTGGGGACCAGGCTGTATTAATTACAGATAAATTTTGTTATTGTTGAGTTCCTCATAGTTCTCTTGAGTGAGCTACACTGCTGTAGCTTTTCCTGCTGTGCCTTTCCCCATCTGGGAACTCATCAGATGAGAAGCCTGTGCCCTCTGCAGTCAGTTGCCCATCACCTGTGCTACTGGTTTGTTTTTTATAGTTGTATTATTGAGTGATAGTTATTATTAGCTGATATATCCCAGCAGCCACTGTGCCAACTACTCCATGTAACAGAGGTTTGCACTCAGGCTTGTGAAGAGCCCTCGGTGGAGGATGTTCAGACAAAAGGCATGTGCTCATGCAAGGACAGCTAAGTATGCCTGGTCTGAAACACAGGGCAGCAGAGGTAAAGGACTCCTTCTTGACTGTGAATATGGTTTTAGTTCTGCTTTAAAAGGATTTCAAACTGCTGCTCTGAGTGCAGTCACTGCCTGTAGTTCTGTATATGTCATGGATAGCCCATTCTGGTTTGTTACCTATTGTTTCTTTTCCTGGGTTTTGATGAACCCTTAGAACAAGGACCATTCTTGTCCTTGAAATAGGAGTAATTAAGTAAATTCACTTGCCAACGTTGAAAGATTTTACTTTGATTAGCTGACAGTGCAATTCAGCTGAGCAAGCTGGGTTTTAGCAGGCTTAAATGAACTTCCTGTTTGTGTATGCACTTGACATCTTTTTAAGCTGCCCATGAGAATCTATTGCTCAGCACACACTGAAGGAAAACACTTATTTATCAAAGAACACAGAAATCATACTTTTCAGTTAATAGGAAGAAAACAGATGCACAGTAAATATTTAGTGTCAGGCATTTATTATAAACACTTAATTCTTTGAGCAGCTGCAGGGCCTCTTGGCAATTCTCTTGCTATCCCACTTCTGCTACAGGCTGAGCACAGCGGCACATCCTGACTGCACAGGGCAGTGTTCTGCTTAAGATTGGCCAGTTATTGTCAGGTGTAACAGGTGCCATCAGGAAACAACACTCTTGTTCAAGAGCACTGTTCAAGATCAACCAACTCATTTCCCAGTGGAGATGGATTACTAATAAAATCTCATTTACCATTCCCAGTGAAGGTTCAGAACATAAAACAGTGTTTGGGTAAAATATCTTATATCTAGCTGAAATAAGGAGCATTTTCTAGCCAACCTTTACATGTGAAAATTCTGCAAGTTTTGCAAAAATGTACTGAAGATTCACTGTCTAAAGTCATACTCTAAGGATAAAATCTTTATAAGCCTCTAGGAAAACAGATATATTGTTTGAACGTGACTAGAATGAAACATTTATCATTTATCTTTTAAAGACAAAGGGTTTATCCTCTTGAAAGGCATTTTATAAGGCAAAATGAACAGACTAAGTGAGTCTATTAGGAATTTTTAAAATAGGCTTTAATATAGGAAATAAACTTTATGAGAAAGCTGAATAACAATCAGTTTCCTAGACCTGTATAAAATCTGGAGCTATCCAGGGAGATGCACTATTATGTACATTATTTGACACAGCAACAGCTGAGTCTTTGCAGCAGCTCTGGTTCTGCAGCACTCCTCCAGCTTTTGCCGCAACCCCAGTGTTCCTGACTGTTCTGAAAGCCAGAAGCAGCTCTCCAGACAATGCCTTCCCACCTGGTTTGTTACACATAGTCTGTATTAAAATCATAGGCATCATCTTCATCTGCTGGTTTATCTAAGCTGAAGGACAGTGATCTGGAACGTTCATTTCCTGAGAACAGAAAATCATGTGTTAGTAAAACCAGTGCAAATCCTGGAGGTACTAGAGCCCATCCCTAAGCCAGGGTTCTGAATACACACCTGCCCTCTGCTCCTTGGAATTCATAGGATTCGTTTCGCCTTTTCCAGGCTTTGCTTTTCTGGTGACCTGAACTTGGCTTTCCTACAAGTCAGAGGTGAGACATTACTTTAACCTCATTAATGAAATCTCCTATGCAAATAAAACCTAACACAGCGTGGAGAAAGTGTGAATGGCCCCTTGTAGAGCTGAGCCTCACTGCTGAGGCCAAGTGGCTTGGAACAATGATGTTTCCTTAATTCAGGAAAAAAGGCCTATCCTAGTGAAAACCTCATTTACCTCTTTGACATCATCATCATCATCATCTTCTTCTTCTTCTTCCATATCATCTTCATCATCATCGCTTTCTGTGAATTCCTCTTCTTCTTCCTCTTCTTCATCTTCCTCCTCCTTGCTTGCTTCCATGTTTCCCCACTTTGATCCTTCCTCTATCACTTTATTTTCCTCTATTGTCCCATTTGTCATTCCAGCTGACTGAAAAGCAATGCTGCTTGCTGGACTGGGGTGCTTTAAAGCTGCAGAAAGTACAGGAAGTCTCTGTTCAGTCCCTGTCATTCAGCACAGATGTAATGCCCCAGCCCCAAGTGGGGACACTGAACTTCTGCCCCCTCCCTGCCACAGACACGGCTCCCACACAGGGTTCTGCCATCAAGGCAAGGAAATTCTCTGAGAAAAGCTTTCCCTGAGGCATCTACAGAAAACTGCTAGGAGCTGGAAAACCTGGATTTGATTATAGGTAAGTTTAGCTAAGTGGGTTTAGTTTAGATAGCAGGAAAAAATTCTTTACTGTGAGGATGGTGAGGCCCTGGCACAGGTTTCCCAGAGAAGCTGTGGCTGCCCCATCCCTGGAAGCGTTCAAGGCCAAGCTGCAAGGGGCTCTGACCAATATGGTGTGAGTGGAAGGTGGCCCTGCCCACAGCTGAGGGTTTGGCACAAGATGGACTTTAGGGCCTCTTCCAACCCAGGCCAATCTGTGACTCTGGTTAATGGTAGTCTATTACAGAACAGTCCTACCTTGAACAGTGTTGCTGTTTTCTTGTTCTAGGTTATTTAAATTAAAGCCCTCCTGCATTTCAGCTATTTTTTGTTCTGTAAGATAGGGTGGTGGTTTCTGAGATCCTGGAGGTTGTGAGTAGTACTTTATTCTGGCTCTGAGAAAATAAAAAGCAGCATTAAAAAGCAACTAAAGATAACACAGTTAAATCACTGTATTTAAAAATGAAACCCAGAGCACAAAGCTCTCAAACTAGTAAGTGTTTAACAGCAGTTCAAGAGATATTAAAATTTGACTCTGAAGTTGTCAACAGTATTAAGTGGATAGCCCATTCCTGAGAGGAAAATGCAATGGCACTTTGTCACCACAGATCACCTGCCTGTAAAAGCAGCTGTGTCACTTGAGCAAGGGAGATAGTCAGTCAGTTACTGAATCTGAGTTACATTTATTCCTACCCTCAGAATATAGGAACCACGCAAAAGAAAGTTTGCCACATCCTTTCCCATCCAGAAGAGGACAACATGGACTTGGTATTTGAGAGGAAAACAGATTTCTATTACAGAAATTGTCTATGGAATAATGTGCAACAGGCTTTGACTCTTCATGTATCCTTCACAACTTCAGAAAATTATCTGTGGGTACTTCTCTAAATCTGATGACCAATCCAGCTCTTTACCCAAGTGAAATGTGAGAAAGGAAGGGAAAAAAGCAGCCTCTCCTTTTTAAGTAGTTTGCTGCACTCAGTGCTTCTACTGTGCTGGATTAACAGTGAGGAAAAGGTGAGCAGCACAGAGCAAAGTTCACAGCATACATACCCTGTCCAGTCACAAAGCACTAATTTAGCCATATTTTCTATGTCAGGGACACCTCCCTTTTTCAGCATGCCCCTCTTCTGAGCCAGTAACGATAAAAAATCTTCAGGGTCCCTGAAATCCGGGATATTATAGTGCATCATTACCTAGGGCAAAAGAAAATGGCACATTTAGAAAGACATGCCTATCCTTCTCATAGTTTTAGGAGTAAAAGAACAAATAAAGTTGGATAAGAGTGAGGACAGAGTAAGAGAAAAGCTGTTTTTCTCCCGCATGTGGGAGTGAACATTAGAAAGCAAAATGACTCCTTCATCAATAAACTCATCTGCCATTCAAGCAAACTCGTAGGTGTACAGAGACAGTGTAGGTGCACAGTTTGTGGTAACTGGGAGTGGGGCTGGCCCAGCCTCATCCCCAGTGGGCACAGCTGTGAGCAGCACTGACAGCAATGAGCCATGGAGTGCCCAGGGGCACTGAGCAACCACCAAAGGGAGCAGAGGGCACACAGGTGCAATGCATCAACAGGAGGGGATAAAAGGTTGGGCTGAAGAACAAGAAGGGCAGATGCTTGCAGCCTTCTGATTTGGTAAGGTGTTACTCTGTATGGGCTGAAGCTTTTTGAAGTTGTGTGGGGATAGTCTGTGTATTGTGGCTGTCTCAACTGTGACGTGCTGCAACAGGACAGCACACTGGTCTGTGAAAACACTTCTTTCTCAAGTAACTGAAAGGCAATTAGGCTTAGGTTAATTTGCTTGAAGCTAGAGTGAAATCAGAGTTGGATCTGAGGTCTTCACTGTAATCTAGGCAGTATACAGGCAGTATCATCATTTTTCACTCTCCGATTGTGTGGTTATGAGGTCTTAAAAGCAATGCTCTTTACTCTGGCTGTTAGGATCACAGCATGCTGTTCTGCCTTCTGTTTGAAAGGATGAAGGATCACACTTGGCATTGCCACTTTGCATGCTTAGGGAAAGCAGTTCAAAAATTATCAGAATTAACTACAGCAAAATGAACTTTCATTACTGGGCCTAAGAAACCTACAGAGATGTCTGATGCAGTGAGAGATGTAGAAAAAGATGGAGCTCACCTGCTGCTTACTGCAGTGATTTATTATGGCATTTACTCCTTCAAGCACATCTGCTGAGTCTGATCCTTCAGGGTCTATGATACTTCTCAAGGCCAGAGCAAGGGCACTGTTAGAAGGATCTGCAATTATACTTGGACTGTCCAGCATCTTTGTCTGCTTATCAAGGTGCACAGTTTGCACAGACCTGTTCAAAGGAAAATGCACTGTGAGCAGATAATCAGTGAAGGACTGCTAATGGTGAGGGATGCAAAACACAAAGCTCAGTGTTGGATTGAATGCACTTCATACAGTCAGTTTCAATGTTTTGTCATCATGTGCTTTGTGTAAGACAGAAATTTAAACAAACAAAACATCAAGTTTATACACTGTATCCTCTGGAGAGATTTTCCATCCCATATCAATACTTTTCATTTTGCAAATTTTAATGTGCATTTAAAACTGCACACTGGTGTGCTTTGCCCCTAATGGACTGAAACACAACAAACAAGGAAAAGAACAGCTTTGATCAGACTGAGCTTACTTGGTAACACCTCTTGCCAGGCCAACATTACAAGCACGCTTTCCTTTGAGACTGTTGATTATGCTGCTCTTTCCCACATTAGGGAAACCTGAGGAAAAATCACATAAATCTTTGTAAGTTAATTAAGAAAACAGCCTTTAACACCCATCAGAACAGCTTCTTCCAGGTATCTTTGCTAAGGTAAGCATCAGTGTGAGATCAGAGTTGGATCTGAAGTCTTCACTACAGAAATAAGACAAAGAATGTATCCTCATTTCTCACACTTGTAAGATTTGTAGTGCTATGTTCTGTGGGATTTTTGTCAGGCATGAGGAAAGCAGGGCCAGTGGAGCACATCATGGATCTCTGGCAGCTAAAGCACTACAGCATTGAGAGCCTTAGATCAAAGAACAATGACTGGAAAGCTCATTAGCAAACCAGGTGTTAGCAGTTTTACCCAGTCCACTAATACAGGATCCCAAAGCTTTATGGGAGAAGGAAACTCCTCCTGTTTCTCCAAACACTTACCTACCACCCCAACCTGAATGGCTCTGTCTTGGGTCTTGCCATACCCTTGAAGAAGCTTCAAAAGGCATTTGCTTCCAAAATACTGAGAGGTTTCTGAGAAATCAACACGTGCATGTCTTTTTCTGACCTGTTCCTGCTACAGGATTCAAAGGCAAAAAAACCCCCCATGGTTAGGAGCTATTAAGGAAGATAAAATATGGACACTTAGATTTATTCATCTACTGTAGTTGCAGAGGTAAGAATTCCCCCACTGTATTGCAAAGCTCAAAGTGTAAAGGCACATCCATTAGTCCCAGAAGTGCAATCAAATCAGGGGAAAAGGAATTTTAAAGATGTTTCAACATGTATAACTGCCAACACATGTCCTTTTCATGGGACAGCCTGCAGTGCTCTTACCATAGTTTTGTCCTTCATCATTGTTGCTGACTTAAAAGCAACAGTTGGAAACTCCTTCTTCAAATAATTCAACCATTTCTCTATGTTGTCCTTTGGCACTAAATCTGGAAAGAAGAGCAGTTCTTTCACTCCTTAAATTAATCTTATAATGACAGATGCCCTTTGGCTGAGAACTCCAGTATAAAGTACTGGGTACATTCCCCAAAGGCACACAGAGTCTCTGCCTCAGCAGAACACACCACATTTACACTTCTGGCCCTCTGTATTAGGATTTTAATGCTGGGGTCTTACTGAAGACTTTGTATGGTACAGAATGATGTTCTGTGAAGGGTTATCCCACAATCCTTGCAAGGCTACTTTACCACAAAGTTCCCTTTGCTCTTGTTATTTTATTTTCTTTACTTAGCTGCTGGTACTTGGTAATTTGCAGCCTTTTTAGTGAGCTCAGAGTTGGATCTCATGTCTTCAATGGAATCTCAGATTCCTTTAAAATCTTCATAGCTCACCTGCCACAGAACCACAGTGCCAGCGACACTGAGAAAACCTGTGTTTCTTACCAATTTTGTTCAGAACCAAGAGCAGCTTTTTGTTCCCTCCAGAAGAAATGACAGCTTGCTCCAGCTGAGGACACCTGCAGCCCATTGGATCTCTGGCATCCAAAACCTCCAGAACCACATCTGAAGCCTCAAGCACCTGGGTCAGAAAAAAGACAAGACATCACAGACCAGAAGACAATTCTGGTATAGCTGTGGCTTACAAAAATAGTTGTTCGTGTTTTCTGTTGTAAAATCCCTTATTTCAGGGTTCCAGTTTCTCACAGACAAACTTTGTGATCTAAACAGTAACACAAAAAAAGGAAAATAACAAGTGGTCTTATTGCTGACTCATCTAATGATATAAAAACAGTTAAAGCACTTCACCTTCATAAGCTCTCTGCAGAATGATTTCTTAGAATTTTTATTCAGTGGTTTCTTAGTCTTTCCTGTAGCTTTGCCAGAGGATTCCTAAAGTAAATAAAAACAAAGGGAATTATTTAAATGAGGATTAGTGTCTAATATTTGTGGGCCTATTCAGCATGAAAATCAAACATACTGCTTAAGAATGTGCAGTTTCAGGATGACTTCTACAGGTTCATGGAATCAAAATCATACAGGACAGGACCCCTACCTTTCCCTCTGCTTTCTCCTTGATTGTGGCTGCATTATTTTTAGCTTCCAGCTTCCTCTTCTTTTCATGTTCTTTCTGTCTGTTGAGCTTCTGCTTTTGTTTCAGTTCTTCAAGCTGATTGCAAACAAAAACCCAGGCCAGATAAAACGTCTTTGAAAGTGGTAAGGAAGAATGTTCTTTCTCCCCATTCCTGAGCCAGCTCAGTTAGAAGTCCTGGCTCTCCAAGTGACTCAAGTGACTCTTTTTTTTGCATCCTACCCACAGGCAGCCATGTATTAGCTTGATCCCAAAGCAGCAGCTCTGCAGCCACCACAGCATCTGACAAATGTCACATTTGTCCACACTGCAGACAGCAGATCCCTATTCTCTGTGTAATCACATAATGCCATGATTTAACTCCCAGCACCACAGGGAATTCTGACTGCATTAGAAATGACCCTTCCAGCGTGTTCCCGTGCACAGTGAGGAAACAAAGGTTAAAATAAAAGAGATAATCACTACACACTGTACAACGCTGGAAATAAATACATCATTTTTCCAAAGTATGAGTCTGCTGGCACCAGCTACCATGACTGCTACTCTGAGTGCTCACTTATACACACAAAGCTTCCTCAGAGAGAGGGATGGTCTCGGTTTTTGCCCTCTTTACCACAAACTGCGTTTTACCCTCTGCTTTCTTTGCTCCGCTTCCCGCAGAAGCTCCTCCTTAAACGGCGCAGCACTGGGAATTCCGGGATCCTTCTTGGGCTTCTTGTGTCCGCGTTTCTTGGCCTCCTTCCGGACTTTTCGGTGGTGTTCTCTGATCTGAATCAGGCACAAGAAACATTCTCAGTGTAAGGCCCGAAACTGCAGCGCAGCGGCCCCAGAACGGCCAAACGCGGCACCGGGCCGGGCCTCACCTTCTTCTGGATCTTGTAGCGCTTGTGGCAGCTCAGCCTCTTGCTCGCCTTCCGCAGCTCTGCAACGCACCGCGCCCGTCAGCGCCGTGCACCGACACGCACATCCCCGCCACCGAGCTCCCGCCGCCGTTCCCCCGAGCCCCAGTCCCCGATTCCCTCCCTCTCGATCGCTGCCGCTCGTTTGGCCACGGGCGGCCGCTACCCGCCGGGCCGCCTCCCGCGCCCGCCCCCTCTGTCCCCGCCGTCCCGGTGCCCGTCCCGTCCCGGAGCCGCTCCCGGCGCTCACTCGGTCGCTTCATGGCGCCGCCACGTGCTCCCGCCGGCGGGCGCTGCCGTAAAGCGCGCCGGCGCTGCCCCGCCGGGGTGTCGCGCGGGCTCGGCGCGTTGGGCGGCCGGGCGCGCTTTGCGGCAGCGGCGGCGGCGGCACCGGCGGTGTCGGGACGGGCGGTACCGGCGGGACGGGACGGGCCGGGCCGGGCGGACCCCGCGCACCCACCCCGGGTCGGCCGCGGCTGCGGGAGGCGGAGCGGAGCCGGCGGGGTGAGCGGCGCGGGCGGGGCACGGGCCGGAGCTTGGAGGCCGCTGCCTCCCTTTGTGTGGCGGCGCCGCCCGAGCGCGCAGCGGCCGCGCCGGGCCCGGAGCGCCGAGCGCCACCTGCCCCTGTCACCTGCCCCGGGCCCTGGCCGTGTCGCCGGCCCGGGTGCGCCTCAGCCCTTCCCTCCCTCCCCGTTCCCGCCGTGTTCCGCGGCGCCGGGCCGGGCCCGCGGGCTGACAACGGCCGCTCCCGGGGCGGGCCCGGGGACAGCGGCGGGTCCTGCCCGCGGTGGCGGCAGCGCGGGGCGGGCCCGGGACACGGTCCGGTCCGCCCGGAGCCGGGAAAGGGCTTTCCTTTGTTTCCTGCTGGGGATAACCCCTCACCTCTCGGGCAGGGGCTCCGCCGCCTCGGGGCAATTGCAGATTGGGTGTCTTTGTTCCTTGTCCCGGTGTGGATAAAACGGTGGCTGTGTTGTCCCTCTCACTTTTTCGCCAGCTTTGCCCTTTTACCGTGCCTGGTCGCTGCCAGCCCCCTCTTCCCATCGCGCGGCAGCTTTCAATGGGATCGGTAACCGGGGAAATTCCGGCTGCGTTTCCCTCCCCTGTTCCCTTGGCTAAATTTACCGTGTTTCGTGTTTCTGGTGAAACGTGGGAGATCCTGATATGTACTACCCGTGGTATTTATTGGCTTTTAGGTCTCCTCTCCCCGGAGGCAGAAAATGAACCTCTGGTGTGCTAGAATGTTTTATTTTAAGTGTATGATGTCCAACCTGTGCAAAACCTGTTGTGGGGAGGTTGGAGTGGGTGATACTTGTGGTCCTTCTGTACAGCTTTTAGGAGAGACAGCCTTCCTTCCCCCGCTGTGTGTATCAGTGTACATGTGAATTAGTGATGGCCAAAGCATTTCTTGCTGTGGTTTTTGTGACATTTTTATGGCTGCTGGGGGCAATTACCAAGGAGATGCTCAAGCTGCTGTTGCGCTGGAGGTGCTCATTGATAGCAGTGGAGGTTCTTGGTGTGGCTTTTGAGAGACTTGTGAGGCAGCAGTGCAATTGCAGGAGAAACTCAGGAGAGAGGTTCTGCAGTAAAACTGTGTTTCTGTGCACAGCTGAGTTCTCTGTGCTCAGGAGTGTGGCATTTTAGGGAGAAGTTTGTGTTTTGGAGCCTCACCTTCAGTGAGTGTTACGTCAGCAGGTCTCTCACTGAGTGCTTATGATGTTGTCCTGACTGATCTGTGTTTTGCATGGTTGTTAGAGGAGAAAAACGTGTTTTGGAGGCTGTGTATGAGTGGTGTGGGTACCTTGATCACAGCAGTGTCAGAGTGTGGCTGACAGCCACAGCACTGTGCCTCAGACAGTGGACAAGCAGGAGCTGATGTGCAGTCTGCAGGCAGATGCTGGTTGGGAGGTTCCCGGATCTTTATTTCAGGATGGGACTGGACTGAGTGTACTCCTGGGTTCCTGGTTGAAGCAGAATTATTGATTCTGGTAGTCCCTCCTGCCTTTCTTCCACAACCAAGGGCTTGTGTTTCCCAGCGTGTGCCTGGTGGAGCCACTCCAGACTTTAGCCCTCAGATGGAAGTTGGAGGCAGTGCCAAGGCTTGAGGCTGTTGTCAGTTCCCAAAATGAATTGCCTGCTGATAAACCACAGAGCTTCTCTGCATGTCCGTGTTATGAAAATGTCCAGAGTGCTGAACAGGAAAAGAACCTCTCTGGGGTTTGACTGAAGGCAGGGGTTGGAAGAACTGCATAGAAGCAAACATTTTGCCATAAAATGGTTCTGTATGTTTCACATGGAATTTCTGTGAAAAGAATCAGGCTTGGAGACTGCATAGAAATTGAAACTGTTTTTTTTAGTGTATGGCTGCATATTTACTGCTTACTTCTGAGTATAAAAATCTACTCTGAAGAGTGTTGGAGGTGCATCATCTTAGAGTTTATTAAGTGTTTGTTGACCTTAAAATTATGTTGTTATAAGCACTTTACTGCTTTGCATTCTGTAACTTACAGCTTTCTGGTTTGTACTCTCAGGTCAGGTATCACTTTTGTTTACTTTCTGCTTTGCTTGATGAATCATTCTCTAGCAAGTGGCTGTGAAATCTGTAATGCATATTCAGGAACATTAGCAAAATGTATTTTTACTGTGACAATGACAGAAGTGTCTAGCATTCTGTGTACAAAATTACTTTGTAGAGTTTCTGCTGGGCTAAAAAAAGTTGCCTTCTGTTTCTTGCTTTTTTTCACTGTCACTGTAATTATCCACTTTATTCTTTAATTTTATTCTTTATCTACCTACTCTGAATTTTCTTCCCTCTCTCTTTCCTTTTTCTTGTCTTCCAGTTGTGGCTGTACTAACACCATTACTGGTTTGCCACTCTTAGAGTGTCCCCTTCTCGCAGTATCTGTGCTTGCCCATCAGACACTATGAGGAGATTGGCTTTTCGAGGTGCTGGTTCTACTCTGGTAAATCTGGTAAATTATTGATTGTGTCTCCATCCCTCTGACTTGGCCTTTTGCTTTTCTTTTTCCTAACTGTTAATTATTCTACCTTATTCATCTCACATGTGTGCCTGAAGTTATCTCTGTCTCTAACAAAAATGCTTTAATGCAGTTCTGTTGTGCTGCCATACCTTGTCAGTCATCTGAGTGCCTCCTAAAAAAAATCCCTGGGTTTGGTTGGAAAATGGGGATAGGCTGGGATGCGTCTGTTCTGTCCTCAGCCTGTGAGATAGCCCCAAATAAAGATACTTTTCTGATGCTGTCACTGGAAGTTGGGAAAGAGCCAACAACTTGTTCCATAAATTACCATAGTTGTTGGATGGTGGTTATTCATTTGTCACTGCTTGAGTTGGTAAATGCAAAACTATGGCCAAAAGAGGAGGGGGCTTTCCCTGCTTCTCCATGGTTGAGCCATTCATCCCACACATAAAGTGGGAGTGGGAGGTCCCACGGTGATCCAGACCTTTTTTTCACTTGAATGTAACACAAGGTATTCTGTGGCCCTTTCCATTTTTAATTTGTTTTGGTTGGGTTTTTTTTTATTATTTTTTGGTCTGTTTTTTTCTGACATGGAATGAAGAGTTTTTACACCAGATCTGAGCATGTGTCTCTGTGCAGCTTTTTTGTTGAAAACAGTGGTTCTTGCTTAGGTGTTGTGCATGGGACGGGGTATGAAAATGTGGTGTTTAAGAATGTATTCTGTGAGGAGCTGCTAATTCAGTGTGAGCTTGGGGGTTTCTGGCCTTGCTTTCATTGGTGACTGTAAAACTGTAGGAGCATTTTGATTCCCTTTACTCTTGGGAATTTCCACCAAGTTGGAGTTTACAGAAATGGTTTAACTGACCTGTAGCATTTGGCAAATGTATCGTCAGAAGCTTTGCTAGCTCTGTGGGTAGCTCTGAGCAGAGGGTTTGGATGCAATGCCAGGGCTTTAAGAAGGTTTCTGTTCATTATAGAAGAAGTTGGATTCCATGGGTTCCAAGAGGCGAAGAGCTACCTCTCCTTCCAGCAGCGTCAGCGGCGGAGACTTTGACGATGCCCATCACTCCACCAATGTACCAGGCCCAAGCAGGAAGAGGAGGAGACTTTCCAACCTCCCAACTGTAGATCCTGTTAGTACCTTCTTACTGATGGCACCTTTTTTCTTGGGGGTACTGTATCCCTGTGTATGGGGATATGCTGGACTGTAAAGTTAATGACCACATGTAGCAGATGTACAGTGGTCCTGAATCAGTTCCTGCCTTGGCTGAGCTGTGTTTAGGCCCTCATTCAGCTTTGGCTTTGTCCTGGCTCACCACTTTCATGTTTTTCTTTGCTGTTTTGTTTTCGCTGCTTTTCTCTTTTTGCTGATGATTTTAGCAGATGGAAGGATGTTGGAGAATGAGCTGAAATCATAATGTGCAGAAGTAGAGAGCTGTGTCTGCATAGCAAATGCAGAGGGATGAGTGGGGAATGGCACAGTCAGTGATTGCTGAAGTGTACAATGCCTCTGCTATGCCTTTGCATGAGCAGTCTAATGATAATTAACTGCAGGGCAGAAGAGCCCCTGTTGTTATTGTAGATGCCTGTAACTTGGAGAGAATTGCACTGAATTAATTTACATGTTGGTTATTTTACTTAGAATTAGTATTGAAATAAAGCTCCCTGTGTTGAAAAAATAGATGGAGATCCTGCAGTACCTGGCACACTTGTCAGGTATCCTGCTAAAGTGTGAGGTGCTCCAGTTGCTTCTCACTTCTGCTTTAGAGCATGCTGTGGATTGGCAGCTTGTCATTCCCTTTGTAAGCAGGCTTTTGTTTGTTACCTCCTTAAAATTCTCTCCCTTTTCCTTATTTCATTGTTCTTGCCTTTCAGATTGCTGTCTGCCATGAGCTCTACAACACCATCAGAGACTACAAAGATGAGCAGGGCAGGCTCCTCTGTGAGCTCTTCATCAGGGCACCCAAGAGAAGGTGAGGCCACAGGTCTGGTTCAACCTTGAACCTGAGATTTAATCAAGGAGAAGTGGAAATTGATAAATACTTCAGCAATAATTTGTGGAAAATCTAAGCTACATTTGTCATCATTTCACATCAGTGTTTGATGTAATTATTCAGTGGGAAGAGCTTACATTGGTGGTCTTTTTCAGGAAAAAAATGATACACTGAATTAATTTGTGACACCTGCTAAAACATCCATGCCTTTGATTATAAGATATTCTGTATAAGTGGTGGGATGTAGTACTAAGGACACAGCTTGGAAAGGTTAATAGAAGTGATCCTTGAAAATGCAGTAGCTAAGTAAGAGGCTGAATTTTCTCTTAAACTCAGAAAATTGAGGACAGTTGCAGAACATACATGAAGTGAGTTGACTGATAGAGCACTGTCCACATCTTTTAGCTGTAACAGAAATGTATTGGAACTTTCTATGGTTTATTTAGTCATAAACATGCACAAGCTTTAGTGCTGTGTTTTGGGTTTTACTGCTTGGAATATAATGCCTGTTTTTGTCATTGCAACAGAAATCAGCCTGATTATTATGAAGTGGTTTCTCAGCCAATTGATTTAATGAAAATCCAACAAAAGCTGAAGATGGAGGAATATGATGATGTGAATGTGCTGACTGCTGATTTCCAGCTTCTCTTCAACAATGCAAAGGCTTACTATAAGGTGAGCAAACTAAAGGCTCAAATCCATTGTAAAAGGAGTAGAGATGTTCAAATTCTGTCTTGCTTTGGCCAGAACCTCTTCAGTTTAGCCTGAAGTATTATTTGTCAGAAAACCAGCACATATGGCAGTTATTTGCATGTATTTCCATAATGTTGACTGTATCTTTCTAAGATGTCCTACTATAGCATTTTTCTTTTTGTGGAAAATAATAAAATAACGTGGGGATGATCTTCATGTAGTTTTCTAAAAGAGATCAAAAGCAAAAATGGAGATACAAACTGAGAAAAATATTCCTCTTTCAAAGCCTTCTCATTTTACAACCTCCTCTGTGTAACCCTTTGAAATGGAGAAAGACTTCTTTTTTTTTTTCCCTCCCAGAAGGAAAAGTTTATGCTAAGAGCAAGCTTATGATAGGAGTATTGAATCTTTCTCTTCCATTTGCCACTTAAAAAAATGAAAAAAGGTACATTGACTGTCATGGTCAGTGATGATATGGTCAGTGTGAATGTAATGTCATCAAGACAACCTCCGTGGCAATTCCCCCAAACTGAGTGTGTGTTTTATTATGGATACTAATGGGTTTTATTGCAGTTTTCATAAGGAATTGGGGAAAAATTTGGATTGATCTGGTTTAATGAAAGGCTATGTTCAGTCCATAAACCAGTGAAATTGTATGTGGTGAATGAGATGATACAGCAAATCTAAACCTGCTAATACTGCATTTCACTTGTCTTTGACTTTGGAGATGATCCAAATGAGTTCCTTCTGAATAACCCAGCTGGGGTAGCCAGGTGACATCCAGAAAGGCAGTGTTTGTTTCACTTGTGTGTGTGTGTAGCAGCTTCTTGAAAACTGTCAGATTTATGGCTTAATGCATTTGCACCTTCTGCTTCCAGGAGGAGAAGCACAAAGATTCCCAATTCCATTTTGTACTCCTGGAGCTTTGCAAGGCACTCAGTGTGAAAACCCCAGCATTAATGGATTGATGGCAGGAAAGAATGATTGGGGTTTTACAGAATGTGTGCTGCCCTTGCCTATAGAACTGTGGGCTCAAAATTTAACTGTGTCATAGAAATCTTGCATTAGACTAAAAATAGGTATCCATTATTGCAGGATGGAGGAATGTTGGCATTTCTAGTGAATTATGGAGCTGTGGCACACAAAGTTAACTTCTTTTCACCTTTTACCTTTCCCAGGCAGCTCCATGGCATGGACAAACCAGGGACAGTGATTGATTCTCAAGATCTTTATTCCAGCAGCTGTTTTATTGGCAGTGCTCCAGCAGGACAGCAGCCTTTGGGGTTTTTTTTTTTGTATTTCTGGTCAAGTCTCTCACTCCTGAGCATCTTGCATTAATAGAGAAGGAAGCAGATTTGTGGAGCAGGATACCCTTAAAAAATCTGCTCTTTATAAGCAACATCTGGTCTAATGTGCTGAGAATATTTAAGCCTAATAAAGCAAGATTAAGAACAGTTCTCATGTTGGTTTCTCATTTATATTACAAGCTGTCAGAGGTTGAGAGAGTGAAGTAAAAAGAGAGCAATTATAAGTAATAAGATGATATTATCAGCAGGAATACCTGAAATAGAGCCTAAATGACAGAGGAAAAGGAAGGAAAAATACATGGGTGGAAAAGCTCTCTTTGTTCTGGGTAGTGGTAATAGGCACGTGCTTGCCTGCCACTGCCAGCTCTGTATTTTTAAAAGTTAATTTTCTAACTAATGCTTCTACCTCTTCTAAAAGATGTATCCAGAGGTGTACCCAGGTGGTAGGATGTTGTCAGGTTCTTTGGAATTTCCCAGTTAATGCTGAGTGTAAACCATTGCAGTGCTTTCAAAGATATTTATTGGCATTCTTTATAGAAGTGCCATGCAATGACAGCAGTATTGGCTTAAATCAAATTTTTGGCATACTGAAATTTAATGTGTTTTAAATGCTGGTGGTGTACTTCAACAAAAGCCAGTGATTTCTCCAGATTCATCTAGTTGGCTTGCCTCAACCCAGCTAGTTTTATTGCAAAGTTTTCTGAAGACTGGGATGCTTTTGAGTGATATGGGTTATATTTTCTAATGCTTATTGTGATTCTTAACTCCTCTGTCAAAGAACAAATGAAGCAGGAATTTCCCAAGTTTTCTATTACTCATATTTAATAACTTTCAGCTGATAACTTACAAATTTCCCTCAGATGAGAATGCCCTGAATTTTGACTGGAATGTTTGATTTGTTTTTGCAGCCAGATTCTCCTGAATATAAAGCTGCCTGCAAACTATGGGAGCTGTATTTGCGCACAAAAAATGAATTTGTTCAGAAAGGTGATGCTGAGGAGGACGATGATGATGAAGAAGGACATGACAATCAAGCAAATTCTGAATTAGTAAGTGTGGGCATGACAGCTGCAGAAGGGGGAGGCTGTAACTGTGGATGTCAGCTGACTCTGAGAGGGGAAAATTCATTGAGTAACATTTTCATTGTTAAATTATGCCCCAGGTATTTCTTATGCAGGTTTATCAGTTAATCACTTCACAGCATTATACATGTGTTTCTCTTTTGCCTAGCAAAAAAAGCTGTGAGGGTTTCTGATATGGGTAAAGCAAGGTTCTGGTTTAGTTGGAATAATATGAAGTGTGCTTGAGTTCATGCCAACATTGAGGTTTATTGCAAGCAAGATTCTTGTCTAATGACATCAGTTATCAGCAAGTGCCCCATTCACTCAGTGCAGCTGTTCCTGGAGTGTTATGAGAGGAAATTTGGACTAGCCTGATTTTTGTGATGTTGGGATGCACATTTTCAGTAACCTCGATGTGTGTCTGACAGTCTGCAGTATAAAGCTGAAATTAGAGTTTTTTTGTGTACCTTTACCTGCATAAACAATATTGTCTTCAAAAGTTGCATCTGTGTTTTGTAGCTGATTTTTTTCTGCCTTTGAAGTGCAAGTTCCTGTATATCAGCACAACTTGAAGCCCTCCACTCTGCCTGCTATTAAAACTTTCTGTAATTTTTGTTTCTTACACTAGTCATCTCCAGGTTACCTGAAGGAAATTCTGGAACAGCTTCTTGATGCTATAGCTGTTGCCACAAACCCCTCAGGACGACTCATAAGTGAACTGTTTCAGAAACTTCCTTCTAAAGTGGTGAGTATTTACTAAAATGTAGGTTGTTTGCTGAGTTGGAAGCCTGGACATTTCTGTCACTGATGTTACAAGCTCTGATGGCCACACTCAGGGTGCAGTTCTCTGTATCTGCCTCATCAGTGGCAAACTCCACCTGTTTGTACTGCTCTGTTTCAAAACAGTGGTGTTCATTTTTTGTGGTGAAATCAGCACAATAAATATTCTGAAAACCATCACCATGGATTTGATTTTCAGTCAGAACTGGTCCCTTATGTCAGTTTATTGATGAATTATTCCTTGTCTCTGCCTTATTTGAGACTTACGCTGTTCTTACCTTCAATTCTGTGAGCTGTTAGAACAAAACCTTTGTGACTGTTTATAGTAATATATAAACTATTTCTGTTTTCCAGCAATATCCAGATTATTATGCAATAATAAAGGAACCCATAGATCTTAAAACCATTGCCCAGAGGATACAGGTATGAACATATTAATGTGTCAGGGTACAGGCTTTTTTAACAGTAAGCATTCCAGAATTGTTAGAAGTCAGGATTTATGGTGGCAGGAAAGGCAGTATGTTTTCCCTCTGCTGTTAGAAAACCTGCACACTGTGGTGATTCAATGTTCTGTGCTGGGTTAGTGCTGCAGAAGAAGCTGTGTGGAAGATTGTGAGCTGTGGAGTGCTGGCTTTGAGCCAGAATATCTCGGGTTCCTTGATGTTTAATGGCTTAAAGCAGTTCCTTGACAAGTGCTGCTCATGTAAAACATTGGAGTACTGAGGCTTGGTTGTGCATTATCACCTACTTCTGTTCTAGTGCTATAAATAGATGTTTTGTACTGATGCATTTTTCTTCTTACTTCTCCAGTAATTTGAAATACTGTTCTGTAATTGTAGCATTTCATATAGTAGGGATGGGACATAGACTGATTAAACTAGAGAATCAGGTTAAAACAGCATTTTGTCAGAATTCTTCAAAATAAGGGTACTGTTATCTTTTAAGTGTTTTTTCAGTCTTAGCATTCATGAGCTTTATAAAGACTTAGCATGTTTGTATGTTACTGTCTTTGATTACATTTTCCAGATACCTGCCTGTTGTCTTTACAAATAAGTTGTTTTTCTGTGAATATTCCCTTTATTGAATATGAATTCTTTTGCTTTTCACTATTGGCTTAGTTCTCGTGCTGTCTGAAGGTTGCCACTTTAACCAGTTCTGCTTCTTGTTGTATAGAATGGAACTTACAAAAGCATTCATGCCATGGCCAAGGACATAGATCTTCTGGCAAAGAATGCCAAAACCTACAATGAGCCTGGATCCCAAGTATTCAAGGTTAGTTTCACTTGTTCATAGTGTGATTTGAGTTCAGATTTTCTTGACTACTTTCTATGCTGGTTGATCCTTAAATAAGTCTTGAGCATAAAGCTCTCAAGACCCTGATTGCATTTTTTTTTTAAATAGCTTTTAGTGGGTTTTTCTTTTTTATATTGCTTTTTGTAGAATTGGGGTGCAACAATGACAAAAAATGAGCCTGCAGCTGCTCAGGTCTTCTATTCAGTTTTTTTCAGGCCGCTGTAAAGATACTGTGTGGGAGTATTTCAGGCAGACTTTGTTCCATGCTTCATTTCTCATGCAAAATTGTTTTATATCTAAATGTAAAAACACCCTAATTTTTGCTTTAGATAGCTGGATATATTTGATTACAATATTACTCACTTTCAGCATTAAACAAAAAATATCTTTTCATCGACAGGATGCAAATGCAATTAAAAAGATTTTTAATATGAAAAAGGCTGAGATTGAGCACAGTGAGTTGGCCAAGTCAAGTCTCCGAATCAGGTACTGCAAATAGACTTCTTTCTATAATCTCAGATAAAAACCTCTGTTGACATTCCCTTAATTGTGCTGTGGAGAGTATAGTGGGAAATAATGGCTTGAAAACTTAGATTAGAGTTGTTTTATAAGTTGTACATTGGTTAAAATAGTTTTTGAAAGAAAGCTTTTTTTGTTGAAATACTTCTATGGTGAAATATTTTTGTGATGTACTTGATTATGAAAAATACTGTCAGTGGATGTTTAATAAGTTGTGGCCAACTTCCACCACATATTTATAAGTTAATAACAGCAAATGAATAGTGAGGAACAAGATGCTTTGTTTTATTGAAAAGTGCTGGATATTCTTGAACCTTGTTAGGAACTGAAAGCAAAGGGCTCACAGTTAGGTAGGGGCAGAAACTTAGGAACAGAAGGTTGGGCAAAAGATACTTAGAGGGAAATCCACTCATGTTTGAAAAGCAATTTTAGCTATGAAAAGAGGCACAGGAACCTGAAGATCCAGATTTATTAATCAGTGAAACAGAGATTTGTCCCTGAATATGCAGGTATAAAACACTTGATAAGAATTAATAGCTCTATTTGTTTCGTGGGGTGATTTTACTTAGGAAACAGCTTTTTCTTCCTGTGAAAATCCACAGTGTACAGAGAAGTGACACAGTCATTATAAATGTTTCTTAACTGAAATGCAATTAAATTTCTTCTCATATAAACATTTTATTTATGAGCAACACTCAAGTGTAGGTTTAGATATTATTTGTCAATGTGAGCCGTGTCAGTTATCCCAAAAAAATGAAGCAATGTCCTGAAAGCCATTCAAGGAGTTTGAAAACTTACAAGGTGGAATCTCTTTATCTATTGGAGCTGTTTACTGATACTTGGTGCTGGGAAACCACTGTTGTCATTTCCTGCCAAGGTTGGTATGGTACAGCTGGAAACACTGTCACTGCCTTACTTAACTGAAAGGTAGTTTAATTTTTTCTGTGTAGATGGTGTCAGTGTTAGAAGTGTTACCTAGGATTATTGTGGGAAAGAAGTGGAAGTTGCCTGGTTGATTTTTACTGCTTGTTTTGAGAAGTGGTTTTTTAGGTTGGTTTGTTCAGCATCAGCATCCTTCCCATGGTTGGGTTAATCATTGCTGGAGCATATAAAAATAAAAAGCAGAAATACTGTTTAAGGAGTAATTCCTGACACATAGGTGAATAATTCTCCTTCATAAAAGTATGAGTAGTGCCAGAAGATTTGGATTCTACAGACACATGCATATGTGTTTGCTTTGCAGTAACTAGAATTACACAGAAGCATTGAGGTTTTCTATTTAAATTGTGGTTGTATTTTATTTTTCTCACTGTGTTGGCCACTGATGAAGCTCAGCATGTCAGGGTGTGTGTCATATTTATTTCTGAGGCTCAACGGTTTTTCTTTACAATCTGATTGTGTAAGAAGGGATGACAGATAAATCACACTGATATTTGTTAGCTGAATTCCTCTCTTGCACTGCCAACCCATTTCCACTTCTGAGCCTGCCTTATTCTAGATGTTCCTCTTGTGTATTGTGTTCTCAGCAGACCTTCAAATCCTGAAGTAATCTATCAGAATCATTGACAGCTCCCTTCTTTGTTTCTCTAACTTGGGGGTGGAAATAATGCCTGAAGCAGGCTACAGTAATACTGGGCTGAATGCAGAAAAAATGTGGATAAGAGAAGAAGTGACATGAAAACCAAACCTTTCACCTGCTGTTGTGTATTTCACTGGTTGCTTTCTCTGTTGAACCATTCTTTTTTGTTTGTTTCTTTCTTTCTCAAGAATCTGCTTCACAGAATCATTATTTTTATTTAAATTCCTAAATATTTAATTGTGTTAAAGGGGAGTCTTTACCTATTGCTGATTTGGGTAAAACTCCCTCGTAAGTTCACTTCAAGTGCATTTTCTATATTTTTCTTCTGAGTTTGCATCTGTTGTTCTTTGTCATTGATGGCTCAATCTCAAATCATCATAATGCTACTAACCTAAGCTTTATATGTTGCCCCTGTGTCAAAAATCATGGTTTTTATTGCAGAGCTCGTTGTCTCCTTTGCCATCCTAAACTGCTCTTTGTGGGTGCATTTAACTGTCCTCCCTTAAAGTGACAAAATTAAATTGTTTGATAATATGCTCTGTCAGCCAACCTGACAGTGACTTTAAGTGTTGATAAAATATGACTGGACCTGTATGATTGGCCTTATCTGGATGCTAAGGAACATTTTGTTGGCTGCTTTCACTGCTATTTAGGCTGAGCTGTGTGTACAGCTATTAATGCTTGAGCTAAATGTTACTTTCCTCTGACTTTAGAAACAACATCCACATAAATGCTGGAGCACTGAAAGGATCTCACTTATCTTTTAGCTTCCAAACATCTGTCTCTGAACTTTTTGGCTGATCTATCAATGTGATTCTGTAAAAAGCTTTTTTCTTGCTGCATCTTTTCATGGGTTTAAGGTGGGCCTGTTTTTTTTCCTTCCCCCTTTCCTTGGCTTGCCTCTCCTGCCTTAAGGACTGCATCAAATTTGGCTGCTTCCAAGCTGACAGGTCCTTCCTCACAGGGTAAAGGCAGTGTTGGGGATGAGAGAAATTCTTCTAACAAATATTATCGGTAAGTAAATTGTGCCCTTGGAGGAAAAGCTGGGTCCTCATCCTATGGAAATGCTGAATTTTGTTTGATTTTCTTCCTCCTACCTGCTGTGGGGCTGGGCTTTGGATTAGGATGAGATGAGTGCTGATAAGACACTGATAGTGTATTTATTGCTGATTGGGAAGTGTGTGCAGTCCTCCATACTGACAGTGCTCCGTGGGGGTGGCTCCAGCAGCTGACACTGCAGCACAGGGATAAAGCCACCTGGGCTGCTCAGCTGGGCCTGGATGCTGCTGCTCAGGCACTGAACCTGCTTGTGAAAGTGCCTCATGTAGGTGCCCATGGACCCAAGGGCTGGGCCACTGAACAGCAGCACAGCAGCCAGGGCTGGGTCAGGGTGCTGAGGCTGGAGTGGCCCCTGTGGATCTGCACTGGCAGTGGGAAGGTGAATTGCAGCTCCAGGGGCCTTTGGCACCTCAGGCCATCAGGGAAGAGGTGCTACAGGTGGATGTGCTCATGACCCAGGTGTGGACTTGCATACCCTGTCAGTGGTACTGCAATAAAGATGAAGATTTTTGGTGAAAGGAGGCAAAGCACAGCAAGGACAGAACCAGAAGTGGCTTCATCAGGCAACAGCCCAGCACCAGCACTGCTGCCCTGCAGGGACTGCAGGGACAGATGGATCCCAAAGTCTTGGACTGAAGGAGCTCAGTGGATGTTTTAGAGGGATGGCCCACACACTGAGGAAATGATATCTGGGTGCTTGTATCAAAAGACAGGAAAGGATGTGTAGGAGAGTGCAGGGCCCAGGCATGCCCTCAGCCCATCTGCTTTTTCCCAGTCTTCACCTGGCCCCTGCAGGACAAGGCTGAGCCCATTTCTGGAGGTGCCTAAAGAGCTGATCTTGTAAAAAGGCAGAGAATGTCAGACACAGCTTATGTAGTGTGGTATGAAATGATGTGCCCCAGGTTTGGGACAAAAGAGAGGGATGCTGAAGAAGACTAGATGAGACTGTAGCCAGTGTGGATGCCAGTTTACTCCACCTAAGCATAGGAGGCTGCTCCATGTGCAGGCACTGTGTGTGCTGAAAATGCCAAAGGTGGGGATGAGGGAATGGGAGGAGACAGAATATACAACTTTTAGTGTGTTGAATTCTTTCCTGTAGACAAATCCCAATAAAACAGGATCAAATAACAAAGTTATTAATTGGGAGAGACTTCTTATCATTCCCCTTCTCTTGCAATTAATCAAATACTCAAGTATACAAAACAGGATAGAAGGCAGTAGGCTGGAGCTCAGTTTTCTGACTGTGTTGGATGGACCAGCTCATAAAATAGAGGCAGACTCATGGCTTGGTAAGAATTTCTCCTGTTACAGGCTTTGGCCTTCTTTAGTCACAGCTGTGTTCCTGCTTATGGAGTCATGACTTGTTTGCTCTCACACACTCTGGGTGACTGTTAATAGTTAATGTGATAACTCTTTCATTTTTTTTCATTATAATTTTCCTTTTTTTTTTTAATTTTTCATTTTTAAAATTCCTTTACTTTTTCTCTTTCATAGTAACAAAAGGTCAGCCCAAGGGGATCGTTTATCAGCAATAACCATGGCACTGCAATATGGATCAGAGAGCGATGAGGATGCAGCTTTGGCTGGTAGGAGCTGAAATGCACTTTCTCTAATTCCTTTCATTGAAATGTTTACAATGACCAAATCTGTAGAGCTCCTGATAAACTCAGCTACATTTATTTCAAAAATATTTTGTGCTCAGTGTGTAATTCCTTTGACTCTTACAGCTAGTGAGATAGGGTTGGCCAAGCTTGCTGGAATACTTTGAATTTTCTGTGTATTTTCAAGTATATTTACCCAAGCTTTAGCGAGCTGCTGCCTGGTTTTATTCCATCTAAAATGGAACAGAAGAGGAGATAATGGAGAAGAGATTGGGTGCTCCATGCAGCAAAAGCGATTGGTAGTGCTTGAATTGTTTAATTTTTTGTTTACATTATTTCTTCTTTGATGTTGAAAGATGCATCTGTTCAATATGTATTATTGGGGCATTTATTTCTTCCCTGATAATTGAGCTGTACTCTCCACAGTTTTCTAGTGGATGGGTATGTAGAATTTTTTGGATTTTAGTTCTTGCTGTAAGCAAAAGCATTTTGATTCTTGGTTAGCTCAGAATTCAGTTACTGCTTCAGAGCAGTTTCTGGGAGGTGTGGGGAATATTATCAGCTGGGTTTTGCTTGTTTGTTAGCTGTTATTTTTTCAAGTTTCAGTGCTGTAAAAACATGTAGCTTTTTATGTTTTAGTGATTTAAGTCCTTGCACTGAATAAACCACTTTCAGGTGCCACCTTTGCTATGGACATTATTGTAAATTCTTTAAAGAGCTCTCTCTGTGTGCAAGGCTTTTGCCTTGCTGCTGTTGAAGCTTTCCTGTCTCTATTGCATTTACCTAAGAGGCAATGGTATTTTTTTTTGGCAGACCTGTCACCCCCTAAGATTTTCTGTGTTTCCAGTGTACTACTTGGACAGCCCTGTGCTGCCAGTCTCTGGGTGACAAGGGCTTTTCTTTAAACCAAGTGGTATTTTTATTAATTGCTCTGCTGTCTCATTTTTTTTTTTCATTCCTCTAATGCTTGTTAAAATAAATGAGAACAGGGCTGCATGACTGAACATTAATAGAACTCTCTCCTTGAAACAGAGAGCTGAATCTTTATGAGCTTCTTTGGTTGTAGCTGTTGCCTGAGCAATGAACAATATCAGTTTCCAGCTGAGTTTATCCTGACAGCTGGAGATGGTGTTTGCTATGGTGGAGCTTGTAGAACATTTCCAGCCCCAGTGTACAAGGTTGTGAGCAGCTTCAGCAGCTCCCTCGCTCCTCATTATAAGCCTGTAGAGGTAGGCATAGGTGGTCATTATGTATTACTTGCATGTATTTAATTTTGTAAACAAGGGTGTTTTGTTTTTACTGTCTCATTTAGAGATGATTTAAGACTGGATGCTGCTTTTGGTTTTACTGGCAACCATCTTCGGTTGGACCTGGAGCATTCTTTGTTGTTTGGGTGCTCTGGGACCACAGAGGAGACAGTGGGGTTTTTTGTGGTATCTGCAAACTGTAGTTGTGGTAACAGCACAAAAGGGCAATAACTGCCTGTTCCTCTCCTCTGCCAGTGCTTGCTGAGGATATGGGACCTGGTGCTACTGCACATTAAAGAAAGTACAGTCTTGCATCAGATTGTTTGCTCTATAAAAGCAAAAATATTATTATTGCAAAAATAATTTTTTTTCTGTCTTCTGGTCTGAGTAATACATTCTTCTGAGTAATACATTCAGAGCAGGTTTCATATTAGGAGATCAGAATAATTTTCTAGATATGTAAGAATATATTGTGTTTACATATCACTTTTAAAGAACATGCACATCATAATGAAAATGTAGCTGTATATTTTTTTTCTTTATTTATATCTGTATATTATGGAAATAGATTACATATTTATAAATATAATGTGTATATATGTTTATTTATAGCTGTTTATTATGTAAATATAAAACACAGTAAAACTGTAATACATAAATACTTTTATTTTACGACACTTTTAAATCACTAATTAATATCTAATTTACTTAGATTTCTTTTTAGGGAATGTCTCCTTTCAACACAGTGAAAGTACATTTCTTATTTAGGGTATTGAACTGTTTTGTTGCTGGCTCACACGCAGCAGAGAACCACAAATACTTGACTAGTCCCTTTGTGTTTTCTCTTTCATAGAAACAAGTTATTCTGCTTTTTCAGCTTATTTCTTACTTTTGGTGGAGTACTCAGAACTGAGCAATTTGAGTAAACAGACCAAACTGTTTGAGTAAACTACATCGTAATCTATTTTTGAAACTTCACCTGATTTCAGCGCTAGCTCCAGTGGTTTGTTTCTACCTGAGTTACTCTGTCCAGCTCCTGCATGCTGGCTGTGCTGATTGGCATCATTAGGATAATTTTAGTGTCTCCCCAAATCAGTAATGCACATCTTCATTGCATGTCTGCACATCTGCTGATGCCTGGTTGTGTTTTAGCTTTGCTTCTGACCCTGGTAGGTCCCACACACTGGTGTAGATCTGGTGTCAGGCTGCAGAGCAGCAATGACAGCACTGTGTTGTTGCACTCTGAGTGTCCCCTGACTTTGTCACCATTTCTGTATGACCTTACTGAAGGTGGGTAGAGAGCTTGAAGCTGTAGCAGCCTCCTCTGAGCAGTAATGGAAATGCCAGCTGGAAACCTGGTGCTAGAGACCTGTGTAGCTGAATGACTCAGTGTGTCATGTGCCAGGCTGTCCTGCAGACTCAGAGGGGAAAAGGGGTGAATAATTTAGCACGTGCAAAGCCATGTAGATTCTATGTTATGTCTGTCTGCAAGGTACAAAGTGCACTGTTTATGTGACTTGCAAATGTAGAAGGATTGGCCTTTTATTGCTTCCCATCCTGTGTGTCCAGTACCAGTTTTCTCCTTCCTGTTGTCTTTCTGTGTTTCATGTAATGTTTCTCCTGATTTTATTTGCAGTAAGTGTTAGCTCTTCATAGCTTTTCTTTCATTCATCCTAATCCTGAAACAAGATAACCAGAAAAGTTTACTATGAAATTTTTAAATACTTACTGTGATTTTTTAGGCTTATTATGTAATCACTGTAAAACATTTATTTCTTCTTCATTTGCTGAATATATTAGAGGAGCATCATCAGGCTTTAGTGTCTTTTTTTTTTGGCTAAGCTTCACAATTTTGTATTGAGCTGTGATGATATTGTCTAAAGGATTGCAATAAAGTGCTTTTTTTTGGTTAGCTTGAGGCTCATTAGATGTGTGTTGTGTCATTTTCTGAGGTGTGAATCTGACTGCCAGAGAGGGCTTTCCTTTTCTTCTGCTTCAGACCTTTATCCACTAAAACACCCATTCTGAGTTGTCCTGCTGAGTTTCCTGTTTTCCTTTTCTCTCTGTGCAGCTGCTGCTCGTTATGAAGAGGGAGAGTCTGAAGCTGAGAGCATTACCTCCTTCATGGACACCTCCAATCCTCTGTACCAGCTTTATGACACAGTCAGAAGTTGCCGTAATAACCAGGGCCAGCTCATCTCTGAACCCTTTTTCCACTTGCCCTCCAAGAAAAAGTATCCTGATTATTATCAGCAAATTAAAACACCCATTTCATTGCAGCAAATCAGGTAAGAGAGCAGACTACATCTGGGATGAAACTATTCAAGGGTTTCTTTTATTCCCAGAATCTTCTCTTATGGTCAAGTTGTTGGTACCTAATGCAGTGTTTGCACCATCTCTCCTCTACATCTGATTGCTGCTTGTTTCAGCTCAGTCTGCATCAGTCTTTAGATCATCTGTGATACATGGCTGCTGTTTGCTTTATTTTTCATTAAATTTCATTTATAATGTGCCTGAAAATTGCCATGTGAGTAATTCTGAAGGCTAGGTGTCCAGCAGAGATGAAAGTTTTTGCATAACTCCATTTTTCTTTTTTCCTGACCTGATGGCTTGATTACCTCTTACTGCCATATTCTTTAAGTTAAAAGTCTTCAGTGTGAATTGTAGGAAGATGGCTGCAATTACAGTCCTCCTGTCTAGGTCACTGTGTAACTGTGGAGAATAATTATTTTCATGATGATGTAGCTGGTCTGAACTGAAGCCAGCATTTATAAATGTGTGAGCCATGAAAGGTCTGTGAGCTACCAGAGTGCAGTTGTCAGATTAAAGACCTGGGTGAAGTGAGCAGTGTCTTTCTTTGGTGGCTCAAGATAAGCCCGTGTGATGAGTGTGAGCAGGGTCCTGGGAGCCTTAATAAGCTTTAATGGTGCTGCCCAGCCTCAGGGAGCCCAGGCCTCCTGCCCAGTGGCCACACCCTGGGAGTACCAGTCCTTCAGCTCCAGTGAGGGAACACTGGGCCCTCCCACTGCTCATCCCTTTGTAATCCACTCTGATGCACAGGCCTGTATATTTTAGCTGTACCATAATACAATCTGTCAGACTTGATGGAATTGTTCAATGAGCAGGGTCTTTGTTAAATCAGAAGCTAAAAAAGCTGCTTTTTGGTTTTTTATCTTCTCAGAGGGTGTTTTGCATGTGCTGGGGAATAAAAGCTGCCACACTGATTATCTCTCCATTAGTGACTTTAAAGCATTTTTTTCTTATGTCTTAGTAGAGCTGTAATAGTGGCAAAGAAAGTGTCATGCCTTGAACAAAGCACAAAATGTACTTCATGAAAATAACCAAACAGTGAAATTAAGAAGAATCATTGACAGTTTGTGCCTGAATTTACCTAAAAGTACTGGCTCAAATGATATATAAACAGATGTGTTTGGGAGAGATTTTCCATTAAAAATATCCTTGATATCAGTTATAGAACAAATAACTTGCCATAAAGAGGCAGCAACATTTCTGCTTTCCTTACAGTGTAGGCAGGTTGCATCTGGCTGCATGAGCAGCACCAAAATTCCATACCAGTGTATGAAGAACTGTAGATAAAAGTAATCTGACTCTGGGGGCTTAGAAAATAAAAAAAGGAACAGCCAAGCTTTTTAGAAATAGTGTTTGAGGCTCACAAATTAAAGAACAATGTAGAATCTAATTTCCTGCAAATTCTGAAATTCAGCTGTCTTTTAAATTACCTTGTAATCTTCACCCCTTACTATACTTCAAAAGCCTTGAAGCCAGGCATATGTACTCTTAATTGATGGGCTTTAGGGAAAACTGAAGCATCATGGCTCTGCTGATACTGCTAATACGTCTTTGGTGTTCAGAACTGCCACTCATTGGGGTGGAGATTGTTTATGGGGTTTTGGGTGTGTGTTTGGTTTTCTGTGGGGTTTTTTCCCTTCTTTTCTTGTGGTGGTGGTTTGGGTGTTCTTTTGAGATGTACATAAATAGAGCACATCTTCTGTTACCAGATGGGGACAGAAAAGTTCAGTGTCCCAGTGAAAAGCTAGAGGAGGTGGAGTGAATCCTGCCATTCCTGTTTCATGTCTGTTGGGCTCTGGCATCTGGCTGCCTCAGCTGTCCTGCCAGAGTGAGCTGTGAAATGTGTGGCTGTTGCAAATTTTACAGCTAGTCATGTATTTCAGAGGGGTTTATGTGTGCTAAATGCAGGAAAAGTCTTTAAAATAATTCACGATTTCCAGAGGGAGTGTGTGAGTGTGTTTTGGTTTAATGAGGTTTTACCTATCCCAGCCTCTCAGTCACTTGGAGTGTTATGAACCTCAGTCATTTGAGCTGAGTGCTGATCCTGGGCCCTTCCTGGGTGTGGGAGGTAATCATGCTGATGGCTTTTAGTTGTCTCCTGATTTCCTCCTGGCTTGCTGCTCACAGATCGCAGACCAGCTGAGGCTGGGAGGGAAACCATCCTGCCCAAGCCCTATGGCAGGGTCGCCCAGAGCCTCATGTCCAGACTGTGTCCAGTCAGGTTTTGATGGTCTCCACAGATGGAGACTCCACACCCTCCCAGGGCAGCCAGTGCCAGTGTTTGAGCACCCTCACAGTGAAAACCATTTGTGTTCAGCTGAAATTTCCTGTGTTCCCCTTTGTTCCCCTCACCTCTTGCCCAGTCAGTGAACGCAGCTGAGGATTACCCTGGCTGTCCCTTCATTCCCTCCCAGCAGATGTTGAGCACATTGATGAGAATTCCCTGCCTCAAAAGGGAGCAAAGCTCAGAGCTGGAGAAAAAGAAAATCCCATTTAAAAAGAAAGGCATGGTGCTGTCAAGGCTATGGCTTTGACATGTGGTGAAAGTGCCTAATGCAAAGTTGACATTGCTGGGGAAGAGTCCTTCTGGTAATTACAAATAACCACAGGAATGGCCAGAAAAAGATGCAGGAGAATGAGTTCAGTTACCAAGTGCATAAGTGCTAGATCCTGGCAGGCTTACAAGAACACAGTTCCTTATTAAATTTTACAGTGTTGGGAAGTATCATCCCCTAGGCAAGTGGGTCAGGCTTTTTTATCCCAGAGGAGGAAGGTGTGCCAAGGAATTTCCTGGCAGCAGCTCTCTCTGGAACACATGTGGGAGTACTGGCACTGAAATTGGTACCTCCACAACACACCCTGGTGCCTTGTGCTCCTGGGGCTGCAGCTGAGATTTAAAAATGTGTGGGGATCTGGTGTCAAACACTTGGGTTTGTGTGATAGCTACTTTTTGGGGAATTCAAATCAATTTTTCTTAATGAGTGTGATCCTTTTTGGACAATGCTCTGTGACAAGAGAATTTAAATGATTGCATTTATTTGATGTGTTGGGGTTCTCTTGAATTTTGTGGTGGCTCTTGGTAGTTTTGGATTAGTTATAAATGGTTTGAGTGGAGCTTATAGTAAATGTCATCACCTGGTCATGGATATTTTTGCCATATAACTTAAGCAGTTTTAGCAATATGGCAAATCAAAAAGTGGAACTAATTTTGAAGTATTAGATTGGTGCCTGGGCTAAAGTTTGAAGGGTTTGTGGAGAACTTCTGTGCTTTTGTTTGCTTGAATCATAAATGAGTCAATAGGGAAGAGAAAATGATGCATCTAATATTTTGAATACACTGTAAATTTTCACTTTATCTGAGATTCAGGATTTCTTTCATTCCTTTTGTCACTTACAATATTCACCAAATAATAAGTTATATTATATTTTTGAAATCTTTGGTTTGTGTAACCAGATTTCCTGCCTTAGGAAGTACTTCCAGTGCATGTTATATGTTTATAAAAATCACAGGTTCAAGTAAAGAACTTTCCCATTATATTTTAGAAGAAGACTGTCATCTTCAATAGGACATTGGTCTAATGCATTTCTTGATCCCACTCATTCTTTGTTAGTGAGTTGTTTTTCCCTGAAGAGGCAGGACTAGCACTTCACAATTTCTGAATAAAAGAAAATAAGTTGCATAACTGATCTTATCCTGGTATTTGAATATTTTTCAGTAGGGAATTTTTGGGCTGTTTGTCTAATAAATGGATCTTTTGGTTATTTGGAAAGAGTATGTCTCACCTTCAGGCCTTGCAGATATTCCACCTGGATGGACTGATAAGTTTGCAGTAGACATTTTAGGGAGTTGAATACCAACTTGCAGTATTCTTTTAATTAATATTCTGATTTCAACCAACTTAAATGTCATGTCAGTGTTGTTTTGGGCTTAGTGGTCTTATGAAACTGTAGCTTTATTTTTAAACTTTTTTTCTTCATTTTGCAAAGGTCATTTTGTATAAAAGGAAATTCTGTCTAGTTTTACTCCTGCTTTCAGGTACTGTCAATAATTTTCACAGAAATTTCTCTTAGTTTCTCATATATGAATTGTGTTATGTTGGCAGTGGCTTTCTGTAGAGCCATGAGTTTGTTAGTTTCAGCCTCACTTTGTGAAATAAACTGATGTTTATAAAATCCTTTCTTCCCAAGATTGGTAAGATGGCTTGTTAAAAATGTGTTGTAAAGCTGCACTTCATCCTCCAAATCCAGAGAAGTCATGATGCTTGAGTTCTGCTGAGTTTGAGTGTAATTAAATCTGTTCAAAGTAAATAACCTACCTAATTGATCATCCTATTGTTTACTGACAGCAGCACAGAGAATGGTAGGAGAGGAGTTTCTTTGGAGGCTAGAACAGGATCACTTCTGTGCCTGTATATTTTTCATTCCTTATGTCCCTGGTTGGAAGCTGTCACTTTCCAAACCATTCAGTCTAACTCTGGGTTTTTACTTTTGCTTCAGGCCTTTGATGAGCACAGCTGTGAATGTAAATTGTTTGCTTAAAATCAGATGGCCTGCACCTTGGTTGTTGGGATAAGCAAATGGTGGTGGGAGCAAGCTTGGGACTGAAAGGTTTTATATTAAATTTATTTCATGGTAGTGATGATGCTGCATCAAGCAGGGACAGATTCAGCCAGGTGCTGCAGAAACCAGGCTGGGTGTAGAGGTGGTGTGTGACTGCTGAATGTGCAGGCAGGAGGAAGAGGAAGCTGTGCTGCAGCTGTGACAGGCTTTGGGGCTTGTGTTACCGCAGATCAGTGTCTTTTCTGTGTGTAATGAAGTATTGGAAGGTTTAAAAAAGGTGGCTAGAACTTCCAGCCTTGTGCAAGAAAGCACATTAAGTTAAGCATTAACTCCTGTTGATTCAAGTGTTTAGTGTGTGAAAAATGACTTTGTTGTTGTTGTTACTCCTCTTGTAACTGTTTTCAGGTGAAGTGCACTTTGCTGTATCACCAGTCAACACTCTGGTGTTTTTTAAGAGAAGGCACAGACTGGAGGGTTTAACATGAGAGGTGCTGGGCACTTCTGGCTCTCACTGAAAATGAGTGGAATTGATGGAGGGAAGGCAGCGTTTGGGGCTGTGCAGAACTGGCCTGGCCTGAGGTCAGGGCTCAGGGGCACTGCAGGAGTGTCAGCAGCCTGTTCTTCTGCCTCACCTGTAACATCTCATCCCAGAATGAAAACAGGACTTCAGTCTCCACAACACTGAAACCATTCTTTGAGGAGATACATTTCCCTAATGTAGTTACACGTGGAAGATGTTACTAGAGAATCAAAAAGTAAATCCCATTTCTGTAGTTAGAGCTCTTTGACTATTGCTTTATCATGAAAATGAGGATATTAAAGAACTGTTTTGCCCTGTGTAACTAGTGAAATAGCTGACTAGTATTTCTCTTTTGCAGAACCAAGCTGAAGAACCATGAGTATGAAACTTTAGATCAGTTGGAGGCTGATCTGAATTTGATGTTTGAAAATGCCAAGCGCTACAATGTCCCCAATTCTGCCATCTATAAAAGGGTGCTGAAAATGCAGCAGGTTATGCAGGTATGTGGAGGAGAGCAAGCAAAAGAATATAACTTCACATGTAAATTTATTTCCCTAAAGGATATTGTTCCAGAATAATTTTTAACTAGAACTGTATTTGCAGAAGTATTTTCTTGCTTAGAGAGAAGTGTAGGAATGGAGAGTATCATGAAGTGATTTTTCCTCAGCACACCTGCTGCCTTCTGTGATTTCTTTCAGTCAGTTTATTCCTTACTGTGACTTCTAACCTAATTAAATTGTGAGAAGATTGATGATGTAGGGTTTTTTGGAGTTTGCCTTTAATTGAATAAGGCTAAAGCCTTTCAGATTTCATTGAGTGTTCCAGCTAAGTGCTGTAGTCTGAAATGGCATTGTTTTCAAGTTGGTTCCTCAAAAGTTATTCTGTCAGTTAGAAAGAACTATACTGCTCTTTAATTCTGTTCTGTAAGTGTCCAGCAATGAGTTTGGCTTCAGGAATTTGTTCTTTTTTCAGGCAAAGAAGAAGGAGCTTGCTAGGAGAGATGACATTGAGGATGGGGACAGCATGATTTCTTCTGCTACATCTGATACTGGAAGCTCAAAAAGGAAAAGGTATCTGCTTCTCTAGTTCCTGCAGGCCATAACATTGCTGCATCTCTTTTTGTTACAGAGAGTATAAAACATGGTTTTTAGCATTTGTGTAAGGATTTGTAATTCTGAAACATCATTAAGTGTTGATTCTAATTAATTCAAAACTATTTGCTGACTAATTATTTCCTATTTTGGTCTTTTAGTTGGCAGTTGTCAGCATCAGTTCAATGAGTAAAATGGGCTCTGTAATTGCATGAACTAGGTGATTTTTTCAGTGGATTTCAGGATTTTTTGGGGAGAGTTGTTTTATTTTAGCCTGACAAATAGATAAACTGTTTATAAGAGGTTGATTACTTAGGGTCCTGTAACATAAACAGAATTCCCAGTGATTTGCATTAGACTCTTCTACTGAGCATAATGATGCCTTATGGAAGATATTCTTTATGGGGATAGCTGTTTTGTAATTAATACTGGTGATGTATTTCACTTCAGCACGAGGTAGTTTCTCTAGTCTGCATTATGGTGTCATTTGAAGTAAAGCCCAGCTCAGATAATATGGCAACAGCCAGTTGCAATTGCAATTCAGCATCTTTCTTTGGTGTTGCTTATGAACATTGGCTTCCTGGGTATTTATTTCTTGTTTTGTCAAAGGAGTAGCAATTGTGGGGGGAGGAAGGGAATGGAGTAGAGCATCAACAGAGAGTCACTGAGGAACAATCAAATAAGTGCAGAAATGTACAGTCATTAAAAAGCTTCAGAGAGAAAATATGAACGTGGATTTAGGAGATGGTGCAGTCTAGGGATGCTGGCAAGAAGAAATGTAATGGAAAGGAAAGGCAGACCACAGAACCAAGTAATCAAGAAGCAACAAATTGGAAAAATCACTTGCTTTGTGATCTTCAGATTCAAAAAGATGTAGTAACCTAATCAAGCAAGTCAAATTGTCATCAGAGTACTTTTAACCCCATGTTGCTTTTGATCACCTTGTGCCAGACACTACTGAAATGCTTAAAAGGAAAAAATCTGTCAGGTCCTGTCATCTGAGAATAAAAGAGGAAAGGGAACAAGGGATTTCCCGTGTTGGTAGGCAAGGGAAGTCACAATGATGCCTGAAGAGCACCTGAAAATGCTTTTGATGTTGTCAGTTTGATGCTTGTTATCCATTCACTTGCTGAATGATAGCAAGGAAAAGATCATAAATGCTGCTGATCACAGAAGTGAAGCAATGATGAGAATTCCAAAATGTTGCTGGAAAAGGAAACCAATAACCCATGCAAAATTCATCCTGTTGGGAAAATAGCAGTTACCCAGAAGAAAGGTGTTGGAATGTCCCCTTTTATGTATCAGATGCATGACATGAATCTTGAGTATTGGCAGGCCTTTTGCTGTTTCTTCTTTGGTTTTGCTTTGCCTATATCTGTTGAAATAAGTGAGAAAAACCTGGGAACACATTAAAATGGGTGATTTGACAGCATGTCTGTGTTCTGGCATTGCTCATCTGCTAGTGGGAACAACTAACCAACATTTGCCAACAGCAGTAATGTTTAGCCTATAGAACATATATTTTGAGTTTTCTTTGTTAGTTTTCTTTAGTTATTTTGCTGATCTCACCAAGGAGTAAGAGATATCTGAGGCATGAATAAGTTATGTTTTAAATGTATAATGAAAGGATGCATATCATGGGAAATCTGTGTTGCAGTTTGGTTTCTAATGAATTGTACTGGGATATTTTGCACATTCTGAATTGAAGGTAATTTTTTCTGGTGGTTATTGTCTTTGCAGATAATGTAAAAGTCAAAGTTATAACTACCTGAATAAGTCTTGAGGAGATTGCAGATTGGAAGCCTGTTTACAAGTGCTTTGTAGTGAGTGTATTGCTGCGTGCCACAGTATCTGAGCTGAGACTGTGCATTATTGACATAAGTTTTCTTCGCCCTTATTTGATTTGCTTATAGGCCATGTACTGTGTGTGCAGGGAGCCATGTACTTTTTTATGATAAGCTGTGTCTTGGTTGTGCTGTCAGATTTCTTGAGACAACCATCACAGCTACACACAGGGTGACTGTAACATTTGTGGGGCTAGCACGTACCATTTTCTACCTGGGCTTGCAGTCTTGGTGAGCTTTATTGGCTTCAGACTTCATTTGGATTGACAGATATTTAAGCAATTCTTTCAACTACATCCTTGATGTCCTTACTTGGTACTGAAGAATGTACAAAATTTCACTGAGATGAACAGCTCATGTCTTTGATACTCTGTGTTCACCAGAAATAATCATGGAGGTACTGACTGGTGGTTTTTACCCTGTTCACTCTGGATCTTGAGCTCTTGGATTCACATGTCTGATCTCGACTGGTCTGTTTTCTCTGCAGCTGCAAAGTGCTCAGAGCTCCTTTTGGCCTTTGCTCTTTGAAGAATGACTTAGTTGGTTTATTTTGTAAACACTTGAACTCAGGATCAATGAGAGAACAATCACCTCCAAGGGTCATTTCCTGTTTCTGTGTCAGGCTCCTGATTGTGATGCTGTTGTCATTTGCAAATTCTGGTCTTAACGCTGAACTTCTTGGGTGTGTTTAGGTGGTTCTGGTTGTCTCTTCATGGTAGAGGATAATATCATTTTGATATTAGTGTTGAAAGTGGGGATAAGAACCCCTGACATTTATTCTTTTCCTTTGTGTTCTTCTTAACCCGACAGTAAGAAGAACATCCGGAAGCAGCGGATGAAGATCTTGTACAACGCGGTCCTGGAAGCTCGAGAGCCCGGCACAGGCAGGAGGCTCTGTGATCTGTTCATGGTTAAACCATCCAAAAAGGACTATCCAGACTACTACAAAATCATCCTGGAGCCAATGGACCTGAAGATGATAGAGCACAACATCCGCAATGACAAGTACGCGGCGGAGGAGGCCATGATCGAGGACATGAAGCTCATGTTCCGCAACGCCAGGCACTACAACGAGGAGGGCTCCCAGGTACTGCTGGGTCAGCAGCCACGCTGCTCTCTGCTGCTTTACAGACATCCACTGCTCTTAGGATGGCTTCACTTCCACTATGACGCGTATTAATTATTGTAATTGTTTATTGAACTAAAGTAGGAATTCTCAGAACTTCTGAGAAAAGGTGTCTTAGAAGGAAAATGGCTTTGTTTTCATGGAAGTGGAGAGTGTAGGAGATCAGACTACCAGACATGACTTGTTTAGCTTAGCAAAAGGAGTCTGAAAGGGATATGGTTTTTATTTACAAATATATTGCTGGGTGTGTCTATATTGTGATGTTTCTCAGGCAGCAGAAATGATGTGAAACAGGGAGGTGGTAAGAAACCTCCAGCTGTTTCTAATTAGGAACTTGGTCAGCAGCTGCACTTCATCACCAGGATTGGGTTTGAAGACTCAGGACTGTTCTAGTCCTTTGTACCTTGATGGAATCTCAGCGGTTCAAGGGATCTTTCAGTGCTCAGCAGAAGGGTTGAGGAGGAAGTTGATAACACAGCTGCCCCTTGCCATCTTGTAGTCTTTGAAATAGAGATGCATATTAATTGAATAATTTTTTGAACATTTGTAGCTCCCTGATTTAGAGGGTGTCATCAGTTCTGCTTAAATGTGTCTGTTAAAAAGAAAAGCTTATTTATCAAAGGTACACTTTAAATAAAATACTGCATTTTGCTTTCAGCTTTTCCAAACTAACATTGAAATGTTTCTTAGGAGCTTGTTCTTAACTAGTAAACACAGTAAACCTTGTTTTGGTTGGATTTTGATTACTTTACTGATTAATAGGTGTACAATGATGCCCATATGCTGGAAAAGATCCTTAAAGAAAAAAGGAAAGAGCTGGGACCCTTGGCTGAAGATGATGATGTTGCATCCCCTAAACTAAAGCTAAGTAAGACAACCTTGTGCATTGCCTTGTCTCATTTCAATACTTACAAGACAATACAGGTGAACAGATCTTCCTTTTAGACATAGACATGTTCTGCACAGTTGTTAACACTGACAAGGAGAGTAGAATTATATTTTCAAAATCTTGATAGCAGTGGCATGGGTTTAGAGGAGTTTGTTAATGCTGTTAGGTAGGAAAAGATGTTTTCCATGCTGAAGCCTGAGGAGGCCTTTGTCAGGTGGAGCATGGAGCAACATATTCCGTGTTTGCCAAAAAGAACATTAAAAAAAAAAAATTCATAGGATTATGGAAAATAAAGGAAGCTGCAGCCTGGAACTGGCTCTGTGTTGTGAGGCTTCTGCTCACACCATGGAGTGGTAAATCTCTGGTGGAAACTAGAGATGGACAAAGAAACCTGCAAGTTCTCAGCTTTATCATTTTAACTCCCTTGTTGTTTCTGTGGTGTTAGGTAGGAAAAGTGGCATTTCTCCCAAGAAGTCCAAGTACATGACTCCCATGCAGCAGAAGCTGAACGAGGTGTACGAGGCCGTGAAGAACTACACGGACAAGCGCGGGCGGCGGCTGAGCGCCATCTTCCTGCGGCTGCCTTCCCGCGCCGAGCTGCCCGACTACTACGTCACCATCAAAAAGCCCGTGGACATGGAGAAGATCAGGAGCCACATGATGGCAAATAAATACCAGGACATCGACTCCATGGTGGAGGACTTTGTCATGATGTTCAATAATGCTTGCACGTACAATGAGCCCGAATCTTTGATTTATAAAGATGCCCTGGTCCTCCACAAGGTTTTGCTTGAAACTCGGAGAGAAATAGAGGGAGATGAGGATTCTCATGTGCCCAATGTCACTTTGCTGATTCAGGAACTTATCCATAACCTCTTTGTATCCGTGATGAGCCACCAGGATGATGAGGGCAGATGCTACAGCGACTCCTTAGCTGAGATTCCTGCCATTGATCCCAACTTCCCAAATAAACCTCCTCTGACTTTTGATATTATCCGAAAAAACGTTGAAAATAATCGCTATAGAAGATTGGACTTGTTCCAGGAGAACATGTTTGAGGTGCTGGAGAGAGCCCGGAGAATGAACAGGTGAGCAAACCCTTATTTTTCAGATATCTTTATCATGAGGTTTGCATTTAATGTTGGACAAAGGCTGAAGTTTTTCAAGGTGTTTGCTTTCCTTGATATGGATGTTTGGAAAGCTAAATCTCAGAAGCTCTCAGGTCTTCAGTGGAACATTTGCTTTGATTTGAAAACAAGGAAGAAGTTAGTTTTCTGCTAAGAGATAATTTTGACAATAATCTTCCAAAGGAGCACCTTATGACAAAAAGGTTCCTGTTGACTTTCAAATTAAAAAAGTGAGGAGAGCTGTTCTCTGACTGTTCAAATAGGGAATTACTCTTTTGGAGCAGTCATACTTGGGTGAGTTATGGTGCAAAAACCATGAACACTTGTAACTTCTCATAGTGTTTTGCTTGAATTCAGTGGCCTTTTTGGGAATGGGCAGGTGAGAGCTTGACTGTGAAGAGAGTGGGTAAAAAATGATCTTAAAACATCTACTAAGAGGAGTATGGATAGTTAAAATAAGTCACTTTTGTTAATAGTACTGTTATTACTTAAGTTTAAAGAAGTTAACAGATTGTAGAGGTCCAGTGTCAAGTAGCCTTGGTCACAACTAGTTACCTTTGATTTTCCTGGCATTTTGGAACTGGTGTATACCAAAATACTGTTGTGGGTGAACTGTAATGCAAATTGACAGTGGACTGACAGGTAAACCATCACTTAGTGCTTCATGGCTTCAAGCCAGTCTCTGCTGCTGCTTATGAGTAAGCAGAGAAATCCATTGGCAGAGTGAAACTTTCAATTGATCACATAGATTGGTGCTTGGTGGGTGTGTTTAGGCTCCTGTTTGACCCTGCACAAACAGTGGTTTTATCCTGTTGCTCACGTTTTTGTACAGGACTGATTCGGAGATCTATGAGGATGCAGTGGAACTTCAGCAGTTCTTCATTAAAATTCGAGATGAGCTGTGTAAAAATGGAGAGATTCTGCTGTCACCTGCTCTCAGCTACACCACCAAACATCTTCACAACGATGTAGAAAAGGAGAAGAAGGAAAAGCTGCCCAAAGAAATAGAGGAGGATAAGCTCAAAAGGGAGGAGGAGAAGAGAGGTAGCTACTTTTGTTTCAATAATTTTGAATGTACCAAATGAGAAATGTACTCACACTTTTAATGTGTTGCTGCAGCTTTGCCTGCTAAAAGGACCTCAATAGTCTGCTTGTCCCCCAGTCTTTTATTTTCAAGTTATGAGAGATTTATTTTATTTTAATCTTTATCAGCCAGGCTAGAGAGCTTTTAACAAAGAGATGTAGGTAGATATCATCCCTATGTGAACTCTTTAATCAGAATACATTGGGGTACCAGTATTATTTCAAGGATATTATAAAAGAAAACAGTTTTTTACTTTAGCTTTCTGCTGATGATAAACTTAACAGTGAATATTCCCATTGACCTTTTAGTCATTTCCTTTTTGACAAATACTGGTGGTGTTGTCTATGATCATGCTTTTAACACAGCTGAGGAACTGAGGTTTGATAAGCCTTTTTTGTTTTGGCTACTGTGGATGTGTAGAGGAGTGGGCTTGCACTATTGTAGGGTCTGAAGTGTACCCTGAAGGTCCTTTATTTCACAATTCCTGGCTGTTTCTGTCTGTACTCCATTGTGCACCATGCTTAAAGGAATAAGTAAGCTCTCTAATTGCACCTTGCCACAGGTGGGAGCTCAGCTATTGGTAATTTTGTCCACGAATCATCTTTCTAACATGGTTGATCTTCCCTCAGAGATGTCAGCAGCAGTAAAGCCTGATTACTCCAGGCTCAAAGTGAGACACTGACATCAAGAATCTCGGCAAATATGGAGATATGACATTACTAACATCTGGTTTTCCCTTTTTGAAATAAGAAGCTGAAAAGAGTGAAGATTCCTCTGGATCAGCTGGGCTGTCGAGTTTGCATCGGACGTACAGCCAGGATTGCAGCTTCAAGAACAGCATGTACCACGTGGGGGATTATGTGTATGTGGAGCCTGCAGAGGCCAGCTTGCAGCCTCACATTGTCTGCATTGAGAGGCTGTGGGAAGATTCAGCTGGTAAGGATCTCCTTACTGCAGGAAAACACTGGGGTGAAACTTATTGTTTTATTGCTTCTGTTGTATTTGCAGGGACCCTAGTGGCAGAGAGGAATGATGAATCTGACTCCATGTTCTCAGAAGGCTAATTTATTACTTTATAATACTATATTATACTAAAGAATACTATACTATCCTAAAGAATAGAGAAAAGGATACTTACTCAATGCTGAAAAGCTAATAATGAAAACTCGTGACTCTTTCCAGAGTCTCGACACAGCTTGGCACCAATTGGCCAAAAAGTCAAAACAACTCACACCAGAATCCAATGAAACAATCACCTGTGGGTAAACAATCTCCAAACACATTCCTCATGAGAAAAACAGAGGAGAAGCAAATGACATAAGAATTGTTTTCCTTTTCTCTGAGGCTTCTCAGCTTCCCAGGAGAAAAATCCTGGGAGAAGGGATTTTTTCAGAGAATGTGAATGCTACAAGCTTCCAATTTGATTTTTTTTTCTTATGTAGATGTTACTTATTTTATTTGCAGAACTGTTTGAACCAGTGAGTATTTTTCTGTTGCTGTATCTGAGTTCCTTTTTTCTAAAGGATATTACAAACAGCAAATTCGTGGGGCAGCATGGGCTTTTTTTAGTGTTCCTTTCTGCCTACCCTCAAATTGTAAGCCTTGCAGGGATGGGATTCTGAGTGAGATGGACTCCTTGTAATTTAGGTACAGAAGAGCACTTTTTCTGTGCTGAGAAATCTGAACCAAAGATGGGCACAGGTTTCCTTTGATTTAGAAAAACAGTACATATTTGTAACTTCTTTATAAATCATTGTTATCCATTTGAGCTTGTCATCACGTAATTTGTTGCAGCATAAAATGAAAGAAATAGTTATTAAAAAGCTTAAAAACAGTTAGCTGAGATTCTTTAAATAATCAGGTGATTGTTGTGCAGACTTCAAAGCCATTTCAAGGCCTGAAAGTCTAGATCTATAAATAAAAACAAATTTCTCCTTTATTTTGCTGAGTCAGAATTTACTGGAGAAATAACAATTGTCAGGCTTTTTAAAATAACGTGTTTTCCTTTTCTGAAAAGTTGAATATTTTCCTGTTTAAAAGCAGATTGCTCCTAGTATAAATGACTCCATGGCTATTTGATTAATCAGTCAATTGCTAATTGCTCTTACTTGGCTCATGCACTAGAGAATGCCATTTTACATTTTTTCTTTCTATCTCCCTTCTCTCCCTTCTCCTTTTTTTTTTTTTTTTTTGTTGTTGTTTTCTGTTTTAAAGGAGAGAAATGGCTCTATGGCTGCTGGTTTTATCGACCAAATGAAACTTTTCATCTTGCAACACGAAAATTCCTGGAGAAAGAAGTTTTTAAAAGTGATTATTACAGTAAAGTTCCTGTTAGCAAAATTTTAGGCAAATGTGTGGTCATGTTTGTCAAGGTGAGAGACTGTTCAGACTAATTTATAAAACAAGTCATGCTTTCTGCTATTTCCTGTACAGCTGTAGGCACTCTAACATAGAGACGTTCCAGTTATACCTAAATAAAATAGGACTTGCTTCTGTGGGCTGTTTGGATCTTCTTTGCTTCCTGAGATATGTGGTTCAGCCAGGTGATGGAGTTTGCCTGTGCTGGTTGATTTGGGGTTATGGTCACCCCTGGCTTGCTGAATGTGTCCTTTTCCCAAGTCAAAGCTCAGAAATCTTGTGAAGGTGATTTCAGGCTGCAGATCTTGTACTTGTTAATGCACTGGATTAGGAAATGAATAAAACCTAACCTTTCTCACATGCCAACCTGTACTGAATTAGCTCCTTCTCCAAAGGTGGGATCTCTTATCTGTTGTTATTCTTGGTAAGACTTGGACATCAAACTGGAAGAAGAGAACTCAGCCAAAAAGGCTTCTGACAGAAGCATAGAAAAAACTGAAGCCATGAGAGGGAGTTCACTGTGTGTCTGTGGAGTGTGGATGTTGCTGAAATATTTCATATTTTTCCTTCAATCTGCAGGAATATTTTAAATTGTGCCCTGAAAACTTCAGAGATGAGGATGTCTACGTGTGCGAGTCGCGCTATTCTGCAAAGACAAAGTCTTTTAAGAAGATTAAGCTGTGGACTATGCCTGTGAGCTCTGTCAGATTTGTCCCACGAGATGTGCCTCTGCCTGTGGTCAGAGTTGCTTCTGTGTTTGCCAATACAGACAAAGTAGATGAGGAGAAGCACAGTGAAACCCTGGAGGACAGTAAGGTGGGAGAAAGTATCCTTCATCTTGAAAAGGTATGCAAGGGGAATGTTGATTGTATTTGACAGATAGAGAATGACAAAATATTAGCCCTCATGGCTTGCGTTTCACCACATCCAGACACAGTAAAACACAAATGAATACAATATTTTTGTTATAAATTATATTTCAGACATTTATAAGTTAACACAATAAAAATAAAAAAGACATAACAGAAAATAATGAACTGTGTAAATATTTGTTACAAACCTCTTTCTTGTGTTCATGTGATGGATTTGGTTTGGGTTTTTTACACTTCATAAAATTACAGTTTTACTGTAAAGCTTGCCCTAAGCCTTAAAGAACCAGTAGAACTAAAAGTCTAATTTTAGTTCATGGCAGTGCTGAAATGCTTTGTTGTGTAGCATTTCAAAAAAACAGTCAGTAGCTAGGCAGCAGAAAGTAACACATAATATTCTATTGTTTGTGGCCTGTTTGTGGTTGATAACTAAGTAGTTTATTGTCAAAATGCTTAAGACTATTTCTGTCCAACATAGTAGATAAAATGGTTCATTTATTGTACCTAGAGTAAGAAAACAAATAAATTTAGGGAAGTGTATTAAAATCAGTTAAATTTAATTAGTTTTGTCTGAAATAAATTTAGAGCCATTAAAAAAATAAGAGATTCATAAAATATATATCACTAAAAAAACCCCATGAAAAATCCACTTTGCATTTTCTAACAGAACCTGAGAACACAATACCCAGCACATCCATTGTCAGCTTTTGTCAGACAACTAGTTTATATTAGTATGTTTATTCACATCATGGCAAAATATGGAATTAATTCTACTGAGAGAATGAAAACTCAGAGGACCTTTTCCTTCTATGCCTTGGTGAGACAGCCTGTGTTTCCTTGGCTTTCTGGAATCCCAGGCTGAAAGACGGACTGAGGCACAATTTGAGTTTTTACTAAAAAGTAAGAAATGAAATAGGGCAGATGGTATGAATTTGTAAGCAGTACATGGAGTGTTCACATTATTGTGTGAGAGTTGAATCATTACATTTTTGTGTCTGTTAGCTTGGCCATATATCCAGTTCTTGCTTCCCAAGCACTTTACTGGGCTTTAAACCATCAAAGCTGACAAGACTTGGCTTGGTCAGTTTACTTTGAAGAACTAGAACAACAAAAAAAAGACCAAATTAGAGCTTTGTGAAATAGGAAAGCTTGTGACAGACATGGAGGGTGTCTTTGGCTTTGCAGTTTTAATTCAGGAAACTTTTACACACACATCTCTGCTTAGTGCTTACCTATTACAGTTAACATAAAGATAGAGCAAAGCCTTTTACTGGTACCTGACATCTCTTCATTCCTGTGCTTGGTTTTCCTCCTTCCTCAAGTTTCTAAATGCTTCTTCTCCTGCAGGACAAAGAAGATGTTCCAGTAGAAATGTCCAATGGGGAGCCTGGTTGCCATTACTTTGAGCAGCTCTGCTACAATGACATGTGGCTGAAGGTCGGGGACTGTGTCTTCATCAAATCCCATGGGCTGGTGCGGCCTCGAGTAGGGAGGTAAGGGCAGCTTCTTGTTTGCAGTTTACAGCTGTAAAAATCACTTGGATAAAAGAGGGGCCGGTTGTAATAAGGTATAAAAGAGGGTGGGAAAAAATGTGAGTGAAGTGTTACAAATTGTTGATAGATTGAGGTGGAATTTTAGCTGCCTAATAAAAACCTGGTCCGGTTGTACAGTTGGAATTGGCTGTTCTGTATTCATCTTCCACTGACAGTTTTCCTGAACATCCTGCTGCCTCATTTGGGAGAAATGGCCTTTCATTTATGTTGCTGGGTTGGTTTCTTTGCAGAATTGAGAAGATGTGGGTACGAGACGGAGCTGCTTATTTCTTTGGTCCAATCTTTATACATCCTGAAGAAACTGAGCATGAGCCAACTAAAATGTTCTACAAGAAGGAGGTGTTTTTGAGTAACTTGGAGGAGACCTGTCCTATGACTTGCATTTTGGGTAATTATTAACAGCTTTAATCTGATGGACCTCTTCTTTTCCTACCCAATCTGAAGTGATTGAAGGCTATGTGTAGGCTTGATTCCAAGTACATCTTTTTCATTGAGGGAGGGAGGAGATACTATTCAGTGAGTTTGTAATATGCATTCCTGCCTGTGGGACCTGTGATGAGAATTCACTATTAGGAAGCTTTTTTTACAATAAGGGAATTACATGTATGATATGAAAGTGAGCATTGCAGCCAGAGAACAGAAAATTCCACTATTCTTGCATATTAATGTAATTACTCCAGTACGTATTACCTGCAGAGTTGAAAGGAGGAGTAGGAGGTTGAAATTTGATTTGTTGCAGAAGACGATGGCTGTGTACTTTGTTTTGGAGTTATGATGCTGTGATAAATATGGTAACTGACAGTGATCATGGGGGCTTTTGATTTTGTGGGCTCTCTAGGTCTTGAAAGAAATCCAAAGGCTGCATTAAGTTGCTGTAGGTTTCTTGTGAGTGGCATTATTTGATTGGAATATCAATTGAAGTATTTTTGTAGTTGCACCAAATGCCACGAGTCTTCCAGACTTACAAGACAGGCAAAAAAAAAATGGACTTTCCACACTTCTAAAAGAAGATCTGCAAGTGTGGCTGCCTTCTTACCCAGCTCTTTCATTTCTGCAGGAAAGTGTGTGGTTCTGTCATTCAAAGACTTCCTCTCGTGCAGACCAACAGAAATCTCTGAAAACGATGTTTTTCTTTGTGAGAGCCGCTACAACGAAAGTGACAAACAAATGAAGAAATTCAAGGGCTTGAAGAGGTTTTCACTGTCTGCCAAAGTTGTAGATGATGAAATATACTATTTTAGGTAAAAATGTGAGGGGAATGAGAGGGTCATCTGAGCACTCTTCTGGATTGTTATGGGCTGGCAGCTAAGCCCCCATCCAGCCCCTTGGTCTGGAATAGGGGAGACAGTCTGAAGGGCAGAAGGAAGAAAAACTCCTGGCTCAAGTTAAAAACAGCTGGAAAAGTGGAGCAAAGCTACATGCACAAATATAGCAAGATAAAGAATGAATTCCTGCTTTTCATCAGCAGGCAGATGTTTAGCTGTTTCCTGGAAAGCAGGGCCTTGGCACCTGTAGTGGTTACTGGGAAAGACAAATGCCATAACCCTGACTGTTCCCTGTCCTCTCCTTCTCCCCATATTTTATTGCACATACAGTGCCAGAGTATGGAATATCCCCTTAGCTGCTTTGGCTTAGTTGTCCTGATTGTCTCCTCTCCCAAATCACTGCCCAGCCCCAGCAGGCTGGGGCACAGAGTGGGGAAAAGGAAAGCTCTTGAGGCTGATCTGTTCAGCACTAATTACAGCAGGTTGTGTTATCTGCCCTATTGTCTCACAGATAAAAAACAAGGCACCTCTCACCTGCTGTGCAGGGAATTAACCCCATTCCAGCCTGACCCAGGACGTCCACAGAAGTCAGAGGTGTAATTTCAGATAACCACACTCTTGGGAAGAAATGCAGATAGCATCAGTCTTTTTATAGTCCTAATACAAATGGATGTTTTCTTTTTCTTCCTCTGACTTCAAGAAAAGTCATTACTATATCAGATTGGTACATTCTCTTGGATATTGTGAAAATACTTAAGTCATCTTTATGAGTAAGGAAAATCTTTTGGTGAACATTCATATTAATAAAATAAGAATATTAAGTTCTAACTTAAGTAAAATGTGAAATCTAAGGAAGCTGTGGTGTTCATTTCTACAATAGAAGGCAGTTAAGTACTTGTATTGAAATCCCCTTCTAACTCATAAAAAATCCTTCTGACAAGTGACTGAAATGAACACTGGCCACAGACACAAAATTAGTTCTGCTCAGGATTCTCAAAGGAAGCATAGGCACATCTCAAGTCACCTTTGTTTCTATACAGTTCAGTCAGAAATTAAGAAAAATTGATTTTTCTTTTCAAAAACAAGTTCTTTCTCCTGTAAGGTATGAATCTGTTCTCAGCTGCTCTTTGTCTTCCTCCTCCACCTTCCAGAAAACCCATAGTTCCTCAGAAAGAGCCATCTCCTCTCCTGGAAAAGAAGATTCAGCAGCTGGAAGCAAAGTTTGCTGAGTTGGAAGGAGGTGATGAGGACATGGAAGAGATGGGAGAAGAGGAAGGTGACATGACTGAAACACCTTCTATGCCTCAGCTTCAGGCCCCCTTAGCCAGTGATTTGGATATAATGCCTTATACTCCACCCCAGGTAAGGACTTTGCTTCAGGAACCCTTAAACCTTGATATTCCACTTTATTTCCCAATCCAAATAAAGAAAATAACATTTTATCATATACAAAAAAAGTATTTATGCTGAAGTTTACAAGTGTATGGAGTAAATTGCACAAAACAATGTTGGCATGTGCAGTATGATATCCAGGTGATAGTTTCATTCCATTAAAATATTTTTAAAGGGGATCATTTAGCTGAGGAAAACCCAGGGTACATTTTAATGAGGTTAATAATGAGGTTTTCTGTGACACTTTTTCAGAAGTATCAGGTCTTTGTATAAAATTCAAATACAAATTTTCTTACACAAGGCCTGGAATTTATGTTACTGAGTGTGGAATCAGAGTAAGAAACTGCTTTAGCTGGAAATTCAACTAACCAAAAAAGTTTGTTTGCTACTGGATTAAACCCTGTATCTGTGTCACCATACTCCCACATCCAAGCTAATGCCAGTCTTGAAGAGGCAATGGGAATGATCTGCTGGGAACAGGAGGGAGTTCCAGACTCTTTTGTGACCAGCAGTGTGAATTTCTGCTGAGTTATGTTGAAAGGGTGTGACCCCAGGGTAGAAATGTCTTTGGAAGTTGTGAAAGAGTTGCTGAAGTTGAGAGCTTTTGCCTGGTTTGAGTGTGATGTTTTGCCCTGTGGGTGACCACCAAATGCATTTTCCCTTGCAAGGTTGCTCACTGCTCTTGTTTAACATGCTGAATTTTATAAGCAGCTTGAAAATTCTTAAAGAGTATTCCAGTAGAAGTGGAATTTCATCTAACAACTATTAAACCCCAGAACTTGTAAACTTTTTTTTTTCTTCTGCCAACAAAGAAGCTCTTAGGTAAGAGACAAGACAAGTGACTGTGTGGTATTCTGGGGCTTGGCAGATAGGTGGGTGATGCTTTCCTGCTGCAGTTTGCTGTGAATCAAGTCAAAGTACTTAAAAAAAAGATGTGCAGCTTCATTGCTTGCTTCAGCGATGGCTGAGAAAAGGCATGAAAGGGGGTCCTGGTTGGTTTCTTCTTTTAAAAGTCTAAAGGTAAATGCACAGTTACCTGGCTCCAATGGAAAAGACTGTTCTTTTAAAAATGTGTGGATGGGAGATGGAAAAGAACAGAGAATGCAAGAACCAAATTTGGAATTCTTATGATTTCTCCAAGTCCTGCTTGCCCTTCCAAACTGATGGGAAAGCTTTTTGATTATGTTACTGTTATCAAAACTGTTGCAAGAACTATATAGGCTAAAACAGCTGGTAAACTTGTAGCTCTCTATTTGCAGATGTATCAGAGGCCAAAAGTATAATTATATTTCCCTCTTTCTGGTTTGAGAACTCTCCATCTGCCTCTGTGGCTTGCCCAAGAAGCCAGGATGGAATTGTATCTGCCCTGTGTATCATCCCAAACCCTGTGTGGAGTTTTCTTCACTTGCCCCAGTCTTTATGTTTATAAAGAAAACTTCAGGGGTGGATTGCAAGCTCGTACAGTAAAGTTTGGAATTACATTTAAATGGGCCTCAGTTAATCTTGTTTAAATTGATAAACAAGACTTTTTAAGCATCTTGGTATTACTAAAACTTTGTTTTTAGCTGAGAGGAGAGTGTTGAACTGTGGGGTCAAAGCAGCAAGTAGGAGGAGTCAGTAACATGGTCAGAATTTCAGGAGAGGAAGGAAACAGTTGAATGTAGTTTTGTTTCCTTTTTTGCCTCCACCAGGTACTTGGAAACAATGGCACTTTTCAAGATGTGACAGATTTGTAATGTTTGGGGTGTGAGAAAGGCCTTTGAGGGTTTTGATGTGGTGATACATTTATGGGTCCTGTTGGTCAGAGTATGGATGAATTATGGTCTCCTGTGACAAAGATGGGTGGAAGGGCCTTCAAAGAGGGGCTCCAGCTGTCTCTGTCCATTCTGACATAGACATGTCAGAATAGGTTCATTTTTTGGTGGCTGAAAACATCAAGGAGCTCTCAGTGCAGGCACCCATAGTAGGAAAAGCAAAGGAGCAGAATTTTTGTTGCTCATCAGCATAAGAACATGATGGGAATATGTGGTGCAGGGAAACAGTGATCGACAAAAATGGGCTTTGGTTTTTCAGGGAGAACTGACTACTTACGTAATGAGACGTGAACACCGGAGAGAAAGGAAGGTCTGGCAGGCAAAATAACATTTAGAAGGTGGAATGAGGCAGAGTAGGGATTGTAAAGGCAAAGGAGGAAGTGGAGAAGCATTTTCCTAAAATGTGTGATGGCAAATAAAATATTTTACTCAACTCGTGTTGGCAACATCTCTGAACAGCTCAATGGACGAAATCTGTGACATGACACAATTCCTTTTGTTCTCTTCTGGCCTTCTCTTTTGTACACTTGTGGTCATAACTGCTTTTTCTCACAGTCCACTCCCAAGTCTGTTAAGGGCAGCACCAAGAAGGAGGGATCAAAAAGGAAGATCAACATGAGTGGGTACATCTTGTTTAGCAGCGAGATGAGAGCTGTGATTAAAGCTCAGCACCCAGACTACTCCTTTGGAGAGCTCAGCAGACTTGTAGGAACTGAGTGGAGAAACTTGGAAGCAAACAAGAAAGCGGAATATGAAGGTAAGTAAAAACTGAGATGCTGAACTCTTTTCTGCCTTTTTTCTTTCTCAACACTTTCTGTTGTTCAGATGACAGGTTTAATAAAAGAAAATATTTATGTTTGTGTTCTGGACGTACCTTAAAGAGAAGTTCATACTGAGAGATGACTGAAGAGGAGCAAAGAGCGTGTTTCAGTTATGTAGAGCACAACTGATAATTTAAATGTCTTTGCCACAAATAACCAAATTAACAAATGGGGACAAATTAGAAGTAAAGGGGTATGGAGCTCCTGGGCTAGAAGTCAGTTGGGAAAATATTTTGTCAGTGTTTCCTTAAAGAAGGACTGAGGGGTATTTTGGACAAGAAGCTCTTGAGAGCTGTAGCAGCAGGTAAGAAAGGCTTACAGGGGAGTGGGGAAAAGTTCATTATTAACAGTACTGGAGTCCTAAGAGGCTGTGTACTGTAGTGCAAATGACCTATTGTTCAGTACAGTATTAATCAACTGTTGTAACTCATTTTGTTGAGAGATTTTGTATCCTGAAGGAAGCCTAGGAATATTTTATAATCATGAGATACTTTAGACCTATCTTTTCCCCCTTTCCTCCCTTCTTTTCCTCAGTTCCTTCCCTCCTTTCCTTTCTTTGCCTTCCTCCTTTTCTTCCCTCCCTCCTTTCCTTCCATTCCTTCCGTCCCTTCTGATAAATAGTCACTGTGTTTTAACCTTTATTTGATTGAAATAAAATACAGCTGATCTTTAACAGCCAGCCCTTACCCAAGCCAAGTACATGGGTTTAACATCCATAGTTACTTCTCTAGTTAATGGAATGTCAACACTATTAGCTACTGTATTAATGCAACTTTATTTTAAAAAAATGCTCCTTTGGATAGGAACATTTCAACACCTGGGAAAGTTATGGCCCAGTTCAAACTTTGAAAATGAGATTTGATAGGTTTTCTGCACACTCATAACTTAAAGGCAGCTTTGATCCTGAGGCTGGAAGCTTGCATGCTGTCCCTGTCCACTCTCAGCCACCTCAGTCCTTTCTGATTTTCCATAGCACCTCTTTGCAGCTCTGTAGGAATGCACAGCACCCTTTGCTCTGTGCAAGTTTGCTTTGCAGATGCTGAGAAAGGAAATGGTAACGCTCTTTCTTTGTGAGACTGCTGGGGCCTTACTTTGTTCTGTAGTTGTTTCCTTTTACACCCTTCTAGGTGCATGTGTGATCTTTTTATTGGCAGATGCCTCCTTACAGCCTCATCCTTCAGCAGGAGGATGGCTGGCATGTCACTGCTTCCTTGCTTAGAGCAGCTTGAATCCTGCACTTCTGCGGGAGGGCTCTGTTTGTCCACCGTGTTAATGATTGTCTGTGTGCTTCCATTTGAATCTTCCTTCTCAATTCAAATTTTCCAAAGCTTTTGGGGTTTGAGCTGCAGTTTCCCTGGCTTGGTGTCTGCCCTGAGCTAGACTTACTATTACTTGGTTTTGAGGGGTTGGGATGGGGTAACAAAGTGTCCAAACTGTGTTTGCTTACCATGTATGAAAGGAGAGAAACTCCACCCCTTCCACTGTGATGAGTCAGAATCCATGTGTTCCCTGGTGTGGATGTGAACCAAGGAGCAGGGAGTGGGCATGGTTTGACATCTCAGTGGAAAAAAAGGGTGCTGCCATTTTCTGGTGAGAAGTAGTTTACATTTTAGATCCATTTTGACCCACTTAAAAATTTGTTTTGTTTATGTTCAGGTTATTAGTTGGTTTTTTAGCAATAGTTGAGTATAGAAGAGGCTGTGTTGGAGGTGCCTGCATGGCTAAATAAAAAATAAAAAGTATTGAAAGAAAGGCCTGTTGTAAGGAAAAGCTCTGTTTGAAGCAGAAGGTCTCTTCCCTGTCTCTTGAGATGTGATGGCAATGTTTGAATGATCTCAAGTCCTGGCCTATGTGGTTTGAGTTTATTACTGAGTATTAGGGTGAATGCTTTAGGCTGAACTTCCAGATATCTCCTCCAGTTCCCTTTGGCAGTGTTATTCCATTTGTTACTTCTGTGGCAGTCAGGGCATGGAAAGGGGCTAGGTAAAACTTGAGTACTGTCCTATGTCAGGTCCTTCTTCAAACCTGAGCACTCTGAAGCTCATAAAGCTGAACACTTGGCAGTAATTACTCATTCATCAGAGTGTCTCTTTTGCTTTTGTCTGACCAGTTTTTGATTTTTAGCTGGCCAAAAGTAGGTGAGAGTCAGAACAACTGCTTCATCTTTTCCCAAAGTGCTTGCTGTGCTCTGGAGAGGATTTTCTCATTTGTTTTACTTCAGGATCTACCTTTAAATATCTTGTGTATTTTGTGCTCAACTGCATCTGAATTGCCTGTATAAATGCAGAAATTTCCCTGCGTCACCATCACTGCCTGAAATTGCAGAATTGGGAAGAAGGAAGGAAATGCCTTTGGAAATGAAACTGGTCTTTGAGTGTATGGAAGTAGTGCTAGAAGCTGCACAAACAGGTTCTAGAGGAGTCAAAAGTGTGATAGATGTTCAAAGTCATGTCCTAGAGGAAGCAAGTAACACTGGCAGGATGCATAACTTAATCTCCTTGATGAACTTCTTCTTAGCCTTCGTTTGACAGAGAACCTTGATTGCTGGTTTAGTGGCAGTTTCCATCTTTCACCAACTGCAAGAGAGAACTCATAGCCCTGCATTCACTGTTGTTAAAAATTGCTGGAGATGTATTCTGCATCCATTTATTCTTCCTTGTTCCTCATTGTGCCAGTCAGACTCAACGTTCAGAGTAAACGAAGCAGGAACTTGCGTGCCCCCAAAGCACCTGGAGTGGGCATTCAGTATTTCTCCTTTTTTGTTTGCTTGGGTTTTGTTTTTTTTCTTTCTTCTTCCCATGACCCTTTGCCCTTCCTTAATATAAAATTGTCCTCTGGTCAGATTACCCTGCAGTAGATCTTTTGTTCTTGCACTCACAGTGAGAGACTTGATTGAGATAATGACCAGATTCATCGTACAAAGGACACACATGACCTCCAGTGAGCAGCACAATGTGAGTTAGACATCTTCAGAAAAAAAATAACTCATAGGGGACCAAATGGGGAAATGACAGAAAGAGGCAGAGAAAAATATTTTTGGTTTATCAAACTGCTGCTTGTTATGTTCCAAAAGCTAAGGACCAATCTGCACTGGGGAAACTTTACAAGTGCTCCCCTATTTTGCCACCACTCTTCAGCTGCATCAGTAGTAAAATACACGGGGAGCCCAGAAATGACCGTGCCACCAGCTGGCACTGCTGTCTGCTCTTTGCAGCATTGCTCTAGGGCACACCTGGCAGATATGGGGCTTCAGTTCCCACAGCAGCTGATAGAGGATCCACCCAAGAGCTGCTGGCCTTGGCTGCGGCTGGTTTAGCTGAGCCAGTGGTGTCAAAACAGGGAATGTTTTGCCATGCCCTAGTGCAGACCAAGCCTAGTGCTGGACTGCTGCTTCATGTTGGTAACACTGGTGTTATTATCATCAAATTTGTTTTTTTAATTTTTTAAAAAATTTTATTTTATTATTTATTTTAATTTTTTTTTTGAGAAAGAGATAAAACTTTGTGGAATATTTTTCATGAAAGGTTCTCTAAAAGTCTTAGCCGCAGCCACATGAAATCAAATCATATGCTGTATAAAAAAGATTCATCTGTTCTTTATATTTGACTAAACTATGCCAGTGTCTGACTAGTCCTTTTTAATGAACAGATAATATTTTGAAAGTCTGGGTTACAAAACAGAACTGAAAATCTAAAATACTTTTACAGAGCGGGCAGCTAAAGTTGCTGAGCAGCAGGAGAGAGAGCGATCAGCACAGCAGCAGAATTCCTCCCCCCGGGCAGGCACTCCTGTCGGGGCTCTTATGGGGGTGGTGCCGCCACCAACACCAATGGGAATGCTCAATCAGCAGTTGACACCCGTTGCAGGTAAAACGTAGGAGCTATGACCATTTTTTCCTCATCCACTTTATCAACCCCCTTCATAACTCTGAACAAACACTCTCTTGGGTCACGTTGGAAGCAAAAGCTCAAACTCTTCAGTCCTTCTTCATGATGAACGTGCCTAGTGCAGCAGTGGCCTGGTGTCCAGGGAAGCAGGGTCCATGCAGTGCTCCTGTTCTGGTAGTGTGCAGTCGTGTTTATTCACTCTGCCTTGCAGAGTTCACCTTCAGCCCTGCTGTGGCAGGAGGCCAGCAGTTAAATAGTCTTCTAGTGCATGCAGCATCTGTGGCAGTGGTAAAGCAGGAGGGAAAATGTTGGGGGCTTAAATATCAGGGAGGTGAGAGGCCAACAGAGTCTAACCCAGATTTTAAATCCAAGCAAAAGCTTTGTAGAATTGCCTTGTAGGCACTGGTAAGCAGAACAGACCAGGATCTAGAGCCATTGCAGAAACAAAGACAAAATGACAACATTGCTGGTTTTATCAGGTTATTTTTCAGAATAGAACTGAGCTTGGAGAACTCTTCCACGAGGTCCCTGTTGCTGGGTGTTGAGCTCCTTACCAGTTGTAATCCGGCTTGATTTCATAGGGAGTATGCTCGGAGTAAGTATTTTCAGGATCAGATCTGAAGACTTTGTAGTCCACTGAAGATTCTTGTATGGAAATGAGCCATACATGCGTGAGAAAATTAATTAGGTGTGACCTGATAGGTTGTTTTCCTTCCCCAGTTTCTAATTAAAATAAGAATTAAATTGCTTCAGTCAAGGTCAAAATAGTGCTGAGTAGATAAAAATAAGTATTTGGAGGGTTCTGGGTTTGAGGTTTGGGGTCTTTTTAACTTTCCCTTAAGACATTCCAATTATTCCATTTATTCTTTTGTCATTTTTCTTTTTCTTTCTCACTCACAGGCTGTGGCCTTATTTCAAGCTGACAGCCTGAAGTGTTTTTCATCCCAATCTCTAAATCCCCTTTCAGTAAATAGGCTGCATGGATGTTTAACTGAAGGCACATTCCTTAGTTGATTCATGATCTCCAGGTTATAAAGCATTTATTTACACTGAGTTTCATTTTTCTTTTGGCTTTTTTTCACTCTGTCATGGTAATTTCCCTCTGAACTGTTTGCAGTTGGTGTATGTTTGTGTGTGTGTGTACATTTATCTGTGCATATATTAAGAAAAGGGAGGGGGAAAAAAGAGTTTCCCAGTGCTGATCTCTTTTGTGAATAATTTACTTCAATCGAGAATATGTAGAAATACCATCCTCTTGTCATTGTGTTTTCTTAGTTTGCTTCTTGGGTTTTTTGGCACTGAGTCACTTTTCCAGTTTTTGGAGGCAGGTGATGGATGGTAATTCTTGCTGTTAACACTTCCTTAAAACTTCCCCAAAAATGTGCATTCTGCCAGCTACACAGGCTACCTTATTTCCTGTGGCAGCAAACCTCTACTTCAGGCCATTGTCTTATCTGTGCAGATCAACACTCAAGACTGTTCACTTTGGCTTTGGGAAATACTTCCTTAAATAGATGATGGAGCAGATCCTTTTAAACTCCTCCTCCTTCTGTGGCCCATTTGAAAAACACAGTCTTTCGTCTTTTGGTTTTCACACTACTTGGAAGTATCTTGTTCTGTTTGGACCTCTTTCACATCCTCTTCCATCCTTGGATTGCTAGTTCAGAGAGCTTCTCCATCACAGAACTTCTTGATGGCCCATGGGGCCAGGAAATCTGGAAGCCTTCTGAAGTGTGTTTCTCTTAGTGTGCAGCACTTTGGTGTCTTCTGCATTTAGGTATTGCAAAAGTTTACTTAATCTTACATTGCCATAATAAAAAACAAGAGAACAAGTAATTTCAAAGACATCCTAAATCACAGTCATGGGGTAAAAAATGGCTGCTCTTACTTGGAATGAGCTACAAGAAATGACTTCTCATGGAGGTTTGATGGCACCTTTATTAGCCAGTTGTTGAGTATTTTAATTGGAAATGTAGAACTAAGCTTCCATGATTGATAAATATGGGTTTGATTCCTTGGAGAGTTTTCCGTTTGTTTGTTTGAAAGCTTCAGTAGTGCATTAACTGCTCTGAAAATGTCTCAACATCTCAGGGTGCACTGGAGGTACCAGGCAGTAGCTGCAGTGTGAAAGCTCTTCATGCCAAGGAGGCTCTTATTGTGTTTCTTCTTTTCCTGTCTCCATTAGAAATATGGATTTCCCTGTAATAAAGAGGTACAGATAAGGTTCCAGATATTTGAAATATGTACCTACAGCATATTTCACATGTCATTCTAGGTGCCCTGTGGAAAATGAAGGCTCGAGGGAAATTAGTTCTTTATTTTCTTGTTGTTTTCTCCATGTGAAGCTTTTGGGATTGGAGGTTTCTCACTTCTGTAACATCATGAGGAAGGTTTAGCTTTTATTTTGTAGCTGCTCCTCCTATTTAGACCCTAAGCTTGTTACAGCTTTGTTCTCAGTCAGAACTGAAGAGTTTTTGGCCAGTCTCATTCCAGAAATCTGTTTTGAAAGTTCCTTCTATGAATCACAGGGAGTGTGGCAAAGACTTGATGGTTTCATAGAGCAGACTATAGAAGCCCCAGCAAATCTGCATTTCTAACTTACCTCATCTCTCTAGACCTGCTTCTGTCCTCTGTCATCTTTTCATTGTCTTTCCAACCCCTTTCCTTGCTTACCTGGCAATGCATCCATTTAAATTAAACATTCCAGGGCCCAACAAGAATAGTGCAGTTACATGGGTAGCAGAAAATCTGAGCCAAAGCCAGAGAAAGCTCTCAATTTTCTTCCCATACATGGAGAAAACAAAATTTTAGAGCATCAACACAATACAGTGTTTGCAGTGTCACTGATTTTCCTCTAAAGACACCTTGCAGACATGGACAGTGGAATTCTGTGAGGGACTGCAGGTGCTCCTTTAAGTCCTTTAACTTCAGTCTAATGCCATGAGTGTAAGTTACTGCAGCCCAGCACTTTAAACCCAAGTTTAAAACTTGTGTTACTGCCTTAGTTCATTCTGGAGATGGTTTAATAAAAGTCACCCATCACTGCCATTAGTTTCAAGTATGCGAATGTTGTAGGGCTTTTGTGCATCGGTTTTGCATGTGTACTGCAGGAAAATGTCTGGGGTTTGATTTTTGTGGCCTCTGAAGTAGCCCACAGAGCAGGGCTGTCCATGGGGCTGGCCAGTCAGTGTTGTGTTTGTAATCTGTATGCAGATGGCAGAGCTTTAAGCTGTATTAAAACTGCTTGCATTAGTAACATTTAATTGTGGCTGAATTTATTCCTTGTGTTAACATATCTGAATTTTCAACATTTATTGCCCCTTGAGAAACATACAAATACACTAAATACTAATTCATCAAAAGTATAATGTTTCATATTTATTTTTAGTTTTTGTTGTGGTTTTTTTTGGTTTTTTTTTTTTTCAAGATACTAATTTAGTATTGTCTTGCTGTACTAAAGGTGCTTTTTTTAATGTGTGTGTGTGGATAGTGCATGTCTGTGCATACTGTGTAGACCATATTGCATGTTATTGATGCATGTTTGAAATTTGTTGTGTCCTTCAAGGCATGATAAGTGGCTATCCACCGGTGCTGCCACCTTTGCAGGGCCCAGTTGATGGCATTGTTAGCATGGGCAGCATGCAGCCACTTCACCCAGGGGTGCCCCCACCCCACCAACTCCCGCCAGGTATGCCAGGCATCCCAGGCATCCCAGCACCCGGTAAGAGCCTCATCCTCATTCCCTCTTTATTTCATTGTCATGTACTTGGTTTGACCCATTCTTACAGGAGTTCTCTGCAGCTTGTTCTGGTTGTGCCTTTGGTTTGTGAGCAGCTGCACTGCTGAATGTGAGGGGTGTGCAAAACACTGACACTACGGCAGGGCCAGTAAGCCCTCAGGGAGAGGGTACTGGAGAAACTGGTGCTGCTCCAGCAGGAGGTTTGTTCCAGCCAAAAAAGCCTTGGTGATTGTACTTGAGTTTATCAGAAGTGTGAAAAGCTGAAATCAGCCTGTTCATATCCTCATGTCATTTGAACAGTGTCTCTGCACTCATCCTTTTCTTATTTGAAGTGAGCTTATAAATGAAATTTATTGTTCTTATTCCTTACCAAAGTCTTTTCCAGTGAGTTAATGTCAGACTGCACTGAAATGAGTCTGGTCATGTAAGACTCCTTGTAGCAGTGATGTGCTACTGTAAAACAGTGTTCAGTTGATAGAACAGTGACTGGAAACATGTGGGGACAAGGTGAATTCAGTATTCTCTGTGGCAAAATTTTGAATTGATTTTTGAGAGCATTTCTACTGCTTTTGCTGTATTTTTGCCACACTTGATGAAAAGTGAGGCTCAAATGAAACAGATATTTTGCCAGTGTTAATGCCATTAATTTGTCCCAATTAAGGGAAAGAACATTCATCTGCCCTCTGTTCCTGTTTCCTGCTGGTTCATTTTTTACCTCTGATAACTCATGTGCCTGTGAAAAAGATGTGCCATCCCTCTGTTCAGCAGTAAATAAGCTGTGGACAAAATGGTCTCATTTTCCTCTCCCTACCCCCTTGCAAGTGTGTTTATCAGAAGCTCTGTTAAGAATTTTATCTGTACATAAATGATGTGAGTTGGGGAGTTTTTGTTTGCTTGCCTGGTTTTCAGCACTTCCCTGCAGCTTGGCTGGACTGTGGATTCCCTGCCATGGCACCTAGAGGGAGCAGCACAGCAGCTGTGCAGTGACACTTAGCACACATCAGCCAAACGTGTGGGAGGTGAATCCAGGACACTGCATCCCTCTGAAGGGCTGGATGTTTGTGTGTAAAACTGACAGGATGTGGACTAGCAAAGAAACATTGTCTGGGAGTGAAGTGGTGCTGAGCTGGGCACAGCAGGCTGAGGGTGAAGCTGTGCTCTGATGCTGGGAAGGGGAGGATGCCCTCCTCCAGAGCCCTTCCTTCCCTTTGGACCAATTCCAAAGCTTGTGTTGCCAATGTTTTCCCAACTTCTGACGTACTGTTGGTACAGATACATTTAAACTGGGAGCTGTGATCAAATGGAAAGTGCATTTGAAAAATGCTTTAGTGTGTGAAACCCAGTGGCACATCCTTTGATCACTGATACAGAAATCATGCATTTAATTCATGGAAATTAAATCCTCAGGAAGAGCACAGTTAGTCTGCAGCTTTTCCAGTGGATGAGCATGAGAAGTGGCACAAACAGAAAGGAAAGCAGCAGCACACATAACTTTCAAACATCTGTATGTCAAATGTCAGGAACTGCATGACTCTCATTTAGATCTGTACATTTTTGTATGTAAGACTGACACAGTTGTGCTGCACTCTGTGCAGTAGGGAGAAGTCCCAATATGCTTGAGAAAAAGAGCTTTTATTTTTTGGCGTTGATTTCAAATATTCATTGTTCTGTATTTAAGGCTATTGAAGCTTAACTTGCAAGTTGCATTTTGTATTAGTGAGAAGTAACAGAGTTTGTGCAAAGGCTTGAATTTCATCCTGCTGTGAACATATTTTACAAAACTGAACACAAGGAAATGTTAAGTGTTGCTAAAGCAGATCAGCATTTCCTTTCTTAAAGGAGAGGACTTCAGGAAGATCCTGTCAAGCCAAAGGTGTATATTAAAAATGAAAAGATGCAGTCAGGCAATCACTAAGTAACATGAAAAACATCTGAAAAGCAAAACCTATTCAGTGTGCATTTCTCTAACTAAAATAACTCAACAGGCCACATATCAGTGTTTGGTAATTGTCATGTTGGCTTTTTTTTTTTTTTTTCATTCAGAAACTTGTGAAGTTTTTTATTGGGGGTGAGGGGGATATTTGAATGTTGTACATCTACTTAAAATAACTGTGAGCAGTGATATCAAAGTATAAATTCTTGCTATTGAAGACCAAAGAGGTATTTGTCACTGCTCTGAAGTAAGACTAATTATTTTATATTTTGGAATATAGGTGTTATAGGCCAAAATGTGTCCCCTATGGTAGGCACTCCAGCACCAGGAGCAAGTCCTTTTGGACAGCAGGTGAGTCATCTTTGCATTATTTATGAGGCTCTAAGGCTCAGAATTGGCATTTGAGCAACATCCCAGTTCAGACATGTAGGGATGCACAGAGGCTTTCCCAGGGAGAACAGAAATGAAATGTTCTGATGTGTTTAGAACCAATTAATATCTCACACTCAGAGAGTATGTCTGTATTTGATGGTGGAATTGCTGTTACACTCAGAAGGTTGGTCCAGTGAGGTAACTTCAGAATAAACAAGGCAGTGTTTTGTCTTATTTTTCTACTAAACTGAGTCATTTCAGCATAGTGTGAAACTGCGGATAATTTAGGTTTTGCATGCTTTGTGACTCAGAGAGGACACTGCCCATTTTATCAGCTCTTGATGAGTAGGTAAAAAATATTGATACTTCACAAACTGATGAAGCAGATGTTCATTGGCGGTTCAGAATTTATGACTTTGGATAACTGTGATTATCCAAATTTTGATTTGATAACTGGATAACTGTGACCTTCTCAGTGATTAATGCAGATTAACTCTTCAGAACATTCCCAATTTTATTGACCAAATTTTTGCATCCTAAAGAGAAATGTGTTTTTGGCTTGAGGGTGTAAAAAAAAAGGAGGGAGAGGGGCAGATGGGAGTGGTGGGGGAATGGTTTTAACCTAAAAGAGGAGGGGTTTAGGTTAGATGCTGGGGAGAAGTTATTTATTCAGGGGCACTGACACAGGGTGCTCAGACAAACTGTGGCTGCTCCACCCCTGGAGGTTGGATGGGCTTGGAGTGATGTGGTCTAGTGGAAGGTGTCTCTGCCCACGGCAGGGGGATGGAGTAGGATAAGCTTTAAGGCCTCTTTCAACCCAAACTATTCTGTGATTCTATGAGTACCAGAAATTAAGTGGTCAGGTGTTGATGTCATGACATTGAGTTATTCCAGACCACAGGATGTCTGTCCTAAGAGTTCTAGTGCTGCTGGTTAATCACAGTGGTGGGAATACTTCTGTGGGACTGGGAATTTTCCTGCCTGAGATTTTTGACAGTTATTCTGTGGAAGTAACCCAGCTGTCCAAGGATCCATATCAGTTTGCATTAGATGTTTTAGAGTTAAATTTTGCACTTCACAGGCCACATTATTTCAGATCAAATTGGAGAAAACATGAAATAAAAAGGAGATAAGAGGTCTAATTAAGGTGATGATAACCAGAGTATATTTACATAAATCAGAAATATGAACAATATCTGTTGAGTATGAAAGGAAGTGCCAACCAACCATTCTCTGTGCATCTCCAGGAAAATTTCCTCAAGCTTTTGCACATAACCTCAGTTGAAACTGCATTGCAGGAGGATGCCCCGAGGCTGGGGTGTTCCCTGCAGTCCCTGCCGTGCCCTCTGGGGTGTGACCCCTGGCCGGTTTGCCTTTCAGATCGGGATCCTGGGCCCGCCGGGCCAGCAGGCGCCGCCGCCGTACCCCGGGCAGAGCCCTGCCAGCCAGCCCGTCATGCAGCAGCCCAGCACCCCCATGTTCGTGTCCCCTCCACCAAAGACACAGAGGCTCCTCCATTCTGAAGCCTACCTGAAGTACATCGAGGGGCTCAGCGCCGAGTCCAACAGCATCAGCAAGTGGGACCAGACCCTTGCAGGTAAGGCTTTGGCTTCCTCACAACCTTTCATAGAAAATGTGAAATAAATCTGCTGTTTGCTTATTAAAACATATACATGTAATTAATTCCTAAGGATAGATCAACAGATTGAGAATATATGTGTTGTGCACAGGCAAATTCCACCAGTGTTACAGAAACCTAAGATTTAAGCCCAATGGTATGGGCTTAAATACTAGGAGCAAAAGTAGAATGTCTTCTATTGTAGAGTTACATTTGCCTTTTTCTAGAATAAGCCATGAGGGGTTGTATTGCACTGAATAGTTATTTAGTCGTTTGCCCTGGGTGTTTTGGTAATTTGCACTGTTCACATGATTTGTATCCTATGACCTCATGGTCTTCCCCTTTTTTGCCCCTGTTAGCCCTGGTGGTCTCTTCCCTGGTCAGTCCTTCCCCCCACTGGTTGTGGTCCTCCTCCGGGGTATTAAAGTTGTGCTCCCCCTCACCCCCAATCAAGCCACACCCTCTTTCTCACCTGGAGAGTCACCAGAGCCTGAGGTTTCTCCTAGCAAGTCAATAATCAGAGGACATTGGTCCCCACGCGGAAAAGAGCATTTCTGATCTTTTGCATTGTCTGTGTAAGGCTGTGTGGGCTGGCGTCAGTGGCTGCCGGAGCGGCCCCAGACAGCCCGTGCAGGCACGGCCATCAGTGAGCTGATGGAGCCCTCGTTGGCTTTTGCAGCTCGCAGACGGGACGTGCACCTGTCCAAGGAGCAGGAGAGCCGCCTGCCCTCGCACTGGCTGAAGAGCAAGGGCGCTCACACCACCATGGCCGACGCGCTGTGGCGCCTGCGGGACCTGATGCTGCGCGACACCCTCAACATCCGCCAGGCCTACAACCTGGAGAACGTGTAGGCACCGCCCGGCCCCGCTCCGGCAGCTCCAGGACAATGGCTGGTCTAGTTACTGGGTGGCAAGAGATAACCAACAATAATTTGTATTGCATTTTACTGTACATTGCAAGACCATTTTTATATAAGGACACTTTTAATAAGCATATTTCACTTTTTGTTATATTAAGTTGACTTTATCAAATACACAGATTTTTTGCATATGTTTCCTTTGTTTGAAAGGCGATTTCATAATTGGTTGAGTGTAGTCAAGGATTCATCTTTCTTATACTTTATTGCTGAGAATCTGATGCCATTGTTTTTATATAAAAAAAAAAAAAAAGGAAAACAAAGTATTTACAGATTGATACAGTGGAATGTGAAGTAGTCATAGTTTACATCCTATAAGAATGTGTGTACCTGTGCTTGTGTGTGCTGGCCACTTCGGGCAGAGCTGCCCGGATGTGAACAGGGAGGATCTCTTAAAAGAAGCTGAAGGTAAGATGTGCTTTGGCACTAAGGAGAATTGGCATTCCAAATCAACACTGAGGCAGCTGAGTGGGCCACAGCAGCCCTGGAAGTGCTGGTGTGGACGGGACAAGGGTGTCTCGACTGCTCATGTTGTCCAGTCCTGTCCAGTTATTTAACTGTGTAGCCAAGGCCATTGTGATCCTAAATCAGTAACACAGCCCCTGTGCTGGCAGGCCCTCAGAGGAGAAGTGTTTCATCTGCCACGGCCTGTGCTGGGGGTTCTGTGATGTCCCCAACACCCAGCAGTGGGGCAGGGAAGCTCCTTCCCTGGGAGCTTCTGTCTGTGCTGGAAGAGGCTCACAGAACTCAGAACCAGCCCAGGTCTTGGAAGGTAAGTTAGGGGAGAAAGGTGGAGTTGTTCTGTTAGTGAAGTAATGTGATGTTTTTTGAAATTCACACAATTGGGCATTGTAAGACATTTTTGTATGCTTTCTTTAAGTGTATTCATTAACCTTAGTGAAAGTTTTGCAATGCAAATTGGAGTGAAATTTGATGCTCAAATTAACTTGAAAGTAAAATACTACTGTATGGTATGGTATGTGTAAGGTCAGCATACTCAGTACATTGGAAAAATAGAGTACTTGCATTGCAGACTTCAAAGGGTTTGGGGTTGTTTTGGGTTTTTTTTTTTTTTTTCTTTTTTTTTTTTTAATCTAAGTAAAGTAGGTATCGACTCTTCTTGCCAAATTTCAAGGTTGTGGCTGCCTTCTGCTAAAAACTTACCTGTCCTCAACTAACCAACCTTTTGGACTACACAGTTATTTGTTTAAAGGTAAATCCTTTCCTTTATTTAATTTTGGAAAAAGAATTAATACTTTTGGATTGCTTTAAGTAACTGGGAAAGCTCTATGAATTTGGGTAAAGTCAGCAGGAATGTGGGCACTCCAACTCAGCCCAAATGAACTGATTTACTGTTACACTTCATTTATGCTAGAGATGTTCATCATGTGGAAATGAGTTGTAAAGTCTGTTGGTACAGAATATTTTCATTTAAGTATATTTTGCAGAAGGTTAAATTAAATATTTTCCTTCAAATACTGGATATCTTGGGGTTTGTTTTGCTGATGTAATTAATACTCGTGAGGGAAGTGACCTTGCAAGTATAAACTGTGATTTAATTTTACTGGCCAATTCTTCTCCCTCTCCTATTGCAATCTTCCAGTCATTGCACAGAATACCCCAGCTAATTACAAATAGGCACTTAAAGTTAGTTTAGGTCATGTGTGCAATGGATGTGAAGGAAATGAGCAAAACAACATAGAGGGAAATGACAGTTTTGAACTCTACAAGTAGCACACCCATGGTACAGAAGTTCTTTACTGGCCTTTGTAAATTTCTAATTTTATTTAATAAAGTAGAAATTGAATAGTCTTAGACCACCCCTATAAAATGTGTTTAAGTTACCATAGGTTTTGCAGGTTTTAGCCACAAAGATGGGATGTGGAAGTGAATCAGGCAGCAAAATCCTAGTTTTTGAGCATTTGGAACTATCATGGATTGTACTAATACACCACCAGATTCTCCTACTTCTCAGCATTAACAAAAATTACACCAAAGAACCTGGGATGAATTTTAATTAAATTATTGTTTTATTTATTTTCTTTTGAGGACTGGATGGGACTCCCTTTGGAGCCTGTATAACTCAGATGTTTAATTTATCTGAAGGTCAGTGATGAGCAGATGTGCAGCACTGGCTCTCTCCTGCCGAGCAGCTGAATCCCTCCTTTCACTGCTCTTTCTGGCCCAGGAGCAAGAGATTGGAAGTGCAAACAAAACCTGGCTCCTCCCTCAAGGCAGTGCAGAGCACTACCACTAAGCCACTGGGCTGGCCCTGATCAATTATTTTAAGCCTTATTTATTTCACAATCGTTTCTCTCTATACTGGAGGCATTTCAGTCGATTGCAGTGAAATTTAGGATATAATGGCTACAGTCTAGAATTCAAAACCAGCAAAAGAAACTTTTCTCACTCTGGTTTAAAAAAAAAAAAAAAAGACATGTCTGTCTGTCTCTTTTTCTCTCTTTGTGGGTGTTTGAGCCCCTCATCTGTTTTTCACTGCCATTCATTGTACTGGCGTAAACAAAACTTTCATATTAAAATAAAAGGATGTGTGGCAATGGTTGGCTTCTGTGAGAGTGGAAAATAGATAAAACCAGGACAGGTATTTTCATAAACCAGTTGGAGACAACTAATAATTATTTGTTCTCTTCCTCAGTCCTTCCCTTCCATGAGAAAATTTACTGTTTGTGTAAAAATTCAAAACGTTGATGTTGGTGACTTTTTTTCAGCATATGTTTTTGTACCTGGTTTATCCATGCTTGGCTTTTCATTAGATCTTGTACTGCTGAAGGCTGAGCTGCTAACCAGGTTTATAACATGTATGTACCATCACTTTGTTTACCTGAGTCTTTTTAATTTGAATAAAAATAGTTTGCAAAGTGTTTTGGATTAACCAGGTTTGAATGTTCCATTAAGACTTCTGTTAGGATTTTTATTTCAAGTAATTCTGGCTGTAGCTGATCCAGATGTTCTCAAGTCCTTGGTACGTGTGTGCTTGTGTGTGGATAAAATATCCTTTTTTTATTGACCTGTGTATTTTGAGGTGTTCCTGTAGCTGCTAAGAACAGTGGTGTTGGAAATTGAACCACCACGAGCATGAACAGTGAACTTCGAAAAATATCTGAAGCATTGGGAACCATCTGAGTGGAGGTGGTAAGATTCAGTCAGTCCCAGATGCCCCCTTATTAATTGGTTTGAAAATAAACAGCAAGCCTTAATTTCATATGGAAGCTAACATGTTTCAGGACTGTCTTTCATGAAGCTGTTTAATAGAGGAAATTAGATGAGTAACATGGAAAAAGCATCTTTTACACAATTCAATTAGAACCAAGGATAGAAATTTTCTGTACAAACTGCAAGAAAAATTAAGTGATAGGAACCTCTCCAGATGCCTGGCATAAAATTTACAGAGAGCTATTTAAACAGTCAGAACACAGCATTATTTAATTAATACAGCCATGTTTTCATCCTGGGGGATAAATGATGCCTTTCATACAGGCTGCCAGCTTCACAACACTTCTACCCTTCTGTTCCAGTTGCCCAGAGGAAACTAATTTTAATCATCCTCCACATCTTCCTTGCTCAGTCTGAGATACTAAAGATCAACCATAAATGTATGTAGCTCCCTCTTAGCTACAAGTGCACAAAATTGAAGTTTCAGAATGTCTGGGTACTGAACATTGTGTGAGCTCTGGTTCAATGAAATTTTGATTCATAAAAGGAAACCTTATATTAATTTTGCCAACTGCATTTGCCAGTGAGTCTAATTTGACCCTCATCTTTGGTATAAAGCACCAGCATCCAGTACTGATTTCAGGAAGTTCCTCAGGAGCAGCATTCATCCCACCAGTGTTGGGAAGTTTACTTCCCCTTTCTCTGAAGGAGCTGGGGATGGCCAGGAGCAGAGAGTGCAGCTGCAGTTTGGATCTGTGTATTAAGTCCAAAGTGAAAGCATGCCTCCACTGATGACAGGAAGAGTTTTGCACTGAGGAAAAATTCCCCAATACATCAGATGGCTGTTACTTCCTTTTGCTGCTTTTGAAAAGCTTGGACAAAACTGCTGTAGCCCTGTGCCAGGGAGGAGTGCAGGCTGAGCACAAACACCCTTCCTTGACCATAACTTCTTTCAGCTCTTCCCTGGCTCACCACAGGTTTTTCAGCAGATCCTTGTGTGCACAGCTTCAGGGGAATGATCAACAGGTCCATTTTTTCCACAGAATCATTCTGGACTGGTGGTGGAGTTGTCCCCTCTCTAATGCTGGTGTGGTGAGCAGCACTGCTTGTGCATAGGTATCACTGTTTGTTCCCAGGAGACTTTTTACTGCTGCTGCCTTACTGAGATGAATTTTTCCATGCTTGGTATCAATCTTGCCCTGACTTCCACAGTTTGGAAAGCTTGCAGCAGGAATGCTTTGCTGAGTTTCACCCAGAAGCTGTTGCTGTGGCCATTGCAGAACACGTGAAAATGCCGTTGGTGGGTGCGAGCTGTGCTCCAGCTGGACGCTGCAGAATTCCCTGCAGAAGGAAGGGACGTGCTCAGCCCTGGAGCTGGCAGGGCTGAGAGTGAAAGCTGTGACCCTGGCTCACTCCAGCAGCCTGGAACAGCCACACTGTTGCCTGAGTGCCGAGCCAAAGGAGAGCTCTTGCTTCCTCCCTGTTCCCTTTGCCACAGCAGATGGATGGGGGAAGCTGGAGGATGGGAGTGAGACAGGGATATGGGAGCCAGAAAGTACTGGGGAAGGCAAAGAGCACAGAGTTAGGAGTCAGCCGAAATAAAACTGCAAAACCAAATGAAGGCTTTGGTTGCTGAAGATGGGATGTAGTTTAAAACTGATATTAAATCCCCGAGTGTGCTCAGCTGTGGAATGGGCTGGAATTTTGGAATGGGGAATTGCAGCTATTCTGATTTCCAGCATTAGTGAGAGACTGGCAAAATCTAAAAATGCCAAAGGGTCAGCACTAGCAAACACACTGAGGATTGGAGACTGCAACTCAGATTTCTAAATGTCAAGCTTCATATTCTGTCATAACAGCTCTGTGTTGCCTGAAGTGGTGCGATGCCAATTCAGAGGATTTTATTCCTGCAGCGGTCAGTGACACGGAACTCCCTGACACCAGACATCTTGTGAGTGACTGCAGCCTCCCTCCCTCTCTGTTTACCTGGCTGGAGACATCCCAGAGATATTCCAGATGTGCCTGGCACTCTCAGCTGCCAATAGGAAACAGTCACTGCAAAGCAAGAGGTCTGAAGTGAGAACTGAGCTTGGCTCACTGTCTGTGGAACACTCTGCTGCTATTACAGGAGTGCTTCAGTGAAGCCTCAGGAAGTTTTCACAAAAGCCCCTGAGTCCAGGGAAATAACTAGGGCACAGGGCTCTTGTTTAAAAAACCCCCATATATTGAAAAACTTACTTGTTTTATGACAACAGAGCACAAGAGACATTCAAAAGGGTCAGGAAATAAAATCAGATGGAGCTAAAGCTCAGCAGTTTTCAAAATCTGGCTTTTTCATTATTGCTTTATTTTTACTGCTACAGTCAGGGTTGACTTCAACATGATGGTCTGTGACTGAAAAATCAGCTTGTTATGAGTTTTGGGCTCTCCCTTGGAACTAAACTCAAAGGTTCTTATTCTAGAGGAATAAATAGAGGCTTTCCTCAAGTTATTCACTAGCTGCTCAGTCAAAATATGCAGTGACATAGTCACATCTTTAATTCTATCTGTTTTTATCCCTTGAAAACACACATAGCACTCCAGATCAAGTCCTTGGAAGGCACAACAGGAAGGTTCCCCTTTGTTTTCAAGTAGAGAACCTGCACCTTGACCTCTACAGAGCTGCTCCTCTCTCTGAGTTGATGAAGACTTAAAAAGGCTGACAGGAGGCCCCACAGGAACCCCTGTAAGGGCATGAACTCCCTCAGGGTTGATTTTAGGCTGATCTTAAGCATTGGCTTCTTTGTTGCACCTTCAGCCTGCAGCCCTGCCCTCAGAAATTAAACAATTGTATCAAAGCAGGATCCTGGAAGATTACACTGCACCAGTCACCGACCCCACCACGCTCCCAGCTTCCCTGTGCAGGGAGCAAACCCTGCTGGGACACAGCAGCCAGCCCTGTTCTCCTGCCTTGGGGACAGCAGGGGTGCCAGGACTGACACTGCACATTGCTCTGCGCAGCACGGCCCAAACACACGGGTCACTCTCCAGACACTGTGGGCTGAGCAAACACCGAGCAGCAAATCTGTGCTCTTTTTATCCAGTTAAAATTGTGCCACACTGCAAAGAAAACAAGTCAGCTGCCAGAGCAGTTCATGTAAGTACAAAAGAAACTAACTCAAAATTACTATTTCCATTATGCTGAGATGGATGCACCCTGTAATGTTTCTTTTCCACTGGTCTTGTCACAAGGGGGGTGTTTCACCGAGCAAACAAAAGCAACAGCCAGACTGTTTACTCAGTTTACTTTATTTAAAAGCACTCAGCAAACATTAAATTAGTGGCAGAGGCCCAAATACAATGAAATTTTCACTTCATTTAAATATAAATATTACAGATATGGAAGAACCATCTGAGTGTATTACACACACGTGTGGATCACAGTTCATATTGCAGAGCCAACATCTTCCCCCACCTTCAACGTGGCAGTGCTGTGGCTTTGGCACTTGAACTATGAAGCACTCAGGAGCTCCCCCTTGAAGAGTTTCAGCTAAATTTCCCCTTTCTCCATCCTTGCCTCATACAGTCTTTCAGATTGTTTCCTACGGTAAACATCATCTGCAGAAAAAGATGTTTTATGTTAGAGTTTCCTCAGTGCAAGGTGGTGTTAAATACATGAATCCTGTCATCGCTTTTTCAACTTTTCAATCCAAACTTCTCTTGCAGATGCTGACAGGCAAATGAAAATTCAAGCCAACAGAAATCCTTATTACCACTTAAAATAGCTTGGGTTCTCTCCCATATAGGCTAAAGTTCTTCCCATCAGTCCAAATGAAATATTTTTCTAGGAAAACCTAAGTTTCCAATGTGAAACAGTTGTTTCTTGTCTACTTTCCCATGAGGGTAATTAAAATTACAAATGCCCTAAGTAGCTGAAGGGAAATAATATTATAGGCATGAAGTCAATGCCTGAGGGCTTCTAGCCTGACTTCAGTATTTTAGTCTTCTTTTATATCAACAAAATGCAGGAATATTCCCACCTCCATGGTCTTCCCAGTCATTCTTCCTGCCTCCCTGCTCCCTAATACCGCATACAGCTGAGCTGATCCCTTCAGTGAAGTACACAAAAAGTTATAGCAGGGTTTATTAAGGGGAGGAATGTCACATCAGAAATAAAGGCTTTGACTTACAGAAACTAAATGCCATTAGCTAGGTTCTCTTGGGCTGTTTTAGAGCTGTTTTCATACTTATTTTTTAAATTGTAGAAGTCACGTTTCAGACAATGCCACACCTCGGCTTACATGCTGGCAAACCTCCTGAGTCCTTTTCAATCATTGCAGAATAGTTTGAGTTGAGACCTTAAAGATCACCCCGTTCCATCCCTCTGCCATGGACAGGGTCACTTTCTGCTAGACCAGTTTTCTCCAAGCCCCATCCAACCTGGCCTTGGACACTTCCAGGGGTGGGACAGCCACAGCTTCTCTGGGCAATCTGTGGCAGGGCCTCACAATCCCGAGAGGAAAGAATTTTTTCCCTAATACCTAATCTAAATCTACCCTCTTTCAATTTTATTCAGTACTCTAAAGGCAGGATTTTTGCTTGTTTCTGCTCAGTGTTTCTGCTGGGGAGGCAGGGCCTGAAGCGCCCCATCCTGCCCGAGCAGGAGCAGCCGGAGCGCTCCCGGCCGGGCCGGGGCCGGGCCCCGCCGAGCCCGCGCTGCTGCTCGGCCCGTGGGGCCCCCGCACTCACAGAAGGTCTCTTTGCCGATGCGGACGTTGATCATGAACCACTCCATGGCTCCGCCGAGCACAAAAAAGAACGGCAGGAACCTGTAAAAGCCAAAGCGCCGCTCCCCGGGCACCAGCTTCAAAAGGCGCTTCAACCTCTCGCTGACCAGCATGGCCGGGCGGCACCGGCGCCTTCGCCCTTCCCGGCTGCAGGAGAGAACAGAGGGGGGCGTGTGAGAGGCGGAACGGGACGTGCCGCAGACACGCCGCAGCCGCTGGCGGGCGAGGAGCGGCCCCAGCCCAGCCGGGCACCAGCGGCCATGGCGGCCCCACCGCCCCCTCCCCTGAGGCGGGAACGCGCAGCCAATCAGGGCCGCGCCCGCCGCGCGCGACCCCGCGCCGCTCACCTCCCGCGCGAGGGTCCCGCGCGCGGCCGGACGGAAGGACGCGCCGAACGCCACGTGATCCCCACATCTCAGCTCCTCGCCTGATTGGTCGGAGCAGGGCGGGGGCGGGGCCCGGCGTGAGGGAGCCGAGAGGCCACAGCCCCGCCCCCCGAGCTCGGCCCCGCCCCTGTGGGCGGGGCGCGGCCCCGAACCCCGAGCCCCGAGGATTGTCCGCCCGCCGGTACCGCCGTGGGCCGGGAGCGCAGCGGAGCAGCCTCGGCGGTGTGCGGAGCCCCGAGGCTGCGGTGTCCGGCGGGACCATGGCGGCGTTGGGCTCGGCGGTGCTGCGGAGGGGCGGTGGCACGGCCCCCCGGCTCCTGGCCGTGGCTGTGTCCTGCCAGAGCTGCCGGCACAAAGCCACCGGGGACGGAGGACACGGGCAGCCCCGGGAGCAGCACCCGGCGGCCCCCGGCAGAGTCGGCGGCCAGCCCGTCCCGGCCGAGGGCGCCGACACCAAGACCTACCTGTGGGCCAGGTACCACGAGATGAAGAAGCTGGTCTACGGTAAGGGGCTGCCACGTCCTGCCGGGGCCGGCCTTTTCGTTATTTTTTTTCCCTCTCCTTTCTCCTCTTCGCATCTCGGTGCCTTTCCCCGCCCCGCAGCCCTGGGGATGTGCCCGTGCTGTGCAGATGCCGCCTTAGGAGCCTTTCTCCGCGGCAATGCCATCGGCATCTTCCGTGGCCCGCGGCTCTTTGGGATGGTTTTATTTCATTGAAATCTGGTCTTGATCTTCCTCTCCCCATCCTGGGCTTCCTTCTGTTCAGATTCCCCGTCTGGACTCAGGATACACAGGGATATGCAGGGTTCATGGGACTTTTCATAACAAGCCATCGTCGGCATTGTCGTGGCAAATGGTCCAAATGAAGGGCTTGTTGCCTTTTTCTCTAGTTTGCCTTGGCTGGCACACGGAATCGCCTTAGACTAGGACAAATAGATGGCGATGCTGAGTGTAGGGGTGACGAGTCCGAGTCGCCACTGGCACAGGGGTGAGCCTGGAGAGTGCTGATGCTGCAGCTCCTGGGATTGGTCCTGGTCCTGAGCTCAGTTTGTGTTCCACATCTGTCACACCTTTTGCTCAGGAGTGCGTTTTTGCTTCTCTGACCAAGAAGTTACCTGGCTCTGTCGGGTCCTTTGAAATCTTGCCAAGTGAGGTGAAAACTCAGACTGCTCGCCAAGTCTGTCTGTGTGTAAAACAGGATTGTGGTCTTTTTGGCAGCAGCAGACCTCCACTGTATTAAACTCTCCTAAAAATAGCTTTAATGACATGAGGGCAGGAAACTTTTTCCTGTTGGTTTCTTGATTCTTGGAATGCTGAAGGTAAGAACTGCAGAGAGCTAGGAAGTGAGTTTGTGCCTGCTCTTACAGAACTCTGTTAGCTTTTGTTTACTTAAGGGCTTGGATAAGGACAGCAGTCAGTCCCAGGCATCTGGAAGAACTTTCTCCCTGTTCTGAGATCGACAAGGTCTGTCATTCCTTCCTCCCCCATCTTCCAGTCCACTGGATGTGACATCAAATCTCGAGTCCTTCATGATTCACGAAAAGGAATTGGCTGCTGATCCATTAGATGCTCAGGCTGCTGCATTCCAGGATGGGATCTCCTTTCCCAGTGCTGTTGAAGGCAGTTCAGGATGCTGACATAGGACTGGGGCTTTGGTAATACCCTCCAAGACTGAGTTGTGGTTTTAGCCCCACTGCTTGAAAGAAATTCCAGTTTGCAATGCTTGTATTGCTGTTTGGACCTTGCTATCCTCAAAGGCATTATTTTCTCTTCCATAATGGGATTGAAACCATAGATGCAGATGTGTGCTAATAGGCTGTGTCACAGTCTCTTGGCAGACTGCTTGGTTTGCTACGTGAGATTGTGAAGTTTGTGTTCACATAACTCTGTTGTAATGCAAGAGATGCAGTTTTTAATTGAGGTGGAGCAGTAATCACCAGGAGAAAATGCCAAATAAAGTCAGGTGAACTAGCCCAAGTGTTACAGAGCAGACTCTTCACAAATCTTCAGGAAGCCATCAGATATGTTGAATAAGGCCTTTGTTCAAAGAGTATCTCCCCAAACTAAAATTTCAAGACTGTGCTGTTATTCAAACCTTGTCAGGAAGAGACAGAGTTGGTGCAAGTTTTAATTGTTGCTTTGCTGACTGAGCAGTTGTGCAGAATGTGGCATCAGTCTGTTCCTTTGGGCTTGGTTTCTAACTCTGGTGTGAAGGTGAATGTTTGTGCTTGGCTTCTCAGTATTGCCCAGCACTGAGTTTGGGCAGACTCCTGTGGTGCCTCCTTCTCCTTCCCCCTCTGAAATGCCACCTTTGTGCAGTCCCCTGTCCTGTGTTGTCAGTGACTGTCACTGGTCTGGAGCGAGTCTCTGCCACGAGAATTCACTGTATGTTTTCAGCCCAGCCCTTGCTTAGCACCAGCTCCATGGAGCACTGTTTCACTTCTGCACCATAAATGCTGACTGAGTTGGACAGGGCAGGATGTGCAGGACGAGGTTCTGTGCAGTGGAGCTCAGTAGTGGTGCAGGTTTGGGGCCAGAGGAGAGGCACAAGGAGTTCTCAGCTCTGTATAAAGACATCTGTGCTCTGCCAGGCTGGAGTGGGGTTATATAAATGACAGCACAACATAGCTACACAGAGAGTGCCTCTGAGGTAAAACTTCCTCTCAGCATTGACTCGAGAGAAATCATTCTCTTCATTATCCCCCCTGCCTGTTGCAACACTGACTCTTATGACCAAATTTCATTACCTGTAAAAACTTGACGCTAAAAATTTGTGGCACTTAGTGTGCTTTTTTTTTTCTTCTGCCAGAAGGAAGGGTACATTCACATTAGTCAGAGGGATAGAGTTGAGCAAGACTTGCTGTTTTCTGATCTAATAAATGTCAAGGATGGCTGATAAGCTCTCTCAGGAAGCTTTGAAGTCTTGCACTCTAGGAAACATCGGGACAGCCAAGCCAGTGATGCTTTGACTATAAGCAAGTGTTTGTTTTTTCCTAGGTGTTCCAAAACTGTAAACAGTGGCTACACTAACTCAGCTTTCCTAGGGAACTTTACAATATCTGCAAACTTCTTGCCTCTGCATGACAAGTTTGAGCAGGGTCAAGTGTGAGAACAGCCAGAACTGGAAGAGTGACCAGTTATGTAAACTTCTCAATTTTGCTTTCTTGGATATAACCCATTTTTTCTTGTGAAGAACTCTTGTAGCATTTCTCTAGTGCCTTTGTATGTTTAAAAATCTAATTTTGGAATGAAATTATATTTTTAATATTGCTTTTAGTTAATGTAGATTTCATTGGCCGGAAGTCCCAGAATATTTAGGCATAATAGCATAAATCCAAGATCTTTTAACATGGTTCCTCTGAAATTAAATTAATTAATTTTTCCCTTCCTACCCGATTGGTAGAGGGATCTGCTTTGGCTGGTGGGAGTGCTTTGCAGGAAATGGCACAAAACAACACTTCAAAAGGATAAAGGGGCACTTGGAAGGGTGGAAAACTGGCATTTTGTCTTTAGAAAGCAACTTCGTGTGAGCAAGGGAAACTTTTTGATTCATGAAGAATGTGGAGGATGATGGCCATCTGCTTCTCTGTACCCTTCTTTTCCCTGCAAGTCTTATGAAGAAATTAGTGCAGACGTCTGCTGGGTTGAACTTCTGGGAGTACAAAGGGTGTGAGACAGGCGGGTGAGTTGCCTTGTTTGTGTATTATTCTTCACCAACATGCTGGATCTGAGGCTGAGAGAACAGGAGGGTTTCCTGCAGGATGCTGTTGGCACCCCGGGAGCTCAGAAAAGCAGGAGACGTGCTTGGCATCTCCTGCCCAGAGCGTTTTTCACATCAGAAGGGGCCAGATGGTGTCTCTAGTGTCTGCTCACAGTTAATTACCTGCTTTTGTTTCCATCTCTGCTCTCCTGTTGGGGATTGAGGGTTATTGCTTTCTAACAATGTGGGTTATTGCCTGGGAAGAGACACCTGGAGCCTCGTGGAGACACTGATTTAAGCAGCTGCCCAGGTTCTCACAGTGGGAAAATGGAGGAGATGTTGTGTGTTTACTTTGCATTTACAACCAGGTGTAAGAGATGCACGAGATCAAACACGCTTTCTTGTGGTCTGCCTTTGCTGCTGGATTTCATCATGTGCCGTGGACATGCAGGCACTTCCCTAAAATCTGTTGGAGTTGCAAACAGGAGCCAGTTGTGCAAGCAGGCAGATTCCTGGGGCTGCATCCACTGCAAGAGCAACTTTTTCCACACCATCTTTCCATGTTGCTCACGCTGCTTTTCCCTCAGATCAGACTTCCTGGGTGAAGTGCTGAGTAAGCAGTGACTAACTGATATTGTCTGCCTTTCTTGTTAGGACCCAGACAGAAAGAGTAGTTGGGATTATTATTCTTTTTTAAAAACCAAAGCTGGTGCTCATTTTGGTTTGTGTGGTTGTTTTCTTTATCATATCTGTCCAGCAATTTTTTATGGTGTCTTGGAAAAGGAGAAAAGCAAAAGCTATCATTCTTGAAAAATGGCATCTTCATGAGCTTCTGGTGGGTGTCTGTTTGTTTTGATTTGACAATTGCCAGGAAATCTGAGACAAAGATCCCTGGCAGATTACGTGCAGAGCGTCAGCCGAGCAGCAGCGCCCAAGCCTCCAGCCCAGGACTTGATTAAGCACTAAGGTAACCACACAGGAGGATATGTTTGAAAAACATACAAACAAAGCACCACAAAAAAGCAAACCAAACCCCCAAAGAAACACAAAGCTTCTTGAAACCTGGCTCAGTAACCCTGAGGCATGTTTGGACTCTGGTATTGAAACTGATTTTGTGTGTGCTCCCAGGTTTTGTCTTTTCCCTGCTGTAGTTGGAACCTGCATGGAGACTGCATGAGTTTGAGGAGATGGAGACCTGCAGCTCTGTTGAGGAGGGTGCTGCAAAAGGACATTTACACTGAGACAAATGTGCATCATGAATCTCTAGACTGAGCCACAGAGATTTCCTCCTTCTCAGAAGAGCAGTGACTTTGAAATTACTGTAAATTCAAGATGTAGGATGATGGGGTGGACAGAGCAAGCTGCAAGTTGTGATTGATGTGGAATAGGAAACACAGCAAGGAGATGTGTGGTGCTTGGGGAAGTGAACGTAGGGAATGTTGTGTGTTAGCAGTGTAAATCATTTTGGTTGCTGTGTGCATCCTTTTTCAGCCTTTAGGAGGTAAGAGGGAATATGCTGTGTAAGTGAATGACAAAATGTGAGTGGGGAAAAATGACCTGGGCTGTCAGAGGACAGCAGAGAGTCTCTGTACCTTTGAGGCTGGCAGGGAGGAGCATTGCTTCCCTCACTGGGTCTAAATGTACTTCATAAGTTGTGCTGTGGCACAGTAACTGCTTATGCTTCTGATCACAGATAGGAATTGCTTGGTGAAGCTCAGACTGCTCTCTCCTTGTTACAAAATCGTACTGCTCCCTTAGTTTTTCCTGATGTTTTTGCAAAAGTTGTGGCTGGCATGTGTGGTTGAATCTAGAAGATTCTCTTTTCTTCTGTGAAAAGAGAGGTGGGGTTCAGGCAATGGTATTTTGTGATGCTCTCAGGCCATCAAAATGTATGGTCCTGGATACATTAGCAAAAGGGGAAAGTTGGAATAGCTTGACCTTACTGTAGGGACACTGTAGCAGCAAGTTGGGTGCATTGGTCATAAAAAGAAAAAAGTGCTTTAATAGAAGAGGAAAGCCCTGCACATTTCCCCTGAGATATGATTAAGGTTGTGTCATCATTTTTCTTATGAGTGAGAAAAATAACACCCAGCAAATCCCAGTGTAAGCTTAGAAAAAGGTCTTTCCACAAGTTGACTGGGGGTGAGGACAGGAAGTGGAACTCTGTTTATTTATGGTGCAAAGATCATTTATGCTGAAAGTATGAAAGTTGTGACAATCTGAATCCTATTTACATTTCCCATCTTTTAAAATCTCAGTGGAAAGTACTTGGATTGCATCCTCTCTCCTAAGCCTCTTCCAGGAACTTTGCCACCAGCTGAGCCCTGACAGAGAGCTTTTGTTTCTGGTATGTAGCCAGTAAGTCAGCCCTCCTGCCTTAATACACTGCTTTATTTTCTAGTGATTCCTTGCCACATGATCTAGTGAATTGAATTTGAAGGCCAAATGGAAATCAGTTAGGAGAGAAGGAAGGGTATGTTTTGTAACAGTGATTTTTTTTTTCCTGCGAAAGAAACATTTTGAAATATTTGAATCTATTTCTTTGATTCTCTGAATTAGAGCTCACAAAAGAACTTCAGCCTTTTGCCTAAATTCTGTTATAATTCCAGACAAAGTCTTTATTGGGAAGGGCTGATATCTCTTTCTAATAATGTATTTTTTGTCCTAGACACAGATGGAACTTGGTTTTATAGCAAGGAAGCAGTAAAGAACCAGGACAGGGGTCCTTGCTAAATGCCAAAAGTTAAGGTAGGAAAAGAAAAAATCCTACCCACTGATGTTGAGTAAGATATGGAAAATGCCTGCTCTTTTATCATTCAAAGAGAAAATTACCCATCTTTGAGGAGGGAGGAAATATCTCCTTCCCCTCTGTCTCCCAGTGTGGCTGTGACCAGGCAACCCACTACAAAGAACTATTTTTATTGCCCTTTCTTGCAAGGGACAGTTCTCATGGAGTGGGAAGCCTGTGGGAAGATCTGTTCCTGCCTCTCCCATTGCAGTGGAGCGAAAGCTCTCCTCTCTGGACTGGCTCTGGGCAGGGATCTATATCCAGGTAGTTTAGCTGATTGGTCACTTAACCCCATTTTCTCCGTGGTCAGGGGAGCAAAGTGTTATTCCAAAGCACCTCGAACAGTAACTCTGCTTTGCAGTGACAAACCACATGGGAGGACTGAGCTGTGTCCACAGCTGTTTATCAGAGGAAAGCAGATCACTGCTGCTATCGGCATTGCATGCTCCAGGAGCATAGCTTAGTGTCGGGTATTTTTTATATATTGGGGTTTGTACTTTGGTTTTTCCTGCAATTAATACAAAAATTTAAAAAGTCCTAATGGTACTCGCAGGATTTCTCGGTGAAGTCTGGTTGCCTCTGTGAGAAACAAAAAATGCCAAAAGACAAACCTCAGTATTTCTGATTTGGACTAATCTAGACTTTTCCAAGAGCCTGTTTGCTTGTGCGAGTTCTAAGTGAGGGGTGTGTATTTTTCTGGTGATTTATCACAGCTGCCTTTCGCATTGAAGCCTGCAGAAACTGTGGCTGCTCTGAGATAGAAATTTGACACTGCAAAACCTGGGGTCTGCTTTTCTTCATGTAGGCCAGAGACCAGGGGGCATTGTTTTGCAGCTTCCTGACACAAAAGGTCAGTCTGGCTGTGCAGATGGTTAGACAGCATTATCTCCAGGTGCAGCCAGAGGTTTCACAGTGTGTTTTTTCACGGGGCTCTGTGCTCTTTGCTGCTGCTGTGTGGCATTTCCAGTTGCTGTCAGGTCCAGAACAAAAAGTCTAAATTTCAGTGATGCTCTCAGTTTTTCTAACTTCTCCCCTTTCCCTTCTTTTAGATCTCCTTCCACCAGGAGTCTGCAATCTCCTCAACCCTGCTGCCATCTATGCTAACAATGAGATCAGCCTGGCAGATGTGGAGATCTATGGCTTTGACTACGATTACACATTAGCACAGTATTCTAATTTACTACACTCCATGATTTTCAACACTGCCAGAGACATCCTAATAGAACAATTCAAGGTAATGAGGTGCTAAGAGTTTCCACTCAATTAAGCTTGCTGCTGTCTTTGCAATGCCCCAGACATGCTTGTGCAGGCATTGTGCACATGTCAATTACTTGATTTATTGAGATAAACTTAATATTTTGCAATCTTTGATTGCAGAGTTAATTTCCTTTGAGATTATTTAACATGATGTACACTCCTGAGGTTTTATAAATGTGGAGTGGGAGCCTTAGTGTAAAACAGCCCTGGTCAGCTGTTCTTAACTATGGAAATAATGCCTACAGGATTGCTGGTTGGAGGTGCACATGGTGGCTGAACATAAATCACGGGCCAACACTGAAGCTGTGCAGGACTTGGAATGTGCTTGTCGATGGGATGATGCCCTAGAGCATGTCCCAGAACAGACACTCTGTTTGCAATGGGTGACTGCTTATGCATTTTTTGTCATCATGCCTTTCTGTTTAGAGGGGCTCTGCAGTGCCAATTTTTGCCAAATATATGCAAAGATTGCAAGAAGTGTCCTCACTGCCTCAGTGAACCTGATGCTTTTTCACTACTGTCCCTTGCATGAGAAAAACTAGATTTGGGTATCCTGATCCCTTTGTATTACTCCATTCATCCACTTTCTTTGCTGAAGGGACAAAATTAGGCAGGACTAAGCAATCCCAACAGGTGAAATGATTTTGTTGATTATCTGATGCTTATGCTCTAATGATGTCGCTGTTTGTCTTCCCAGTATCCAGAAGGGCTTGGGAAGTATGACTACATTCCAGGGTTTGCCATACGTGGACTTCACTATGATGTACAAAAGGTAAGCTGTACAAAGTTCACTCTCCTGGGCCTTGTTTTCCTCTGTTATGTTTTTAGTGGAAATACTTTATGTCATTGCTTGTAATAACATCTGTCACCAAATGACCAGTGAGTCTGGCTGGCTGGGTTTTTCACTGCTTGGGTTCTTCCCCAAAGAAAGATGTCTATTGTGCCAGCCTGGCCTCTAGCAGAATGGGACATTCTAGCAAAGGCCTCTGGTAAACAGCCTTGCCAATTTAAAAGTCAATTCATTCCACAGGCTAATTAATAGAAAACTGAGCTTGTTTATGTGATCATTTCTGTCTTTCAGGAAATTTAAACAACAAAACTCAGTCCTGCATCTACAAGTACTTGCCAGGAGCAGAGGCATAATGTCTTACTCTAATAATAGAAATGACTTGTCAGGAGAATGCTTTAGGAAGCCTTCCCCACCCCCCACCCCGAATAATAGGACTGCCTGGAATAAGATCCAAGCTACTTGAGATGCATACTTCTTAAGAACTCAGGCGGCAGAGTGCAGGCATTAGCTTTAACCCTTTTCAGTGCTTTGGCCCAATTCCCTGATGCCCAGTGATGTCATGCTGGCTGCTGCAGCCAGGCAGTCAGGTGGGAGCTCAGTAGAGAAAGTTGCTTCACCGAAGTAGCTTTCTTGTATGTTGAGTTTGAGTGAATTCAGAGAAGCAGGCAGTGCAGGCTGGAGTGTGTGTGCTGTCTTCCAACAGGAGGGAAAAAGAATGAAGGAAAAAACTATAGAGATTTTCTGTCTTTTGTCCTAACTGGGGAGACAGCATGGCAGCAGACCACTCATGCCTCTGGCTTTACAAAGCAAGAAGTAGATCTGTGGGAAACTGAAGGTTCTTTCTCTGTTTAAATCTTTGGCTGCTGTATCTGAGAAACACGGGCGAGTGACCTGGCCAAGCAAAGCGCCCTTTGAGTGAGTGGAAAGCAGAGAGCTCTCTTTTCTCAGGATCAGAGTTTACAAAAAACACAGAAATCGGGGTTATGCCTGTCTAAGTAAAACTTTCAGCACATTTGCCTGCACTCCTCACAGATTACTGGGAGCTGTGCCCACAGTGTAACAAGATGCACTGATATGGGATCCTGATGGAAGAAGTTCAATGCCGCGTTCCTGGTGCGAGCTGTGGAGTGATGTGGGTTTAGTGTGAGGCTGCTTTCCATCCCAAGGACTTGTGTTACAGCTTCAGAATGATGGATGGAGAAGGATGGCTCATGATTAGGGGAGTGTCTGTTACCAGCCTGGTGTGCTCCTGAACATCTTTCCTTCAATGTCTACTGGGAAGGGGAGAGCTCTTATTTGAGGAAAATGACTGAGTGCTGCTGTGCTCTGAACTAAAACTTGCCCACTCAGTTCTGCTCAAAATAAAGGTGGGGGGAAATAGATCTGTGCACACAAAACTCCTTTGGAATGTGTGTTTTCTTGAAGGGAGATAAGAATAGACTGTCTTGAGTCACAGAAATATTGTTGTCCCTGTTTTTCAACTGCATCCCTGTCTACAAACTGGGGTGTAATAGACTTTGGCTCATAGAAGGATGGTCTTTTGCCAGAAAGGCCAATAAAAAGTCACAGTATGAATAAGTGTGTCTAAAAGTAGCTGGAGAATAAGTGCTGTCTAAAGTCCATGGAAGTGGGATGCTCATACTGAACTTTATTTTCTGAATGTCATTTGTGTGGAACTTTAAACTTGAATAAGGCTTCAGTGTAAATTTTAACAATAACTGAGTTCTAACAGTAAATATCTATCCCTTGTCACAGAGTCTCCTCATGAAGATCGATGCTTTCCATTATGTCCAGCTGGGGACTGCATATAGGTCTGTCAGTTCTGAAAATCACTTTCTAAATGCTTATATATGCAAAAAAAAAATGTATTTCTACATCTCAGTGTATGTTCATGGCATATGTTTTTCTGCTTCTTTCCTGAGCAGAGCACAGTCTTGTCTGGCTCATCCTGTTTGCTCTTGCTTCAAATGCTTACCTGGCATGTAATTGCAAGGAGTTATTTTTTCTCAAGCATTTCAAGCCAGGTGTGGGTGGGAAGACCTGGAGCTTTTTGTAATGGTTAATAGCACATCTGGTCACGTACACTGCCTGGTGTTTCAGCTGCAGCTACAGCATGGCTGGGTTAACACCTGAGAGCAAACAGAGCCAATAGGGAAGGGCTCCTCTGTATGTGATTCAACATGGGCCTGTCTTTTCCAGGCAGGAGTTTGTCCCAACAGTGCTCTGCTGTGCCATGGAGAGTGATCTGGGTGTGCAAATTACATCTTAAAGCAACATAGACATGCCAATAAAGTAATAATGCATCAGAATCTGGGCTTACTTTAAGTCCCAGATTGTCCTATTTTTCCTTTAGTTCTCCAAAAAGAGCAGGGTATGCTTTGGAATAAGTGGCTGAAACAGTGCAGAGCAAATTCTTCTCCTATGAGTTGTGAGACTGGAGACTGAGAAAACACCTTGCTCCAAAGAGGAGTGGGGTTGATGTGTAAGAAGTATTAATTTATAAATATCAATAGCAAATCTCCTGTAAATCCTACTTTGTATTTCCTGAGCATGGAAGCCAGTGTGGTTTTTTTCCTTGATCTCTGCCTTTTTGCTGTTAAGCTTTAGTTACAGTAAACACTCTAAGAATATTAAGAAGGGAGTTTCATAACCAGAGAGAATTGGCTTCTTTGAGTGCCAGCTTGGGGGTGAGGGGACCAGCAGTTTGTACTGCTCCATATTTTACTTCAGCTTCATAAAGAAATTTTTAGTGAAAACACATTTTAATTTTTCTTTTCCCTGGTGTGCTATTGTAACTGTCTTTTTTGGAGTGTCCTACTAAACCTTCCTTTGCTGTTGTGCACAACTGAGGCAACATTTAACTTCTTAGATCCTGTGTCATAACTGAGTAGAAATGGAGAAAGGGAAAGTTGCTGACTGCTTGAGCAAAGAGTCATCAAAGTTGTGCAAGAGGCAAAACCTGCAGCAGTCAGATAACCTGATGTAATGAACTACACAGATCAGCCATACTCCTGGTTTTGGCGTTTTTGAGAAAAACAGCCTTCTCCGTTCAATGGTCTTAGTGTCAAGGTCTTGTTCTGTTTAGGAAAACTGAATAAGAAGGAAACCCTGTTTTCAGGAAGCCTTTTCCTACACCCTTTCATTAAAGGTGATGTGTCTCATGGAAGCAACATCTCCAAACCAAAGTTAGTTACCCAGTGCTGCCCAAGTCAGGTCGTGGGGTTGATTTGGTGGGGCAGTCCTGTCAGCAAATTGACAGCAGACAGAGAGAAGCCTCTGGCTGTACTCTGCTGGAATGTGGATAAAGCCCCTCAATTAACTTGTAGGAGCAAAAGAGGTATCTGAGGAATGTCTTGGGAAAGATTTTATGTGAATCTTTAGAGCTGTTGGTCTCTCTGCCTGTCTCTTTTGAGCAGGAGGAATTTTTGAGTTTTAGGAAAGAGTCTGTTTGCCTGTCCTGTTTTTCTCCACTGTTTGTAGCACTGCACAGACTGGTGATTATTGACAAACTGCCTTGTTTTGTGTCTAGAGGGCTCAAACCGGTGCCTGATGAAGAGGTGATCGAACTCTACGGTGGTACACAGCACATCCCCCTGTACCAGATGAGTGACTTCTATGGCAAGGTATGGTAAGCCCTTGGCTGCTGGGATGCAGCAGCAGCTCTTTGAAGGCTTGGAAAACAGAGGGAATTGTATGCACATGTAAATGACTGCAGCCTCCCTTGGAAAGGCTGGTCCCCAGCGAGCTGCAGTGTGTGTTTTTGTTCTAGTGGGAATATGCCCCAGAGGTTATTTAGCAGTTTAGCATCTGAAAGACATCTGCAAACCATTTCTAAATACCAGGGCTATTGGCCTAGAGCTGAATGGCTTTGAAGACTGATAGGGAGATGTTCCCTGCTTGTTTCTTGGCCAAATCTATCTTCCAAGCTACCCTGGCAGGCAGCCTGCAGTGAGCTGTTGGGGAGGAGGTCTCTGTGGGTAGCAGCAGTAGGGTGCTTGCAGTGGCTTTCTCTGTTTGATTTTGGGTAGGGTGTTTTCCCCTTCATGTTAAGGATCTCCCTCCACACTCCTTCAGAAGTGCTCAGGGGATATTATTTATAGGGTTGTAGTCCATGAATGTAGGGATAGTAAAATACTGACATTCCATCTGTAGGACCTGTAAAAATCCTCTGGTTGCCTGAACCTAGAGGAAGTTAGGAGAGGTTTTTCTTCCTTGAGTGTCTTGTGTGGTGCAGTGGCCAAGCAGGACCTTTCACATCCCTTCTCCCAGAACTGCTTTGTTTCTTGCCTCAGTTCCTGTGCCTTAAGGGAAGCTGGAAGGAGAAGGGCACACTTCCTCTGTAATACCCCTGTGAGTCTGCTCTGTGAAGTCTGCAGCAAGGTCACTGCTTGATTTTTCTCTTTCTCTCTTGGGAACAATTAATCTGAGTGGTTGTTTTCTGGATAAGTATATACTCTGTTTATAGCTCAATGATGTTTCCAGCTTTGAAATAGGACATTTTTGTTTAGAATTTGATCTGTCTATAAACTGCCCTCCACTGGCCTTCTCCTGTGCAACTCTCCTCACTCCTGCCAAACTCAAGCTGATTTCATCTTTCTTTTTAAATAATTGTAAACATTAAACCCACTTCAAGTTGTGGCCTTCTGTAGGACCAGGTGCTTATGCTGAGGTGCCTTTCTGTGCTTTGTATGTACCAGGTGCTTTCTTCTTTCCTGTAGATGGTATCGAAAAATTTGGCTACAGAAGTAGAGATATCAGCTTAGTCTTTGTGAAGAGGTGAATTTCCTCTCCTAGTAATGTGATAGAGTCCATGAACTAATAGGTGGATCCCAAAGAGAACAAAAGTATTTGCAATTAATAGCATTTGCATTCAGCAGTGTCTGCTCAGCCTGTGCCACTGAGTGGGACATATTTTCCCACATTAGTGAGAAAAATGAAAGAAGGGTTATGATGACTGCTGGTGTGAACAGGTGCAGTGAACTGGTGGGGAGTGAGCCTTTAGCAGGGGTCTTTGATTTGTTCTCCTCAGTCTGCCATACTGATATTGCTGTATATGCAACAGGAAGGTTGCCAACAGGCAACAAGAGAAGTGGGACTGATATGGCTGAAGTGTGTAAATACTGAAGTATTTATTTAAGTATTTACTTAAATACTTAAATAAATCCCTTAAGTGTTTTCCTGATTCTCTGTTAGCTGGAGTATGTGGACAGCTGCCAGCATCCCAACACCTGCAGTAGGTGGGCACAAATCTTTCCTAAGGTTCAACCCTGCAACTGGTGTAGCTTTATATGTGGTGGCCTGTAATGAAGGTGGAGATCTCAAGGGAGTTGTAGAAAAAGCACATGTAACATTCTGAAATCACAGTCCAATTTTTGTCATGACTCCTGTCACTATGTCTGCCTAAGGAAGTCAAGGCCATTAAAGAGAATTGGGAGAGGTTGGACTTGGCCTGTAAAAAATGACAAAGGCACAAAAAATTCAAGGCTATGAAATCAGAGTTGACAAGGTAAATCTTTGCAGCTTTACAGCTGTCAGTCCTGGATTGCTTAAAGCTCATGCACGGACATGATGGACCTGGATTGCCAGGGCACTACTGGTGACCAGGCTCATGGGGAGGTCTGTGTGCTTCCCAAGCTACTTTCTGTATATGGAACCTTAGTAATTGTCCCCATTCTGGTCTGGAACTTTATCCATGGAAAATGAAAAAAAATTGATCCCAGCTTCATCTTGAAAGGGAGACTCACTGCACAGGTGGTATCTATAGAATAAACAAAGTTTATTTTACTAGAAAGCCTCTCTGGGGCCAAAGTTGGCTCTTGGCCTGCTGATAGGTTTGTGATTGATAGGCAATAGCAATAGCAAATGTGAGTGAGAGCTGTAGCTCTGCCTAATGCAAGGGGAGTTATTCCTTGGTCAGGATGTAATTGTCCATTTCCACTTGACTGCTGGTGAGCTGGAGTTCTTTTTCCTCTGGGCTTTCTCTATTGACAGACAGGCATTGACAAAGGGCTTGTTGGAGTGATTCTTATACTGCCTTGTGAAATCTCACTGGAATATGGTTTGAGCAGCTTGGTACCCTGTGTAGTCTGGTTAAGAAAAGCAATGTAGCATCTTCAGCAAGGCCCTTGTCTGCTGCTGTAGCAGAGCATTGTCTGTTGGTACCTGTGTTAATGCCATGAGTCCGGGGGGGAAGCAGAGGTTGAAATAAAAATATCTGGGACCAACTCCCTGCTCCCTCCATCTTCACAGTGTGGTATCAATGATGCTGGGTAAAGATTGTGTAAAGATTTATGTGAAGGAGACACCTCTCTCTCTTCAAGGTTGGTGTTTTGGTTGAGAAGAAGAGAGGGCTGCTTGCTGAGTGACTGGGATTTCCCACACTAGTGTTTTTCTTTTTATTAGCCTGGAATATATTTCAGATGGTGCTGGGTGATATGAGTTTGTTGGCTTTACCTTTTTTTTCCCCAGTATTTTCAATCTAATGCCTCCCTTTCATTTTTTGCTTTCCAGGGTCCATCACTTAAGCAGTTTATGGACATTTTTTCTCTTCCTGAAATGACACTGCTCTCTTCAGTCATTGATTACTTCATCACTCATGGCATTGAGTTTGACCAGGTTCATCTCTACAAAGACATATCTGTAAGTGAAATGTCAACTGCCTCACCTCTCACACCACACCAGAGCTGTGAGCTCTGCAGCACCCAGACCCAAGGGGTTTGCAGTGACCAGCCTGATATGACAACTCTGCTGTCCCTTTAGATCAAAGCATTACCAGGGAATATTCAAAGCTGTGTTTTCAGAACGTGTTTGGGCTCTGTCTGTACTACAGAGCTGGTGTTTCTGGTGTATCTCGTGTAGGAGTGCCTAGGCTGCTTAGGCTGAAGGTCCTTCCATGGGAAATATGTCACAAAGCTTGTGTAAATGTTTTCTGGTTTTGCAGACTTTTGTTTTCCTTAATATCTAATTTGTCAAAGAGAAAAGCTGTGTACCAAACAGTTTACTTTATACAGCGATTGTTGTAAAACACCTGTCCTGACTTGCTCTGAGAATCCTGTACCTCTTGCAGCTGCAGAGTAGTCTGATCCTTTGGGTGATTGTAGTCTGATCCAGTGGTGACTGTAGCTTTCATGTGTCATTTACTCCAAGGTGTTAAGTGGCACTTGAAAGGGCTGTGTGGGATTATCAGCATTGTTGGGGCTGTTTGACTTCTCAGTTAATGCTGTATACAAGATGTAAGTGCTTGAGATTGCTGCTCTGGGTGACTTATGCTGACAGACAGACAACACATTTCCTTATTGCAATCCTTTTTCCATGGAGAAAGGTTTTCAATTGGTACCTTGTGGGAATCTTAGGTTCACCCACTGGCTGTTCAGTTCTGGGAGGGAAATGGGGCTCCAAGTCTGTGCTGCTGCCTTGTGATAAGGATCCACCTGCCAGCTGTGTGTCCTGGCCTTCTGTAGGTTCTTGATAGGAACCTGCCAGCCCATTTCCCACAAGACCTTAACATGTTTCAAGGGTGTTGGCTGTTGTTTTTTCTCTTGAGGTGGGGAAAATGTGAAGAGGGGATACAGCTGACTCCTGAGGCCTTTTGTGAAGAGTATCTTCTGAGAGATCAAAGTATCTTCTTTTGAGATCAAATGGATGTGTTCCTAATTGAAATCTTGAGAGCAGGGGGATGGTTGCCACAGCTGATACATATTCAATGCAGGGCAACTGGTGGGGTCCAGCCCTCAGAGTCCTGAGTGCTAATCCTGGCTTTGTCCTTTTGGTGGAGAATGTGGTCATCCCTGAGGAACAACTGAAGTAGGCAAACGAGAGCTATGACAGAAAATCTGTGGCAATGCCTGAAATCTGTATTGAAGCTAGGGACCATCACGTGCTCTCACCAGAAGAGTTCTTGCTTTTTTCCTGTACAAAGAGGATGAACAAACATTTTTGCAAAACTTATCCCTTTGCAGTACCCAAGTTCAAGTGCAAATAAATGCTTTGTTAACATGAGCACAGAGATCCTTCTGTGCCTGCAGAGGACTTGCATAGCCCAGCTGTTAGGACAGCACTGGCTTAGCCTGACAGCCTGCTGTAACTCTTGGTGGTACTGCTGATGCAGCCTGTGTGTTTGGGAACAGGCTAAGTGCTACAGGCACTGCACTGAGTCAAAAGGGCAGACCCTGGGGTATGGTAAAGGCTGAACCTGACATGTAATTAAAGTAGTCCTGTCACACCAGTTTGGTCACATATTTGAGAGTAAGAATGTACAGTTTACCCTGCTTCCCCTTGGAGGCATTCTTTTGAGCCCTGTTTGATGCCTACCAAGGCTCCAAGATTTTACCTGCAGAAACATTATAGTTTACCTTTTTCTTTTCTTCTTTTGATTTTTGGAGGGCAAGAGCTTAGGGAAAGAGCACACTGAAATTTTTCTTCTCTGCAAAGGTAGTTTTGACACAAGTCCAAAGTTCTGCTTGCTTTTAGTGACAGTGCTAGTTAAGAGAAAGCTGTTTTCTTGTCAGAGCTCCTTTTCAGATTCCTTCCAATAAGGCAATGAAACATGACCTCTGCCTTTTTGCCCTTCAAATCCACATGGTGGAAAGAAGCTCTTAAAACTCCATTTTGAAGTGGTTATACCACCACCTTCATCATCTCCTTTTAAGTTTAAATTGTGGTTCTCTTCAGCTGTGACGGAAATTTTTTTGGAGTCATGAGGAGGTTTCCCCAGCGCTGCCATGAGAGCAGTTGACTGTGTGGCAAGTGTCACTGTAGTGATGTCAGTGGTGAGTGTGGGACTCAGTCTGAAAGGGCAGCCCCTGAAGGGGCACACACAGTGTAATAGGAATTTAAAGGTCCTGGGGAAAGGCAGCAATTGATTACCTGTGTGAATTATCAGGGATGAACAAGCATCTGTATGTGCAAGCACTGCAAACTGTGTTGCTGCTCTGGAAATGGTTTTGTGGGTCTGGCATATCCTGCTGGATGGAGACTTGTGCAGAATCTCAGCTGGGTGTGTCTAAAACTGTGCTCTATCTTGGCTTCTGGCCTGGAAAATAAAGGATATTTGGATGCCCTTGACAACATCTGTTTTAACTTGCTTCTCTCCTAGCTGTGTTTTGTGCCACCCTCCTAGTGGGAGCTTCTGCTCTGCCTGTGCACACTGGTCACCAGGAGCTGTGGGCCTCCTTGGCTTATGGGGAGCACTTGGGATCACAGGTGCTGTTCGCCCTGGCCACACTCCCATCCTTTGGGTCACACCTGGCAGAGCTTCCCCAGGCACAGGGGGAAGAAAAGCCACCTGGTGTCTGAGACAGTACAGTGTTGGGACAGTAAATGGTTTTGGAGTGGCACAGTCTTTATTGCCTTGCAACCAGTGGGGTAACACGTGCTTGTTTCCAACAGCAGGAAGGAACTTGTGTTTCCATAGATAAGCTTTGAGGTTTTCCCTCTTACACTGCATCAGCTGAGCCAGCCACCCTGTTCTTCTTCAGGCATCTTGGTGAGCCTTGCTGGGCAGGCTCTGCTGCTTTGCAGTGATGGAGCTTTTGTTCATTCAGCAAGGAGGGGATGTATCATTACTGCCTTGGTCCTAGTGGTGGCAGTAGGTTTGCATGCTGGGAAACAGGAATGCCATGTTGTAAAACTGAAACATTTTCCCCCCTGCTCTTTTCTTTAGGATGCAATTAGAGATGTTCATGTGAAAGGAGTGATGTACAAATGGATTGAAAAAGATATGGGTGAGTTAAATAGAGCTCTGGTGCCAAATTCACTTGTCACTTCCTCGGTCTTCCTCTTTAGGTAGAACTGATGGGGATGAGGAAGGACATTTAGTTACCACAGTGGTTCATTGCCTGCCTGCCTGAGGTGGATCTAACTCTGACCATTTGCATCTTTAGTGGAATATGGGCTAGGTTTAGTTTGGTTTATAGAAATGTGGTCATGACTTATGCCAAAGTGTTCTGATGGATGCTGTGTGTTTCATTCTGGTACAGAACAGTATATCCTGCACGGGGATGAAATCTATGCTGTGTTAAACCGCCTGGTGAACCACAAGAAGAAGCTGTTCCTCATCACAAACAGTCCCTTTAGCTTTGTGTGAGTACCATTTCTGCTCATCAGTGGGTCACCATGGCACAGCAAGAGCTGTGCAGAGCACTCCCTCCTCTGAGCACCTGGAATTTGTATGGTGCAGGGTTTTGTGGCAGTGGTCATGGAGCTGTCTGGGAACCGTTTGCGGTGAATGTTGCAGCCACAGCATTGATTTCACTTTTTGGAGAAGTTACAAGGCTGTGGCTGGCCACAACATTAGAGAGCTGACACTTTCTGTTGCCTCTAGCAGTGTTTGCTGTATCACAGACTTCCTGGGCTTCCAGTGATGCAGAAGAAAGTGTGTGACAGCTTGAAACAAAGCACAGCATCAATACCTCATACAATGAGACAGCCTTGGGGGGGTTCACAAATCTGTTTTCTTCTCTGTTACTGAAATAAGAGTGAATTTAGGGCACACTGTTGTAAAGTTGCAGTGTTGGGTGAAAAAAGAGTACTGGATCTGTTAATTTTTGTGTTCCTTTGCCCTTAGGGACAAAGGAATGAAGCACATGGTTGGCAAGAACTGGCGGGACTTATTCGACATGGTCATTGTGCAGGCAGACAAGCCCAACTTCTTCACCGACCGGCGGAAGTACGTGTGCAGGGCAGCCCTGCCTGGGCTTGGGCCCCCTCCCTGCAGGGAGCTGCTCCTCTGGCCTGCCAGAAAGCAGTGGTTTGCTAAGCATAGCCTGGCTCAGGAGGTGTTCAGCCTTCTCTCAGATACTCTCTGAGGAGGCAAGAATTGACCAGTCTGGGAGTAAGTGGATAGAATGTGTACAGCCAAGCAGAAAACGTGTTTCTAAAATTGGCATGAGAGATGGCCATTTCTTGTCCTGAGAGTGTGACAAAATCTTTCCTTTTCCTCTTCCCCACAGCAAATATCTGGGTGGTTTGTTTTTTGAGGTTTTTTGGGATCTTGTTTGTGTTGGATACATGTTTGGGAACTGGCAGTTCTAGAAACCTTTGTATGTGGCAGCTGAGTTTTGTGGTCAGTTAGGAGCTGCCAATAGACAGGCTGCTGTCCTTACTTTGCTCTTTGGCTTCTTTGCTTTGGGTACTTGTGTCTGCTTAGTTAGGTGATTGGTCTATTCTTTCCTTTGTATGTATTTTCCTCCCTCATTACCCACACTGCTGGTATATGCTGGAGTAAACCTATGGAATGGCTTTATAAGCTGTGCTGGCCTGCTAAAGGTTCTTTCCATGGGCTGCAGGTGAAGTGCTTTACAAGCACAGCTTGGAGCTATGAGGATCTGGACCTCTTGGAAATAAAACCTACGGCTTCCTGGTGCCTTAGATCCACTCATGGAGTGGAGAATATCATGGCAAGCCCTCAGGAAAACAGGAGACAGCTCAGTTCACCTGGTGAACTCAGCATGGGGGCTGCTTTCCATTCTCTCTGCAGACTTGCTTTATTCTATTAGGACATTCCATGGTCTCTGTTGGGCTGGGGCATAGCCTGGTTGGAAGAGCACACAAAGTGTTTCCTGGCAAAGCCTTCTTGGCCTTGGCATTTCAGAAGGAGTTATGGTTATTTTCTTCCTCTATGTATGTGAAAACAAGAATTGTTAGGGATTTTGACATGAAATGGTTACAGTCAACAGAAGCATTTTGGAAAGGTATTTCTCTTTCATACTTTCTCTTCCCCTGAGAAAATGGTGCAGAAGGCCCAGAAGGTCACTTAGAACTCATATAGAGCTTTTATTTTAAGTTGTTACATAGGTAAACAAGTTTTGTGATTCAAATGTTCTGGTTGCTGGGTAACAATCACCAAAAATCAAAAGAAGTTGACATCTCCCCCCGTTTTTTCCCAGACCTTTTCGAAAACTGGATGATAAAGGCTCACTGCAGTGGGACAAAATAAACCAGCTGGAGAAGGGAAAGATCTACAAAGAGGTAAAGTGAATGGGGGCAAGCAGGAGTCTGAAATGGTGGGGACTTATAACACACCTGCAGTTTTGGAAATCACTGGTAAAACAGGACAATCTGCTTCATTAGGGTGAGGGGAAATGATGGGTTCTGCCGTAGTACACTTGTTCATGGGTGGTGTTTGAAAGGTAAAGCACAGAAGTCCTTGAAAAGAGCATCTGTGTAGGTAGAGGTGTTTGTAAGAAGACACTCTCTGGGCTGTGCTGGCTGTGGGCAGTGGGAGGTGCCCTGTCCCTAGGAGCTCTCACTGGCCTGGTAGGACACAGTCCCCAAGAATGGTTTCAGCATGGGCTTGGCACTAGGGATGGAAGGACAGAGGCAAGTGGGAAAAGGCAGAGCAGGGCCAGGTAACTTAAGGTGTGGGGTACTTGCTTTTCTGCCCAGGGGAACCTGTGCTGAGTTACCTCTGCCAGGCTGGGTTGTCCCTGCTGCTGCCCTGTTTGTGTGAGATGGGTGGTAGGGAAACATCCCCTGGATGTGTGGGAGGGGCCAGTGAGTGTCCCCTGCCTCCATGTACAATGAAACCTTCACCCTGGGAGCCCTGCTCTGACATTGTCCAGCATGGCCAACTGTGTACTCTTCCCTCAGCTCTTCTGATTGTCCTGGTCCTCAAGGTCTTGTCCTGGAGGGCCTCTCAAGAGTGTGGTAGTTGAGGCTAAAAAGGCACAACTCTGAAACCTGTTGTGCATGCAAAGATCTTCCACACCTCACTCCAAGTTGTTCTCCATAAGGTTGGAAAAGGTGGACTTGTGTAGAATAAAGAAATAAGGAATAAAGAAACAAGGGAGATCCAATAGGGTACAAAGCATTAAAGAGACTACAAAGCCTGGCTCCTGATTCTCCCCTTCTGGAAGGACCAGCATGTCCAAAGATGAGCTGCAGCTCTGGTGATCTTGCTGCCCTGGATGTTGTCCTTGCAGCTGATCTGTCCCCTGAGACAAGCTGCCTCTGGCTTTAGGACGGTTTGTTCTTGGTTGAGCTGTCCAATCCCACGGGAAGAAACTGTTAGTGAGATTTCAGTCAATTAGCTGGGACCTGACCCGTTGTAGCAGAGAAGGTCATGTCCTTGAGTAGTGCTGTTGGGAAACCTCTGTCTGGTGGGTCTGCCAAAGTGCTGGGCTGGTGTTCTATCCTCTGCCAAGAGCTCAGAGCTGGGAACATGCAAGTAGAGCTCATTCCCAGTGGGTTAGCAGCTCCCTCAGGAGAAAGGGCACACCTCACCCATGGAATTCATTGCTGCATTAAATCCTGCTCTTGACCCACCTATGTCTTGTGGCTACAGGTTGCTCACCCAAGTGAATGGTGCACTGAGAAAGGGCAAATATTGGGGAGGAAGGTGGGCTGGGTAAGATTTTGGGCTCCTGTTCAGTTCTTCCCCACTGTCATGTTTACCTGACTGCATTAAGGTTGTTGCCTAGCTGTGATTCTTAGGGTGTGACAAAGTGTGTATCCTGGTTGTAGCCCACCCTGTCTCTAGGATTTTTGTTTACTTGGAACATCTCAATATGCTTCTTTCTGGCAAGTGTTACTGGCCACGGACCAGTGCTGGGGATGTTGCCAGAGACCTCTGAGCTGTTCCTGTCCCCTGAAGCAGGGCTGGATGGCAGTTTTTTCCTGTGGGTATCCCCCATGAATGAATGGGACCTAAGGGATAGTTTTTCCCTGGGGACTGGGAAGTTGGGGTGATGCCCTCTAGTCCCTCTGTTCCAACAGATGTGGTATTTTCTGTATGTGCCAAGTTTGTACTCCCTTCCCTCTCCAGATCTGTGATCTTGGGGGAAAGGAGGGCAGGACCTGGAGATCTCAGAACAGGTCTGTGGCTCCATGGAGCTCCAAGCATGAGTTTCCTGACTGTCAGGTCCATTGCTGTTTGAGGTGACTGGAGCACAGCAAGAGGACTCTGCTCCTTCCAAGGCTGTGCTCCATTTCCTTCTCTGCCAGTGGCTTCCTGAGCAGGCCTCATGTGAGCAGCAGCAAGGTTGTGTCCAAGAAGTGCAGAGGCTGCCTGGTCCTGTTTCTGTGCTGTTAAGGGAAGTCTGCTCAGCTCCAGGCATGCTGCAGGAACAGAAGGCTCAGCAGCCTGGTCCTGGGCAGCCTTAGCTGTGCTTCAGCAAGCTGCCAGTGGGTGCTGGGGGGCTGCCTTTTGTTTGGGGGCTTTCTGGCCAGGCTGGTGCTGGTGGCTGGGGCTGCTGGCTCCCTCCTGCCACTAGAGACTGGCCAGAGGGATTGCTGCCTAGTAGGTTCACACTGACTGCTTGTGCTGCTCTGCTGGCATTGATGGGCCCATTTCCTTTCCTAGTGGGTTTTGTTTTCGTGACTCATGTGGAAAACTTGTGTGGAGATGCAAGGGTAGTCCCTGAAGTACCTTCTGTGCATGCATGGATGTTTGGAAAGCCTTAAAAGCTGTTTGGTGCTGTGCTTTAGCTGGTGCTTTGGGGTTTGGTTTGTTTTACTCAGCTGTGAATCTGTGCAAGCTGCCTGGCTCTTTGGCTTGGTTAAACAATTCCTGTGGACATGGGGGTGGTGTTAATCTTTGGGGTTGGGATGGTGAACAGCTCCTGACTCCAGAAGCCTTGCCTGGCAGTGCTCACCTTCCCTCTGGGGCACCCTGTGAGGTGAAATCATTATCACCTGAGAACCACAACTTCTAAACCAGGGGTTCTTTCTGCCTATCCTCAGGCTTTTCTAATTTAGGGGTTTCTTGGCCTCTAAACTGCCTCCTTTTGTTGCCTTTTTAGACCATGTTGTCTTCTTGACTTGCTGTGCCCTAGACCACAGAACGTGCCCTTTGGAAGAGTTTTTGCATTTTTTTAAGGCTAGAGAAAAAGCTGAGTGATGTACAGGGAATTGTCACATGGGAAGAAAGTGAAGTGAGGTGGGGAAGGACAGAAAGCTCTGAGTGTAGATGGAGGGGCAGTTGACATCCCATGAGAATGCTCACACCTGCCTGGGGTAAGGTGGCCTGTACCCACATTTCACTCTATGCTGCTGTCACTTGCAGGGCAACCTCTTTGATTTCCTGAGGCTGACAGGCTGGCGTGGATCCAAAGTGCTCTACTTTGGTGACCATCTGTACAGTGACCTTGCGGTGAGTGAAATGTCTCTGCCCTCCAGTGGGCTGGGAGCAATCCCACATGGCTGCTGGGGCTGGAGATAAGGCACGGCCTGCTTTGAGTGCTCAGGGCTATGCTGGGTGTCCCCCCCACCCAACAGGGCACACAGGCTTCCCCACTGCTGTCAGACAGAAGCAAGTACTGGAGAAAAGGCTCCTGAAGTACTTTCTGTGGATAAAGTGTGAATTTGAGAGCAGTTTGTATTGATCCCACCTTTCTAGGTGCTTCATGCAACTGATCCTAGTGACCAGGAGATGGTTGTTATTGGCACGGGCCATGGATGGCTGTCCCCTGAGAATGAGAAATGGGAACAAACCCACTCTTCTAGGAACCAGGGTTGTGTTTGGTTTTCAGTCTTTATGTTGAATTCTTGGTTGTTTTTTCATCCTGACCTCCAGGACCTCATGCTGCGTCATGGCTGGAGGACTGGAGCCATCGTTCCTGAACTGGAGACGGAGATCCGGATCATAAACACGGAGCAGTACATGCACTCCCTGACCTGGCAGCAGGCTCTGACAGGGCTGCTGGAGAGAATGCAGGTAAACAGCTCCTGGCTGAGCAGGACACCTTATATGCTGTCTTCTGAGCCTGAATTTTGGCTTTAGCATGGGGATGGGGGGATGTACCATCTTGCCTGGTTCTCAAAAATATCTCATCCTCCTCCTGGTGCAGTGGGCTCTGGGTTTGAGAGTTACAGTGGAAATTGCAGGGAGCTGAGGTATGGCTTGCAGGACTGATGGCTGTGATGCTTTCTACTGCTGTCTTTGCAGATGTATCAGGATGCAGAGTCTAAGCAAGTATTGCTGGAGTGGATGAAGGAACGGCAGGAGATCAGGTGAGCGTTTTCCCCCCTCATTTGTGAGGTCTCTTTGGGGCTCCAAGGCCCTGTTTTCTAACCTGCTTTGGGGACAATGCTGCTGCAGTGCTGGACTCTGGTCCTGCCTGGTGTGGCTTGCCTCTAGGTGGGGGCCATGCAGCAGTGCAGTCCTGCAGCCTAGGAGGTTGGACTGGTTTGAAGGCAGGGTGGGAAAGGGGAGTGCTGGGAGGGGCTGGTGGGCTGTCTGCTACTATAGCTCCCACAGCTCCTGATACTGCCCATAATGGGTGGAGTAAGAGTGCACTGAATACTCATCAGTCTCACTGCACAGGGACTGGCCTGCACCACAGCCTTGGGAGGGCGTACCTTGGGTGAGCCCCTGATGCCCAGGGGGTGGAGTAGCCCAGGGCTCAGGGAGTGGGAAGAATCTGTGACCACAGTTTTAGCTACAGAGCACCCTCTCTTTCTTCTCAGGTCTCTGACGAAGAACCTGTTCAACCCCCAGTTTGGAAGCATCTTCCGCACCTTCCACAACCCCACGTACTTCTCCCGCCGGCTGGTGCGCTTCTCTGATATCTACATGGCTTCCATCAGCTGCCTGCTCAACTACGACGTGAATTTCACCTTCTACCCCCGGCGCACCCCTCTGCAGCACGAGGCTCCGCTCTGGATGGATCAGCTGTGCACGGGCTGCATGAAAACCCCCTTCCTGGAGGAGATGGTGCACATCCGGTGAAGGGCAGGTACTGCAGGCAGCAGCAGCACGGCCGGGGCAGCACCTCTGACCACCACTAAAGGGCGTTTGACACTTGCGTATGTGTGTAGATGGTGTGTTTATTTCCTCCCTTCACTGGCTCCATCCCTTTCCCTGAAGTGCATTGCAGGCTGGACAGAGGATGGGTGCTTGTGCAGGGAGTCCTCTCTAGGAGTAGGTGAGATGGAGGGACCAGTGCTGGTGTGGGACACTCACCCTTCCTGCTCTGTGCCCAGACACGTGGCTCAGGCATGGAGCTTCACATCTCCAGTGCTTGGTGACAACAACCCATGGGAGGTGTGACAAGGTGTGTCAGGTCTATAGCTGCCCTCATAGCCTGGGACTGCAGCATGAGTGACTCTGCAGATGGACAGGGAGGGTCAGGGCTGCCAGCTGGGCAACCACTCAAGCCCATCAGTGCGTGCATCACATGACAAAGCAGCACCAGCATTACCTGTCCAGCTCCCTACCAGACTGGTCTGTGCAGCTGGGGACTCTGCTGGGTCACTGGGCAGGATGTGCAAGCCTTGAGTGTGGGAGTAGATCACAGGGTCTCAGAGTTACTGTCTGCAGACATGGCTGCTTTTTGAGAAAGCTTAAGGCTGTGCACTGTTGCTATTTTGGGGTTTGGTGCCATGTGACATCAATACTTAGGCAATTGATGTGGTGTGGTCTGCTGTGAGCTGCAGAGGGATATGTTCAGCCCTTCAGGGAAGGTGCAGGGCTGGCAGCAGAGGTGGTGACATTCCATATGTGCTCACTGAGATGTGGCCTAAGGTGGCTGGAGGGGCACGTGAGGATGTTTGGGGAGGGAGCGAGTGTGAAGTGCTGTGGGGAGCATGGCCAGACAAAGCCCTGTGGTGCCTCCTCAGCAGGAGGAAGAGCAAAGAGATGCTAATAGTGATGCCAGAGTCTATAGGATGGGACAAGAGTGACAGTCAGGAGGCCCAGGAAGATGAGAGCTGGTTTAGGATGTGAGGTGCAGAAAGTGGGCTTTGCACTGGCTCAGGGCCTTGCTGGTTCTGCCCAGGGCCATGCAGGGTGTTGGAGAGGGGCAGAGGGCAGGTGGGGTGGAAAGGAGGTGTTGGGAGTTTGTGCCACTGTGGTTGGCCCTAAGAGCCAGGAGCTTATGCCCTCAGAAAGCTGGTTTGTATGGGGGAAGTGATTGCTATAGGATGAAGGGGTGGCAATGGTGATTGCCTTGGTCCTCCTTCTCCTCCCCTCACTGCTGCACCATTTGCAGATGGTAACAAGGGTGCCAGTGCCAGCTTGCTCAGGGGCAGTTGGTGTTGAGGTGACAGAGGAAGGAGGGCCTGGCAGTGAGCAGTCACAGAGGAGGTGAGTGAGTGACTGTAGAGTGGGTAAGGGCTGTGGGTTTGGAGGGAGCTTGGCACCAGGGACGTGTGAGCACTGGGCTTTGGTGATGGCTGTAGGGGCTGGGTGTGTCAGCGTGGGGGCAGCTGAGGAAGAGGAACCAGGGCGGTGTGGAGGACCCTGTGCCAGGACCTGTGACTCAGAGAAAGGTGCTGTGTGTGTCAGCAACCCTCAGTGAGTCACACACACACACACACACACACACACACACACACACACACACACACACACACTCTTCTCCTATCTGTTCCTCCCCAGTGCTGTGCCAGGCTGGCCTGTCAGTCTGTCATCTGTGTGATACTGCCTTGTCTTTGTGCCATGTGCCAGCCTGTTGCACTACTTTCAAGATGCCTTGTGCTCAACTCAGTGGCTTGGACAATCTGTTAACGTGGCTGCTCTAATCAAACACCTGTAGTAGGTGCATGTGCACTTGTCTTTGTGCGGTGTGTAGTGTGTAGCTCAATAAACGTCTGCAGCATGTGTCACTAACTGACTAACCCGCTCACTGCGCTCGCGGGGCTCCTCTGCCTGCCCTGGGGGTGCGACCAAGGGCAGCCTGGGCTGAAGAGCGAGGCTGGGGCCATCAGCAAGGGGCAGTGGCGCCCTTAGAGCGGCAGCGCAGGCCGGGGGCACCGGAAAGAGTGCCCCAAAGAGTGCTCGGGGTGGTGACTGACGAGACTCGTACCTGACTACGGGGCAGTGTGAGGGCATGGGACCAAGGCCCGGCGGGCCCCGGAGGATGCTGCACGTGAACACCGAGGGCCGTACGTCCCTGGGAACGGCTGAACTGGGCTCTGGGCGCTGGAGGCTTGGGGAGGCACCACCTCGTACGGGGCTATAACAGGCATGGGCGGGGCCACGAGGGGCTGGAGCTCCCACCTGCTGGGGGCGGCCGGTACCGGCGGGGCGGGCGGTGGGAGGCCGGGGCCGGGGCGGCGAGGCAGGCGCAGGCACAGCCGGTGGCGCTGAGCTGTTTATTTCCCCGCGGTGCGGTGCGGTGCGGTCCGGTCGGGGCCGCGCGGGGTCACTGCGGAAACCCGCGGGGGTCGGTGCCGGCGTCCGCCAGGGGCGGGTCCTGCGGGGCAGAGAGCGCAGCGTGAGCGCGGGGCGGGGAGGAGGGGGCGGGGACAGGGCGGGGCGTGGCTCACGTGCAGCGGTTCGTAGTCGGGGGCGTGGCCGCCGTACAGCGGGTTGGGGATGGCCACGAGCGGCCGCTGAGGGCGGGGCCTGGCGGTGCGCGGGCCCGCGCGCTCCTGCCGGGGCCGCGCCTCCTCCTCCTCTTCCTCCTGCTCCTCGTCCCCGCGGAGATCGGCCTGCAGCGGGAGTGGCGGGTGGGCGGTGCTGCGGCACCGGGCCGGGAAAGCCCCGCCCACCCCCTGCCCGTTGTCGTCCACGGGCTCCCCCTGGCGGCCCGCCCTCTCACGCGCAGCCACCGGGACCCCGCACCGGCACCGGCCCCGGCCGATCCGCCCGACCCCCCGGCTCCATCCACCGCCCTCGGCCCCCGTCGCGTTCCCCACTCGGCCGTACCTGATAGTACCCGAACTGCCCCTGCTGCCGCCGCCTCTTCACGCAGTAGTAGGCGACGCCGGCACCGGCAAGCAGCGCCAGCGCGAAGCCCAGCGCTGACAACGTCCCCGTGGCCACGGAGCCCGGCCCGCGCGCCGCACCGTTCACCTGCGCCAAAACAGCGGCCCCCTGACGGCGCTGTCCCGGCACAGCGATGGCATCGCCCCTGCCGCTGCTCCGCAGTGGGGCCGTGGGCAGCCCTCCCAAAATGAGCCGTGCCAGGAGCAGAGGACAAGGCCAGTTCTCGGGATGACTCTGTCACATCATCCCCAGCCCCAGGCCTGATGCCAGCCCTGTTCGTGCCCAGACTCACCTGGCCAAGGTGAACAAGGGGCGGTGGAATCCTCAGTGGCTCTGCTATCACGTGAATGATGCCATTGAAAGCTATGATGTCCCACTCCACTATCATCGTGTCATTGATCCCCTTGGCGTCCTACAGCACAGGACACAGATGATGTCACCTGCCCAGAAAGGCTCCCCATCATTCCCTGTCTCAAAAGAGATGTGGTGAAAACTTGTGGTGTTTTTTGCCCTCTGCCAGGGCTAAACCTACTGAGTGCTTTGTACTGTTGCTTGCTGTGAGCTCTGATACATGGAGGTCGTATCCAGACTGGGATGGGATGATGGTGCCTATTGTGAGGTTGAAGCTGAAGAGGATGACGTTGCTGGATGACACATGGAGCTTCAATTCTTCTCCTGTCAGTGTCTGTTTAAGCACCAGTGCACAGGGGTGAGAAATGGATGAGCTGGTCCCTCATCTTCCCTGTTACTGTGCAGTCCCCCCAGCCAAGCCCAGGCTCTCTCATGGCCACAGACAGCTCCATTCACAGATAGCACAGAACAGAACTGTCAGAGCAGAGGGGATTTGCCACCCTTAGGATTGTCAAAGCTCAGCTGGAGAAGGCTCTGAGCATCCTGACCTAAATGGCTTTTCTGAGGGAATGGTTGGACTAGAGACCTCCAATCCACTGGTCCTCTCTGACCCACATTCCTCCTCCTTCCCCAGGCTATTTCACTGTCATGCTAGCTTTAGTGACACCTGCTCTCCTCTGGGGCTCTGATAGTTCAACCCTGCTTGCTTACCTCATTGTCTGCAAAGCCAGAATTCAGAGGGGCAAAGAGAGTTTTGGGAGCAGAGACATCAGACAAATACATGAAAAAATCCAGTCCTTCTTCTGTGTCATTGGCAAAATTGAGCAACATCTGGAAGAGATGGGAGATCTTCCCCATCAGCACATTGCTGGCAGCACAATGCCATCCCCTTCCCCAGCCCAGGAACCCCCAGCCCTGGAAAGAAATCCCCTCTGTGTCTGTAGCCTCTACCTTGCAGACCAAACCCCAACTCCTCCCTGTCCCAGCTGATCCCTCCCTCGGCCTCGCTGCTCCTGCAGCCCCAGGAGAGCGTTGCTTACAGAATAGAAGGTGGAGAAGCGGTCCTGGTCTGCAAGCACATCGGGCAGTTTCCCACTGCACCAGTACCCATCTCCCACAAAGCCATCACGGCAGGTGCAGGTCACGTCTGCAAAGGAACACCAGGCTGTGATGGGACTCACCAGTGCTGGCTGCACCAAGCACCTTTTGATTTCTGGTACTCTCATCATGTTCCCTCTGGACATGGGCATGGGTAGAGGGGGTGTGCCCACCTGCCCTCATGCTCCAGGGCAGTTCCCTGCCTGCTGCCCTGACACAGGACTGTCCCCAGGGAAAGTGCTGGCACCCTCACCCTTCTCCCGGTAGCAGAACGCATCCCAGGTCTCGCTCAGGTTGCTTCGGGAGCCATAGTCCACAATGCCCACACGGCTGGACCCACAGCTGGGGTTGGGGTAGGCTGTGGGGTATCCAGCTGTGCCATTGTCCAGCCAACCCACCAAGCACAGATGGAATCCCATCTAGAAGAGGAAAATAAATTACTAGATTGAAAATAGCTCTGTCCCAGATTTTCCTCTCCAATGAACATTCCCATTGTGCCTCATCCACTATACCCCCAACACCCAAAGTGTTGGGCACGGTCACAAGTCTCATTCCAGTGTGCCTGGCAAGACCCACCATCCCTTCTGTTTCATGGATGTAGATGGAGCAACAGGGCCTCACTGAGGGGTTGAGAGGTTACCCAGCCACATGTCACCCCTGGGCTGGCCCAGGCCCTGGGAGATGCATGGCCTGTCCCAGCCCCACAGGGGAGAGAACCACCCCTGCCCTGACCTGCTGTGCTGCTGCCAGCTGCTGGAATGTGGCCAGGGAAGCACCTTCTGCAGCACAGGCTGCCTGAGCCTGCTCGTAGGTGAAGTCGTACTTTTTTCGGGGTGACTGCAGGTGAAACACACCCATGGTCTTATCTGTAAAATACCAGAGCCCAGGAGCATCAGTACAGGACACATTGAGCAGCCTCCCTGGGCAGCCACGTGGGTCCCTGTGTGACCGTGGGCAGCACTGCCAAGGAGGGTGGGATGTGGACAAGGCACAAGTGAGGGAGAGGCTTCCTCTGAGCTTCTCGCCTTCCACACTGGAGGCACTGCCACCAGAAGCCACATCACATGGAGCAGACAAGGATATGACATGTAGGGAAAAGGGAAATGTGAAAACCATGGCAAGGAACACAGATGAGTCCCTGTCCCCTTGGCCATCCCACCCTCTTGAGGGGAGCTCCAGGCCAAAGGTGAAGGATGAGGGAATGTGGCCTCTCCATGGAACACCATCCCTGGCCCAGCAGGGCTGAGCACACTCACCGTGGAAGTGCAGGTCAGTGCAGATGGCCTCCTGGTGGCACTGCCCGTTGGCCTCCAGGCACCGGTCCGTGGGGGGCACGACCTCTTCCAGGCACTGGATCCCGTCACCAACATAGCCCTGCTTGCACTCGCAGCGCCGCTCGTTCTGCAGCACAAGGGAAGGGTGGCAGTTGTGTGAGTGCCAACACACACATGCCAGCTGGGGATCCTTGCATCCCTGTGGGGATGGGGATGAGCCTTCAGAATGCCTCTACAGCCTGCTGAGGCTGTGACAGATCTTTCTGTGAAAGGCCATCTTTCATGGCCTTGTCCTATGCCCACACCCAGGCAATGTCACAGAGTCCTTGGCACTTGCTGTTTGTTTGTTTGAGCTTTGAGGTATGTGGCTCCTGACTCTTACAATACACCATGCTCCCAGTCCCATCTTCTGGCCTGTGGTGAACAGCTTTTGTTCTTCTGCAAAAATGGCCAACGTTGTCCTTGAAGGACCATCCAGGAGCCCCCAAACCAGCCCAGGAATGACACAGCTGAATCATGCTTTTGCTCCACAGAGGAGTAGGGGAAAACAACCTCAGCCCCAGAGCTGACAGAGCATCACAGCCCCTGCCTGGTGGTAAGCACCCGCAGGATGAACACGGCACATGAGGGCACCGGAGAGGAGGGGCAGGGGACTGCAGGAGGGGGGACACTGTCACATGGCTGTCCCAGGGCACCCAGTTGGGCGGCTCTCCCAGGCAGATGGATGTCCCCGGCCCTCGGGGCCGTGCTCACCGGGCCGGTGCTGATGCAGAGGGCGTGCTCGCTGCAGTCCCCGTTCCTGCCGTCGGCACAGCGGTCGATGGGCTCGCAGATGTAGCCGTCCCCTCGGTAGCCGGGGCTGCAGGCGCAAGACACGTTCACGCCCGTTTGTGAGCACAGTGCGTGCCTGGCGCAGCCCCCGTTGTCCTGGCTGCACATGTCGATCACTGCGGGAGGGAAGTCCTAGGTTAAGTAAACCACCTCATGAGGTGTCCTGGGGGTCAGCCTGGCTGTCCTGCCAGCTGTCACCCCAACGTGGCGGTCGGCAGACGGTCACCAGCTGTCCCGCCCCCAGCCCCGCGGCTGCCCGTACCTGAGCACGTTCTCCCGTCCCCCTCGTAGTGCAGGTCGCACTCGCAGAGGTTGCCGGCGCGGCAGGCGGCCTGGGCGTGGCACGGCGGAGAGCAGGTGGGTGTCACCACTGAAACCAGAACACACCCGGCTCACAGTGACCGCAGGGCTGTGACACGGGCACGGCTGTCACCACCAGCCTCTGCCCCAGCCCACCCGCCCCACAGTCCCACCTCTTTCCCTCCCCTTGTTCTCTTCTGCAGGTGCCTTGCCCGAACACAGAGGTTTGTTACTCCGTCGAACACACCTCAGATCTTCACCTCAGCCTCGAGCCCTGCTTGGAGCACCTCTGAGCTAGGGACTTGCTCATGATCCAGTAGAGCTTTTCTCCTCCATCCCTTCCTTGCACCCCAACCCTTGTGAAATTCAACAACATGTGGCAGATCTTGGGATGAGCCTCACAACTGAGAGCTCCTTTTTGGAGATCTTTCTGAACAGCTGCTTGAGCTACCCAGCTCCTGGGAAAGCAGCCATGTGGCAGCAGGTCCCAGGGAACAGCAGGTGGGTCCCAGGGAATGGCTGAGCACCCTCACCCAGTCTGATTTCACAGCGCTCCCCAGTCCAGCCCTCAGCACAGAAGCAGACGCCGTCTCCGTGCAGGCCTCCATTGCACACACCATTCTCAGTACAGTTGCACTCTGTGAGGAATGGACAAACACAGCATTTATGCCTTGGTGGAAGGGCCCTGGGACAGCCACATGGCAGAAATGTGGCATTGTGGACAGGTGTGAAGGTGGGGACAGGAGCCTGACACACCTCTTCCTGCCTGTCCTTGCCCCCTGTCATACATGCCCTTCACAGAGGAAGAGAAGCCCCTGAACCCACAGTACCCTATCAGTCCTCTCCCCTGGACGTTTCTGGAATGTGTTTCTCACTCTGAGACATTTCTTGAGACCCCGCGAGGCCTGGTTTGGGATGGGAGGACTCTCTTTTCCCTCTCTTTGCTTTTGTCTCACATGGGCACAGGTCCCAGGTGATGCTCTTTCTGTACGGGGCTCATCACAACTTCTGCATCCCCCAGCTCACAGTACGGTGAAATACTTTTTCCAAACTGGGGCTCTCAGCTGTGCTCAGCAAACGAGGAGGGCTCTGACGCTGTGGCCTTATCAGCCGTGGGCTGCGGGGGGTGAGGCCAGCACTGCCCCTGTCCTGCAGGCGCGGTGCCCCAGCCCCGCCCAGCCGCGGTACCTCGGCACTCCGGGCCGTATCTGCCGGGCGCGCACAGCTCGCAGCCCGTCCCGATGAACTCCTGGCTGCAGTTGCACATCCCCGAGCCGCCGATTTTGTCATCGCAGGTGCCACGGTTGTTGCACGGCGCCTCCAGCCCTCCTGGGCACGCTGCAAATGGGGCACCTTAGTGAGGCTCTGGTGACAAAGGGACGCTGTGCTGGAGGGTCCCTTTGCCACCCGCTGCCTGGTGTGCTGGCTCTGTGCTGTCCTGCCCCACACTAACAGCAGACTCACCCAAGGACGTGAAAGCCACCCATGGCACAGAGGGCAGATGCCAGAGAATGGTTGACCATTGAGAACGTCTAGAGGTGAGTGACATGTCTGACAGCTACCCCCAGCAGTCCTGTGCCCAGGGCTCTCCCTTTCCTTGGAGAATATCTTGCCTCTTCACAGAGGCAAGATATTCTCCAAGGAAAAGGAACTTGTCATAATCTCAGGATATTGCTCCCTGAACCCTCGACAGGCTGGGGCTCCCCGCCTGGGGTTTTGCCCACCCTTCTCCGGGGAAGCACACTCATGGATGTTGAATGTGCTGAACCAGCAATGCCACCTTCCCGCAGGGGACAGGGCCGGGGTGGGACAGAGGGCGTGGATCTTACCCCTACAGTCCCGGCCATAGTGGTTGGCACAGCACTGCGGGACCCAGTGGCTGGACACGCAGCTCCTCCTGCAGCCTCGTCTGAGAGGCCCCCTGGAAGAGAAGTGTCTCCTGAAGGGGTCCCACGAGGAGTGCAGTGGCCACGCCGGCCGCAGCAGGGAGTTGTGGTGGAACAGGAAGGTGTTCCTCAGCAGCTGGTTTCCATAATAGTAGCAGCGCCTGGTTTCCCCCTGTGAGAAAACAGGCAGAACACAGAGATTGCCACACTGGTCACTGTCAACTCACCTTGACTTTTCCTGTGCCACTCATTCAGTTTTATGACAAGCCACAGAGGCTTCCTAACATGTGCTGGAGCTAGTGACAATGGAGCCCCAGAGGAACCTCAGGGACATGCCAGAAGCCAGCAGTGAGAAAGTGGTACAGCCACTGCCTCCCAAAGCTGCTCATCATGGGATCCCTGAGCCACACCCAGACTGAGCTTTTTTGCTACAAAGTACCCAGAGCCACCCACACTGTCACCCACACAGGACTGACCCAGCAAAGACCACTGGACCCCATATTTTTCAGTCCAGCTCCTGCATGACTTGGGGCAAGGCATGGACCATGTGACTGAGCCAAGGGCTTGCCACATGCAGGTGAGCCTTCATTGTGCTGCTAAAACATGAGGGGCACATGGGGGTTGTCATCAATCCCCTATGGGCCTCCCTGGTGACAAAGCTGTGAGCTTTACCCGTTGAACGGAGCCAGCAGGGCAAGGTGGCTCGAAGCCACAGAGTCCACAGCTCTCTGTAGATCCCTGTGGAGGGGAGAAAGAAACCTCACAGCAACTCAATACGTGCAGCTGCCTCTCTTGGCTGCCCAGAGCTTTGCCAAGGAAGGGCAGCAAGCCCTCCAGAGATCCCTGTTCCCAGGCAGGGGGCTGCATGGGTGGCCCAGATCCTCATTCAGCCCATCACAGGTGCTCACCTGCAGCTCAGTCAGGGTGAACTCGTCACACCGAGATCCCAGATCCGGTGGCTCCAGCAATCTATCAATGCCATAAGCAATGCCCCCATTGAACTCCATGTGCCTCTGGATGATGGTGGCATCGCCGTCCCCCACCAGAATTTCCCCCTAACACAGAAGAAAGCAACTTGTGATTCTGGTACATCCCACATCCTGGCTGCACCACCCAAAAGTGACTTGGTTTGGGCTGCCATGGCTCACTCCAAGAACTCCAAAATCTCTGTGCACATGTCCTTGACCACCCTTCCTATTTAACACTTTTCACAGCCACCTCTCTTAAGGATGGCCTCTGTCCATGCAGCACGTGCTCTCTGAAGGTTGTGGCACCATGCAGCCAGGTCATTGTGACATTCATGGGCAGGTACCAGACACCTGTGTGCTACCCTGCCAGCTGGCCATGTCTTGTGCCTCTCTACAGCCCAGCTGTAGCCAGGGAAGAGGGTGTCCCAGCCTGCAAGCACCCCAGCTGTGTATCCACTCCCTGCCAGAAGCACCAGTTGCCCCATGGCCATGCCCAGGGACACTTGCTCCATGGGAAGCCAAGCCTGGAATCACCAAGACTCACCACGTGGGCTTTGCTGCAGCTGAATGAGATGGTGGAGCCGTGCATGGTCCGTATGCTTTCAACCTGGGGCACGTTACCAGCAACAATCTAAGAGGGGAAAAGAAGAATGTGAAGGAGAGACTGGCAAAACTGGCAGTTCATGTTAAGACATGGTGAGGGCAGGGGTCAGTGGCCAGCCTCAGAGGGGTGTGATGTGGCAGTCCCTGAAGCTGGTGTGGGTGGTACAGCACAGTTGTGCTGGGTTAGTCCCAGATTCCTGCACAGTGAGGCCAGTGTGAAAAAGCAGAGCCTGGCTTTGCTCAGCTGGACTCTCCCCTCGCTCATACCCCTGTCCACAAGATCCTGTTTGTGACCCTTGCAGCTCCCCAGAAGCTGATGACAGAAGGTTTCAGCTCAGCCACCAGAGGTTCACCATGATGCTGTAGGTGCCTCAAGTGCTCAAACAGCTTTGGGTCTTCTCAAGACAATGGATACATTGTGTGCTCTACGGCAGCAGAGCATTTGGCAAGGTCACTCCGACACAGCCACTGCAGACAGTGGCACCTCGTGCGGCCCTGGCAGCTACGAGGCTGTCACGTTTACCTTGGTGTCCCTGATGATGTGTGCTTTGAGGTAGGAGGCCAGAACGTCGCGGTGCTCCCTGCGGTACAGGAACTTCTGCCCGCTCTCCGGGAGGGCGCTGAAGGCGGCGTCCGTGGGCCAGAGCAGCGTGAAGGGTCTGTGCACGGGGTTAGCGAGCAGCGGCAGCAGCTCCGCGTCCTGCTCGACAGCACAGCGACACCAGGGGGGAGCCCCGAGCCCGCCGTGACCGTGCCCAGGCACGCAGCACCTCCCCAGGGCAGCGGGGGCAGCGGCTCACCTGCAGCAGCTTGCTGTAAATGGTGTACCCAAAGGCCTCGGCCACGTCCGTGATGTTCTGCTGCACAGGGAGGAAAGCAAACAGCTGGCACCGAGGGTGCCCCATCCGGGACCAGCGATGCAGGGGAGAAACCAGACAGGCAACCACTACAGTAGCTAAACACAATTTTGTCTCTGTCACCATCATGCTGATGGTTTGGCCTGGGAAGGGCTGGCATTCAGCAGCCACCACTTTTCTGATTCATCCTAGATAGACACTGCAATGGGAGGCTGGGATGAATTCCAGCACTCTGTTGTGCTGCACAGAAAATATGTTATATTCTGTAAAATGCAGGCTCTGTAAGCCCCTAATGCTTGCTTAAGGAGTCATGGAGAGACATTGGCAAACTCATGCTGCAACCTGCTCTGTGCTGGAAAAGGAGTGAAATGGTTGGCATGGGACAAGATCCTCCTGCCTACATCCAGAACAGTTGTTCCCTCATGATAGAAAAGGCTCCTTCTGTTCCAACTATCCCACAAATGCTGTCACCTTCACAAGCCAAATCTGTGGCCTCAGACAAACCCTAGGCTGGCAGGGACAGGGAGGAAGAGCAGCCCAGGCAGCTTTGGGCTGAGGCAGTTCTGCTGGAAGAGAGAGCCTGTCCCTGAGCTCAGCACAGCCCTGACAGCAGGGCACGGCTCCAGCCTCACCTGTGAGAGCTTTGAGATGTTCTGGCCCACCAGCTCACTGGGAATGAGGACCTTGTTGATGAAGTGAATGACCCCGTTCACACCCACGATGTCACTGGTGAGCACTGTGGCTTCCTCGTTGAGAGTGATGCTATTCTGAGAGAGAGGGGACCTGCTGAGGCCTGCAGAGCCAGCGCTGTCCTGTGGGCCCGGGCAGGTCACCTGCCATGGCCACAGAGCCTTCACACCACAGGAGAAGGGACATCCTGACAAATGGGACAGCAAAGGGAAGTACCTCGCTCACTGTGATCTTTATTTTGTGGCCAGATAAAGATGTAAGGGACTCCTGGCCCTCCAGGTCACTGGAGAGCAGCTTCTGGCAGCCCACCATGTGGTAGCGAAGCAGGTCCCGGAGGAGGCCTCTGCTCTTCCACTCCTCAAACTACAGACAGAAAACAGGAGTGAGGTCACCCAGGGCACTTTGCCTTGCACACAGGGCCCCCCACCCCAGTGAGGGACACCTGGACTGCTTGAGTTCCCTCTGACTCATCCCTGAAGGGAAGATGTTCCCCCCAAAACACACTGAAGGCACAAAACCATTTGAGAGCTTTGGGAAATTTCAACCAGCTTGAGAAGTCAGTGATGGGGTTAGGATATTCCATTACACTGGTACCAAAAAGCTGCCATTCTCTCATTCCTGAGAAGGAGTGAGGGGTCTGTCAGAGATGCATGGGAGCCTTGTTGCTACCAGCCCCATGGGCACCAAAGCCATCACACCCCACTGATCTGGCACAGTGCCTCTGAGGCCCACAAGACATCATCTCCAACAAGGGTCTCCTTACAAGAGGAGATATGTCCACCCCTGTCCAGGTTGTCTCCTCAGTGAGATGCCTCCAAACTTCTGCTTTTACACTGATGGAGAACAGGGGATAACTGTCCGTGGTGCAGCCCCTTTGCCTTGATTCACTGGGCAGAACAGTCCCAGGGGGACATTGCCACAACTGGAGCTGTCAAACACCTGGCAGACTTGGCATGGGAGGGCACTTACCACTGTGGTGTTTCCTATGAAATCTGTCTGTGGGATGAAGACAGTGAAAGGCCCTGCCCCACTGAGCTCTTTGATGCTTTCTGCCTGTGTTGGAAGAGCATTTGTGGGAAGGGAAGCAGAAAACATTGTTCCAGTTAGCAAGACCCTTTGCAGAAAGCCCTAGGTGGGATTTACTACACAGAGACAAGGACAAAGCTGTCACCAACCTGTATCATCCTAAAGAACATGGATGCATCTGGAATCCTTCCAAGCTCCTTAAACAAAGGGAATCAGCTGGGTTAGCAGGGTCCCTTCCACTGGTTCCTCACCAACCAGCACAGTGACCTGCTCCTTCCACTCCAGGTCACTCTCCCACCCCAAGAGACACCAGTTCTCCTGGCACAGCACAGTGATCATCCCTCCCTCCCTCCCTCCCTGCTCTGCAGGCACAGGTGACATGGGTGCTGCAGTGAGCTCTGCCTGCACCATTCACGAGTGGGGCAGGATGGAGTGGCCAGAAGATGAAAACTGGCTGGTCCTGCAGCACCTCTCATGGGCAGCTGCCCTGCTCTCACGGGACACCTCGAGTGCTTCACAAAATCTCTGCTTTAATCTCACTGTGCTGCCACTGCCAGCTCTGGGATGCTGTCCAGAGGGCAGACACACCCTGGAAGGGAAATGCCCTCTCCTCACCACACTGGTTTTCACTAAGAGCAGAGGCACACACAGTCCACCTCCTGTCTCATGGCTCTGCTGTGGGCACTGCTTTATTTGCCACTGCATGAAAAGGTCACCAGCTTGCCTAAGGACAGCCATTATACTGGCAAGAGAGCTGGACAGAGACTGCTGCCCTCCAGACCGGGTCCCAAGTCCTGTCATGGCCACAGGGGACACCTGCCCTCATCCCACTTGGCAAAAGTGAGTTGTCTTGGGAAAAAAACAAGATCACTCCCATTTGTTTCTGACATGAAGCAAGCAGTCCCTTGGAGGTATGGCCAATGTTGCTGACAGCAGTAGAGTGTTCCTTCCCTTTGGAGCAAAGTCACTTTGCCATGTCCCCATAGCTGGCACACCAAACACCTCTATGATCTATGGAGAGTTTGCTCAAAGCACCTGTCTCCTCTCCCACACCACACCTGTGTCAATGTGACACCAAGGTCTGCTCACCCTCTGGAGAGGAGGGAGCAGTGTGCTGCAGGGCAGAGGACACAGAAGGTGCAGCACAGGCCTCTCACCTGATGCACTTTGCCACGGCAGGTGAAGCCATCTCCAATGCTGTGCCAGGAGCAGGAGCAGTTCCGAGTGCCAGGGCCTGTGTACTTGCAGAGCCCAAAGGGGCTGCAGCCTCCATTGTTCTGGCAGGGAAAGCAAAAAGCTGCTTGGAGGGGCATCTCCCACCACCTGAACTGCTGCTTGTGTGTGGGAGCTGTACACTCCATCCAGCCCAGTGAAAGGAAACCATCCCTCACCCCTGTTTAGTGCCTTAGAATAAACATCACCCAAATTCTCAAGGGCTTCCCAGCACCAAATCCTCCCATGAAATAAGACTTTCACCCCTCACTTTGGAACACAGGGTCCATGACAAAGCCCCTGATTCAGAGGGACAGTTTGACATGGCAGTGATGCCTGTGAGCACTGAACACTCTGAGGCTTTTGAGCACATCCTGCACAAAATGGACACAAAGGAAAAAGCCCACATGCCTCCAATCCTATGTCCCTCTTCCACCTTGAGGGAATGCTGGGTGACAAACACAGCTGCAAGTGACTGCAGGAGGCAATGGAGACCAAACACACAAGGAAATCCCTCAATATGTAGAAAAGCAAGAGTTCAGCTCCAACCAACCAGACCAATGCTGTTCCTGCTGTTAAATCCTGGGAGAAGGGAACACTCCCAGGCTGTGGCCTTCACCTCTGGAAGCAGCCAAATGCTGACATACCTGTTCACACAAGTTGATGGGGTTGCACTGGCTCACACCATCCCCACTGTAACCAGGCAGGCAGTTGCAGGCAACCTGGAGGGAGAGCAGAGCCTTGGGCTCAAACTTGGAGCCAACAGAGGAGACACACAAGGGCTGCCCTGGACAGAAGGCATGTGGTGTAGCAACCATTGCTGCCTAAATGAATAACCAAGCTTGTGTCCACAACAAATATAACCTGAGACTGCCTTCAGCCTCTGGCCAGCAAAGCCATCTGCTCTCATGGAAACAGTAATGTTTTCATGCTCTTCCAAGGAACCTTCTCTACATGGAAGGGAGTAAGCACAAAGCAAGGCACTGCAGTGGACACAACTCTCTCTAGTGACAGTGTGACAACTTCCATGACAGCGTTGCCCTGACATCCACCCCACACACTCACCTTCTTTGGGCCTGTTTTGATGCACTCTGCGTGGGTATGGCAGCCCCCATTGCTTTCCAGACAGAGATCAATTTCTGCAGCAAAACAATAAGGCCAAGTTATTGCTGAGGGCTGCTCAAGGCAGCTGGGAACTGGTGATCCAAAGAGGTTTTGGGAAAGCAACAGGGAGAACTTTCCAACTTGGGGAGCACTTTCCTGGGAAAGTGTCTTGTGATAGCAAAGGAATAGGGTGCAACTGCAAGTTTACTCCTGTCACACGTGGGTCTCTGAGCTGTGACAAACCTGCCCACAGGAAATTCCAAGCCTGTCTGGGTGTACTTTAAAGAATATGAGAGGACAGGACTCCCCCTAGCTCCATCTTCACCCAGAGCACCACTGTGGGAGACTGCCCTCACCCTCTGTCTCTGGGCCACTCCATGACATGCATAAGAGTAAGAAATCTTGCAGGAATCTTTTTGTCTGAGACCAAAACACTGGTTTTTTAGTCTGAATTTCCCCTTAGTATTGATGCTGCTCCTCTGCTACCCCCAAAACACACCCTGAGCACTCACCCATGCAGAGTGTCCCATCCCCAGCATAGCCTTCCTTGCAAGCACAGGTTCTCTCTCCTGGGGACACTTTGGTGCACACAGCGTGCATGGAGCAGCCACCGTGGTCAATAGTGCAGGGATCTATTTCTGTGACCAACAACAAGAGGAGCAGAATCAGCTCAGAACACCTAGGAATGAGCAACTGTGCCAGAATTATCATCTATCTTAACAAGATCACAACATCTTGTTAAAATCTCTTTGTTTCCCAATGAAACTGTTGGTTCTGTAAGGACGTGGGGCTTCATCCAGACCTGAGACAGGTCAGACCAAGTAAATAAACTGAGCTTAAGTAAGATCAAAACTGGAAATCTTTTCCTCACAGCATTTGCTCACTGACCACTAATGGTTAGATGAAAAAAAATATATTTACCTGAGCAATGTACATGTTTTTTTTTTTCTTTTTCTTTCCTCCCCCCTCTTAATAACTATCCAACAAGGGCAATACTGAAAGAAATTGGAGTGTCTACCAGTGTTTCGACTGTTACAATTTTATCCTTTATTTTTTTTCCTGCTCTGTTTGCTTTTGACATAAACAAGGTATGTAACGTAGCTCAGGTGAAGCATCCTGAAATCCCACCTCACTCTGGTTCTACTGCTACAGTATTACCTGATTTTGGTATGGCCAGCAAATAGAAGAATCACAAAGTTCTAGGGAATTGAAACATCCACATTCCAAGGATTCATGGCCAAAATTGCTATAACTTTGACACCAATACTGTCATATTAGAAGGAGTAAAATCCATTCATGTACATCAGGCAGTAAGAGTTGCCCTCCTACACTTGCCTGCCTTTTTATCCCTCTCTTGCAGGCTTTAGCAACATCAGGAGCATCCTGTGTAAAGCTTTGGACTGGAAAATGTTTCTACCAAAGTATGGCAGAGTTCAGGGTGGATGGCTCAGAGGAAAATGATTTGAGTGATCTTTCCTCTGGCAGCTCCCTGCCATTTATTTCACCTTGTCTTTGCTGGACACACCTGTGCAGTGGGTTCCATTCCCTGTGTATCCAGCAGAGCAGAAGCAGGTCGGTTGGGAATCTGTGGAACTGTTGAGGCAGCTGAAACAAGACAGGGATAAACAATCACTGACTGATAAACACCTCCTGATTTGCTCAGCTGGTGGGAAGCACTGTTCAAATCTGGCATATGCACAATGACCACAGGAGGCACATTCCAGGTATTCCTTTACAGCTCCAAACACTCTAGTCATGCTGGCCAGGACCTGATGTCCAGCCCAGACCTCCCACAGTGCACCCTCACCACACCCATGAGCTTCTGCAAGGTGTAAGAGGGATGGCAGGGTCCCTGCCTAAAACAGGAGTCTGGATAATGGATGGAGAAGGGAGCCTTCCAGCCCTGTTTCATTCCTTGGCAGGGGCAGAAAGAGTTTGTAAATGGCTGGCTGATTTGCTCCATGAATAAGGCCAGCCTTGGAGTACCTTGGAATCTCTGCTTTCTGACATCCATGCATGCTGAAGGAACTTAGAATGGAATTATGCCTGTACATAATTCCATTCCAATTCTGGACAGACAAAATCCTTGGGGAGAATACATGTGGCTCAGTTCCAAAGAGAGTTCCCAGAAAGGAACTGACAATTATGCATCTTTGATGAGTAGGCACCTTCTGCCAGCCCTCTGCCAAGCCCTAAGCCAGAATCACCCCTGTGTAAAATTCACACAAACACACATGGATGACTCAGCCCCTCTTCAGCACTTACTTGGCCATTTGATGGCAAGTGTTATTGCATAAGTCAATCTTGATCCCTGCAAGAGAAAACACAAATATAACTTGGAATTTTCAGCTGGGTCATTTCTGCCGTCTAGAGAAAAGGAGCCTGCAAACCAGGAGTGATGCTAACTCTCTTGTCCTATGTTTTATGTTTTGGCACTTTGCGAGGGAGTGAATTTGATGTTCTCTGTCTAAGCTAATGTTCAACTTGATTTTATCTGTGTGGCCTCTGCACTGCTTGGAATCAAACAAGAACTGAAACCTTGATAACCCAGAACACAGAGCCATTTGGTTTTGGCCCTTTTGAAGCAAAAGATGAACTGCTTTCATGCTTGACATTTACACTAGGTAGGACAGCTCAGCTTGATTTCTATTTCTAAATTCACAATAAAATCAACATTTATGTGTAAACCTTTAAAATCCCAATGTATTTAGAAGCTCAGGTTTCTCCTCACCCAAATGCTAATCAAAATCCCAAATCCATCTTCAACGTGTTATTTTGACACACAATGACAGATTTATTGAAGACCACACACCACAGCCTGAGCTCACCTGAGTGACTCAGTCTGTGAGCAGAAAAAGCAGCTCAGCAAACTGGGGCCTTTTGAAAATTCAAATCAAGCCCTGCCACCTTCTTAGGAAAGCAACAGGAGCCATGACCAACCCACTGTGGCTGGAAGCTCCCATTTCTCTCCCAGAGGAAGGGGCTGTTTTTGAGGTACCTCTAACCTCAGTGGAGGTAGAAGCAGGGATAGGATTTTCTTGGTTTACCAAAATAACTCAAGGGCTTGTGTATGGTTGGGGAAGTCACAGCAAATGCAGCTCGTGTGCAGGAATGAGAAAGCAGAGTCTGAAAAGGTTTTAGGGGAATGCAGAGTACATGTGACTCTGTGGTCAGAGCAACCAGATCTGCTCTGAAAACTTGATAGGATGCCTCAGATTTCTCTGCCACCGGTGCACCAGAGGCCCCTCACACTCACTTACTTTCTTGGCAGGTGGGGCCTGTCCACCCCGGGAAGCACTCGCAGCTCCCATCCCCTCGCAGTCCGTCGTTACAAATGCCATTGTCACAGGCACATTCTGCAAGGGAAATACAAACACCCTGTCACACCAGCCAGGGCTCACCAGCAGAACCTTGCTGCCATTCCCTTGTCCGTTCTGTTACTAATCCAACACATCAAACTGCCATCAAGAAAATGTCACAGGAGTATCAGCTCTTGATCCCTCACTGCCAGGCCAAAAAGCCCAGGAAGGGATCACCTGCCTGTGTTTGCTGTAGTTTGGGTTGCAGCAGGGAGAGCAGCACAGCACAGCACGTGCTTGGTTTGAGGATGCAAATGGGGCTGCTCATCTGGCTGGCCACAAGTGCTCACTCCTGCTGTCTCTCTCTCAGAGACCTGGCAGCCATTTGCCTGTCTCAGAGTCTTGGCACCTTTCTGCTCTCCCACCACCCCTCCCGAGAGCTGAGATGTGGCCACCTTTCTGCCCTTGCAAGCAGTTTGGTAGAGCCAAGCTGCCACAGCCGTCAGTGTCACCTGATTTGCAGTCGGCTCCGTACCGTCCCACTTCACACATCTCACAGGCAGTGCCGTGGAAACCCTCCAGGCAGCGGCACTCCCCGCTGCCCTGGATGCCATCCTGGCATTCCCCGTTCCCAGAGCACCACCGGCCTGGCTTCCCAGGGCACATCTCACACATGTGGCCGTAGTAGCCGGGGCAGCAGACGGACGTCTGGAAAACCAACAAGAACAAGCTGGGTGAACCATCCTGGGCACACAGACAGGGTACAGCTTGATTCCCTCTCTGTGTGACAGCCATTATTTCTGACAGCACATGGAAGGAATGGGTAGGATGGAGTGAACACCCTGAAATGAGGTGCTCTATTGCCCAGAGCTTCATGTAAAGGTCTGCACTGCCCTTGAGAAACACAGGCCCTTCGGTGGGTAACTGAAATATCCTGTGCTCCTCCAGCCTATCTCCTGCCTGTGTCCTCAGAGCAGAGAGAGGCTCTGGCAGGAGGCGATTTGGTTCCAAAACCTGATTTAACTGCTCTCACTTCTTTCTGCATCTACCCATGGAGGGAAGAAAATCCTGACAGGACAAAGTTAGATATTATAGATGATGAGAAACAACATCTAATGAAGCAATGCAAAAGTGCCAAATGAGGTACAAGTGCTGACTGAAATTCTCTATATGAGTACAGGAAATCTAACTCCCCCTCTCCCTTTTCAATTTCCCATTCCCTCTAAACTTTCCAAGTGATGCTGCAATGCCTATAAGACGTCAATTCACACAAGGCTTTCTTTTATCATTTTCTCTTTAAGTGTTTTCTTCCAACAACCCATTTTCACAAAACTGGTAGGGGCCATAACACACACAACATGAGGTGTGAGACCTTCTGCTCCTCCCTTTGGTTCAGCTCCAATGAGTCATCAGTTATTCGGGAAGGCACAGGCACAGGCACAGGCACTAGCAGAATGCCATCACTCATGCCTCATTTCCTTAGGAAACCAGACTGCAAACATTCAACTCCTTCTCTTCCTTTGCAGGACAAAACCCAGAGCAACAATACCAAAGCAGCAGATCCCAATCCATCACGGTGCAGACATTTCTGCAGATCTTTTGTTGTTCCAGTGCCCTCCACCTCCCGGATAGAGAGCGATTCCCAGACAGCCCCAGTCTCAGCTATGCAATGACACAAACACAGCCAGGATTTCAGCACAGCCTGCACTTCCACGGCTGTGCTTCTCACACCCATCTATCTTGCTTTTGCCACAGTTAATCAAAGGCAAATATTTTGCTCACCAGAGAAACTTTTGCACAGGTGAAATGGCAACCTGTTGCTCCCGCACCCGCAGAGCGCAGTCTACATTTAGCGAGATTCCCTCTTCCAAGGGGCTCCTGAGGAGATAATCAACATAGACACACATAGGAGATACTACAGTATTTAAACAAATAATGTACATTTTGCTGTGTATGGCAGTGCTCTTGCTTTGTATCTGACAGAAACAGCCCTAAAAATCTGAACTATCCAGAGATGAGACCAACGAAGCGTCTCTGGATGTGAGGTCACCACATAGAGTCTATTTTTTACCTGCCAAACCCATGGCACACATTAGTCTGAATACTGAGAAAAAAAGAATTGGGAATTTTTGGCTATAGGCTAAAGAAAAAAAGCCTAAGAAGCCAGATGTAGCTGCTAGGCATTTCACAGACAGCATGGAAATGAAATGCTTAGTTATTTTTCTCTCTGGATATGTTTGTCACTCAATCACAAACAAGCTGCAGGCACAACCAGAGGCACAATCTGCATGAACAAACCAATGGTCCAAACAGAGAAATTGCTTCAGGCACTCTTAAATTGGCTTTCCTTGATGAAAATGCCAAATTATCAAAGATAAAATAAATTTTTTAAAAAATATATCTCCTCTGTTAAGTGGGAAAACAAAAGGGCTCCTGAAATTCAGGCAAAACCTGGTGCCAGCTCTGGGTGGAGCTTCATGATTCATGTCCATGTTTTTCCTGTGCAACTCTCCCTTGGTTTCTGCTTTTTCTTGCAAACCTTGGCAATGGATGAGCCACAGAGGACTCAAGGGCACATTTTTTTCAGGTATCGAGATGACACCTATAGAGCAATAAAAGGATCCCAAAGCACAATCTGCAACCAGACTGTGAGCTGTCACATGAATCCAAGACTCACCAAAAGAACTGATCCAGAAGGACACTTGATCCCCTTGTCACACTTGCCGCACCTTGACTAGGGCACAGAGAACAGGACAAGTCACCAGTGGTGCCTCTACCCACATCACACCAAGACACTAATCTTGAATTACGAATGCTGCTCTACAGGCTGCTGGATGGGACAAAGATGTTTTTATCTCTGTGGCTCAAAACACCAAAAGAAGAGATCATATGCCACATCTTTCCTGAATCTCAGGGCTTTTTGTAGCCCTGGGGTTCCTTCACACAAAGCTGCAAATAGTTTTTTTCCTGTTCTGTAGCAGGTAGTCTGACACTGCAATCTTCAGGTTTAGCAGCTTAATTGCCATGAGCCACAAGGTACATGCAAGCTGGACTTTTGGCCATGACTCCCAGGCAAACCAGGGAACATTTTCTAAGGGAGCTTGTGGTCATGGCATGCAAAAACTGGGCTGGATTTTCCTTCCACAGCTGAGTATCTGGGAGTCCCTGCACTAGCCAGCCCCATGGCTGGCACTGTAAGGGAGGCTCAGCAAGGGAGCTGAACCTGCTAAGAGCTGCATTAGATGTACAGAATCTCCAGGTAGGAGGTGCCAATTCTCCACAATGTCCCACTTCATGAGGCTGGTCTGGAGTTACACCACAACCTACTGTCTCATCCATGAGGGCAGCCAAGGAAGGTTGTCTGTTACCCATCAGTTTGGCTCAGCAGGTGGAGGAACCCTGTGAAATGGTGTCAGCTCCTTGGACATCACCATTACCTTCAGTATGGTGGTGGTATTGGCAGTGCAGCGATTCTTCTGGACCTGGAGCACCTGGGACACCCCGATCAGGATGCCATTCCTCGTCTCAAAGGACTTTCCATCCAAAGGAATGTTATTGACAAACTTCTGCAAAGCAGGAGATAACAGCTGAGACAATAACCTTTAACTCCTTTTGCATGGATTGCTTGGCAGCTCCAAGACAGTCCCAGCAGTAAACTTGTGAGGGTGTGCAAAAGAGAAATGGGAGTATTGGGTCACCAGTCTTAGGAAGTGATAGGTTAATCCAGAGCCTCAGTTGGCAGAACAGCCTGCCTCCCTTACCTGGGTGCTGTTTTGGTAAAACATCAGCCAGTAGGAGAGCCCTAGCATGCTGTTCTTATGAACTCCACTTCTCAAGTCTGCAGGCAAGAGCTTCTCTCCCAGTACAATGTGGTACTGCACTGTTTCGTTGTCCTAAATCCACAAAAATACCAGTGTTTGGAGTTTTCTGACTTCATAGACTACAATTCAGTCAGAATTGTAATGGCATAAGAAATGTTCCTAAGCACCTGTAATGACTAATTAAACCCACAGAGCCTAGTAACTCTCTGTCACAGATGACTGATCACACTTAATGATTCTGATACTTGATAAGCCCATTAATGTTTTTTGGAACCTTTCAGAAGTCTGAAAATTGCCACAGCCAGCCAGGAAGTGGAAGATGTTATGCCATCTATCCACATACTCTGTACTTGGGGTCCAAATATTCTTTTCAGGTCCCACTGCAACACCCCTAGAAATCCTCTCATTTCTCTGCCACATTTCTCCCAGCTTTTAGCATCACATATTCATCTCCTGTGTATGCTGAAATCCCCTGAGCTTGTTCACTATTTGGCAGTGTACCTGCCCCTGCACCAACCACAACACATTCAAACTGCAAGCAAGCAGCGAGCTTACCAGCTGGGTCACATTGGCAGCATGGCAGTACTCCTCAATGGAGTTATTTCCAGGAACAAAAATTGTGTATTTTTCAGAGGACTCAACTTTCCCAATGAGCTGGTAAACCTAAAAATGTCCAAACAGTAACATTAGCAATTACCCTTGTAATCACTAAAAATCCAAAATACACGTGAGATCAATTACAATGGCAAGAGGGAAAGCTTGAAAATGGGATAGACAACTTCTACTCAGCCATACACATCTGATTGCTTGCTCCTTGTCCTGGCTGACATAAGAGCAGCTTCCCAGCTATGACAAAGCCTTCTCTTTATTCTGGTTTTCTCTGCCTTGTACAGGCATCAGAGCACCTGCAGCAGACAGGTCATCTTCCACAGTAATGCCTGGCAGTGATCTAGAGATCTAACTGTAATTCTGTAACTCTGGCTGCTCAAAAGCTTTCCTAGAAGACCCCTCATGCAGGACACACACAATCTCCCTTTCTTACCAGGCAGCCAAGTTTAGGTCTCCCAGCAGAGGTTGAGGTGGGCATTTGCTCCAAAGACTGTTGTGACAGTGACAGCTGTGCTCACCTCGACTGCTTACCTCTAGCAACTCCTGGAATGTGCTGAAGGAGGCCACAGTGCTGAGCTGCTCCTGCAGGCCAGGAGGGCTTGGTGGGATATCTCCTGGGGATGGCAACAAAACCTGCCAAAAGAGCAATGCTGAGCAAGGGGCTGAGGTGAATCTCACTGGACTCCTGCCCCGCTTGCAAGAAAGGCAATTAAAAAGCCTCATTTTACAAAGTCCTGCAATAGCCTGAATTCTTCTATCAGCCAAGAGAAGGGCAACTCTCCGCCCACTGGTCCTGGAGACAAATGTTTTAAACATTGAACACTGCTGCACAGGAAACATCTGTCAGGACCTTGTGATAACCTCATATATTTTGCCTTTATATCCCTTCCTAACCATCCAGACATGTGTTCCTCCTTGGCCCTGTAACAGAGGCTGCTACACAGGCCTGCTTGCTATAACTCCAGCATTTCCCAGTGCCACATGTACTGACATACCTTACTGAGGATGTGGATGATGCCATTGCTGGCAGGGATGTCACTGACAACTACACTTGCATTCTGGATGGTCAATACCTGCACAAGAACCAGAGGGAGAAGCAAAAGGATCAGGAAGTGCCAGGCAAGTTCATAACAAATACGTTGTTCATTCAAGGCTGCACATGGTTAATCTGGGTACAGTTTGTGAAAGATGCCTGCATTTGAGGGCACCAGTGTCCCACTCAGGCTCCCCACTGGATACAGCAGCCCCTCAGCAGTTAAATTTGAGATTGGAACATTTCTTATGTAAGAAAGCCTTACGCCACTCGCAGTGTTTATCTGCCATCTGGTCTGTGGGTTGAGAGTGGGTAATTCTGGTCCGTACTTTTTGAGCTTTTCAGCAGTGAAGACACCTTCAAGGAAGTGGGCTCTGTGGGGAACAAAATCAGATAAAGAAAAGATTAGGGAAGTGCTGGTAATGATAGGGAGATAAGACCATACCACCCAACATTCTCATCTCTCACAGGAAGTACTTTAGCACATGGAGAGAACAATGGAGCGAATTGTTCTGATGCCATCTGACTGGGAAAATCTCTCTGCAAATACATGAAAAATAAACCCACTTCCCATGATCTGTGGTCTGTTGTGCTTTAAATGCCTACTTACTTTTTTGCTGGCTAGATATTTAAATTTCCTTCTGTATTTATCTCGAGGTATGTCCTCATTGGTCATGCACAAGAAAAAACCCATTTCATGGCTCTGTTACTGTTGTTTGGCCCAGTAAAGCAAAGGCAGGAGGCTCCTCATACCTGACTAAAAATGGCAGCATGTAAGGGGTCAACCAGAAGTCTTTGTCAGCACTGCTCAAGTTCTTGATAGCTGCCTCTGATGGCACCAGGACAGTGACATTGGCTCCTGCTGGGATGCTGAAGAGAGATTTCTGTTGTCCAAAGCAGAAAAATGAACAAATAAGACACGCCACTGCCACATCTATAGTGCAAAATCCACCCACCAGCCATCCCACCCTCGCAGCCATGCGAAAGGGATGTGGAGGAACAGGGAAGGTGCTCAGCAGCACAGCAGATCTCCTGCCTCCCCTGGGCATGGCAAGCAAGGAATGCCACAGCTATTTTAGCCAAAACAGCTGATGCCTGATTGCTAAGGGAAAAACTGCTGCTTTAAGCTCTACCTTCCCAATTCAGTTTTCCTTCAAATGCATTCAATCATATCCATAAACACTTTCTGAATGCCCAACATCAGTCCTGGGGGATAAACCAAGATAACTGCTGGCAAAAACAATATTGTGTGCAGCAGGTCAGGTGAGCAAATGCTCAAGTTAGAGGCTGTCCATCATAGTGAGTTTCCACAGACTTAGTGCAGTCTGTGAACGGTCTCTCTTATTCCCACACAGGAGGCAGGGAAGCAGCAATGAGAAAAGGAACAAACATGCAGTCTAATGTCCCAAAGGATGCTCTTCTGAAAGACAGTATTATAATGCTAACCCTTCTTTCCCTTCTGTGCTGTTTTTTGATGGACAGGAGTTACAGATGGTACAAAAATGAAAATTAGGTGTAACACAGCCCCAGCTTCCTCTTGTGAGACATACAAAGTCCCCAAAACACACTCATGACCCTCATTCTACCACAACTCCACAGCTTTTCCACATGCCTGCTCTGTAACCATTTCTCATTTGCTTTGCTTTGTTTTCTCTAAAGAAAAAGATATTTGGAGTTGCTTGTCCTCTAACAGACTCATTCACAGACTTCACTTCTACAGATCTTACCCATGTGGGTGTCCCATGGTTTCTCTTACCTTAACCCAGTTGTAGAAGCCTACAAAGTGGGAATTCCTGGCCAGCTCCTTTCAAATAGAAACAACAAAAAGTTACCTCTGCTGAGCACAGGGTACAGGACTGGGGGACTCAGGGTGAGGGAAAGGAGCAATATCAAATATCAAATCTGGCAATGTCAAATCTGGCAACAATGACTTCAGCATTCTTCTCACTTCACAACCATTACGGACACCATGTATTGTGAGGAGAGATGGGCACTTCTAAAACCAAACTTCAGCCATTAAAAATTTATATTTCCAAATAAACAAACTATTTTCAACTCATCTGCAGTGAGTTCACGTGTATCAGGGACAAAAGATTGAATCCACAATGGTCTTTGATAGTTCTAAAGACAAAAAATAGGCCTGACAGCTCTGACCTGGAAAGCTTTCCTAACAATGAAGGAGAGATGACTTACTGCACAGGACAGGTGCTCCCTGCACAGGGGTAAGGCAGCTTAGAAATTATGCTTTCACTGGCAGTAATTAGTGCTGGCATCACTTCTGTGCCTGTGGCCTTGGAATACACTTGGGCTTCATGCTGAGTTGACTCCTTCATGCTGGTAGGGGTCAACTCAGGTAACAGGGAAAAGTAAAGAGAGAGCAGAGCCAGTTTCTCTCCAGTCTCAAAAAGGCTCAGACATTTGGTCTTTACTAACTTTTAGAATGTCTCCATAGCATGTCATGCCATCCCCAAAGTAGCCTTCGGAGCAAACACAGGATCTCTCTCCTTCACCAAGAGGTACACATGTAGCCTGCAAATACAAGGAAAAGAAGAAGAAATTAGAGATCAAACACAGGTTATGTAGTGTTACACCCATCTCAGAATTGAATTCTTGCCTTCCAAGGGCTGGCCTAGAGTAGCACACACAAACTCCTTCTCCCTGCTGCCTTTATGGAGGCACTGAGTATTGCCCTCATGGAGCTAAGCCTGGGTGATTGCTTTGGTTGTGTGAACCCACAAAAATCAGAGGATCCATCTTTGGAGCACATCAGTGCAGGCTAGTAAGATGACATATCACAAACCTTTGCAATTTTCTCAATGCCATGGCTGCTGCAAAAACTGTCAGTGAGCCTGCCCTGCCATGCCAGCCTTAAGGACAGCTCCTTAACTACTCACCAGGTCATGGCAGCCACCATTGTCCATGAGGCACGGGTTGATGGCATCACAGCTGTGGCCATCGCCAGCATAACCCCTCTTGCAGACACACTTGCTCTGCAAGAAAGATATTTCATCTTTATAAACTTACCAGAGCATCCTCATTTTCTATCCAAAAAATGTCTAAGGCAGCAAAACTTATCCTTAATTTATTTTCCCAAGTTTTCTTCCTGGTCCCTCAAGACCTGGAAATGTGGAGTTGTTTCCTTAGCAGAGCATCATCCTCTATCACAACACACAAGCTGTCTGGTTACTCAAGCACATTGATCCCCTGCATTTTTTGGCTCTGGGGGTCACTTGAAGATGATGGCTTCCTCCTTTATTTCCAGGTTTTTAGGGAATGACATAGACTTTGTGAATGGCAGAAAGAGGAGTTAATTTCAAAGCTTCTTGCTTTGAAGATATCTAGGAGAGGACTTGCACATCTCACCTCACTAAAATCTGCTACAGCTTTTGTACCTTTTTCAGCATTTTGTGCAATGCTCCCCATGCTCCAGGGGGAAGCAGCACCCTGAGAAGTCTCCTCTCATGGGCACCTTCCTTCTACCTCAACATGTATTGCTCTTGGCCCAGCTCCCTGTACAGCCTGTCTGAACAGCTGCACATGCTCTCCAGTGCTGTGGTCTGGGGACAGGGGCATGCAGCAACTGCTGCCTTAGATCAAGCTGTATTACAGAGTGCACTCCTGTCCCTTTGCTGCACAAGTCCCAGAGTCGAGCAGCAGTCATGAACACACCAGTGCACAGGCAAGTGCACTGTGATGCTGCAGCTGCAGCTGGTGTTTCTGGCAGTGGACAAACAAGTTTGGCTGCTGACCAGCTCAGTTTTCACCTCTGGCAGCCCAAGGCCACTGAGAGCAGCTGAGGGAGTGTTAGTCCTACCTGCAGCCTGCTCAGCTTTGCTCATACCTGTCCGGGCCCAGTGTACACGCAGTCGGCGTTGAGGTGGCAGCTCCCTCTGCTCTCCAGCATGCAGTTGTCTATGGGCACACAGGTCTTGCCATCCCCAGTCCAGCCCACATTGCACTGGCAGGTGGCAGTGCCAGGGCCTGTACTGGTACACAGGGCCTTCAGGAGAGGGACAGAGAAGGAATTACACCCAGCAGAAGGGAGAGAGTGCAATGAAAATACAGCAACAAATCTTCTTCCTCACACTGTGGAGAATTTCTGACTGATCGACTCTGATCCAGCACTGGGAACTGGGGGTAGAAGCATCTTCTCCAGAAAAGTCATAGAAAACTTCATAATAAAGTGATTCTGGAGACATTTTGTGTTTTCAGAGAGGTAGACACTCATGTCTAAGGTGGCTTAGAACTCACAGGGCATTCATTATCATCATGTAAAGCTCTTCCATTACACAATAAGTATTCCCTGAAGAGGTGGACCACAATCTCCTGCCTGGGATGGAATCAGTGATAGATGGCAGATCTCTCTCAGGAAAAGACCTACTTTGTACCCAGTGCCATCCTATTCTCTTGTATATGGCCCAAAGTCTTCCTCTGACTGAAGGGTCTAATTTATGATGAGGTCTGACCATTTGGCAGTAATTTCCAATATGAAGCATGGATACAAGTATAGTGTTGATGGTTACTGGGGGTATGTGTTGGATCTCACAGTTAAGCTACAGAGAAAGTAACATGTTAGAAGAGCTTGAGGGGAATATCATTGCAAACTAAAAATTATCTGTACAGCTAATCTGTGTGGCTGATAAAATATCTGGTGTGAACTAGCCAAACTATCCTTGGAGTGTCACATTTTGGTACCAGCCCAAATGATTGACATATTTACAATGACTATGCCAAGGCACTTGTTATTCCACCTCATCTGACAGACAGGAAAAATTAGCACACAAAATGTGTAACAGTCCCAGAAGTCCTGGATCCCTGTTCTGATTGCGAGGAGCTGCCTCTCCACTCTTCAGAGTCTGAGCCCACTTACATTCTGTGAACAACCTCCCCGTTCTGGCTGACTGCACAGGTCAATGGGCTGGCAGGAAAACCCATCCCCTTCGTATCCATCCATGCAGATGCACCTTAAAAGTATAAACACAAAAGGGACACAGGTAGAGCAGTCCCTCAAGCAAGCAAGATTTATTACTAGCAGGCTGGCTGAGTCACTCAAACCATGCTGTGCACCAAGTACACAGACACACAGAGCCACAGGGGTGGCAGCCGTGTACAATGGCCTTGTGCCCCTGAACATGCCACAGAGACTGACCTTGCTGTGTCATTGAGGCTGCAGACAGCGTGCTGGTGGCAGTACTGGGACAGCCCACTGGGGCCACAGTTCCTGGATGTCTTGTCGCAGAATTTCCCAGTGTAGCCTTCCTTGCAGGACCAGGACTGACACACCCCTCCACTGCCTGGCCTGTTGTCACAGACACCATGGACACAGCCACAATCTGTCAAGGACATGCAGTAGGATCAGTAAGTACAGAAAGTCCAGAATCCACCACACTTGTAGATTTCCAGCTTTCCTTCACAATCTCTTGTGACACCAAATAATCATTCCATTATTTTTTTTGACAGAGGGGATGTCTGCTGAGAGACATCCATCACAAATCAAGCCTGTCCAGGGAACAGATCCTGCCACTGCCTGGGTCCATGTTTTCTATAGCCTGTAAGAACAGACTCAAATTTAGGCTATCAAGCTCAAGGTCATTGTCAACTGTCTTTTGTTTCTTAACATGGGAGATCTAAATTAGGTTGATGTTTCCAAAACATCACCACTGTCATATCAAATGTGTTTTCTCCACTTGTCATCATGTGTGTCCCTTGTTTGAAAGGACACACATGATGACATTTTTGTCACTTCTTTCATGATGCTGGTCTTGCCAGAATGGAATCCAATATACATGAATTTGCACCCTTATCTTTGTTCTAAATTTTCCTTTAGTCTCTCCATCAGAGTTACTAACCTTCATCACAGTTCTCGCCATGCTTGTTTGGGTTTGCACAGATGTGGCAGGCTGTACCTTTGAAACTTTCAAAGCAGTGACAGTTGCCATTCCCTTGAATGCCATCACTGCACTGGATGGAAAACAAGAAAAAACCAAAGTGATTGAAATTCAGAGAAATGCCAAGGCATTAATATCCATCAAAGGTACTTTTTGATACACACACTAACAAACAGGACTTTGAAGAGTGGTGGTAGTAATACAAGATCCCACACAGCCAGAGCTGTGTCCAACAGCCATGACCTAATTCTCACTAAACATGTGCCATTTCCCTGGATCTTCTGCTACTGCCTCTGTGGCTTTATCCCTGGAGCACAAACTCTGAATTGTACTTGTCTCAAACTACACTCTCCAACCACACTGATGCACCTGCTCGGTGCAATGCAGAAGGTTCCTCCACACTTACATTTCCCCGGCCATAGCACGGGCTGGAAAATCCCCCAGGGCATGGCATGCAGTCTGGACCAAAGAACCCTTTACAGCATCCAGGTTTCTGAAAAAAAACCCAACAAAATGGATAAGGTATGAGAGGACTTAACAAGAATTTCTTGGAGTACTCCTGTGCTCATAATTCTCAAATTCTGGTCCTTGTCTCTGCCATGGAGGGAAACAGAACGTTGTATTTAGTATCTGTGTTTCTTAGGAGCTCCTGCACCTAAATTATTTTTCAACAATGACTCTCTTCCTGCTCACAGCCAACTCTTCTCAGAAAAAAACATTATTTTCTGCTTACTCTGTGGCTTCAACACATGGGATGCATGTTTTTAATTAACTTTTAATTCTTTAATAGCACTGGTCCACTCAATGTTACTTTAACCTTGCTCAGAACTGCATTCCTGTGGAGGGATGTAGCAGCCCTGGATTGCAGGCCTTGTCATGACTGACCAAAGGAAGAACAATCATAATACAAACAATCAGAAGTATTTAATGAAACACCCACAAATCCTTACATACAGTTGGCACTGTGAGAGCTCAGGAGCTGCAGACAAACATGAGGTCCATAAATTCACTAAGAGAGACTTTCCTGAACCATCTGACAGTGGTTCATAAACAGGATGCAATCACTTCACAGCTTACAGCCCTTTCTCTGTGCTCAGCTTCCTTTGGGAGAATGCTAAAGCTGGCACACTCCAGTTAACACTGCACCATCATGGCTTCCTACAGCTTGGCAGGTCACAACAGGGATGCCTTATCTTATTTGTTTGTTGCACTCAGGTTTAACTGGGCTGCCTTCTAACATCTGCAGTAGGACAAAAACAGGTAGCTCATTCTCCTGGACAAAAAGCAGGTAGCTTGTTTATGTGATGGTCCTGGGGACAGCTTTCCTTCTGCTCCCATCCAGCCCCCTGACTAAGAGTCAGAGCTGCTCCTGGTGGATGAGGAAGGGCAGAGCTGAGCTCTCCCAGAGGGAATGTGTTCCTCCATCCCACTCACCGTGATGGTTTGATTGCAGTACCTGGCGCATCCCTTCTTCAGGACGTTCAGGCCCTGTGGGTCATGGATGTAAACACATTCCTTTGGGGATAGCGTTGGTTCCTGCACAAACAAAACAAGCCACTAGCACTGTCACCTTCCCCTTGGCTCTTTCTGCTGCAGAGAGCAACTGTGCCTATCTCTGAGCTGGGGAAGTTCACTGAGGAGCCGAGGTGAGCAGCACACAGCTGTGGCAGGCCTAGGAAGGACCAAGGCACACAGTGGCCTCCTTCTGCTCCCAAGTGTCCCCAAGCCTGAGCCAAGGTGCTGCCCTTTAGTTCTAATAATAGCATCTGTGATAAGGGAAAGAGCAAGCACAGGGGAAGGAAGGGAGGGAGAGGAGACAAGGGAGAGATAAGGGTGGCAGGGAGGAGAAATAGAGGGTAAGAAAGAGAGGAGGAAAGACACAGGAGAGGGGACAGGGGAGGAGGGAGGGAGAGTGGGGAATAGAAGGAGTAAGGAGAGAATTAGTCAGTGAAGGAGGGAAGGAAAAAGACAAAGGTGAGATGGAGAGAAGAAGACATAAGAGGAAGGGTTGCAAATAACATTGGAACAATGCTCAGTGACCTGTCTTGGAGCTGAGCACAGGTAGAACTGGGCCCCAGGTGATTTTGCCTTTGCCAGCCTCAGTCAGAGAGGAAAATGAGCAACTGGTGATTTTGCGGATCTCTCTTCAGACATCCATGCTGAGACAGCATTAACAAGTTCCCCTGAAAGTCAGACCTCTCAGATGACACTCAAGAATTTAAGGGTGGTGAGCACCTCTCTGGCTTTCACAAACAACATCTTGGGTCTGGCCTTCACACTGCCATTTCCTGGAACTTGCTGTTCTGCTAACCTCAGCATGGGATAACTCAAACGGCAGCACTCCTCCTTCCTCCACCTTCAGCTAGCTCTGCTCATATCAACAGGGAGCACAGGCCAGGAACAAACTGTTTCTCACCCTCTGCAGAGCAGAAAGGTTGTTGTGATTCTCTGGCTGTGATATAGGCAGAGGCAGTACTGGATGGTACTTGTGGAATCAGGTTTGTTTCTGAGACTCTGGAGCAGCTGGCAAACCTTGCCTGTGGGCAGGAAAGCTCTGCCTGAGGCAGAGCAGAAGTGCTAAAAGCTGCAAGTCTACAGTTTCATTTAGACAAGAATTTCTCACTGTGCTCCACATTGATTCAGCAAGCAGACTCCAGAAAAATAAAGTGCACAGAGCAATCAGTGGGCAACAGTCTGGGACCACAAAGCTTGGATACATACCCCCTAACAAGCCTCTCTGCTGGCTGCCTTTCCTGCTCCCTATTTATCTGAAAGTGGCTTGAGTCAGAAACTGTCAGTGTGCCTGTTTGTCATCATGCAAAGAAATTACAGAAATAACTACAAATATTTACCATTTCCTTGCTGCCGGGTGGGCAAATGCTGTTGTTGAGGGCCTCACAATCCACACAAGTGCCCTGTTAAGAAAAGAAGAGGCAAAAATGTGATCTCCCAAAGGAATCCCTTCCCCATGCCAAGAATGCTACAGAGCTACTGTTCCCAGTACATATATCCAAAACCTCACAACATGTATCTGAGATATTTAACTACTATTAGTTTCCATGCTCTGAAATGAGCCAAGTTTATCACTTAATTGAAATCTCTCATGTGTCTCAAGCAGATGCTTGCACCTGCCTGAAGCTGGGCTCTGTCTGCACTCTCTGAGTTTCTCTGCCATTAGACATCCTGCTAGGCTGGAAATCTTTGGGAATCCAAGCAGCTTTGGGAATCCAAGCAGCAAGCCTCACTGAATCAGCAGGTTATGTGGACACTGTGGCCCCTTGGGACTCACTGTGTCTCTCCAAACCTCTTGCTATTCAGAGCCTCATCTTCTTTCCTCAGTAACCTACCAATGATCAAACTGGGGAGCAAGCACCTCAACTAAGGTGTATGAAACAGTTTGTGTGAGAATACTGCACAGCATTTGTAGGTCCTGCTACTGAATGCCTGCTTCCTGTCCAGGCTACAGGACACCAGTGGGACTGAGGTGGGAACAAAGCACTGTCAGCCAAGTTAGCAACTCTAGTGGGAAGAAGATCATACAAAGGAAAAGGCAAATGTACTTTGGAATCCAAGGTAGGATGGGGGCACAGAAAGAACAACAACCTACAAGGAACATTTGCTGATTAGCAGGAAAGCAGTGCCAAGTGCAAGCAGAAGAAACTGACAGTGCTGCCAAAGCTCACACCAGGGGGACTCTCAGACAGACCACCTTTCCCAAATTCAGCTTACACAGCCTGCTTTTGGCCCTCCAGGTGAGTGTGGGGTGCACAGCAAGCAGCAGCTGTGCTTGGGCATGAGAATGGGAGGAGCTGACTTACCATCACAATCTTATGTTGCTCTTCATTGCATCTGTGAGGCAAAATGGGAACAATTGAAGGAGGGATGAAGATGCCATCCAAAGTATGAATAATACCATTTGAAGCCACAATGTCTCGCATTTTTAATGGGATCCCTGATTCATCCATCAGAATTCTTCCCTGATGCAGAAACACAATTTTATCCCGTTAGACAGGATCAATTCACAAAGCCAATGTGGGAAACAGTTGATTCACAGGATCAAGGGCAACAAAAATGGTCAAGCCTCCTAGTGGAGTCCCAGATTGGATAAGAAGCAAACTAATTTTTAAGCAGAGGAGGAAGCAGAGATTGACTGAAACCACATGTTGTACAGAACACGTGCAGACTTTCTCCTAGCACAGAAGGGTTTGCCCCTAAAGGCTTTGATTCACACTTACATCTGCACTAATGTTGATGGTAAGTATCTGGTTAGCCATTGTAACAATGTGTGGCATCATTATCAGTTGCTCTACAGTCACCTGAAATAAAACACAAGGGAGTGGTACCATGAAAAATGACCATGAAAAGGGTCATTTCAGTGTAGCTTACAGAATCCTCCCATGATTCCTGCCACTTGAGAGACTTCTCAAGGGGACTTAACATTTACATTTCATGAAATACCATAAAAACAAGCAAAGGGTCAGAGGGTAATCCAGGACTTTGTGTGAACTGTTTGCAGAACCACAAACACAGCAGTGCTGGTGGCAGCTGCCTTGGTTTTCATTCCTTGTTTAGGTAACTGTCCAGTGCAGCTGAAATCAAGTCTCACTAGCAGTGTCTCTTGCTAATACAGCTGCAAGTAGGGTCAGACTAATAATGGTTTTTTCTAGGACATATTCAATAAACAATGAAAGTTCAGCCAGAAGCATAATAGAGAACATATTTTGACTGAAAAAAGAAGCTCTAAGTCAGAAAAAAATGTAAATTGCAGCTTCTGTACTTAAAAATATAACTATTTGAGTAGAGAGTTCTGAGAACCAGGACAACTCTTATTTTTGTGTCCTGCAGGAAACTCTACTGGACAATATTTTCATTGAAAAGGCCATCCAACTAGGGAGCACCAACACTCCAGAAAACTCAGAGTTCCTTCATGGAGAGAGAGCACAGCTGTCCCTTTTGGCAACTCCTTTCATGGCAAACACTTTGCCTCATCAGATCCTGCAGAGTCACATCTCTGCTCCTCCAGGGGAAGTCCAAGAAGCAGCAACTGAAGTCATCAACACTGTGACCTCTCTGCCAGACAAAAGAGCTGCTAAGGGGTTGGTCTGAAGGAGGTCTGGGGTCAGAGCTGCCTCCCTTACCGCTGCTGAAGTGTAGATGTGATGTTTCACCAGCTCCTGGAGCTTATTGATGCCCTAAGGAAAGAAGAGGACATGAGAATTAGATACCCCCTCAATGCTCAGGAGTAAGAGGAGGCAACTACATTTTCTTCTAATCAGAGATTGACAATGCCAGTGCCTATAGCAGTGAATTCACTTGGTGAATAAGTCCCTTCATTTTCTCCTGCCTAAAGCTGGGGTGAGGAATGAAAGTCAATCACCAGATTTAAGCAATCTGGCTGATCTTATTTCTCACTGCAAGCTCCATCAGCACCCACTTCTCTCCTAAAGCCTTACAGAAACAAAGACATGGTTTAGCCACCCCCAGGAAGAACAACTTTCAGCAATGACCAGATCCATTGCACAAAGTCATTCCAGCACAGCCCAGTGCAACTCAGCCAGCTCAGGATGTCTTACAGTACTGTGAGCTCCCACCTCTGTGAAAAGGTAAATGAGCCTTCCATCTCTCAGCCTATCCACAGCATCATTGCTGGGTACAAACACAGTGAAGGGACCTGGTCCATCCAGTATTGCAGGCAGGCCACAGTTCTGCAAAAACAACAGAAGATTTCAGCATGGATCTAACATTGGTTACTGAGGGGGTGTCCAGCAGGAAGTGAGAGGAAATATTAAACAGCTCACTAAAGGCAGGGCTGTTGTAAAGCAAAATGTGCAAGAGGCAACTGAACACCAGGGACAGGTGTGTGATAGAACAGAAGTGTAAGTGCCACAAAAGCACAGCTGGGACAAGGAAGCCACTGGTGGGAATGCAGAAAATACGAACAAGGGAGTCCTGGGCTGATATTCCCTGTATCCTTTAAACACACAGAGGCACTCAACTGTGGTCAAGAACTAAACATGCTGTGGAGAACAACTGCAGGGACAAGGGGAAGATGGGAAAGAGGCATGTACCCTTGCTGCTTGTGCCAGATCCCCTATAGCTGTGAAAACTCCAATATTTTCCATTACATTTGCTAAGGTAAAATAAGAAAATAAAAACCAAAAATGGCACAGAATAAAACATCCATTAAGAAAGCCAAACCACTGAGATGTATTTAAATGCTATTCAAAATTCCCCCCAGATCAGCAGCGGGCTTCGTACAGCAGCACTACCACAGCTTCTTGGGCAGACACAAACTTGCTTACCTCCAGTATAGTTTCAAATCTACTGAAAATTTCCATCGAGGCAAGGATCTCACCAATGGTTTTCTGCAAGAAGATACAAAGAGGAAAAACTGGGGCTGAAGCCAGGTCTGAGCACATACTGGAATGCCAAGCATGTAAAGATCTACAGGAGACTGTCATCCTCAAAGAGATGGGCACAATCAAGTGATTATTTGTTCTCATTTAACACACAGACAACTTTTTGATTATAATTTCAAAATGCACTACAGACCAATTAAAGAAAATCTTGGTTTGATTTTTATGTGAAAAACACTTGTCAATACTAGTCTTGTAAGATACCTATTATGTAAAATACAGCAGCAGAAGAGCTCATTTGCTGATTTTATTCATGAAAGAAGAATTCTCTTCTCATCCAAGCACTGCAAAAGTATCATTGCAAGATTTTTATCTGGCTTATGCAGTACTATTAGCTACTTTTAAAGGTATTTTAATAATACCTAACAGGCCTAATCAGAGATGAAGACAAAATAAATAGCCTTTTCCCTTTAAAAAAAAGCCTCACTGATTTTGAGGAATAACGATGAAAATTGCTTTTTTAAAAGTGTTTATTCTGCTGCCCCATAAAAGAAAAGAAATATGAATGCTTCTGTACCTGTGGGTTTCTGAGGTTGTCTGTGCTGGGCTTTTTCCTGAGGCTGTTGACAATATGTATGATGCCATTGGCTGCTGGGAGATTTGACTGCAAGATGTTGTACAGTTCCCCTGGCAGATCTTGATACCGGAAAGATTTGATGTATGTCTGGGTGATAATAAAAATAAACATAAAAAATAATAATCATAATCACCATAACAATAATATTGATGATGATTTATTTCCTTGTGGTACATCTATGTTACCATGACACAGCTATAAATCAGTCCTTATGGCTCAGCAAGGGGAAGGCACAGCCAGAGTTACCCTTGAAAAAATAAATGTAAGGGATGGCCTGGTGTAAGACAAGCACCCCACCCAACTTGAGTTTGGGTGATATTTTGATCCTGAGTGGTACTTTCAAGTCTTAATACAGAAAAATAAGACCTCATCTGGGACACCCTGCTTCAGAATGAGGTGTGAGCAATGCTTGATCACAGTTCTGGATCACGAAAGCATGTCCTGACCACCACATAGCTGATTTGGAGGCAATCCTGGAAGTACAGCTTTGGCTGCAGCTTTTATTGACTCGTTGTGCCTACAAGGAATGTTCATAACAAAGCCAGAGCAGTCAGGCTCACTGAACTACAAGGACTGGATCCCAGTCCTGCAGTCTGGCGTGGGAGGGTGTCCCAAGGTTCACCTACAATGTAAGCATCCAAGCCTTGGTGCTGCAGCCATGATTCAAGTTCAGGGAAGCACAGCTTTCCTGTGCTCTTTATTTTACCATGTGCATTTTGAATTGCTCCTCCCTGCCCTAAACTTCAGTTGATATCACTGAGGACTCAGTTTGAAACAATGGAAGGGGAGTGCAGACTTCCCAGATCAAAAAGATCCTAAGTAAACAAACAGGAAACAATTTTAAAAGGAGCATTGACACACTCAGTTCGGATTCCCCTGCTCCCAATAGTCTTTGTCCTTTTGATGTATTATGACCTGGACCTCAAGGCCAAGGCTGGATCCTCAGAGAGGAAACACAGGGCTCTCTCCCTTGGCCACCTGTGGGTTTGCAGGAAAGGTCCAGGATGGAGACAGAGAGCAGTGGATACCGGAAAATGTGAGTCAGTTGGAAAAGGAAAAAAAGAGCCTTCCATGTCAGAACACAACAATGAAAACTTCTTTACTAGGAGGACTAAGGAAAATATAACAGAGAGGAAAAGAGAAACTACAAGAGGAAATATTCACATGTGGCTGTGTCCAAGCACACAAACTCCAAGGCAGCATTCAGTCTGAAGGGAGACTTTGTTGCCTCTTCCATGTCAGCCACATGGTGTAGAGAAGAGGTCTCTTCTCCAGAACACGGTGCATATAGAGAGCATGGAAAGACCATGCTCAGGCCATGTCAGATTCTTGCTTGTCTGTGAGACAGGAGATGTGGTTGCTTGGGGTGTCTGGTCTTAAATCACCTTGCTTTAGACTACACAAAGGAGATTCTTGTTTTGATCACAGAAAAAGGTTTTCTGGTGAAGAAAGCTCATCAAGGAAACCATGCTCAAGCTCCAGCCTGCCCTGTGTGAAAGCAGTGCCCCAGGCCTTCAGGAGATTCCTCACCTGGCTAGTGAATGTCAGCTGATGTCCTGACAAGGTCCACATAGTCTTGGCTTTTATCATATCTTCTATCAAGTGCAGACCAGGAACAATGTGCATTTTGCACAACTGCTCAGCAGCTGTGTCCTTTGGAGAGGAAAGCCCACATAAAAAAGAAAAATGACACGTTCTTTCAAAAACTTCATTTACCACAAGACCACCTTTCTCCCAGCTAACACACACAGAGTAATTCTTAGCATACAAGACTGAGCTTTCCTCTTCATTTTGATTCACTGGAGCAGCACTCTGGCAAAACTCTCCCTCTTTTTGTCTGCACATCCAAGAGGGAGACTGATAAATCCGCAAGTGACTTTAAAGGAATCCCCTGGACAGAAACCTATTGGACTTGGACAAATTAAAAATTATCCTTGCATGCTGTAGATTATAAAATTTGATGAAGTTCCCCAAGAGCAATTTTGCCTATGCTGGACAATGAAGGTGGTCTAATCTGCTGAAATTACATGTAGCTTCTTCCTTTCTTCTCTGGGCTTACCATCATTGCTGTTTTTTAGAACAATTTTCTGTCAATGCTGATTTAGGTGGAGCTGATCCTTGGAGGAGCAGGTCGACTAGGTAACTTGGGGGCCTCTCCTGATATATTTTCTATGGATATTTTCAGAAGTTAGTGTTTTTGACCATAATTTGAAATTGCAATACTTCGGTGTAATACTTGGCCCCTTTTGAAAATCACACCCTCAGGTAGTAAAAAGCCACTTAAAGTTTTAAGAATAGCCATACATAAGAGTGACTTTCCTGACATTAAAAACAAACCAAAAAACTCTGTCAGTACTGAGGAAAGAAATGGAGTTTTTTTAAAATAATATGAGGGATATAACATCCTCTATAAGGCTGCAGACAATGAAAAGTATTCCCAAGAGATGATTTCTCTAAATAGTGCATGCCAAAGTTCCTCTCTTGTGTCAATCAGTTTTTACAGGCTGCAGAATTGAAACAGGAAAGAACCTTAAGACAAAAATTTGCTAAAGCCAAGAAAACTTACGTTGAATTCCATTCTATCAAGAATGGGAAGAAGGGATGGTACAAAGACTGTGAAGGGCCCATATTTAGTCAGCAATGCTGAGCACCCAGAAGCTGTAAAAAGAAGGGCAGTGTGAAGTAGTTAGGCAGTGATGGTTTAACCACAGCAATAAATATTCCTCTTTTAAACAGCACAATTCAATCTACACCGTATCAGCCTGGTAGAAGCAATAAGTATTCATTTACAAGGAAGCAGATGGAGTTTGGCACTGCTACCCTGTCCCCAGCTTGCTCCATCCCCCAAGCAAAATAAAAAAGCATTTACCAAACATTTTCTTGGCGACGTTTAGCTTCCTTATAAACCTTCCTCGCAAATTGTGCTGATTTATCTCACCCAAGAGATCTTTATAGCAACTCCTCCCATCTCCAATCTCCCCTTCTTTACACACACAGCTATGAGGCAAGGATGAAACATAACAAACCATTGTAAACCAGTTTGCAACACATTCAGCAATTGCCAAGTAGAACAACATGTCAGTATCTACACTTGAAAGACCAATCCCAGTTCTCACATCATAGAATGGTTTGGGTTGCAAGGAACCTTAAAGATCACCTAGTTCAAACCTCCCCTGCCATGGGCAGGGACACCTTCTACTAGACCAGGTTGCTCAGGGCCCCACCCAACCTGGCCTTGAATTCTTCCAGGGATGCAGGTAAAGGCTGAGTAAGTTCTGCCTAAACTAAATGACAGGAAAAAAGATGCACATTTCTGCCAGGAAAGCCAATTTGCATCTACCCAAGGAGAATGGAGATGTATCTTTCTCAGATACAAACAACATAAGGATTGTCTGCTCTAAAGTTCAGAGTACAGATTGCCACAATATAATTATTGACACCTTTTTAATTAGATATTTAGTCAGTTGTAGTAATTTCAGCATCTGAAAACCTGAGGTAATGCATAAAACCCACAGGCTAAGTGACGATCTATCAAACAACTCCTGTGTGACCCCTTGGCTCCAGTGAGAAGGCAGCCCAAGCACACCAGGTACCTACAGTTCATCTGGAACTCACTGAGGGGCCCAGACAGGTTAATGACTTTTCCAGAAAAGCTTATCTACATGTGAAAATCTCTGTCCTGGTTCACACGGGTTTGCAGTCATCACTCAGAGACTACCAAAGATGTTTTTTCCCGTTTGGGCTTTGTCCAAGTATCAGCTCTGCTCTTTCTGTGTCAGCCATGCAAAGACATGCGACACAGGGGAGGAATTTGACTCCACTCCAGGCTCAGAGGGCTCAGTGCCAGCTGCTGGGGAACAGATCTGTAAGGCAGGGACTGCACTGAACACTGTGTCCTGCACTGTGCTAGCACATCTTCAGAAAGGGAAGCCACCGTGTTTCAGTCTTGGCCTGGAGCACACGATGAGCAAGTGGTTGCTAATAGTTTTAACAGCATTGGAGAAGGAAGAATCAAGGAGATGGGATTACTCTTTCCCTTTTCAGTGTCTCAGAGAAGCTCTACCTTTTCTTGAAAAAACATAAAATTCTCAGATAAGATTTCTCTGGTGTTTGAGAAGCCATTATGCAAAAATTATCCTCTATCCAGCTATTTTTCTCATCTAAGTGGTAGAAACTTGTAGATGTTTAGCTCCAAAGGACTAGGTGAGGTCTGTGTTTTCTCAGTCAACTTATCCCTTCTCTGTCACTCTGCAACTCTAATTTATTTATTGCTTACCTGACTGGGAGAAGAGACAAAGCCTTATTCCTCATAAGCAAATATGTGCAAATATGAGCAAACAAGCCACACATCTCTCTTTTAACGATGGATTATTAACTTCTACCACCACTAGCTTGGGGAGCTACACACCCAGCTCACATCAAAGAAGACTCTGCCACCCCAGATTTAAAGCATTTTGTGACCCACGTGCAATAATTTACAATGACTGATGTCAAACTCTACTTTCAGTAGGTTTGTTACAAACAAAGAACAACTCTGGCCCACACTGCTGAGACCACCCTCAGTTTCTTCAAAATTCAGCTCATCCAAATCAAGTTTCCATTCTAGCTGCAGAATAAGCTTCTTCCTTTGCAGTTTTCAAGCTGGCTTACCTAGGAGTGCCCTGAGAGTTAATTTCACACGTGGCAGTCACGTCGCAAAGGTACTGCCGGCAGTCGCTGGGAAATGCCGAACACTCGGATGAAGGAGTTCTCCTACTCATCCCAGACTTGCAAACACACGTTGCCTAAGGAAAGGCAACACAGTGATCATAGAGCTGCATTCACCAGCTTTTACCCTGTGAGTTATCCTACAAAAGAGCTGCCTGGTTTCCCTTTGCAAAATCTCAGGTGAGGAGAGTAGATTTGACCAGAACATTCATCAGTTCATGTAAAGACCTTCTCCCAGTTTTGGCTGTTATTGCCTTACCTCTCCTGGTCGTCTGTAAACACAAATTGTGGAGTTTTCTGGGCAGCCTCCATTGCTGTCAACACAAGGGTTGATGGGCTGGCAAATCTTTCCATCTCCTTGAAATCCTTCTTTGCAGGTGCATTCATATGTACGTGATCCAAGAACTTTACATACAGCAAAGGGGGAACATGGAGAAGGAGCACAAGGATCCTGAGCTGCAATAAAAGAGATAAAAGGTGAGCAGAACAAAACTTCTGTTTTCAAAACAGCACTTAATTCAGCACAGCAAGGCATGGAAAGAATGGAGCATAAGGAATTTGTTCTGTTAAACTTCTAAAATTTCACAGGGAAATGAAATCATTCCAGACAGCAGACATTTGGGAGTTTTTATTCTGAGGAATTTGGGTGACACATTTTCCATGTTACTTCAGGAACAGAAGTGTGAGTGACAGAGGATGCTTGGATTGATTCTGAATTTGCATCATATCTGAGGATACATGAAACTGCAGTTTGGTCAGCAAAACCTGTAAAGAGCCAGTGAAAACATCTATCTATAGCTAGCTGATCACATGCATCTTATCAATGTTCTTTTAAGGAAACCAATTAAAAACCTTAAATTTGAAATCACTGAAGAACTCCTTGGACTCCACACCTTATTATTTTAACTGGTTCAGACTCACCAACATCCTGCTGTCACTACTTAGTGCATAATTATAAGTGAGTGCTGGATGGGATTTGCAGCTTTAATTCACTTCTTGCTTTTATGACCAAGCAAAAGGAGACCCAAAAGCTTAGCCCTTAATCTTATGGGTATTCCTGAAAAAAATGAGTTTTAAACCTCTGCAGTGAAATAGGCATTGTGTTCACAGTAACCAAACTCCTCTGCACATAGCAGTGTGATAGGATTTTTTCCAAACAGGACCATTTAGGGTCATAGAGAAGTTTCTCACCTTGGCAAGTGCTGCCCTGTTTTCTGTAGCCCAGCTTGCAGTCACACAGGGCTGTCCCATCCCTCACCACACACTCGCTGTCGGCCTCACACGTCACACCTTTGCAAAGGGGGAGCTCTGCAGTCACACAGCAAAGAGAGTTTCCCTTTGAGCATGCAGGGCACTGGTAGAAGATATAATTCACTTTACAGAATATCTGGAAATAAAGGCAAATGTGGTTTCCCAAACTTTTGAGGTTCCCAAACATTTCCACATTTGAGGACCCCAAACTGGCACAAAAGCCAGAGGATATGAGCAGTGCAGGCAGCTCTGAGTTCCTGGCAGCCTAGGTAGTCAGGTCCCCCAAGGTTGAGAGAAGAGATCTAGTTGGTGTTCCAGAGAAAAAAAAGAAGCATACAGAGATGGTACATCTTAACCCCTGACACAAAGTGGGGAGTAGACCCCAGCTCTTCCCTCTATCTTGATCTCCAGTGCTCAAATCATCTTTCCTCTACATTCCCAACCTATTCAGTGCCTCTCTGCCCTTTTAGGGACACCCAAGCCCACATCATAGGGCTGCTCTCCCAGCCCCTCTGCAGCTACCAGTGTGTTTACCTTGGTCACACCTGGGGCCTGTGTAGCCTCCATAGCACGTGCAGCTCCCATTCCCAGCCACGCCGCTGCTGCATTCCCCGTGCACACAGTCACACTCTGCAAGGGAAGTCCAGACAAAGCTTCAGCTTCAGCTTAGCTGCCAGGCAATGTACAAGGCTCCAGGAACACACTGGCCACAGCTGCCCTGGCACTTGGCATCCTGATTTCCCACCAGTAATCCTCTAGCTCCTTTTAAAATATGAACATGCCAGTCAGAGCTTTGAGAGGGTAAATTGCTTGTCCTGGACTCAAGAAGATGAGGTAAGAGCAGCCCTGAATGCAAAACCTAGACCAGCTTTTCAAGTGTGTCACAACCTCCAAGATCACCCCTATCTCACCTGTGTGGACACAAGGAAACAGGAGCTAGACAAAAAGGGCTCCTCTAACAGGCAGGCTGCACTGCCATAATTTACTTCCCAAGGTGCCATACATGAGGGGCAGCATGGTGTGTAATCATGTTTTTATAGAGGGCAGCAAGTAAGAAGTTGGAAGACAAGTGGAGCTGTTATAGGAGTCTGAAAAACAGTAGGGAAGTGAGTGTGGGTTGTTTCAGGGATGTAGGTAATGGCCTGGCTAGAAAGAGAGAGGAAAGTGGGGACAGCCTGAGTAAGGGGGGAGAGAGAGAGATTTACAATAGGAAAAATGGACTGTTTGAGTGAGAGTGAGGATCATTTATTTAGTGGGACAGTGCAGAAGGGCACAAAGACAAAATGCCTAGACACCTGCTGTGGAACACTGCCAGCTCTCTGCCATTTTCCCCCTCTCCAGCACCTTCCCCACTCCATCTCTTCCTCCTCCTTCCTTGTTTTCAGTTATCTTTGTGGAGGTTTCACTTGAATTACTTGTTCTTACCTGACTGACAGTCTGGGCCAAAACGATTTTCATCCCGGCAGTTCTGGCAGCCATACCCACTGTATTGCTCCTAGAAGGGCCCCAAAATTTGTCTGATATTATTTTTCTATATCATTCTATTATTTCAGACATCATAATAGTTTAAAGTCTCTCCCCATTTTTGATTTTCTGTGATATTTGAAGCAACACAGTGAAGAAAACTGATCTGCTCAGTGCCCCAGTACTAACCAGCCCCCGTGGCAAAGGAGATCCCAGGGTGAGCTGACACACAGAGGGCATGCAAATGCAAGGAGACTCTGCTGGGCACTGAGCAGATAATGTCCTAATTAGAGACAGACAGGAAAGTTCCAGCTGGCTCCTGACATCTCTCTGAAAAAGGAATCTGGAGTTCATAAATACCAGTGGGATTTTTTACATTGATTTCACGGGGCTCAGGGACCTTCAGCATACATTTTAGTTGATATAAGGTGTCTTCGAGTTAAATCCAAAATCAACTTTTCTGAAACACAAGTCCAAGAGGTAGGATTTGAGCTGTTAATTAAGGGTGTTGTAAAAATATACAGTTCATCAGGGAAAGTTTCAAGTCTTCATTACCCTATACATTTTAGAAACATCACTCTATTAAATTCAACTGTGCAGGAATTGTTTATACTTTGGTTGTACTAAGTCTGGAGTAGTAAAGAAAAAAGTATCTGCCCTAAATTCTTTCTTATCTCTCCTGTTTTTCCTGAGAGAGGGAGCCTCTGCCTACCTGGGTACAGCTCATTAACAGCCAAGTGTCTCAGGGCTTCTTGCAGCCATAGACAGATACAATTATTTCAACTGATCAGGGGTTAAATGAATGCAATTCTTTCCTTATTTCACCCTTGAGACTCTTCCCAACTCCACACCATCACCAACAGTGTTTTAGTGCTATTGCTGACACCAGCAATGCTGCAGGAAAACCACAGACACTGATGCTGGGATGAGAGGAGCTGCAAATGGCCTTCCAGGCAGAAGGGCAGCCTCCTCCCAGAGCTCCTGCAGACACCACACAAACAACTCCCTCTGACAAAGCACATCACCCTCAGAGTAAATCATGCCCTCACCTTGCAGATGCAGGTCCCATTCTGCTGTATACCATCCAAACACGTCCCATGGCCATTGCAGGGATTTTCAGAGCCACCTGGACACTCTAGCAGGTAAGAGACAGGACAGGTGAGATTAAGTTGAACAACCAGCACCTTTCCATCTCCTCCTGCCCCAGGTATTCCAGCTGTACAAAACAAAGGCCAATTCACCAGCAAATTATCCAGCATGCCTAACACCAGCCCAGAGGTGAAAGGTCTAAGGAAAAGTCCTAACAAGCCATAACTAAATTTCAACAAAGGCACTGAAACATTTTTTGAGGTTGGGCCACTGCAGCACTGAGAGGTGAGAGCAGTTCTGGAACTAGGAACAGACAGGAGCCTGCTTTGCAAAGACACTGAGCATTTTCAGCTCTTCTTCTCTTCATGGAGAGCTGGAAGTGTGCCAGAAAAACAGAGTCTCCACATCTTTAGAGTGGGGTACCTCCAAATTTTGAGGACTATTTCTGATAATTCTGAAATCTGTGATTTTTCTGATGAAACTAGTTGCTAATTCAAAGCTAGTATGAGAACAGGCTCAAGCACTCAAACAGTCTCCCATTTTCTGCAGAACTGGAGGGGGCCTTTCCATATTCTGTCAGTCAAACATGTGAGAAATGTTTCACTTAGTAGGTCGTGATTTTGGATTTTTGAGACAAGACAAAACAAATTCTTATTATTTGGCATAAATCTGAGTGGGAGTTCTGGGATTGGGATTTTCACTTGGGTTGGAATTGCTAAGTATTTTCTGTGGCTGAACAGCTGCCTGACTCCAGACTATAGAGCAGCACACGTGGCACATGCATTGCAGACAAGAGGGATATCAGAAAGATCTTCCTCTTCCTTTGGAAACTTTTGCAAAGAGGAACAAAAACATCCCTTTCCAAAAGTTTATTTTTATAGAAGAGACAAAAGGAAGTTCCACCACAGGAGGTTATGTTATGTGTTAAATGTAAGGGGATTCAACTCATCTGGAGCAAGGAGACTGTGCTGAACAGACAGATGTGCTCCCAGACAAATTATGGAGACCTTGTGAGTGTTCAAGGAATAATGAAAATTAATCACCTCAATATAAATTTAATACCTCCTATTAAAACTGGTTTGACCTGTTCAACAGCTGCAGGTTGTTGTAAAAAACCCCCAAACTTACCGTAGCACTCTGTACCCCAGAATCCTGGACAGCACTTTTTCTCCTCAATTTCCTTCTTACACATGTGATGGCACCCTGGCAGGGAAAGGGTATTTTCTCCTAACTTGACAGAGTATCTTAAAAAGAATAATCCAAGATTATGATTATACCACAAATGCAGCACAGGCCTGCTGGAGGGTTTCTAGGCAATCACACTGCAGTGCCCTGAGCTCTGAAGGGCAGGAAGGGCCCTCCTCCCCTGTTCCATGCACACACACAAGAAGTTTCACCCCAGTTATGTCTTCTCTAAAGAGGCCCATTGGTTCAAGCCTCAGAGATTGCTTAGAAGAAACCTGTCAGGGACTGGGCATGAGACAGGCTCTTGCATCAGGATGGAAACCTTGGGTGCTGAAGGGTTAAACAGCACAGAAACAAAGGTAGGATTTCCAGGGTGACTCAGCATTGAACTTCACATCTAAAATAAGTTTGAAAGAACAAAATCTCCTTTCAGGACTCGTCCTTTTGTGTCTTTTACTGAAGATTCCAGATCAAAATGCAGTAAATTTGGATTTAATAGCCATATTATTCACAGATCCTCTATTAAATCATGGACAAATGCCTTAAATCCCTCAAGGAAGCATCTTCTTTTCAACCCCTCATCCCTCCCCTCCACACACAGGGTGAGTCCTTGGTGGCAGTGCCTCTTGTTCTGCACGTACACAGTACAAAACTATTCTTGGGTCTGTCCAACAACCACCACAAGAGTAGATAACACTCAGAAAAGCTGCATAGACTCACATTATTCTTACACTTCATTTTATTTTTGGCACCACATCCTTCCCAAAAGGAACTTGGAAATTGTCTCAATAGCATTGCTGCTTTGGCTTCATCTGACTCCTGTTTGTGTGCAAAAACTGCTGTAAACTGCAAAACTGCCACCACTATTTTAAAAGTATTTTGAGGGAATCAGAGAAAGAGCAGACAATGGGGCTATATACTAACAGTTAACATTCACTGCTGAATACATACACAAACAATAACCTATAGTGTTTCATTTTACAAAAGCCTCCTAGTAAATTCAGTTTTCCTTCATCCTTTTCCTACCTGCCAAACTCAACAGAGTATGAGCAAGGAACACATGAACAAGCAATTGTCATAAAGTGAACTAGGAAGGTTAAAAGTTCAGAGGATTATTGCTGGAAGCTGGGAGGATATACAAGGGGAACTGTCATTAATTCTTTTTCTTAATAAGCCACTAAGGAATTCTGGGTCTGAAACAGGTTTTTATGCTAGACAGACCTCTGTTGAATTGCTATACAGCAGGATTAACAAACTCAGGTTATTTGGGGCAAGTTAAGAGGTTATTGTCATTTAATTTGTTCTGCGTATATAGAACCTGCCCAGCCAAAAGTCTGTGGCATTTGCAAAGAGAAGAAAACAACAATAATAGGGGCCATAAACCCATCTGAAACAGAGCTCCATGGACCTTTACAGCTCAAAACCACGTGTGTGTTCTCCTGAAGAGCACACTATTCCCTGCATAGAAGGGCTGCACCAAAAGCATACCACAGTTAGGAAACAGGCCTTACCTGCAGTCCCTCACCCCTGACCTTTGGGTGGTCTTTAACCAGCCTCTTGGACACAACATTTTAGGCACTGCAGCACAAGAAGTACACGCTGTATTCAAGGTGAACATCGTCTTGACATTGCATCGCATGGATTTTAACTTCAAAAGAGAAAACAGCACGGAAATAGCCCCAGATTAAATTGTTATCCCAGGCACTTTTCTTGTCAATCTTGTAATATCTTTATCAAGTTGCACCATTAGTTAGATACCACTGGGGAGGGCAGTGGTCAGTGCAGCATACTCTTACATGGATTAAACCCTCCTGCCAAGGTGCTGCATGCTTGGATCCACTGATCTAAGATAGGAGCAACTGGGCAGATCACAGCTATCTTATCCTTCCCCTATGACCCACAGCAAAAATCCTAACCATTTCTAAAATAACCACAACTCTGCTCTGCTAAATTCAGCTTATCTTTTTCAAACATCTGGTAGTGGTGTGTAAGGACAAGCCCTAAATTAATAACCCTTGCCAGAAGACACTGAATTAAAAATCTTTTCCATGCCACTGATAAAATTCAGTTCATTGCTGATCCATGGATCTGTAGAGCAGACTGTGTTAGTTCAGTCCATTTCCCAGAGCCAGGAGCTGCTCACAGAAATATTTATCGTGGCAACTGTCTGTGAGGAGGCACAGGGAGGTGGATGAAAAGAAAAGGGGCTCTTCACCTCTCTGAACATCTCGATGCTTTGACCCCAGGTGAGAATGACTCCATAAACATTGGCATGAAGATCAGGTAGGACACTTGGATATATCACATGGCTGGTGAATAAATCAGTAAGTCCTTCCACCCAACCAGAATGACTTTAGGGGTTTGGTTTTCCTCACAGGGCTTTCCTGCATCCCTGCACAACCTTGCTTTTCCAAGAGAAACATAGATGACAAAGTACAGCTTCAAGAGTGAATGATCATCATCACATGCCAATCTGTCATTAAAACTTGTGATTTTGCTCCAAAAGCATTTCCTTGAATTTCTAAACTTCTGGAAACAAGCAACTGCATGGAAAGCTCATTAGTAATTTTGAAAAAAGACAGTATTTGCCATTGCTGATGACAGAGAAAAGCTGAGGCATGAGCTGTGTATGCTCCAGAAGGTCATTGACTGGAAAAAACCCAGAGCTCATCTCAACTGTGCCTCTACAGGCATTGTATTTTCTAAAAATAAAAACATTATATCAAATTTTGGGAGAGGCCTTGATCTGGAATTTTTAAGCCAATCCTGAACAATGCTGCTAATGCAGCAGCCCTCCTGTCCTCAAAACTCCGTGTTTTGGATTCCCATCAGCAATCTCAGCTTTGCTTCCTCTGAACTTAAGCCCAAATACATACATTTGCCTCAAGGCAAGGGAGGAAGCCCGTGGCTTCCCATCAGTTATCAAGAGCTCAGGAAGGCCCTCCCAGATGATAGGTAGCAGACCCTGTCAGGAAAACCTCCTGAGAGATAACCCTCAAGTCTCAAGTCCACAGGGATATGTCCCTGGAATATTTCCTGACTCCTTCCCTCTGACTGGTGTCGTTGAGCTTTTGCTCATGTTTGTGGATCCACCTTCTGCAGCCATACATGCAAGAATGCTGCCCAGTGAAGGAAATGATTTCTGTGGCTGTGGTTGCCCTTCCCACGGATATTAACTTCTAGTTGTGCTTCTGAGGCTTTCCTGCCATACAGCAACCTCCAGTTCCCCTGGCAGCAGAATCTCTAGGAACCTCTTATGTCAAGGACTCCCTTGCAATATAAAGAGCTCAAAACTAATCTGAGATCCACCAACTCCATCTCTCCTGTGAGCACCAGCTTTACTGATATTATCCAGCAGAACAGAGATCAGCTTTGCTGTTCCTTATGCACAGAGCAGGCAGAGGGGATTTCCCATTTTTCATGGAGCAAAACAGAGAAGAAGACAAGCAATATGGATGAACAAACAAGGTACTGCCTCCAGAGTACTCTGTCTCCAAAGACCAGCAGGGCCATTGATGGGGTCAGCTATCTGATTGGATCTTAAACGAGGACTCCAAATTAAAGCTGGGCTTTTGAAAGGAACCATTTGAAGCACGTGGGTCTCACAGAACAGACAGCTCCTGCCTTTTTGGTTCCACCAAATCCCAGCATTATCCTTTCCTGAGACAATGGCTCAGAAAAAGGAATGGGAAGATGCCTGAGCAAGAAATACAAACGTGGACTCCTTCCTGTGAGTTATAATGCCACAAACCTCTACCAAGTATCTGAGGCACCCTATCCGTATCAAAAAGACCAATAAACAGTAGAGCACAAAACACTAAATTAAAATGCTCCAACCTTCTATTTCATCTGTACTTTCAGGCATCAGACACAGTTGGGCTATTAAATGTGTTCTCTGTCATGGTGGTGCAGGAAGATACCATTATTCATACATTATTCTATTTCCCTTCTCTTTCCTCCATCAATGTGGCTCCATTTCTCAATGGAAATGAAGAGTGGGAGGGATGGATATCTGCCATTTCCTCCCAGTTGGCATGTTTAAATACTTGCAGACCTCTAAGACAAGACAGTTATTGTGGAATCCCCCCTACCCTACGGGGACACTAGATAAGCTTTAGGCAGCTTTCCAGTAAGACCTTCCCCTTTTTATGAGGAATATGCTTGTGTCAGCAGCAACAGGCAGGGGGAAAGAGGAAGAAAAGAGCTGAGTGGAAAAGTATTAAAAAAAAAAATTCCCTTCTAATTTGAGTGACAGAACTGATGAAGCAGTCATTTTCTGGAGAGTTTTGCTTCTTAGGAAAGCAGAAGAGGGAATCAAGGGACATAAATGCAATAGTCTGGATACTCAAATTCTGGAAAGGATGAAAGACAGACAGAAGTTTGAGTCAGAAGTGGCTCCTGGGGCACAGCCTCATGGAAAACAATGATGCACTGCTCCCTTGGGCTCATCTTTGACTGCTGTTTCTAAGTGCAAAGCCACGGGAAAGGAAGCAGCAAGAGGGAATATAACTGTCCCTGTGATGCAGCAGTGCTGCCTGGTGACAGTCACTGTTCTAATCAGGTGATGTTGTGAGCCTGGACTGGGTCACAGTTTGTGTACAAAGGAACAGGAAAGCAGCACTGATGCTCTCGAACATCTCCAAAATGAAATCTTTAAAGTAGAAGACATCCAGCTGTAGCCAAAATAATTTAAGAGCCAGGGTGCCTCTGTCTTCCAGGCTGTGCTGTGCTCTTTCCCGGCACTCAAATGCTTGTGCAAGAGCGACCACTGTTCTCTGCACTCAGCTGAAACACACAGAAACTTCTGGATGCTGCAGAGTTTCCTTCCCTCCTCTCTGAACAGATGTCCCTCACTTCTCAAGTGCTCATTTCTCGTATTCCACCTCAAGAGAATAAGCTGGGAAAGTATTTCGTAAGGGCTAGATTCATTCCCCTCATTTTCACTCTTTATCTTTTCCTCCCAAACCATAACACAAATCCTTCTGCATGGTAGAAATCTCAAGGAAGAAAGAAAAACATATTTGGACGTCAGTGCTCGGCTCCAACAATCCTGGGAGCCAGTTCTGGAAATAGCCATTATCTAATGAATCACACAGTTTCCAGGGCATTTGTCCTTTACAAAACAGAGCTGTAGACACATGCTCGAGTCATTATAGTGATGAACCTCCCCAAGCAATTCTCAATAACACTTGAGCTGAACAGAGCAGCAGCTCCTGGACACACAAACTCTTCACACTTGTTCAAGGAAGACACTTTGTAGTGTGAAGATGAACAATCAAGCTCAGAGATCACAAAACATGAGATTTACTGTTGCCCTGGGTTTCCCAGCATCTCAGCTGCAGAGCACTGGAAACATGGGGATGCTCACACAACTCTCCTCATTTCCCACCTTCCTCCATTCCTCCTCCAGCACAGCCTGGGATTGGGCTCCTCCCAGCAGAAAAACTTCCTTGGTTCTCACATCTGCTGTGTCTTCTCCAGCCCATAGCAAGAGGTATAAAAAACCAAATCAGAATAACAGTCACTGTCATGTTTGAACCATTAAAGCTGAACCCTGAGGTCACATCACTGAAAAACAGGCAGCACACAATCTCTCTTCTCTCTCAATGGCCCCTGTGAGCCAAGAAAAGCCTCCTGTGGAATCACAGCACTTTTATTCCAGTCAGATCCAATGGGTTTTCTAAACTGCCAGAGAAAGCTTCATTAGATCCTTATTTTTCCTTATCTCCCATTATACCCTTACAAATGTTTCTTCTATTTCTCCATAAAGAGGGAATTTTTGAGGAAAAAAACTCTAAAAGGGAGTTATTCCTGGATTAAGTAAACTGCTCCAGAGGTGATTCAAAACATTTAACTTCTCTGTAAGTGGGTACTCACTACCTAAGAATGAAATGGTTTCATGCCAAGCCAGAGACCTCAGTGATGACAGAGATCAACAGAGTGTCTACAGGTAGAGACACCTACATTTCCCCTTACAGCAGCTGAAGACACAAGCCCATGCCTCTGAACACAATCTGAAACCCATCTGCCTGGAACCCACGTCTCCAGAGAGATGAAATCCACCCCTAGAAACACTTCATGTTTGTGCTCAAGTCACCACAATGATCCTGCAAGCCCTCCTAGTATTCATTTATGGCCCTTTCATGAAAGAGTCTATACAGAAGCTTCCACCCAAAGATCTGACACTGAAGCATCTTTCCAGTCCTCTGGCTTTTTCTAAATCAAGTCCTTAAGACTCACAGGTCTGTCCACTCCCCACAAGGCCCTGCTGTGTCATTCAAGACAAGACAACCCTACACAGGTTGTTTCCCCTCCCCAGGGAATTTCCAAATGGCCCCCACAACTCTGGGCTTAGCAGGCCAGTTCACTCCTCCAAGAGCAGGACACAAGGAAGGGGATGGCAGGAGACAATATAAAGTGAATTAGAGAGAATTCCAGCCCACAGGAACTGGGCTGCCTCACCACGAGTCTAGAGAACAGATCTACAAAGGTATCACACATTCTCCTAGGTGCTGCTGCTAAACACAAGAACAGAGAGGAAGGAATCAAAGCAAAATCAACAAAATTGAAAAAAAAAATTGAAAGTATTCAACAATCCTTAGCGAGGAGTTTTGGGAAATATAATTGAAACAAACTGTTGCAAAGGGACAAATTGATGAGACTGTAAAATTTTTTTTTAAGTAAAATTCTCCTGGGAAACTTATGGATCTGTCCTGATGGATACAAAGTTTCTGTCCCACATACTGAAAGTAGCAGAAGACAAAGATGCTGAGTTATTTCCCTCTGATGTTGCTTCTTTCAAGTTCTATACCGAACACAGACAAGAATTTAATCTGATTTAAAACTGAAGCAGCTCCCTTCAACCTTATATTTAGTTCCTGAGTTTGGACTACAGAGAAGACACCTTACAGCCCTACATTTATTACTGATTTTTTCTGCAGTTAACTAAATGTAAATGAAAAAAATGAGTTGTGGAGAGGACTCTTTCCTAACATGCTACCATCCAAATATGAAGAACTTTTCAATGAACATTTAAACAAAGACCCGCAGACTTACCTTCTGACTCTGGCAGTCAGCTGTGGGAGTGAAGCATGCTGCTAAGAAGAAAAACAGCAATCCAGGAGGATGCATTTTCATGCTTTACAGGCAGGACCCTTTACACAAAAGGGGTGGCGAGAGAGGCTGCAATTTCTGTAAGATAACACCGCCTACTAAGAATCAGATCCAAGACAAACCAGAGGTTAAAAGTAAACAGGGAGAGAGCATTTTTGCACTGTGCTTTTTGGCTGCAAAGCCTTCAGAAATGGATCTGCTACTTCTAGTGTGATTTCTGAATCAACATAACCTTTTTCTTTCCATTCTTTTTTTAAATGCACAAGCAGAACTCCTTAGTAAAAGGTTTACTCAAAACAGGAACATCTACGGATTTCCTCTTACATATCAGTTCAAAACAGAAGGAAGGAAATCCTTAGTTTTCAGCTAATTGGAATGAAAAGAGGTTAACTGTATGCTTAACAGAAGGCAAATGCAGTGGGCAAACTTAAATACCATAAATTCATGAAGGCTAAGTTAATTTCCTTTTGCCACTGATGTGAATATGTCCATAACACCTCAAAGTGAAGGTAGAGCTGAGCACTGCCTATGCCAAAGTATTGCAAGAACAAAGCAATGAGAGTGACAGGCTGTGCTTCAGAGGAGGGATGGAGCACATTGCATCAATCAATCAATCATTTTGGGCAGGCTTTGATATTTTTATTTTAAATAGTTGACTTTCTCAGCAAGAAAAGCTGATGCTATGGCAGCAATGGCAAAATTTATAATTTCCAACTCTGCTGACAGCTTGATGAATCCAAGGAGCACTTCCACAGCACTCAGAACAGGAAAGTCCCAAAACAGGATTAGAAAAAAATACACACTAACCCAAGGTACAGTCTGCAATTTATATTCCCTTTGAACTTTACAAATAACTGATTATTGTTTTCAGATTTTCCATGGTCTTTGTCTCCCTGCACTGCCAAGAGAGCCCACTATCCTGAGCAGTCTAAGGACTGCTTCTGTTAGCAACAAATCTCACTAAGCAATGAGGCACCTTCATATTTTCAAACCATTAATAGCACATGAAGGTACCTAAATGAAACCAGGACAGGGAGCCATTCTTGTGTTTCCATAAATAATGAGAGCATTAATACCTCTTTGCCCCTGCATCCCCACAAAGACACACATGCTGTGACATACAAGGTGTATAGGAAGCGCTGTACTTACTGGTGCCGTTAGCTGTGCTTCACTTCTGCCTTCATCCTACAGGGAAAGGCAGCATGATGAACAGCCAGCCCTGCTATATATCCTGCACTAACAGGAAGCAGATAAGGCACTCAACCATCCACTGCAACCCATGTGGGCAGCACCAGCCCACAGCTCAACCCAACAGCTCAGCCCACTTGTCCTGCCGCAGGACAGCGGCCGCCCTGGGACTGTCGCTGCCCCTCTGTCAGGGTCAGAGGGCTCACACTGCCCTGGAAACCATTTGGTACCCTGAAGGTCTTCAAAATGAGGCAGAGGCATCATGGCTCAGCCAGCTCTGGTGGGATGGGAAAGTCACAAATGGGCAGTGGGGACACTCGTGTAGAGAATAGAAGCTGTACAGTGTTTTCTTGGCCTGCAGTCACGGCCCTGAGCTGGCCATGGAGACACAAGAATGAGGCTGCTCCTCTGCTCCATGCTGCCCCAGGAAGATGGTGCAGATGGTTGGGTTTTCCAAGAGCTAGCTGTATGACACAGGGATTAAGTTGCCAGCATCCACACATAACTGATAAATTTTTAAGGTGAAAATAGCTCACCCTGGGACACTTAAAGGTCCATTGGATTATTTAATGGGTCTTCAGACAATTTTCTAAATGGCTCAGCACTGAAGATGGTACAGGGCAAGAAAAGACACACCAAGACTGATTCCAGGGCTTTCCACTGCTGCTTATCATCACTGTATCTGACCTACTGCAGGGAAACCAGGAAGGGAGAGAAATGCTTGGTGAAATTCCTGTCTGAATTAAATAAATCAGATTCACAGCAACATCAAAAGGTTCACAGCCAGCTTCCTTATCTGACCTCACCTCAATTAAAGACTAGCAATACAAAAGCAATACACAGGCTAAAAATGCAAACAGTGAGTAGTGCCATTGTACAACAGCAGAGCATAAACTGAAAAATCAAAAGGTCATCTGTCATTAGACCCTGCTTTCCTGACCAAGCAGCATAAGCAGTGTGGGTTTCAGCCACTGCCTACGAGCTGCTCTGAGAGAATGGAAACTTTGCTGACCACCACTGCTGGAGCAGGAACTCCAAAATCTGCAACAACTTTGGATCTTCCTGATTCTGGAAATTAGTAAGAAGGTGAATCACTGACCATCTCTAAATTAAAAGATGGCCAAGAGCCATTAGTAATGTTCAGTGCACAGAAGCCAAGGTGCTCTCAGCAGCAGTGCCTGCTGGCAGTGTCATGAAAGATGGCAACACCAGCAGAGAAACAGCACAGGAAGCAAAAACGAGCTAAACAAACCCAAATTACTGCTCCACTCACAGTTTCTGTTCTCTTCTCATAGATGGATTCCTCCTAGGCAGATAAATGTATTTTCCCATGGATGACATCTATAAAAACTTTATGTCTTAGACACAAAATGCATTGGATCAATTTTTTGATTCTGCTGTTTAGTCCAATACTCTTCCAAACTGTCAACAAATCGAAATCCCAGTTCCCTCACTCATCTAAATATTAGACCCACTCATGCACAGAGGCATCTCTACAATGTATTTCAAACCCCCAAAATCTCATAAAGCAGATCCTGAGATTTGCCAGAGAGACTTCATCAAAAGAGAAAACTTAGGCAAGGCTTGTAAAGATCTGATGACAGAATACACAAACAGCCCTGTGCAGGCATGGTAGGAGGATTTTATTCACGTCCTAGTCAATTTTTGATTGGAATAGGATTGTGCAAATCCAATTTTAAAACATACAGTAGGAGTTGTCAACTGTCTGCCAGAGTGTTTATCTGTGAGGTTTCACACATGGATTTTATTTGTTTTAGAAAGCATGGAGATTGACTTATCTGTCAAGTGTCTCTTGCCCACATAACAGAAGGTGGCCAGTTTAGCAGAAGTCATAGACGTGGGTCTCAGAAACATCTTCAAATTCTGGCCCTGACTTCTTCAAGATGACTGCTACAAATCGCTTAAAATTTACCTTGTGGGCTCAGTCTCCCCCATCATCAGCAGATTGTTGGCTGCAGGAATGCTCAGGGTTTTTCTCTCTCAGGCAAAAATTCCCTCTCTTTTTATTTATGCATCAATGACAAGCTGAGTCCTCTAAAGCAACTTTTGTAAAACTTGGAATTTTTATTGTGTACACATTAACATTTAAAGTTGAGAATCTGCTGGCAAAAATTACTCAACCTGTTTCACAGGAAAAGAAACCAAAGCCCACCTGGGTAAAGGCAAAGGATAAGGCTACAAACCCTCCCAGACTCCCTGCCTGCCTGTGCCACACACTGTGTTTTAAAATGCTGGGTCACCAGCTCTGCTCTGTGAAGCGTGTGCAGCTCTGACCAGATTGGGCAATTTCCTGCTATTGAAATCTTTTGTTTAGAAACTACAGAGCCAAGGCAATGATTTGCTATCCAGTCCACCTTGCCACACAGCTTCTCTGGGAACTGACCATTTGGTTACATCCACAGAGAGAAAAGGACTCTTGTTCTGCACTTCTGGCAAAGCTGGGAAAGGACATTAAGTCCCTTTGCTCTGAATTGTAAGGCTGTGAGTCTGAAAAGGATTAAACAGGCCAAGCCAACAGTGCTTGTGTGTAGGAATGGGGCCAGCTGAACCATCCTTACCCAACATACCCTCAAGGTCCTGCTGAAGATGCAAGGACACAACCCTAATATGCCTTTCCTCTGGGCAAGTTGGAAGGAACTGGAATTTTAAGGTTTGCTCATAAAAGCAAAAAAACCTGCAAGGATTGCACAGAGAAGAGAGTCTGTTTATCCTTCTCTTTCTCACACAGTAATCCACTTCCAAGCAGACAAGTAGGGCTGCCTGAGCACAATGCTGTGGCACAATTTAGAAAGAAATTGTTGTGGTTGCTCACATCCTGTTACTCCAAAACCTCTATGGACAGCGGTCCCAACATCAGTAGATAAGTGCTTTAAGTCTGGCCTATCACTTTCTCTTGACTCTGAGCTCCTTTACATGTTATGCTGCAGTGAAAACCAGCAACATTTTCCGGTTTCTTGGTTTTAGTTTTGTACCTTTCCCATTTATTAATCTGGAATTGTACTGGAAAGTCAGGCTCTAAATTCCCCACAGGTACCCAACATTAATTAGAATTCTGGGTAAAACTGTTTGTTCCAATAGCTGAGCTATTGAAACTCAGTATCTGCTGACAAGGAGCATGATGGCAGAGGAAGGGAGCGCTCCCATGAAGTCCTGCTGATCCCTGTCTGTAAGGGATACAAAGGGCCTACAATGTGCTTGACTCAACCTGTACCCAACAGTTTGCCAAGGACAGCACTGAATGTCTGCCTGAGAACAGATGGAGATGGGAGTCAGAATCCTGCTAGCTCTGCATTTTCAGCAACTTCAGAGATGCTAGGGGGTTCTTGTCATCCCCTCTCAGAGACCCTGAAGACTGAAGCACAAGGGCTTCATGCCCACCTCATTTACTCTGGCTACTGCTCTTCATCCACTTATTCGGGTAGATTTTTCCAGTGTTGGCCACTCTTTCTGGATCTAATGAATTTCCCATCCTCCCTTTTTATCACAAAATTTTAGCTTTCCAAGTTACTAAATGCCCTTTAAAATCAGGTGGCCATCAAGCTACAGAAGCTTGTAGTCTGCTCTGAGCCACAACTTCCCTGCTTTTCCTCATGTTGCTGCTTTCTGCCTAAGATTTGGTATGTTTGAAGATTAGTACTGCAGAAGTAAATTTTCTGATCAGAATGCAAGTAAGATGCAGCAGCACTTCGTGTTACACCAATTAAAAACCCCCACCTTATTATCAGGGCTGATAAGAACAAGCAGGTGAGCCAGAGGGGCTGATGGAAATACATGACTGTGCAGTACATCCACAGACAGGCAGAGCAGAGCTCTGTAAAGCAGCACAGGAGTGGACACAGGACAGACAGGATGCAGGTCACACTGTCATTTTTTCTTGCAGAGAAAACAGTGTAGCCCAGGTCAGCATCTCATTTACTTTCCTTCCTAATGAGGTTCATTTACAATTTTTTAATTGTAAAATGTAAGGGAAATTTTAAAACCTTGATTCTTGGCAGATGACACTGAACAAAAATAATTGTCTGTGTCTTCCTAGGGTGGCAAAATTCTGCATCAGCTGCAAAGCCAGAACACAGAAGTTTGAGAGTTCAGGAGATACTTTCTGGACCAAGGTCCCCCCACCTGCCTCTGTATGTTTCTGGTCATAACTTCAGCTACCCAGATATTGTCTTAATGTTGAACAAGGGTTGGAAGGTGGAAAGAATTTGAGGACAAAGGGTTACTAAACAAATATGCCTGCAGGGCTTTGTAGTGCTCTTGCAAAAAGAGAGGCAAAAATCAAGACTATTCTATGTAACCTCAGCTGTTGGCAGTGACTTCATTCTGCAGAGCTTTCTGTAGAAACTAAATGTGGAAAGTTCTGGGAAATCTTTATGAACTGAAGCAATCAGTTTAGTTTCGAGATAAATGATTGTACAATTTCAAGAAAACCTCACTTAAGTTCCTGAAGAAGAAAAGATTACATTAAAATTAGACAACAAAGACAACAGGTTGGCACTGAAGAATGACAGTTTATGAAAATTTTCAGCTTAATATTGCACTTAAATGAACAGAAATGCACACCTACAAAGCACTGACTCCAGCAGGCTCTAACACAGAGCATCTCTCCTCTGGAGACTGGCTCGGAGAGTTTGAGCTGTTTAGGCTGGAAAAAAAGCAGGCCTAGGGAGACCTGACTGCAGCCATATCAGTATTTAAAGGGTTTTTTTAATGAAGGACTTTTTACCACGGGGAATGTTTTTTAAGTGAAGAGATTTAGATTAGATATAAGGAAGACATCCTTTACTCAGAGGCCCTGGCACAGGTGGCCCAGAGATGCTGTGGATGCCCCACCCCTGGAGTGTCCAAGGCCAGGCCGGATGGGGCCCTTCAAAAATCAATCACGTGGGTGGCAACCCTTCCCATGGAAGGGGGGTTGGAATGAGATGATCTTGAAAGTCCATTGCAACAGAAACCATTCTGTGATTCTATGAAAGCAGCAAGGGATCAGATATCTGTTAGCAGGAGAGAGAGGGGATTTCTTGTTTGGGGGTTGGTTGGGCTGTCATTTTTAATTTTTTTTCCAGGTAAAAATGGAAAAAGAGGTGAAGTATCGAGGAAAAAGCTTTATATAGTCCATGCTCTACTTAGCAGAGAATAAAAGGTGATTTATTGAAAAAATGCCCTGAAAATAAACAATTCTGATAGCATCACAGGTGAGATAGTTAATGGAAGAATCAAAACATACTGCAGTATGTACTGAACATTTCATTAATCTTGAAATGTGATCAGTGCTTACCAAGATATAAAGGAGGAATTGCAGCTATTTCCTGGAATAATAATCTGTTCCAAAGGCACAGATTCTATGTTTTAAACAGCTGTGAACCTAAAAAGAATTTCAAATTTAACCAGAGATGTGTTTTTATCTACAATAAAATATGAAAAAGAGGCCTTATCTGCTCTAAGTATGTGACAAGCAGGGGGTTGTCCCTGCTTACTCTGATATAAGATTCTCTGATACTCACTACTGTATTAAAATACCTTTAAACTGTTGGGTTTTACAAAAGGTGCTTAAAACACAACTTGTGTCTGTCTCAAGCACAGGGCACCCCCAGAACAGTCTTTATTTATAAGATGGAAGCAGGGCTGACTTATATGACAAGTATAATCCTCATATGAGAGACAGATCTGTCCATGTGGGCCCAAATCCCAGGCAGTTCCAGAGGATTTCTTACAGACTCCCCTCATATTCACTTATAGATTTATTTGTAAATTATCTGTTTACCTGGCAAGTCCTCAAATGCTTTTGAAAATCAGACTGTTTAAGTTGCCACAGGCTCCTCAAGTGTTAGCTTGGACAATTATTAATAAGTGATTAACAGAGCTACTTCAGAAAGAACTAGTGAAGACCTAAGATTTCTTTTAATTACTTTATTCCTAGGATGTTTAACTTGGAAATTAGCTTTTTCTACCCAATGATAATTAAACTTAAATGAACATAAGCAATCTTGAGATTTCAGAGAATAGAAGAGCTCTAAACTAAATTTTCCTGTACTTTTCTCCAAGAGCCTGCAGTACCTACCTTAACTGTTCAGTTCAGTCTAAGCTTAGGGAGTTAGGCTTCCTCTGTCAAACTGGGAGCAGAGCTGGACTCCAGTTATGCTCATCTGTGCTTGCTTTGGGAACTCCACTGCATCCTGCAATATAATTTGACTTTGGCTGCCTCTGTCTTTGTCATCCTTGCACTGACTGCAACATTCCTGGCTTCTGAAATCCAAAAAGCACAGCCAAGCTCTGCAACAGCATGGAAAAATACTCTGTGAAACCACCAAATTCCTAACACCACTGTGGACATACCCTTATTGGAGAAAACTCATAACTTGTTTGAACCAGACCCTGAGCATTTAAAGCTTGACTGTTGGATGTTCCCAGGTCTCTTCCAACCCAGATTCTCTATGTGCTTAAGGGGCACCAGTTTTAAGCAGCATCAGCTGCCATCTAATTATCAAAACTGTTCTTCCCTTCTTAATCCCACTGGATATAGAACATTCTTTTTCAGTGTCAATATCTGTCTTCATAATAGTGAGTAGGGATTTTACTGTCATGGGGGATGCTAAAACTTGTTGGGCACAGTAACTGTCAAGTTAAACACAACAGCTTAGAAAGAAAATCCCTAATATCTAATAGATAAGGAAAAGTACTTGAAATAAATCCTCAAATTGTGTTTAGAGGCTGCAGATCCTCAGTTTCCATGACTCAGCTGTATTTCTGGACTAACAGTCTTGTTGTAGCAGAATAAACTATTTTCTTCTTTCATCTTTCTGCACATTTCATTCTTTACAATGCACTCTAGGAACAGAATGTGTGCTGCTGAACTGCCATATGGTATCCTGGAAACACAAAATATAAACTTGAATAAAGACAAGGCCAAAAGAAAACTGTCAAATTACACTTTATTTGTATTGACAAGATAGGCAAAAGAAAGACTTTTGTGTTCAGAGATACAAATCCATTATTTGCTGACAAAATGCCAATATACCCACATTGGGTATTTCCACTTTATTTCAAGACAATACTGAGGGGATCTTTACCAAGCAACTCTTTTATCCTTGGATAAGGAAAATGAATGCCTGTGAAAATAGTTTCATATGAAAATTTGTTACCTGTTTGTGGCTCAAATTTTACTGTTAATGATTGGCAGCAAATAATTACACTTGGCCTCAAAGAAAAACATATGTAAAACTGTAGGATCATTAAATAATAAGCATTAGCAGCATACCCAAAATACTTCTTGTACAAAGAACATTGCACTTGAACATACACAAGCATTTACCCTTATTTACACATTAGAATTTGTATAGAACAGCAAGACTGATATATACAGAAAAATAGTGGAAACCTTAACAGCCCCAGATGACAGAATATCTAGTGTTGACTCCTTAAATTTTCCATACAGTTTCCCAGGATGTCTCATGTGGTTTTTTTCACTATATACTATTGCATAAAAATAGACTGTACAAGAAGGTCAGTCCCCAGTTAACACTTCAGAATATTTCTATGTACTATTACATGTTCACTGCACCAGGGAGCAAAGGAGTCCAGGTCAGCTCCTCATGAAAACAAAGAGAACTTGACAGGTGCTATTGACTTACTCACTGTGCTTTACCTTGTAATACATACTGAAATCACTTGGCTGTGCAGTAACTACCCTGTGAGTTCCAAAGGCAATTCCCTACCACACAGGATCTCCCACTGTCTTGCAAGCAATGAAATTAATTTCTCCCTACTTTCTGCACTTGGGATAAAAATGTACCACTGGATCTCTCTGCTCCTGCTGCCCTCTAGTTTGGAATTTCCTTTTGGGACACTATCAGTTTCTCCAAAGTGATCCAGTGTTAAATTCTGCATCAGGTCCTGATTCTGAACATCATCAAACACAAATGTAAGGGCCTGTGGATATGTCTGATACCCCATGAGCACTCTGTCTAAATCCCGGATTCGTCTTCCATCTGCAAGCTGGTACTTGTCTCTCTTTGGTGGCTCCTTAGCAAATTCAGGTAGTGGGTAACTGATATAATCTTCATCAAAGAGGAACAAATCAGAGCTGGTCAATATCAGTGTTTTAGGTTGAAGTGAACTAGTGTTCTGAGCAGATCCTTCAAAGTGATTTACTTGAAATGCCAACACATACAGAAGGATGTTGAGGGATGGAAGATTGGTCAAACCATCCATCTTCTCTGCCACTAGAAAAGCAAGGTCCCCAATTTCCTCTTCATTTGGATAAATAAATTTTACTCTGCTAGAGTGAATCAGTTCATAATTCTCCATTTTTCCTGCAAGAAACATACATTATTATATCTCTATTTAGTGCTATACAATATTTTCTTAATGTAGTAGGATAAACAACAACCAGCTTGATAGCTGGTTGTAGCTGGAAGAATTTAAGTTTTGTATCTATTGATACACGGCTTTTGCCTATAAACAATGCTGAAGAATTGTATTTCTATTGCAAGTCTCTGCCAGAGTCGTCCTTGCATTACCAACATACTTTTTTGCAAATTTCTAACCATGTAAGTCCAGGGTGAAAGCAAGAATCCATCACTAATTTCACTTGTGCAAGACTTTTACATACATTTAGCAATCCTGCCCACATAAGACATCTAAGATAATTAAAGTCGGGAACTTAGCTGAAGTATCAAATAGGAAATAACTGCTGCATAAATGTCCCTGAAAGGAGTTTTTAATCAGAACAGTTTAGGTGAAGCCTTAAGTATGATGCCTAAATAAGTCATGCCATGTAGAAAAGACTCACCTGTGTTCTTACTCCCAAATTCAGAGTAGAAGTCCTTATCTACTGGTTCAGGTGAAGGAGTGCGTGCAAGCAGTGACAGGACTGCCATAAGCTGCTGTATGAAGGTGTGAGTGTTGTAACTGTCTCTTGTCAGGCAGGTGACAATGTGATCTGCAGAATGTCCTGAGGAAAACACAGAACATAATTCACTCACTGTGGCATTACCATTTCTTGAACCAACATGCAACTGTCATCAGAAAAGATTTTTTTTTTAAGGATTATTTCTCCTGAAAACATGCATCACTATTCAGAAATCTTTCACATTCTGGAAAACAATAACAGAATCCTTATAAATCCTTCAAAAAATACATAATTTTTCTTCATTTAAAATACAATGTGCACTTATGATTCAAATCTTGCTCCAGGGATTCAAGAAAAAGGAGCAACAGAAAACCTCTCTTCCATCTCACTAATAAAGGCACAGATTCATCTAAAAAAGACTAGAACAAAATAGAACTGAAAAAGCTTAAAGCACAAGATGTACGCACCAGTAATTCGGAAGTATTGGTCAAACAGGCCAACATTTACTGACTGCAGGTCATTAAGTTTTAGCACAAAGCAGCAAGAGAGGTGGAAAGAACTGTTTTCACAGACTGAGTTTTCTTTGTTCCAAAAATCTGTTAAAGAAGTATACATGATAAAAAGGTAGAAAGAAAAAAATTGTTCTGTCCATAAGGATAATTTTTATATTACAATCTAATACTATCTGACAATAGAAGAAATTAAGAAAAAATTGGGTACAGTGGCTAAAAATTTCTCAAGCAAAATACAAGCAATTTTTATTAGGAACATTTTTTAAAATATTTGTCCCACACCAGATTTAAATCAGCACATGCACTAATAACACACTTTAAGTGAATGCCCACCATGAGGTTCATTACCCTTTGCTTTCCATTTTCATTATGAGAGGAATTATGAAATGACATCAGAGAAAAGCATGTATCCCATGGCAGCTAAAAGGGTCTGTCTGAGAAGCAGACATGACTCAAGACCCTGTTTTTTTGAACATAAAAGCCTTATGCAAATACCGACCCCTTCAACTAGGAGGTCTAATTAAGAATATTGACCAAAATTGGTTCTTAGACTGAGGACAAACACAGAGAGGGATTAAGCTGGTAATGTGATTAAAGGATCAAAGTAACTTTTTTACCTGACTGGTGCTCATCTGCATGAATGAAAGAATCATCCAACAGAAAGTAAATAGCTTTTGTTGAGAGAAGCACACAAGCCATCACTTCCACACTGGGAGTCTTGTAAAACAGAACTGAAGACCACATGAGGTGTCTCAACTCTTCATTTTCCACCTAAGATGTAAATTTTATTTCATAAGCACAAACTTTAATATTTCAGACAGTTTCATCCCCTTAGAGGCAGCTTAAGACCCCCAGAGAAACAACTTCAAAATCTTAAACATCTGAACATGCTCTGGGGTCAAAGAGAGGTAGTTCACCTCAAAGCTGCTAAATGAGGCCACAATGGCACCCACTGAAAATATCTTGTGTTTATATAAGAAAATTATTTCTCTGTTATAAGCAAATTATTTCTTGCTTTCTAACCAAAATTAGAAAAAATACAGAAAAACATCTCAGTTATAAGAAAGACTTTTTAGGGCAAACACTGCAGGCAAATCTTTAATCACCAGCTGAGCAGTGGCCTGCCAAACCTCAAGTCTGCTGAGCCTTTAGGTGTTTCTGAGGATTGGATTCAAAGACCCTGGAGAGAGGACAGGAGCACAGCTTGCCACTGCAGCTGCTGCTCCAACTCAGCATCTTCCCAGTTTCTAACTTGGTGGGCTTACTGTGAACTTTTAAATGAGTCACCTGCTTTTTTTATCAGCTTCTTCTGATATAAAAAGAGAAGCACAGCTTGTAACTGTGCTTACTTAAAACATTTGGAAGAGAGGTAAGGGAATAAGAAAACTATCTATTTCTCAAGCTTTTCAATTTGTACTCAAATCACAGTGATTTATCACTCAAAAAGCCACATAATAAAATTTGGGTAATATTCTTACTTCTCAATCTGATGTTTTTCAGAAATCAGGTTTATCTGTACATGTTTCTGGAGTAGCTGCAGCCATGCACAGTACTACAAAAACACGTCAGAAGACTTATTTATTGATGTAGATAAGAACCATCCCAAAAATAATTTCATTCCTAGTATTTTGCCACTTTAAAGAAAATAGAGGAACATTCTTGGAGCAATCACATATTCAAGACATAATTAGAGTACTCTCCTGATCAGCACCACAGATCCTGAAGGCAGAATCTGCCTTGCAGGATTCCAATTGCTGTAGCAGGGAACCCAAAATGGAATAACACACAGATTCTTGATCAAAATGTTTTCAGGTTTCCCAGAGCCTAATTCTTGTGGCTAAATTTGATCAGGAAAGTTTTTATAGATACTGTGTAGTACAGAAAATTCACAAAGCATGTTTTTATACACTTGATATGGATATGATACCTCTGCAATGTTGCTATGGAAAAATTCAACCAGGGCTCTTCCCTTCAGCCCAGCCACATACTGCAGAGACACAGAAACATGAAGGTGAACAGGAATCTGGTTGTCTTCTGTTATCTTCTGCATAAGAAGCTCAGATGGGTATAAGGATGACAATGTCAGATGAGGCTTGCAAAAACTAGAAAAGAACCAGAACACAAGTAATCAAAATGTGAAGATATACACAGCTTTTTCCCTGCAAACATATTTGTATTTAATTCAAAAATTAAAACCAGGTAACTTCCATTTTTAATAGTTTAAATTATTTATATCTTGACCATAGCTGTCAATCTGCTATGACCTCAGCCTGCAGGCACATGAAATAGGAAGTTTCCTTCCATCATAAATTACATTTTACATTGCAGAAAAAAACCCTGTCCAGGATAACCATTCACACTTACACCAGACAAGCACAATGCAGAAGTATTTCATCAATACTACAGTCCAAACCCAACCACAATGACAGCAGCAAACACAGGGGTCAGGCCACATCAAGCACTGTGCTAGAGACCTTTCACAGGAACCATTACCTGGCTGCCTGACCGTGTCTGCTTGCCTCCACAGCGTGATTTCTTACAGCATCCAATTTGCTTGAAGCTTTGAAAATAATAATAGTCTTTACATCCTGGAGCAGTGTCCTTAGAAGGCTGTAGATTCTTAGAAAGTGGAATTTCTCATGAGGTAGAACAAACACTGCTGTAACAAATCTGTATCCAACAAGCAACTCCAGAACATGTCCATCCAAAAAGGAACCCTTCTGCTGCGTGGCACCGTGAGTTGGATGCAGCACAAGTGATGCCAATGGAATTCTATTCAGCTTAAAAACACTTCCCAACTCCTCTGTGCCTGCCCATTTACCTGGCAGTAAACTGAAATCCACCTTTACTATGTACAAATGCTGGGGTGTTAGAAATATCCAACATGGATGGACCACACAGGGACTCTGGTCAGAAGATTTATATACTGAAGAATAAAGTGCAGGACACAAAACATTCTTTGACCATTCCTTGTTATTGCCAGCTGACTCTGGTTGATGCAAGACTTTCTGAACATTGGTTTTATTCCCATAAACAAGATATGTTGGGAAACAACCTTTTATTTCAACATCTTCAGCTGAAATGCAATTCATTTCCATGAGCTGACAGAGAAATTCTTGGAGATTTGCTTTTCTACAGTACCATGTGGAGCTTGGTAACACTGATGTGTAGTGTTGAGAGCAACACGTTTGTAAACAGGAATAAAAGTCTTGAAGATTCTGGGAGTCTGAAACAATAAACAAGCAGTGGTCACTGTTTTTCAGCTTCAGAGTTAAACAGATTTCTGGCAGGAGAAAGCCAAATTCTATTAGGTCAGTGTAGGGAAAACACAGTGTTAATTTCAAGGCAGAAGGGATGTGCTGGCAATTTCCTCTCAATTCCTGATGAGGAATCTCAAACACAGCTAGCATCTCATCAGTCAAAACCAAACAGGAAGCAAACTGTCTGAGTCCTTTATGAATGTGAATTGAAAAGCTCCAGAGAATTTTGATTATGTCAACACTCTCCACTGCCATGTTGTCAGATGATTGAGCATCCAAAGTAGTGCTGAACTCAAAAGTCTGATCTCCTTCATGAAGTCCCATTTCAAAATATCCATCTGCTTTGTCTGTGGTTGTGGAATTGCCCACAGGGCTTCCTTTATTCTCTGTGGGAGAGGGGGCAGATTTCTGCACAGCCTGCACTATTGAGGCAGAAAGGTGCTGGATAAAGTCTTGGTTGGTGGCAGTGTAGGACATACAATTAAAAGGCAAGATGATGGTGTTACAGGGGTCAGGCACTGCACAGTGTTCTCTCTCCAAACTTCAAAAGAGAGAAGGAGTCACAGTAAGTACAAACTTGAGTTTAAAAACAGTTATGGCTACCTACAATTCTCGGTGCTGCTTCTCAGAACTTTGATACTTGCTCTTGCTAACACAGTTAAATCAGTGTAATTTTGTAGAACACCTTTGTACTACACAGCTACTGATTTTAAAGGCTGGTAGCGTGTAATTCTATAGAAAGTAAAAACTAAAATGTTTAACTCCTCTTTCCTTTCCCATCCCCAGTAAGCACAACCTCACAAGCTAAAGGACTAGACAATACAGCTATTGCTGGTACTGAAACCACCAGCTGCACTCCAGGGTTCAAAGGTTAAAAGCATATTTTTGGTTCAAAAAACCAGAGGCAGAATACAATGAAAGAGACTGTTTTGCCCTAAAGGCTGTGTTTAGGAAAACAGTATACACTGTTATTACCCGAAAGCTAACAAGGATTTAAACCAGAATTAATGTAGCTTACCACACATGACCACCACCATACTCTTTGCATGAAGCCAATAAAGAGGCAGGTGCCTAAGGAGAAGAAAGTAACATCAGGAAGCTGTAAACTACTTAGGAACTCAGCACACATGAGAAGCAAAGTTAATGCTGGCTCATGCTTTTTAAAGCTGGCCAAGTCCTGCTGTTTTCACAGGGAGCTTAACAGCCATCCTTTGAGGACCCAAAAATACTGTTTGCTTTAGGCTGGGCATTCAACTAAGGCAGAAGAATGAACTCTGCAGCTGACCTGAGAACAGATCCAACCTGTGACCCAGGCATTTCAGCACTCTACAAAGTTTTACTGAATTAGTGTAACATGAAGCCAAACACTAAGGGAACCTGACAAAGACCAACTACACTGGTAGCAAAGGAAGAGACACCAAGTCTTCCTGTCTTATTCCTTGAAGGCATGCATATGAAGAGTGCTTCTAATAGCACAAAAGAAATCACAAACCAGAAGTTATCAGACAGGAAGAGATTGAAGAAGACAAATTAAGGCCATTGCCTATTGACAGGGAGAAGATTCTTCTGCTCTACCAGCAAGAGAATCACCTTTCTAAAACTAATACTGTAATATGATATGACACAATTGTTACACTCAGCATCTAAATGGCTATTAAATGATGTTATACTAGTACTGGATAAACACCTCCAAGCCATAGTGGCAACAGTTCTCTGCAACTCTGGTAAACTTGGATTCTGCATTTAATTTATCAGCTGGACCAAACAACCTTGAATCAAATTTGGGGCTGCCTGCTTTTCCACTAAAATAGCTCTGAGAAGCAAAAAACCCTTTGCTATGGATTACCATGATAATCTAAGTTTAACATCAGAAATAAGTTTGCAAAAGCTTTTTAAAATACTATAATATAAAGAGAAGTGTGGCAATTACCTGAATTTTACATCTGGAGTCTGGTATTTCAAAGCATCTCTGGGGAACTGTATGGTCTGTAGGAGTCGAATCACTGGATTGCAAAAAACTGCTGGCTAGGACTGTTTCTTCACAAATTATTTCTAGAACAAATATAAACAACTCTTTAAATCACTGAAGTAAAACAAAAATAAATGTCTTATAATATCTGCCAATCAAGTGGAATTAAAACTGTATAATCAAGATCTAATCATAAATCATTAAAGCTAAAGGATATCTTCACACAATAGGCAGGACAAAAAAGCAAGCAGAATTTTAGTTTAATTGAAAAAGACTGCTACAGCTTCTTTCCCAAACTAACAATCAATTTGAATCTCAAATTCTGGTGTAAGAAATCTTGACAGAGTTCCATTTTAACAGAACTAGTCAGCTGCTAGGCTGGCAGGGCACTCTTCATTAACTTTGTAGCACAATCCCAAATTGCAAGCTTCAACTGACCAATATCTGTAATATCTGTGTACAGCCTTCAACCAGACTGAGAAGCTCTGATCTCTCAAATGCCTCTTCAGATATTATCTCACCTTATTTGAAACCTTTTTCAAGGGTTCAATGCTGAATCATCAGTAAAAACTTATAAGGAGTGAATACAAGGCAACATTCTCAGGGATGTTTGACGTTTTGCCAGTTTGATATTCACAGCATGGAACTGACACAACAGAGCAAATCAATTTTCAGTATTGCCACTGAGCCAGCCAGCTCAAGTATTTAAATATGAAAATAACCAACAAAATTACAGTGGGGACATGTTTCTGGCTTGAGCATAAAAACCTGTATGCATCTTTCTGGATTGATGGTAAAGTTCAGCAGATTACACCAAGACATCTCATGGTCAGAGGAAACACAAGAGGTATTTATTACTTGAACAAAATACTGTGTTAGCAAGAAGGAAACTCAAATTGACAGGAAAACCAGAAGATGACAGCATTATTTTTGATTTTCTGTTCCCTATATAAATATTTAATCTTTTTCCATAAGCCATTTCCCAATGACATTAAGTATGAATAATATGTTACGGAAACAGATGGTGTCTAGAAAATGCAGAGAAAACAATTCATAGAAACAGCATATCAGGAAATTAATTCCATTATTCATGACTTAGGTCTAACAGTGAAACTAATTGCTTAGCATATTTCCATTTTCTTTAAAATAGATTTCTCAAAACTGGTATTTTGAAAGCAACCCTTCATAGTTAGATATGTAGCAAATAATAAATTTTTATTGCTGAAACTGAAAAACAGCCTGCACAGCCCTCATTTTCCCATTATTTATAAAAGCCTTCCCCAAAATTCTACTGAAGGAATTTTATGGAAAAGGACTACAGTAAATAAACCTTGACTCTTATACCACTCTATAGAACTCCTAAGTCCTTTAGAAAGATCTGTATTTTCTTTTCTCCTGAGATTTTTTTGTTTCTAAACATTTACTGTAGTAGAAAAAAACCTATTGATAAATAATTTAAACAGTCCCAGGGGTTGCTGACATATATTTTTACAGCAAGTTCTGTATAAAACTGCAGGTTGTTACATAGTTACAGAACTGAGACAGTCTGTCAAGTGCTTAATATTTTAAAGCAAACATTTAGTTGATTTTGGAAAAACTGGCATTTTTCTGCAGATGAAAAATGATCTAGAAGGGCTACAAAGGCAAAGTACATAAATAGGAACTGAATGTGTATCTAGGTGTCTGCCCCTTAATCAAACGCTGTCAGAACAGTTTCATTTTTCTAAAGTGAACAAAGAAACCTCTGCTGATTCTGCAGAAGTCACAGCAATGGACTTTTTCCAAAGATCAAGCTCCTTAGGGATGCTTCTCTCCCTTATCCACTAATCCATTGATTAATGGTAAGAGGAAGCTGTGCCACCCCAAGAAACTGAGAAGATAATTCCTGCTCTTTTAGATTGGTACGAAGTCTTCTCTCACTATGCATATTCTACTGCACTTTTCAATCAGACAAAAGCCAAAACCAGCAAGTATTTTTATCTCTTTTTCTCAGTCACATAAGTGAATATTCACATAAGTCAGTCCTATGGGCTAAAGAGAAAAGTTAAATCATTCTAAGTTCCTAATGAAGCAGGCACATTCATTTGAAACACAGAGTAAAAAAACTTGAGGTGAGGTCAGCAGGTACTATAGAGCACAACAGATGTGCTGAAATCACCAGCTCAGCCAGAACACTAATCCCACAGGTGTCTTTTACTCATCTCCTTTCTCTGTCTTCCCCTGGTGTGACAGAAATGCACCTCTTGCAAAAAGCACTAATGGAACATATGCTGCTGGAGCTCGCATTTTGCAGACCAAGAATGGGTAGTGAACCAATTTTAAAATATTTCTTTCTATGCCATTAAGGCATGATTCTAAACCTGGAAATGGCATCTAGTCCTCTGCAGGATGATGCAGTGAAAAGTCCTGTAGCCAAATTCTCACGTCAGGTATTTAACCACTACTGGGAACTACAGGCCAGTTTTGCTGAGTCACATTCCATACAACTTTCACTTTCAAAGCCAATTCTACCATGTCTTTGTGCTTGTCTTGAAAGCCCTAAATCCATGCACATAATATTCATGTATATCAATGCAGCTTAGAAAAGCAGAACCAAGAGGCTCAGCCCAGCAGCACGATACATACATGATTACCTTGGCTGGAGCTGACAGGACGAGGCAGAGAGGGAGAGGAAGGACGAACAGTAAGAGAAGAACAGTTTGATTTGGAGCTGGCAGCAGTGAGCCTGGAGTCCTCACTGATCTAATAAAGAAAGTATGCAGCAATTAAAGAAAAAAACTAAATACACAGGACACATGAGATCCTGAACTAAATAAGTCCACATAAGATTTCTCAATTTTAGTAAAGGAAAGTTAGTGCCAGCTTTTTTTTTTTTTTTTGGAGGGGGGTGGTCACCTCCTCTAAGTCTCAATTTTCACTAGGTGGAATTCCACTAAGAATCCTTTTAGAGAAGCCATTCTGATCACTGACTAATCACTGTATTGACAGAATTGGCAGTGTCACAAGTCAAAACAATGACACCAGGATTTCTACATTGTAGGGACAGACCCTCTTCTGTCTCTACATTGGTTTCCAAAGTAAGACTAACCAACTACACAGCACACAGCCAGGTATGAGGGAAGGCAAGGAGAATTCAGATTTCTGATTCTGTCCCACTGCTGACTACCCACAGGAAGAAAGTTTGGGGAAGTAATTTCAGTACTCTGCAATGCAAGCAGTAAAATCACAGCTCTGAAATACTTGTTTAAGATACAAAACATGGCTGTTAAGGTCAATTGTGAATTCACTGTGTACACCATTAAGCCATTTTATCTTTTCCTCCCACTTCCTCTCTCCCAAGCCAGCCCACAAAACAGAAGGTCAGATAACTACCAAAAATGCATTGAAAACTAAATAGGAAAAAGATGCAACATTAAAAGTTCATATCACATTAAAACACAAAGCATAAACATTTTAATGCTAAGGAAAAATTAGTGCATTCTGTGAAAATCTAACCTGTAGAAGTAATTCTGTAAGCTTTTGTAATCTGCACATTCTAGTACTCTCACCAGACTCACCTTTTTATCAGAGTTGCTGAGTTTGTATTTCACCTCCTTTGCCTTTTGAATAGCTTTTAGCACTTCCACTGTGTCTAGTTCCTTTTCTGTGGTAACAATGTTATCCAAACAAACCTAAAAAAAAAGTTAAAATATCTAAAAGTATTGCAAATGAGGCATTCTCCAATTTTTATTAATGGAATAATCAAAAATTACCACAGCTCAATGCAAGCCATGTGCATCTTTGTAACCATTACACAGAAGCAATTACCACATTAGACCTTGAGCTAACATCACTTTAATGCAGACTCATCAACATTTAGCAAGTTTAACACCATTTCAGCACAACAGTGTTTCAATATTAACAGACTGTTACCCAATGAGGCAGGGTAAAATCTCATTTAGATCCCGGAGCACAGCTGAGTAACATTAATAAAGTTTCACTCTCTAAACACCTTCTCCAATACACTCCAAAAACTCATCAGGTTTTCAGAGCATTTGCACCACTTCCCTTAGCTGGCTGAAGAGAGGGTGAGAAGAGCAGCACTGGGCTCACCTCTGAGGCCCTGTCTCCAAACTGAGCGAGGACTTTGGTCCGGTAATCAGGGATGATGCTCAGTGGGTTGCTGGATAACATCACCTTCTCCAAGCATGGCAGGCTGCCAATGTTTTTTACTTCATCAATCTGGAAGTATTTGAACAAAAGCATGAATATAGACTGGCAAAATGAAAATGAGCACACAGACTGAGCATTTCTTGCATAGATTACATACATACAACAACCAGGAAAAATCACTTCAGCCACTTTTATTTATTTGCAATTTGATCCACTAAAAGAAATGGCATCTGATCTAACACACATTTTGACACCAAAAGTCAACTGTTACCTGTTCTATTTTGTTGTTGCTCAGGTCCAAGTTGACTAATGAGTACAGTTTGTTAAGACCACACAGCCTTTCCAGCTGATTTCCTGCTAAATTCAGAGTTTTGATGTTTCCCAGTTTTGTGTGAACACCTTCTAGTGATGTAAGTTTGTTGTAGGATAAGTCCAGGTGAACAAGGTTGTACAGATGCTACAACAGCACAGAAAATTCATGTCATACACCAATTAAAACTAAACAAAAATGCTATCTTATGGCTGGCTCATTTTATTGTGCAACAGTGTTTTCTGGACACTACATAGCATGAAAGACATGACCTGAAACTGCTCATTACAAAGGTTAAAGCCTGTAGAAATGGAATTTCCTCCACTGCATTTTTACCAACCCACACATACAGCTGGCAGTGAATGAATTTAGTTAAAAACTAAATGTTGTATGTCAATATTGGCAAAGAAATTAAACTATCCAGGAGCAGTTAAGAAATGCATCACTAAAAGAGTACTTCGTGTTACAAAGAATCAGCTATTTGGGCTGAAACTACTCTCCATGAAGATGAGCAACAAAATTCTGAAGCATGAAAATCTGTGTTCTAAAGTCTCACCAGCTGGGTAAAACATTCACCTTCAAATGCATCACTTACCTGTAAATTTTCCACCAGAGACACCCCATTGTGACTCAAATCCAGGAACTCAATCTTTGGAATTAATTTCTAGAAGGGAAAAAACCCCACATGTGTTAAATGCACTTTAGTTTTAAGTCAGGCCACACTTCCCTCAGTATCTGCTGACCAGCAAAAGCAATGGAAAGGTGTTATCCAACACAGTCTCTCTTCCCAGCTTCTGGCATTAAGAAAGCATTCTGCGTGACTCGGGGCAAAAAAGAGCTGACTCCTGCTCATAAGAAAACCAGGTTACTCTGAGGGGCACCATTCAGTTTTAATCTGATGCCTGGTTTCTTACTGAAGACAAATAATTTCTCCTAATTAATCCCCACTAAATATAGATCAAATTCACTAATGCTGCTTTGGTCTTATCAAATAGAAAAAACAGGGGATTTATGCTACACACAAACCCAGATAAAGACAATAGAACTAAAATCCAGAGTAAGTGCATTACTGATTATACCAGCCAACTACTACAAGGTCACACAAACTTGTAGAAAATGCATTTAACTTAGAAATTCTTTTACTTTTTACTTGGGGGTCTCAAACCTTGAACTTGATGCTAAATTCTCACATCAGTGTTTTGCATCTGCTTTATTTTGGTTGTAATCTCAGAATTGATTTGCCTTGACAGGCCAGTTAAGACCTGCACACAGACCTGAAGCATCTTAAATCTACATCACAAAAAGTTATGAACAAGATAATTATGCTCCAATTCTATGATGTCTGGTTGAGCTACACATGTAACTATTTCCAGCTTCACAAGAGTAGCTCAAGTAAAAAGCTATGTTCATATTTTACCAGTCTCTTGTGATGAATGTTAATTTTTTTCTTAATAGCTGATTTACAAAACAAAATTCTAAAGTACTGGTAAAATACTCCAAAGTTTGTTTTCATGCTTTTCATATTGTTTTGATGTCAAGAAAGCTGCCAGCAAGTCATAAATTTTTAAATATGCAGGAAACTCCAGCCTAGATAACCACTCCAAAGTTGAGCCATGAGGTGTTTTTTCTTTTAAAAAAAAATTTAAAAAAAAATCTAATTGGCTCCTACAGCCAAGGCAAACAGTTTCAAAAAGTGAGAATTCATGGAAATGCCTACAGAACACAAAATGACAAAACTACTCTCCTTTAGCAAAGGAAATGAAGTTCTTATAGAACAAACATCCTAAGCACTAACTTGGGTAGATAACCAACATAAAGTGCAACTGAAAATTCTCCAGAAAAAGCAGTAGAGCAAACCCAAAATCCTTGCTGTCTATAATGTGCCACAGATAATTAATTTTTTCCACAAATTAAAAATGCTTCTTACCACTGAGTCATCAATTTCAGAGATGCTATTGTGACTCATATCCAAAGTTGTTAAAGTTCTCCAGGTTGGGATAATTGCTGTCACTGGACAACTGGAATCCAGTGCATCCTCTGGCTCCCACTGATCAAACTCAGAGGCTTCAGGCACCAGGATTTCCTATTTAACAGAGGGACACCAACATTTGGCTTAAATCTTCAGGGAGAGCTAATGGTTTTGGAAATTATCCCAACAATCCCATGTAAGCAAGCATCAAAAGTGTCCCTGTGAAGGGACACATCCCAACACTTCCCTCAGTGAAACTTGAGATTCTGTAAGGTTAGAAAACCCTTAGAATTCCATGGTTTTAAAAACAGAATCTGCAATAGGCAGTACAGAAAACTCCATGAACTCCAAATGGACATTTCCCCATTGTGCATGCTGGTTTTGCACATGCTTTGAACACTCACCAGAAGGAGGAACTTGCTCTTACCTTCATTGATGTTGCTGAAAATCGAACACTCAGTGTGGCCAGAGCATGTTTTGATGAAGTCAGCCCTTTGATAAGCTTTCCCCCACAATGACTGATCTATTTTAAAAAAATCACATTACAAAGTCAGAAGTACTAGGACAGACAAATGAGACACAAAAGAGGTAGCTGAAAGCTCCAACAGCAGATTCTACAGCAATCTGAAAAGTAGTTACAGCCCTTCCCTAAAATCTCCTGAGATTATGAGGTCAGAAAGACTGACACTTGGCAAAGATAAAGCAAGAAATTAGAGACATAACAAGAGAAAAGTGAAATTCAAACATATATTTAAACAAAGCTTCTCCATTGACTTTCCACTTCTCCCACGTGTTCAAGGTGAAACTACCCAGGTGATTTAAGAGGTCACAGCATTTTTACTGTTACCTAAAAGAAATCTACTTCAAGCTATGACTCTACCTGCAGACACATTCATTTGGGTATCAGATGTCCTTTTTATCATAAGAAAAAAGAAATGCCTAGAAAGTGAGGACACTAATCTAAATGACCTGTAGTCAGCTAATTACACAGACTAAATTTAAGATTATAAAGTCTCCTTTTCTGTAGCTCAATTTGAACCAACATTACTGAAAATCTGCTACAGCATCTGTCCAGGTCCTTCTCTGTAGACAGTCACACACATTGTGCAACCATGAGAGCTGGCACATTTGCTGGTGTATCAGGAAAACCACAATGAACCGACAGAGATTGAAAAATCTGTCATTCTTGAAAAAATTCTTCCCAGATTACCACTTTTACTTTTTGGACAGTGCTTACTTTGGGATGAAAGTGTTCATCTAGTGTCAGCCAATCCAAAACCTTTCATGAACATACAATTTCAAAAGTCTTCAAGATCTAAAATCTTTTTTCCTCACATTCATGCTCACAGAAAAGGGGAAAATTGACACATTTCTGCACTATCCTCTCTATTGTGTTAGACTCTCTCACTCTATTGTAGTTTCTTTCCTCTATGAGAACGACAATAAATCACTTAGTTCAGAAATACACTTCAGTTCTCAACCAACAACTGTCTCATATCAATGAGACAAGAGCATTCATGTACTAGAAAAAATACAGCATCCACCAAAAGTGCATAGACTGCATGACAGAATTGGGTAGTCTCTCTCTCTCTCTCTCTGCAAAGACCTAAAGTAGTCAAGAAGATATTTCAAAAAATACCCATTGAAAACTGCTAGAAACCCTGGTATTTATATGGCAAGCAGAGCAGTGAAAAACATCTGTAAATTATCAAGCAAGCAGCACTAGACCCAAAAGGGCACTTTTACAAAAAATTTAATGTCAGGGCATTTTCACAAATACTTGACATACTTTTTTTCCAAACTAAAAGCACTTTGTAATAGGGGATCCTACTATAACCACTTGTTAGTTCTTTCAGGTACTGGAAAGGCACTCAGGTATAGGTTTTGTATGAATACTGGAAACTGGTTTTTTTTTGGAAATGCACACAGTGCAAGGTCCTCTAATTTAAACATTGTGTCCTTATTTCCAAAACTTGTGAAAAAACATTGTTTCACAAATGAAACAGTCCTCCTGATCTCTGCATTCCCCAGCTCCAGTGGCAAATCAAAGCAGAGGATCACCAGTTCTGAGATATAGGCAGCAGCCCGGGCATTTGCAGAGCACATATGAGCAGTATCCCAGTCCTACCTCTATTTGATGAAGTGATTTGAAAATAGACAGATCAAAAGGCAAGAGATGCTCCTGAATGTTACTGGTTCCAAAAGGTCCCCCTGTTCCAGTGACCTGGCATTTAAAACATTAAAGAACTGAGTTAGTGTACACAATCCAACTTGTTCACATTCCAGTCTTACACAGGCAATGGCCCAAGGGCAGTGGCTTGGAAAGACAGCCAAAGTTCCAAGCAATTTTTCAAATATGAAATGATTCATGACACTTGCAGGTTAACTCTTCAGGAAAACAAATACTAGTTGCTCCAGCTAAGTGCACTGAACTTGAAGTGCCACCTTGTGCTTGCATTCTGTAGCACATGGGGCATGCAAAAAGCAATATCATAAGCAAGGCTGACCAAGGCTCCATTCTTAGCTGAAAATCAGAGAAAATTCACTGAAAACAACTTCCATGAAACCTCTGAACCCTCCAAGTCAGCACTGTCTTTAATTCCACTACAAGGGATGAAGTTCAAGGCATTGACAAAATGGGTTTGAAGAAAACAAGCATTACACTGATGCATCAATAAAAATGCATCTGGTATTTCCATATGGTCATAGGATTCTGGCCTCAAAGCATGTCAGCAGCAAAAAAAGCAGGTGGCTTCATTATGTTTGTTGAGAATAGAATTTTGAGAGAAAACTCAAAGGGTTTTCTCTGGTTTTATGTATCTTACAAGTTCTGAATGTGCCCACTCACAAGCATTCAGAAGGGCTAGAAATTCTGCAGATGCCGATTTTTCTAAACAATAAGCTCTTCTCCAGCCAGAAAATCCTCCCTTTAGAGGATTCTATACAGACAGAGGATGACAAAGGCAACTGAGGAGCCCCAGGAACACCAGCACAGCTGTGGCTTTGCTTCCCTGATCCACCATTTGATTTCAGATTTGAACACACGACACAGTTAAAAGGCAGCTCCTCATGCCACAAAGGGGCTAAAATGAGTTTTTGAGTCATAGCAAGCAGTGTTTAAAAAAATTACTTTAGGGAAAGTCTAATTCATTTATTTGGTAGAAAAAAAAGTCATATTGTCTCCTGACAAAAACTATCTGTTCTGAGGCCATTTTACATTTATTCTGAAATGGCATTTTAGCTAGAAATTCAGGGCCATCTATGAAATTGAGGCACTTTTTAGGGGTTTATTTTTAACTTTCAGATGCAGTCAGACAGTGAGAAAGGGGGCAAGATTTATACAGATGCACATATGCACATGTATTCATATACAGTGGCCTACCCATAATGCCTGCAAAGAAAGCAAGGTTGAAGAGGTCAATATTTATTTCTTTACCCATCCCCACTGGCACCCAGCAAAATTCTGTGGCTGCATCTATACAGAGGGCACTGCTGAAAAGATCACATCACACAGCAAAACACCTTGGCAACGTGGATTGAAGCATTGGCAGCATAAACACCTATTTAATATTGACCTCACCTTTAGATACTTGAGTCTACAAGTGAAATCCAGAATATGCCCAAGATCTGTTTTGGCATCTCCATTAGCACAGGTAGGTTTGCCCTGCAGCAGCTGCTGAGTGACAGCGTACAACTGCAAGGGCCTGATGGTGAAGACTTCTCCAGCCATTAAGAGCTGCTCTCCTGAAAAACAGAGTAGCTTAGGATCAAACACAATGCTGCAAGGGTTACACAGGAATAAATGGTACAAGGAAAATAGTACCATGTAACAGTACCTTCACTACAAAATGTGCAGTGATACACATTTGTCATTTGCACTCTAAGATGAAAATTGAGGTAGCAAAATAATTATTTTAACACCAAGATAACTCAGGTATTCAAGTGGGCACTCATGATACAGGCCTGAAGTTCCTAATGCAACTAATGGCAAATTTCCTTCAGTCTTAACGGGACTGGAATCAAAGTTTCTTTACATAATGTAAGAGTTATCAAACTTTTCCTGATATATCTTCAAGTTTATAGCAGTTAGGTTTTTTCTATTAAGAAAACACAGCACCTGCTATCTAAAATACAGACCTCAGATCTTTTGCTATGCTGCCTAAATGCAGAATTGTGGTGAATGTGTTTTTTTGAAAACACATTTGAAAGTATGGGGATTGAAAACACATTTGAAAGTATGGGGATGGGGATTTTCCACATGCTAGTACCAAAGCAAATGCCCAGAACAGAAAACGCCTTATCTAATTATAATTTCACAATCCAATTTAACAGTAGGAACAGCAGGAAGCAGCACATAAAAGCCTCTCTGAAGGCACCATAAGCTCAACGTAGGCTACAGCAGCTGGAACACACACATGGAATGAATATCTTTCTTCCTTTTAGGGACATCAGTTTGACTTCATGGACAAGAAAGCATCAGCTTTTGTTATAAGCAGAGCTCTGAGAAATGCTCTGAGGAATAAAATTCCCTTTAGCTTCAGTGGGATCAAGTCCAAGAGTCCAGCTGCACATACATTACTGGAAAGTTACACTAATACAGAGCAGTCAGTGACACATCAACAATTCTCGTATCAGTGAGACTGCAGGCACTAGAAAGTCAGCAAAGATTTTTTCACAAGCTTAAGATATTCCAAAATTCGCTGAATGGACTCTCTAAGATGGCTTTACCTAAAGGTAACTTTCTGCCAGAAAATCTGAAATGGCATTGCAGAAACATGTTTCACCTATCACGCCTACCACGCCTCAGCCAACTGGAATTATAAAGTAGCATCTTGCATGTCCTTCAAAACAAAAATAGCAGGGTTTAATCCTTTCACATATCTCCTGCTGTTAATGGAGCAGCTGGAGCTGTTGTAATTACAGTAAGAGCGTTTCATTTTCATTGCCAGCCTCAGAAAAGCACACCCTTAAATTAACTGACCAGGTCTCCTCTTTCCTGAATTCTGGAAGAATAATATTTAGATATGTAAAGTAATCTCTTGCATTTAGTACACAGACTGTCAGGACTCACTAACACAGACCAAGCTTCCTTCCAGGTTACACTAAAACACACTGAGACAGAGAGCTTAGCAAAAGCTCCTGATCACCACTGCCACATCCTGTCTCTTAATGACACAGCCTAGGAGGCCCTTTTCAAAACATACATTCACCAATTTCTTGTTTCCAACAGTGGCTGCAAGACTGTTGCAACTCCTCACAAAAAGCAGCTTGAATTAAAGTGCAAGCAGCAAGAAAAAGAAAAAAAGAAAGAAGTGAGAGAAAAAGTATTAATCAGATATGGAAGAGCAGATCTCTCATTGTGTGGAGGTAAAATATGAAAGATACGTGAATGCATGAACAGAGAAAACATTCCTGAATAAACACTGCAAGTTCCTTACCTTTGTGAAAGAGCTCTTCAGCCAATGCAGCAGTGATCCCATTGATCTCCTGCAAACAATAAACCACTGCAATAAGTGTTATTTGCATACTTATGGCTCCAATTTTTAATTTAGACCTTCAGTGAAGTATCCTTTTTTCGCTGTGGTAGAGGACTGGTTTGTTGTGGTTTTTTTTTTAACTGAAATCAGGGGTAACTTTTTTATAGATTTCTTTGTAACTTGAAAATGATTCCTAGAAATTACTTGACATTGTTTTATTTCATGTGATTTTCACTTCCAAGATGAAAGACAGTGAATTTTAAAAATCTCATTCTTCGCACATTAATAAAAGGGCAGCAGCAATTAGAGCAAGTTATTACTAGCCATCATTAGCCCAACTTGGAAGACAGATCTGTTTTGAAGAAAATATTACAAGTGTAGTGTTCCTCAAATTTTAACATTAAGACCATTCTAATGCCTCAAGTACTCAACATTTCCTCAAAATATCACTAACACAGAGAATGCTTTAGATTAACAGGTCTACAGAAAAAAAAGAGATATAAAAATTAAGTCTTCTGGACTTCAATTCTACTATGCTTGCTGCAAAGTAATGCAAACCCCTCCTCTTCTCATCATCCCTCTTCCCCTCCTGGACCCACCCAGGTGCTCAACCTCCACTCCTGGCACTGATGGCTCCAGCATGAAAGGCTGAAAACTCCCAGTGCAGGGATTTGTACTCTCTGAATCTGCAGGTGCACAAAGATCAGTACAAGTATTTTCCACCTGGGCACACCTCTCTCCACTAAAAGCAAATGCCCTGTGCAAGTCCAGAAATAGTTCTGAGCACTTCCAACAGCTCCCTTTCAAAGGCCCACAAAAAGAACAAAATAAAACTATTTGTGAAGGTGAAGCTTCCCCTAGACAAACATCTCATTTTAAGGTAGCTGCAAAGTATGAACAGATATTATGGATCACTGCCATGAATATTTCATAAGTTTACTTTGCTGACAAATACCTCATGATTCATTACAAGGGAATACATCCACAGGACATCTGCAGCAGACAGCTCGGTTCATTTCATGAGGCAAGGATTTTAGAACATCACATTCTTAGTGCAACTGAAACCCCATTCACTGAGGACAAACAAAGCCTCCACGCCATAGTTTTGAGAACAACAAGCTCAAAGCTGTATTCCAAAATAAATTAAACAATTCTGATTCACATTTGAATAAGCCAGTTACATTCATCTGGCAAGCACAGACTTAATTGAAAACTCTACTCTGTATCTCTTTTGTCATCTGGGACACGGAGCCAAAATTTTTTTTCTACATTTAAAATTGGAACAAGATTATGACTTACACTGTTCAGTGACTAGCAGGCAAAAAAAGGAACTCTATTCCTCTATCAGATCTACAAGAGACTTCTTGTCTTAGCTATAACCACTTAAATGCATCACACCCACAGAAGTCCATTGTTTGCAGGTGTGTCTGAACAGCAGTTTGTGGGTACTCAATGCTTCTCCTGCAAAACCTACATGTAAGTTAACAAACCCAATCTTGTAAGATGACAAAGACTGTGCGACAAAATAGGCATCCCCGTATCACTGCAGAAACCCTTTTCAATGTCAAAGTAACAATAAAGTTCTACATGCTGTCACATGCAACTGTTTCTCTTTGCTAGGCAGTACCCAACAACAAGTAAAGGCTTCAAAGTGACTTTAATGTATCAATGGCTGGTATTTTGACTCCATTTAGTTCTATTAACCTGGGAAATGAAATTAACTAATCCTTACTGGAAATACTGCAAAAGAGAATAGACAAAAATATTGTAGACTTCCTACAAAAATTAATGAGGCAATATCAGGGATTATAACAGCCCCAGTATGTACATGCGTTGTCTGGTAATGAAGATATTTTAAAAGATCAAAGTTCTGCAGAAAGGTCTTTTTTCCAGTAGAATTACTTCAGTAAATATTTAGCTGTTCTCCTGAATAATTAACACATTTTTGGTAAATATTTAAAAGTATTCTTAAGTTCCAAGCAAAAAAACAATAGAGTTTACAACTAAGTCAGATCCCCCTAAAGCAAAGAAATGCAGATTGAGCAACATCTTTCCTCTTAATATCCAAGAGCAGTTCAGAAACAGGGAAGGATTCATATTCAAATACTCCTAGCTCTTTGGAAAAGCCAAAAAAGATTACATTACAGGAGGAAAAAAATAGTCCTGAGAAATAAGTCAGGGGCAAGGAAGAACTTCTGCTTGTATAAAAACCATGTGGAATTACAATACTGAAACTTTAATGAAACAGACATTATTTACAAGATAGAGCACAGAACAGAAAAATTATGCAATTTGCTGGTGATCACTGGAATTTTGGTTTATTCGAACAGAATTCTCCCTACATTGTCAGATACTTTGAATAAATTTAAAATCCATCTCAGAGGGCTTGATAGTTACAAATCTGTGCTTGTCTCTCAAGCCTGCAAGGCAATAGCAACAGTGTGGAATAAATCTTTTACTATTTTTATCTAAGAAATTCTGAAGTCTCACCAAGATAATTAAGTTCATGTAACATAACTAAACCAGGCTTTCTTTTGTTGCTAAAACTTAATTAACACCTAACTGATCACCTGTGACTAATTTCTGAAGCTTTTCTATGAAACCCTGAAGAGCCTTCTCAAAACATCCCACCCCAAAGCAGTGACTTCTCCTCCTTTCCACTCAGCTCTCCAGTGCTTTTTCCTCTTGATGAAATTCCTTCTCCCCCTTACAACATGATGCCATATTGCAAAAAAAGCCTAACTATACACAAGAGATGAACAAATTGCAATCTGAACATGAAATCAAGTAATTGCTTCTTGCTTCAAGTATCCTTTACCGTAACATTCTGTCTGCTGGGGCTATTTCTCCAAAGGCCACTCCATCATTGTGCTTCCACAGAGAAGCATCATTTTTCTTAATTTGGGCTACTGAAACTGTTTCAGTGTGAACCACAGCTCCAGCCATTAGCTAAGTAGGGGGGTGTGGATCCATTATGCAATATTCATTTGAGAGCCAGCACTTTTGACTTCAGCCTAACCAATTCAGCCTCACATTTATTCACAGCATCTAACTCTCCTGCCAGCATTTATTTTTTCTTCTTAGAGTCCCTGCCCACACTACTTCCCAGCACAGTGTCTACTGCAATAAATAGTGGTGTCAAAAATCTTAAAAATATGCTTTGTTATATTGTGCAAAATGTTGAAAAAGAGCCATTTCAGCAAATTCATGAAGATTCCACAGAATTCTCTCCAAGTCAAAAAATTAGGGAAAGAGAGTCAGGCCTCTATTCAGACACTAAAAACATAAACTTACATATAAATGAAAGTGTAGGAAGTGTGACAAAACTTTTGGTACAGTAACAGGGAACTTGAGCAGCAGAGTTTGCAGGTAGATCTCCAGTTCCTTTTGTCTTTTCTCCACAAGGCTTTTGGAATTTTTTCCAATGATCTTCTTCGGAGGTAACAGATTTTTATCTATTTTCTTCTCTGAAACAAGCTGAAAGACAAAGACCAGAGCTAATACCAGACACACCCTCTGAACTTGCACAAAAGATGCAATGGAACACATTAAGTGCATGTTGCCTGATGCTGGGAAGATCCAAAAATAAAATTACATCAGTAAATTTAGCTACTGCCTTCAAAGTATTAGGTATTTTCAGAAAGAACATTTTGTCATGGAATGATCAGAGTGTAATAACAGTGTCTGCTCAAAGAATCACTCTCAGTCCCAGGGCAGAATGCAACAAATGTGATAAAACAACAAAATAACCAGTGCATTTCTGAGAAAACAGAACACTCTTGAATAAAGTTGACTTTTCCCCATTTTTGTTTTTTATCAGCACTGGTTGGTAAATATCCCATGCTACTTTAAAGATGTTTTTATCATCCACTGTGATGAGACTTTGGCCACCAAATCAGCTGATCATAAACATCCTTCTTAAGCAAAAAGTTCACTGACTCCAGCCTGAACTCTCCTCTCTGACACAGCTTCCACCCAAGGCTAAAGCTGTCCCGGTCAACCTCCCCCAGTTCAAGAGGGGAGTGTTACAGGGGCAAGTAACAATGTTCTCACAAAGAGGACTTAGTCTGCAGTTCAAGTGGCATCTGGCAGATATTCTCTTTCTTTACTGAAGAAAGAAATTATGTAAATCACTCTGTAAAACAGAACTACAACAACTGTACAAAGTTTTGTAAGATACCAAGGTCACAGTTTTAACATTCTTACCTTTTCATGCAGGTCATGGAAATCACTGTAACGATGTTTGACTGTCCACTGATGATTGCCAACACTGACCTGAATAATGTACACCTGGAAGGATGAAAATCAGGTAAGGACACTGCAAAACATTTAAAGAGAAGCTGACTGTGAGACCTGCTGATTGATGGAGCACTGTAAGGCGGGTATATATTCTGCGAGAATCAGAGCTAAGGAAATGCTAACCCCAGGTCTGAGGGGGCTTTGCTGATGGGGGATGCCTGATGTCACTCATGAGGGTGCTCCACAGCAAGAACATACAGATGCCTCAGTATAAAGCAATGGCTTTTTGCAACCCAAAGGTTAATGACCAAGGGCTCTAAGCTACTTCTTTTCCCAAAAGTTTCTGCTAACTGAAGCTGGTCCTTATAGCTACCCACAAGCATGAGACAGCAGCATCCCTTCTTCCATCTACCAAGTTCCACAATGGGCAGAGGAACTTGGCAAGCATCCTGCTGTCATTTTAGTTAAGCAGAAATCTGGAGCTTAACCCTTGAGAAAACAGAACAAATCCTTTGGCTGGGTGGATGCTGTTTTATTCCTTTTGGGGTAAAGCACACAAGACATCTTCCTGAAGAGTTACCGAGCCCAAAGATTCACTACAATTATCTAAAGCAACCCAACATCTCCTAATACAAAAACAAGTATTTTCAGCTGTGCATGTAGCAAACAAAGATTTTCATTCTAGGTGACTTTTTTCTGGATTGAACAGTACTGGTTTTGCAGGAAACTCAGCCTACCTTTCGATATGCCAGAAACAAACCATCCCAAAGACATTTTAAAGGTACAAGCTAAAACACAAGCCAAAAACAAAGAAGGCTCTGCAAAACCAGTTCCACAGCTACTTGAATACAATAAATTAAATAAACTATATTATCCAGTCCAACTGTAGTCTTTGGGGAAAACACCAGCTTGTAATCAAATCTTGAAAGCATTTAATACAGTTAAGAACTTGCTTACTACCACAGATCACCCAGAGCTGACTCATAACTGCTATGAGGATGATACACATCTAGTTGCTAAACCCACATGAGAAAACAAAAATCAGTAACAGCTTCAATCTGTTACATAAAAGACCAGTTTTCACTTACTGCAAGTACAGAGCAGCACAATGTCAAGCATTAAATAGAATACCACCTGCATTTTAGAAGATGAAGTATAGTTTATGCCAGTTTTATTTTGTAAGCATCTGACACAGGCTCACTGAGCAAAACCCAAGCCCTACAGAGAACCAAACCAAGATGTCTGACTCGTGCACGCGGTGAGTGACACATCAGTGCTGGGATGAGCACTGAAAACACAGAAGAATGCCCACACAGAATTATGGACTCAATTAAGGCCTGTGCCTGTTTTCCTGTCATGCTCTGTTGGGAAACAGCAGATCAGGATTAATCACTGTGTTGGTGACAAACCAGAACAGAAATAACACCAGCATTCAAAAGCACCTCACAACCCTGAGGAAAGCAAGGAGAAACTCCAAGAAATGAAACGTGGAGGTAAAGAAGTACTACATTTATAAGCCATAATAAAAATACCAATTGTTTTGAAAAGCTGACTGTGCTAAACTATAGTAGAGCAAGCAGCACATCTAAATGCAATGCACATTAAATACACAAGGCATGAAACCTAAGATTAGACACTGGAAACTCAGTAACTTCACATGTCCCAACAGACAACTTACCAGGTGACCAAGCAAACCCCTCCTCCCTGTATAAAACACAGAGTAAATTTGTAATAAAGGTTTAATTATCCTTTTGCTGAAATGGCAAGCACTGACCACTTCTAGAAACACAGCACTTACTGAAATGGACAGTCTGGTTGGGAAAAGTACCTGTTAAAGTGAGTGTTTGCATGCACTGATACAATTCATTAAGTTAAGTCTTTAAAAAGCTGTAGCATTTCCCATCTAGAAGACAGCCAGGGCAGGCAGTACATATTCACCCCTCCAAACAGCATCAGTATGCAGAGACAGCAACTGATTTCACATCAATCCACAAGCTGCCATTATCCTGAAGAATAAATATTTAAATGCAATATGCTGATGTGTGTATTGACTTGTCTTAATATAGAAATAAAGCATTTTAAAGCAAAAAATCCCCTTAGATATTTCACTGTTTTAGGAGCTTAAGTTCATCATCAACAGTTTTTGAGTGCACTAATACAACAAGGCTGAAGTTAAGGTCCTCCAAGGGCTGCCTGTCACACCAAGTGCTAAAGGAATACATGGATAGATGATGACATCGTCATTCTGTACTTTCTTGCGGACATAAATAAATACACCATGTGAAAACCCTTTATGTTCACAGGATTTCCTCCTCCACCTGTCTCTACCAAACCCTTCTGAATAAAACGTTTTGTCCGTTTTTCTATAAATCAGCTCTTTTGGTTATGTTCTACTTTGCAAAGCAAAGTGTTTGACATATTTGCAATGCTGTTTTTGTCAAGCCACTACAAGTTCTTTGCAGTTAAGACCCCACATCACCAAACAATATCCCTTCACTTTCTTAAACACTAAGGGCTGAAAGACCTACTAAACATTTTTAAAGTAGATACTAAATGAACAACAGTGATTCCAGACTGCTTTGTTCACTTCCTATACACAGTACAAAAACCTGCCTACATTGCTTTACATGGAGAACTGGCATTTCTACATTGTGTCTCATCCCACTGTACATGCTTCAGTACTGTAAAAAAACCAAATAACAACCCAACACTTAAATGACAGAGCTCTCCAGAGGACGCCTGGGACACAGGTGTGACTACAGCCAGTAGGTCCCAAATTCCAGAGCAGTGATAGAGCCACATCTCCTCCTTCTGCCTCATCATGTAGTCAGTTTACACCCATTCAAGGAAGCAACAGTATTTCCTTAAATATCAAAGTTAGTATTTATGTTAAAAACAGCTGCAAAAACCAGGAAAAGCAGGAAGACAATTTTAGGCCAACAAATGCATAGCAGGAAACAAATGAAGCACTGACAGCCTTGAGGCCTTCTACTTAAAACCAGTCTTCAGTCAGCATCAGTTGGACCAGCACACCCTGGGGAAACACCCTGTAGAAATGCTCACAGCTTACTAACCCAACAGAAAACACATCAACCAGTGCAGCATTTTTTCCTGCTGGATTTACTCATACCTTACCTTTCATGCTAAACACTCCAAGGAAAGTCACATTTTTGAAAATACCTTCAACATTACACAGAACTGTGGGGCTGGCTCCCTGATATATTCTACAGGATCTGGTATCACAACTGTCAAATGGATGTCAGGACAGCCCCCTTCTATTGAGAGTGAGCTCTGAAATACAGAGTGCAATAGGAAGCTCATATGCCACAAGAAAAACAACTCTTTTAAAACCAAGGATGTAAATAGGATCACTGCCACTTGACCACATGGTAATGGATGAAGATGCAGGTTGCTACAGCTGTATTTTCTTTCTTACCTTTACCAAATTTGACTGACTTTTACACCATTTAACAGTCTCTGTCCTGGTGCAGATCTTTGTCATGTCCTTAGGCTCCACTCAACTAATTATGAACACTAAACACATGCTATTTTTTTCAAAAACTTTTCACCTGTGACAAATTTTGTAAAACTTCTGGTTTCATTTAAAGATCTAGTCCCACATTTCTAATGACTTGGGCCTGTCTCATAAAAGCTAACAAGCAGCCTTGGAGTCCTGCTAACAGCTCCAGGGGGTTTACACACAAGCAAGCTTAGTGCCAACATGTCTTCAAAAATGCAGCAAGAGAATCAAAGTAGGACCAAATACTGGTAAATCCTGTCTATCATACACTGCACTTTTAAAGCTCCTAAGAAAAATGGCATTAAAGTAGCATGGTATTTCCATAACCACTAAAGAAAGAAATCTGGTCTTCAGAAAATAAACTTCCTTGGGCTTAGCTGGAGCAGCTGAAAATGTTATCCTCAACTATCAGCCGATCAGATGAACACCACCTGCAGAGTTACACACCTGAACTCCAGTTCAATCTATAACATTAATGATGTCACCCAAGGGTGACCCTACCACAGCACTTGTCTGCAGACTGAAGCAGCAAAGAAGCTCCTTTCACCTCCTGCACCATAACTTCCAGAGGGATAAGGGGGCAGATGACACTGGGGTTGACACTTTGTCAACTGAATGCACTTGATTTTCTCATTCACTGGTATTGCATAATACTGATTGAAATTCTCAACACCAGCACCAGCACTGCTGAGTCTTGGTTCACACCTGACATGGAAGTTTCCAGTCCCCCAGCCACGGGTCTCACTGTGCCTCTCGGCTGACTGAGGGTTGAACCACATCCTAACACACCCCCAACAGCAGTGGTACCATTTCTGAGAATACACATCATGCAACTTAGAGAATGAGCTCAGGCACTTCTCAGAGATTCATTTCAAGCTTGCAGTCAACTCCTTGTCCAAATGCTCCACACATTTTTGCCTGTAAATATGGCAACTCACCACCTGAAAGTCATTCCCACAATCGTGTTCCAATAGCCATCACCTGGGAAGGAGTTAGGCTCTTCATGTGCCACAGCTGTGTAAAGCTCTATCCTATTAACAACTCAGAAACCACACTCCTGTTGCTCTGTTTTCCCTGGATACCTTTACAGAGGCAGGACCATGAAGTATTACTTGCATCCATCACACAGCTTTCCAAATACTGTCTTTCTGAACCATTGCTTCCCTTTCCCTTTTCTTTCCCACAGCAGGAAGCCTGTCATCCGTGAGCATTCTACCAAAAGAAGTTCTTTCAAATCGCACTAAAATAAGGCAGAAGAAGAAAACATTTTTTAGTTATATAACTAAAGGGTGGTGTGCTCGAGGCATTTTCTATCTGCAATTATTCTGAGGTTTGCTTTAGGATGAGCTTCTTCCTGAAAAACAGACCAATTAACTCTTGGTAGAATGCAACCAGATGAAAAACAAGTTATATATCAAAAGCTTCATTCCTTCCCCAAATTAAAACACTGCTGGCAATTTTTTTTTTTTTTTTTTTGGTAGGGTAAAGGAAAAACTGTCTATCCTAAATCATCTGATTTCCTCTGGAAAAAAGATCAGAGGGGTTTTTTATGATACTTCCACGCGAAGGAAAGATTTTCTGTTTTGTTTAGTGGAGCTTTGAAAGCTATGTTTACTCGATAGCAATCTCTCATAAACATACGCACATACACGTAGATATATACGGGCAAGAACACGACACTTGCCCACGGAGCCTCCGCCTCTCCCAAAGGACCGAGGGGCTCGGAGCCGCTGCTCCCGGCGGAGCCCCGCTCCCACGCGGCTCCTTTCTCCGAAGCCCCTTGGAAACTTGCGCCAAATGTCTCGCTCCGTCCCCAGAGTGGGCACGGCTCCGGCCGAGCACAGCTGCCGTGGGCAGCCCGACACCGAGCCCGGCCTCACCCGCTCCCCCGGCACCGCTGAGGCGGCGGGCCCGCTGCCCCCATCCCCGCCGCCCGCACGTCCCGCACGGCCTCCCCGCTCCGCACCGTGTATGTCTCCACCAGCTCAGAGCCCAGGACTCGGGCCTCCCGCGGGGGCTCCTCGCCGTCCTCGCCTCCCGCCGCCGCCTCCATGTCGCCGGGAGAAGCGCCGGGGCACAGCCGCTCAGGCCGTCACGGCTCCCCCGTGGCCGCCGCCGCCGCCCGCACCCGCCGCTCGCCCGGCCCGCACTGCCGCCGCCGCCATCTTGGCTCGACCCCCCTCAGGGCGCGGCGCGCTCCGCCCGCGCCCCTTTATGGGCACAGGGGGGTGGGGTCCGGCGCGAGGGGGCGGGGCTTTAAAGTGGAGGGAGGTGCTCGATGTAGGGGCGGGGCCTGGTGCTGTCGGGCGGGGTCTAGTCTATCCGGACGCGCATGCGCGCCAGCCGCGCTAGGGGGAGCTGGAGGGGCGGGGGCGTCGCGCAGTGCGGTGCAGTGCGATCCAATGGAGTCCAGCGGAATCCAGCGGATCCAAACCAGTCCAATGGAGTCCAGCGGAATCCAGTCCAGTTCAACACAATCCAATGGAATCGAACCCAATCCAATGCAATGCAATGGAATAGAATCCAGTCCAATGCAGTCTGATGAATCCGACCCAGCCCAATCCAGTGCAAGGCAGAGGGATGTAATCCCTGCAGTGTGGAGCTGCCAAGGACTGAGCCCCCTCCCGGCGCTGTGGCTGTGACACTGTCCCAGCTGCTGGCAGCCCATAATGCACATCTGTGGCCACCAAGGGCTGCTGGAGGCTTGGACACTGTCACACCAGGCTGAGGTGCCACCTCAGTGGTTCTGTGACTGAGCTGCCTGGTGCCATCCCAAAAACAGAGCTGAGGAGCTGGGCTGATTCACTCAGCAATAGGCCCAGAATGAACTCGGGTGTTGTTTGGGGTGATTTACTGACAGCATGGACTTTACTTTCACTGTCCCACTGAGCATGGGGAAGTGTTTCAAGCCTGTACACACTAAAGGATCTTGCCAGGAATTTGTAACAGAAGTGGAGAATCTAAAAGATGGCAAGCAAACCCTCCTCAGCCTTTTCCCCTGAGCTGAACCTGAGTTGCCCTGAGGGGAAGTCATTCTATGGCAACCTTTCTGACAGGCTCAGTGCGCACCCCAGGAACACAAAATTGCAGGAGAGAGGATATAATGAGTTTCTTTAGGAGTATCTGAGTGTATTAAAATTGAGAGGTTACCTAGAAAGATTATGTTTTGGCAGAAGGATGCATCAAGCATCCATCAAAGCTTTGAAGTAAACTCTGTGCTACATTACACACAGAAGGATTATGTTTTGGACTGTCAAATCAAGGAGATTTTGTTAAAAAGTACCTTCCAGCAAAATGAAAGCAACATCTGTCTGCCCTCCCTTATGCTACCTAAGAGAGGATGCAATTAGCTCAGTATGAATTACAACACAAGTGCAAATGCCCTGGCTGGATGTGTGGAGCTGCAGGGGCAATGCTGGTGTCTCTCCAATGCCACCAGCACTGCAGTGGCAGATAAGCAAACACACGTCTGCAAACAGAACTGGAAAAACCCATTTTGGGTTTTTCTTCACTGAAAAATGTTTTTCCTTGGTCAGGATGTAGCCGAAGGTGTTGTGTACAAGGACAAAGCACAGAGAGTACAGGCAGCTCAACAGGGATTTTCTAATGCTGCCCCAGCATCAGGAACTGCTGCTGAGCTCAGCCTCTTCATGAGATAATAAGTGGGTTTGGAGAGCAACTTTAATTAAACTTCCTCTGAATGTCCCGTCTCCTTAATTAAATAAAAATTTGCAGCCCTGGCGCAGCTGTCGGGATTGACCAGTGCCTGTCTCCGCCTCCCAAAGCAGGTCCTGCCTGCAGGCACAGCGGTGGCTCAGGGGTGACAGCCCTGTCCTGGCCCACAAAGAGGAGCAGAGTGCCTGGGGAAGGGGAAAATGGGGGCTCCTTCAGCTGAAGTATTCCCAGTAGGCTTTAGGAAGCAGTAAATTAAAGAATTTTGCTGTTGCTGGGTCTGGACTCTCTCTCAAGGCCAGGTGCCCAAGGGAAGGGAGATGCTGGAGCATTTTGCTGCAGTTTGAAGCCCTGACACAACCAAAGGAGCCCTGCAAACATCCCTAATCTCAAATAAAATTGCAACTTAGTTGGGCTTCTGCCTTTTATTTCCTTATATTCGACCTCAAGAATGCCTCTGCTAGTTAGTGGGTTACAGCTGCTTGGAAGTGAGAACCTGAAATGAAGTTTTGGAGGAGAAAAGCTCAGTAAAGCTTCCCAGTTGCCTTGGTATCTTGGAGGGACTGACAAGTGGGACAACAAGTCAGGATGCAGCTGGAGCTAACAGGCTGTACCTGACCCCAGTGACAGCCGTGCCCAGATGAAAGGCACTGTGCTGGCAGCCCTCCTCAGGCTATAGATAGCCACAGTCCCTCCCTGCCCTGGGGCTCACGTGGGGAGGCACAGGAAGCAGCAGGAGAGGGTGGTTTTCCCTCAGAACCTGCAGTGGCCCCTCCCTGTGCTGTGCATGGCAGAGGCTCTGGGTTTCCTTACAAAACCCCATTTCCCAGTTCTTCTGTAAGCAAACAGCTTGGGAGAGCCAGGGGATGCTGGAAGCTTTGTCCAGGCAGCCGGTGGGAGGCAGGGTGGGCATAGTGCCACTTGCCTGTGCCTCCTTCCCCGGGAGGAGCATCACCTCCCTCCTGCTGCCAGATGGGATTGCATCCTCTCCTCTGGGCTCAGCTCTGGTTTGTCAGTCTCTGCCTGCATCAGATGTGCAGCTTTCCCGTGCCAGTGTGTAGGGTGGCAGTGGTCCAGATCTCCCCTCTCTAAGCACACAGAGACCCTTCCTCCACATCCCAGCCTGAATTCCACCCCAGCTCTCTCCAGCAGACCTTTTAAAGGCAATGTTGAGCCACCCCTGCTGTGCTACATTGACCCTAAATACATTCTGACACATCCCAGGGGCTGTTTTCAGGGTGACTCAGAGCCATCACTTCCCAGAATGGAGGGACAGGGCCAGGCAGGATTCCTCAGCTCCTGTCCTGGTGCCTGGTAGTGCCCAGAGCTGGCACCTGCCACCCCACTGTCTCTGTAGTGAATCCCAAGGGCAGAGAAGCAGCCAGGGCTGGGGTTTGCCTCGGGGCAGCACTTCCTTGGGAAGGTCTCTCTGGGGTTGCCCAGGAGGCTCTGGGTGGTGGTTTGGTTCTGGGGAACAGCAGGTCTCCCATCCCAGGCTGTGCCCTCACCTAAGAACAGGCTGCAATGCCCTTTAACAAAATAACTGCTTCCCTCTGCTGCCTTTTCTGACTTTTGTGTGTTAAAGGCAACCAAAATATTAAATAAATTCAAATTAGGAAGACTAACTGCTTCAAAAATCAATTCCTTAAATGTAACAAATTTCCTTTTTATTTTATCTGCTACCCTTATGCTGAGAAAGGCAGGGCTGGCTGAAGCCTGAGCAAATCAAGGCCAGCAGGTGCCCACAGGACCACAGCTCCTATCAGCCTCTGCAGTGAGTTAATCCCTCAGGACTCAAAACCTGGGAGGATGTGATGTGGGGATGGCTTTGTGCTCACCTGCATCCCCACTCTGTGCTGACACCACCTGGCTCCCTGGTTAATGCTGCTTTGGCTTGGGCATTCCGTAGGGACTGCAGGTTTTTCCATGCAGCATGATTCCTCCTAAAGGCAGATTTGTAGAAAAGATGAAAAAGAACAGTTGCATTAATTGCGTTTTTAGTTTTGCAAACTAATTCTGACATGAGCCAGCTGGAGGTGAGACTTTGCCACCCTGTGGTGCCAGAGCCATCTGTAGCCCCTCTGGACACAAGAGGGAGTCCTGAATCGTTAAAAAGACTGGTTTGTCCTCCGTTGCTGTGGATTAAAACACTTCTCACAGCATTGAGAAAATTGCTCATCCCTTGGAGGCCTTTGGTGTGTTTTGCTCTCCATTGTAGCAGGGTAAATCCACAGCCAATGCAGGAGTGTGGATTTTAGCTGTTTGCAGCAGGGACAGGTCAGCTAGCTGGCTGGGTGTAGTGAGTCATGATTTCCTGAAGGACTGGCAATTATCCCTGGCATCAAACAGAGCTGATACCCCATTTTGATCGATGATCCCCACATTTTGCAGCCCTAGCTGAAAACACAAGATTGGGGCAAAGCTCCGTGTGCCTCCACGCTTCCCTCCATGGCCCTGGGGCTGCACATTCCGCCATGCCCCGGTCTGCCCGCACAGATCCACCCCAGGCTCCCCCCAGGGCCCCGGCTGCAGGTCCCCGTGGATTTGGGGACACACAGCAGAGGGGATGAGGGGCCTGACACCCCCTGCTCCCACTGGACAGGGATATTTTGGGACATGTACCTTTCCTGTAATACCCAATCCTATTTGGCACAGTACAATCTAACGCAGCTCCCAGGGGGAACACTCTGGAGGTGGAGGTGACATGATGGCACGGCTCCAGCCAGGACAGCCAAGAGCCGCAAGAGATCAGCAATTTCGGCGGGTCTTGCTGAAAAGTGGTGCCTTGATCCCACAACAAAGTCACGAGGAGAGCTCCAGCTGCCGCCGGGGCTGGCGCTGGGGCTGGGGCTGGCCCCGGACGTGCCGGCTCGGCGGTGTCCCCGTCCCAAGGCACGCAGGCCAGGCATTCCTGGGGGGCCGGGCGTGCGGGGCTGCCCGGGGCCGGCCCCAGCCCCCTATATCAGCCCTGCCCGCGGGCAGCGCCGCTCAGTGACCGCACAGCCCCGCACCAGCCATGGATGACATCTACAAGGCAGCGGTGAGTGCCTCCCCCCGGGGCTGCGGGCTGGGGAGGGCCTCTGAAATGGATCTAAGGATTTTTGTTGTAGGCTCCCCAAAGCTGCGATAGCAATAATTGGAGGAATGGAAATGGGAAATAATTATAGGGTAGCAACTTTTAGTCAACATCGTCATCCAGGACACTGACCCTCCTCTCTCGTGGCTCTGGAAGTTTCACATTTCTCTTACAAGTGTGAAACTCTCAACTGCTGTTAAATTATTTACAACGACCCCCTGGTTCCCCATTGTAAAGCAGGGAGATGGCCCCTAGGTAAAGCTATAAATCTCAATAAAACTGCACACCATAAGGGATGACTCTTGGTTTTATCCCAGACAAAGCAGAGGAGGATTTCCCAGGAAAGAAACATTATTTGTATGGGTTAAAACTCACCCTCTTTTTTCTGGTGTTTTACAACTCTGCCGTTGCTAGGTTCCCCCACTCCTTAGCTGAATATTTTTCATGGGGATTTAAAAAAAACCTTGGTTTTTTTCTCAGTTATTTCCAAACCTCCTGCTCTGCTTTGCTGGTCCTGCTCTGTGCAGAATCCAGAATGTGAGCTATGCCCTGGGGAACGTGGAGCATCCTTTGGCTATTTTAACTTCCACAGCTGCACACTGCGCTCACTGTGTACACCCAAACTATTTGGTCTGTAATAAGAACTCTGCATTATTCTGTGATGCAGACAGACAGAGATGTGCAAGTGGAATAAGGATGAAAATAGATTCTGGATTGTGTGGATTGCTATTGCATCCATAACTGGATTTACAGTAAGAGCTTTTTGGTGCTTTCCCCCCCTTAAATATACAGCAGATCAAGTTTGATTTTAAGCAAGAGCACAAAAAATCCATCATACCAGTCTTATTGTTATGCCAAGGTTTTTAGAGGGAAGGAATATAGTCCTTGGTAGGTAACTGAAGAAAAAAAACCCCAATGCTCACACATCCCCTGTCCTTTGGTCAGCCTTGAACCTCGGAAATGGAACCCCTGTAGTGATCCTGATAGTGTGAAAAGGTTCAGGAAAGGCTGAGCCAACACCTTCAAAATGGAGAAAAATGGATCCTGTAAAATCAAAGGAAAACCAGGCCTTTCTAGTTAAGGTTTTTAATTAAATAAGCTCTCTGTGACTCAAGGCACAGGCTCTTTACTCATTGTATAGAGACCACATGGCCATTAATTAGGTAAATGTAGGGTTTGAGTCCTGGACATTAACTCTCAACACCTTCACAGAGGCACAAGTCCAAGACAGACACAGCTGAGACAGACAGCTATTTTGTGTATCTATTTCTCACAATTCAGACTGTAAAGAAAACATTCACCCGTGGAAAAAAATTAAGAACTTCAGGTTCCTCTGTCGGACTTCAAACGGAACCATGGGAATGGAGAGAGGAACTGATAAAAGCAAAATACAGCAGACTTGGCATTACCACAGCTGCTGCAGTGCTGTGAGCTTAGAGCTTGCCTCCCCACACTGCAGGCAGAAAAACCTGTTCCTGCAATGATGTGGAGGGAAAAGAGGAATAAGGCAGCAAACAGCACCCATGTCCAGAGCAAACTATGAACAGCTCAAGAGAGCTTTCTGTGACAAAAATGTCACTCTATAGCAACAATGCATTTAATTTATATACACCACATCCATCACTACAGTACTCAAGGAGGCTTCAAAACAGAATAGTTGTATATTTTCTTCATGCTGAGAGCATATATTAATATTACATTTCTGCCAAATCCCCTACATGCAGCCATAGAACTCAATGGATTTTCATCTTACCCACTCATGCCTAGATAAGGGTGTGCAAACACAAAGCTATTTTGGGAAAATTTTTGGGCTCTGTTAAGTGGTGCCTAGAACAGTGCCAGGGACAAGTGTCCAGATAAAGGTCTGCAAGGATAAATACCAAAGCCTGGGAACAATCAGGGAGCTCATCTTTATCTCCAGCACCTCTCCCCCAGGCTTATAAATAGCGCCAGGAGTGTCATGTTACAGAGCAGGACTGGCTGTGGCCATCGTGGTGGTGGCTGCTCTTGCTCTGCCCAAAAAATGTCTACAGAGGGCTAGCAGCTGCCTGCCTGCCTTCAGCAGCACCAGAAACACACTGGGCTTGGGTTTCCTCCAGCAGTGGAGAAAAATCCTGCCACCATCCTTAGTGCTTTCTGCCAAGTTCTCACCTCCTGGAGCATGGGGAGTGGGATAAAATGCTCTGCCTGCTCCCACAGGATCTGTCCTGCTAAGGAAAAGTGCTTTCTCTGCTTCTTGCTGCAAGCAGGAAGAACCAGATGGCTTTTCAAAACCATTGCCCTTTGGGGCAAAAGAATCAGCTTTCACTCAAAGAGACAACCCTGGGTTGTGAGGTCCTGCCCCAAACAAACCCTGGCAGGGATGGGTGTTGGGGGCCACTTGCATGGGGGTGGCAGCAAGGAGACTTTAGTGGGGTCAGCCAGGGCAGGCATGGGGTCCTACCTGGCTGATCCAGGAGGCATAGGACCAGCATAGGAAGGAAAAGTTGATGTTTTCATAGATGCTTCCAAAGGGGCAGTTGGACATGGTGGTGAGGGCAGCAAGTTCAGCCAGGCAGTACCTGGAGAAAGGCACTTAAACAGGTATGGCACAGAACTGATTGATATCCCTTTGCTCTCCTTATTGATTATTTTCATTAATTCATGCCATCTTATAAGCTCCCACTGATGGTCTGTGGGGATTGAATTAGGCAGAGTTTGGGAACAGTCTGCCAGCCCGTGTCAGCTAATGCCTGTTGGCTCCACAGGCCATTCCTTCAGAGATTCCCAAAACAGACTGAAGGGAATAGCAGCTCCCTTCAGCCAGACACCTTTGTAAGAACACTGGCTGAGATGGAAGCAGAGCAGTTAAGCTCTGGATAGGGCAGCAGTTCCCTCAATCTGGGCCTGAAAAACAGCTACCAGGGATAGTCTTGTGTACCTCTCCCTCCCCAGGGAACTCTCAAGCACATCTCAGCTCTGATCTGGCATTGGCCCACATGTGAGCAGCCCTCAGCAGCGCAGCCATCCTGCAGTGAAATAAGAAGTTATCCCCAAATGGTTGACAGAGGCATATTCTTTTCCCAGTGGGCTTTCCCTGCTTGTACAAAGGCATTTCTGCCATGTATTAGCATCTACTACTCTAGAGAAGTTATGTTTTCTTCAAAGGAGATGTGAATAATTTTTTTTAAAGGGAAGCACCTCTTAGACTACAAAAACTTGCTGTGTCAAAACCCCTCTGGCTGTACATTCCCTGGTCCATGAGGTTGCCTCTTGTGAGGTTTGGTTGACCCTGGCCAAGGTTGTTGGACAAACAACATGTCCTTTTAGCAGTTAGTGATGCTGACAAAATTAAAATTACTTGGTGTCTGTGTTTTCCTTACAGGTTGAGCAGCTGACAGAAGAGCAAAAAAATGGTAGGTGCACCTTCAACCTGACCCCCAGCCTGAAGTGGAGCTCCCCAGGCAGCAGCCCTGCCTGCCTCAGCAAGAATGTTCTGGAAAATGCTTTGGTCACACTGGCCAAGGCAGGGCATGGCCCAGGGATTTTGATCCACCAGCATTGCCAGCAAGGCAGTTTCTGTGGTGTGCCTGGTGTCCCACCAGGCCATGCCTGGGCACTGCTGGGTGCACAGTCAGGGGAGGCTGTGCCTGGGATGAGCCCCCTGCCTGCAGGCTCCAGCTGCAGGGCAGGACCCCCTCACCTCTCCTCTCCCCTCTCTCTCCAGAGTTCAAGGCTGCCTTTGACATCTTCGTGCTGGGGGCAGAGGATGGCTGCATCAGCACCAAGGAGCTGGGGAAGGTGATGAGGATGCTGGGGCAGAACCCCACCCCTGAGGAGCTGCAGGAGATGATAGATGAGGTGGATGAAGATGGTGAGAAGTTTGGGTTTCTTCTGCTCTCCCAAGCACCATCCCCACATCTGGGGGTGTGGGGCCATCTGTGCAGTGCTGGCAGGATCTGTGCTGGGGACAGTCACAGCTGTGGGGTGCAACCTGCTGTGAATTCAAAGGAGACTAAACACCCACCAGACCTCAGCACGGCTCCTTTATGGAATTTCCAGGCAAAAAGGAACTATAGAAATTTTTATTCCCACAGCAATCAGACTGCTTGAACTGATTTTGGGGAGGTATTGTGAAACTGTACAGATCCTTTTAAAAAACAAAATATAGGCTGAATGTAGGAACTGCCTTTTCAGAAATGCCACTTAGAGGATTTGATCAGGAAAGACTCTCACTGCTCAAGTGTACACACCCCCACATAACTAACTGTCAATACTGATTAAATCCGTGTACTGATGATCACACATAACAAAATCCACTGTGGGCATTTGGGCAGAAATAGCACACTGAGTAACTAGAAAATAAAATAGCAGCTAAAAATCAGACAAAAAAGGAAAGCATGTGAGTCATTGAAAACAACACTACTATAGTGCAGGTGCAAAACCACACTGCATGAATGCCTTCCTTCTGGAGCTTTCAATATTAATACCTAAATGCGATGGACAGGTATCTCCATAGCAAGAATTTCCATCCTTTGGTGCCTCCAGAAGGACTTTTGCCAAGGCAAAATGACTGTGAAAGGTAAAAATTCACTTACAAGGTCAGAGAAGGGCCTCAGTCACTTTTTCCAGCATCCTGAGAGCTGACTCTTGCTGCAGGGCTGCCCTCCTGAGTTTTGGCCCTTGGTCACTGAAGGGAAGGGTGATCCCTCATTGGCATTGCCTGTCCATCCCCTGTAGCTCCAGCTGATGGCTCCAGCTGGGCTCTCCTTTCCTGCATTCCTCAAGCCCAGTATGAGAAGAGACTGAGGCATCAGACTTTGTTTATTCTTCCAGTTTGACTTGTAGAGACACTGATGGCACTTGGTTTTTAACTTAAACAATAATGGGTTTAACACCACCACTTAAAGTTTTGGGGCTCTGAATTCACATGGCTGTGCAGGGAAGCTGGGTGGAACAGTCTGGTGGAGCTGCTCATGGAGAAGAGTGGAGCTCAGTCAGGGTCCCAGGGCTGGCCAGCTGGCCCCAGAATGTCCATTCTTCCCTCAGGCAGCGGCACCGTGGACTTTGATGAGTTCCTGGTTATGATGGTGCGGTGTATGAAAGATGACAGCAAAGGAAAAACTGAAGAGGAACTCTCAGACCTCTTCAGGATGTTTGATAAGTAAGAGCCATGAGCACAGCAAGGTGGGGTGGTGGGAGGGGTACAGCCAGCCTGGCCCCCCTCCCCAGCAGCTCTGTCTGGTCCTGAGCTCTTCTGTCCTGGCACAGAAACGCTGATGGCTACATCGACCTTGAGGAGCTGAAGATCATGCTGCAGGCAACAGGAGAGACCATCACTGAGGATGACATAGAGGAACTGATGAAAGATGGGGATAAAAACAATGATGGCAGGATTGACTATGATGGTAGGACTTCCTTGCATGTGGTTCGGTCACAAGCCCTTAGTCATGCCCCTGGGCAGCTCCCTTGGTCTTGGCTGCTTTCTTGGATGAGCACAAGCTCATGAAGGCAGTGCTGGGCAATACATCTGACAGGAGCACATGCACAGGGATGGGGGGTTCTTACACTTGTGAAATGGGAGCAAGGACCTGGGGCTGCCTTACCTGTCCCCTTGCTGCACTGAAGCACTGCCACTTTTCACCAGTCCCCTCCTGCCCCCGCTAACACCAGCACCATTTCTGAGGGGCTGAATCTTTGAATGTGGTGCTGACAAAATGATGCCCAGCCCATGTGGTGGCAGCTGAGGGTGATGCTGGGCTCCAGTGACATTTCCAGCAGGAGTCACAAGTTCTTGCCACAGTCAGAGGAGCAGTAGCCATCCCCCCCTTGGCCTCTCGCATATCGTGAGGGTGGAAAAGGAGATGGGGGTGGGAAAAGCTGCCAAGAGCAACTTGACAGCTGTGAGGGCACTTCAGTCTCACCTCACACCTCTTGTCTCCAATGTCTTCCCCTTGGCAGAGTTCCTGGAGTTTATGAAGGGGGTTGAATAAATCTGAGGCCAGATGGACAGCTTGAATCTCCTAAACCCTCCTGCTCTGCATCTCATCTTCCTGACTCAGTCCCCTGGCTACCAGCATGAAGACTGAGTGCTGAGAAGGGTGGCCAGGGGGAAATAAAACCTGTTAATACCCAGTGCCTCAGCTGGTCATTCCTTAGAGGTTCAGTGACAGCTTCACCCCTGTTGTGAACTCATGATTAATGAAACCACTGTTGGGGGCTGCTTCTGGCAAGGTGACATCACAGCTGGAGCTTCAAGCCTCCAGGGAGGTATTCTGCTGCCAGCCCAACAGCAAAGTCCATCCAACAGAGCCATGAGTGCTTGTGGGGAGCTGCCATGCTCCATCTCCTAACCCTCCCATGGTGAGCAGGCTTGGGAGCTGGCACTGGTGCCTGCTGGTTTAACTGGAGCATTGGCAGCATTTTAGCAATGAAATATTAATTAAAACCCACTTCAGCCATCACTGAACTCTATGTGCCAGGGACAGTCCCTCTCCTCCCTACTCTCACCCTGGCTATCCCAAGGATACACCTCCTTCTCCTCCCTGCCAGCCTGATTGGCACCCTGTAATGCCCAAACAAGACCTCAGTTTGCTTTGGAAACATGAATAAAAGCCATTCCTGAGCTGGACTGGATGCTCCTTCCTGTTTCTCCCAGCCTGGTGGGAGGCAGGTACTGGCCCCTCATAGTCCTCCTGCAGCCCTGGGTGGGAGCCTCACTACAAAAAAATGACACACCCAATTTTCCCTGGCAAATCACATCGATCTGGGCCACTGAGAAATGCACAAGCCCACTCTGGGTCTCAGCTCCCAAGCACAGGGTGACAGCAGGGCCAAGGAGCCACAGCACCGTCTCCTCTCATCCCAAGGAAGTGCAGCATTCCTGTGGCATTAGCAGCTCTCCCTGCACATAGCTGCCTCCTCCCATCGAATTACAGCCCCAGCACAACTCCCACATTGCAGTCGTGTTGCTAAAGTCAATCGTTTACCCAAGCAAAACAAACATTGGCAGGGCAGGCACGGCACTGTGCAGGTGCAAGCCCCGGCCGTGCTGCCCTCAGCCCTGCATGGCCACGCTGCTGGGCCAGTGCCCCAGGTCTGCTGCTTCTCCCTCTGCCTTTCCTCCACAAACCAGACTTTTTTTTCCCCCACTTCTGTGGAAATAACACCCTAAAGCAGCTGTGACACAATCTCATTTATAGCAATGATGAAATACTGCAGTTCAGGGAAAACAGGGATGAGAGAGGTGGTCGATTATTTGCAAGGACATGGCTGTGTCTTTCCTCTGGACAAGCAGCACTAAATACTTTGCTAAACCAAGATTTATAACAACAGAAGAACTAAGAAAATGAACTTGTCAGTTAGAAACCTAGGGTATTTTGGAAACAGCCCTAATGCAAACATCTGTTTGACCCACTCAAAGGGGTCTCCCCATTAATTCCAAGCCCTTGATGTCATAGCTACCTGCAGATTCAGCAGGACTACAGGTGCACCAGAAGGCAATGGAAAGATGGGTCTAAGAATCCTGTGACAGGAAATGCTCCCAGGTGTTAACAGATTCTCTCTCCAACTAATCTGTAGCCTAGAGATGAAAAAGAAACATTTTCCACCTCTGCAGTGTAGCAGCAGCAGTTGTTTCCCACTGAAACCTGTGAGGACACAGCATGTCCTCATGTTTTACCCCAGGCCTGGGAACCTCCAGAGTTGCCAATAGCTGGGTTCAGCCAGGAGCTGAGGTGATGCCAGCTGTCCCCACAACCATGGCCACCCAGCCCATGGGCAACCCACACCTGCACTCACATCACATCAGCCACCACTGACAGCCCCCTTATCCTCCTCTGTCCTGGCCAAATTCCAGCATGCAAAAAGGACTTCTCCAAGATATTCCTCACTGCTTACTGATAGGCTTTGGCTCCCTGGAGAATGAACAAGAGAGAAAATAAGATTAACCCCTTTCCTTCAGTCAGCAGGGTGGCTTGGACTGTGCTGTGACCCAGGGAAAAGAATGGCTGGGAAGAGCCACCTGACCCTGTGTCTTGGCTCTTCCTTCTTGGCTCAATGGCAATGGCAGCAGAAAGCCACAGCCTCACCTGCTGCCCACCCTTTTCCAAGAGTAAAGCGGGGAAAGTGGTGGCAGGAGAGAGAAGACAAAGGTCTTGTAGCAGCCAAAACTTGTCACTAGAGAAGCAGATACACTGGGACTATTTAGGCTTTTCTCATCCTTAGAACAGGAGGTTGGGAAGCCAGGAAAACTGCTGCCAGGGTGGCCTGCCTTAACACACTGCCTGTCCTAGTCAGACAGCAAATGCTGCAGGGTGAGGAGCTGTGGGTGGATTCACTGTTGGCTAAAACACAGGAACAACTGCACAAGGAATGTGACACGACATGACAGGCCAGCGAGTGGGTGAGCAGGCTGAAAAAACAGTCCCCCAGGAGGATCAGCCTGGCTGAGCCCCCACACAGGGCATGTGCTAACAGTGAATGAAAACCACCCTGAGCAATCCATGGATCTGTGCAACTCCAAACCAGTTCACAGTTTTCAGCACACGTGCACTGAACCTCTGGTGTCCAAAAGCATTTGAGGAATATGACACAAGTCCACATTGTCTGGGGAAGCTAAAGCAATTAACATTTTTTTTTAAAAATCAGGCAAAAAGTAATTTACCAGTGTCTAAAACAGTCCCTAGATCTGTGTGCTCTTACCTCCCCAGCAGAGACAGGAGCTGTGCAGGCAGGTGACAGCAGTCCATGCCACCAGACACTGCCACAACTCTAAGACCATTTATATGCTTGCCTTTGCTGTAGATTTAAACTCCTGTCCTGGTTTGCAGCTTTATCAGCATATTTGGAGCCTCTCCTCAGCCCTCAATAAAACTTTGCTGTGTGAACCAAGTGACTGCAGGAAGCTCAGATGGAATTTGGTACTCACTGCCCTAATAAAACCTCTGCCTAAATCTGCCAGCAGGGCAGTGTCAGTGTAACATGAGCTAAGGTACATCAGACAAGCACTTCACCAAGCCAAAGCCCCTGTGGTGTAAAAACACCTGCAACAGCCTTGAAACCTGGGCAAAGCAGAACTCATGTTCTGTTGCTGCTTCTTTTTGACTACTCTATTGAAAGGCAGTAAAGGGGGATACAGCAACACGTGTCTAGCCCTACTTTTTATCATCACTGTGAACATCAGTGTCCCCAGTGGACATCTTGCCCCATCAGAGCATTTTGCAGGGCTTTGATTCCCCCCCCCCCACCCCAGTTCTGTGCTCTTGGCTTTCAGAGCAATGGCTCACCTTTGCCAAATGAGATGATTTGGTATTTGGTTACACGCCCTTTGCCTTTTTTCTTTTTTAAGTCAAAACAGAGAAAGGAGCCAAACTGGAACTTGATACTGAGTCCTCTTAATTGCAAAAGGGAGAAATAATCTGCAGCAAGTATGACGTACAGCAACAGCAAGCACGAGATGTATAAGCTGATGTACAGCAGTTGTTAAGCATTGAGATGCTTTTGAGCTCTTTGTCTTCCTGCAGGATACCAAACACTTCATCACGAGAGTTTTGCAGTTTTCAAATATCAAAGATGAGAGAGCTCTGCGTAATAGGAATAGTTTCAAGTGGGCCACAGCTGCTGGTGCCCCCTCCTGGGCTCCTGATACGTAATGTCCCCAAAAAGGATCTCCAACCTGACTTCACCAACAGAACTCACATGATTTCACAAGGCAGGAGAAAGAGGATGGAGACCCACCTGGAGGCAGAGTCAGCACAAACTCCCCTCCCCAGCTTCCCCTTTGGGGTTGGGACAACTGTACAAAGAGGAAAGCTATGAACACAGGCGTCACAGGGTTAGCAAATGTAGTAGGTGGTCACTGATGTCCAGGCAGCGTCCTGCAGAACCACCCCATGAGCTGGGAGCACACAACAAACCTGACACCTGTGGAAGCTCACAAAATTCCTGTCCCTTGCTACACAATGATGCCTGGATTAAGGTTACGTTCCTCTGGGCTGCATTTTGTCACGCAGCCGCTATTTTGGTCAGAAAGTCAGCAAGGCCTTATTTGGGAAGCTGTCCCACTGAAGGGCAGCATGAAGGGCAGCGAGATGAAAAGGCTGCTTCTGAAGCCAGGCCTGGGGGAGCTGCCTGGAGCCACAGGAAGCCCAAATCTTGCCCTCTGCTTCTCCTTAACATTCCAACATCCTCTTCTCAGCCTGACCCTTGCCTCTCTCTTCCCTCAGACTGCATCTTGTGGGTGAGCTACTCCCACAAGACAGACACTCTGGGGAAGACATCAAGGGGGTTGAGATGAAATCTCCCTTCTTGCCTTTTTCTTATAGAAGTTTTAGTGCTAGAGACTTAAAATGCAGAACTTACACTGGGCAGAAAATCTGCAGACACACAGGTAAAGGTGTAGACTGACAAACACCCAGTGCCCTGTTCAGAGTTTTTTTTCCTTTTGCTCTTTTACCACACAGCTACTCCACATTGACCCTCGCTGGACCAGCCACTCCAATATCCTTCAGTACCAGCAACAACTCCACTGTGTGCCTTAATGATCTAGCAAGCAATGGAGTGAACCTTGCCAATGAACTCTGTCATGCCGTTGCTTAATATTAAATCTGGTTTTTACTGATACCTTTGCTGGTGATCCTTTAAGCCCCCCAAATACTTATTTGTAACAGGCTGACTAACACCAACCTCCACAAAAGCCCAAGAGCTGCACACAGCAGGAATCAGACAGCTAAGGGCTACAGACATCCCTGACTTTACAACCCCCTTGACCTGTGAGTTTCAACTTAGTAAATCTCTTTATATTGCTTTGTTTAGGGCTGAGTGGGTTTTCCTAATTGGTCAGAAACAATTAAAAAGCGAGAACTGGGAAAAGATTTTTGAATTTAAGCCCGAAAGAATTCAAGCTAACACACATAATTTTGGTAATTGACTAAACTATTAAAAACTACATGGATTAGATGTTCCTAGTTAAAATAGATTTTTATCCTGCAAGTGTTTTGCTGCTCTACTGAAGTCAGGTCCATGTGAACTTCCAGCCCTGGTGTGCTCTGCCGATTTACCCCACCGGGTGGACACGCACAGGAACTGCAATCTCAGAACAGCTGGCAGCATTCCAACAGGTGCCTCGTGCCAGAAGTGGAAAGCACAGCCTGACCAGCTTTGGGGGGACCCTGGACAGTGAAGCTCTCCCCTGATGTACAAAACAGCAGGAGCAAAACCCGGGCTCAGCTCCTCCCGGGATCTCAATCGTTATCCCCCTCATCTCCCCAAGCCAACACATTTCATCAGACAGTACTAGAGTGAAGACATTCCCTAAAATCACTGTTTAAAAAGGTGCATTTTGTATATTCCTAAACCCTTACATGTTCCCATGAGTAGCTCCATTAATGCTTCAATCACTACAAATATTTCAGGATACAACACACACCAACTCCAGCACAAACTCCTGTGGTATCCAGCACTCCTTCCCCCCCAGTTTCCCTGGATTCCCACAGCTGTAGGGAACCACACACCAAAGCAGCAGACATGTAACAACCCTTGGAAATTTCAACTTGCTCTAGCAGCACCAGGAATTATCAATAAAGTCATGGTACCTGAGAACAAAAATGTCACCCCAGTTTTCAAAAGCACAGGAAGGATCCAGGGAACTGCAAGCCAGTCAGGCTCCCCTGGATCACTACTCACAGGCTTGATGCACAGCTGGCAGCTAAAACACAACTCAAACAAGGCCTCTCCTCAAATTCAGGAGGTGAAGGCTTTGTTACATACAATTTTATTTTAAAAAATGCTGTAACACACATGCCAGTAAGAAAACTGGGTCTTCTTGTTAAAGCACATCAGTCCTTTTTCTGCTGAGCAGCCTGCTGAGCTGCCTGCTTGGCATTGTTGGCCTGCATCTTCTTCAGCCCCTTCTTGTTGTGTTTCTTTGCAAATCTCATGTTCCTCAGAAACTTGGGATCAACCTATAAAAATAAAGGAAAAATAAGCCATGTTGCAGAAGAGACATCTATAAAAACATTTGTAGCTCCATATTGTTCCAATTATTCCCAAATGCAGGCTGTGACTAGTTCAGACTTCTTTTCTGATTTTTCAAAAAGATTGTTCTAGTCATCTGCAACCAGGTTTTAACAGCTGTTTTCCTTAACCACCATAAACAAACAAAAAATCCTAAACCCCAGCAATAAACATAAAGAAACAATAGGACAGGCAAAGGTGCAGGAGAGGCAGGATTGAACCCTCACTGAGCTTTGCACCACTTCCAAAAGGCTTGACATCTACAAAGTAAATAAAATCACAACCTTCACCTAACACAAAATTTACTGTTTTTCCTTTCAAGTGTGAAAAAAGATCCTGTTGTACCATTTGGATAATCTCAGAAAAAGCAATATCATTTGTCACTTTCATGTGTTTTGCCCAGAAATGCTAATTCCTCTTTTTTTTTTTTTAATTTCCTGCAAGTGAAATTATCTGGATTAGTATAGACAGTAAAACAATACTGAAGGAGAGAGCAGAAGAGGAGAGGAGGAGACCCAGCAGGACTCAAAAGGGAAAGGAACCATTTAACTGGACTTGGTGACAGCCACCAGAACAGGACAGGGACAAAACTGGCCACTGACTAAAATGCAGTTTCACAGACATACAAGAGCAGATTTCATGTGGGTCAGAAACATCCCAGCTGCATGTCAGGTAAGCGAAAGAACTGAACCCCACAGTGGTTCTGACCCCCTAAAACACAGGCCTCTGTCTGCAAAGAAAGTGTCAGTCAAAATAATACAAACTCTGGGTTTTTTCACAGTTAAGCCTCAGTGACTCAACAGCCTGGCAACATCAGCAGAAATACTCACCCCTTTGAGAGATTCGTATCTATGGGTTTTGGGCTTCTTGATGCCATTTCTGTGCCACTTACGGGCTATGTGGAAAACAAGACAATCACTTAAATTCCAGTTCCTGCTACTATTTAGCAGCTGCATTAGTTTCTTTTGTAAGTGTACCTGACTATCAAAATGATGTGGAATAGACAATTTCCAGACCCTTCCTATCCAAACTGCATTTCAATTAAAAACACACCTCTATGCCCATCTCTTTGCATGGGCCTCCAATCCAAAGATTTCAGGCAGCTCATCTCATCTCATTAACTGATGACACCCTGACAGCACCACCAGCAGAGTAAAAGCCTCACTCATTAATAAACTGCAGCCCTTGTGGTCAGTGTCAGAGGGCACTGTCACTGTGCAGGACCCAGCAGAACCTATCTGTGACCTCTGCTAAGCACAGCACTGATGAAAGACCCTAGCCATGAACTACTTCATCACTGTGGCCATCTCTGGATTGCACAGGATCCCAGGGACAACGCTTTTCAGGAACATCACACAATGACAGGATGGCTTGGGTTGGAAATAACTTTAAAGACCATCCTGTTCCACCCCCTGCCAAAGGCAAGGGCATCTCTCACCAGACCAGTTTGCTTCAAGCCCTGTCCTTGGACACTTCCAGGGATGGAGCAGCCACAACTTCTCTGGGCACCTGGTGTCATCCTCAGAGGGAAGGATTTCTTCCTAATATCCAACCTAAGCCTACTCTGTCAGTGTGAAGCCATTCCCCTGTGTCCTGTCACTGCCTGCTCTTGCAAAAGGTCCCTCTGCCTGCTTAGCTGGTGGTGACCAGCATGGAATCACTCAGGTTGGAAAAGGCCTGAGATCTCAGAGTCCACCACCACCACCCAGCCAACCAGACCAGAGCACCGAGTGCCAGGTTCAGCCTTTTCCTGAACACCTCCAGGTACGGTGACACCACCACCTCTTCAGGCAGCCCATTCCAATGTCCAGGCATCCTCCCTGTGAAGAAATTCTTCCTAATGTCCAACCCAAACCTCCTCTGGCACAGCTTGAGTCTGCATTCTCTCATCCTACTGCTGGTTACCTGGGAGAAGAGACCGACCCCAAGTTTTCCAACGTAAAAGCTCCTATTTTTCTACCTACGTATTAATTCTACATTGAGCCCAAACAGGTCCCGACTCTTATCACACTCCTTCTAATCCCCCATTCGATCCCCGTGCAGCACCACCTCATCTCGCACAAACCCCCGGGCAGGCCGTGCTGCCATCACCGCGCCGGTCCCAGCCCGGTTAAACCCGCCAGGATCCCCGCCCGCTCACACTGGTTGTGCGTGGTGTGGTTCTTGGACTTGGCCATGGTCGCACCTGCGGGAGAAACACACACGGCTCAGCCGGGCCGGGCTGCCGAGGGGCGCCAGGCTCCCGCACAGAGCCCGCCCGGCCCCGAGCCCAGGTTACCGCCCCGCTCCGACAGCCCCGACCCGGCCCCTCCGCCCGGCCAGACCCGCGGATGGTGCCGGATGGGCGCGGATGGTGCCGGGGCCGCCCTCACCGGAGCCGCGCTCGCCGCCGCCGACGGACCGGAAGAGAGGGAGCACCGCGGGGGTTGCCGGGAATCAGGGCCGGGCCGGAACCCCGTGTCCTGTAGTTCCGCCCGGCAGTTTCCCCGTTGCCTTCCCGAACCGCTGCTCTTTGCCCGCACTGCCCCGGCTCCCGCGGCCGCCGCTCCCGCTCCGTGAGGGACCTGAGGCCGCTCCCGCCCCGGGAAGGCCCCGCCGCGGCAGGACCGCAACACCCAGCGACGTGGCGGACCCGGTCCCTCAGCGACGCGGTTCCCCCCGTAACGCGGTTCCCAGCAACACGGTCCCCCCGCTATGGTGCCCCCCGACCATGGCCTCTGCCGGCCGGGGGCCGAGGGAGCCGGGAGCCGAGGCCGCCCTGCTTGGGGCTCTGCCCGACGCCTGCGGGAGCCTGAGGCCCTCGGCCCCATCGGAGTCCGGGCTCGGTTCTTCTGCTCGTTCCCCGCGCTCGGGCAATGTAGTCTCGCACAGGCAATGCTCCTCAGAGCGGGTTCACTCAAAGCTGTTCATCTTTATGGTATGAAGCACCGGAGGCTCGAACAGCTCTGTTGCTTTCAGACAGAAAGCTGTGCCACCTCGGTGACTCCACAACTCCCCATGCCCAGCAGACGTGGCACAGTGCAGGTGTGCCGTGTTCTGACCAGGCTGCGAGGCTGAAGTTTCACTCCCGCAAAAGACAAGGACTGAAGTTTGATATTTCAGTCTGTGAAAGACACTGAAATGATGATTGTGATGGGAAAATGTCCTCATTAAAGGGCAGACACTGCAATGGTTTGCCCAGCATGGTGGTGGAGCCATCGTCCCTGGAGGTGTCCGAGGAAAGACTGGATTTGTGGTGATGGATTGGGGCATCTCCCACGGTGAAGGGGCACAGGAATAAGGGGAACCGAAGGCCACGCTTGGCCAAGCCCCTCGGGTTGTATCTCTTGACCAGTTGCAGCATTTCTGGCCAAGGCTGCTGTGATTTCAAGTGTGAACCTCTGAAAAATGAGCAGAAAAGGCCCAGGCTCTTCTGCATTGTGGGAACAGACTGCCACCTTTTGATGGCGTTGCCTTTATTTTACAATGAGAGGCACAAGTGAATTGTTTAAAGTTACCCAGACTGAAAAAAATAGCCCAGAGACCAAACACCCCATGGCCAGTACAGAGAGTGAACTGGACATTGTTTCAGTGGCTGATTGCTTGCAGAGCAATTGCTACTCTGCCCCAAGTTCAGATAGCTATAAACAAGCTCTTCCTATTTTATAAAAACAGGGAAAAATAGATTGTCCTTGGTAGTTGGGTAATGCTGATGAGAGTGAAATGAAAACAGGCATGAAAAAGAAAGATAATGCAATTCAATTTCAGTATTTCTGTTATTTTGAGCAAGACCTAAGATGCAAAGTGTATTTGGCTTCATTTTGCAGCCCCGCCCCCATTCTGGGCAGTTGTTTTGTAAAAATAGATGAAAATAGCAATATTCTTTTACTGGCATTTTGCAGCTGGGAATATAAAGGTCTGCTCAAAATCCTCCCTGATATGCAAACATCTGACTTTTTAAACTGTTGTTTTTTCAAATTCCTTCCACTGTAGAGAGCTCCAGTCTTAAAATATTTGTACATCCCTATGGCCAGCTAATTGCAGCCAACAGCAGAGAGAAACCCTGACTTTCCTGATAACACAAAGAGCCAAGCTCAGTGGAAGACAGAACTGAATCCCAGAGGTGTGTTTGTCTCCAGTGCATTTCAAAAGGCAGAAAGGCTGTCAGCCCCCTGAGCTTGGCCATTAGATTATGAAAACTCTTGATCTTTTAAACTAATCCACCTTTTCCAAGTTTCTTCAGGGTCTTGCTGCAATTATTGCTGTTGGATCTCCCTGGGAGTGTTTCCCAGCTGCTGCTGGGGCCACTCAGACGAGCAGTCAGACAGGTGGGGATTAGAGAAGCTGTGCTTAATGCCCAGGTGATGACAAGATCCATAAGCCAAATTAATAAAATAAAACTGTGGAAGAACATTCCGTTTATGGGGCTGAGTGTAACATATCCAGTTGCAGTTTATAAATCACTGCAAACCAATGCAGAGAACAAGGTGAAAAGGAGGATCCAAGGCAGGACCAGGGCCTGTGTACCCTGCTGGGTAATCGAGCCCCCTTGAATTTCTCCTATGCCCTGATGAGCTGCTGTGCCTCTAATTGTGGTGTTATTGAGAACGATTGGCCAGTTCAAAACCTTTAGTCATGCTTCTAGTGATTACAGACTTAACTAGTGCACCTTAGCCCAAGTGTCCTCTATTAAAGGAGCTGTGCTCGTTAAATAGGATGGTAATTACTCCAGCTGCAAAACAATTATGAAAAAATCATAGCACAAAAATCCCACAGTGCCTTTGACCGCTGTATCTCGGTCACTGTCCTTACATCATGCACACTCATGGTCTTTGATGTCTGGCCTGACACCCCATTTCAGCAGCCTCCCCACCTGCCTCCTCCCTCCCTGTGAGGTGACTTTGCCCTGGGGTAAGGAATTTCTGGGGCTGCCCCCATTCAGTAATGTCAGGGACTGTCCATTGTCAAGCATGGTGCCAGTGCCAGAGCTGAGCCAGGCTGAGTTTTACAAGGGCTTATAAAGAGGCTGGCTCTCTTCATTTCCCAAAATATGAAAGAATTTCCTCCCAATTTCCACAGGAAGAAGACAAGGAAAGGCCAGGTTCACGTGGGATGCTGGACGCAGTGTGATAGCGCAGCTCCCCAGTGAACACCAAACCAGTGGTGAGCACTTTCAGGTGTAGATCAGTCCAGCTGACTTTGCTTGGCACAGACCCTACAAACTGCTCCCTCTTGGGCAGGTATTGAGCAGTGGGGAGAGTGCAGGGATGCTTTTTTGCATCCCTGATGGCTCACACGGAGGATTCCCACCGTGGGCTGCTCAGGCACTTCACCCATCTCCACTCGCTCTGCAGACACCACCGAGGAGCAGCTGCAGCGTGCAGGGCGGTGCCTTGTCAGGGCGAGCACCCTGTGGGATTTGGCCACCTTCCCACCCTCCTTCCCACCCCCTTCCCCCCAGCTAGCAGAGCCAGGACTGGGCTGTCCGGCAGCTGCCCAAGAGTCCCTGCCCTGGCAGGTGCCGGTGCCTTTGGGGCTGTTTTTGCCGGTGATTTTAGGGCTGTTCCCAGCCTGTGAGCAAACAGGGCTCGGCTGTGCTGTGAAGCCGAGCCATGCCGGAGGGCAGCGAGGGCCATGGGCAGTCCGCGGGGACAAACGGTCGGTACATCTCCAGAGGAGGCAGGACAGCGGGACACGGAGGCACTAGAGGGAGCCTGAGCATAACAGATCCCGCTCCGGCTCCAAGTAGGAAAATTAGTCCCGCTCAGGGAGAAGGGGCATCACCAGCCAGTTACAGCAAGTCTCGCACAGCAGTTTCCCCCTTGACCTGACATCCTACCTGGCTGTGCCTTCCCCCCCCACCCCGAGAGCTGTTATAATTTCCTTGAAGGCATAAAGACATGGTTTCATTGATGGAAAGTGCCAGTCTACCAGCAGAGAGACAGCTGGCTCTGAGCACTTGGGACAGGAGGTGAGAAAAATCACTGGCAACTGGTGGCAATTGTCAGATGGGAGGGTGCAGGAGAAAAGGAATTCTTGCAAGGCAATGGAGAACAGAGCTGCTGATCCACAGCTGCAGATATCCCTGTGGGAAGGGGAGGTGTCACAGCACAGCTTTGCCAAGTGTTCCTGGACTGATGGCTGGGACATGGGAACAGTAGGTGAGGTTTGTGTCCCACACTGGTGCATTCCAGTTAGCACCAGTTAGGAGAGCTGAGGCACCAGAAGAGGCTGGATACCCACATTATTTTATTTTAATTTTGGATGTATCTGTTCCCAGTACATCTGAAAAGTACATCTTTTACAATGTTTGCAAGGGACCAAAATTTGGTTTTTACAGGGCACTCAGGTTCAGCTCAGTAGAAATCAGAGGAGATGAGTGAGCAGGGACCATAAACAAATCCTCCATCACCCCTGGCTGCTGATGGAGGCTTTCATTCTCCCTTCAGATCAGCCCAGACCCTCTATACATATTGCAAAAGTGTGTTCCTGTAAGTAGTTTCCTAGCATGAGGGCAGGATTTAAAATCAGGCAGCAGCCTGCAATGCAGCCCTGACCTTTCTCTCCAGGACTGCCACCTCCTCCCACTCTCACTGGAGCTGGCACTACTAACAACTGGTTTCCTCTTGTTATTTTTCCACCTCCACTCCTTCCTCCAGAGGGGAGGCCGTGCTGGTGGCCCACGTACCGGTGACTCACAGGCTGGGACCTGCGAGGAGCCAGCTAAGCCTGGCCAAAGTTAGAAACATCTCATTTTCCATTGCCTACACCCTGGATGCTGCTTCTGGCTGGGTTCATTGCCAGAGACTTTCTCCAGGTACTAGTGGGGTTTGGGAGGACCAGCAGGAGCTGGGCTGAGATGGAGCAGCCCTTGATGTACATAATTCCGTCTTGGTCAGTGTTTATCCAGCTTGCTTATAGCTGAAACCAATGAGATGTTCTGGCTTTTCAGGCTTGGAAAACATGAAAATAAGGACATATATACAGGACTGCACAGTCATTCCATTTTTTTTGAAGCATTTGAATGATTTGAGGGGAGCTTGGGGGTTTAAAAGCTGATTCTCCATCTGTGTCATTTAGCCTGGTCATCCCCAAATCAAAAGATGACAACTGCAATCACATAACCGAGCCTGGGGCACCTGCAAGGTGGGGAACGATGGCCTGTAAAGGTGGAGGTGCTGCCGTGGTTGGAAGCTGGGAATGTGAAATAGCTGGGTGATGACCAGGCTGGCAGCAGTGGAGCAGGCAGAGCAGGGAGATGCAGCTCCTGGGCAGCTGCATCGGGAGGAGCAGGACCTGCAGCGCCAGGAAGGGAGCAGCCGTGTGCTGCACCCACGCTTGGTGCTTTAACGGGATTTTCCAGAAGACTTTTTGCCCCAGAAACGGAAAGGGAAGCTCGCCTGCCGCTTCCGAAGGCTGGGGTGAACGTGTGCAGGCGACGTGACACCTGCTCAAGGTGCACTTCCCGAGAGCCCGGCTGCTCGCAGGGAGGGAGCGGAGCCGCAGGCACGGCGCGCACCGAGCAGCTGATCGCTGCGGGGAGGAGGCACACGGAGGCGGCTGGGAGAAACGGAGAGGGCTGACCTAAATAGATGCTCAGCTAATTTATTCATTTCTCTGCTTTATTATTTAACACAACTTCGAAACAGCTCAGGACTTCTGGTTCCTCTCAGCTCTGCTGCTGACGTTGGGGACGGGGTTATTTTTTACCTGATTTTGGTGTCTTGCTCAGCACCCCTCTCTCCCGGCAGGCAGGCCAGGCACACTATGGGAAAGCTCCAAAACAACCACTTTCTATCCCGGAGCACAGAAAGGACTTATTTTAAGTTATTTTGAGCTTTTGATTCACCTCCTGCTTAAGAAGCTGTTCAAATTTTGGCCTGCTTTGCACATTGCTAATAGGGAGATTTATCTCCAATTTAGCTGGCCGAGGAGGGGATTGGTGGGTTCATACAGCACAAGGCAGCCTTCAGCCTCCACTGACATCTTCCTCCAGGCAGGGTGCCAAAGGCAGCCCCAGGCTCTGCAGCACAGGGGTTTTCAAGAATAATCCTGGAGCCTGTCTCACTTCCAGCCAGCCTCCTCTCTCCTCAAATCCTAGCAATCCCCTGAAACACTGTCCAGGAGGAATTTATTACTAGAAGGACACGGAGCCCCAGCTGCTGGGAGAGCTGTTCAGGTTGCAGTTCACCCCATGGGCTGCACGTGTCCTCTGCCAGCCCACATCACGTTTTAGCACTGCTGAGCTTGAACAGCCACAAGCTGAGGGAAAAAAAAATTGATACCTGTGCAGGTTGTCTGAACCCCTGCACCATTTCTGCGCAGGCACGAGGGACACGGGCAGAGCTGCTCCACATGAAGCTTCCCGGGATTCAAATCATGCAGCACCCAATTTGTGCCAAGCAGGGCCCTTTAATTTTTCATTACACTTTGTCACTTGATGTATGAATTTAGGCCAGTGTTGTATACAGTTACCCAGCCCCTCTGTTGTGATTTTTAAACTGGATTATTCATCGACCTGCTTGATTCCTTGCAGATTTCTAAGCAGTAAAATGAGCCCTGATGTTGTTTAGCTCTGCAGCAGGGGCATCTCAGCTCACCCGCCTTCACACTGCTGGAGGGTTTGGTGATGCTGCTGGGAGTGGGATAGTGCAAAATAGCAGAAATGAAGCAGTTAAGGTGGCTGCAAGTTAAAGTCTTCCAAAGCAGCAGGCACCGAAGGGGAACAGTTGGCTGTGGGGCTGGGTAAGTAGGTGCTGCTTCCCTGGCACAGTCAGCTCCTTCTCTGCCTTCACTGGTTAAACTGGGGCAGTGTGAATTCTGGGCAGGGTCCTGTGCTGGCAACCCACAGGGTGTGCAGCCTGGCCCATGTCAGGCTTTGATCTGAAGGGTTTTGTGGCAGTTGTTTTTAATATACAGTGAGACTTTGGTCTGAGAGCCTTTCAAGGCCAAAAAGAATGGAAAGGACAGAGGCAGCCCAAGTGATTTGAAGTTTCTCTTTCCCTCCCAATACTCTGGACTGGATTTTGGTGGATGATGCCCCAGATTGCCTAATGAAGGCATAAGGGCCCTACATCCCACACACTCTGGGGCTTGGAGTTTTGTTCCCTGGCACCTTAATTGCACAGGGCTGATTGGGATGGAGTTAAGGGTAGCTGAGTGTCACACTGAGATTTAGGATCCTTCATGTGGGCACAACTTCTGCCCTGCAAGAGGAGGGAAAATCCCTTAATGAACCAGTGGGCAGCAGGCTTGAGGTGAGGGCTCCAGTGTGGCTGCCAGCTCATCTTTATCTGCAGGGGGAGGATTATTGGGAAGCCATGTTGACAAATGCTGTGGCTGAAAAGGAAAATTAACTTCCTTGCAGAGATGGTTTGTTTGTGCAAAGTGGAGAGAGAATAAAGAAGCTGCCAAAAAAGCTGACATTAAACCCACTGCTTACCTGCAGCTCATCCCATACCATGACTGAAACCTCTCATTTGCAGCAATGTAATCCAAAATGTTCTTTCTGCAAAGCAAAAAATGTAGGTTATTGCTCAAGCAGAGCTGGCGAGGGATAAAGAGACAAGCAGGGCCTGATCCTGCCAGGTTCTGTGTGTTCTGCCCTCTAAGCAGGGTTAAAACCCTGGCTAGCAGTCTGATTTGGGGGTTTTGGAAAGAACTTGCATACAATCCCTTTCCACACCTTTAGGAAAAGGCTTGCCATGCTGCAGAGGCAGGGCTGGAGGCAGAGCTTGGGGCTCCCAGCCCTACCTTCACTTCCTGCCTCTCTAACCCAGGGACCTGGTGGCGAGAAACACAAACCAGTAATCCCCAGCACTCTTGTAGCACATCTCAAAGTGCTTCGTTGGGAGAGAATTAACCACCCTCCACAAAACTAGGGCTGCCCTTTCCCAGCCCTCCCTGCTTTCTTTTGGATGCATTACCTGCTCCAGCCACTGGGTCATCCCACCTTTCCGGGAAGCAGAGATGCTGCATACAGGCTTTGCTCAGCAGCAGTAAAATCCTCCTCTCTGCAGCACTGAGAGGATCTCGTGCTATTTCTTTTCCTGCCTTTAGATGTACAGAAATCCACTTGGCTTTGTCTGCTGATTGATTTTAGCCGTGGTTCTGTACCAGGATCTTTTCAGAAGGTCTTGCTAATTAAGAAATCCTGTCTCCATTGAAACCACTAATGCAAACACCTGTTGGTGTGCTCCCTGCACCTTTTTGGGCCCACTGCACCCACCCTGTCTCTCTTGGAAGGCTGCTTCTCATCCTGGGTGGCAGCAACAGAAAGTTCCACAAACACTGTCCTTGGATACTTAAGACATAAATTACAGAGCTGCCTTTCCACAAAATCAGTGCAGAGAAGTGACTGACACCATCCTTTTTACATAATTCAAATGAAAACCTAATTGCACCATGGCTGCAGGGGAAGGGACTGGCACTGGCAAACCGGTTTGGTGCAGAGTTCCAGTTCCCACCAAGGAACAGTGAGGTGCAGGCCACCCCAGGGGCTGTGCCTGGGACACCTGACTGCTTTAAATAGTGCTTGTGCCCAACCTGTTCTGGAAACGCTGCTCAGGGGCACTGATTTCAGCCTGATACCAGCTGCATCCCTATGACAAAATGGGCTTTATTAAGAAAATAATAGGGGTTATGGCAACACTTCCATTAGCCCTGCTGCCATCTCACCCCCTGACAGCTGAGTACCAGAATAACGGAGCTGGTCCACACAGGAGTGATGCACTGGGACACAGAACTGCCAGGGAAGGAGAAGCACTGCCCTCCCCTCTCATATCAGTCTAGTCTCACTTGTGTAAGGGATGGCCTGATTTATGATTTGGCTTGCATTAAAACACATTTCCTTCCAGAGCAGTTTTACTCAGGCTTTTCAAACACTTCATGAACCCAAATAAATCCTTAGGAAGTCTCTGCCAGGTGGACACCTTCAAATATCCTTGGCACTCAGCAAATCTGATACGTCCAGAGGGGATGGGGAGGGCAGAGTGCCTGGCTAAGATGGGAGGCAGGTGAACTTCAAATGTTTTTCACTAGAGCTCCAAAACTATAGCCTTATTTAAGTGTTTTAGCATAAGACATCAAACCACGCTGACAGGTAGTCAGGAAGAGGATGCAGGACAGACCTCAGGAGTCCTTGCTCTCTCCAGACACGTAGAAGATTTCTCTTTTCCCCCCAGGTCTGCGTCATCTTGCTGCCACCCCTTCAATTGCTGCAGAGTCCTGAAAAATTAACAGCTAAAGGTTTTTCTTGCCTGCTCTGGCCACCTGAAACAACCTTCTGTTCGGGTGGAAGCACTGAAGTGTTTCTTAAAACAGCTCTTCCTCCTGTCATTAAATATTTAAGAGAGCAGCACCAGGGGAAACCATGAGCTTTTATGGAAGCAGGATGGCACAGTGCTGGGAACCACACAGAGCCCGATTTAAATAGTAATGAGATGGCAGCACAGCTCGGTTTTATCCTCCCATTGCTCCCCCTCGCTGCGGCCCTCCCCGCAACATCCCCGGCAGCGCATCCCCGGCCCGCTGCATGCGGTGCGTGGGGTGGGCTGGCTGCGATGCGATCGTGCTCTGCCAGGGCGTCCCGGGTTGCAGATGTGCTGAATGGAATCTTAATGACCTGGAAAGCAAGTGCTTGTCAGGACCGATGGGAACACAGCGGTGCCCGGGCGCCGGCCGTGGCGGGCTGGGAGCAGAGCGCGGAGCAGCCGCGGCTGCCCAGGGTCGTCCCTACCAGCTCCTCTGCCTCCCCACCATCACTTTCCCTGCTCTGCCCTATTTTGGGGGAGCGGAGGGTGGCAGAGGCAGGGTGTCTCCTCGCTCTGCAGTTGCTGTAGCAACTGCGGTGTCTCTGGCGGCAGAGCACACGTTTCTTGCAGCCAGCCCGAGTGTGAGCTGCTGAACTGAAAGCAGATTGATTTTTTTTTCCCCTGCTAGAAAAAAGCCGCCCTCTGCCCTCCCCACCCCCTGCAGCCAGAGCCAGGAGGGCTAAAGACAGCGCCTGGGCACCTGCCCAGTGCCGACCCGCAGGGATGCTGCCGTCTGGCCGCTCCCGGGAAATCTTCTGCACATGAATCAAATCCTCAGCACCGTCTTGAAACCCTTCTCTGATCCCCCTCGGCTCCTTGGCAAGGACAAGCTGCCTTTCCCTAATCCAGGCTCCAAGGCAGGGTGGGTTGCTGCAGCCATCCAGGCTCATCCCTGGGGCAACTCAGACCTGAATTCATTTCCACATGAAACGGAGAATCTGCTTCGGTGGGGAGGGACCAGTCGTGATCAAAAACATTCTCAGAAGAGGAGGATCAGCATAAGCTTTGCAAAGTTACTTCCCTGGGTAACGATTTTTAAATAGTAGAGCCCTTATCACTGGCTGGATTCATTTGGTGCCCATTTCCTGCCCCCTGATAAGACTTTACCTCCTAAATCCCGTTACTCCCCCATTTCCATCACCTTTGCACATCACAAGCCCTGACCTGCTCTCCCTTCATTTTCTCTCTGAAACCAGAGGAACAGAATTCCTCTGTTGAGCCAGCTCTGAGAATGTGCTGGTGCCTCTTCTCTGAGCCTCTGCTCCTTGGCCATTGCACTGGTGTTTGATCCTGAGGCACATTGCTCTGGGCTCCCACCAATCTGTCAGGACCATCCTGTGGCCACTGCAGGAACCTATTCAGAGCCCATCAGCCTGGTTTGGGCTCCACTCTGAATTTGTGACATCTCTTTTTTCCTTCACCACTGACTTTATCTTTGTTTCAAATAAAGCATATCTTGCTGGCCAAGGCATCCAGCAGTTCCCATCAGCAGGCAGCTGGAGGGACAAAGCAAGCAAAGCGTGGTGCTAAGGGTTCCATGTTGCTCACCACCCATGGCCCTGCTTGCATCTCCTTTGGGTTCATTGCAGAGTTCATCTGTGCCTTGCACAGATGCAGAGACCTGCCCTGATTTTCCAGAATGCCATAAGCTCTGATCCAGCCTTTCTACCACCTGTCTTTGGGATGGCTGCCAGGGAGGGCAGGAATTGCAAGGAGAGCTGCTCTTCATGAGAGAGAGAGGCAAAAGGGGATTGATTTAAGTTTCCCATGCTCAGAATCCACCCTCTAAGCATTTCCTGGTGGGAACCAAATCTTCCTTCTGCAGGTGATCACCTGCACCACAAAATAAGAGATGAGCAATGCTCAGGCAGGGGCTGTAGTAACCCAAAATAAGTTTTTTCCACTGTAATCATTACTTAAGGTGCCATTTCTTAGCCAGTGTTTTTGGGGCTGCAGCTGGAGCTTTATGTTCCCTGGGAAGTTTTCTTGAAGAACAGGTTGGCCAGTTGGGGAATGTTTCACTGCTATTTTCAGCCTGGGACATTTCCCTTTTCCTTTTTTTTTTTTTTTCAAAGTACAACAAAAAACCTGTCAACAAGTCACAAAAGAGTGATCTCAGTCTAAAATACGAGTCCTGGCACGGGAGGGCATTTGACTCAGAAGCCACTTCCCATCTTTGGAGACTTGAAGTATGTTCCACTTCGTCATCCTGAAGGTCTTTGGGCACTTATAAAAACAGAGTTTATTTATCCACAGTCAGAACAGCCTATCTATTATCTTGAAGGCTCAATTCAGAAAGTTTCTTCAGAAATTTATTGGTTTCATTCCTACCAGTCTGAACAGAAGTTTTCCACAAAGTCTGTCAAAATACAAATGTCTCAATTCCAATTTCCCTCGGTCTTTAGCAGGACATCACATTAATTGTGTTAAAAAGCACTTTTATTAGCTACTGAGAAAGCAGGAGTCTGGCAGCTCTTCTTGACCACGAGCTATTCACTTTTGTGAAGTCTCCTTTAACAGTGCTTTGATCCAAAGCAGTGGTTTTCTCCACTAGCAAATTCAGCAGTGCCTGGAGCCAAAGGGACCAGCTCCAGGCAACGATTATTGGCTGCAGGTTTGAAGGGCTCCTACTGCTGCCTGGGCAAAGCCTTTCTGTTCCTCTGGAGGCTTCTCACATCCCCATTGTGAGAGCAAACCCAGTGGGGGAGGCACGTGGTCAGCCCGAGGCCAGGGAGACCCAGGAGCACAGGCAGAAATGCAGACAGGATGGGTGAGTTTCATCCCCACCTGGGACACTTGTGGGAGGGCTCAGTGAACCATCAAACAGCTCCTAGGAGCTTTGCTTTAGTCTAATTGTGCATAAGGCTGCAGCCAAAACAGCCCAGCCTGGTGACAATGTGGCCTCTACTTTGCAAGGGGAAGGTGGCAATAAAAAAACCAGCAATTCCCAGTCCTCCATGGGGCAAGGAAACTGTATTCCCCATCTGATCTCCATGGGATGCTCTGGGATTGCTCCTGCAAACAATCAGTCATTCTGGAGCTGTGTGAGCAGCCAGAACCCCAAATTTCCAACCTGCTGCCTTGCACCAGCCCTCCTGACTGCCTTGAGCCAACGCCAGAGTGTGAGGAGTAGGATGGGCCTTCAGCACAGGAGCCAGCTGCAGCATCCATGCAATTCCTGGGCTATAAGCACCATGGTGAGATACAGCTGTTCACTAGCATTAAAGGGAAAACTCAGCTCTGTTGCATATTTGCTATTGACTGTCCCCTTCTGAACAAGGTGACAGACATTAAATGGCATCAAATAAGGATGGACTTTACCTCACAGCATTTTTCTGAGCACCTCCAATGCCACTCCAAACGGAGTTCCTGCTTACACTTCAGCTCTGAAAATACTTCAAGGAGTTCCAACACACACACACATTCAACCCCTGTGTGGAAGAAGGCAGTGCTCTGATAACTGAGACATTAATGCTGAAAGACTGAGCAGGATTCCCTTGGCTGTCACAGCTTGGCTGCTGGGAGCTTATGAAAAGAAAATAAATAAATTTGGACTTGGTTGAAATAGCCAACAGATTGAAACCTGGAGATTCCTGGAAGCAGCTGTGCTGGAAAAGAGCACGTGGAAAGGGTTGGAGGATCCCTCCCATGGTTGTGTAAATACCTCAGCACTGACATTGCAAGTTGCAAATGTTATCATGGCTGGCAGAATTGCACCTATCTGACTGCACCAGCACCTCCATAAACACTCTCACACTGTCATCTCCCAGCCAGGCATGTGCAGATGCCCCCTGCAGCAGGATGGCCAGGACAGACACAGGTGAGAGCCCAAGATCTGTTGGGAGCAGAGAAGTCTCTGCAGAAATAGTTTGCTGAATGCTCAGGTATCTGTGGAGGGATCCATTGGTCAACAGAAAGCCAGAGAGGGGAGATTTCAGACAGGAGGAAAAGCTGTGCCACCCAAAAAGTTCAGCCCAGCTCTTGTCACAACCCTCTGGGATCCACCAGGTTGGATGCTCTTAGGTTTGAGGATATGTATTTAATATACAAATCTTACAGCTCCTGCCCCAGCAGAGAGGCTGAAGACATTTTGATCAGAAAAATCCCATTTCAGCCTCTCTTGCTGTCCCTGGAGGGTCTGGAACCCTCTTATCTACAAGAGTGCAAAGGATCCAATGTAGAGGGTGATCTTGTCCCCCAGTGAGTTGCAGCTGTTTCAGTTGCTGAAGATTGGAGGTGGGCCTGATCTAAACAGGCCACACCTGTAATCAATAAGAACTAGTGCTATATAAGAGTAAGGAAAGAGGAGTGAGGAGAGTCAGATTACTACAAGGACCTGGAACAGTCAGTGTGTAGAGGAGCTGCCTGTGAGGAACATCAAGAAGGTAAGAAACTCTGATAATATGAAATCCTCATACTATGATGATGCTAGAACCTTTGCTATCTAAGACAACAATCCAGCATCAGGAAGGGCCTTCATTCAGCACCGACCTTTAATCTTTCCTTTTGTTTTAGTACTCCACCCAAAATTTTTGGCCACAGATGTGGCAGTTAGAGGGGCTGAGCAAGGTCTGGGCACAGCTTCTGCATGGGACATAGCTCCTGCACCAGAGACCAAGTACCAGGTCAAACATGTGCTGCAGGGACCTCATTGCCTATAATTTAGCCCAGCTTTTCTTTCAAGTACTGGCCCAATCATGATTTCTAGAGGCTGGAAATTATGGTGCCAGAAAAAAGGAAGCAATTCATTGAGTGTCTGATGTTCTGACACGTGCTGGTTTTACACCTGTGTGATCCAATGGCCTCATCAGAACCAGCCCTGACTTCTCCTGGCTTGGTGAAGAGGAGAATCTGGCATTTCTATTATTTCTATTATTTAGCCCCTGGACACAGCCCCATCCAGCCTGACAAACAGCCCTGTCACATGCCCTTTGCACAGCAGGGGAGAGCCTCAATTACATGGTGGTGGCCACGCATGGGCCACCAGCTCTGCTGTTTACAGGAAGCACCAGCACAGAGCATGGAATTAGAAAGACCACAAGGAAGTGAGGGATTATTTACTGGAGATTAAAGGACATGGAAAAACCACAGGACAAATCAGTGGGGCCTAAGCAATGGTAGCTGCTATTTCAGTCTTCCAGCTGCTGGCATTCATACTGGTCATGCTGTGATGGGAGAACTGGGGAGGAATTAAGGACAGGAGGCTGCTCTGCTTTTGGACCAGCAAAACACACCAAAGAATAGACCTCAAACCTGCTGAAAAGATAGGAGAGATTTCTTTCCTCAACCATTTCTGTGTGTCCTTCTCCCTCCCCATATGTGATTCCTACTTGTGGACTGCACCTCCAGGCCAAACAGCTCAGGCCAGACCTGGCTGTCAGCAAACTGGGATGTGCCCATGGGTTAAGCCCAGATGAGTCAAGATAAAATATCTCCTCAAACTGGAAAGTCCAACTCCCCATGGGTTCATCTAATTTTTAGTGAGGTCTGATTTTCAGCTATGTCTAGCCACCAGGATTTCAATGTTGCTAATGAACTCTGACATTTGGACTAAAGTGGACCCAGTCCTGTGTCATTGTGTGCCCACCTCTTCCTGCAGCTGTAGGTACAAAACTGCTGTCCCTGGGGCTCTCCAAGATGGCCACATACTCAACCACATTTTCCCTGAAAATCCTGCAAGATTTTCCCAATGCTTGGCTATACTTCCTAAAGTAGGAAGCATTTTGCTCCTGGCAGGTAAAGCTATTTGCAGTGCTGCTGTCCTTGTCCCACAGCCATGCTGGCAATATTGCCATCACTGGTCTCCTGTCACCAGTTTTGGGATAGCATCCAAACTCTTCCACCAAGCCCCCTCTCAGGGAGTCAGGTGAATCTTTGGCTGCCTCCCTTCCAAAGACTCAGATGTCACTTATCATCTCCCCCACAGCTTCTCCTGTACCTCAATGCCACACAACAACAGGCCACCACTAGGTGCCAAGGGACAATATCTCCCATCCATCCCCACACTGATGCAGACTGAGCTTCCACCACCACCAAAGCAGCATCTCCAGCAGCCCTGGGCCCCCTGTGCTCAGTGTGGGGCAGAGATTCAGCTCTGACTCAGTGGGAAGGTGGCCACTACTCCCTGCACTCTCCATGGTGGAAATTACAGAGCTACAGCAAAGGCAGCAGGGAGGGAGGGAGGGAGGCTCCCCTTGGTGAGGAGGAGCTCACAAAAGGCTCCCACTGACATTTCCCTTTCCCTGCATCCATGTGGCTGAGGGAACACAAATGGCATTGCCCTCATGTTTGACCAGAGCAGTGCTTGGCTGCTGGTGCCGTGCCACAGACTCCACCTCAAAAGCTATGAGAAGCTCAGTAGATTTTTCTTACAACAAATAGAGAGAAATGAAAAAGTGAATGAGCTTATTTTACAACCTCAGAGAAATACCCAGCCATTGTTAGCTTGACACAGGCTGCAAAAAGTGATGGCTAAGAAAATAAAACCTTATTCTTTCCTGTATGTGTTGGCTGAAAAATAAAACCCTTCCACGGGCCAGCAGCAGTGCTTCATCAGGTCCATGGCTGATCCACAACTCAATGACTTCCAGAGCAGGACCTAACCTGCTGCACATAACAAAAGGAAATTGAAGAACTGGGTTTACACAATTTTTGAAGGGTCTTGAGGCACATTGTGCACCGAGTCTGCCCTACCCCACACAGGTGCCCTCAGCACCATGCCCCATCCTGGGCTGGCAGCAGTTGGAGGGAAGGCATTGACATCTCTCAGTGAACATTAGCATAGAAACCCTCCAGAATATTTCCTTCTCCCTGTTCTCTGCACATAGAAACCCTTGCCACAAGGTCAAACAGTGCCCAGTCCCAGGGGAGGCTCAGGCACCTGCAATGAGTATTCAGAGCCTCCGGGACACTGAGGGTGACAACCTCTGCCTCAGAGAGCCAGCACTGCCAATAAATTGGTTCAGTGGCACTTTCTCCCCCCAGAAATGAGGACTAAGAGCCAGGGCACGCAGAGAAAATAGCCATGCCACAGATGCTCAATTAATTAACTCAAATAATTTTTACCAGGGCCTCCTGGGTCATTCATTGTAGCTGTCTGTGCTGGGAGAGCCGGGCGCCGTTGCCTGCTGCAGCCGTGTGTGAAGCAGTAACGTGGCTCTGGAGATGGATTCCTCTCCACTCACCCTTATTATTGAAGTGGTAAAATCAACCTTGGGAGCTCAGAGTCCGGGAGCAGGGATTCACAGTTTGGAGTCTGTGGCTGTCTTGAGCAGTGCAGTGACATATGAAGGGAAAGAAAAAAAAAAATTCCATTAATAATTCCAATTCCCTCCTCAATAATTTCACCCAAACAAACTTCCCACCCAAACCAGAGCTTTTTAAAAGACCGGTTTAGAAGGCAGGAAGTGCTAGTAAATACACTCCTTTTCTGTCACAGCTGTAATTCCACTTTCAAACACATCTGACTTCAGAGACTGGCTTGGATTTTTGTGGCTTGTGTTATTTTTCCTCCGAAATGGAGGAAAAATGGCTGCAAGTAGGAGTTAAACCAGAACCCAGTGATGCCAAGGCACTGCTCTCCTCCATCCTTCTAGCCTGTGTTCCAGGGTTCTCAGAGCAGCAGGGCAGAGGTGGATGGGGTTGTGCTGGGGACTGTTTCCTCCACAGCCTTGCACGCATCACTGGCTGTGCCACGTTAGGGAGCAGACGGTGACTTTCTCTTGAGGTCTATAAACCAGGAGAGCAGCTCCCTCGCTGGCCCCAGCAGAGAGCAGAAGAGGTCCCAGGCAATGCCATCAGCTGTGGCTCAAGCCCACGGCCTGCTGGAGAAGCGATGCCCCGGGGAGAGGGTGGGATTTCATCCCGTGCAGCTGCACACCCGCCCGTGCTGGGCTGTGCCCTGCCCAGCAAAACCACCAGCAGCCTCTTCAGGGCATGAATGACCCAACAAATTACAGGGAGGGACAAAACCGGCATTTTGCTTTAACTTGTGATTTAAATTTAAATTTTTAATTTATTTTTTTTTCCCTTGTGGACCTATGAAATGGCCAAAGTTTTTCAGGTGTGTTCCACAACCCAGCCAGAGCCTCTTCCCGTGCTGGTCCATCCCTCACCAGCCGGGTGCCTGCAGAGTGGGGAGGAGAGGGCCGGTGCAGGGGATGCTTCCCGAGCCGGGATTTCATGGATTCCCCTGCCCCGAGCAGCGGCTGCCGCGGGAGCCTCTTTATGTGGAGGCACAGGCAGGGGACTGGCTTGGTGACAGCAAGTCTGCTCAGTCACAGCTCAAATGGCTTAATAGAAACTGGATCCAACTGGTCCAGCCTTGTGGGTTTTGATTTAAACTGCAGTTATAAGGTGTGATTAGAGGCGGGGGACGCTGTGCCAAGAGCTAAGATGTGAAGCAAAATACATATATTAAGAAAAAAAGTCCTTCATTCTTCCCCAAAATCTATAAGTGTTTTTCCATCATTAACCCTTTTTCTACCGCTGCCAGATACCCAAGGAAATCCTGGGCTCTCCGAGGACACCTTTGGCTCTGCTGCTCCAATCTATAGAGGTCTGTTAGCACTGCAGAGTTTGACCCCTGAAGTTCTGACATTGATGGGTTTGCCATTAATAATAACCACAGCAGGGACCAACTGAGTCTTTCCTGCCACTGTGCCTGAGAGCCAAGGAAGTCTGTGCCTTCCTTGCACCAGACTGGGCTGGAGCAGGGGCTGTGTTTGGCTGCCTTCTTTTTGGGTAAGTCCTATACTGTGTAGAAGGGGGCAGTGCTTTTCTAGACAGTCCTTTAACTGTCTGGAAACTGTTAAATCAGGTCTTTTTTTCCTGTTTCCAACTAGTTGCCCAAAACCTCAATAGTTAATTTGGCAGCTGGAGACCTCTGGAGATGTTAATACAGTTCAAGCCTTCAGCCCGTGTGGATGAAATTGTAATTCTGTAAAATTGCTGGTTCTTTATCTTCGTGTGGCATCATCACACAGTTAATTTCAAGCTTTCCAGTAAGCTGTAATCTATCTTTTAACCTAAGAGCTCTTTTGCATGACACTGAAATAGGTCCCAGTCTATATACATCTACTGCCAATACAAATGTATGGTTCAGCAACAGTAAAGAGGATATAAAAGACTCCCACGTTACAAATGTAGGAGGCAGAGGATATTTTAGCATGGCAGTGGTTACACTTTTGGCAGCTTTGCTATAAGAAACTTTGTTTTCAGAGCCTTAAAATATTCCCTGTGCAGTGCAGACTGACATAATTGCTTTCAGCAGAGCTGTCTCAGGGGCCAGGGCTGGTGAATGGAGCTCAAGGATGGGGGAACGCAAAGAAGATGGAATTAATATCAAACTATGTTTAAACAGGGTATTTCCTTGCAAAATGCAAATATTTACAAATGCCATCAGATCCTGATGGGATTATTTCTATGAATACAGATGGGCACTCAGGAGGTACCAGCAGGCAGCGTGCCCAGCCATGGGGCTGCTTCAGGAGCTGGGGGCAAGGCAAAGAAGCTGAGTGGGCAGGCCAGAAGCCAAAAATGTGAGGGCAAAGAGATGTAAGACAACAACCTTATGTAGGAAAAGTGTCTGGAGACTTCCACTGTCTTCCATCAGCTGGAGATCTCAAGTTCACTGCCAAGATGCCACTGCTGGGTGCAGGTCTGGACCTGAGATGTTACTGCCTCAAAGCAGAGGGAGCCAATCCTCAGCTGGCAGGTGGATGTTGGTTCCACGTGTCTCCCAAGTCATCCTGGAATATTATGATCCACTAAAGCCCTGCGTTACCTGTGGAGAAAAAACGTCCTCTGCCTACTCAGGATTGTTTGGCAGTGCCAAGTGCCTCCTGCATACTGACACCAGCAATATGGGCAGGTGAGATTATTTTCCTGGGGAAAAGGCCTGGAAAGTGGTTCAGGGGCCTGAGGCCCAAAATGGCTGGCTGCCTACTGCCATTCCTGATATCGCAGATGCCTCCCAGACCCATGCATCCCTCTCTGCCCATTCAGGATAGTTTGGCAGAGTTAAAAGTGCCTCCTGTATACTGACACCAGAAATCTGGGCAGGTGAGATTTGTTTCCCACGGAAAAGGCCTGGACAGTTGTTCAGGGGCCTGAGGCCCAAAATGGCTGGCTGCCTACTGGCATTCCTGATATCGCAGATGCCTCGGAGACCCATAAATCCCCCCCTGCCCACTCAGGATGATTTAAGAGTGCCAAGTGCCTCCTGCATACCGACACCAGCAATCTGAGCAGGTGAGATTTCTTTCATGGGGAAATGGCCTGGAATATTGTTCAGGGGCCTGAGGCCCAAAATGGCTTGATGCCTACTGTCACTCCTGATATCGCAGATGCCTCACAGACACAGGCTGTCACCTCTGCCTACTCAGGATTGTTTGGCAGTGCCAAGTGCCTCCTTCATACTGACACCAGAAATATGGGCAGGTGAGATTTGTTTCATGGGGAAATGGCCTGGACAGTTGTTCAGGGGCCTGAGGCCCAAAATGGCTGGCTGCCTACTGGCATGCCTGATATCGCAGATGCCTCGCAGACACAGGCCGTCCCCTCTGCCTACTCAGGATTGTTTGGCAGTGCCAAGTGCCTCCTGCATACTGACACTAGGCATCTGGGCAGGTGAGATTTGTTTCCCACGGAAAGGGCCTAGATAGTTGTTCAAGTTCCTAAGGTCCAAAATGGCTGGCTGCCTACTGGCATTCTTGATATTGCAGATGCGTCCCAGACACAGGTCGACCACTCTGCCCATTCCGTCTTGTTTGATGGGGCCAAGTGCCTCCTTCATACTGACACCAGGAATATGGGCAGGTGAGATTTGTTTCCTGGGGAAAAGGCCTGGACAGTTGTTCAGGGGCTTGAGGCCCAAAATGGCTGGCTGCCTACTGGCATTCCTGATATCGCGGATGCCTCACAGACACAGGCTGTCACCTCTGCCTACTCAGGATTTTTTGGCAGTGCCAAGTGCCTCCTGTCTACTGACACCAGGAATCTGGGCAGGTGAAATTTTTTTCCTAGGGAAAAGGCCTGGACAGTTGTTCAGGGGCCTGAGGCCCAAAATGGCTGGCTGCCTACTGGCATTCTTGATATCGCAGATGCCTCCCAGACCCAAGCATCTTTCTCCTCCTGCTCAGGATTGTTTGGCAGTGCCAAGTGCCTCCTTCATACTGACACCAGGAATCTGGGCAGGTGAGATTTGTTTCCTGGGGAAAAGGCCTGGACAGTTGTTGAGGGGCCTGAGGCTCAAAATGGCTGGCTGCCTACTGGCATTCCTGATATTGCAGATGCCTCCCAGAAACAGGCTGTCTTCTCTGCCTGATCAGGATTGTTTGGCAGTGCCAAGTGCCTCCTGCATACTGACGCTAGGCATCTGGGCAGGTGAGATTTGTTTCCCATGGAAAGGGCCTAGATAGTTGTTCAGGTGCCTGAGACCCAAAATGGCCGGCTGCCTACTGGCACTCCTGATATCTCAGATGCCTCCCAGACACAGGTCGACCCCTCTGCCCATTCAGTCTTGTTTGACAGGGCCAAGTGCCTCCTGCATACTGACACCAGTAATCTGGGCAGGTGAGATTTGTTTCCTGGGGAAATGGCCTGGACAGTTGTTCAGGGGCCTGAGGCCCGAAATGGCTGGCTGCCTACTGGCATTCCTGATATCGCAGATGCCTCACAGACACAGGCTGTCTTCTCTGTCTACTCAGGATTTTTTGGCAGTGCCAAGTGCCTCCTGCATACTGACACCAGGAATCTGGGCAGGTGAAATTTGTTTCCTGGGGAAAAGGGCTGGACAGTTGTTCAGGGGCCTGAGGCCCAAAATGGCTGGCTGCCTACTGGCATTCCTGATATCGCAGATGCCTCCCAGACCCAAGCATCTTTCTCCTCCTGCTCAGGATTGTTTGGCAGTGCCAAGTGCCTTATTCATACTGACACCAGGAATCTGGGCAGGTGAAATTTGTTTCCTGGGGAAAAGGGCTGGACAGTTGTTCAGGGGCTTGAGGCCCAAAATGGCTGGCTGCCTACTGGCATTCCTGATATCGCAGATGCCTCACAGACCCACGCATATTTCTCTGCCTACTCAGGATTATTTGGCAGTGCCAAGTGCCTCATGCATACTGACACCAGGAATCTGGGCAGGTGAGATTTGTTTCCCATGCAAAGGGCCTAGAGAGTTGGTCAGGTGCCTGAGGTCCAAAATGGCTGGCTGACTACTGGCATTACTGATAGTGCAGATGCCTCTCAGACACAGGCTCGTCCCCTCTGCCAACTCAGGTTTTTTTGGCCGTGCCAAGTGCCTCCTGCATACTGACACCAGGAATCTGGGCAGGTGAGATTTGTTTCCTGGGGAAAAGGCCTGGACAGTTGTTCAGGGGCCTGAGGCTCAAAATGGCTCGCTGCCTACTGGCACTCCTGATATTGCAGATGCCTCCCAGACACAGGCCGTCCCCTCTGCCAGCTCAGGCTTGTTTGGCAGTGCCAAGTGCCTCCTGCATGCTGACACCAGGAATCTGGGCAGGTGAAATTTTTTTCCTAGGGAAAAGGCCTGGACAGTTGTTCAGAGGCCTGAGGCTCAAAATGGATTGCTGCCCACTGGCATTCCTGATATCGCAGATGCCTCACAGACACAGGCTGTCTTCTCTGCCTGATCAGGATTGTTTGGCAGGTCCAAGTGCCTCCTGCATACTGACACCAGGAATCTGGGCAGGTGAGATTTGTTTCCTGGGGAAAAGGCCTGGACAGTTGTTCAGGGGTCTGAGGCTCAAGATGGCCTGCTGCCTACTTGCATTCCTGATATCGCAGATGCCTCTCAGATACCGGCTGTCTTCTCTGTCTACTCAGGATTTTTTGGCAGTGCCAAGTGCCTCCTGTCTACTGACACCAGGAATCTGGGCAGGTGAAATATTTTTCCTAGGAAAAGGCCTGGACAGTTGTTCAGGGGCCTGAGGCCCAAAATGGCTGGCTGCCTACTGGCATTCTTGATATCGCAGATGCCTCCCAGGCCCAAGCATCTTTCTCCTCCTGCTCAGGATTGTTTGGCAGTGCCCAGTGCCTTATTCATACTGACACCAGGAATATGGGCAGGTGAGATTTGTTTCCTGGGGAAAAGGCCTGGACAGTTGTTCAGGGGCTTGAGGCCCAAAATGGCTGGCTGCCTACTGGCATTCCTGATATCGCAGATGCCTCACAGACACAGGCTGTCACCTCTGCCTACTCAGGATTGTTTGGCAGTGCCAAGTGCCTCCTGCGTACTGACGCTAGGCATCTGGGCAGGTGAGATTTGTTTCCCATGCAAAGGGCCTAGAGAGTTGGTCAGGTGCCTGAGGTCCAAAATGGCTTGCTGACTACTGGCATTACTGATAGTGCAGATGCCTCCCAGACACAGGTCGACCCCTCTGCCCATTCAGTCTTGTTTGACAGGGCCAAGTGCCTCCTGCATACTGACACCAGGAATCTGGGCAGGTGAGATTTGTTTCCTGGGGAAATGGCCTGGACAGTTGTTCAGGGGTCTGAGGCTCAAAATGGCCTGCTGCCTACTTGCATTCCTGATATCGCAGATGCCTCTCAGATACCGGCTGTCTTCTCTGTCTACTCAGGATTTTTTGGCAGTGCCAAGTGCCTCCTGCATACTGACACCAGGAATCTGGGCAGGTGAAATTTTTTTCCTAGGGAAAAGGCCTGGACAGTTGTTCAGGGGCCTGAGGCCCAAAATGGCTGGCTGCCTACTGGCATTCTTGATATCGCAGATGCCTCCCAGGCCCAAGCATCTTTCTCCTCCTGCTCAGGATTGTTTGGCAGTGCCAAGTGCCTCCTTCATAATGACACCAGGAATATGGGCAGGTGAGATTTGTTTCCTGGGGAAAAGGCCTGGACAGTTGTTCAGGGGCATGAGGCCCAAAATGGCTGGCTGCCTACTGGCATTCCTGATATCGCAGATGCCTCACAGACACAGGCTGTCACCTCTGCCTACTCAGGATTTTTTGGCAGTGCCAAGTGCCTCCTGCGTGCTGACGCTAGGCATCTGGGCAGGTGAGATTTGTTTCCCATGCAAAGGGCCTAGAGAGTTGGTCAGGTGCCTGAGGTCCAAAATGGCTGGCTGACTACTGGCATTACTGATAGTGCAGATGCCTCCCAGACAAAGGTCGACCCCTCTGCCCATTCAGTCTTGTTTGACAGGGCCAAGTGCCTCCTGCATACTGACACCAGGAATCTGGGCAGGTGAGATTTGTTTCCTGGGGAAAAGGCCTGGACAGTTGTTCAGGGGCCTGAGGCTCAAAATGGCTCGCTGCCTACTGGCACTCCTGATATTGCAGATGCCTCCCAGACACAGGCCGTCCCCTCTGCCAGCTCAGGCTTTTTTGGCAGTGCCAAGTGCCTCCTGCATGCTGACACCAGGAATCTGGGCAGGTGAAATTTTTTTCCTAGGGAAAAGGCCTGGACAGTTGTTCAGAGGCCTGAGGCTCAAAATGGATGGCTGCCCACTGGCATTCCTGATATCGCAGATGCCTCACAGACACAGGCTGTCTTCTCTGCCTGATCAGGATTGTTTGGCAGGGCCAAGTGCCTCCTGTCTACTGACACCAGGAATCTGGGCAGGTGAAATTTCTTTCCTAGGGAAGAGGCCTGGACAGTTGTTCAGGGGCCTGAGGCCCAAAATGGCTGGCTGCCTACTGGCACTCCTGATATCGCAGATGCCTCCCAGGCCCAAGCACCTTTCTCCTCCTGCTCTGGACTGTTTCGCAGTGCCAAGTGCCTCCTTCATAATGACACCAGGAATATGGGCAGGTGAGATTTGTTTCCTGGGGAAAAGGCCTGGACCGTTGTTCAGGTGCCTGAGGTCCAAAATGGCTGGCTGACTACTGGCATTATTGATAGTGCAGATGCCTCCCAGACACAGGTCGACCCCTCTGCCCATTCAGTCTTGTTTGACAGGGCCAAGTGCCTCCTGCATACTGACACCAGGAATCTGGGCAGGTGAGATTTGTTTCCTGGGGAAATGGCCTGGACAGTTGTTCAGGGGTCTGAGGCTCAAAATGGCCTGCTGCCTACTTGCATTCCTGATATCGCAGATGCCTCTCAGATACCGGCTGTCTTCTCTGTCTACTCAGGATTTTTTGGCAGTGCCAAGTGCCTCCTGTCTACTGACACCAGGAATCTGGGCAGGTGAAATTTTTTTCCTAGGGAAAAGGCCTGGACAGTTGTTCAGGGGCCTGAGGCCCAAAATGGCTGGCTGCCTACTGGCATTCTTGATATCGCAGATGCCTCCCAGGCCCAAGCATCTTTCTCCTCCTGCTCAGGATTGTTTGGCAGTGCCAAGTGCCTCCTTCATAATGACACCAGGAATATGGGCAGGTGAGATTTGTTTCCTAGGGAAAAGGCCTAGATAGTTGTTCAGGGGCATGAGGTCTAAAATTGCTGGCTGCCTACTGGCATTCCTGATATCGCAGATGCCTCCAAGACACAGGTTAACCCCTCTGCCCATTCAGTCTTGTTTGATAGGGCCAAGTGCCTCCTGCATACTGACACCAGGAATCTGGGCAGGTGAGATTTGTTTCCTGGGGAAAAGGCCTGGACAGTTGTTCAGGGGCCTGACGCATAAAATGTCTGGCTGCCTACTGGCATTCCTGATATCGCAGATGCCTCCCAGACCCACGCATCCCTCTCTGCTTACTCAGGATTGCTTGGCAGTGCCAAGTGCCTCCTGCATACTGACACCAGAAATCTGGGCAGGTGAGATTTGTTTCCTGGGGAAAATGCCTGGACAGTTGTTCAGGGTCCTGAGGCTCAAAATGGCTTGCTGCCTACTGGCACTCCTGATATTGCAGATGCCTCCCAGACAGAGGTTAACCCCTCTGCCCATTCAGTCTTGTTTGATAGGGCCAAGTGCCTCCTGCATACTGACACCAGGAATCTGGGCAGGTGAGATTTGTTTCCTGGGGAAAAGGCCTGGACAGTTGTTCAGGGGCCTGAGGCCCAAAATGGCTGGCTGCCTACTGGCATTCCTGATGTCGCAGATGCCTCCCCGACACAGACCGTCCTCTATTCCTACTCAGGAGTGTTTGGCAGTTCCAAGTGCTTCCTGCATACTGTCATCAGTAATCTTGGCAGGTGATATTTTTTTCATGGGGAAAAGGCCTGGACAGTTGTTCAGGGGCCTGAGTCCCAAAATGCCTGGCTGCTACAAGCACTCCAGATATCGCAGATCCTACCCAGACAAAGACCGTCCCCTCTGCCAACTCAGGTTTTTTTGGCCGTGCCAAGTGCCTCCTGCATACTGACACCAGGAATGTGGTCAGGTGAGATTTGTTTCCTGGGGAAAAGGCCTGGACAATTGTTCAGGGGCCTGAGGCTCAAAATGGCCGGCTGCCTACTGGCATTCCTGATATCGCAGATGCCTCCCCGACACTGACCGTCCTCTCTTCCTACTCAGGCCGATTTGACAGTGTCAAGTGCCTCCTGCATACTGACACCAGGAATCTGGACAGGTGAGATTTGATTCCCGTGGAATGGGTCTGGACAGTTGTTCAGGGGCCTGACGCATAAAATGTCTGGCTGCCTACTGGCATTCCTAATTTCGCAGATGCCTCCCAGACCCACGCATCCCTCTCTGCTTACTCAGGATTGCTTGGCAGTGCCAAGTGCCTCCTGCATACTGACACCAGAAATCTGGGCAGGTGAGATTTGTTTCCTGGGGAAAAGGCCTGGACAGTTGTTCAGGGGCCTGAGGCCCAAAATGGCTGGCTGCCTACTGGCATTCCTGATATCGCAGATGCCTCACAGACACAGGCTGTCACCTCTGCCTACTCAGGATTCTTTTGCATTGCCAAGTGCTTCCTGCATTCTGACACCAGGCATCTGAGCAGGTAAGATTTGTTTCCCATGGTAAGGGCCTGGACAGTTTTTCAGGGGTATGAAGCCCAAAATGGCTGGATGCCTGCTGGCATTCCTGATATCACAGATGCCTCACAAACCCACGCATCCCTCTCTGCCTACTCAGGCTTGATTGGCATTGCCAAGTGCCTCCTGTCTACTGACACCAGCAATCTGAGCAGGTGAGATTTGTTTCTGGGGGTAAAGGCCTGGACAGTTGTTTAGGAGCCTGAGGCCCAAAATGGCTGGCTGCCTACTGGCATTTCTGATATCGCAGATGCCTCCCTGACGCAGGCCGTCTCCTATGCCAACTCAGGTTTGTTTGGCACTGCCATGTGCCTCCTGCATACTGACAGCAGCAATCTGGGCCGCTGAGATTTGTTTCCCATGGAATGGGCCTGGACAGTTGTTCTAGGGCATGAGGCCGAAAATAGCTGGCTGCGTGCTGGCATTCCTGATATCGCAGATGCCTCACAGACACAGGTCCTCCCCTCTCCATTCTCAGCCTTGTTTGGCAGTGCCAAGTGCCTCCTGCATACTGACACCTGGAATCTAGGCAGGTGAGATTTGTTTCCTATCGAAAGGGCCGGGACAATTGTTCATGTTCCTGAGGCTCAAAATGACCGGCTGACTACAGGTACTCCTGATATCGCAGATGCCTCCCAGACCCACGCATCCCTCTCTGCCTACTCAGGATTTTTTGGCACTGCCAAGTGCCTCGTGCATATTGACATCAGCAATCTGGGCCGGTGAGATTTGTTTCCTGGGGAAAAGGCCTGTGCAGTTGTTCAGGGCTGCCTTGTGCACTCTGGAATGGTCAGAGTAGCTGTGCAACCTTGATCCAGGCAGTGTTTTGAGCAGAAATGGGGAACTTGTCTGACATGGCTGATGGGGAGAGTACGTAGCAGGGACATCAGCAGAGCCACAGTCCTGCCTGCTCTCTGCCCCCTCGCGAGGCAAGGCAGAGCTGTCCTCCAGACCCCAGATGCTGAGGGCCACACACCATGTCCCTTGGCCCTGGGAGCTCAGACCAATCAGGGAGGACACCAGGAAGATTGTTTTGAAACTTCAAGACAGACTTCCAGACCCTTAGAGACTACTGAACCAGAGGCAGAGCAGAGGAGCAGGACGGAGGTGGCTTTCCACTGTGCCCTGACTCCCAAATGACATTTCCCAGGGTCCCACCTGTGACAGGAGTGAAATCTTTGTGTCCTTTCTGATCAGCTTGAACCATCAGTTTCTTGCAGAAGGCATATCTGAGAGCTCAGATGGGCCAGGACTGACTAGCAAAGCAAGTGTGAAGCCATGCTCTGCTGAAGAAAATACTGTGAAATGGGCAAATGTTGACTTGGCCCAGGGTTTGAGCTGAGCATCAAACCCAAGAGAGCTCTGGTGAGAGGGTCCAGCAGGACTGCTCTGTGTCAGGTGCAGGCCAGACAAGCTTAAAAGTGGAGTAAATAACTGAACAATCTCCTTTTGAAATGTTCTCTGTACACATACAACTCTAAGAATCCAACCCTGTTTGTTAGAGTTTCTAAGCCAGCAAGAAAAAGCACTTCTTATCATCAAACCTCCTTAGAAAAGCTCATTGCTGCTTGTGCTGAACCCGGATGGGGTCTTGGCACAGAGGATTTGGGAACCATGTGATGGCATTATAGTTTCATGCTAATCTGTCCTCATGGTGTGCTATTAAAAATAAATAAAAACCATGGCTTCCTAATCCACAGGTTACTAACTGTGGGAAAAACACATTTGTCACTGCCTTAGCAAGGGATTAAAAGTGTCACACTTTTGTGTTTATTTATTACAGAGTGAATGTATAAACACGTTGTTACTAACCTGAGTGTCTGCATTGCAAAACCCATGCAGCTGCTCCTGCAGGACCAAACCCTCACATCTTCAGCAGAAATCCTGTGCCAAGCCCTGCTGCAGCTGTGGGGGCTGCACAAGCGATGACCCTTTGTGTATGGACAGCCTGGGGGGTTTGGCAGTGCCTCACCAATAAAAGTACTTGCCAGTGGCAAGTTTGTTGGGATTCCTAGGAAGTAAAAGAGTAAGAAATAACTTGTTTTGATAGTAGATCAAGTATCAAAGAAATGAAAATAACCTGGTACTTTTGCAACCTGCAGGCTGAGCCCTCTGCCATGAATCCAGGTGTTCCTGCCTGGGGTGAAACTCCCCCCCAGTTCAAAGAGGCAGCACGACAGCACTGGGGCTCTGATCTACACAGATGCATGAGGCCCAGCACAAGGTCTTGATTGCAGACTTCAGAGAAGCATTTTCATTTCATTTTGCCTCTCCAACCAGCCAGGTGAGGCAGTTCCCAAGGGGGAATCCTGCCCAGACCAAGGAACAGTTTCCTCCTCTTCTCTTTGCCATACAGGATGAGGAAATAAATGACCTTGTAGATGAGCAATGAGCCAGACAGCAAGTGTCTTCCACCAGACTGCCAGTCCTCCTGCAGGGACACTCCTGAGCTCTGCACACACAGAGCAAAGGGGTCCCACACCCTTGGAGGGAGGATGCATTGGCCAATATTTTGTCAACCTGCAACTAAAGATGAATAAGTCCTAGGAAAAAAACCTAACCTGGTGTCTGCTCCACTGAACAAACTTTCCTTTGGATACTGAGAAGATGCCTGGGTTCAGCCTCTGCTGCTCCTTCTGTCCCAGCATACAGTGAGGCACCAGCCACCCACTCCTAATTAACTTGATGGGTAACTCAGCAGCACAAATCACCTCAAGTTACCTTGGCCACGGAACACAGCGGATCCTTCCACAATGAAGCAGCATGGCAGGAATTATCCCCATCCATAATTGCTCTGAGCAGACAATAAACCAGCTTGTGCTGGTGGAAGTAGCCACTCGGAGGTAATAACCCAGTGAGTAACAATAATGGCAGCAGATACTTGATAAAAAGCAGGGAACAAAAGAGAAAGCTTTCTCTATTATACAGAGAGCGGATGTTTTCTGTTTGCTTCCTTCATTTCAGAAATTCACTTGGCTCTTTGGAGAGCAGAGCTCACCCGCACTCACAGCCAGAGGGGGCTGGGGGAGGAAGGGGTCGTTCTTCACTGCTGAGATCATGAATAGGAAAATTGGTTTTCTTCTTTTAATCTTTCTTGGATTTCTACCCAGCTGGTACCCAGGCTTTTTCTCCTTTTCTTTTTCTTTTTCTTTTTCTTTTTCTTTTTCTTTTTCTTTTTCTTTTTCTTTTTCTTTTTCTTTTTCTTTTTCTTTTTCTTTTTCTTTTTCTTTTTCTTTTCAGAAATGTTTGCATATCAGTGGGGGGAAAAATGCAAGCCTGATTCTGGTTAAAAAAGGGCATTGAGGTACAGGTGTGCTTGCTCCCCCCAACCACACCCTGAGTGCTCAAGAATGGGCAACAGGAGGGCTGAGCCATGCTTATCCGAGGAAAATTCCTAAAACCTGGAGCTAGCCTGTGCCTGGTGCAGGTGCCTGCTGTTCCTGCTTCTGCTCCTGCACGTGGTTGTGCCCTCTTGTTGCCCAAGCTGCTCGCACTGGGGGTCTGGCTGCTTGCCCTGTGTCTGCTGGCCCACAGCTCTGCTGCCCTGGTCTAAGCCCAGAGCTCACACAGAGGCTCTTACCCACCTGCCCCTGATGAATTGGTCTCTGAGAGCAGGACACGCGGCAGAGAAAAAAAGAAGTCAGCCCATGCTCCTCAAGTGCCACAAAGGCATGGCAAGAGCAGGTGGGCAGTGACTCAGCCCCGAGGATGTTTGTGCTTGTGGCTCTGGCCCTGCACCAAGTGCTTGGCACCAGCTCTCTGGTGATGCCCATTCCATGCTGGGCTCTCTCCTGCTTCCCCAGCTGTGCCACCTGCCCCCAAGCCACCCCCTGCCCCCGGGAGGGCAGTCATGGGCATGGGTGTCGGTGCCACAACAGCTCCCGTGGAGAGGACAGGAGCTGGGTGACATGGAAATCACACCATGATGTGAAAGATGGAACTGCAAAACCCAGGGGGTATTTGGGGGGTTTAGAGATCCAAGTGCCAGCTGGGCATGACACAGCCCTGCTCCACCACCCCGAGCTGCAGTGCCCTGCAGCATCACTAAGGCTGCAACCAGCCATCTGCAGCACAGAGCACCAGGGGAAGGCTCTGCAGGCTGCAGGGGCTAAGCACTGCTCATTAAAGTGCTGGGGAAATGTGAATGAAGCAGATGAATGGAAGAAGAAATGAATGAAGGAGGGAAGAGGAAGTGAATGAATACTGCATTGACTTGGTGCCTTTCATCCCAGGATGGTAGAGCAGTGCAGCACAGCTGATGGGCAGGTACCATGTCGGTGCTCCCTGGAGAAACACCCGGTCAAAACAAATCAGATTATTTCCTGTTGACAGAGCCCTTCAGGGAAAGGCAAACAGGGAGATGTGGCATATGGATTCGCATTACTTGAAGCACGAGGTTTTCCCCAAACAAAATCCCTCCAACTCCCCCTTAATCGATGTGACAGATCATTACTTTTTGAGTTGCTCTCCTTCTTGCTATTCCAGACACTGGGTGATTTCCATGGCAACAGCATCCCAGCCACCCCAGGCCTTGTCCTAACCTCTGTCATCTGCTGTCGAGTCACACCAGTGCCTAACCTGCAGAGAGGAGCAGCAGGGCCACAAAGGTGCCTTTTGCACTGGTGGGGGGTTAAGGACCCCTCTTTCCACCCTCTGCAGCCCTTCCCTGTAAGCCCCAGGGAGCTTCTTGCAGCCAAGCACCACACAGGGCTTGCAGGCAGCTGTGACAGAGCATGTGGAAATGAAAAAAATATTTTCTGGAGGTTTTATTGTGCTGTTTTAGGATACAATCAGCTGAACCCACTGGTGAACCTGGCTGAAACTGAGATCCAGGGTGGTTTGAATGGGGATGATGGAGAGGAGCTGCAAGATGCTGTGGCTCACTTGGTAATGCAAAGTAGGGTAGGGACCAAACCTGGGTGCTTTGGAGAGGAAAGAGAATCCAGCTTTACTTCTGGTTTGGTGGACAAAGGGTGCTCTCTTCTCCACCTTCTGAAGGAAAACCAGTCAGGGATGTGGTCCTGCATCAGCCTGGTGTGACCACCAGGAGCAGCACACCCTGCCCAAAGGAGCCTTCAGCCCCACTCGGACGTGGTGCCACTGATCCCCCCTCAAGGCCAGTGTGACCCCATTTGGCTGCGTGGCACTGAGGTGTTGTCACGCCCCCAACACCATGTAGGTGCTCCTCTGGCAATTCACAGCTGCTCACTGCTGTGACATTCCCAAGCCTGGCCACTGAGCTGCTTTACAGGTGTTTAGTGGAGTATTTGAGGCCGGATGCAAAGCTCAGGAATCATCTGTGGCCTTTGAGTAGTTTTTGGAGTGGATCTGAAGAGCACAAAGCCTGCTGTGTGGGGGGCTCTGGGTACACAGCACTGCTGTGCTGAATGAGCCAGGGCTGTGAGCCCTGCTCACACAGGAACCACCTCCACTGCTGAGGCAGCTGGAGCAGCTTGGTTGGTTTTGCCTCTTTCACTCACCCTGCTCCCCCCAGCCAACAGCTTCCCCTCTGAAAGGCCAGGGAGGATTGAGGGTGGCTGAGTGCCACTGCAGGGACTGGGAATGGGCTGTGGTAGAGCACAGGGGCAGTCAGTCCTCACACCTCACCTGAAGCAGCAGATAAAGTGTCTTTGTTCAGTCAGGTCACCTTTGTGATTCAAGGTTTGCCCCAACACAACGGGGTGCTTTCCTGCCAAGGGTTTGCTGCCCTGCCTCTGTATCAGCCTGCATCTCATAGAAGCTGTGTCAAATTTCATGGTAACCCTGCAGGGTTATTGCTCTATAAAAAACACAATTACTGCACTAGACCCAGCTCACCACTTAGCTCAGCCAAATATTAACCAAGCACCAAATGCAGAACCATGGCCTGCTTCCTCCTCTTCCCACAAGGAGTCTGGACACTGGGCTTGGCAGTTGCAGGACTGGACCCAGATGAGAGGATCCATTTGCAGACTGGGCCAGCAGCTTCCTTGAGCAAGACTGACTGCTCAAAAACTCACTGCTGGGGTTTTTACAGTTGCATTAAATCAACCCTTTGTTTACCTTCCCTTCACAGATGGCCAAAGAGCTGTTCTGTCCTGCCACAGCCTGGCTGTTAATGGCCTGGGCTCAGAGGTCAAAGGCTCTTGGTTGAATTCTGGACCTGTTCCTTGGCCTTGCATGGTGAAGCACCTGGTTGGATTTGGAACATCCATGCTCCCAGCACAGTAATTTCTCAAAATACTTCAACACTAACTGCTCCATGGAGGACCCCAACCAGAACTGGGACATCTTTGGTGATTGTGGGAATGAGGAGGGACACAGCTTTAGGAAGGGAAGGGAGCACATTTCTGTAATGCCATCACCTACCCTTCAGGAACTGTTCATGCTGATGCAGGGCTTGGCACTGAACCTGAATATATTCAGATAACTTAATAAAATCCAAGGGTCTAAAATACATATCATGGCAAAGCCTGGATTAAACAAGCTATCAATATCCTCTTTATAATTAAAATAGGGGAAAGACCTGTAACCCCCCAGCTTTACAGGGAGTATGGTGGTATGGCCCTTGCTATAAATAACCCAGGCCAGGAGATAGCTGCTTTTCCAGCTCTGCAAAAGGATGGGTGACCCTGGTACCACTCAGCCTGGAGAGCTTCCCAGAACAGGGCCAGCTGCAGGAAACACTGGGTGATGTTCTGGGGCTGCGTGGGCAGGACCAGAGCAGAGCTGCTCCTTTTCAGCTTAACCTCCCCAGAGCACTCAGGCAGAGCCAGCCCAGGCTGTGTGGAGCTGGAGCACTGCTCCCTCCACCCACACAGACACCGTTTGGGAGAGAGGAAGAGGGGAAAAAAATCACAAGACAAATTGAGAGTTACCTCCGTATTTTCTTTGCCTGCCACCCCCATAACTCCCCTTCAGCCCAATCATTCTCTTCCTCTTCAATCGAGGCCAATTTGCAAGAGGAGCAGCTCCCAGTGCCTGAGTGCAAAAGCCTTTAATTACTGTCATCTGGGAGGCTGTGCCAGGCTCCCCTCCAGGGCTTTTCATACTTTTTGGAAGACGCTGCTCCAGGACTTGACGCCCCCAAGATGGCATTTGTCAGGCTTTATTTAAAAGGAGCACTCCCTGCCTGTTGGGAGGCTGGGGAGACAGTTCCTGACAATCCATGTGCCTTGCTGCTGCATGAACACAGCAATCACATCTGGGCAGGGGCTGGTTCTGGCTGCCCCATGGGGTATCAGGCTGGCAGCAGCCCCTGCATGTGGCAGTCGCCACATCAGACCCTGAGAACTGCACTGCTCTGTCCCTTTGCTGCCTCTCCTCCTGTTTCTTGGCTGAGGATGTAGCCAAGGCTGTAAATAGGGCCAGACAGGGACAAGAAAAATTCGGGGTGACCTGGCAATTGTTAAATGAACTGACCCCAAAGCATTGTCTCCCAGGAGTCCCCAAACTTGCATCTCTGGGAGCACATTCCCAGCTGGAATGCATGTTCCCTCCTGCACAGTGTGGGTTGTGGTGTCAGCCAGGGCTTTGTGTTTTATCCTGCATGGGGAAACAGGAATGCAGAACCCCCACAAACCAACCTGGCAGACCCAGCAAACAAGGAGGGGAAGCTCCTTTCCCCTGCCTGCCCCACCAGCTGCAGGCAGCACTCAGGGCTGGATGGTCCTTTGGGGTGAGACAGGATGAGTTACCTTAAACATAAACACAGCCCGAGCTGAGACCTGGGACTCTGCCCACACAGTGACCTTGCAGCCTGGGCTCAGCATACACTGAGATACACAGGAAAGGATGCCAGAAGATTTCCAGATGTCCAGGACCAGCACTCATGGGACATACTCTGAATTACACCCACTAGAGCTATCCCCCTAATATTTCATCTTTGGAGCATCACCGGTGCCGGAGAAAAGCTGCAGAGGAGGATTTCTGGAGAGCCTCTGCCAGTGGGTGGCACTGCAAAACCAGCAGTATGGAAGGAGCAGCAATGCAAGGGCCTGGGGGTGGAACGGCAGCGCAGACGCTGCACTCACAGAGCGCTGCACATCGCTCGTGGATTGGATATGGGCAGCGAGGGGACGCTGCAGCCTGGCTGGTGGGAGCAGGGAAGCTGCTGGGGGGGAGAGGAACAGGCACAGGGGCAGGCAAGGAGGCATCACCGAGGGGTTCGAGGTGCTGCGGTGGTGTGGGGTCAGCCCAGGCAGCAGGAGTGCAAATCCATCCACGTCCACATGGGACAGAGCCAATTCATGTCCGTGTGGATAACCTCCCCAAAGGCAGGAGCAGCTCCTCAGCCTCCCCTGCTCTCCTACTCTAATGTTCTGTCTGCAGCCAAAAGTCACCTAACAGGTCACCCTAAAATGTAAGGTGTCACCCAAAAAAGGTAAGGTCTCACCCCTGGGAAGTGGCCAGGCTCCTGTCCCCAGCCTGTAGCCCCAGTGAAGAACATGGTGTGGTAGGTGTGAGAGCTTTTGGACCATCTTGCCTGCAGGCACAGGACCCCTGGAAGCACCAGGGCCGCCAAAGATGTGCATGACCCAGGGGACTGGGAGTCCCAAGGGAAAGTGTGCTGCATCACCTCCTGGCCAAGGAGGAATTAAGGATTCAGAGGCAGCTGGGTAAACCTTGAGAGTGCTAAAACAGGCTCTACACTGGAGACTGGCCTGGTCTGAGGGTCCACATTAAAGATCTAGAGTTCTGCTCCAGTTCCAAAGTGGTCGTGCTCCTCACACCCCTCCTGACACAGATTTTGACCCCAATTGCACCTCACCTACACCTGACGTCCCATCTCCAATGACAGTTAATTGCCAGCAGGTCTCCAGTAAGATTTCATATCCCAATTCAGCTCTGACATGTCCAAGGCAGGAAATACTTTGTTCTTCTTCCTTTCACTAACAGACCACATACAAAGGAGCATCTTCTTCCTCTCCCCCTGATGTCCCAGTGGTAGCTGGGAACCACAAAGCTTTAGAGAGGAGTGGGCTCATGCAGCCCTAGTCTGACTGCAGGACCATGAGGCCTTATGCTGGGAGTGGGACATCCCACTTGAAGAGGAAGTCAGAAGGATTGGCAGGGAGCCATGACAGAAAAAGCTGTGTTGTGCAGAGGGAATTTGGCCCTGAAGGGCTGTGCTCTCTGCCTGGTGGGGGCAGCCATCTCTGCTAATGTGCATTTTCTCTGGCAGGAGCAAAGGCTTCATCCAGCAGATTGTGGACTAGCAGGAGACACGAGTTCCACCTCAAGAGGAGATTGCTCCCATTAGCAGAGTGTTTAAAGATGTGGCACCAGGGCTTCCTCCAGCCTCTTCCTCCTGCAGGGAACACTCTGCTGACTGGCATGGCGGGGGTGGCTGCAGAATCCCATCTCCTGCCTGCCCACATCCATGCTGACAGAAATGCCTGGGTACAGCCCACTGCAGACTGGGGAAGAGCTCCAATCTGGCCCTTCTGCTGCGAACGGATCTGATTTGCTGCTGTGCTGAGCGCTCTGTAATTACAGAACATCCCACTTAATCGGGATGTGCTTAATTGGGAAATCCACTTACCGGGATGTCACCTAGGGAACCGATTTAAGCTTGATAACACTTAAGAGCAATGCCTGCTGCTTTATAGGGAAGGTAATTCTCCTACAGGGAGATGCCTTCAGGTGGCTGAATCATACTCCTCCTTCAGCAGCATCCAAAGCTCCTGGCTGCTTGTTCCTGCAACAGATTTCAGCTTTCCCCTTAAGTAGGTTACAGGCAGGAAATACACCAACTGCTACTGCCAGCTCACTGCTGTCCTCTGCTCCAGCTGAACAGGCTGCCACTGCCACGTGGGCCTGCCCTCAGCTGTCCCCCTGCCTGGACCCACATGCCCGGCACACCCAACCCTCTTCCCCCTTTGAAGAGAGCTTTCCTTCCCCAGATGGAACAATTTTTGAAGCTGGTAACATGATTAGGCCTGGCCAAGCTGCTCTTTGCAGCAGAAGAGGGAGCAAGATGACCTGGTCGTCACCTGGATCAGGGCAGAGCAAGACTTTTGGATACAATCAGCATCCCTTACTATTAACACCCACACCTGTCCTCCACCCACTTCCTCCACCAATCAAACACAGCAAATGTTCTAGTGACAATAAAAAAGGGATCTGGGAGCAGTCCTTAGAGTGAAAGCTGAGCCAAGCACCTGGAAATGCCAGGTTTTTGTCTGGTTTTCCATGGGATGAGGGTTTATGTGGTCACCCTAACTGTGCATGCACATACAGATCTTACAGATTCCACCAGTATCTGCTAATCCTCTTGATCTACGTAGGCAGAGAGAAGCAGCCTTTCCAAAAATGAAAAATTCCCACAGATTTTATAGTAGCAAGAACCAGAGGAGAGAAAACTTACAAATATCCAACCCCTCACCCTCTCTTAGAGATGGAACAGCACTTTGCAGCCCCAAACCCTCATCAGGCACCTTCCCATGTGAGAGGGATTCCAGCTGCTCCAGGATCATTAGTCTTCCAACTTTTTGGCATCATCTGGCTTGTTTCTGCCCTTTTCAGCCAGACTTCTTTTCCTTTCCCAGCTGAACCAAACCACACTGCCCTTCCTCTAAAGGTGAGCCCTTGGATGGGGGCTGCCTTTGTTACCAAAACATCTGTCCCATGCAGCAGCAACTCAAAACAACTTTCCAAAAAGCTGCGCTGATCTTTTTGTTCTCACCAGCCAGGAGGAGCTGGGGTGAGTCAAGGCAAACTCTTTGGATGCATAATTGTGATTGCCTTTCAGACACTTGAAAATGCAATAGCTTGACATCAAATGAGGGATTTTTATGGCTGCACATGTTTTGTGTTTCTCTGAAGAAGCGAACTTCCAGATTAGCTACATTGGCTTTTTAAAGTGCTGTAACATATGCAAAGGCACTTGTAATGTATAGTGATTTCTGTAAAAACAAGAGGTAAGTGCTGAAATATCTCCTGATTTATCATTTTGCTTCTCCTAACCCACGCTGGGAAAAGGGGTTAATGCAATCCTCTACTCCCTTTTTGGCTTCTTCCAGCCCAGAGACAGATGGAAGATAAAACACCATGTACTATAGAACTTGTGCCTTTCAGCCACTCTGGTAGCTGGAGAAGAGAAAACCCTCTCAGTTCCCCAGTACCACAATCAACAGCACACACAGCAAATGCCTTTCCAAGGTGCAACACAAGGGGAATGGTGAAGCTCCACCACCACAGCAGCAGCTGGCTGGGCACAATGGGCTGGGCAGCACCTCCCAGCAAAGATGCTGGAGGGTCCAAATGAGCAAATCACCCTGATGAACCACATTAGCAGGGTCAGGCCTCTGCTTTCCTGACAGCAAGGCCACCTCCTTGTCCCCTCCTCTTTTTCCTGCCCCTCTTTTCCTTCACACTGCTATAATCCAGGCAGAAACCCAGGAGGCTGTGCAATGGGATTGCTCTCCACGTCACTTGCTCATGTTGGCTTAAATTTACATTCTGAACCATTACCAAGGACCTCATCCTCGATACAGATGTCTCAGGGGCTGGGCTTACTTTTTGCTAAAACTGAGCTGTGCAGAGGCTTGGCAAAGGAGAACATCCCAGCAATAAGGGTCCCATTTTCCGAGCTTGGGTGGAAGAAACAAAGTACCAGGACAAGCTCCATTTTAGTTCAAGGAGAACAGCCTCATTTATCAGAGCCAAACAGGTTCTTCCCCTCCCCTGCTACAGAGCCAAGCTGTCCCCTTGCTGTGCTGGGGCTGCTTCCCCAGTGCCAAGGCAGGGCTGCCACCAGCCAGGGCTCTGTGGCTACTGCCAGGACCTCTGCTGGCAGTCAGTGCCACAGTCAGAGCCAGCTGACACGAGGGTGAGTGTCCCAGCCTTACCTGGCACAACTCACTGCAGTCAGGTTCAGACAGAGCCCCTGGAACAGGGATGAGTTCTTATGAGCTGGAGGTTTTTCAGTGTGTGCCTTTGTGCCAGGCGTGTTCAAACCCATCCTTTCCCACTGAGCAACTGCAGCTCTCTGCTGCCAGCAGGATCATGTAAACCCACCTGGGCTGCCTCTCACATCCGTTCTTACACAGCACAACGGTTGTACAATAATCTGGAGGGTCAGCAGACCTGCAATCTTTAAATTAACCTTGTGCATTTTTACAGAAAAGCATCACTTACCCTTAGCAGAGTTTATGTGACATGGATTTTGTGTGCTTTGTTACTGCAAATTAAACACAATTATTTAACAGCTGCCAATAGCACTTTTTGCATCACTGCATCTTTTACATCACTGCATCCTAAAAGCTGTTTAACATGACCATGGTTAAAATACAGATTTTTTTTAAGGTTTTCAGTGCACTTGCTGTCAGATGAGAAGGGAAAAGCCCAGCACTTGCAAGTGGGAGCTGGCTGGATGGGAACCTTCCTGCCACCATCAGAATGGCACCTCAGTTACCTGGCTGTCATCGTGCCAGTAAGAGAAATATGAAGGGAGGGAGGAGATGTGGAAAGGAGAGAGTGTCCTGAAATGGAAAGAAAACACACAGCAAAGACAGGATCAAGTCACAAATGTTAAGGGATCCTTCACTTGTATTAGCAGCTCCTGCTAAGTGGTCCCTGCTCAATCCTTGGGGTGCCAGAAACTTCTCCTTCTCTCATTTCTTTTCAGGGCCAGGACACAGCAGAGATGCTGGATGAGCAACACTGGCTCTCCCCTGCTGAAGTCCTGGGACCTGAACATCCATCCTTTTGTTTTTGAAAAGACAGGGGATACAAACCATTATTTTCCAGCTAATTGCAGAGAGCTGGAAAGGCAAAACACAGCAATATTTGCTAACAGCAAATATTTGGAGACCTCAGTCCAAACTGTATTGATTCACTGAGTGTAAACATGGGCAGAGAGAGAGCTTCAGGCACTTCAGCATCTCATGGCTAATTAAAGCTGGGAGAAATTTGTCTCAGCAAGTTGTGAGCCTTGTACTTCTCCAGTGTGACTAAGTCCCCGTGCGATATCTAATTTACCAGGAGGGGTGATGAGCTGCCAGCACCATGTTCCTGCAGGCACAGGGGGCTAATTGAAGGCAGTTTGATGCTCCAGGGCAATCCTGCATGCCAGCTTACCTGCACCATCCCAATCTCAATCAGCCTTGTAAACTGCAAGAGAGCTCAGTGGGAATTTTAATTGTGAAGGAGTATTCAAAAAATCCTGACAAAATCCGAAGGCCTGGCCAGAACGACGGGTTCTTGTGGTTTCTGCAGGGCTGTTTTTCCAGTGAGGCAGTTGGGGCTCTTCTCCTACAACCCTGCAATGCTGAAACAGGATCCTAACATTCACAGCACCTCGAGGCTCTCAACCTCCTCTGAGTCCTGTCCTTAACCATGGTGAGAAAGTCATGGCACAATCTTGCTTGGTATTAGTGATGCAAATCAAGATCATTTTCTCCATAAATAGCTCTTTACCAAAGATTCTGTCCTTTGTCTCCAGCTCTAGCTGAAGAGAAGGAAATCAGCAGCAACTTAATGTCTAACAGCAAAAAGACATTTCTCAGAGGGTACAACTGAGTTATGACAGAGCTGGATTTTGGGAACTGCTCTCTCCACCCCAGAGCTCTCTGTGGGGAAAGGTAGAGGTACTCAGAGGTCCCAATTTCCATTTCATTTCCCCATTGTTTCCCTGGGCTGCAAATGCTTCTTTCCTTACCTTTCCAGCCCAACCTGACTCACAGGGCAGGCCTCTCCCAGCTGTCAGCTGGCCTCACTTTGCAGCTCTGCCAGTTTTGGCTAATTTGCCCAAGATCAGTGCAGCACAAGGAGATCTCTCTGGGCAAGGGTAAGAAACCAGCCACCCTTGATGGTTTTTAGGGGTCCCCATACTCTAACAAGCCTCCAAAGATCCCTTTCCAAGCAGCTGGGAATCCCCACCTGTCCCTGTTTCCCTAGGATAACCTGTCCAGGGGGAGGTGACCTTGCTGGCTGGACTGATGCTGTCACCACTCTGTTTTGTGGGCTTGGTGGCTCCCTTTTTCAGCCAGAATTAAAGCCAGCCAGCCACTGACTCCACAGCAGAGGCTCCCAGAGGACAGGCAGGAGCTGTTCATCCGGAGATAGAGATCATTTTTAAAGGGAAATCCTGCTCACTTCCCAAAATGAGGTAGGTTTTTACCAGCACACAGCCCCAGTCAAATGCACTTGTGGCACCAAATGCATCAGTAAAAGAAAAAGACTTGCTTTGTGGAACAGAGCTGTGGTTTTCAAAGCTAACAGGGAGAAAGGGCACTGTAAATACCTGGAGGAAGCGTGGGCACAGCTTATTAATAGACACTTGCTGTTAGACGTTAGGCTGCATGACAAGGCTTTCAGTGTCCTCCTGGCGTCCTCAGATGCCCTGTTCTGCACTGAGCTGGGCTCTGGAAGCAGGCAGCACAGCCCTCAGACCTGCTCACTTAGGTGGGACACAAAAGATGGGTTAATGAAGCTCATACCAGAGCTTTCATTGCTTCAGAATTCACCACCTGTGTTCAGCTGCTGGGGAGAAGCTCCTGTCCCCAGCTGCTGTAAAGAATCCAGACAGAGATTTTGATGGGCCTGAGGAAGGCAGGCAAGAATGCCAAGAAGGGTCAATTCCCAAAAACCTGAGTTGCAGGGGTTTAACATTTCCTGAACTGCCAGAAGGAGATAATTTTGTTATCTTTACACTGCAGCTCATCCAGTCATTCCCCAAAAGGCTGCACAAAGTATTTGCTTTCTGGTTTCTTTCCTGTGCCACTGTCAAGACAGCTCCTGAGCTTAGAATCAAAAGCCACTCCTGATATTTAAGGTTATTATGAGCTGGGTTTATATATTCCTGCTTAGCAAAGCCGTGTCTAACACAGGTTTCCTGTATCCTTTCCCAAAGAAAGCCATAACAGAAAATTACCAGCCCCTGTGGGTGACAGAACAGTGACCCTGCACTGCCACACTAGAGGAATCCTGGCAGGGTCACACAGGTTTTATTTCTTGTATCCAGATACAGACTCTTCCATCAAGGAGAGTAGCAGAGATGGACTGGTTTTGGAGAGAACTGGCTATTTGCCTAGGGAAAAAGGGAAAAGAGCCCTCAAACAGCCCCCCTGCCCCAGGTGATGCTGGGGAGAGCAGGTCCATGGGCAGTTAGGGACTTTTTCCTTCACACTCCAGGGTTATTTCAGCATTTCTTCTCCCAGATTGTTGATTGCTCAGGGCCCAAAGATTCACAGACTCATGTTATTAAATGGCTCTTTCTGTTGACATTTTAATTTTTAGGCAATATCACTGAAACATTCACCACTGCTGCTTAGAGGTAATGGAAAAAGAAGTGAGCTCCAGATTCTGGGTGATGGGGACCTCGAGGCAGGCAGCCAGGCTGAGCTGGGATGTGGCCTGGTGTCCCTGCTGTGTTTACAGTCCATGCCCTGAGCAGGGATGTGACTGAATCGTGGCCCTGTCCTCAGCAGCTTCTGGCCACGCCAACCCCTCCCCAAAAGGTAAAAGCTCCTGTGAGCTGAAGACAGGCTGGCATCAGTGGCAGCCAACCCCAACAGAACTTCAGCCAAAGAGGCTGCTGAGCACCCAGGGGTGCTGGCCTGAGGGGATATCCATGGACAGCCTCTCCCCTTTGGATCGCTGGGCTGGGGACAGCAGACAATTTGTGTTTCCTCCTCAAGATTGCTTTTGTGGCTTCACACTGAATCCCTCTCTTCTTTAGGGCAGGCAGGCTGAAGAGTATCCTGAGAGAGGAATTACTTCAAACTGAACAAACACTTTCCAAAATGTGTTCCTCTGACACCTGCTTGGCAGTGGGAAGTGCTGGTGGGATGCAAGCTGGACTGTCACCCTCGTCCCTTCCTGTCCTTCCCTGGTGTGGGGCTGGGCTGGCTCCCTCACACCCTGGCACGCTCTGGTGCTGCTGGAAGCACTGGTGGATGTGTTCCTTGCCTGATTTCAGTGACAGGGCCATGACAGCTACAACCACCTGCCCTGGGACAGCCACAGCAAACACCTGGCAGAAGCCATGCAGGACCTGGCAGTAAATGAAACCCTCCTGAGCAGCAGCACTAGGGCACAGAGGCTCAGCTCAATTTCTTCCTGCCTTCTGTCTGTCCCATATTGCAAGGAAAACATCAGGAGCAGTGCTGGCATGTCACCCAGTGGGTGCTGACTTCAGGGCTGTCACTCTTGGGCAGTCACTCACCCTGGGGTCCTCCCCTGGGCTGCCTGCCCTGCCCACTGTGCCTGGCGCAGGCAGCGAGGGGCTGCCCACCGTTCCAGCAGCCACCATTCAGGAGGAGCCACCAGGTGGCAGATGGCTAGAGAGGGAAAGCATGTCTTCTGGAGAGGATTTTGCATTTGGTAAGCTTAGGCTAGTTTTAAGTAACTCCAGTTTTGCCCTTTGAAGTAATCAATGGAATATTTCGGAAGTCTCTGTCAGAAAACCAAGTGTGCCACCAAAACACTAGTGTGGGGGGGAAACACCCTAGAAAATATTAGATCAAAGTGATCCTATTCTCTGAGTGATTTTCACGTGGGTGGCATCACAAGCCTAGACACCATCACACGCCTGCAGCTGAACATATGCAGGCACACACTAATTGATAACTAATGTGTCCTTTTCCCAGGACTTGCCAGTATCAAAGCACTCGTATCCCTCTGCAAAATCATTTTGCAAAGCACTGGCTCTGGGCTGTAAGGGGCTGCTGGGCAGCCTGCCCCTGAGCAGAGGGTGCTGCCACAATGCCCTGTTGTGCCAAGCTGGGAGCACTGGGTACAGTGGGAACACTTGACCACAAAGACCTGAGCTGTGCTTAATAGAGCTCTTGTAGTGCCTGGCTGCTAAGAGCCTTAACTTCTTACTGCATCTTGCCAGGCTTTAGGCAAAGCAGGGCTCCCAGCAGGGTGCTGGATTGATTTCCTTTCCCATGAAAATAGACTTATGACTTTGTATTTGTTCCTTGTGCCCAAATCCCATTTTTTTCCAGGTAGAGGGGAGAGGAATTTGATGGATTATAATTAAGAAGGTGTTGTTCTGAACAAGGAAGGGGCAAGAAGGTTAATGCAGAATGTGGCTGAATTACCTGAGAAGAGATGTTTTAATGGGAAAAGCCTTGTGAGAGGAGAGCTTTAGGGCTCTTCTTCCCTGCATGGCAGGTGGGTATTTACAGGCACGCTCTGGTTAAGTTTATTTTGGCTGTAGGTGGACATTAGACTTTCTAGGTCCCCCCTTCACTCTGCAGTGGTGCTCAGCAGCAGTAACTGACAGGAGATGGGGATTTGTACTGCTTGTGTTAGGAAGCCCCATTGCAGGGCCATCAGGAAGGAGCTGCTCATTAGCCTGCAGAACTCACATATAAAATAAAAGTAACTGCTAGTATAGAATATAATCCTTCCCAGGCCTTCAGCACCATTCACCCCAGAGCCCCAGAGCACTGCACAAACAGTAATTAAAACTTCCCAGCCCCCAGCTTTGCCAGCAGTGCTGAATTCATTTTCCAGTGTGGGAAAATAATCCTTTTCTGATTAAGAGAGACAAGGCAATTTTAACAGCAGGAGAGGTTCCTGATGACACACAAGCTGGGGTGTGAGCCTCGGTCCTTGCCTGGCAGCAGGAGGCTTTTCAAGGCAAGAACAAGTGGCTGGTCTCTTCTCCATCATGGACATTATGCATACCTATCACTGCAGTGGTCAGCGCAAGAGTACCAGCCCCATGCATTCAGCCCCAGGGGCTACAATCCAACTTGCTTTGCAGAGGTAAAGGCTGAAGGGAAGAGAAGGGCACAGGGGAGCATGGCTGGAGATGCCTGTGACAAGCCCCTTGTCCAGTTACTCCTCCTGGAGCATCAATCTGCCTTATCAAGCACTGTCAGGTTCAGTGTGCCCCCCTCCTGACCACGTGTCTGATTTCCATGAGAAATGTGATACCACAAACATCCTACCAGAAGGAAAGGAATGCCTGAACCTGCAGAGCTTGGCTTAATTCAGAGCTTGCACTGCAGACCAGAAACACTGGCCCTTTGCTTTTGAGTTAATTGAGCAAAGTAACCAGTCCAGCATCAAAGAGCCTGTCCCTTTCCTGCCCCCTGCCTGCTCCATGCTCTCCAGGAGCCCTTGGAGATGAATCTTGCACAGCTCTTGGGTTCAGAATGAGCCCATAGGAGCTACTCAACAAAGTGTGCTGCTTTCAGGGCTCCCTGGAGCCCTTGGCCAGCATTCCCTTCCCATGGGGAATGAGCTGTCTCCAGTGCCCACCCAGGCAGTGCCTGCTCCCTTCCCCTCCATCCCAGCACTGCCTGGCAGGCTGGCCAGCCAAATCCCCCCTGCTCCTAACAGCTTTGGGAATCCTGAAGGACCGTCTGGGAGGAAAAAGCATTTTAAACTCAGGAAACAGATTATCTCCCTGCTCTGCCAACACTGCCTTCAAATCACAGAGCCTGGAGCCTGTGGCCCACAGGGGCAGACACGGGGCTGTCTGGAAACCACAGGGCTTGGTGAGAGGTCCCATGGCAGAGGGGAAGGGCCCAAACAACCAGAAATTTCAGCGTCCTGTCACTGTTGGGCTGTTTCCAGGCACATGCCAGCACCACCTGTGTCTGTGTCACTCCAGGGAGTGCTGCTGCAGCCTCCCAGCAGCTGGAGAAGTGCTTATGGAGCCAGCAGGGCTGCACTGAGGGTTACTGAGCTCTTTGTCATGGATTCTCCACACCTGCTGTTGTTTCCAGCTCTGAGTCAAGGGAAGGAGAATGGGTTGGCTTGAAGGGCTTTGGTGAATCCTGTGCTTCTGCAGCTGAGCTCTGCAGAGCTGGGCACTCACTGTGTTTCTCTCGTCACCCCTGCAGGTTGATCCCCATGGAGAATGGGGCTTGGGCTCGCTGTGTTTCATGTGAGAAAGGGACAGCCTTCTGTAAAGGAAAAAGAGAGGCCTGAAGTCTGCTGCTTTCATTAGGATTTCCTTGGGGCTAGCGTAGTTTTTGGAAATCAGTGCAACCATGAAGAAAGCAGCCCATGAGACTCTGCTGAGAGTGCCTAATTCCTCTTATATAAATAGGAAAAGAAGCAGCAGCGCTGCAACAGGGAGTGTTCCCTGTGGATAATGTGATTTCAAATGAATTTCTCCACGAAAGGGGTTCTCCCACTTGCCCTGCAGGCTTTGTGGAGGCCAGGAAGGCTCAGAAAGGAGACTGCCCTGCACCAGCAGTTCCACAGTCCCCACTCCATCACCTTCCTAGGACTCAAAAGTTTTGCTTTTCTCTGTCAGACAGAATGATGCCAAGCTGCAACTGTTGAAAGCCTTCAGACCATGCTCTCTCTCTATGCCTGCTGTGGCCTGAAAGGTGATTTCTCAGCTCAACGTGCACCATCAGAGCCATTACTGTGCTCACAGCAAGCTCCACTGCCTGGCACAACTGTGCCTGCACAGCCTTACCACCCACTGCAGCAGAGCTGGTGACAAAGGCTGGGCTGAGCTGGAGCTGGCAGGGCATGAGGCTTCTGCTTTGATGGCACCCTCTGCTTCTGACCTGGGTAGGCTCTAGAATTGTAACAAAGCCACAGGTAAACAGGAATGTCATTTCAATAAAGCTGGATTAATCAGAAATGATTTCCCAGATGGCAGCAGCAGATGGAGGAGAGCCCACCTCACCGAGGGTCACTTCTGCCAGGACAAAAGGTAGGACAGGAGCATTTGTCTGAGCTAATGGGCCACAGAGACATTTGAAGGGAAGTTGCCTTTGGAGCAAAAGGGCAGGTCTCTGCTTTCACTCACCATCCACCCATGGCAGCTCTTTCCTCCTCTTGGCACACAGCTCTCATCCTCCAGCTGACATCCCACGGCAGCAAACACTAATCACATCCTCCTCCTAAGAAGAGATAACAGGGAAAGAGGCTTGGCAGGACAAGAGACCTCCCAGCAGCCCTTGCAAAGCCAATCTCGTGGCCTGGGGTCCTCCCAGTGCAAATCCCCGTGGTTCTTGTTTCCTGAGCTGGGACAAAGTGGGCACCGGGGCTTTAGCTGATGTTGGGTAGAAAATAACCGTGAGAAAGGAATAAACCAATTAATTGCTGACCCGCTGACAGCCAACACCTCTCCCCCACCTCCCCTTGCACAACAAAACCTGTCTCCTCAGCTCAAGCAGATTTAGGATTGCTGCAAAGAGCCTAGAGAAGGAAAAAAACCCTTTCCCACTGCAGCTAATAATATTTCCAGATAATCTGTTTGAGGCAGCACCCTCTGCGAACCAGGAAAGCCTTTAAGAGCCGTTAACACCTTTATTCAGACTTCCTCATCCTCCCCCAGACAAGCTGTGATTAATTATCCAATCCAGCCCGATCCCCCTGGGAACAGCTCTGGGGCTGGGCGTTCACCCGAGGGTTTGCAGGGTCCCTCTGTGAGAGCAGCTCCTGCCCTCCTCCCGACAAGCAGGAAGGGGCTGGTGGGGAGCAAACTGCTTCCAGCCCTGCTCTTACATCAGCAAGGGCAGTGGATGAGGGAAGGGCAGGTTAATGCAGGGTCTAGGCAGCTCTCGTGGCCTTTTCTTTGGCTGGTGTCCACAATCATCAGCAGCTGCACTGTCCCTGGAAGCCCCTCCCTGAGAAGTTGCCTCTGGGATAGCAGCCCCTTTGGTTCCCACCTGGATTTCACAGCCCTCCTTCCACCTTCACAGCTCTCTGATTCAGCTTACCTTTCCTACCACTTTCCAGTCCTGCCAAAGGTGTTGGGGATGGAGAAAGCAGGGAGGAGAGGGGAATTTCTGCCTCTCAGGCTGCTGCTGGGATGCTGTGCCCGAGAGATGCCCCTCTGTAGGTTATTGCAGACCAATGCAGCTCATAGCACTCAACTTGTACATGCACTGTCCCACCTGTGCTACCTTTACCCACCAAATCCAGGCCCTTTTTGTGTCCCAGGGTAACTCTCCCATCCCTATGGCTGCACACAGCCTCTCCTGGCTGTCCAAAGGGAGGATCAGAGCTGCTCCAAGATCATGGTATTGCCAAGCAATTTACTGAACCCAAGAGAGGCACATTCCCCTTGTACCAAACACCAGTCTCCATTCCATTGGGATGACACCAAGTCCATGTTTGTCCACCACAGCCCTTAATCCATGGTAGCTGTAGTCCTCAAGCAGTTTAAGGATTGACACATGAATGGACACCCTGCCCCAATTCCCTCTGCTCTGGCAGGGTGCAGACATGGCTCCTCTGGGGGTCTCTGGTAGTGTCATGCACATGTTTTATGACTTTTCTCACTGTAGAAAGTCCCTGTAAATCCCCATTTTCAGGGGAGACTCCCCATCACACCCCAAGACCTGCCCCAGGCTTGCTGGGAGGGTGTGAGGGAGGGGGCACTGTGGGGCTGCCATGCCCATGTTGTGCAGCCATGGAAAACCTGTAATTAAGGAGACACAGCAGCCTTCCTTACAGGTTCTAAGCTGAAGTTCCATGGCTTTGTGACACTTGAAGGAGCTCCTTTGCATTGGACCCTGTCCAAGAACTCACCCCAGTGCACTGCATGTTGTCTGCTGGTCTATTTATACCTGCCAGGGGCAAAACCTCAGAAATATCCTCATCCACCACCTCAAAGCAGTATCTGCCATCACTGTTTTCTGCCATGCACCTCTAGAAACCTTCAGCCAGGAAATAAAACCAGAGAGCACAGCAGTAGCTCAGGGGTCCCAGACAGTTTTGCAGATGAAAACCTTTGTCCTCTCCTTGCTCTCTTCTCATTAACAGAACACCGTGTTTAGGTCATTTTCAAACAAGAGTACTTCAGGTTCAGCATCTTGTGTGCTCTTTGACAAGGTGCCCAAGAAAAAGTGAGGAGAAAGAGAGAACATTTATGCCAGATGGGTGCCAGCTCCCCCAGGATGCTTCACAGCCCCAGGTGCTGGTTTGCATCACACCTACACACTGCTTTCTGGGCTGGGCTTGGTTTCAACACTCCCTTTATTTTTAGCCACATTTTCAAGAAAGGGGAAAAGAAAAATCTCAGCACCTCTGCAGCTTCCTGAAGCCCTTGAGAAAGAAAAAGCTGAGGAGTGAGCAGCAGGCAGCTGGGAGGTTCATAGTCCAAGAGCTGGAGAAGTGCATTCCAGTATGGAGCAGGGCCATGCTCTGGTTCTGCCCATGGTGAGGGCACAGGTGTCACTCCTGTGTGTTACTGCTCCTGCATCCATCCCAGTGGCAACAAATGTGCTGCAGATCCAGCTCTTTGCACATGGGTCTAGTCACCACTGGGACAGGAGATGGGAGTTAAAAACAGGTGCTGCAGGAAGTGGTTTGGGTGATTTAGTAGGTGGCACCTTCCCTCTAAGTTTGCAGCATGATGAAACTGCTCAGCAGGGAGTTCTGGGCTCTGTGCTGCTGCAGAAGTTGCATTTTAATGACATCCCAAGCTCGCCACTTGTGGTCACCCCAGATCCCACTTCTTGCAAGGGTGGAGGTGTTAGCTCCAGTGTCCTGGGCAGGCTCCAGTCTCCAATAATTCTGCTCTGCTGAGCCAAGTGCTGCAGGAATTTCCACTGGACACACTATTCCTTCCTCTTTTTTCCTGCTGTGACTATTGAGCAGTTTTCCCAGGGGCCAGAAAACAGCGGTTTCCAAGGCATTTCAAATTCAAATGCTTCCCATTGTCTTGAAAGGGCTTTTTCCTGTTTTATCCCATGCTTTCTCTCTAGGATCTACCAACCCCAGGCTCTGCTTCACTTGGCTGGTGTAATTCTCTGCTCAGCTGTTGGCTTTGCTCTCCTCCAACTCACCCTGGGCTGTGAAGGTCACGGACATCCCCAGCTTTGGCTGAGCTGGTGCATCACAGCAGCCTCCACCTGCCCTGTTCTCCATCACCACCCAGGAAGGTATCAGCTGCACCTTGGTCCTTGACAGGAGAGGCCAGCTGCTACCAGAACAGGAATAATCGATTACGAGACTGACATTAACGAAATATGAGATTGTGACTTGGGACAGACTAAAGCCATAGAAAGAATTTTAAATAATTCACCATCCTGGAAGTAAAGCATTTTACTGGGAAAGACATTCAGGTCCTTTCCCCGTGGCAAAAACTTCTATGTAACCAGAGCTGATACCCTGAGATGAGAGCAAAATGAGACTACTGCTGGGTAGGAAATCTTGGCATTTCAAAGCATATCTGAAAATCATGGTTTTCCCCCTGCCCCTCCCACCAAAATTATTTACAAACATTAAAATATTCTGTTTTGGTAGTATTGCCTACAAGACAACTAAATCCAGGATAAAATAAAAACACAAAATGCTGAAACAAATTGCAAGTCCCTGAGATGTGTGCTGGCAAAACATTCATCCAAATCACTGCCTTCTGCAAAAATGCTTCTATTTTAGCAAAGCCACAGTTTTCCGGGGGCAGACTGATCCACCAGAGACTTCTGAACCCGCTGCAAGTGGCGACGGAGGCTGAAGAGAGACACTGAGTGGGAGGCAACATTTCAAATGTCGCCGTTTGCTTTTCACTTGAAACCAATCCAAGGGCCGTGGGGAAGCGTTCCAGAGCAGGAGTTGTGCTTTGGCTGTCTGGAAAAGTTGCTGCCAGTGCCTGGGCAGAGCGTGGGCCTACCCAGAAAAGCCCTGCTCATCCACAAACACCCCTGGAAGGGGGAATGTTACCCAGGCAATTATTTTAAATTTATCTCAGCAATTCAATGCAATTGTGCTCACACAGCAGATGTATCTGTGTTGGGTAAGCTCAGCTTAGCACACGAGGTGTTGGGAGTGTTGTGCTGGTGGCACCCACCTGAGCTGCTGTGCAGCAGGAAGGGACCGCCACAGACAGGCAAGGGGCATTTCATTATCTTCATAATTCCTCTTTTCTTGACAGAGGCAGCTCTTCATAGGGGAAAAGTGTTTCCCTTGGGTTGTGGGGCAGGAGGGAATGAAGGATGCAGAAATGGCAGGGGTTTGGCAGCTCTGGCCCTGCACACACGCTGTGGGGCTGGGTTACAGCCACGGGTCAGGCCCAGCCATGTCTGCTCTGGGATGGCAGAACCTTTCCAGGCTCCTCAGGACACCGTGTGGGCTTCTGAGTGCCTATGGACACCTTGCAACAACAGCCCCAAGCACAATTCAGACTCAGTCCCTTTCCTTGATGTTGAAATCACCGTAGAAACCCCAGTGGGAAATTCCTGAGGTGTGACAACACTCGAGGGACAGCGCTCCCTCTTGCTCCCGCCAGGCCAGGAGCTCCTGCTGCTCCCAGGGATGCTCTAAACAAGCCTGGGGAGGAGAGACCTGGGAGAGAAACCTCCTTGTGGCTTCACCTTAAAAGGTCAGCTCTGTTTCTTGCCATGCAACGTGCTCAGAACCCGCCACAAGTGATTAAATGTCCGGGAGTTGTTAGATCACACAGGGATAATCCTCCCTGTACCTGGCAAGGTGATTCATTATGATTCACAAATTCCTGGGGTGTTATGGAAGTCCCAAATGGACTCAGTGTGTGAAAACTCCTCCACAGTTAGCAACAGAAAACCTTGAGGGGCTGACACAGGCAGCACAGGAGAGCCCCCAAGGCTGATGCCCATGTACTCATTAAGGGGCCTCCTTAATTTTAAGGACAAAGCAGAGTTCCCTGCAGCTTTTCCACCAGGGTGCTGAGGTGCATGAGCCACCTGGGAGGTGGCAGGGGACAGAGCAGGGACACCTGGGGGGTGAGGGCAGGCAGGCTAGAAGGGGGCACATAGGAAGGAGATGTTATTGGCTGGTAAGGAAGGGGGAAAGGGCAGAGAGAACTGGGGTTTGTCTCCTCTATCTCCACAGCAGTTGGCTCTGGGCTAGGGGTGAGTCACAACAAGAGAGTTTGATTAGAGAGAGCTTGATTTGTGAAGTGGATGCAATTAAAACCTTGGATCCTCAGGGTCAGTTTTAGTAGCTTCATTAAACTGAATCAACTCCTGCCTCACTGTGGGCCATGGAGGGGCTGTTTCTGCTCCTTCACTTTCTTTGAACTGCTCTTGCTGCAGTTCCTCAGGTTGAGGCCAAATCCATCTGGGATGAGCAGAAGCAAGGTCTGTCTGCCTGAGCATCAAAATGGGAGCACAGAACAGGCCTGAGAAAAGATGAGCTAATCCAGGGATGAAAAATCCATCAATGACTGTTAAATACAAAGGCAAAAATGGTGCCTCAGGAAGATCCTGAGTGGAAACTTGTGTGGGCAGAATGTGTGCAGGAGACCTGAAGGAGTTCCCCTGTCATCCTTTTCCAGAGACATCTGCTCTGGCTACTTTGCAAGAGAAGAAAAGGAGCTGGTTGGACTCTAGATCTGATTCCAAGTGGTTCTTAGCTGGGATGAGATGAATAACTGCCTGTGGATGTGGCTGGATCCCTGGAGAGCATTGCAGTTATCCCCTGTGCTCTGATAAGTGAGGAACATCAGCTTTGCCCCAGGCAGCAGTTTTGGGTCCTCAGTGGGAAGAACTGGAAGCTCTGGGGTCAGGAGCAGCCACTGCTTCCCAAAGCTCACCTGACTCACAGACCCCTCAGGCCAGACCCAGGACTGACTCCAAAAGAGAAGCTGGGAGGTGGAAGCCTCGTGCCCATCCACCCTGATGTCATGAGAATTTTGCTGCTGAGATGCCCTGGTGTCACCAAGTTCACAGGTACAAAACCCCATTAAATATTTCATTCCCATCAATTGCTTGCTCTAAGTGCCTTCTGAGGAATTCATGGGAACGTTTTCTATTTGACACAGAGATACTTTCAATTATGAAAGATGGCTAAAAATAAAAGGAAATTATACTGTTCAGACATCTCTGGAGGTGGAGACAGGAGAGGAAACCGTCAAGGAGAGCCAGGGAAGAGATTTTTGTTACAAGCAGAGAAAGGCTACTTATTTTTACAGACAGAAAATGTCAGGAGGCAGCCTGACTTGAGAATCTGGAATCTGTCACTCACCTTCTCTATTAATAATTGGACCTCAACTATTTAGAGTCTGAGCCAGAGAACTGGAGTTAAGAATCATGTCAGTCTCCTTCTCTGGTTGCAGGGGGTTTGATCACTCTCTGAAAATTCTCAGATGTGGACTTTTTTTTTTTAATATGTTTTCTTTTTTTTTGTTTTGTTTTGTTTTGTTTTTTAATGCAGGACCCCAGCCTGTGACACTGAGACCCTTTTTGGGCTTTCCCTTAAATGTGGAAAGCTTGGGCTGATAACCTGGGGCTTCTTGTAGGTTCAGTAAGTCCATGGGATGTTCTGATGCTGATAAAACATTTACATTTTGTAGCAAAAATGATCTGTCTGAGAGCAGAGCTTGAATCATCAATCCTTTATGAATCAGCCCTTTGAGATAAGGGATTTATTCCTCTGACACCCATAACAGGTTGTTTAACTTTTCCTACAGACACTGTCAGAGGGACATGGCTGAGCTGCAGTCACCAGCTCTCTGTACATTTTTAAATTTAAGTTACAAACTGAACAAATATAAAACATACTGAGAGCTTTTGGTCTGCTCTGGGATTGAGCAGAATGTGCCTTGCACTCCATACATGTGACCAGGGGAAAAGGAGGCAGCTGGAAAATAAAACACTGCAGCTGTAGACAGTTTGGTGTTTGTTATCTCTGGTTTCTTCTGCATAGCAAATCAAAGTAAATAGAAAAAATATTAAAATTACGACAAAAGGGCACAGTTTTGTTCTCTAGATGGGAGCTGAAAAGTCTCTAGACCTTTCTTTACTGAACAGCACTGTTTTTTAGAGAACACAGCCCAAATCAATGAGAGCACAGCACTTTGCTAAAGGCTAAGCAAAGTGCTGTGCTCTCATTGATTTGGGCTGTGTTCTCTGAGCCACATGCTCTAATTTGAAGTGATCAGGGCTTAATTACCTACACTCTTCCTTGTATTTTGAGCAGCCATTTTAAGTTAAAAATACCAGGTGTGTTCAGCGGTTTAGGAGAGCATTCCTGTGCCATTCCAAATGGAAAGTCATCTTCAGTGCAGTGCATTTTCTGCAAAATCACCACTAAAGAGTGAAACAGTCCAGTCAGTCCCTGGTATACTTATTCTAATGGCAGATGTGTTGAGAACTGGGAGTTCAAGGTGCTCAGACCTGGTGTGAAATGTAGACAATCAATGCTTTATTTCTAAACAGCTGCACTCAACCATTTTTTAGGGGTAAAAAACCATTCTCTGTTAGCCAGCAGGATTGACCTGCCTGCTGCCACTCTTCAGTGGATCACAGAGGGAAAGATTGCTGGGTGATTTTGAGGTAGGCATCTTCCCACTGCACACAAACAGCTTTCCACCAGGACTCTCCCATGCCCAAGAGTTTGCTTGTGGGGCTCCCATGAGCAGCCCAGGGCAGGACAATTGTCCTGGAGGGGAGGAGATAACAGGAGCCACAATGAAACTGGATACCAAGGGAGAGGTGTTCTGCTGGAGCTGTGGTGCAGCTGAGCTCAGGATAGACTCTGACCTTCAGAGGAGAGGGAGGCTCAGACCTCCCATGAAGAGATTATGTCCCAGTACCTTTTCTGGTTTCCCCCTCCCCCCTCAAAGTGCCACTTTTCTGCCAAATCTAAGGAATAACTTTTCACATGAAAATGCTTCATCCATAGTCACAAAATGACAGGTACAAAGTACAATAATCAAGTAATCATGGGAAAAACATCTGCCAGAGGAAATGACCCAGCATGGTACACAGTCTCCTGGGGAGTTCTGCACATCCCTGTTCTCTCTTTGCTTTCCCCTCTCTCTTTCTATTGACCTTATTTCCAATGAGACAAGGCAACTGTAACACCACCAAAGGCACTTTTACTAACTCTGCAAAGCTCCTAAGCTCCTAAAAGGATCAGAGATGTCTCTGGATGCACTTTGGGATGGAGAGCATGGTGGGGCAGGCCCCCATCAGGAGTTCTGCCAGCACCAGGACATGTCTGGCAAGGGAATGGTGCAAAATCTGGTGCAAGCAAGTCCTTGGCAGAGTTTGTGCTTGTGTGAGCAGGAGAAGATTTGCTGAACCTGCTGGAGAGGTAGCCCAGTGGTGATGTAGCTCTTGCAGAGCTGTATCTGTACCCTGGGACAGACACAGGAGCTCAAAGGACCCACCACGCTGAGAACAGGGGCTGGTGCTGACTGGTGAGCAAAGGCTGCAGATAAAACCTTGGCCTGAGAGGGAAAAAAGGTCTTTGTGTTGTGAACAGTCTCCAAAGAGCATCCCTTAGGAAAATGCAGCCAGCAAGATGAAATTGCCATTCATGCTTTTTAGAGATGTTCAATGTATTAGGAATTCAATTAAGAAAATGTTCCACTGCAGGAAGCTCAAAAATTAAGATTATCATTATTGTAGAGGAAGGAAACATTTTTAATGCATTAATTTTTTTAAATGATATTCCTACTGACAATGAACTTTTCCTTGCAGCACCCAGGCCAGTAAAGGAGAGCAGTTTTCTTTAGCAGTGGGGAGCAGCAGCAAGGTTACAAAGAAGGTTTTCTGTGGGATGCAGAGGATTGGAGAATCCCAGACTGGATAATGGGCCCTGAGCTGTGGTGTAGAGGAGATGACTGCAGTGGATCCTTGATTTTACCTGTAACTTCCTCTACATCTTCCCACTTCAGGAGCCTGACCTACATGGGGGCAACATAAGTGGCCACCATTGACTCAAAAAAGGCTGTGAACCCAGCCACAGAAAAATGTGTTTCTGTGACCTTCCCTCATATCCAGAGCAGGGATTTACTGCCTACATGTCTTTTTGTGTTCCAGTTGCATGGTGCCAGTACCCTGATCCAAGGAATGGGTGGGTGGGTCCCTGCTGCTGCCTTCATACCAGGAAATAAAGCAAGGAGTCAGTTCAAAGCAAAAGGTGTTCCAAGCACCTCCTCAAAGTAAGTCTGGATGGGGGAGGTGGGTTGGGTTTTTTATTTGCAGGACAAGATATCACATGGAAATCTAAGAATAGAATAAGTTGCAGGGGAGGGAGAGGAGGAGGAGGAAATCACTGCTTTTGCATTTCTTGCTCCCTTTCCAAAGCTTGTGCATGCCACAGTTTTAATTAATAACACTGTCACCCATTCTAGGGTTCAAACAAAGGAGTATAAGGAGGATGTATTCCAGGCACTCAGGTACCTGGGGAAAATGAAGTGATGGCTTTGTATTCTGAGGCCCCATTGTGGGGCTCCAGCTTTTATTCAAAAGTTGTTCTCTGCCAGGAATTATCTGAACCATTACCTCAGGAGGTCACTTTGAAGCTGGGCTCAAAAAGTATTTAAAATGACAAAAAATAAAAAATAAAATCACTCTTTGAAGTGTAAATAAAATAAACAGACACATAAACAGAGCTACCAGTAAAAACATTTCTCTTCAAGGCTCATTGTCACTCATGTCTCCCAGCTGACACATGCCCCTATGCAGGCACTGTGTTGTCTCCTGGTGATGGCTGCCTGCTTGGTGCATTCCCCTTTGACTTTGTTTTGGAGCAAGGAGCCCTTCAGCTGTGTCCTGCCCTCTCCAGGAGTGGCAGCTCTGCTCAATCTCTGCCCCAGTGGTTTGGGTTCCCTGCAGAGCACTGGGCCTCTTTGCCTTTCTCTCTGCCACACTTGTGCTGCACATCTCAATACACTTCCCACATCCACCAGGTAAGAACATCCTCCTTTTCACAGGCTGGGAAAGCAGGGCTTCCCAAGACCACAGAAATAAGAGGCAATCTCTGCAGGCCCCACTGACCCCTTTAATTTTTGAACAACTCTTTCCCTTTTGGGCAAACCAAAGAGTAACTAAAACTATCTGCAAATAACTTCTGTGGAAGTAGGGAATGTCTCACAGGAGGTTGCTGATGTGACACATTCAGGCTGTCACTGATCACCACTTTCCTGCACAGACAGTTTGATGATCCTGCTTTCCTTAATTGCACCAAAAATTAAAGTCAGGAGATCTAAGGTGCCATGAAGAATTCACAGGGAAAAGAGACAATATCCACCCACCTAGGAAGGCTCTCCAGAGACAGAACCTGCAACCAGAGCTCACATGGTTGGAGAATTAAATGATAGAGAGAAAAAATTCTCTGAAGCTGCTGTTTCCATTTCTACGGGGTTTTAACAGCAGGAAATATTTGATAACCCTGCATATCCAGTGACAGAGGCTGTGGATACTGTTGATTTTTTTCTGGCCATTCACTGAGTGCCAGCTCAGCCTCCAGAGTACCTGAGGAGGACCCAGCTTGTGTTGGGAGGGCCACCCCCAGTCACAGCCCCACTGGCTCCTTCTCCTCCACTGTGTGAAAAATGCAGTGAAAAATTGTTTTTGTTGACCTCACAAAAAGGAGCTTTTTGAAAGCACTGAAGGAAAGAGGAGATATCACCATACCCAAAACACCAGCAGCAGAGAATGGTGTCTGACCAGCAGACTCAGCCTTTCCCCAGACACTCTCAGCTGAACCTGCCTTCCAGCATGTGAAGGTAAAGGCCTCTCTGCTTCAGCAAATTCAGGACTTTTCCTCAGCATCCAGACAAGACATAAACTCATGTCCCAGTCTCCACCATCTCCTTTCCAGAAGCTTCAGAGAGGCTTGGATGAAGGCATCAGCACAGCTCCTGCACGGGTGAGCTCCTCATCCCAGCCTACAGTGTGCTTTTGGAGTGGGCAGCTTAAAGGATCAGAGGGATGAGTCAGGGGAAGGATCTCACGACACACCAGCACATTTGGTGGCTGAGGAGAAACCTGCTGGTGTAGGAGAGCAGGCCAGCCACAGGGAGCTGCTAACAAAGAAATCTCCAAATGGATCCAGACAGTTCAGTGCAGAAAACCAGGGCACCAATCCTCAAAAATCAGTGTATAAGGAGGTGGCAAGGATTTTATGGGAAGGACTTGGAGAAACCCAAGGCAAAAGCCAGAAGCATGGAAAAAAAAAAAATGCACCAGGAGCAACCTCCAGGACAGGCACAGATGGGTCCAGGAGGGTCTCTGGTAGCACAGAGCAGAGAAAGAGCAAATAATGAGAGTCCCACGGGCAGGACATGGCATGTCAGGCTGCCCCAGAACAGTGCAGAGTGGTCACCAGCATCTCCCTGAGAACAGATGAAATGTAGGCAGGCAGAGCTGCTGTCCTAATGGAGCTCTCAAACACCCTGGGGCTGTGAGAGCGTGAATGCCTCCGAACCAAAACCAAAAAGACCCAGGAAAATGTAAAAGGCAAAGTTTGGCTAAGGGTGCCTGAGAAGGTCTGTTTTGTGAATCACTATACACTGCTTCAGCTGCCTTCCCCTCAAAATCACATCCTCACCGCAGTTATGTGGACAAAGCCAGTCCACAAGGGCCCAGAATTTAAAATCCTGATGAAAGTCTTCGTTTGCTTCCAAGGAGCAGAGAAACCAGAAAAAGCACAGTGCAGTCAAATGCAAAAGCATTTGCTCTTTCAACACCTACGAGCACATTTTTCTTTTTATGATCCATTTGGAAAACAGTGTCTTCTGCAAAGAACAAAAATAATCCTCCTGTCAGGCACCCCGAGGCATGGCAGTGGTCCCAGAAGCAAATCACCAGCTCCAGATCTGCGTGACGTTGGGGAGCTTAATGAGGGTGGCATGTTCTGCCACGCACAGAACACACCTTGGAGAGCACGGTGAGGCAACAGCCCTGCTCAGAGCTGGGAGCTGCAGCCCAGTTCTGGCTGATCCCACTTGCTTCAGCCCTCACAAGGCTGCCAGCCCCCCACGCCCACTGTGCTGGGGAGCACTTGAGAAACCCTCCCAAAACTCAGCTTTTCCTTTTTTTGGCACTGCCAGATGAGTCTCCGGCACACCCCGGTCCCTGCCTTGAGGCTGTTGTTCTGAACAGCCTCCAGTATTTCCTCCAGTGCCTGCAAACTGGTAGAAACTGAGGGTGTATTTTGGGGTGCCCTTGAAGGGTTTTGAAGTCTAGAGATCATGTAAACATGAAATAAGTGTGATTCATTTGGGGCTGGGGGGGGGGCATTGCTGCCAAGGCAGCCAGGCAGAAGTGTGGCTTCTCATATGAATTGGGATCCCATTTGCATTAGATTAAAGCAGGAAAAAATTTCCAGCAAAGTGGGATTAAGAATATTTATGGATCCTATTGGCTTGATGTATGTGTCTCCCAAGTGATGGAAACTGAGTACAAAATTGAGAAACTTCAGCAATCTGTGGGGGAAAGGAGACAGACAGCAATGACTTTTTAATGCTTTATACATTTTTTTTCCGTGAATTTGGTGCTCACAGAGAGCAATTATAATAAAAGGTTTGAAAAAGGAGGTGAATATAGCAATGTTTTGTCTTTCTAGAAAGACCAATCCATCTTAAGATCTCAAAGCACTTTTCAAACTCGAGGAGATCTTAACTGCATTAGGGCAAGAGACATGAGTAAAATACTGTCAATACCAAACCCTTTGCAGATGCAATGACACCAGTGACTTACACCTGCCCTTCGGTGCTCTGGACATTGAGAACACTCTGCTTCTCTTCTCAGTGCAAAATCCTGTATGCACAGAGCTTGAATTTCTAACGCTCAGTGTTCCCAAGTGGTCTCGAGCAGAGAGTGCACCGTGGAGCTGTGAGGAGTGAGCATGGAGAAGGACTTGAGCACAAGCTTTAGGGAGTAGGGGGCTAAATGATTTTTGCACAAAATGTCCACAGAAAAAAACCCAAACCACTAAAGAACAGGTGTCTAAAATGGCTTCACAGGCACAGAGGAAATAATAGAGAGAGTCTGAAATGCAAAAGGAAACCTAACAGAAAACTGGACAGGCAGAGATGCAAGCTGAGTGTTCTAGATCCAGCTATTTACCTACTTGATTAATTTGTATTGCTCCCTTTCTTTGAGAGTAGTTTACTGTGGTTCGACACAAGCCTTTTCTTGATCAACTTTAAATAAGTTAAGATGAGCCTGATTTAAAATGTGCTGGATGTCTGTACAACATTCTTATAACCAGTGTAACCTCTCCTCCTTTTCAACTGGTGAAGCTACGTGCATTGGCAGCCCTGTAAAAACTGAGTTAAGCAGCATGAAGCACTTTCAAAGGAGGCCTGCACACCTTCCTGTTTCCAGGAGTGCCCAAAACTGTATCAGATTTGGCTTTAAAAGCTGGTTGGGTTCCTGCATACCAGGGCACATGAGTATTGCTAATTGACTTAGGTAAGTTCCCTCCACAAGCCTCAAAGTGCCCGATGCAATCACACACCCTTTTCATTCACAGCCTGTTTCCCAACGCTTTTGGTTTTGCCCTGTCCTTAAATGGGGCTCCAGGGGCAGGCATTCTCCCATCACACACCTCAGGGATCAGAAGCAGCTGCCCTTCCCTGCATTTCTGCAGCTCAGATACAGCTCCACCACACTCTTGTTCCTCCAGACCTCTCTCCCTCCCATACTCCTCTGTAAGCTACGCTGGTTCCCAGGGGACAGGTGACCCTTACAACCCCCAACCATAACATCCTTTTATGCATATTCAATCCAAACCCACACTTCTAGGCAGGACATCTGCTCTTTCCTGGTTCTGTTTTCATGTTGCACAGGCAGTTCCCTGGGCTGCTCCAGCCTTGGCTACAGTGGCAGCTCTTTGCAAACATCTCCAGAACAAGCAGGGCCTGAAGTTGGAGCTGAATCTGCTTGGCCTGAGACCAGATCACAGGAAACAGCAGCCTGCCCTGCAGAGATCATTTCCACCTTTGTTAGCTTTTGGCTCCAGCATCTATTTTGATAGATGCTGAGGTCTGAAGCTGTCAGTAAGGAAATGGAAAAGGGGAATGGCCATGCTTTAACTCTTGCTTGGCAGCAGCATTTGCCCAGAGTGTGTTTTTCATGCTCTGATGTTGATACATTCAACTGAGACAAAAGAAGAAAAAAGGAAAAAAGAAAAAAAAACAACAGCAAAAAACCCCCACAATAATGACAACAAAACCAAACAACCCCCACAAAAACAAACAAACAAACAAACAAACAGGAACCACCTGCTTAGAAAGAGCCATCACTGAGCCCTGTTCCAGGGCTGATCCATGAACATGGAAGGAGGACACTCACCAAGACTGGTTGATCACTGTGCAACTCATTTTTGTGGATTGGGATAGTCCTGTACCAGCACCCCATCCCAGGAACCTTGGCTAATGCATAAGTGCTGAATTTTCAGCCTGGAAACACCTCAGTAAGGACAGCATGAGCCCCTCTTGCTCCCTTGCTACCCCCACCAAAACACCAGCAAAGACAGAGCAGGGAGAGAACATCCACAGACCCACACACTGCACCCCATCAGCTCTGCCAGCCCCCTTCACACCACCCTGGCCCTGCAAAAACACCCTCAGGGCTCTGTGTCCACTGTCTGGCAAAGACACACACACCCTGAATTCCCTCACATCTGCCAGAGAAGTGCAAGGAAGTTCTACAGTCCACAGAACATGATCCTGAGGTACAAAGCTATGACAAGGAGACCCCAAGGGTTAAAGCTGGGCTTTACTTTTCTGCTGGCATTCCATCAAAAAGCATTCCACCCCCAGCATTTCAAATTACTACAGATAAAGCAGCAACAAAGATGCAAAACAGGTTTAGAAAGTACCTGATTATTTCCTTTTAAACTTCCACTTCAGAGCAAAAAAAACCTTTTTGCTTTGAAATAAATGGCTCTGGACAGGCAGAGGTGGGGGGCATACAATGTGTCCTTCTCATAAATTCATGTTTGAACTGAAAAAAGGAAACAAACTTCTGAGGATTTGCAGCCTCAGTAGCTGGGCATATTCCTCCCTCAAGGATCTTTATCTGCTCCTCCTTCATCACAGCTATATTGCACAAATAAACTAAAGAGAAAACAAACTTCCTGCTTCAGATAATCATACTGGTGGATTGACATAGTTACAATTTTATTTTGCTATAAAATTAATCCAGAAAACACTGAAACAAGGGAATGAATCCTAGGACCACAAAGTTAAAGAGGAAAACCAGGAAAACATGATTGGTAAGGTACATACAGCAAATTTCATCTACATTAACTAGAGGTGGACAGCAAATGTAAATTAGCTACCACACACCAAATTTCTTTGTTGGAGCCTTCTCCAGAATGAATACATGGGCTGGAGGGTTTGATGCACAGGATGGATGTGAGGACTTTCAGCATCAGGACTGAGCCACTGAACTGCCCCTAGTTCCTCTGCAGTTTGTGGGAACTCAGAACCCTCAATACTTCAGCTTAAAGGTGTCACAATGTAGAGAAAAAGCACAGAAAATGTATAGCAAGCCTCAGAGAGGTTGTTCATCTTTATACCTCGCTGGCTGCTGAGCACAAACACTGAAAAAATAATGGGAAATGGTGGCTTGGCAATAACAAAGGCAGGAAACCACCTGTTTAGCATCCAGCTTCTGCCCAAGCTAACATGGATGAGAGAGCTACTGCCTCCTGAAGCAGATGTCCTCACAAGATTGGCCCTGGCAGAAAAGTTGTGGCAGGGTCTTGACCCCTGTCCCCTGGCCAGCACTTGCCCCACACGTGTTGAGCACAAGGAGAAGCCTCTTGCTGTTTGTGGCCTTTGTGGAGACCTAGCAGTGGGGATGAACACTTGCCACTGGAAATGGAGAAGAGCATTTCTCATCCCCAGGAACCTCTGCATCAGCTTTGCCCTCTCCATCTACCTCTTAAGCTGGAGCTACACATCCATGAGATGAGAGGTTGGCTGAGACAAGGCTGGTTGCTCCTGGGGTGTCAGAGACCACCAGAGTGTGGGCAAAAAACCTCTTGTGGGCTTTGGGGTGAGCAGTACCCCAGAGAGGAGCCATCTGCTCAAAATAGCTCGTGTCACATCACCTGTCAGCTGGCGTGGGGCACGGCAGCTCCACTCAAATAACAGCAATGAAACAATGCAAACAAGAACAGGGCTTAGTCACTTGCTCGAGTCTCATTCCCTTTTGTTTTTACAGATGTGCAGTTCACGGAAATGAGATGATTAGCTCATCAAAGCATCTGTCATCTGAGAGACAAACCAGCTTTTCACAAATGCATCCAAGTGACAAGACCTGTCGGATACGGGCTGCAGGGAATCTCTCTGAGTCTTATTTTTGGATCTATTATAATCAGCCTTACCAGCTTATTAGTTATCTCCAACACATCAATGGGGAAGGAAAAGATAAATACATAAAAACTTGTCATGGCAATCTGAAAGTGGTGGGGTTTTTTTCCCTGAAGGAAAAAATCCTTGTACTTTTATAGCTCTTTCTTTCAACACAAGCTGTACAGCTTGGCCTTTACTCCTGGAAGATTTAAATTAATTGCCAAATTATTTAAATGGAATAAGTTTTATTTTTATCTTCTTAAAATTATGACACCTTAAAATGAATGCATCTGGTGGTCACAGGCTTTGCCAATCAAAGCAGAACTACTGGTGAGTTTAACTCTGGACAAGTTGCTTTGCTGCTTTTCCAGATCAGGAGAGAAAGAGTGGCCAGATACTTAAAAGCTCTCGATTGGGGCTCAGGGGATTTAAACTGAGCATCAATGTCCCCCTTAGGCTTCCTGTGCTTGATGGCACCTCAGGACATCCCTGCTGTCAGAGCACAACGCTTGTGAGCACAGAGGGGGTTTAGATTCACACTGATGATAGGGCTATACTGAATCCTAGAATGGTTTGGGTTGGAAGGGACCTAAGATTATCTAGTTCAGCAAACAGACATTTAGTGGCCTTCAGGATGCAGCAATGGAGCACAAAGAGATTTTATTTTTTTATTTTTTAATTATGAAAGACAAAACTGCTGGGGCTGAACAGGAGCTAACTCATTTGATCTTAGACCTTTGCTGTCAATCATACCACACCTACCATGGCAGCAGTGGCAGGCTGTTGGCTTTGCCTGCTGCTTGGCCCGGTGCCACCCAAGCCAGGCTGTGCCATCCCTTGCCCTGTGCCCGCCTGGTGAGGAGAGAGCTCGGAGTCCCAGCACTGCAAGTGTGCACAGCTCCAGGCACAGCCCAGAGCTCACGTGGGCTCTGCAGGCAGGGAGGAAGAGAGCCCAGCCAAAGAGAGATGTCAGAAATGGAAACAAACGGAAATGACACAGCCTGGGCATGAAGAGACAAGTACAGTCGGTGTGGAGGGAAAAAATGGGTTATCATGTAAAATCAAGCAGTATCTGTCAGTTCTAACTGCTCCTGACAGCATGACAGCTCCTTGCAAGCACAGAGACACTGTTTGGCCTCAAACAGCCCCAAGCACAAGACAGCAGAGTGGGAGAGGACTGAGAACTTCAAAGGACTAATCCTTAGCCTTGCTGCCTAGCCTGCTAATGACACACACTCTAACACGTTTTGGGGAGCGCAGGCTGGCCTTCCCTTCACCCACTCACATCATAGGGGACATGGCCATTACAGAAACTGGAGAAACTGTGGCCATGCCACAGTTTCATTTTGGCTCATTCTTTGACCAGGTGCAGCATTAGCTGCCTCCTGGCGATGGCCATGGCCCTCTAAAATGCCCATGGTGGTACCCTGCCCAGATCCTTGCCACACACCCAGCCCCTCTGCTCCCCAGAATGCCCTCACAGCACAGGCTAAGGCTCAGCACTGCCCTCCCAACACTGGGCACTATCTTCTGAAGCAGAGAATACTTCTGTTGGTTTTTCAAAGTGTTTATCAAAGTGTTTATCAAAGCTTTCCAACCTCTTCTTTCTGCACTGAGTACCTTACTTCAGTTTTCAGAACTGAAGCCTCTTCAGGGATGATAGGAAGAGACTTTGGTCTAGGCAGCTGTATATCCTGCCAGGCCCAAATGGCTTTCCTCCTTCCATCCCTATGCTCATTCTTTTCTCCTGTTTTCTATTCATTCCTTTCCCTCTCTAAGTCTGAATGTCCTGTGTGCCCCCAGGCAGATCAGGATCAGCAGCGTGGTGGCAAGGAGATGGCCTCCCTTGTCTGGTGGCTCTTCCCAGCCCCTGTGCTCCTGGCACCTCCTGAGTCACAGGGGTTTTCTGTCAGGACCTGCCTGGGGGATGACTCAGCCAGAGCCCAGGGGTATGGGACAGACGTCAGAGCTGTGTGGAGGCCTTGGCAGGTCCCTCCTGGTGCCTTCCCCAGGCAGGATGTGGGGCAGGGCACTGCAGGCAGAGGAGCAATGCTGCATGGTCACTTTGAGTTGAAGAAACCACTTGTTTGGGCCCCCTCATCCCCTCCCAGCCACAACCAGTGCCAGTCCTGGGCCCAAAGGGAAAACTGAGCCTTCCCTGCAGATTAGAGATGCTTAGAGCTTGTGCCCAGCAGCACAGCCTGCCCATTCAAAGCCAAAGGAAGGAAGAGGAAGATATTCATCAGCTCCTAACCAGTTCAGCCCCACAACAGGCTGAGCTGTTTGTAAGAACTGATTATTGCCTCTTTCCCTTGAAATCCTAGCTTGTCTGTTCTGTCATGCTTCAACATCTCCTCCCAAGTATATTCCTCAGCTTGTTCCAGACAAGATGTCAACAAATGCCATCTCCAGGTGGGGACAATGCTCCAAGTTAACAGCTCAACAGATACAGCAGACAGCTGTGGTGGTAAGCAGAGGAAGAAGGAGAGGCCACAGGTGGGGGTGATGCCCTGAAGATTGTGTGCTAATCACAATAAGTTAATTGGCAGTCAGGAAAAATCCCATTGTCCTCTCTTTAAACACCCATAAGTGATACCAGGAGTTACTTATTAAAGTAACTGAGAGGACTGAAAAAATCTACAGTGTTCCACAACTTACTGGACTCTAAGGAGAAGCAAGTCAGTAAGACTTTACATTTTCTTTCTAATTTTCCTTTTTGTTCTACCATTAAAAAAGAATGGAAATATGATGGAATTGTTGAACATCATGATCCTTCTATAGAAAACTACACTGGGCCTGCAGTGACACAAAACCTGAGAATCAGATTATATAATTTTTCATAAAGCTGGGAGAGCTGGTCTCCAAGGGCAAATACCAAGTCACTTAGCAGCTCTCCTGCCATAATAGCTTTCAGCTTTCCAATAGAATTTTTCCTGGGTTTCCTCCAAAAACGAATAAGACTAAAGCTTCCTGGAACAGGCTCACTCTGTAGAATTTCCCCCACTCACCACTGGACAGCAGATGTGTGTCTGCAGAGCTAAATCCACAGGGGGATTGACTCCTTAGCTTTGGTGGTCTGGCCAGAAGCCCCTCCTGGCTTTGCCCTTCCTGGGCCTGCCTGCAGCTGGGTTTTTCCTCAAGCAGCAGTGGTACCCCCAGTCCTGCCTGAGCATTCCAGTGATCATCAGTGCACCCTGGCCACCCCTCCACGTCACACAGCTTGCAACCACTCCTCTGAAAGGCTGCAGCAGAAGTGCAGCCAGCAGTGCCAGAGGCAACAGCTTGGATTCCAGAAATCCTCAGTAAATATGGCACTGCCTGCTACCAGAGTTGGTGGGATCTGGGCACCTCATTCCCCTAACTCTGGGCAGGAATTGCAACCCAGGCACTCCCATTCTAATGCAGCCAATCCTGTAGGCAGCTGCTCAACACATCACTGTGATCTGGGGATTAGAAACCAACCATCCACACACAGAATTTGTGCTTGTTGCCTAGAAGACAAGCAGTACATCAGGGGGTCAAATCCCAAAAGAAAATGCCTTTAGCTTTTCATGTTTCAGTCTCAGTGGCTGCTCAAAGACTTATTGTATCATTAATATCTGCATGGAGCTTATTCTGAGTGGTTTACTGGAAAATTATGACTTGTCAGCAATTAGCATAAAATGAGTAGGAGCTGAAGGCATAACAGCCCATTATAAAGGACTTTTTAGACAGAGCTCTGACGCTGGTGCTCAAAAGAATATTTAAAGAATGATTCCTAAACAGCTACAGGTCAAGCAGATATTTTATATAACAGATACAGGAAAGTCTGATTTACAATTGGACTCCAAAGAGTTCCTTGCTTTTGAAAACACAGCTTTTCTCCTCATCTTATAATTTCTATTTGGAAAAACAAATCCCCCTGCAATGCACACCTGGCTTTTCATTTGACTTCTCCAGAAGGTTCTAGGGAGAGACCATTGAACACAGCTTAGTGCCTGAATACTTCAAGCCCCTCCTGTGTACCTCCTCCTTTAGAAGCCAACTGAAATAAGAGGGATAATTTTACTTTACGCTTCAGGTGTGTGTATAAGCCTTCAGAAAAGGTGTGAAGGTAAATATAATCCTTCAGTCACATTCTCCCTGCTCTGCTTTGGACAGCTGGTGGGTTTGTTTGTTCATCACATTGGAAAAATCAAGAGAAGATGTCAGCACTCTCTGGCAGCTCCCTTTGGGCCATCAGGTGATTTTCCTCCATGGCTGGCAGTGAAGCTGGGATCCCATCCTCTCCCATGGTAAGGCTTTGCATGCCCTGTGATCAGGGAAGGAGGTGGCTCAGCAGTGTGAGGACTTGCTCTCTTCCATGTGAAAATTCAGGATAATTAATCTTGCTACCATTATATGGGTAAGGATATGAAAACAGGCACAACAGCCCAGGGAGAGCCAAGAGACCACAGGTGTCCTTCACCCCATTTGCCATTGCTGAAATCTACTGGCTAAACCTGCTCCTGTTCCACTTCAAAATCCTGCCAAATCCCCAGTGCCAAGAAATCACTGCCCACTTCTTCTGGGATTATGATGCATTCCTTCCTCAGACTTACAAGCCCATTTCCTTCTCAGTGGCAGAGGATTAAATTTCTTTCAGAATCAGCGGAAACACTCTGTGCTCTTACATATAATGTATTAGTATTAGAGCAAATTCATCTCTGATCTCATTCATCATTTGCTTCAGTCCTCTTGGCAGACAATATATCAGTCTTTTAACTGCACAGGCTTCTTACTGTCTCAGAGAAAAAGCTTTGGCATCCTGTTCAGCCACTGAACTCCAGCATGACCCAAGTCCTGAATGGACAACAGCACAGGTCCTGAAAAATGACTCAGTTCCATATGGCTTCCTGTTAGTGACCTTCATCAGAAACCTGAGGCTTCCACGCTGAAGCTTCATCTGTACCAACCTGCTTCCACCAGGGCTTCACATGCTTTTCTGAATGACTTTCCTTCCCACATTTCTCATTGTCTGTGAAGTGGTGCAGAAGTGGATTAAATAAGCTATCATCTCAGTTAGTGATAATGAGAAAATTGAAACAAGCTGTTCCATAAATGTGATCATTATCTAGTAAATTAAATGAGATATTCAAAGTGTCCACCCAGCAGTGGCCAAGGAACTTCTCTTACTCTGCATTTCTTTTATCTGGGAGAAAGAGGAAATTATCACAACCTCCTAGAAACCAGAGACTTCAATGGACACCCTGTCATTAAAATCATCTGGCTTTCCACACTTGGTGCAGTAGACACTGCACAGTAACTGCTGGCTGCTCAAAGACCAAGACATCCAACTGGGGATGTTGCTGGTGCTAATGGCCTGTTAACAGGGACCCCATTCCTGTGTTCTGTCTCCTGGAGAGTGGGGCTGGGGACACCCCAGGACAGAACTGCTGTCATGCACATACTGCCTAGAAATCCACTGCAGATAGTCTGGGCTGCAGGGATAGCTGGGGTTTGGGAATCTACTGAAGATGATGGGGAAGAGAAACAAATTCAAAGGGCAAATTAGAAAAAAGTTTTTTGATGGATGGAGGAAAGAAGCATCCATCATACCTGGTTATTTACTGGGATGTCATTAAAGATGATGGGTAGGAGGCAGGAATCAGCCTATCTAGTGCTGTCTGTCTTCTGCCTAAATGCCTCAAACTCTGAATCTCAGGAAATGCAATTAAAAAAAAAAAAAAAGCTGAAATTGGGAGTATGCATTTAATCTCTTGTTTTCCTATGCAAAACCTTGATGAAAAGCAAAATAGTTTCCTGTTTTCACTCCATTTTGCTCTGTGTCTCTGTTGATCCCATCCATGCCAGGCCAGCCTGCTCTCTCACCCCTGCTGCAGGCACACCCTGCATTGGGGTTGCTCAAATGTAAGAGATGTGTGAGTGATCCGGCCCCAGAGTGGAGGAATGACCTCACAACAGGATCTATGAACCACAGAACCATAAAGGTTGGAAAAGACCTCCAACATCTTCAAGCCCAGCCCTTGACCCAACACAGCCAAACCCTCTAAACCAAAGGGCCATCAAAAGGGCCATGCCTGCTCCTTTTTTGAACACCTCCAGGGATGGTGACTCCACCACTACCATGGGTGGCCTGTTCCAATGATTAACCACCCTTTCAGTGAAAGCATTTTATCTGATGCCCAACCTGAACCTCCCCTGGCACAACCTTAGGCCGTTTTCCCTTGTCTTGTGAATGCAGAAGCATCCAGAGAGCTCATACCCAGCAGTGCTCCAGTCTGCAATCACTGTTGGGTGCTCCCACTGAGGTACAGCAGCTCTGGGTATTTTGGAGCTTACACAAGAGCCTCAAGAGACCACAAACAAGTGACCAGACCACAAAATGCAGAGCAGGCCCACGGTATCCCCAAGAAGTCAGAACTGCTGCAAGGAAGCAGTTGCTGCTGGAGAAGGCAGCACTGGGCACTCTCCATGAGAGCACTTTGCTCCAGCAAACCCCCTGCTTTCCCTTTCAGGCAGATTATCCTGGGGTTGGAGTAAAGACACAGACAAGGAGTATAATGCTAATCCAGAGTCTGAATCCATCTGAGCCAAAGGAAACCTCTGTGGCAGCATCAGAGAGCAGAAGCTGCAAGCTCCAACCGGCCATGGGAGGGCAAACTGCTCCAAGCATTGCTGCACAGTTCAACACCAGCACTGCTAACTTTGCTTGCAGTCAGCCTCCCTTCTTGAAAGCCAATCCAGGCCTGCCTTCCAAGGAGTTTTAATTTAATTGCTTGGAAATTTTGGAAGGGCTCTTATTTCAACCAGACAGAAGCTTTGGAAAAGGCAATGAGCAAAGCAGGACACTCTGGGAATGTCCTGCCGCTCCTGGGCCAGTGCAGGAATTCCTCTTTTCCCCAAAGGCACTAACATTAAGGCAGGCCTTCAGCACAACCCAGTCAAAGCAGGCTGCTAGGAAACTGCTGGAGACAGTTAAAAATAGGGATTGTTCTGATCCAGTGTTAACTCTTAATGGAGAAGGCAGTGATTCCTCGCTGGGGGCACATCACTGTCACTGCTTTTATTCAGCAGTCTCTCCCCTGTGCTGCCTTTGATTGTCCCAGCTCTCTCTTGTATTTTCCTTTATAGACTGCTTTTCTCCTAACACAGCAGAAATCAACTCAGCAGAGCTGTTTTTGTGGCTGGCCTGTTTTCAGTGCATTTTCTGCCCTGCAGCCCTGATGGCAATAAGCATCAATCAACAAGGAGTGGGTACAGCGGCCCATCACCATGGAGAGGAGCAGGGTGTCAGCACAGGACCTGGAGATCACTCTGCCCAGCAGCATCCTCATGTGTCTGCACACACATCTCCACTCCTTATTTCACAGCCTTTTAGCATGGAAAAGCAACAAGGTGGTGTCCTTGCAAATATCTTTACTTCCTTTTATTTCTTGTTGAATTTCAAGAGGAAGATCAGTTGAGTTTTTTGTGCATGGGCCAAGTCCCAAATGCTTTATTTCCTTTTAGTACTCTGTATGGCACACAACACACAGCACTATCCTAGCTGGAAAGTGGTGAGGATCATTAACATCAAGAAAAGCCAAATTTAAGAGCAGAGTGCCAGGTCAGCCAGCGAGCTGCTCACTACCCATCTGCAGACACTGCCTCTGGCAAGCACTTCTCATGGCTGCATAATGCCTAGGATGGAGAAAAGCCTCTCTCTCATCCTGAAAAATGAGGAATATTCCCAATACACATCCATCTGCTAGGGGGGAGGTAGGTCATGATCAATGAACAGTAAAAGAGTTGGAGTTTAGTTAAAAAATTAGGAAGCAAGTAGACTTGTATCTACTCTCCCAAGACAGCTGTCACTGTGGCACCTGAAAACCCTTGGAGGAAACAAAGGGACTTGCTCTATTTCTCTGTTCCTTAGAGTATCACAGAGTAACTGATGGGCAAAGCTCATTCAAACACCATTGCTCAAATGGATCAGCATGGAAATGCAGAGGGTTGAAGGCAAAAGGCACAGATTGCAGCTAGCTTTGGACAAGAAGCTTTCCAAGAGCAGAGATAAGCAAAGCCAACCTGTGTCTGCCTGACCTGCTGCCCGAACAAAACCTGAGCCACGAAAACTTTGAGAACTGCCAAAATGAGCTCCTTATTTACCACCCCCTTATCTACAACCCACCCTGTCCAGGCACTAGGAAGGACCAAATAGTCTGGGCTGCAATTTCTTAGTGACCATGTGGATGTGGAGGTGCAGACCTGGTGCCATTTCTCACAGACCTGGCAGCCTTCCCAGTGCCATAAAAGAGTTTTGCTTGAGTAAGCACCCAGGAGGGTCCAGCAAGCTCCAGTAAGCACCAGCTCTGCTTGGTGAGGGCAGACCTTGCCAGAGCTGGGAAGAGAGGCACTCGTGCAGAGAGGCAGCCTGGTGAGAAGTGAAACACACTGGCATTCAGGGCAGGAGGGCCAGGAGAAACCAAGCACCAACCACAAGGGCAGCTGCCTTGTGCTTGAGCTGCTCAGCTCAAATCCATCCTTAAATCCTGACAGCAAGGAGCTCAGGGCCCTGCTAATCCTGTGCTCTCACATCTGCACAGCTCCATCAGGCAGGAGGCACCTGCTGCCCTGCTGTGTGTTCAGTGCTGGCACTTTCAAGTGGCTTTTGGTCCTGTTTTGGTCTGCCCAGTGCTTGGCTGTGCCTGAGGACTAAAAACACCCAGCAGCAACACTCCTCTTTGGTGATGGAGCCTTGGAGGCCACATAAAGCACCATCCCCAGCACAGATGATGAGGGAAAGCTTTCTGGGACTGAGCTCCCAGCTTCCACACCAAACCATCAAATCACCTCCTGGCTGTGAGCATGGCAGGGCCTGGGCATTGCACACAAGCAGATCTCAGCTGTGCTGTGGTTTCCAGGCCCTGGCACTTGGCTGCTGCCAGAGCTGGGCAGGTCAGGAGGAGCATCATCCTCACAGTGACCAGCACAGGGCCCAGGGGAGCTGTTCCCCTTCACAAGAAGCTTTGCCACCGTTCCTGTGAGGTGAGGGACAAAGCCAGGCAGGATCTTCCCATTCTACTGCTGCTCAAGCAGGAGCAGGAGCTGACAGCACCTGATCCCACAGCAGAGATGAAGAGAATGCTTCCAGATCATTGCACAAATAATAATGGCATTAACGGAATTACAGGAAATCCTTGCTTTTCTAACTCCAATTCCAGGTTGAAAAGCAGTGTTACTAGCAGGCACACATGAGCTCAGCTGCTTTGATTAAAGAGCAACTCTCTAATCTCTGCCTGGACTCTGCCCTGGGTTTTAATGCCTGATTAACTCCCCCCTGCCAGGATTATTTTGCATCTTTGCATATTTTGTAACTCTTCATTTTAGTTTATTGCTACAGATAAGGAGCTGTTTGAAAGAACTTTCATTTGCACTGGCCATATAAAGCACTGTGTCTGAGTTTGTGGCTGAGTGGTGGCTGGAGAACAATCCAAGGGACTCTTAGGGCAATCTGCTTCTTCTCAGGGAGCAAACCCAGGACAGCACACACTCAACATGAAGGAGGGTATCACTCAGTGTCTTAGCCCTCTGGGAGACACCAAATGTCACTTTCCAGAAAATCAGCAAGTTACTACCAGTTTCAGAAGTGGAAGGCAGTGGAAGATTGGCTCCCTATCCTGAGAATATTGAGGCCTTTCATAAAAAAATAATGAAATAGATTTTAGGCTTTTCATTTTCCTGCACAACTCAAAAGTGCTGCACAAAATACAAAACTTATCACAGCAATTATTTAGGCATCAAGTTCTAAAATCCCTTCTAAGAAAAAAAAAAAAATCAAACTGGCAAGAAAGGGTTTGAACCAAGAGGGTTTGCTGTGAGGAGTACCTAATGCTTTAGGTGTCCATTGCTTTCAGAGACTTCTCCAGTTCTCCTGTCTTCTATGTATTGCCAAACACCACCCTTGAGGATGTAATTTGTTGTGCAGCAAAGGCATTTCAACGCAGAACAACAGGATTTACAGATGGGCAGGGTGGGATGAGGAAGGAGAGTGGGGTTCAGTCACTACCTCAAGACCAAAGAAGCAAAAATAATATTTTCACAACAGTGCCCTTAAAGGAGGAAAAAACTGTCCCTGTTCAATCAGGTAACTGGGTCACACCAGAGCTGATGGAACGCCAAGTCCTGAAGGATAACCATGCTTTGGGGTGGCAGGGTTGAAAACTCGCTGTAACAGCTCAATGAGTAACAGCACAATGGAACAAAGAGCATATCAGGTGATTCATGCACAGCTCTGCAGGTGCCCACCATGCTGCAGCCACCAGAAAAGGCTCACTCATGTGTTAAGGCAATTCTGCCCACAGGCTGTCCCAAGCCTTCAGCATTTTTTCCCTCCTTCCTTTGTTTTTTCCACACATCCAGTTATTGAGGATGTTCATAAAGAAATGGGATTTCTGGTCTCTGGAAGCCCATCTGCTCTCCTGTTTATTTCCTGAAGCTGTCACAGTCATCTCATAATGAATTCCAGTGTCACGACCACACTGATGGCTCTTCCCATGGGGAACACACAGGAAAACCACCCTGATGGAGAAAACAGCCACAGTACCCAAAGGACCCTGAAGATATGGGAGAGAGCAGAAAGTAGCCCCATGTTTCATCAGGCTCCCACCAACGAAGAAAAATCTGGGAGAGAGGATTTGCTACAGCAACACATCCCAGCAGGATGGAAACCTGAGGACCTGCTCTGCAAAGTGCTGCTGGGACACTACACACTCCCAGTCCACCAGAGCTGCCCTCCCACTGGCTCACTGGGTGGGCCAAGAAGTTGCTCTGGCTTGGGGCTGATGTAACAAGTCCTGACTGGCCAAAGAAGGCCACAGAAACTGGCTGAAGGGATAAATCTGGCTACAGGTTTTCAGAAGCTCAAGACCTTTGAGGTGGCTCTACCCAAGCCCTCCCTTGCTGTGAGAACATCACTGTGACTGCCTCCTACTCCAGAGCAATGAACTCCTGAATAAAGAACTACCCCCCAAAAAAGGATTAAAACAAACTCCCCTCCCACTCATGACTGGAAGACAGGTCCTTCCTTTTAAGCTTGGTTTTACTGAGCCTTCTACACTGCTGTGAGCTCCATACAGTCTTCTCCAGGTGTCTTTCTTCCCATCAGCTCTGTGGCCTGGCTCTGCACCCACGTTCTGCTGCTCTGAGGAGCCTCCAGCCAGTTTCTCAGGCAGCTGGGTTCCTTGTCAGGCTGTCCCTGCCTCCCTTCCCCATTAGGCTCAGTGCCCCATGGCCAACTCAGATGTTTGTCCCAAAGAGCAGGCTCTGGGAGGGCAGATCTTTCTGCCTTTCAGGGCCAGATCTAGAGCAGGAGCACATCCCACCAGGACAGAATCCCAGCTGGACACAGATCAGACTACACACACCATGCAATGGTTGGAGGAGCCAAATTTCCCAGGGGAATTAACTGTACCACTGGTGCACATGCTATGGAGTGGCTCAAGGGGCAGACTCAAAGGAGCAGACAAAGCAATACTGCCCGGGTCTGTGCACAAACCTTCAAATGAGCCAATTCACATCTGGCCTCCACCCTTTCTGCACTCCCCTCTCCTGCCTGCTGCATGCCTTGGATGTCTGTGCAGATTTTGCAAGGTTACCAGAAAGCAAAACAGGGTTTTGCTCTCAAGCTCAGCACTTGGCTACACCAGCTCCAGGGAGGAGCAGGGGTTTGTCCTCAGCTCGAGTGGATCTGCCTACTCTATCCCATGTGCACCTTGCAGCAGGAACACCTTTGTGGCAGATGAGCTCTCCCTTTTTCAATGCTCCCAGAGGGGTTGTAGCCAGTCCAGGAGCTCAGGCAGACTGGGGGCATTCAAACACCATGGAAAGCACACAGGCTATGCCACCTTGTCCTGAGGATTCACATGGCAGGGATGACATCTTGCATTTCACTTTTGCTTTCTACAAGCATGGTGAGTCAATAGGACTTACTGAAATCGCCCAGGAAGAGATACAGTTCAGGTTTCCTTACAGGATGCACACATTGCTCAGCTGAGCTGTCTTTGCAGGGACCCACATGATGGAAGGACAGTAGGCTGTCCTAAGTGAAGTGCAGCTCTGGGGGTGATTTGCTGTCCAAAATACCAGCTGAAGACATGATGCTACACAGGAGAACACATACTCAGGGCTCCTCGTGATCCCGACCGGCAGGATGAGCATGTGCAGCGTGGGAGGGCAAACAGACAGTGGGAGAGCCAAGAGGAGAAAATAAGGCAAATGTATGAGAGGCAGATGAGTATCATCAGCTTAACCAGCAAAACATCATCAGCTCTGATGGGCTTTGGGTCATTTAAGAGGTGGTAAAACAAAACAACAAATGAGTTTGTTTTCTTTCTTTGCTCTCTATCTAGGCAGCGTTGGTAAATTCAACCCAGCTCGTGCTGGAATACACGTGGCTTCCTTTTCACTTGTGAGTTTCCTTAGTTTGAGATTATACATCTCATTTCTCCACTTTTGCAGAACAAAGACAGCACTGTTTTGTTACTGTACAGCTCCTTAGTCACTGCTGAACCAAGCCAGAAAAGCTGGTATGTCAGAAAAAGCATGAATAAAGGATTTGATTAGGGCAAAGGGAAGAGGGAAAGGGGAGTGGATATGAGATTTGTCTTGTTGCTGCACTCAGTTATTAGAAGCAGTGGGGACACTGGTACTGCATTTGAAAAGTTTACAATAAAGCTTTTAATAAACAAATTCTTGGCTGATATACTTTATAGAAATTTAGGGACTTTGGTGGTAAGAAGGAGTTTTACACTTGCTAAGGGCAGCTCCTAAGTGGGACTGTTTCCTAATTTCTAATAAAAGACCATTCACAAATCTAATATCCAACACAAAAATGCTCCTGTTCAGCTGCTGAGGACTCACTGCCTGTGACTCTCAGCAGGGCTCTGAGGCAGAAAACACAGGATTTTTGGCCTTTTATTCCTACAGGCTGCATCACTACTCACTTCAAGTAAAGAGCTTTCCAAATAGGAGCTGACCCATTTCTGCCTGTGGCATTGAGGACACCTCTTCCACTAATCTCATGTGTCAGCGTGGTGCAGTTGGTAATATTTGTCTCTGGGACAGCAGGTTAGGGATTTTCTGAGTCCCACACACCATGTCCTTTAATTCAGTGTCAACCAGGGATAAGCCAAGGACCTAGGGCAAGGCGTGATCCATTACAATTTCATGCTGGGTGGGTGCTGTATTGTCAGAAACACAGCTCCAGCTTCCAGATGAGAAGCCAAGCCTAAACTGCCACCTGGCTGTACGTGCTCCAGGTTTGGAGAGAACAGCATATTCACATTTTCTCCCTTCTGTCGCTCAACACAACAATGTGGCCGAAACGAATGGCAATTTTAAAATTAATGAAATAAATATGTGGCAATAAAATCAGAAACAGCACAGTCTCAAAAGGCAAAGCAGACAGAAAGAAATGCATTTCCCTCGATAAAGCTGAGGTTTCCATCACAGGGCCGTGGAGGGCTGGGCAGAGGAGGATGGGCAGTGACATTTACACTGCAGAGACCGCTCTGTGCTCTGCCCCCGGCGCTGCCTCCCTCCCCGCTCAGGGACACCTCCACCACAGACATCTTTCTGGTTGGCTCCCACTGCAAATGGCAGCGTGGGGGCTGACCTTTCATGGGGTGGCAGCTGCTGAGCACACGTGTGGCACTGCCCGTCCCCTCCCCGACACCAGTGCCCAGCACGCTTTGGGCGTGAGCAGCCCTTGGCTGCAGCTTTGGACCTGGAGCCCTTCACATCCTGCAGGCTCTGGGTGCAGAAAGGAAAGCAGATCTGGTAACACTCTAAAAAACTCCAGTGCCATTTCTACGCCAGCAACATCCTCCAGCTTCTGTGAAAGTGGTCTGGAAGGGTATCTGGTGTTAATAAACCCACATCTTTTCACAGTAAAACACAGCGAGCCTCCAGGGCTCACGTTAGGACTACAAAGCTTGTTTGTATACTGGAAGGCCACAAAGTATTATCCCATCTGACTTCCCATACATCCCAGCCCTATTCATTTTCATGCAGTTGCCCTGTATTAAGTTTAATTACCCCAACATTAAGATTAATAGCTTCTGTTGATTAGCCTATCTCAAAAGGGGGACTATTAGAGTGTTTGAGACAAAGCAGCCTGTGCTGTGGGTGATTTTTTCCCCAAGGCTTGCTGTCCTCACTGCCAAAAACACAAGCCCTGTTGAACTTTCTTTGCTTCTTTTCACCAGCCAGGGATGCACAGCCTGATTTTCCTCCCAAGATTAAGGAGCCCTTCCATATCTGGTGCTTTCTCTCTGTGCAGGTACTTGTGCACTGAAGTCAAATTGCTTCTCACTTCTCTCTGCCTCACTAAACAGGTCTCTCACCCTTGACATCTATTTTCTTTAGCTCTCCTCTCTGTGGATCTGTGTTGTGCTTTCCCCATTTTTTCAGACAAGCTGGTAAAAACCCAGGGACAGGGCTGCATCTGTGGCACTCTGAGCTTAGGGATGGTGCAGCATTTAGCATCAGCACCAATAGCAGCATGTTTGCCAAATGAATCCACCGGACACCAAGGTGGGTTAAAATAAAATTGAGGCTGATAAAAACAAAACAAAACAAAAAAAAAAAAAAAAAAAAAAAAAACCAACAAACCAAAAAACCAACAAACCAAATCAACAAACAAAGCAAAGGATTCTCCTTTGCTCTTGTTATTCAGGAAGTTGGGAAGGCTTTCTATTAAGCAACATAACCATTTTGCTTTAACTGTAGCCACTTTGGGCTTGTATTAGCCAGGAAAGATCTTAACACAGTTCAGAATCTGCTTCCAGCATCACTCCTGAACCAGAATCACTTCTTTGCAGCCTAGCAGATAAGGGCAGATGCTAAATTCCCATGTGTTATTTGGAAATTATTTCTGGAATTATTTTAATCCATTTACATTTTTTAGTGATCATTATTGGGTACAATTTGGTACAACTTTTAGTGTGCAGCAAGGCAGCCCTGGGATGGACCATGAACAGTCACGTTGTCGTGTACTCAGCTGCTGCAGTGGAAATCACTCCCTCCCCTCCTTACTTCTGGAAACAGAAGAGGAACTAAGTCTCTATGGGGTTTTTTTGGCCTTCAGTCCAAAAACAACTAAATCTTCAGTGGGTGAAGAAGGCTTCACCTAGGAGATGTGATCTTCCTCACTGGAGACTGCCAGCACAGACAGTTTGTCCTGGGGAGCTGTCAGAGAGGAGCTACCCGAGCATAGGCCAGAGAGAAAAATGCAAAATGCATTTTGAGCCTTGCTTTGTCCCTTCTCTTCCCTTCTGCCTTGTGCCAAGACTAAAAAGTCCATTTTAGATGGGATGAAGAGAAAAACATCGCTGGTCTCTTTTTTTCTGCCACAATCCTTCCCTTCCCCTGAGCTCACTCTGGTGCCAAGCAGTCATACAGGTCACAGTACAGCTGGGAAGATTCCCTGCACATCAGGTGTGTTTGAACTGAAGATGTTTAGGAAATGCAAATGGCCATACCAGGACAGACATGCCCCAAAAGCAGCCCCGGGTTTGGGCATTTGTGTGTGCTCCTAAGCAGACAGATCCTATGTGTCTTTCCACATGTACCAAACACCCTGATGTTTCTCTGCTCAGATCTCATCCCTTTTCTGTTGTTGCTATTGAGCAGGACTTTATTCCCTGAAAGACTCAGACTCAGAAAGACTCTCCTTACTCTAGTTTTCAGCTGCTGCCATCTGCTTCCCTCTTCAAACCAAACTGAGTACCAAGTCAGTCAAAACCACTGCAATGGCAAACGAAACACATTTCAATGTGGTGAGCTTGCAAACACCTTGAAAGCATGTAGAAAGGAAGGCAGGGAGTCTTCTTCCAGGCTTTCCTACAACTGTGGTACTTCAGCCTGCCCAGCAAAACCTCCTCAAGTTGACTCCAGCCATGAGCTAACTGGGACCAGGTTTAATATAACCCATAATAGAAGGACTGTGAAAGCAAATTAGCCTCAAGCCTCAATAAATTCCTTGTTTAACTGTTAATTTGTTTAACTCTACCTGAAGGATGAGATTGCCTGCACCAGACAATCTCCTTCCCTTATCACTTAATACTATTGCATTTTAATGTCAAAATAATATGACAGTGGTGCTATGCTGCCTTCAAGACACGGGACACAGCACACAAACGGGCCAGGGCTTACTGGTGGGTATCACCACCACTCTCCTGGGCTATTTATACCAAAAAGTTGCTGGAAAAAATTTCAGCAAGAGGAAGCAGCCTCCTGAATTTTGTTTCTATCCAACCAAAATGGTACTGTGCATAAAAAAATCAGGGAGCAAAAGCAGCTTCCCTGGATGTTTGTACAAGTGCAGAGTGCCAGAGCTGTGGCCCAAAAGGTTCACTGGGGGCAGAGGCTGTGATCTGGTTCTTGCTCTCCTGCAATGTCCCAACTCCTTTCCACTCAGTCTGTCAAGAGCATCTGTAAGGCTCCATAAATAAACATTTGTGAAACCTTCTGAGATCTTGAGATAGGAATGGCTATAAAATCCCCCAGAACTATTGATGTGTTTTATTATTTATTAACTCCACTGTCATCCACTTAGTCCAGAGCTCCTGGAGTATTTTGAACAGCAAAGAGAACCACCATGCCTGGGCAGGGGCTTGAGTTCTGCAGCAAAGGGACTCTGTGGCCTTCAGAAGGCCATTTTCATGAGCAGGACAAAGCCAGCAGGGGAAAGCAAAGCAGAGAGAAAACACCTCCTGAGATGCCAGGCCTCCTGCAGCAATGTGGGGGCTTTTGGAAGTGTCTGGTGGATGAGGCAGGGTGTCACTCGGAGGTGATAGCTCTGCTCTGTGGCTGTGTCACAGGGTGCAGCCCCACATCCAGGCTCAGATCAGCAGGGAGAGGCTTGTCCCAGCTGGGAGAGGTCGGTGGGTCAGGAGGGCAGAGCAGCACCCACGACCCCTCTGGCCACAGGCTGGACCTTCCCCAGCAGGGGACCCTGCATCCAAGCGGGGCTGGTTTTCTCTGCATTGTGTCTGTAATCGAAGCACAAAAGCCGTTCGTTTAAGTGGGTTTAAATGGTTAAAGGCACTTGTTCCTCTGAAAAGAGAATGAAATTGCTATTGACACCTCTATAAAAGAGAGGCTTTTCAGGCTCACTAGGAAAGCAGCAGACGAGGAGTCTTCCTCACTTTGTTGCCCGCAATTAGATCTGCAGCCTCCTCCTTTGCTCTTGTATTAGGAATAGGTACCGGTATCTTCAAAGGATGGGAAACTTAATGGCCTCATTGGTGGTTTGATGAATAATTCATGATTCTGCATTAATCGAGAAGTTAACTAAGGTCTGGAGAGGCACAGTCTTTAATGCAGAAAAGCATCTTTGGGCAGTCACGCTGGGTGCTGGGTGAGGGAGACGAAGGATGATCTGCGCACACAGAAATGATGTACATCCCTCAGAGAGAACAGATGGACGGGCACTGCAAGGCTGCCTTTGCTCAGTGCCACACACTGGGGCTTTTCAAATGAAGGCACAGACCTCCAGGTAGGTCAGGCTTCCTTCACTCACCCAGCTGCACGCTCAGGACAGGAGCCCGTGTGTGTGTGACCCCCCTGGGGCACCCCAGCAGGGCTCTGAGCAGTGCCTGGGCTCTGGTTCCATTGCAGGTGGTCACTGAGCAGCACCAGGTTGTCCTTTGGCTCAGAGAAGCGCTGCCCCCTCTTTGGCATGGCCAACAAGGCCATCGTGCCCCACGGGGAGCCACATCAGCTCCCTGCAGTGGCACATGCCAAGGGGGGGCTGCCACCTCCATCCCTGCTCCGTGGATGGGGGTTGGCAATCTTAGCCAGCACCTTGAGTGTTTTGCTGGGTTCCTCTTTAAAAGCAAAGGTGTTCCCTTACTGGGCTTTCTGCAGTGCCTCCCACAAGAGCCCGTCACTGCTGTGCTGGAATACAAATAAATAATATTGCACATGACTCACTGGTTGTACTTGTGAAACATGAGGAAAGAAGGTAACAGCCAAACCTGTATAAACACATTGGCCTGAGTGACGTTTTTAAGGAAACAATGGCAGAGCTGTGCCCGCTGGAGCCTTCTCAGAGCAATGCTGAACGTGCCATTGAAAATATCATCTGTTCAGATTCAGTTCAGATTTAATCATCCTCCATTCACCCTTCCCAAAAATAAAATGAAAAAAAAAAAAAAAAGAAAAAGGAAAAAAGAAATCTTTCTGGCTGAAACATTTGGTTCTTGCTCAAGAATCTGGTCTGAATTTTATAAAGGTTTCCTGGAAGCAAAGATCAAGGGGCTGGTTTGGGGCTCAGAAAAAGCCCTCTGGCAGGATGAAGAAGAGAAAACTGCCAGAGACTGAGACTGATACTTTGTCATTAACTTATTGGGAACACTGCACAGGACTGTTCCTGCTAATTAAAACCAGTGGTGACCAAAGCTCATTTGCAGAGATTGGGCTTGGGCCAAGCGTTTGTGTGTGGATGAGGAAATGAGATCATAAAAGTCACGACTGGGCTCCAAGCTTGGGGTGTGTAATTGCCTCTCACACCTTGCTTCCTGGCCCCTCCAAATACCCCCTTTTCTAATAAAAGTGGTAATGGAGCTACTCACATCTATTTTGAGCTATTGGACCACAGAAAGGGACCAAGAAAATCCCTGCACTGGGGCTGTCCCCTGTATGAGTGAATTAAAGCTGCTCTGAGGTTGGCTCCCCTCCAGCTGAATGTGGCTTCTCTACTTATGACTTTTACACGAAGGATTTCTCCTCAGGTAAAAATCTGTGCCACCACGAGTTTAGCCAGAAGCATACTGAGATCCACAGGATCTGCCAGAGCTAGGCTTGGTTGAGAGTTCAGAGAAGAGCAGCCCTTCCCTGCTGAGCCATAGATCCATGAGGATGGCTGAAATCCTCGTGTCCAACACCCATCTTGGAGATGGGCTCCCCATAACCACCCCCAACCCCACGGGTGGACAACGGGCAGAGGCCCCGATGGTGTTTCCCCCGAAATCTGACCTTGTCACACTCTTCTGCCCATGAGGTAGGTAGGGCTGGTGGGCTGATGTGAGCAACGCCGCAGAACTGCTGCCTACTTAAATATATATATCCACAGGGGAGGAAAATCCGCACTGCCTTCAGCAGATGCTGTGAGCTAAGTCACAATACGCCCACTGGCACGTCCACCTCCGCCAATGTTCCGTCACAAGTGTCCCCTCACAACCATACCCCGGGTTAGAGCAGTGAAATCACGGAGCATCTCTCCTACCCCACAGTAAGCAATGCATCCACACGCTGAGGCTGCCCCAAAGACTGGGGGTTTGTCACACCAGTGTGGTTTTTCTGGGAAGTTTCTGAGCCATGAGCTAACATGCCACGACTTTTCCTCCAGGAGTAATGCAGGGACTGTTTGGCACCCTCAGCCAGACCCAAATCTCTCTGGTAAAAGGTGTCCAACAGAAAGAACAGGAATGTCAAACCAGTGATTAAGACAACTCATCTCCTCTGAAGGCATGTCTTCTCATTTGTTTTCTTCTGAGAGGACAGAATTAAAGCCTGAATCAACTAATTCCCTCCAGTTGTACACCAACTAATTGCACTGGCTCTGTATCCATCCATGCTCACTCCATCCATCTGACAGCCATTACTCCTAATGTGCCTGAAAAGATGGTTTGTACATGAGGAGTCCTGTCTCTTTTCCCAAGGAAACTAGCATTCTTTGGAAAGAACCATTCTTTGCTATCACAGCCTGATCTCATGGCTCTTTCCCCCAGAAAATACAATGTTAAAGAAAATCAAGCAGAAAATATCCCATCTGTATGCTTAGGATTGCACAAGGTCACATTATTTTCAAAGATCCAGCATGTCCCCAGAATGGCATCAGCAACAAGCATCACACAGCAGAGCAGCGGGGAGATGGGGGAAATGAATGAATCCCACTGTGAAAGTGGTGTGCAGAGGAATGGGGCTGAAAATGATGGTGCTGAGATCTCCCACAGTGGGAAAGGAAGGGCAAGATTGGAGGGAGGGATGGGAAAGGACAGGCAAAGATTCCAACATAAACCCACCAAAGAACATCTCCTGGACCTGCTCTGTCCTGAGGTGTCCAAATTTGGTGTTGGGTCTATCTGCCCAAAGGAAAAGGGAGAAAGGTGTTCAGGACAGGCACTTTTAGGCTGGCACCTGCCTTGTTCTACTTGCACCAGAGCCAGGGAGCAGTCCCTGCTCCTGCCCCTCCAAAACACAGTGATGAAGAGAAGGCACCCATGGCAAGCAAGAGACACCAGGAGACACAATAAGGAAAAAGTGAAGGCACAGACAAAACAGTCCTTGTGCTTTATCTCCCAACTTCAGACTGCCCTGCCAGAAGAAACACAGTTATCTCCTCCTCCTCTTCCGCTACCTCTCACAGCTCTTGCCATACAGGGGAAAAGTCTCCAGCACTTCTGAAGCCCTCCGTGTGAGCACTTCTCCTGAGAAGCCTTGTATAACCTCCTCTGGCTCTCCACATAACTCTGTCACCCTCCTGGGTCCCACACATCCCCTCCCTGTGCTCCTTGCTTGCTGGTGTGGTGTCAAGCCAATCCTTTACTGGTTTATTTTCATCTGCTCATTTCTTGGGTTGACAGGCACAGTTTTATTTTGTTGTTGTTTTTCCTGGATTTGATTAAATACAAACAAGCCCTCCCCAAGTGTTTCTTGCAAACTCAGACAGGATTGAGACTCTCAGACCCCTGGTTGCTGCTAATGAGAAGTGCAACAAGCAGGAGTGGGTAGTGCTCCTCCAGATTCACCCTTCTCCCTCTCCAAGGCCTCCCTCCTTTCCTTGAGACCAGGCACACCACAGAGGTGAGGAAGCCTTCTTGCTTAGCACCCAGGGACTCCAGTGTACTCAAGTCCACAGCTGAAACACAGCAGTGTCTTCCATCCTTACATTAAATGGCTCTCCCTCACCTCGTCACAGCCTGAGCAGGAGGAGACCCCTGGGATGAAATGGAGCTGCAGGAAGCACTGCTCCTTTGCAGGGAGGTGTGAAAACTGCTCAGCTTCCAGCACCTCTGAAAAGCTGAGAGTGTTTTACAGAGCTTTTGCTTTAACTAGGGATTGGATGGACTTCAGCTGTTTTATCTGAGTGCCTCTGTGCACCAGTACCTGGGAATGAGCAGTGGCAGCACAATGGGAACAAACCACTTGCATAGATTGTTCCTATGTTTGGTGCCCACAAAGGAGACAAGAGCACGAAATTCTGCTGACTTGCTAAATAACCACGGACCATATTGTGAAAGCAGACATTTCATGAAATGAAGACAACTTTTCCATGTGTTTTACAAGATGACTGACCCTGGTTCATCCTCTGTTTCCTCTGCACCTCCTGTAATACACTTAAAAGTTTCAGGTACTTCTTCAAATGACTGCCTTTTACTGCCATGGTCACTGTGTGCATCCTGGCCCAGCAGGCACTTCACCAGGTGATAATGGCAGAAAATGAACTTGTCTGTTGGGAAGGCCCTGGACATCCATTTGCTCACAGCATTCAGCAGCTGATGAGGAAAGCCTGTGTCTCAGGCTCTCAAACAAGCCTGGTGGAGCACCTGAGACTTCCATAAAACCCTGTGCAAGTTTCACTACATTTTTTTAAAGATTTGGGCTTTCTTAATACCACTCAAAGCCCAGTGTCAGGCAGTGGAGGTGTGACAGCCCTGATGACACAGGGTCCCTGGCAAGCTGTTCTTTGCATAGCAGGTCCATCCCCTGTGCTAATCTCAGGATATGAGGCACCAGTGTAGGTCCAAGGTGTGAAATCTGAGAGTTCTCCCCAAGAAGAGTGAGATGGGTAACCCAGCGCACTGCAGAGTCAAGCCAAGGCTTAAGAAATTCTCATTTCTGCAATTTCCAGTCACATTTTGCAGCGTGACTCATTCTGGGTCACTCAGTAAATACAGGAAAGACCTAAGATAGGTCGAGGTGCCCTGACCCTCAGGGCCAGGTGTGAACTACTCAACCATGTCTGTCAGACTGGGCAAGAAAAGTGCAGAGCTCTGGAATTCTGACAAGATTTCACAACCTTCCATCTCAGAGCTTGGAGAAAGAAAGTGGCATTAAAAATGATTTAAAAGAAGAAAAGAAAAGAACCCCTCCCAGCACTAGTGACAAGATTACCTGCTGACAAAAAGAAAGGTACTGAGAAATAGTCTACACAAGTGGCTCTAAAAATTATTAGACAGGAAAAGGAAGGAGGAAATGTAATTGAAAGAATAGCCTCTCTCACACTAATGCCATTCTTGACAGCTGAACAAGTGATTTTAAAGATGATTAAAATAATATTTACATTCTTACAAAGTCACTGGATTTTGAAGACAACTCTGTTAGGTCATCTCCAGGGAACAGAAGAATGATGGGCAAATTAGCTGTGCTCGCCAAAAAATGCTTTTCTTCTTTTTTGTTATTATTTGCTACACATTTCTCGCCTGGATTGGGACCACTCTGTGTGAGATACTGCACACATGGACCGAGCAACAGCTCTGGCCTCCAGATGCTTACTCCTGGCCAGTGTTTGCGCTGTGGTGGTTCTCTGAGGCCACATCCAAGCACAATAAAATCCCACAGCGAAGGTGAGCTCACCCTCACAGCTGCCAGCTCTGCTCCAGAGCTCTCTGTTCACTGGTGTTACCCAGCAAACACAGGTTGTGCTCAGTTGATTAGAGAAAAAGCAGAGCTGGCCCGAAACTGCGAATCAGGTCTTGGTTCCAAACTCAAACAGGTCATGCCATTATCCTTTCTTTTCAGACATTGGCTGGTTTCCTGCTTCTGCTCAGAAATGAAAATTAACACGCATAAAGGGCAGTTTAGTGGGATGGGGCTTGTGGTGAGCACAGGTCTGAACACAGCTGAGGAAAACACATCAGGGGATTGGTGTGGGCCACACCTGCTCCCTCCAAACTCCCTGCACCCAGCAGGGTCCATGACCCAAGAAACCAGCAATTCTGCCTCAAAACAAGCCCTTGGAGGATGTCACTGATTTCATGACCACCACTGTCTTTATCTCAGCTCCAGTTTTCTCCCTTTCACCCTTCTGGTTCTGTCCCCCACCCCACCAGAGGGGGCCAAGCAAAAAGCTTGTGTGGAGCTTCATTTCTGAGGTTAAACCATGCCAGAAGGGAAAGGGGAAAGCGAGGGAAGCGAGCAAGTGAGGGAAGTATTGCACCAGGAAAGAACAAATAAAGATCTCCTGTAGGCTAGAGGAGTCTCACAGTTCTCCAGATAAATGGAGGGCATTCCCATAATTTCCAAGTGATCATCTAACCTTCATTATGAAACCTCATTCCAGGATCAAATCTTCCCAAAGCCAGATGCCTGTAACACTGCAGCCCTCACCATATGATTTATTCTGGGTAATCTGCCTTTCCAACATGCTTTGTGCCTCCTGTGGTACCATGGAAATCCATAAACGACACAGATAAAGGAGCAGTGAGCTTTATGCTTGCTCAAAGACAGCATAGGAGAAATGACAAAGTACAACTTTATTTTTAATACCGCCCAATTTTCAAATCCACTGGGGAGTTCCTGCCAGATATTTTTCTGGTGGAGAAATAACACTAGCCTGAAGCCAAATGTTGATATATGGCTGTATCTGTGTGGAGAGGTTATAAAGCTAGAGATGTGATTCGGAGGGAGAAAAGAAATGGGTGATTTAGAACAAAAGACTGTGTTCAAAGCACTAATTACAAACGAACCAATTCTTGCTCTAATGCCAGTAGAAAAACTTAAAAGATACACAAAGAGCATCACTACAGTGCTGGGGTGCTTCTGTCTCTTCACAACTTGAGATGATGATTAATAAACATTCAGGTACTTGTGAAAATGTTTCACAAGACCTCCTTAATTTTGACCAACACTTAATTCTCCAAAGATCTTTCCTAGAAGCCTGTTACTTATTAATTTCTTTCTCTTGGACCTTCAACTCTGAGCTTTCAGGCTTTGATTCATGGAGCAGAAACAACAGCATGTGATCTCATCAGCCACCCACCCTCCCAACTTCAGAGACCAAACCTTTGGTGCAAATCCTCTCTGCTGAGAAAATGTTAACCAGGAACATACTTGCAAAACCCAGAACCAGTTTGTGAACAAATGAACATGTCTCACTGTAAGAGCTTTGAGGGGGGAAGAGATCTTATAGCATGGAATAGAAAGCAACTTTTTTTTTAATGACTCTGAGACCTTTTATGAGGTATGAGCTGCAGATTATTGGGGTACACCCAGCTCATGGAAATCAGTGTAGCTGCTTCAAGTTCCATGGATGTAGACCATGGATTTAGACCAGTTGGACATTGAGCACAGGCATCTCAAATAAATCTTGCTGGACCTTGCTATTCCTAAACATGCTGAATTTTAATGATGCTTTTCACAAGGGGAAGAACATTCTAGTGAGTGTTAAACCAAACTAATGCTCTCACATAACGTGTGCACACCAGAGGGCCCACAGAAGTACATTATGTACATTAGTTTAGCTGCAACCACTGATAAAGGTGAAATTGGACTGCAAACACAAATGAGAAACTTGAGGTTGGGATGATCCAATATAATCTTAAAGTATGTTACCACCATCAAGGCATAATTTCTTCTCCGTCACTTGGTGGATGCACTTTCTGCTGAAAGAGGACAGGATAGGGAGGAGTTGAGTGCCCAGAGCTGATCTGAATACTTGTATAATAAGGGACAAAAGATTAGCCGAAACCAGGAAATTCTGAGTTGGATTTTCCTAAAATCTCATGAGCATAAAAATGCTCAGTTTCCAATGGGATGATCTGGCACCTCTATCTCCAGTTCTGTTGGCTCCCTTAAAAGCCTTTATCAGATGATGCAGTTTTTAACCTTAATCCACAGTTTCCCCAGGTCCAGCCACACTCAGGAATGGGTTTGTTCAGGCCAAGAGGAAGGGTCTGACTCTCATACACATCCCAGACACTTCCCACCTTTCCGCCGTCCCCACCACGCTGCAGAAAGCTTTCCCAGGGAATTGTGTGCCCAAGGAAAGGAAAACCCAAGCAAACAAAAGACCCTTTGATCATTTTATTAGGGCACAACCTACAGTACTTCCTTATGCCAAAACTGGGGCAGGAAATACAGACGTGACTTCTGGGAGTCCTCTCCCTTCATTATCACTGGACAGGACGGGAACTTTGTGTCGTATTTAGCCAGAGATGCACATGGCTTGGGACGCTCTCTTCTGCACAGTGTAAACAAACTGGCAGCCAAGAAGATTCTCTCTCTGGGTTGTTTATATGCTTTTCCTCTGACCTGGTCACTTCTTTCCTGCCCAACTGCTTGCTGTGGGAATGTATTCCCAAGTGCTTACATCCCAGCCTTTTTCACTCCCCTGCCTGAAAAACCGGTTTCTGCTCTGATGCTGCTTTGAGGGAACACACTGAGGCTGTGCCTCTCCCCAGGTTTGGGGACTCCCACCAAAGCCACTGGGAGTCAGTTTAGCTTTGGTGAGAGGAAGTCAAAGCCTGTGTAGTTTCAGGTTTGGGCTCTACTTGCCAGCGTAGACAGGGACATGGTCCTATGGATAAACCTCCTGGGCAATGCAAGGACAGCCCTGGTGACAAACAGAAAGTGGCACTTGTGGCTGTGGTGCCAGACCAAATGTAGTATGGAGAGGGTTTGTGGCTCTGCTGCCCACGGTGCTTCCCCTCCTACCTATCTTTCTCCCATCCTCTCAACCCACAGTGCCATGATAAAGAACAAGTCTCCATAGGGAATGTCCCTTTTTCACCTCAAGATCTGAGAAATGGAAGCCTGTGCTGCAGCCGGTCCTGTCCTCCAAATCCAGCCTGGGCAACCCTGTGGGCCCTTGCAAATCCAGACCCCAGGTTTCAAATCCCCCAATAGTCAGGCAAGCCAGTACCAAGGGGTTGGAAATTTCCCATTCTGAGGCTGTTTGATCCCACCATCACTCTGATAGCAGGAGAAGAGCTCAACCTCCCCATTGGCCCAGGCTGCCCTGTGGACTCCCTTGAACATGCACACAAGGACAGAGCCTATGGACTTTTTTATTTCACAAGAAATTAACTGGGCAGCCTCCCCTGAGCCTCTTCTGTTGCTTCCTGGGCACATTTCTGAAATTAACCTCAGAACTAATGAAGCCAATTATCAACAGCAGACATGGTCTCCCTCTAATTATCTTCCCTGGAAAGGTCACCCAAAGTGGCACATTGTGAAACCCAGCTAATTGCATTGTCTGCTCACAGCACGGAGCCGGCTCCTGTAGGGCTCGCCGGGCTTGGGCGAGCCTCGTGTGCCATGGCCCAACAATTGGAGCCTCCAGCAGGGGAAAGAGGCGGCTGTGAGGGAGGAACCCACTGCCAAGGCCTCCTTGCCACCAACGTTGCTCATGGATCCAGGCCCTGCCTGCTGGCTGATCCTCCTTCTTTCAGATGTGGCCAGTCAGCCCAGCAGTCAAGGCAGAAGATTAGCTGAATGTGCCAAGCAATCTGGGTATCAGGAGGAAGTGTCTGGATGTTTCTCTTTGGAAACTGTTTTGTTTTCATTTGTCTTTAAAAAAAAAAGCCTATTTATTTTCTTCTTTAGAAAAGAAAGGGAGGAAGAATTTTGGTTGGAAAAATCCAAGCCTATGGCCTAGCTCTGGGACATGGAGAAGGATGTGGTTGGTAATATCAGCTGAAGAAGAGCTCAGTGAGGGTGCTGCCCCATTTCTAAATTAACAATGGGGGGAGGAGGAAATTCTGGTATTTTTGAAAATTATCTAGATAAAATATGGTCAGACTGAACCAAAGAAATGGCACAGAGTAGGACATGAACAGAACATCTTGCATTATTTTCTTCAGGCAGAACATTTCTGATAAAACAACCAGCCATGTTCCTGAAGAGACCATGAAGCTACAGATTCTCCACTCTATGAGTTTTGTACTGGCCCTGCCCTGTTTTATCTCTATGATTACCAAAGCTTTCCTGAGAAGCCACCAAGCCTTGCTATCACCAGCCCACAGAAAGGACATCTTTCCTCACGTTCATCTCATATTTTCATACAATAAAAGTAGAATGCAATATACTGTGCCCTGTCTTCATCACCTGCATCCAGCAGCAAATACAGCTCCAGTGCAAGACCCCAATGTGTTTGATCCTATGGATCAGATCTCACCAGACCCCACCTCTCCCTGTGAGGTTTTAGGAAGAAATCTAAAATTTTGAAGCACTTCTCAAATCCTGTCTTTGACATTTGGGATTAAAGAGGACAAAGTATTCATGCCTACAAATGGATGCTATTTGGGAGTTTGAGTGGGAAGCAATGCTGTGACTGCTTGTTACGTAACCAAGCTGAACCTGGAGGTTTTCTACCCCAATTCCCAAAGTACAGCAGGATCTCTGCTATTTCTGATGGGCTTCCCTGAGCTTGCCAGCACCACCATAATCAGGTTGCTGTGAGGCTCCATTGTTTTCAAACACACAAACAGAACTTATCTGGGGAGTAATGCAACATCCATCCCTCTGGCAGGACAATCCAGGATGGACTATCCAGCTGCTAGCCTGGACCCTGCAGCTCACTTTTATCAGAGGTTGCTTTGGAAAGAGAACATGCTAAATCAAAAGTAGTTAACAAAAGATCCATCAAAAGCAAGCTACAGATGCTGCATTTCTGGCATCAGCAGCAACAGGATCCAAGCAGCTGGATGTGAGACCAGCTGTGTGGAGTCTCTCCCTCCTCTCCTCCTCTCTCCCCTCCGTGGCTCAGGGCACAGTGTGCCTGTGCCCCAGTGTGACACAGCCCTAATCACATTCACATGTCAGGTCACACCAGGCGGGAGATGATGTGTGTGACCACATTAAAGAAGGGAATTTTTCCCTTTGAGATTTCTTTGTTGACTTTAATAAAGGCTCCCTCTGGGCTTTCATGCTTCAAAGGAAAAGGGGTGAGGGACCATCTTCACACATCCTAATTAACAACATTTAATAATTGTTCTTGCATGCTGCTTTGGTTCTGCATCTTTGGCACTGCATCTTCCTTTCTCAAAGGAAGGAAGGCATTTCTGAAAGGGCTTAGAGAATGTCAGTGTCCTCCAGCCTCAATAGACCTCAGAAAGCCATGGTGTAGAGATGAATATGCCAAAAGATTTGCTTGTAATTCTGTACAGCATGGCACTGGCAGAGGCACTCATGGGGACATGGGTGACCAGATTCATCTTCTGCAGAGTTTCTTTCTTAGATGGGAGGATGAAAGTACTTTGATGGCCTCTGCTCTGCCCTATGAGAGGACAGAGTGGAGCTGCTGCTCTGACATTTTTGTTTGGGAGGTTTGGAAGGGAGTCACCATGCCAGCAACACATCCCCATCACCTCTAAGGTACTTGGCACCATAAAAACAGAGTCTCAGCACCTTCCTGAAATCAGATCACAGATCCCACAGTGAAGTCCAGGTGGGACAAGGGAATACCAGGATCTTTTGGGAAGCCAATAGGAAGTAGGTTGTACTCTTGGTATTTTCAAGTGACACTAAGCTTTCAGTAAGAAACAGACTTTCTCTCAACTTTGTGGCCACTGAAAAAAGAGGTCCCATGTATATCTGTAAAGAAAGTGTGACTTGCTGTGTGACTAAGCCCTGGTTTTGGGGCTCCTGATACCATCAGTGCAGCCCTTCTGCACACACCAGCTGCACACCAGAGCTCCTGCCAGCTCACACCACTTCTCACTGCAGGGCAAGATACAGCCTTGGTGCCCTGAGGGACCAAAAGAGCGACTGCAACGTCAGTATCTCTGACCCAGACAGCTCTGGAGCCTTGCACCTGAGACAGGCACCACAGGCTTCCCCTAAGTTACCTATTAAAACTCTAGATAATTCTTAGAGCTCTCTTCAGAGAAGGGACTTTTGGAAACTCACCAGGGATTTTTAAGTTATTTTCCCGACTTTAGGACTCTCCACTTCCTTGCCAGACTATAGTGTTCACATCCTCACACCAATTCCTTCTTTCTTACAGCAACACAAAACCTTAACCCTTGTAGGAAGATCCTCTCAAGAGTCTGCATGGTCAGGAACTCTCACATCCATTTTGTGCAGGGGAAAATCCAAGTACATGTGATTCCCATACCACAGGAGGGGGATTACCTGGGCAGTGTGTCACTATGTAAGTCATGTCCCAACACCTAAACCACAAAGGTATGCCTCTTATGGAGGGCTCCTGGGCTAAACACGGACATCTCACCCCTTCTAACATGCTCAGCTGGAACATCCAGGGCTTTGTAGTGCATCAAGAGTCACAAGTGATTTTCCTGCCCTTCCCTACTTGAGTAGTTCCCATCACCACTCAGTGGTGGAAGGTTCCCACTGGCATTTAATTTAGCAAGGCAGCCTGGGAAGGGCAGCTCAGAGCCCATCCTCAGTGGAGCTCTCTGAAACCCTGCTACAAGCCCCAAGTTTTTGTTTGCCTGGAAATGCTACCATGAGTATTTGAGCTACAGCCATGAACACAAGAGGTCCCAATGCCATTCACAAAATATTTAGGCAGAGGAGGATTGCAGTCCATTTAAATTTTTAAGGACAGCTTAGGCACTATTTCTGTCTGGCCTATGAAGAAGGTAAATGAGAGAGTCCTCAAGCTGATAACATGAGTAAAAACAGGAGGACTGGCAGGGCTCCAGGCCTGAGGACTGATGGCTTGGGGAAGATACAAAGAACCTGCCAGGAATACACTGGGTTTGGGCTCAGGCCTGTTATGGCCTTGGGTAAACGAATGCTACATTTGTGAACCAACATGAAACGCAGGAGTCTACAGAAACCACATGTTTTCCATCCATTCCATGTGCTCCATCAGCTTGATGGAGTTAGATGATGCAGACAGACAGTCTGAGATCTGGGTTAAATAAGTTGAACTGCTTTATTTTTCTCTTGGCATTGCAGTGGGCGCAAGAAATTCTCACAGGGTGGAACATCTGGAACACATTATTCACTAAGAGGGAAAGATGCTGTTGTGTTTGTGGAGGAACCAAGCACGCTTCTTGCAAGCATCTGACACAAACCAGAGTGACAATTAACGGCATGGCAGCTTTCTTTAAAGGGTATTAGTTCTGCCTCATGTTAAATAAAACCTTTGTCAGCTTAGCTGACAGTGCAGGTTTCCAAGAAGGCATTTCCCTAGCCCAGGAAGAGACAGGAGAGAAGTGGCAGCCTGGCATTTGCACAGGCAGCAGGGGGAATTCCTACATACAGTAGCAAGATGGAACTCCTGTCAGATTTAGAGCACAGTAGGAAGCAATGCTATGACTTCTATCGACACATAGATAATATTTTTCACCCAACAGCTTCCTCATAAAACTAATACAGAAATACAGTGTAAGTCAGCCAGAAACCTGTGGATTTCAGTCAAAATCAGATGAGCCAAAGCAGCAAACAAAAGGATTTTCTATTCTTTAGTGGCTGGTGGCTCAGGCTCTCACACAGAATGTGGGAGCCTTGGATTGGATCCCGTCTTTCCTTGAAGGACCTTTAGTTCAGACCTTAGTCCAGTTTTTCAGCTCCTTTTTTCCCTATGACTCCACATCCTCCAACAACCAGTGGTCTGTACCCTGTGTGTGAGGTCTTTCTTTCCTGCAAAAACTCACCAAGGAAAGCTGGGTGAAAAGGTGGACACAGAACTGGAGAGATAATCAAGATCCTCCTTCCTTGGAGGACAGATGGCAACAGCCTGAATCAGGAGAGGCTGCCCCTCATGGGTTCTGCAAGGGGATGGAGGGTGATCCCAGGGATGCATAAAAGGGATGAGACTGAGGATGTCATCACACAACTGAGCAAGCTGGGTCAATTGGACAAAGACAAGAAAGACAGGGCACTGGAACTACAAGGTCAGTGGAAAAAAAGGACTTAGGAAGACAAGGAGAAGATCCTTCTTGTGCTTTTGGCTGATGATACCAGCATGTCCTCCACCTCCCAGATGGAAATCCTGAACAACAACCTTTCTGAACTTCAGGTTTTTGTAAAAGCAAATATGTACATGTGTGCCTCAGGATACACATGCCACACAATGCCAATGCCAAAACCACTATGTCAGCAATACATTTTAACTCTTCAGGAAACTACCTTTATTTTCCTTTTCTGAGTATGAGCAATTCAAGTAATTTGCTCTTACCCACTCTTCCAGAAATTAGAAAATAACTTCTAATAAGACCCAGAACAATCTTACGTAAAAATGCCTACTCATTTTACCATGCTAACAGATGAGCTACTTCACATTCAGACAGAATGAACAAATAAATATGTTTTCAACCATAATGGCAGAAAAGTGCTTCCACTCTATGTGTACATCAATTATTTCCTTCTATTTAAACCCATGACTAATTACCCTTGGAAGCAAATAGCTAACATCCAGTCGAGTACAGGCATCCCTTTTAATTTAATCAAGAACTCATCTAGCTTGAAAATCATGGCAATTATCAATGAAGTGCAGGGTTGTATGGACCTAAGCCCTCTAGCAGAAAGTGCAGCGCATCATAGGAGGCTGACTTCCAGAAAGGATGAAGGGAAATGTCCAGATTATGAACAAAAAAAAATACACAATTTCTGAGACAGCTTCAGAGAAGCACTCATGATTACTCAGAAAAATGCAGAGATTAGTGTTTGCCCCAGCCTCAAAAGTTCATGGCCCAATTTTCAGTAAAAATTAAATATTTTCTGTGAAAATGGGGGTTTACATAAAACCAGATTTTTCCTTCAGAAGGCAAACTAGGTATAAAACTCCAAGCCACCATCACTAAAAATCCTTTGGGATTACTTTTGCCTCCCCTCCAGACACATTCTGAACCAATTCCTCCTGCAGCTCAACACAGACTGGGTCATCACAAGACCTTTAAGCTGACCCTGGAGTTCAAACTGATTTTTTGTGCACCCATACATACAAGAAAGGCACATTAAGGAAAACACATACACACTGTACCAGCTTTCTCAAGGGTTTCCTCCATCTCCAACCATTACAGCTGTCACATCACCACACAATACATCTTTGCCCGCTCTTGAATTCAGCTGACACACTGTGTGCCCAGCAAAGCAGTCAGAGTAATGCTGTGGGCAATATTTTGAGATTTTTGGCCATGGTTCCTCATATGCAAACACAGTTACAGTTTTTGCCTTGTTACTATCACACATTCTTATTCCAGTTCTGGCCTCCCTCATTTCACTGGTTAGAAACAGGCTGGCATTCAGAGAGAGGAGTTTGAGCAAAAGAGAAGGGTCTGACCCTTCTGCCCCTCTAGAAACCAACCACTTAAAAAAAGAAAATCACAAGGTTCATAATCACAGAATGGTTTGATTTGGAGGGGACCTTCAAGATCATCTTGTTCCAGCCTCTGGTACAGGCAGGGAACCTTCCACTAGATGAGGTTTCTGAAAGCCATTCCCCTTATCCTGTCACTACATGCCCTTGTGAAGAGTCATAACAATGTTCATAGGGCAGCATTGGGGGTAATTTCTTGGTTTTTAAGATCCATATGTTGAGAATATACCACATGTGTTTAACAGCAAACACACAGCTAAGGCAAAGATGATATGTGACAAAGAAGGTTCTTTACCTCATCAAGTCCCTGCAAGAGCTGAAGAGCATTAGTGGTTTCTTCCACTGACATTGTGCATTAGTCCTTTTGGAGAAGGCTCAATGTAATGTGAATTAGTTATGTTGCTAAAAAAACCCTCCAAAACCAACAAGGGATGTCCATGGGTGTTTTTAATGCCTCTGTACACCATGCATCTCAACACAAGACTTCTGAGACAGAAAAAGACAACATTAAGCAGCATATGTATTTGTGTGTTTATATATACATACATATATATATACACATACATGCATAAAAATATATACTCTCATCTCTAAAGATCAAGTCAGATCACTGGGAAATTCTTATACTTAACAAGAAACTTCACAAAGCCAAAAACCAAGAGGCATTTGATTAAAACAACCAATTAAGGTTTGGCATGGGTACTATGAAAACCTTAGAAGCTGTTGGCTATCAAAACTTTTCTCCTGAAAGAGAAATCTTCATTGCCTGCCAGAGACAGTAGCAGCTCTGCAGGCTCACATGCTGCTCTCTTCCATGTTTTCTGATCCTTGAGCAGCCACTGGCCAAAACTGGTACAGTGTTTGCCTTTTGACACAAGGTTCCAGATTCCAAAAATTCCCATTTCTTTGATAAATATTTCAGTTTACAATCAGACCTAATTTTTCATAAGTTTACAGAAGCCATGACTCACGAAGGAGACTTGTAGAGCTGTTTTCTGACCAAATACCCCACCAGATTTTGTATTGCCTTGTTTTGTAACTCTTCCTACAAACCGCACATGCACAGAGCAAAAGCTTTGATGCCTGAATAGCCATGAAAAATCCAAGTTTAATCCCAAGTTCAGTACTGTAACTACAGAGCTGGATCACACCTCAACTTCTGATTTTCAAAGGTCAAAAATTATTTAGCAGGACACAGAAGAGCTTCTGCTCTTTATAAATAAAATAACTAAGAGACATGAATTTCTAAAGTTAGGGTTCTGAGTTTGCACTCAAACCCTTACAAAAGTGAGGGAGAATTTTAAGACATAGAAAACCTTTGGTCTTCTCAGTAAGATGGAGTATGTTTTCCTTGCCAGTTTGCGCATGTTTCAACAGCCTTCTGCCACAGTTTTGCCCTTCTGGAACTTCAGGTTTAAACAAATCCAGGATGCCACAGGGAAAACTAAAGTTGATGTAGAAGCAGCAAAGCCTGTTCATCTCCAAAAATCACTCCTGAGATGGTCTGTGAGCAGATGCAAAGATATCTTTGGAAACACTAAGTAGGGAGGTGAGGATTCAGGAAAATGGCAGCGAAGATGGGTTTATGTTCATTCCTTCATGCACACACATGGAATTCTTCTGAGCAAGTCCTAACCAGGCAGACACAGATGCTCCAAATCCCTCCTGGGTTTGCTGGGCAGGGCACCGCAGGTGGATCACAGCCCAACAGAGCAGCTCTCTGGAAAAGAAAGGGCAGCTCAGCAGATCATCAGCTCCAGCTCTATGGACCCCACAAAGGCAGGAATGAATGCCAAAATTCCCCCTGTAGCCACAGCAGCACCTGGGCACTGCAGCTTTGCTCCCTGGTGTCACTGTGCCCAGCATCCGCCCCTGCTCCCCAAACGGGCAACGAGGCCAGCTCTGTGGGAAATCCCAGGATATCCAGCACTGCTTGGGAAATTAAAACCCAAAGGAAAGACAAGCTTGAATTTTGTTTTCTGAACAGGTCTTTGAGTTTTTTCACTGTGCTCTGATCACAGAAGTTCCTTTCTGTCTCATGGCTCACTTCCCTCCTGCAGACGCTGGGAATGCCCCTGGGAGGTTCCAAGGGAAGGCTGCTCTGCTCTTGCCACAAGCCTGGGCGAGCACAGGTGGTGAACAAATGTACAGGTGAGAAAAAAAAAGTGCAGAGTAAAGGAGACACCAAAGGGGAGTGAAGAAAATGAGCAGAAATCAGCAGTAAGGCAGACTATGGAGCGGGGGGAAAGCCCAGGGACTGAGGAAGAAAGAAAAGGAGCAAGATAAATACAGGGTTGTGGCAGCTGTGTGATGACAGGCACTGGGACGAGCAGACAGATACAAGACCCAGCAACAGTTGTGAACTAAAAGTTTACAAAGGCTGATTTCTTTCCCGGACTCCCACTTTACAGGACTTGAACTCAGGAAGAGAGAAAACCACAGACTCTGTGTCTGCTCAGCCTGCCCGGGACATCCTTTAAGAACCAGCCAAAACCCAAAAGCGCTGTGATGTGTGACTGGAGGCCATGAAGAGCTCATGCAAGAGAGCAAATCTCAGGGGAGCCACCCATTTCCCAGCTGTGGCTGGCTCAGATAGAGGCTGCCTGGCCTCTGGGATGTTGGCTGTGGGCACTGAAGGGCTCGTGCAGAATTAGCCCCTGAACAGGGCATTATATCCATCAACAGGACAAGCTCTCTTTTATGGCTGGAGACCCAAGTATTTATTATACTCCATTCAGATTTTTAGGAGAGCCTTTCTGGAGCAAATGAAATACTTTCTTCTCTTCTTCTTCTGTTCTTCACTTTTCTTTTTTTAAAGAAAAAAAGCAAAAGCCAAAGCATGCTCTGCTGTTACATGCAAAAGCCAAAGCAAGGACACAGGCATTCAGGATCCAGAAGTGAATTTTAAGCCATTTCACTGCAGCAGATAAACTGATAGAAGTGGCTCACAGCCAGCAGGATTTATACCTGCACAAGCAAAACCCAGTGGATTTCCAGTCCATCACCATAATTGCTGCAAGCAGTATATGCCTATTCATAGGAACTAGGGAACACAGACCTGAAGTGCTGGATTTGCTTTTCTTCTTCTTCATTAGTGCTTATTTTAACTTTCTCCTACAAGTAAATGGGCAAGTTCCACTACTGGCAGCCGAAGACACTTTTTATTGCCAAGATGAAAAACCAATGTTCCCTTGCTATAGGCTTTATATTCAAAGCAGAAGGAAGAACATGGTTCAAGACTGCTAATGCAGCTGGCTGCTATTAAAGAAAAAAAAAAAAAGTCTCCTCTAAGCTGGCTTTGATGCCAAACAAAAGAAACAGCTAAAGGTTTTCCCCCAAATAAAGTACCTTTTCATGAAACAGAGTCTTCAATGGGAAAATATGTAGGTAAAAATCTTGGTGCAACTTTCTGAGGAGCTGTCTTTAGGTTTTCCTTCAGCATAAACTACAAATCTATCTCCATGATGCTGTCCTATGGGGGGAGCAGGGAAGCCATAAAGGTGCAGCTCCCACAGTTAGGACTCCCTGCCTTAGTTGTGCATCGTGGCACAGAGATGGGAAATACCAAGCAAACACATTTAGATCATAGAATATCCTGAGCTGGAAAGGACCCACAGGGATCCTTGATTCCAATCCTGGCCCAACACAGGACTGGCCAAGAATCCCACCACGTCCCTGAGAGCATTCTCCAAACATTCCTTGAACTCTGACAGGCTTGGTGCTGTGGGGAGCCTGTTCCAGTGCCCAAACACTGTCTGGGGGAAGAACCTTCTCCCGATATCCAGTGTAAACCTCCTCTGACCCAGCTTCAGGCCATTCCCTCAGGTCCTATCAGCTGTCACCAGAGAGTTTGCATCAAGTCCTTCTTTGTGCCCAGGTTTGCTTGCATGAAGAGAGGTGGTTGCTTTTTTCCAAAGAGCTCTGCTCCCCTCCTGTACTACCATGCATCCCCTCCTCTCAGCAATAGATAATATCAACTTCAAAATTGGTTTCCCTGCTCCTAAGCCAGCACACAATACTGTACTTTTACATTTAATGGGTTTAAAACATTCAGGTTCCCTTCTGGTCCCAAAAGCATATACATTTCTTCATGTATTCAAGCCTAAACTAAGCCAGCTCCAATTTCTGAAAATATTTAAGGATGCACTTAATTTAAAACATGTGAGCAGTCTGAGTGAGGTCAGTGGCATTATGCTTGAATATATCTGCTTTTTAACAACCCCCAGCCACACCTCTCCCTGCTACACTCCAAGATGAGGGCCAGGAAAATTCAGCAACAGCCAATTTTGCCACAGAAGAACTTTGCCCAGTAGGGGGAAAAAAAAAAGTAAACAGGAAATAGAGAAGTGAAGCCATTTGCCCCAACATCAGAAAGCAAGTCACTAATACAGCCAAGTACCAATGATCCAGGGAACAACAGCCCCAGTGTTCACAAGGAACCACACATGGGGCTTTCACATCACAGCATGCACAAGGGCTTCAACCACAGCAGTGCTTTAACTGCCCATCTTCCCAAAACAGTCTTAAGGGGAATTAAAGACAAGTTAGGCCTGATGAGATTATTGTACCAGTCTCCTCCAAATAAATACAAGCTGAAAATAGCAGCAGAGGACAGATATTGCATCTCACCAAGAGGCGGATAAGCCGCCCTTACTGTAGGCACACGAAAGCAGGCCAGACAGATGTTTACACTGGGTAATTTAGTGCATCTGAATTTGTCAAGTTGTTTGATAACTTCATACTCAAGAATGTTTCTTTCCTCATTACAGAAACATCCTGGTTTGCAGCAAAAAGTGCTGCTGGCACCAGAATCCCCCACATGCTGTGTTCTGCACAGCAGAGATCAGAGGAGTTTATCCCTTGGAAAGAAAAGCTGTAGATGGGTGGCAGTTTTCCGTGAGCTTCTGGTGGGTCTTCCCTTCCCTCCTTGCACTCTTTAAAAGGTGGAGAAGCTGGATCCTTTCTTTCCCCAGGCTCCTGGCTGCAAAGCAAACTCACAATGCCAGCCCAGTGCTATTCTTCCATTGCTGGTGCTCTGCAGGGAGATGGGATCTGATTTACCCCAGAAGCTCTGCTGCTGTGTTTCAGCTCTACAGGGACACTCCTTAATCTGCACGAGGAATCCAAAGGACCTGAAACAATAAGAGAAGGAAATCATTGTTTTAAGACACGTACTGAAATATCATTGTGTGGATGTACTTAACAGATGGGGAATGCAATGGCCAAGTTCAGGCTCCCCTGGGTGCATTTCTCAGAACCAGGCTGCCCCAGCCTTTCTCTGGGTAGAAAAACAGGAGGGAGATGATGTGTGAAAGCTTCCTTGACCACGTGGAGAAGCGATGGTAGTGATGGTAGCTGGGATCCAGGACACTGAAGACCCTGTGCCAGGGTGATGCAGTCAGGCATTTTGCAGGGCTTGAACACCTCAAAAGCCCCAGAGCCAGTATATCCTCCCTGGCACACACAGGGGGTCAATTGTCCAGCCAGCAGAACCCACAGCTGCAAATATTTGGAGCCCCCTTTGAGAGATGCTGTGCAGCCAGGACTGGCAGAGAGATTTCAGGTAAGAACTCCCATTAGTCCCACTGGAAGCTGGAGACCTAAAATTCTGCTGTAGGGAGCTCTGAAAGCATCGGCCCAAGTTCGTTTCGGGAGCGATGCTGGGATTCCCTCCTCCTCCTCCTCCCTCTCTCCTTCCCTTCAGCAGCACAATGTCGCCCTTTCTCCGTTTCCGAAAGGGGCTGTGCAGGGCTCTGCATCAGAGATCAGGGGCCGTTTTGAAAGGAGGAACCCGCAGTTTGACCCCTGCTCTATTGAGAGACCTTTTGTGCCTCTGCAAAGCTCTGCACTCTGCATTGGCCTCGCGGCCAGCGGAGGGAAACGCTGCAGGAAGCAGGGATTTATTCTGCTGCTGACAATCAGGAGCAGCAGTGTCCTCTGGTGCCTTCATTGTCCAAAGGTGTTTGAGTGTAAAGCTCACACATAATAGCGACTTTCCAGTGATGCTTGTTGAAAAAGGCCCTTTGGAGTTTGCCAGCTCTGCCGGGAATGCAAGACCTCAGGTGTCCGGGCTTATCTTCCAACCAAACTCATTTATTTAACAGCCAACTCCGATTGCTCCTTGTAGTTAAAAGAAAGCCCCCAAACAAAGGCTCAGCAGCGCTGTGCTCCTCGGCCATTCAGCGCTGCCGGTGTGGGAAGCAGGTGTTCTGAGCTCTGCATTCCCACTCCACTCTGGAGAGGCTGGAATAAGACACCAGCTTTTGAAATGTCCGCTCAGAAAGAAAGAAAGGCAGCACAGGCTCACTCTGCAGCCCGGGAGCAGGCAAAGGGCTCAGCTAATTCATAGCATGAGCTGGCCAAATGCTGCAAAAAGCATTCCCACAGAAACTTCTGCAAATATGGAAATGAATCCAGCTAAGTGGTTTTTACACCTCTTTTTTTCTTTAATGGTGTTTTCCAAGTGCTTGGGGAGTGCACATTTTTCACTTCTCTACATACCTCCTTTGCTGATAAGCAGGAATTTGCAATGGAAATAGGTTGGATATCAGGAGGAATTTCTTCTTTGAAAGGGTTGTTAACACTGGAATGAACTGCCCAGGAGGTGGTGGAGTCACCATCCCTGGAGGTGTTCAAAGTGGCACTTGGTGCCATGGTCTGGTTGACACGGTGATGTTTGGTCAAAGGTTGGATTTCATGAATCACAAAGGTTTTTTTCCAATCTCCTTGATTCTGTGATTCTGATTCTATGAAAAAACCATCTCCATCACCGTGAATTGACAATCCAAGCTTGGCTGGCAGAGCTCTCATCACCCAGCTTTGAACATCTTCATCTGAATTTAAAAAAGCATCCTTCAAAGTGCAAACTTAGTTGGGGTGGGGAGTGGGGAAACCTTGCAAGAGGAAGTTTTTAGTAGGAGCAAAAGATAACATTTGTCACATAAGTCACAAACTGCAGCATGAAATATCCAAGCACAGGTCAGGGTGCCAGTGTAATCTCTGTTTTGCCCTCATAAATAGTATTAATTAGTATTTGTTATGCAGAGGTATTAAAAAAAAGGATTATGAGGAGGTACTTGTGCTGACACAGGCCCAAAGGTTCTGCTTTCCCAGGGCTTGGTGTGCTCTGGGATACTACACCAGGAGGAGCAGGGGCAGCTGCTCTGAAATTCTGCTTGAAAAAGGAAAATTACCCTCACCAAGAGGCAAACACGAGTGGGATTTCCTAGACCTTTGTGTTTGTATTTTTAAAACCTATTCCACCAAAAACATTGCTGTTTCCTCTCCCTTTTTTTCACTGGTCAGCCAAGCAGCAAGAGTGGGGCTAAGGCACTGCTCCAGCTCAACTGGTTTCTGTGCTGCAGCCTCCTTCAGGACATGGACAAAGGCTCCTTGTCCTGCTCTTACTGCACACAGTATGGCCAGGCAGTGCCCATGTCAGCACTGGATGAGCCCAGCCCCACCACCCAGATCAGAGAACAGCAGCTCAAAAGGGCCCAGACAAATCTCAGCATCTCTGGCCTTTGGCTGTACCTCCAGCTCTCAAGCCCACAAACCTCACAGTGCACTGGGGCCCTTCTGAAATGCACTCTCTCTCTCCTAACCCAGCTATGTTAAGATAATAGCATCCCCCACACCTCCCTTTTTAATAAAGCTGCCAGATTTAAAGATGCATCACAGTAATTTCTTAAAAGCTACAGGCCATCAGTGCTGCCTAAGTGCTCTTTACTGGGAGCACGGCACTGGGGGACTGCAGAGAACTTCCAAGCTAAAAATATTCCCACCTCATTATATGCTCCAGTGGATTACTCAATAATTACACTTATTAGATCCAAAGGTAATTACCATTTTGCTAATCAGGTGTCCCTTTTGTTAATACACAAAGTGAGCCACGCCACCATTATTCTTGGTCGTGCCTCACGCTTGCAGAAGCGGGGCCACTGCACTCACAGCACCCTGCAAGGAGGGTGCTCATCCCCCAGGCATCAACTCTCCTCCTCCTCCAGAGCTTAGGCTTCTGTATCCAAGTCATGGTGAAGCTCAGACAGAACCAATGTGACTGTCAGGAGACAGAGGCTCTGCCCAAGCCTTCTGGCTCCAGAGCAGGGACATTTGCCAGAGATTCACTCTGCCTGCACTGAGCACTTCATACCATGGGTGAAGCCTCCAATGTGACACAGACACAGCAGAGTGGCAGCTCTGTGTGGGTGTGACAACCACTGTCCATGCTGGAGTGAAAAGGAGGCTCTGCAAACCCATCCTCATCACGAGGTCCCATTGCAAACACATCACCAAAACCTCCCCAGAAGCCCAAACGCCTTCAGGAGCCACATGCAGCAGCAAGCTGCTGACCTGCAGCTGGATTTAGGCTCTGAATTAGGGCTTATTTTACCAACACTGGCCAAGCAAAGCCATTCTAACTTCCTCATGTGTTTAGCACCATTGTCATGCCAGAGCTGCCCCAGCAGCCCGTGCAGGGGAGCAAACAGCCAGTTTGGGGTTGTGACAACCCCTCTTCCATGAGAGCTGTGGATATTACCCCCAGTGAGTGGCAGCAATGCTTCCAGCTGGCCCAGTCAGATCAGGAGCCCTAAGGGGCCTTGGACCATTTCCCCCCCACCCAGGAGCACCAGCTCAGAGATCCAACCATCCTCCTATGCAGAGCCATCAGTCCAGTGAGTGCTTCTGCTTTGGTCCTCCTGGTGCTATTTCATGGGATGGGTTTCTAAGAGCAGAGAGAGAGAGAAAAAGCTGCCATGCTGCCAGTGGAAAATATGCAGGAATGAGAGGTCAGCAGTACAGTCCCCTCAAAGTCCCAAAGACATGTTAAAGGCTTTATTGTTTGGCATCTAAGACTGGGTCCTGCTTTGTCTCTTCTCTCTGTGTTTAAAGCAACACTCACTTTTGGGGTTTTGTCCAAGTCTGACCAGTTACCAAAAGGCATTTTTATTCTCTCCACAGTCATTTCTGGGAAGAGTAATTAATTTATGCTAATTTGAAGAGAAAAGGAATAGCAATGAACTTTTCCAGTCTAGAGATAAATGGTAATATATCAAAATCCTCTGGTGATAAAAAGATAAGACACAGAAGTTATGATCTTTCCACCATAAAGTGCTGCTTATTGAAAGAAGCAAATTATTTTTACTAGTTGCAACGCTTTCAAATAAGGCTAACTTAAAACAATAGTCCATTTTTATATCTGAGCTAAAATTCATTAGGCTTGTTCTTCCCAAACCAGACAATCTTCTGTTCACTGTTAAGTGGTGATCCAGAAGCAGGAAATTCCCTTAACCACTCCAGACTGGCTGTGCTAGGTATGGGAGATATTAAAGAACTGGGCTGGATACAGATGAGAAAGAAGGAAAGAAATTCAGTAGGACTTTACCTTCCATTGAGTATTTTACACTCCCGTTTCCCATGTGAGATGCTTTTTGTGTTTTTCTTTCAAAACAAAATTCTGTTTTCAGCAAATGACCCAGGAGACATCAAACAGAACACAAAGTTGGTGAAACACAGGTAACACTTCAAACATCTAGGGACTCATAATTCTTCCACTCTGAGCCTGGACCAGAAGCTGGCTACAGTCTCACCCTTAGTTCAAAACCACCCTAGGAGATGCTAATTGGACACTTTCAATAGTGTTGCAGTCCCAATTTCAAAAAGGCACAAAGGAAGGACAAGTGCTGAAATACCAAAGCAAAATGACTTTGTGCAGTGGCTGGGTGGATAGAGAGAAGGGTGGAGAGCATGGTCAGAGCTACAGCTCATTTCCTGCAGGGAGAGCAAGACAAGACAAGCATTGGGAATAAAAGTATTGCACAGCAGGACAAACTCTGGTTTACAACTGCCTTTCCTCCCATGGTAACACCAAGGCATCCACCAGCTACACAAAATCTCAGTTTCTAGAGTAAAAGCTAAATTACTGATAGCATGCAGGGAAAGGAGACAGAACAAGCTGAAGAGCTACTGAATCAGCTGCACAGGGAAGGAACAGCACTGGTTGCCCCCCAAAAAACCTCCCACTCCAGGCATGGAGCAAAGCCCTCATTGATGACCAGGTGCTGATGCTGCCTCTGTGGCACTTAGTGCTAATTTGCAGCATTTAAAGATAATTATAGGCTTGAGCCACACAGTCAACCCAATCCATCAGAAAACATACCCCAGATCCAGGCTTGATTTTCCCTAGACCAGGTGCCTTTGGGATTGCAGAGACACACACTTCAGCCCAGAACCTGAAGCTGACAGGCTGTTTACAGAACAAGAAAAGCTCTGAAGGAATTGCTGGCAAATTATCATGAGGAACATTATCAAGCAACCCCTCTCAAGAGTGGAAGATGTGCTGCTTGCCCTGGTGTCTCCTTGGGGATATGGCTTAAATCCCACTGCTGGCTGCATGGAGAGCAAGGGCTAGGCTTGGAATTTCAAGGCTTCCTTCACACTGTGTTTTTTGTCAGGAGGGAACAGCTAATAGCCTTTTATCAGACCATTCTGTGCTCCCTCTCCAAAAATCAAATTACTTCATGCAAATGGAAAATTACCTGAGAAATCAGGCAGGTGTTTAAAAAGGGATTGGGATCCTCAGGGGAGGAGTTAGGTGTACAGAGGCAACATCTCCTGAGTGGAAATCTCAGCAAAGCATAGCCTGGTTGAGATCAGGTTCATAAATGCTCTCTGGTGACTGTGTGATCCTTCTAGACTTGTCAGCCTCAGCAGTCCTGGAAGCAGGTCCCCAGGAAATCAGCAGCTTTGCTGTCAGCAGGAATAATTCACATTTTTCCCATCCTGAACCTAAAGACCAAGTACAGCTCTTGCTGTCTCCTCTCCCAGCTGGGTTTCTTCTGCTTCCCCAGCTACCTTTCCATAAGCTTTGGAGATGCTCAACACCTTCCCCAGCTCTTCACCCTGGCAAACACTATGGACATTGCTCAAGACACTCAAAAGCTCAAAGCAATCATCCCACCAAGCAAGTGTGGCTCCTCCAACCAAAGCAAAACACCACAAGAAGCCAGCTGTGACTGGGCAGCCAGCATTGACCCTCTGAGTCAGCTCATCCTCTCTATCCATGTATCACTCAGTTTCTACCAAATTTTAGGAGAGGTTTTTCAAAGTTTCCTGAAGGATCCTAATGACTGTCAACATCTTTGTCAGTGTTAGTTCACTGCCCATTCCTACATCATTTTCCACAGGGTTACAGGGATCTGTCACATTTCAGGGCTGTTTGCAAGGGAGGCAAACAGCTTATTTATCATTTATCTTCAGTTATTTCTATTTATTTAAGATGTTACATTATTTAATATTATAAATATATTAATACACAAAATCTTCATTGGTTTAGGTTTATTCTGGGGCAAAAGAGGGACAAACCCACAGCTTCAAGATGTCAGACATTTTCCCAGAACCAAGGCAGTGAGACACCAGCACAACAGGGCTTAGAAAACAGGCTCCCAGGGTTTCCTGTTCAATCCACCAGACCACAGGGCTTCTGCACACTCTGCTGCTGCTGGCAAACGACAAGGGAACAGGAGTTACTCCCCCAAATGACTCTGGGCTGCTGCAGCCTGGGTCTCTTGGTAGAGGAGCTGCAGAGTCATTCAGGTGAAGCACTCATCAATTGTTTACGGTTTCCTCTGATGGGGAAGAGGAAAAGCTGCCAACAAGCAGCAGGTTCTCCATGTAGGAAGGCAAGTGACAGGGTCAGCACTGCAGCAGGCAGGTGCCAGGGAGTTCTGATCAGAACCAGAACACACCATGTGGCATGCTGGCCACAGCCAAGTTCCAGACCCCTGTAAATGCCAGCCCCAACCTATTCCCTAATGCTTTAAGCTTTACAAGCAAGGAAAGCATCACTGCTGACAGGCACAGGACAGAACTCCCTGTGCCACAACAGCCAAATTGCTCAGCTGAAGAACATGCAACACAAATGTTTCTTAATGGTACAACAATGGTTGCAGAGCCCAAGCAGGCACATGTAAGGTTCCCTACAAGGCCAACCAAAGCTTCTGTTTGCTTCTGGGAGCCTCCTGAGGTTCAAAGATCTTAAATAAACAAGGCAGCAAGTGAAAGCCTGTCACTGGCCTCCCTGGCAGCCAGTCTGCAGGAAGCAGAGGCTTGTAAAGAAGGTACTGAGCTCCAGCTGGCAGACACCAGCCAAACTCCAGAACATTTGTAGAGAAAGTTTAGGGCAACATGGCTGGCTTCTCTGCTTGGGAAAAAAAAGAGTAGTTTTCCCTTCCCCTTGGATACACCAGCAGTGGGATTTAAGGTCTCCAGTCCATGGCCTGAAAATGAATGGAATTCTCCTGCCCCCAGAGACCCAGGACCAGTGTGAAGGCAGGATGCCCATAGGGAGGGATATTTATCTGGATTCCCTTAGGAATATTACAGTGGCAATAATGATGACCCAGCAATTTAAATTAGGGCATAGAAAGGCTTTTCTTAGAATAAAAGTTTTTAGAGCGTGTAGGACATCCACTGCGAACAGCAAAATTTCTCCACAACCATAAAACCTCACAAAACCCCCAAAACCACAGGCAGGAAATTAAAGAGAATCCAGAGGAAAAACAACACTGAACGATTACATCTCTGTAGGGATTATACTGGGAAAAGCTAAAAAAGAACAAAGACCTTGATCTTTCAAAGCCAGGGCCTGTGCTCAGTTTTGCCAGCAGGAGCTGCGAAGGCTCGGATGGGGCACCAGGGACCATGGCAGGGGAGACAACAGGGCCCAGGAGACCCCCTTGATTTCTGGCTTGCTCTGCATTAATTCCAAAACTGGAATCGAGTCCAGACAAGCTGAGGCCACAGGCTTATTACACTTGCTTGCATTTTTCCCCCTTAACTTTCTTTTTCCCCGCTGCAGCTCTGTAGTACAGTTTTATTTTAGCTAATGAATCCCTGCCCACACACGCGAGAGACTCCAAAACACCCACAGACCAGAGGCAGGGGAAGGAAATGCCGGAATTGTTTGCTGAAATCTGGCAGAGGCTATTTTTCACTAGAGGCCAGAGGAACACAGTGTTCTCCAGAGATCCTGAGAAGGGTGAGGTCAGAGACTGGCTTCTGCCACAAGGCCTCAGCATTGGGAGGCTTTTTTGTCTTTTGCAATTACATAATGTCTTTTCCATGCCTTAAGTTGGTTGCTTCCAGATTGCTGGAGAGAGCTCTGAAATGACACACTCCACAGCTTTAAAAAAAAAAAAAAAAAAAACCCCAAAAAACCACACAACACACTTCTGCTCATATAAAACTGCAAAACCTCGTTTCCTGCCACAGTCCCGTATTGTAACAGATGGAGGAAAGGCGGGGGAAAGGGCTTTTTTTTTTTTTTCTTCTTTCATTTTCCATATTATCCATGTGTTGGCAACACACTGCTGTCAGAGTGGTGGAAAGTTCATTTACGGGAAACCTTCCGAAACTGGAGCAGCTCATAAAACTTTTAATGCAGACCTGGTTAAAATATAATGACATGAGACCTGAACGTTTTTCAGTGCAGTTGGGGAATGCATTTTTGGTCTATTTCTACACCTTGAGCAAATCATGATATTAAGAGCTATTTTAACCATGGAAAGAGAAAAACTCACCCAAAAGGGCAGAATAGGGATGAAGTGAGATTTCAAGGAGTGAAATTTCTTGGGTCTTGTGATCCAGGCACCTAAACTACTCTGCCTAAACACTTTGCCCACCCTTACCTGTGGGGGACTTCTTAGCAAGGCCTTTAGCCAACACTGACCAAAAATAAAGCAGCTACGAGGCAGCCTGGAAGCTTTTGGGAATGAAAACGTCACTTTCTAATTTTTGACTACAGGCAGAAAATAAAGATGGTTTGGATGCTGGGGCAGAACCACAGGCATCCATGGACTGAGGAGCCCTGCATTAAATTGCAAGCTATGCCTCCAGTTGGTCACAGCCTGGGGAAAACCACTCATATCCGGATCCACAAAATTAGTTTGGCACCAGAGCACTACTGCTTTGAAGGCTTCAAGCAACTTTTTCACCTCTCAGAAAAATGACTTTGTTCCCTAAATTAAAGTGGTGGCCCTGTTCCACAGGAGAGGTGTGAGGACCTGTGGATCTGAAGGGTCATGAGGAAGCATTTTCCCAAGACACGCTTCTCTCTGAACAGCTCTGATCCACCAGGGCTTTCCTTTGCCCATCCTGCAGCCTTTCTGTCCTGCTTTTTGTCCAGATACCACAGAGCAAGGGGTCAGCAATGAGAGCATTTGCCTAATTTGAGTATCTGGATATATGGAGCAACCTGGAGGCTCTTGGACAAAGCCACAGGGGGGTTCTGTAACAGCCACAATGTGGGTTACATGCTTCAGCTGCTTTAAATCCATATGGTCCGTGATTTAGTTGAATTTCCTGGCCCAACCCCTCAGGTGTGGAACAAAGACAAAAAACACCCCGAAAGGGGCAAAGGAAAAAAGAACAGGAAAAAGCCCAGAGAAAGCTGGTCACAAACAGCCCATTCTGTGCTCTGGTGATGGAGCAAAGGCATTTTCTACATAACTTGGCCTGTTGGAAATCTGTACTGGTGTATTCCACACCACGCACACGAGGGGACTGTGTGCCACTGGAGTGCCTGCCATGAATCATTCACTGTCCTTCCTCAGCCTTTCCAGTAGGAAGAAGCTACACATTTGACCTTATAAAAAGCAGTAATTTTGCCTGGTAAGATGAGGCCAGCAGAAACCCAGGCCCTGCTGGCAGCCTCAAACACACGGGAGGAGATAGGGGTTGCTGCTGCTATGCTGCCAAGTGCTGCTTCAGCATTTCCATACGAAGCCACTATTTTCAAGACTGCTACAAGTGAGCCAAGAAAAGAAACAAAAGGAATCTGCCCCCAAAATACTTTTTCCTTTAAAAATATATAAATGATCCCGCAGGTTTTCATCACCAATAGAAAAATTTAGAAGTGGACATTCTTGTTTTCCAACATCTTATTTCCCCATGAAGAGGACTGCTGTTCTTGTGATTTTTAAGGGGAGCTTGCTCACACACTTTCTCAAAAGAAGGAATCAGATAACTTTTTGTATGAAAATTGCTAATATGATCAATCCAAGGCTTATGGAGGTGAGTGGGGCCAAATGGGGAAGATTGAATGGAAATGTCTGTCAGGATGTCTTATAAGTTTCTCTTCCTTAATCCTTGCTCCACCAGTCACTGCTGTTGTGTCTATGAGTTCTTCACAAAAGCCATAATTGGAATTGTTAGGAGCAATTAGTCATCCAGCACAAGTTGATTTTCATTGTCTTCCAGGGGAAGGAGTAAGAAAGATGGGTCAGTGGTTGAGACTACCTGTCTGACATCTCTGCTCCTGCCCAGATGTCCTGTGCAGCCCTGAGGGCCCTTGGAGGATGTTTTTGGCAGGGTAGCACAGAACCTGGTGACACAGCCAGCTCCTGTACTCTGTACCCCTGGATACTGCCAGAGCCTGTGCTGTGACTGGCCTCGTGTTCCTGCTGGTGAACTGGGGACAGCAAAGTCTCCCATCCAGCACAGCAGAGAGACATCACCTGGGAACCCTACAAAACACACCAAATCCTACAAAATACACCAAAAACTTGCCCCCTCCCCAAAGATCCTATGTTGGACCTGAGGCAGGAAGAGGGATGTGCCTGCAGACCTCCTCACCCATCCTTGCTGAAAGCAGCTGGCAATTTCACACTCCAAACCTGAACATCTTGTGTTTCATGTAATCTCATTGAAAATATTTTGATTTATGATCTCAATTACCCGTTAACTGAAATCCCACATCTCAGATATCATGAAATTAAGCAATAATGAATAAGAAGCTGTGCTGCTGAGGCACTTTACAGAGTGATTCATATTAAATAAGAGACTTTGTAGCCAATATAATAGTTTGCCAGATTAACACATACCTCACTGAATAGTAAATACTTTTATTTTTGGCTACTTTGGAAACACCATTGCATTCAGTAATTAGCAAAGAATAAAAATAATAAAATATATGAAAAAGAGTCAGAAAAACTTTGGGTATAAGTGGAGCTTGTGCCTTATCCAAGCCTGAAGGAGAATTTAAAGATTTAATTACAGCTAATGAGCACATATTTCAAAAGCAGAAGCTGCAAAGCTCTTTTTGCAGCTTAATAATGCATAGAAGGAAACAGTGAAGTGTGATGCTTCCACAGGGGGGGCAAAGTATGTTTCTCTGGGAACACATTTAAAAGCCAAAGGGAGCTCAGAGTGACCCAAAGGCCAAAGTGGAAAAGCAAATCCTGCCATGAGATAGTCAGTTCTCTTCCAGCTTTTGCACACTAAAATTCCTCCCAAGCTCTTTTGAGAATGACTACATTAGGCAAAGCCTAAGTTAAGAAGAAAACCTGAAAAATTGTCCACCAAAGAGCCATCAGGACTTGCAGAACCATCTCTGCCAATTCTGTTTGCTTATGAAATATTGACGTGGTGTTGATGACAGGTGTTGTCAAACATGGGATACACAAACACATTTCTTTCTGAGGGTGCATGTGAGAAAACCTTGAGGTCATGGATAAAGCTGGGGGAGAAAGCACCAGGTGAGGATACCTGAGGATACCTTGAGACACTACTGGTGATGCCAGGCAGAGCAGATGCCTTCTATGATCACAAACCTTTCACTGTAAATCTGAACCCAACCACTCCTGTGCACCTCCCAGGTGGCAAGGAAAACAATCCACAATCAGTATTTGTAAGGTTCCTGGAGAGCCTTGTTAAAAAGGCACACAGACCAATTTATCTCAAAGTGCTCTAAAATTATGCTCTATATTCACTGCTAGGGGACTAAAATTGAAATATTCCTGCACAAAAGAGTGAGACACCACAATAACTAAAACAAGAATGACTTTCTACAAGGAAACAACCACATGAGTTGTGTTCCTCCCTCTGAGCACTCAAATGTATCTCAGCAAATCTTTAAATGAATTTGTTCCTTGAAATTGTACAGTTGCTGCCTTGTACAAGCCTATTTCAAGGAATTCCTTGCAAATACTGAATTTCAGATGGCTCATAGTCAAATTTAGAAATTTGTTCCATATTGAACAATTTTAAAAGCCCCAATACTGCTTGTGTTCCTTGTTTTGGTGGCTCTGCACTCGCAGCTTGCAAGGGAACACGAGACTCAGAGCTGACGTTCAGAGAATGTTTGCACAAACACATTTCATTTGCTGTGAGAAAATCATGCAGCAGAAACATTGCTGCTGGAATAATCATAGAAAGATTTAAAAAAACCTACAGAAAAGGTAAAAAAAAGAAAAAAAGAACACAAAAACCCCAAGAACCCAACCCAAAAACCATTCAAACAGAGCATTCATACAAAAAGCAAAAATAGTTCCAAGCTGGTTTGCCACTTGGTTTCCAGCCCCAGTTTACTGAGTGATGGGTGTTGAGTGAACTGAGGAAATTAGTTACATTTTTGAGGGTTTCACACAGCTTAAAGAATAATTTTCATGACATCAACAAATAGCTTGATTTAGAATCTGAGCACATTATTCAACTCACTAGCAAGCCCTTGCTGGGGGGGCGGGAAATATCCTGAAGAGATGTATTTTCAAAAATCAAACCCTTCCCACTCTTGAATATGAAGAGTAAAAGTTATTTAAGTCTTCTTATTTTATTCAATAGATCCAACATCTGAGGCACACCATGGATTCCTGCATGCACAGGTGGCCATTGCACATGCCCAGGTGTATGACTAAAAAGGAGTAGAAAAGGATAAAGTAATGCTTTAAGCGCCATCCACCAAACCAACCATCTAGGGAGCCTGCTTCTCCAGCCACAACGTGCTTAGCTGCAGATTACAGATGTCCATGGACAGATTCTTGCTGCTGACACAGATTCCCACTTCAGCTGTCAGAACCTTCCCCTCTCTTCCTGCTCAAACTCTGTCACAGCATACACTACAGCTCAGGACACACAGAGTATCATCACAGCATTCCAGAAAGCTCCAGCCCATCCAGTAACAGAGTAAGACCATACCTCTCCTGAAGGCTCCAGGTACCTGCCCAAACTGAGCAACATCTCAGCACTGCAGAAGGCTGTGGGGGTCTGTCCTTTATCAGCCCAACCTTTTATCCCCTCCTGTTGATGCATTGCACCTGTGTGCCCTCTGCTCCCTTTGGTGGTTGCTCAGTGCCCCTGGGCACTCCATGGCTCATTGCTGTCAGTGCTGCTCACAGCTGTGCCCACTGGGGATGAGGCTGGGCCAGCCCCACTCCCAATTACCACAAACTGTGCACCTACAGTGATGGCCCTGCCACTGTGCCTGAGAAGCTGCACAGCCAAGTCTTGCCCCAGCACACCCTGGGGCAGGGGGCAGTTTATTCTTGGCTATAAATGGATTTACTGAGTGATTCTTTTGGCAAAATCCCATCTCTGTGGAGTCTCAAGAGACACTTCTGGTTATGTGGGTGAAAACACTGCAACAGTCCCTATCAATACAATAACCTCTACTGGAGACAGTGATTCAGAGCAACCAGGATCCCATACCCAGACCTTGGGCCACCCTGTCAGGACATGGCACGAGAAACTGGAGTCAAGTCAATGATAAAACCCCAGGTTCACCAAAACCCAGGAGCTTTGCTCAAGAAACTCACACCTTGAGTTCTCTTAAAACCACAGATGATGACTGGCTGGATTTTTGTTCAATTGCTTGGTTCTTCTTAGGACAAATATATTTAAAACCAGTTTTCTCTTGCCCACATGCTGCTATTAAGATCCGTGGGCAAAGCCTGGCAATTTATTGGTAGTCTAACACTATTTGCAAAAACATAATAAAAAAAGCCAAAATTTGATTACAAACATAATAAATTGCCTCCCCAAAGGCAGCCTGTGCATCCTGCAGCCAGCACAATCCCAGAGGCACTGGCAGTCCCTGAGCAATGCTGTTCAGCCAAACCCAGCAATGGCCTATGTGCACTGAGGGCTCACAGTGGCCATCTACAGAGCACAGCTGGCCATCCATGAGCTATCCTCACACCCAGAGCCACCTCTCCCCAAAAAGGTCAGTGGGACACGCTGCATATAGAGCCTCCACACCCTGCCTCAGCAGAGCTGTGTGCTGGAGAGTTGGGTGTTTAAATACTGAGCAGCTTAGCAACAAATGCTCAGTACACAGAGCAGGTAAATAATTTAACAACTTCTCTGTGTTTATTAGCCAAATCAAATATTCACAGTGTGAGGTGCTAACAGCAAAAACTGTATTTTTCTGTTTGGGCCAGGTGAGGTTTCCTCTGCTTAGCTGCAGCCTTAACTTTATTTTCTTTACCAATTGTGGAGAAAACAAAAATTATACTGCACAAAACTGGTGCCCAAAAGCCATCTGTCCCTGAAGGCAGAAGCTATCCAAAGTGAAGAACACACTTTGATTTGCTAATGTTTTCCTGTTTCCCTCTGGTTTTCATTTCAAGTAGGTGTCAGTGTCTGGGAAGCTCAGAAATACTCTCTACCTCTTGGAGCTGAGCTTCTCTCAGTAACACACTAGAACATTTCCTGCTCCAGGAGCTTCTTAGGTTGAGCAGGACTTGTCCCTGTCAGTCTGCTGCTCAAGTGTGAGAATAATTATTCCTTTGGCACTTTATGCAGTTCCGTTCTGCTCCTTATAATAAGGATTGGAGCTCATTAGTGCAGAATATGGTGTCTGAGAACTATTAACACAAACTAAAATATCCTTGTAAAACATGGAGAGAGAAAGAGAGCTGGAAATCTATGTGCAAAGTTCTGTTTCCCGAGGTTTCAGTGGGCACTAAAACCACATAGATCTAGAAACTCTGGGGGAAATCCTTCTGGATTTGGTGTCCATAGAAGTCCACCCAAGGAATACAAGGGACTCCGCCAACCTTTCACTTCCATGAGAGTGGCAAAGTTGGCCCAGGTCACAAGATAAAATACAGGACCATGCCTCATAACCACACCTTGAAAATGTTTTCTATCAGCTGCAGAGCACTTTATCCTCTCCATCAGCCTATGGAAAGCGCAGCAGGCGGGCTCAGCACTCACTCTGCCCCACCAAGCCTCCAGTGCATGGTGCAAGGTGCCAACACAAACCCTGCAGTCCCCTTGGCATTGAGAGCTGCCCCTTCCTTGCTGGGCTGTCCTGCTGCTGCTAATCAGTCACCCAGTAAGGAAGAGAGGAGCTGGCCTACGTGCCTGGAGCCTGGTGCACACGAAATGAGCTCAGCAAGCTCGTGAAGGTTAAACACAAGAGCGGATGTGAACTTTGGACCATCATCAAAGATCCGCTTGGTGACAGAGGGAATGTTTAGAGAGAAGATAAACAGGACTGTGAGGAAGGTCAGAGAGAGGTGTCCTAAAGTGACTGCTCACATAGAGCCCCCACCTGAAGGAGAGGGGCAACACCACAAGGGCTTCAGTGCTGCCCTTCCCTGGCTTTGCCTCTGGAGCAACACCTTCTGTATTCCAGAGCTGCCTTTCCCACTGCAGCTACCCCAGAGCAGGCAGCATTTACAGTGCAAGATTTGCATGACTACCATATTCCTGCACATTCTTTACTGCTGCTGAATGCACCTTTCTTTTGTCCCTTTGTTACAGTTTTCCTCTTGCTGCTTCAGCTGGGGCATATGGTGAGTCTGGTGTCAAATTAACGAGAGCTGAGTGGTGTGCAATGTCCCAGTTGCTGTTAATGATGAATGAGGGCACAACTATCAGCCTCTGTAGGCAGGGCAACACCCTGGAGAGCTGGTCTATGTTTAGAGGTGCTGGACAAGAGTGAAAATGTCAAAACTTAGAATGAAAAAATAGGGGGGGCGTGTGTGAAATCTGTGCTTTCCTTCTGAGCTCAAATTTATTTCCTTTTTTTTTTTTTTTTAAGTAAAACTAATAAAACAGAATTAACAACAACAAAAAAAGAGGTTGAACTTAGAAGAAAAGAAAGGGAATTAGGAAAATTAACCTTTTTAGTTATCATTGCATTGAAACAAATATCGCCTTACACTATGAAACTCTCAGGCACAGTAGTGGGACTGCAGAAGGTTCTTAACTTTCAGTCCTCTCTCACTAGGCACAAACAGGAAAATGGTGTGAGCAACACGTGCATGAACTCTCCCCAGTAATTCCAGTAATGGGACTCAAACAAAGTAAGGCTGTCCTGAATTGCTGTGGAATAGGAAAGAGGACAAGTGTTTCAATCTGATATATTTCAATGACTTTGCCAGCCTTCCTCTAACAGAGGTCTGGCACAATGTCTTTATCTGCTGCTTTATCTGTCCAGAGGAAAGAGTGCCAGGCCCATTGCTTCCTATGAGGATACGTCACCCTGGTTAATGTACAACATCCCTCCTTGTGTCTGCACACACAGCGAGGGCTTACGTGATGCCCTTCGTGTCCTTCTCCTCTAACATCAACTCTGGAGCCTTCCACCAGCACCAGCCCCACCCTGGAGCCATGCCAGCACCAGGGCTCTGTGAGAAATGGGAGCCTTGGCTTGCAGCAGCTCCCATCCAGTCACAATCTAAATAGTGGCTAAAATAAACAGGTTATGGCTTCTATTGTCACTGCATGGTCCTGTCCTGACTCAGTTCTCAGCCTGGGAACGCGCCCTGAGTCACAGAGGCTTTGCCTGGAGCGAGGGATTCGTGCCGGGAGGAAAGGTTTCACCACCAGCACCACTTGGGGGTATGCAAGAGGGGAAACTCCAAGGAAGAGATGAAAGGATTGTTTTGGTTTGTGTGGGTTTTTGAATTAGCTTGGCACTAGAGGGAAGGTACAAAATCCAGGGACCTTACAGAGAACCAATAAAAGCAGTCACAACAGAGTAAGCTGGCCAGCCTTATCCAGAACTGAAACGGATCAGCAGGGAAATAATGTCAGCTTGTGTGGTCCTTGGTCTCCTGGTTACATCTCCTGGGTGAGGAGGTGTTGAAAGATGAGAGCCCCCAGCCAGAAAATCCTCTGGCAGCTCCCTGCCTAAGCATACAGAGTTTTATCTTCCTCTCCTGAGGCCCCATTTCAGATTTGCAGAACAAAATCTGCTCGGGCCTGTTCAGATAAAAGCTCTCCCAGCCAGCTAACCATGCCATCTCCTAAAACAAGGGCCTTTACTTGCTCTGGAGGAACTGAATGCACACTGGCTTTTCCCTTCTGTCTTTATGGATTGAACCATGCAAACTTGGATTTCCAACACAAGAATTACCTGTAAAATACCTAGACATGAAAGCACAGGAAAAAAAGGCTGCTCCCATTTCCCTGCTAGCTAAACTACCTGGACAGATAAGCAGATTTCTGCTTGTGCTGGAAAAACAGAGCTCTGATGAGGAAAACCATCCCAAGCAGTGCTTTCAAACCCAAATGCAGGCACTGGGGGTATTGATTTCTTTATTATTGACTGCTCTTGTTCACTCTGTACAGAATTTCCATTGCAGGATGCTTTCCTGAAGGCCCAAGAGACTGCTGAGCTGCAGTGCTTGTGTCACTGGTGGCCAGCAGTGAACAGCCACTCACACTTGTGAGTCTCAGAGGGGTTCAGCAGGATTTTAACTGAAGGATGCTACAAGCTCACATCTCAATTACACCAAGTGGAAAAGCAGATCTGAACTTCAGCTCTGATGACACTCTCTGTAGAGATCTTCCTGCCTCTGCTATCTTAAAAGTGCTACAGCTGGCTACCACCCTGACATCCTTTAGGAAAAGGATTTGGAATTGGAGAAAAAATAACTGCAATAACATTTACCTTTCCAGGCCATGGCTGAAGCCCTTTATGGCAGGCAGACCAGCACTTTTCAGGAGGGGATGTTAGCTATTTTATTTGCAGGGGATTTCACAATGGAGATACAATAATGAATCTGAACTAAAGGGATACAGAGTCACCATGATGAGCAGAGCAGTTTAACTTTGTCACCTCATACCCTGCTCCGTAAGGTATTCCCTTACTTTAGCTGCTTGTCAATCACTTTTTGTCCTTGACTAAATATTCCTGATTAATAATTTCAGCCTTCTGCATCCTATTGAATTCAGGTTTTAAATGCCTTTGTCAATAAGAGTGGTTTGGAAGCACATCTCTGTTGGCTGAGGAATCTTGTTCACTCACACCAGAAAGTTGTGCAGGAAAATTGCATTCTTGCCCTCAGCTTCCCAAATTCTCTCCTCTCCACTTGGTCTTACAGTTTGGGATCCTGCACACTGGTAGATCATCATCAGCACTCAAGTTATGGAATGGCTGGCTGGCCTTTACAGCCAAAGAAAAACTGTGGCTTTCTAAGGCTCTGCCTGGATGAGATGCTGAGTTTTGGGCAGTGCAGCTGTTCCATTGTCCAGTTTAGACAAAAAGTTCCCATCAATTTAAAAAATATGAAAACACTTTGCTGGGCCACCTACAGCAACTTCTATTGTGTGCCAGTAATGGGAATGGCAGCAACATGTTAATGAAACAATCCTGATGAGTTAATACATGGGGTACATTGCAAGCTCTGCCTTGCAATTCTTTTGTTCCTGTAACTGCTGGATGACCCTGTTATAGGCTGCTGCTGATGATTTTTTTTCACTGCAGTAATTAATTCTGTGAATTTTGAAAGTCTACTGCATGGTTTTTAAGATGATGAAATGTCCCACTTCTCCACTTGATCCTTTAAATATCAGGCCAGAGAAGTTAAAACCAAACAATGGTACTCCCCTTGAATGTATGGTTGGCACTTTGAAGACATCCCTTTTATAATGAAAAGGCAGGCTGTCATTTTCAGATCTTAAAAATGCTCAAATTATCAGTAGTGTTGCACCAGGACTGTTCTCTTGAAAAAAATTTCCTTTTAGCTTTAATACTTTGCTCAAGCCACTCTAAACAGTGCAAAATAAAGATCAAGTACATTTTGAACTGTAATGCTGCCTCGAATTAAAAGTACTCAATGCTTTCTTTTGCAAGACCTGATGTACAGAGGAAAGAAAAAGGGATGACAGGTGAAAGTGACCTTTTCAGGGAGAAGGTACAGGCAAACCCATCATCCCCAGCTCCTGTTACCTGCTGCAGCCTGGACTGATTTCCCCTGGATTAGTGTCAGATGCTGATCTCCCTAATTACAGTGAGGGCTGTTCTCCTCTGTAGCTGCTTTGTCTGATTCTAGCAGGACTAACTACGACAAAATACAGAATTCAGGAGGAACAGGCATTAAAGAGAGCCTCAGCCTACAGGAGCATGGAATCATGGCATGGTCTGGGTTGGAAGGGACCTTAAAGACCATCTTGTGCCAATGCCCTGCCTTGGGCAGGGATGCCACCCACCAGACCAGGCTGCTCAGAGCCCCATCCAGCCTGGCCTTGAACACTTCCAGGGATGGGACATCCACAACTTCTCTGGGTAACAGAGAGGATAGGTTTTGCCTTCAACATTTTCACCTAGGACTCTGAACAAGGCCAACAAATTTAGTGTCCCAGCCCTGCTTGCTGCTTTACCCAGGACATGGAGAAGGTGCTTTTGCCTCTTGGAATCTTTACCTTCCACTTTTGTCCTTTCTCCAACACCACCTCCTTTGCCTGGCTTTGCTGCTGGGGACTCTCAGCTCTGCAAAGCCAGATGGATCTCCCATCAAGGCAGCAGCACTGCTGTGCTCCAGTCATGGCCACTTCTAAAATGGATGTCACCATGATGTCTTTAATTACCACAGTCAAACATGAACAAGCATTTCTGAATTTCTCTGCATTGGTAAATCTTGGTGCCTCCCCTAGGGATGTTCAAACAGCTACTGATATAGCACAGAGACCAACTTTGAGAGCATGGGGAATTCTGGTGAAGCAAGGGTAGACCAAAGCTGCAATTGACCTCTTTCTCCTCCTGCCCCACAACAGACAACATAGAAATTGATTCATTCCCTAGGATTTGCACTCAGTAGCCTCTTCATTGTAGCATGGTGCTCTATTATGTAGAGCTAATGGTGAATGCAAGCACAGGCAGTGAGCAAACAGCCATTTGGAGATAAGTCAGGCAGCTAAATAGGCCCTTGTGAGGCCAGTGCCACTGAACCCAGGACTCAGATGCCCAGTTAGCTCCATCACAGGCCAGGGAGCTGGCCTGGAGCCTGTGAAGGAGGGACACAGATATTTCCTTAGTGCACAGAGGCAGTTCTGATCTTCTCAATACATCTGACACCCTTGTACAGATCCATTCAGGCTGACAAAGTGGTGATTTCAGCAGCAACACTAACGAGGCTTGATTTACCACTCTCATTTGCAGACCACGTTTCTACACTGTCAACACCACTGCTTGAGTTCCTCCCTTCTTGCCATGAGCATCTTTCACTTCCCTCTCCAACAAGAACACACAGCTTTTCCCCATGTCCTGTCACCCAGCCCTGGGTAACCTCAGCTTTCTACCCATCCCCAGCCCTTTCCCTGAGCAGGTGGTGGCACGTGCCAGGGCTGGTGCAGAGCCACTGCCCTGCTGCCAGGGGAGCTGCTGTGGCCACAGAATGTGATGCTAACTGATGTTTCTTCCAATGGGTACATGCTGAAAGCGTAAGAATAGAGAGAACAGAAGGGACAGATAGCACAGGAAATACAAGGTAGGACCAGCATAGCATTACCTTCAGTCTCCTTTTCACTGCTTAGCCATAAGGTGAAGTTTTCTGCTGGCCTCAGAAACAACCCCATGGCTGAGGGTGACCCAGGTCTGGATGCAGCAGCAGTGGCAGAGGCATGTGCAGTGTCTCCATCCCCAGCCCAGGATCCCACCCAGCTGTCCAGGGCAGTGATGTCTCCTATCACACAAACAGCCCTGTCCACAGGGAAGTCACAGCTTGATTCATAGGCTTTTGTGAAGGCTGATTCAGCTGGGGCTCATTCATGCCTTTTCTCAGGCACAGGAGCTAACACTGCATTCCTTCCAGTCCCAAGGCCATGGGGGGCCCCAAACAGGGCCCTGGCTCAGTCCCATACCTTGGGCCCAGCAGGGTTGCCCCAAAAGAGAGCAGACACTCGAGTGACCTCGTTCAAGCCACCAGGGCCTGGGGACAGTCTCACATGTGGGAGTGGGCACACACAGGATGTGGCTACCAGACCCTTCCAGTGGCCCCCAGCAGCACAGAAACCCAAACAACCATGGACCCTAAACTTGTCACACTGCTGGCTTTTTCTCTCCTCTCCTCCTGATGTCAATTCCTGGTGCAATCCCAGAAATAACATGGACGAATTCTTGGCTTGCTATTTTTGGCAGCTCCTCCCACCAAGGAAAGAGGGAAATTACACTGTGGGCTATTCAGGCAAGCTGGCATGCTGGCCACAAACACGCTTTCTAGCCCGTACAGCTCTAATGATAAATCCTGGCCACGCTGAGCACTTGGTTTGGCTTCAGAGCGCCTTTGGAAGGGCCAGCACTGTGCTAGACAAGCTGCCTACACGTTTAGAAGGTGCTATTTATTTATTAAGTCTATTTAACGAGTAGAAATAGAGCTGTGTGGTGGGCACGGTGACCCAGGGTGACTGGTGTGGGATGAAAGGCTCCTGGCTTCCTGGCATGCCAAACACACACCCCGCCTGGCACCACTCCCTGGGCTGCAAGGATAAGTAGCTGGGTGATCACCTTTTAATCTGCACCTAATTAGCAAGGAGCAGATGTCAATAGGCAGCCAGGGCAAAGCAAAGGAGGCCATTTACGGACACCAAGGCACAAAGACACCTCCTGTGTGTAACCCAGCGTGTCCTGAAGACATGAGGGGGGGAATAACAAGGTGCAGCGTTCCAGCAGCCTGCCACAGAAACTGCACTCAGTGCAGGGTACACGAGTGCCTTCACACCTGAAAGTGCAGGTTTGCTGTGTTGTGGTAGGTGGGGGATGAAAGAACATTTTGTTACTCTGGGTTTACACGGCATTTACTACGCCGTGGCACCGCTTCTAGGAATTCATCTTCAGTGATAACAATAATATCCTTGGATTCTTACTTTTTTCTCTAAACACAGTGCCCACACACAACTCAAAGCAGTACAAAACTGAGGAACACACCAAACAAGGCTGGTTTAAAGAAAATCAGCAGATTGTTTTTAAATTTACAAATGCTTCAATGGCCAAAAAGCCTGAACCAGTCCTGAGTGGAAGATTTTTATGGAAAGTACACAGGATCTTTCATGCTCATGCATAATAGATGGGTTGCACCCAAACAAATCCTGCCAGACCTAAAGATGAAATGTTGAATCATCCCTTTCAGGGTCTTGAACCTACAATTTGGTCCCAGAAGGTCTACCTCTTTTCCAGCTGAAGCTTTGTCTAAACACAAAGGTAAGTTGCAACCAGGCCATTTTAGATTGTACTCTAGTCCTACATTTTTACAAATTCCTGCACTGTTCAAACCTAGGAATTTAATTTGCCTGATCACAAAATTTCAAGCCAGACATAATATTTGGAACTAGTAACAGGCAAGGATGTCCCTGAAGAGGAGGCTGGCCAACTTGTGGCTTTGATTCAGAGCCACATCTCACTGTAGTTGGCATTAGAGCCAGGATTAACTGCTCAGCACCTCAAATCCTTGTGCATGAAAATGAATCCATAACTTTGGATTCACAAGCCCTAAGAGCACTAAAGAATATAATCTGAGAAACTCAACATCTCCAGAGTCAGTCAAGCAAGGGACATCCAGGAGCATTGTATCTGTGAGATGCTGGGTTCTGCTGTGGAGCCCTGTTGTCACCCTGGCCCTGGCATTAAGATTACAGTCAAAAACCCTTCCTGTTGTGTAAAGAGCAAGCAGATGTTGCATGTCCTAGTCCACAACTTGCTTTCTAGTTCTGTCTTACAGATGTTATACTTTCATCCACGCAGCAAACGGTGTGGTGGCTGAAAGACCAACTTTTTGCTGGAGACCAGCAAAATCCACAAGACACGTGCACAGTTGGAAACCCAGGTATGTCATTATTCATAAAACAGCTGCTGGGGGCTTCAGAGGACAGGGCAGGAGGGGAGGAGAATCTGCAGCAGATGGCAGTGTCTGGCTCATGGGATATTGAAGAGGAAAAGCTTCACTTTCTGACAAAAATCTAAGTCTAGCTTGATGCTTTGACCAGCAGCCACACCAGGTCACCAAAACCAAAGGCCATGCCATGACTAAAACAGACATAAGAAAAACTGTTCTATATCTAGACATATTTTAAGAGTAGTCCTCTTGAAACAGATGTAAATTGAGCCTACCAGTCTCTAGACAACCTAGACCCAGCCTAAATAACCCTGCTTTTCTCCGGGGGGGACAGTCAGTAAATAAACCCCATGGTGTCAGGGAGCAGTGGAAGATTCTGCCAGGCCAGATGGAGTTGTCCAAAAGGCTTCTGACTTGATGATGTTAGCACAAAGAAAGCCCAGATGTTTGTAACTGTTCATGGGCCAGAAACTCAGAGCAGAGCCCTCCCAGACAGATCTTCAAACATATAAATGCTCAGCCATCACAGTACTTTTGAAGATGCTGGATCACAACAACTGGCTGGACTGCCAGCAAGTAATTCCCATCACTTTATAAAGCACATTAGGCTGCCCAAACAGGAGTACTGCTCTGTGCTACAGCAGCTTTAATCCTATTGAATATCACACATGACTCCTGTTAAGACAGGCTGCAAGGACTTCCATTTTCCTCCTCTCCTGCAAATGCCCATAATGTTCTTGAATTTTCTGAGCTGTAACTTTTCACACTGCTTTCTCTGCCAGCATTGGCTTTCATTATTTCTTTTAAATATAAACTTGGAGCAAAACCTCCTCAGATGTTTCAAGTTACAAATGGGTGGAAAAAATATAATTTTCTACATTAAAAAGAAAGTTTTGTGTGCAATGCGAGGGAGACACACAGAAGGAAAGAAGCAGAGAATAGCTCAAAAATGGCAATACTTTGAAACCTGAAACTTGGCAAGGGGACAGTTCCTGACAAAGTGTATGCTCTGCTAAGTTTAGAAAAAATTGTGGTTGTAAAATAAAGCGATGAGCACTTCAGTACACCCTGGTGCACAGACAGCAGAGGACACTGTTTGGATTTAGCCATTAACCCTGAGCACCATTCTTTGCATTGCAAGCAGCAATCACAAAAAAAGGACCCTCCAGGTCTAAAACAACATCTCTGAGCTTAAAAAAAAAATATATAAAAGAAAATAATATAAAATAACATACCAACGGCCTACCCTTCCAATGCATACTAAAATATTTGAGCAGTTTGGAGTGAACTAAACCAGACAGCAAAGCCTTGAATTTGGGCCACTGGGCCACTAATTGATAATGAATGGCTCCTGAACAAAGAAGCTACTGCCTCTGTCTCTTAAAAGATGAGAACTGAATCCAGTCCACCACTGTGACCCACCATGCCACATCCATTTAAATGTTCCCTATTTCATTCAGTCACAGGGGGTGTGAGGGGGGGGCAGTGCCCGGGGGGCAGAGCACAGGTGGCTGTCTGGAGAGCCCTCCCCTGGCAGGGGTCACATCCCCTGCACTCAACCAGGCAAGTGTCACCAGACGTGAGTCCCAGCACAGCCAGGACAGGTCAATCCCAGCAGTCAGACCAGACACCTTCCCTTGCATCAGGCCAGGGCTGGGGTAATTTCACACTTGAGGAGCAGGTGCTGGAGAGGACCCCTGAGCACAGAAGGAGTCATTTGCACTTGGAAATGATCAGAGAGTTCAGGCATCACCCCAGCACCTACTGCCCCCCTGCATGAGAGAAAAACAGTTCAGCTGCTCAGCCAAGGCCAGGCTGGACCCAGGCTGGGGGCTGGGAGAGGGTCAGCAATCCTGGAAAGGATTGCAGTGACAAGGATAGATGCTCCTCCTCTGGCTGGCCAAGGGATGGCTGACAAAATTTTTAAACTGGAAGAATAATCTGTCACTTTAGGCTGGGACATGGACAATCTGGAGAAATAAGGATATTCCTCTGTACATAGGCACCCACCTGCAATTTGTGGGTGTCTGCAGAATACAGCAATGTGCAGAGGTGTTAACCCAGAGCCAAGAGAGGCTCTGGTGGCTGCTGGTGGGAGCAAGAGCAGAGCCTGTCCTCACACCCTGATGGTGAAAGCTGTGCTCACACTTGGGACTGACCTCTCAGACTGCACAGAGGGTGAGCAAGAGGCTCCCAGCTCCTGTGACTGTCCAGCAGCTCACAGCACATCAGCCTGGTGTTTACACAAAACACTGATTCCCAGCAGTGCTCTTCATTCCCAGATCTCACAGCACTGTCACAGAGAAAGCAGGTAGGAAAAAAAGTAGATTTATCCCTGATTTAAGGTGAGATAAAGTGCATAGCAGCTCTGAGGTTCCAGCTGAGCACTGTTCATTGCTACTGGTACCTGTGATCCAGCCTCAAACTGTCCCAAACTGCAGAGGAATCTTGCATGCAAGAACATTCCCATGAAAATTAGAATAACAGCAGCCCCACTTCATTTTTATATTCAAAATTTGCACACTGGGGCTGAAAACTTGGCTGTAGCAGCCCCTCCCAGGGTTCTGACAGGCCCCCTCCAAGCTAACATAGGAGACTCCATTGGAGGAGGGAGCCTGTCTGGAAAGAGCCTCCCAGCCCCTGCCCTGCTTACTGACATTTCCAACAAAAGGTTCCATTTGTGTAATTTGGGAGAAGATCTCTCTATTTGCCCACCTTTAAAAGCTGGACTAGAGCAATCAAAGCCATTTCACTTGGGAAGTTCTGTCTGGACACACAGAGGCAAACAGAGGAGCTGAAGCCCAGCGTGCCCCTGTAAACACCACATTTCCTTCCTCACACACACATGCAAAAAGGTGGGATGGTTTAAACACCCTCTGTTCAGAGAGACCTTTCATTTTAGCTATCCTGGGTCAAAGCAAACAACATCACATGGCACCTCAAAGTGGTTTCTTTTGGCTTTTTATATTTGGAAAACACTGAGCACATTTTTACTGATCCAAGTATTGTCCAAACAGGCACTGGCATCACTTCATATTAGTTCCATCATCCCCTGTGCTGTAACCATGGAAAATAAAAAAACCTCAGGCACTGGGGAATGACCTGAACTTTGATCTGAAGCAAATCTCTGCAGAAGGTTGGAAAGAAAATCACATATGCAAATTATTTTAGCATTTGTAATTTTTCAGCATATTTGTCCTCTTTTTATTTTTGTTCTGAGGAAAGGCAAGAATAGAAAATAAAAAAAAACCCAAGAGAATTACTATAAAGTGTTTTGAAGACAGCTTATTTGGAAGGGAAGTCAGGGACAGAGCTTAAAAGCCTGGTCTAATGAGATTTCCAGTCCAATTTTGCCAAATATAGGACATTTACATATTGGGAATTTTGCAGGCATCCAAATTGTGGTTATTTGAATACAAAACTTGTGCAATGAAACATGAGATACAACTTGAATAAACTGAGCTTACACAGCATTTGACCAGACCTTAAGTGCAGGAATGGGAGATTTTGGTGAATAGGAGGTTTTGGTGAATGTTTTGGTGTGTCAAAGCAGAGTAAAATGAGTTTGAACAGGGTGCATTGTCTAACCACAAAAACAGCTGCAGAAAAACTTCTCTGGCATCAGGATGCTGCCAGGATCAAAGAAAAGGTTTCTATATTGGTGTGGATAATGAGGAGACACACTTGGGAACAAATGGCTTCAGAATCCTGGTGCTCAGGGGCTGAACCTGGGAGATGCCAGTGGGAAAATGTCTCCTTTGAAGACAGCATGGACAGCACCTCTGAGCCCATGCACTGTAAAGAAAACATCTCTGTCAGAGGTAGGAGGTGAGAGAGGACAAGAGGAACTTCACTGTGGTGAAGAGAGTTGGAAAACAGAACTGTTTTGCTGATAATTTCAATTCTACATCAGTGATTCACAGAGCATTGCTCCTGACTCTGAGCTGCCCAGGAAGGAGTGGCCTTACCCTACATGTGGTGTAGGATTATCTCAGCAGGACCATAAATAAATAAAAGGATACATTTGAAATTAATGTGTACCCAAAACAAGCTTGAACCCAGGTGTCTTTCCAACAGGAAACTGTCACTGTGTGATTTTGCAGGTGATTCCTTTGATTCTTCTAAATTCAAGAAAGCCAGGTGGCCACCAGCAAACCTGAAACAGCCAGTGCAGCCTTGAAGCAAAGATGAATTTCAGGACTGACCCAGAGAGCTGGGACCACACAATGTCTGTTCTCCCAAGGAGGACCAAACATGCATGGCTGTGCTCCAGCTTTAAGGAGACTCCTGTAACTGAGACAATAGCAGAGACACAAGAGCAGCCTGGATTCACACCATTGCAGCTGATGTGGATCTTTGTCAGGGGACCATCATCTCACACTCACACCCCATTTATTAGTCTCTGCTCTCCCATGGGGGCTATTCTGGGTGAAGCAGAGGAATTCACATCAGGTCTCTCACTCTCCATTTCCCATCAGCAGAGTCCTTTTAAAGAGAAAAATCAGCCAACAACTGGTGACGTACATCACAGCATTTCTGCAGGAGAGCTCTGTGAGGCAGGGAGGTGGAGAGGTGTGATCCTTCACTGATGGAGCTGTGCTGGAAACAATCCCATGTGTGGATACAGCCACACCCGTACAATACCATCCACTTTCCCTTTTTTTTTACCAGAAATGACTTGTGTTGTGCTTTCTGTCTGTGTCTGCACAAAGGTATGTTTTTTTCTTTATATTCTGGCAGTACAAAGCACATCTACATCCAGATGAGGCAGCATTTGGTGGGTGTAACAGCCTTTGGTGTCCTATTTTGGGCAGGTGTTCATAGGATAGCCAAGACCTCACATTTTCTGGAACAGATGAATGCAACTCAGGATTATCCCTTGACACATCTCAAAACAGCTTAGTGGGAAGGGGTGTGAAAACAGTGAAGACTTTCAGAGGTCTGCTCACATGCATGAAATTAAAAGCAACTGCATTTTCAGACTGTGTTAGTCTGAGGAAAAAGCGAGTAATAGGTCTTAGTGGGGGGTTGGTGGATGGATGGAGACAGTACAGATAAAGAGAGAAATAAACACAGCTGAAATAAATTCTGATTTCTGATCAAGGGAATATATTCATGGAATATGGCATGTGGTATTAGAACAGCTGAACACACAGCAGCAGCAGGCACTGCGACCCACAACCGCAAAGTGAGCGAAAGCTGTTGGCAGCAGCAGTCCAAAAACAGGACATAAATAATTAGAGTTCTTCTAAACAAGGTCAGGTTTTAGCTGCTGTTTCTTTTCCTCTACTGAACAGTCAAGGGAGGTGGCTCAAAATTATACAGGACGAGTTTTGTCCTGGTAAGTCTCAGAACAAGGTAGAAGATTTGAAAAGATTCAGAGCCTACAGTGTTGACCACAAACTTTGCTGTTCATTAAATGTGAGCTGCCCATGAACTCTGAAAGTTCTGGAAGATGAGTTTGCTGCATCCTCAAAACAGCTTTCCTGACAGGAGTTTAGTTCCTGACACCTTGAATTAAGATGCTGCTGCGATTTTTACATTCTGTCCCACAACCAGACAGTTCCCCTGGACCACTGAACACAGCGTTTCTCTAACTGTGCCACCCCTTCCACTTCTCACAAAAAGGGAAAAATATACAGAATTAGCTGCAGGTAGGGACTGAAAGGGGGTTTATTTCTCAATGATTCAATGCAACTTAAATATCCCTCCATTTGCTGCTGCTACATGAGTGGCTGATTTGAGGTGTAGAGTTGGGTGGCTGGAGTGTAATCATCAGTTCTTCAATACAAAGGACACACTTGGACATTTGACTCTGCATCACCTCCCTACCACAGACAGAGTTACCTTCTACAACTTAATGGAAATACAACACAGCAAAGAAGTCAGAAAACACCATGGAAACAAAGCAGCCAAGATTATTATTGTAGGATTTCTACTTTGTATTATAATGCAAAAACCCTGGAAGCATCTGACTGATCACAGACTGTCCCAAAGGAAAAGATTCCTGCTCTCCTAATTCTACTTCAGGTACAGAAACACCCAGGAAAAAATAAATGCAGTGCTCAGTGGCTGGATCTTCATCATCCACCTTCAAAGCCTCCATGCTCCTCTAGAAGACAGCACAGACAGGGTCACTGTTCCTGCTGGTGGCCATTTCATACTGAAATCCCCACAATTCCCCTCCAGCATGAAGACATCCATCAAAAGGAAGGTTCCTTCAGCTCTGACAGGCAGTCACAGGCAGAGGAGGATTGTTACATAAAGCATCAGTGGGAGTAAACAGGAATATTACTTATGGCACAGTAATGCTTCCATCTCAGGGGGCCCTCACTGAACCCCACAGGCTCTGGGACTCCTCTGGGTGATTAAATACATAGATCAGATTTCTGGCAGCTACTCAAGGCTTCATACCACACACCTGCCCTTTCTCCTGTATTTTCTCTTTGTGTGCACTTCTGCTGGTGCTGTCTCCTTCCATGGAATTTGCACTTAGCACTAGGTCTCTGCTGTCAGCAGCCAAAGCAGACACACCTTGGCCTCTAAGGAGCCCTTTCAATGTCTGGATGAAGATTTCTCCATTTGAGCACGCTGCCCTACTGCATTGTCACACAGCTATCACTGCTATGTACTGGTCTGGAAGCACTTTGTACCCATTTGGTATTTTTCTAACAAAACTGTGGAAGGATAAACGACCACTAGCACCCAATTCTGGCAATTTCTGAGATGAGAGACACTCCCAGCAGTCAGCACTAACTCACAGACTGATGGTTGTGGCACAGAATAGACACAGATAAACTTTCTGCCCTTTGGCCAAATAAATTTTCAAACTTTCTCATCACTCAGAGTAGGACTCTCCTAACAACCCCTCATGAAGGAGCCCCATCCCCAAATTGCCTGGCTGTCCAATGTCCCACATACTGTGCCCATCCATCATCCAGACAAACTCAAGCTAGAAAGGGACAGCATGGTCCCAAACATGGTCCCAAACAGCCTCTTGAAATAAATTCCCTCAGTCAACCCTCCCAGATGAAAACTGGGCTCCATAGGGAATAACCCACTGGCAGCTTCCTGAACACCACCAGGTTACCTTCCCTTACCAATCTTGTTCTCTGTCTGGGCACAGAGCAGTGCAAAGAGAGCTGAATGCTACAGCCATGGCCCAGACAGACTCCATCCTCTTGGGAAATAATTTATTCCTTTTCTGTCTCCTGTTTTGTGCTGTGTATCATGAGTGACTACCACCAAACCAAATCACTGCTGCAGCTGCCAACACTGGCTTTTTTTCCAGGACTGCAGCTAATGGTGGCTTCCTACTGCTCTTTTGGGAAGCATTGTGCAGCCTCTTGATTCTTCCCCCAGCTCCTGAGGACAACAAAAGACATGAGCCTGACAAAGTCCTCTCCCTTCCAAACCCCAGTGCATGGGATACAGCTGAGATGGAGTTAATTTTCATCCCAGCAGCCCAAATGGTGCTGGGTTTTAGATCTGTGACTAACAGTGTTGATAACACACCGGAGTTTTGGCTCTTGCAGAGCATAAAGACCTTCCCTGCTTCTCACTCCACCATGCAGGGAGTGGAGGGGAGGTGTGAGGGGGGACCAAAGGGAGGGTCAGTCTTTCCAAGGTAACTGCTGCTCAGAGAGTGTCTGGGTATCAATCATGGATGGTGGTGGATGCCCTTCTCTGCAGCACTTCTCTACTGCCTTTGTGCTCCTTTAGTTATTAAAGTATCTTTATCTTCACCCATAAAACTCAGGAGGTTTTATGACTTTCATTCTTCCAATGCATCCCCAACTCTCCCCAGGGGAAGGACTGAGCAAGTGGCCAGGTCAGCTGCTGGCTGGGGTCAACCCAACATACCCTAAACCCCTCAGAAGTACATTTTCAGGCTAATCTTTACTAGACTTTTTTCCTTTTTTTTTTTTCTCATCACAGCTAAAACCATCCTGAATCAATCAAAACCTCCCTTTAGCTGTCTCAGAATGTCCTGCATTCTAATTTTTTTCAGATGTCACGTTCACTTCAGATTCTAGGTCATGTTAATCAAACAAACACTAATTAAAGCCACGTAGGGACTTGAGACACACTGTAGGTATCACAATACTACTCAGAAGCTTTCTGGACCTCAACCCTTGAGCTTTAGAAGGTAAACCTATGAATCTGGGGCAATGGCATTTGGGCAGGATTTAAATTCCCACATCCTTCCCTTGTGGAAGTCAAGTCTGTGTGAGAGACTGAGGGAGCAGAGAGAGGAGAAGGCAATCTCAGTTTGTCAGTTTGGTGTGCAGCTCTCAGCCGTGCCCGCCTCTGATTTTCTTCTCAAGTGCTGAAACGTTTCAGCCTTCTCAGACAGGGAGAGCTGCCCTTTTGGAGTCTGTCCAAACCATCCATTAGGCTTCTCTTAGTGAATAAATTGTTCTGCTTGATTCATGGGCATTGCTCTTGTCTCTGAAGGGAGTTAACAAAATGTAACCGGGACCAGAGCACAGTGCTGCGCAAACAACTGGGACCAACTTGATCAATACTCAAACAAACAGCAAGAGTTTTATCCCATCTGACATGGGAGCTAATTGAGTCCTGAAAAGAAGCTTTGTAGAGGCAGGGAGAATATTTCCATGGGTATGTGACTATCCTTAAATTCCTCATTTCATACACAGTCTTCCTTATCATTCTTTGCACCACTTCTTACCCTACTTTTCTCCATCAGCTTGTCAGAGCCACTGGGTGATTGTTGCACATGCTTTCCCCACCCTTCTCTGCACTCATCAGGGGCTGGCAAAATCTCAATGCTTGGACCTACTGCAAGAGTTTCTGCACTTCCTGCAGCATCTTTCCATTGCAGCTCCATTGCTGCTTTCCTCTGAGCCAGCTCTGGGACAGCAGTACTTCACAGAGCTACATCTCAACTCTGTGGCTCTGAGCTAAAAGGTGAAACCCACTTAGTTTCCCCCAGCAGCTGCTGTCTGGCCAGCTTGTTGCAAAGAGAACATCACCAAGAGCTGCAGTGACTGGAATTTTAACTTTCATAGTCATTCTCCCTCACTGGAGGTACTGAATTGCCCCAGCTCCTGAGCAAGATCCCCATCAGGCTCTCCTGCTCCTTCTCCTGTCTTGGCCTTGCACAAGACTCCTTCCTGTCTCATGGAAGAGTCCACAACTCAGGATAACAGTGCCCCACTGGCAGTTTTCTCAAAGGTTACAGTGATTGCCAGCATTACCACAGCAGCTGCAGGACAAGCATCAGCTCTGTCTTTGTGTCTCCCTGGGCCCCAACAGCCCAAGGTGCACCCAGGAGCCCTCGCAGGAGGAGCCACGCATGGCAGAGGAGCAAGAGAGATTTAGTCCCAGCATAAGAACCAGCCAGCCCTGCCAAAGTATTTATGAGCAGCTACTGAGCCCTCAAATGGCAGCCTCAAAAGCCAACCCCACTTTACTCAGGCAGAGGCAAATGTTGAGGGCTTCTATTAAGGTTATTCAAGGTACAGCCTTTGCCTCCAGAGTAACCAAATGCATCTCTGGCCTATCATCTGCACTGCAAACACTACCCAAATGCTTCCAGTGCTGACAAATATATTCCTCCATCATTGCTCAATTGCTGTGTGCCCAGTTTAGCTCCCTGTATATTATAATAGCATTTAAAGCCAGAGCCAGCCTTCAAAAGTAGATGAATCTGAAATTAACAACAGAGGCATTTTCACTCTGAGGTCTGGATGAGAGCATAAAATAACTGAACTTTGTTCCTGTGGCTTATTACATCATGCAGCCCCTCTTTGCTGAAAATATTTCTATTCCTCATTCCAGCCCATCTGTTCTTCAGAAAACTCCTTCTCTCTATTTACTTGAAAAACAACTAACTGGAGGCAAAGGCACTCCCCCACCCCCAGAGGAAAGTATGTTTGTAATTAGGCAAAGAGCACTCCATGTTTATTCCTGCTGGTGCATGTGCATGCAGGCACATGTGTGTCTACATGCCTATTTTTAGCCACACTGTCAAAATCAGCCTAATATTTCACAGCAAAGGAGGTCTTCTTGACCCGAAAAACACATCATTACTTCTAATTAGGAAAAAAAGAAACAGAATTGTCAAAAATATCTCTCAGCAGGGAAGACATGCTGTGAGGTGATGGGACTTTTCCCTGCTGTTGTGTTTTCTTTAGCTTTAATTTGCTTTGGTGTAAAAACTGAGCCCAGTGAAATCCATCAGCCAGCAGGGAAAGGAAGGAGGGTTTAGGACATCTTTCTGTGTGGGTTGAGAAGGACATTTTGTGTCTCCCTTTCAGATGAAAAAGTGCACTTATCCAACAGAGGTCCACCTCATTCAGCACAGCCTCCCGTGCCTGTGCTGTGTTCAGGCTGTCCCTGCTGCTGTACCTCTCCTGCCCTGGAAGGAGACCAAGCTGAAGTGGTACAGACACTGGTGCAACCCACACCATCAGTATAAGAATTATTTCCACTAAGACAGATGAGCACATCTGTAACAAGAGAGGCATTCTCCTCCTTTTGCCATCTATAATAGGAAAATGACACATTCACCTTTGTCTTATTCCTTCCTTATTGTAATCACTTCTGGGAAAAAACCCTCTAATTTACCACTGCTGGGACAGTGCCTGCAATGAGGTGGGTCTCCAGTGAGTTTGTGGCCTCAGGACACAACTTTCTACACCCAGCAGCAGGAGCATGGAAGGACATTCATTGCACCATCCCTGGGAGCAGCCCCTGCACGCCTGCCAGGTCACTGGGACACAAACACTCTGGAGAAACCCTACACGAGTCATGGCTGAGCTCCTTTCAAACAGGGACTCCAAAACCACACAGAAAGGGGTGAAATCCCCTCTAACAACCTCACCAGGGAATTCTCAGAAATGGTTGGTGAGGGGAAATGCATTTGTGATGTTTGACAGATGGAAATCCCTCAGACAAGGCAGGGAGGGATTCCCTCCTCTGGCAGGGCAGGGAGGCTGAGCAGACCTGCAGGATGTGCCTCCCAACAGGATGCACAGGCTCACCCATGCCTTAGGGACTGATTTATTCCTTCCAGGACAGAGGAGAGGCTGCATAAACTTGAACAGTGACACTTGGTCAGGTTTGTCCATTCAGCCAAGCTAGATATGAAATTCCACCATACAGGAGATGACACACACCCCCTGCACAGCAGCCCAAACTAGCAGGATTTCTGGGCAGTGTTGGAGAGCACAGTTCACATTTCATTCTCACTGTGGCCTTGGTATCTCTGTTTAAACCCTAAACTTCTACCTAATTTGGTTTCTGATCCACTTGGATCTGTACCTGGACCATAAACAGTTGTATTATAAGGAACTCCACCGATGAAAGTCTACTTTGTTGTTCATGGTGTATCAAAAATTGTATTTTTCTAGATACAGTGTCTATTAATGTGTTTCTGCATTGCAATTCACACTTGGTTACTTAAAACGGAGAGGTTTCAGTGCAACTACTGAAAAGATGATGGTATACAAGATTATAAATTTTACAAACCTGAGCAGCAAACTACTGAAGACAGTTTTCTTTTACCAAAACACAAAAAAAAAAAAACCCAAAAAAACTGAGCAAACAAAAAAAAACAAAAAGAAAAAAAGGCAAAAAACAAATAAACAAACTCACCAAAAACAAAAACAAAAAAAAAAAAAAAAAGAGAGAAAAACACCCAAAAAACCCCCCACAACCAACCCCCCACCAGGTAACCTGCTTTAAGTCTGCACTCCTGTTGAGAAAGAAATGGGTTCACCATGTCCTGCTTTATCCACAGGGGTACAGAATGCAAGTGGTTTGCCTTTCCTCTCTTACCTCCTCCTGACACTGCCAGAAGATTCAGTTATGCCTGAGGAGTGCATCAGGCAGACAGCAACACTCAGTCCATTTAGCTCCATAAAGCAAAGCAGCCGTGCTTGCAACAAATTGTGCTTCAATACAGAAGGAAACAGATCTTGCAGTGCATTATTTCAGAAATCAGAGTTTAAAGAAAGTATTTGCCTGCTATCTGTAAGCATCACAGGAACAGACAACAGCTTTGTTTTTACTTCATGGCAATTTAGTAGTCTAAAAGACAGAAGAACCTGGCCTTTACATTTTTTGATCTCCTGATAGATCCAGTTTTGAGATGATGAAAATTATTTGCATAGAGAAATTACTGTCCTTTCCTACTGCAGTCCACAGGAACACAACCCTTAACTTTGCCAGCAGCAATGTGGTGGTCAAGGAAGAAGTTTTTCTACAGACCCAGCTTAGACATGCACCATACACTTCTGAGTCCTGATCCTGAAGCCTCTAACCCTTCCTCACTTGTGGCATTGAGGGACCACAATAATTTGCCCAATTTGCTTTCCCAACTCACTGCACCCTGCTGGGGGCATCCTGCTTTCCCCAACAACCCCTCCATGCTCCTGCACAGCACCTTGGGATCAATCACATAGCCCACACCAGAGTGGGAGGGGGCATTTCTTCCTGCTTGTCTGCAGCTTCACCTTTCTGCTTGCCTTTGGATAGCACCAGTGCACACTGACTGTTTGTCCAAGCTCAGCCAGAAGGGGTACAGCCGATTTCCTGATGTGTTGGCACCCATCCAAGATGTCCATTAGCCACCAGTTCACAAACTGATACATCCTCCAAAAGGCTCACAGGCAACGCTATTGTCTCTAAAAAGAAATTAACTTCAGGTAAATGAAAATAAGATTTACTGCTTGGGACATGTTGCATGCAGTAAATAACTCAGGATTTATGAATTGTCATCCATAAGGCTCCATTCACTCGCAGGGACAAGGGGCCCTTGCCTGGCCCAGTCTGGGCACTGCCTGTTAAATCTCTGCAGTTTGTGTGCATCACTCGAGCAGCTCTGGGTGTGGATCACATCTCCACAGGGCTAAGAACCACCCAGGCACCGTGGCAGGCCATCACAGCCACATGATCCTGGTAGTGCTGGTTGATCCAGCCCTGTGCAGGAGCTTCCACCAGCCCCTCCTGCTCCCTTTGCCTTGCCCTCTGCCACATCAGCAGCATTTGTGAGCCAGGCAGGCAGCTGGGTCTGGGGAAGGGGCTGCTGTGATCCCCTTGTCCTTGGCATGCTGGTCACCAAGGGGCACCAAGGCCACAGTGGAGCCTCAGGAATGTCCTGCCAGGCAAGCTTTCCCTGCCACTGCTCCCTCCCACTGGCTGCTCTGGGCTTTTCCAGTCCAGGCTCATTGATATCCAGTAGAAAACACAACACTCGGATTTAGAAATCTGCTCTTTCCCCCTCTGGCCTTGGTCCCAGACCCCACAGTCTTCTCAGCAGCATCAATCCTGAGCAGTGAAAGGTCCCTACCATCAGCACAAATATGGATCTGCAGAGCCTCCTTCCTACCTTTGTTTCCTGTCCTTCCATGGTTATGGAATTCCATCCAACTACACAAACATTGTAATGTAGCACCACCAGCCATGGAGTGGATGTCTCACCCCTAGACAGCTCGTCAGACCCTCACAGTTCACCATCCCAAACACCCTTCAGCAAGGGCTGCCACAGCACACCTCAGGCTTGGTGTCAAATCAGAACCCAAGGATTTTGCTGCTTCAGATCCCTCAGTTCATCCAACCTACAATCTTTTAGCAGTTTCACACTCCACTTCCAGAAATACATACTTAATGACACTGTTGCAAAACAACTCAAGGGACGCTGTGTCACAGGTGACAGAGCCACCATCACTCCCTGAGTGTGCAGCCCTTGAAGATGATCCATCTGCTTCCCAGCACTCTGAGCAGAGCTGACCCTTCACAAACTCCCTCCTGGACCTGCTGGCAGCTGAGGGTGGAGGGGAAAACTTAACTTTATGCTTGTGGGATTTAACATCATGGTAAAATACCCCCAAACCTGAGTCCCCATCTGTTTTTCAGTATAAACATTGATTTTCTGTGGCAAAGAGGGATTTTAATATGGAACAGGGATATCCCTATGAAACAAAAGCTGTTTATGATTATCCAGTATTGTGCCATATTAAAGACTGTTACTACAAGAGCATGGATAGATCAGGGCTGGTTGTGGTTGGCTTTGTGTCACTTTTCCCTCCTCCTGGGGGCTTCAAACGCAGCTTAAACCTTGGGTGAACAACCACTCAAACAATATGGAAATCACCACAAACTAAAGTCCTTTGAACCACCACTGGGAAAAAAAAAAACAACTTATACCAAACCAGCACAAAATGGAGAATGCAGGAGAGAAGCAGTGCCAGGGAGGCTGGAAGCATCCCTGGGAAAATGGTGATCTTGGAGGCACAGGTAGAGTGAGATCTTCCCCTCAGTTACCAAAACTACAGCACTGGGCACAGCAATGGGGAAACTTCCTCAAGGCTTGATTCAGATAAAACTGAAACCCATAAAAAATAACATTACTGATTTGAATTCACATTCTTTTCCTGAGGTCGACAAGTTTTAACTAACAGGTTGGTTCTGTCACCAGCTTTGCACACAGAGCTATGGAAAATGTCAGAATTTCACTCATGCTTCTGGCTGTTATTTGCAGTAGCTGGTAATTCTTAATAATCCCTCAGAGCCATCCACTCTCTAATTGTAAAAATAGATTCCCAATTAATGTGTAATAGAAAATAGGTGATTTCAAATAAATTTTGAAGCTGAAATTTAATCTCACAGGAAAAAGACCCAGAGTTATCCAGAAGGAAAAACACCTTGTTGGGACAGGTTTCCATGGAATTGCAGCCATGGGAGCACCACTGGACTCAGGGGAAGACTACTCCTCACAAGCCTTGAGGAAAAGGAAGGATGACTGTGAGCAAAGGGCCCACTGACCTCCAAAATTTTTTATTTTTAGGATTCATTACCATATATTACACATAGCAATGTGTGAGGCCATCTCTCCAGGTTAAAGTTTTTCTCCTTTTCTCCTGGGGAACCATTCCTTTTATCAACAATGCTCAGGGCTATGTCTACATCTGGCAAGAATTCCCACAGCCTTGGTGGAGCTACAACAACTGCCAGCAGCAGATCTGATAAGCCCACCCTAAAACTGCTCTTAACTTCCTTTGCTGCCTCTTGCCTAAAGCCCCTTTGGGCTGGAACTTCTCTTCCTTCAAAGTGGCTCATCCCTTAAAAGTACTCCCAACTTTTCAGTGTTTCAGCAAGGAGAATTCAGCTGCTGTAGCTGCTCTTTCAATCCGCCCCACTCACACACTCAGTCTGGTATGGAGCCTCCTCCCACACATTTTTGGACACTTCTGTGAAGCAAGCAGAAACCCCAAGCCTGCTGAGGTGGGAGCAGGTCTGGCACAGGATGTAGTCAAAGAAACCAGAGGATTAACAGCCATTAGGGAACCTCAGCCAGGCTTCAAACATAAAACCCAATACTTCCTGCGTGGCTGAGGAGCACTGCCTGGGGACAGTGGCCCTTTATGTGCTCCCAGACATGCTGTGTGTGCCTGGGTCTCCAGAGGCCAATGAGCTTCATTCAGCTGGGGCAAAAAATAGACAAAGATGAAATCAAATATCATGACATTTTCTCAACGTTTCTAGTCAAACAGAAAATTAAACAGGCTCAGTTTTATTGCCAGAATGTTAATTTATGCACGGCTTTGGGGAAAGCAGACTCAGGCACACACACAGAAGGTCAGGTTTAATGCTGTTATTAGCTGTCCCTTCCTTCCTCCCAGAAATGCTCACAGAGCTACTTCCCAATCCAAGGGGAATATTTAACACAGGGAAGATGTGGGTGAAGGGCTGGAGATTTATACAAAGGATGAAGGCAAGAGCAGTTCAAGTCACTTGGCAGCAGATGGGCTGGGATCTATTCACCCCAAAAAGATCTCTCCCTCTGCCCATGAGAGACTTCTGCTGTAGCAGGGTCGTGGATGCCCTGTACTGGGAGAGGTTGGGTTGGTTTGATTATGATGCAGTGACACTAAAATCTATTATTCTGTGACCATAAAATGTGGAATGGGGAAGTCTACCCTCTTCAAACACCAAAGGCTCAATTAAGAAATAAAAAAACTGATACTGAATCAAAGTTCTGATAAAACAAGTTAAAGGAGTAGATAAATTCCTATACCATGGTCATTAAAGCACTGTAAGGGAGGGTGGGAAAGGTGGAGTAAAAATAACAAAGCATTCCTAAGTACAAGTGTTGTCCCAGGCTTCTCAAAATCAGGATTTGTACCGTGTCTGCACATGTGGATGTGAGTATCCCATACACTCTCTGGCTGCAGATTGAACCCCCTGTTTCCAGGCAGTGAAGAACACAGCTGGAAATGTGGAACCAGCACTGGATGCTCTGGCACAGATATCATATCCTCATGCATAGAGGAGAGCTGGGCCAGGCACAGAAAGGAGGAGAATTTGGAAAAAGTGCCAAATCCTCCATCTCCAGAGGCTCCAAACTCCAGCTGCAGCTGTGAAAATGGATCCCCAAACCCACCAGCATCGTTAGAGGAAGAGGGAACCTCCTTCCTTGAAATCCCACTGCACAGAGCCTGTGAGCACAGTGTCACCAGCTCACTGTGGACAGCAGCTGGTGTGCAGGTTTCCACAGAGCTGAGGTATTTCTGAGCTGATTCTGGATCATCTTTCCAAGATCTCTGGCAACGGAAGGAGCTGGATGGGAAAAATGGGCTGACTGCAGATGAAATGTGAACCTGAAACGTTTGCTGGAATGAGCACTCATTACATTCAAAGGCTCACAAGAGAATTGAATGCTGCAATGATTTTTTACAAGTTTCAGTGAACAGATGCATTGTGAACCCCTCACAAAATCCCTCTTCTGAATTCATATTTACCAGCCCTTGGAAGTGTCTTTTTTTTGGAAGATCAAACACCCTGACTCCTTCCAACTAATTAAATGGATTTCCCTGGGAATAAATTGCAGTTGTCACCTAATCAGATGGTGCATTTTAATTTGATGTTGACTTTCTAGTGCTGAAGTATCTGAATTCCACAGTGGTTTGCTTAGACCAGGTACCCTGCTTACAACTCAAGTCTAGTTTGTTAACAAAGAAGTTAACAGCTCACTGACCAAATTTTTGCCACCAATTCAAGCCCCCATTTCAGGTCTTCCTTACTATTCTTACTAGGGTGTCACTGTTTTCCTTTTTTTTTTTTTTGAAAGCACTGAGAACTTAGCACATCACCAACATTCCTTGTGTCTTCTTGGATACTCTTTGTGGTCATACCAAGAAGCTCAGTGTCCCTTAGCTGTGGCTCAAGCCCTCTCCAAAATTAGATGTAAATTCTGGGTAAAAGTTTCATCAACATGCCTAACAGCTCATGTTTACAGAACAGCAGTGCCAGAAAAAAAAGTCCAAATTCAGCAAGGAAAGACATAACAATGATTTCTGAAGTCATTCACTGGGAAGGACTTAAGTTGTCCTGATGTGCCCCAAAGCCATCAGCAGTGTCAGCCCTCTGTCACTACTGCAGGTGATGGAAAATGCAACCCAAGTCAAACCAGGTGGAGAAACTGATGCACTCAGTGAAAGAGTGTTCATTTACTTTTTAAAACCAGGAATGGGCTGATCCAGAAATTCACAGTTTTCAGTCATCTTAGTACCAATGGGACCAAGTGCAGAAGATAACCCTAGGAGAGATAACAATGTGGACTAAAACAAACTGAGCCTTTTGGGATGGTGAGCATCTGGGGAGCAATATCCCATATTCTTCCCTGGTGATGTAACTAGGAAGCAAATCCATCTGGTAACTCAGATCCCTCTCACCAGTGAAATACCTATGCCCCAATATCCTGTGTGACCAAGCCCTGAGCTGCACCTGGTCACATTGCATTTGTTCCCCAGAGAAGCTTACAGGGATGCAGTTCCTTGCCAGGAGCTTTTCAGGGTACCACAAACCATGTGCCACCTTCTTACTCATAGTCAGTGTCACAATATGAAAACATTACCAAAGTCTTGTGGTGCAAGCCATTAACACATTGAAGTCACTAAAGGTGACCCTTGCACTTTTGCTCTAGGTTCTGCTCTAGCATTAGTCCCAGGCTAAGAAAGAAGACTTTTGAGTGGGAGCCAGGATTTCCAGAGCTCTTGTGAAGAACCCTCCCTGTGGACATAAAATACAGGCCAGTTCTACAAGCTTAAAAGTGAACACTGAGCAAAGGGGTTTGAGGGCACTCCAAGGGACAGGAAACCCCACTAGAAGAACTCTGCTGAAGTTGCAAAGGCCATGAACAGGCCATGAAAGACACTGAAATGTTTGCATGACCAAAAGGTCAATCACACCAAGTATACGTATTCAGTAAACTTTTTAGAAGTGGATTTTTTTGAAAGAGGAAGCAAACTGTCTCTCTCTTCTCCTTAGATGTCTTTTCCTCCAAACCAATATGAACAAAGCATGACTAAACCTTTTAGCTCTCTTACAAAGAGTGATGGTGGGTCAGCAGGGACACAAGCAGAACACTTAAGTCCCTCTGCTACAGAAAATCAGGCTAGTAAATTGTTCTCAAATTGGACAAACTTGGTGTGGTTTGTTTGGTGTTTTTTAGGTTAAGTGGGGTTAATGTTTGGATGAGAAGCACATTCCAGTGTGATTTCACCACTGAAATTCAGCCATCTCTGGGGTGGAGTCCTGCAGCTGCTGGTGGTGCACATGTATTTTGCTCAATACATCCAAAGAACAACTGAGGATACATCACTCTTGGGGTAGGATGCTGACTTGAGCATTCTTGGTCTTGCTGTGTGTGCCAAGGAAAGTAAAGGACTTCTGCTTTCCCTGAGAGCTGCTGTAATTGTCAGCTGTATTGATTGCAAGGGGGAAAGAGAAGATATCTCCCTCATCAGAAAGGCAGAAGGCTGATGGTGGCAGCAGCAACCTGTCCTCCCACTCCTGGCCTTCATGTCTACACCTCCTCCTTGGGGAAAGGACCAGGCAGCACCACCTTGCTGGCTGCCAACCTGAGAGACCCTGAGTGCAGATCAGGGAGCTCTCAGGAACACCAGCATGTGCTGGCACTCACCTGGCAGTCAAGAGTGGCACCTCATCCCTTCATGTCCCCAGGTGATAACTGAGCAGCCAGGAACTGTGCAGGGCTATTGAACACACAGAGCAAGATTCCACCTATTAATTGCCCACACTTTTCCCCCAACCTCCCCTCTCCTCTTGCCTTGCCAGCTCGCCTCATCCTTCCTCAGAGCAGGCTGAAGCCACTTCATATCCTGCTGGCTTTATTCCAGCTGTCTTGACACAACACAGTTTCTCCAGTTCCTAATCACACATTTCCTGGCACGATCCCCATTGGAAAACCCAAGTTCTGATAACGTTCAATGACCTTTCCTTTATGATTTCCCACGGCACTCTTCAGTCCCCAATAGGTTCTAAAACTGGGATTTGCCTTCCTGGAAAGCCAGACACTGGGGGTGAATGACTCAAGAGCTTGGCATGAGGCTTCAGCAGCCTGGGACACAAAAGCAGTACCTCCCCCCATTACACAGTGGATCCAACAGTAGGAAGTATTATTTTGCAGGGCTGTGCTCCGTGATTTCCTAGAAAAGCAACACAAATGCCACATGTGTTTGTGTTTCCATGTGAATTCAGCACAAGGAAATCCACACAGGCCACATGTGGTTTAGAAATTGTAGGTGTTGTGAGCCTCGTGTCTGCATAATGTCTTGCCCTTGGTATGCAGTAAACATTCCACATCTTTAGGGGAAACTCCCACATAGGCAGGGGAAGGAGGGGCTTTAAAACCCCAGATCCAAACTTCAGCACAAAGGCACGAGCAGACAATAAATTTTCCATCTGCAAAGGAAGAGTCCAATTTCACCCGCTGATTTTGATACTTGCTTTAATGAGGAGATTGTGCAAGAGCAATCACAGAGGGACCAAGAAATCCTGCTTGGCTACATTTAAACTCTGAAGAGAGAAAGATGCCTGAGAGTTAAGGGTCTGCCAACCCCCAGGTCACACTGCAGAAGTCGACAGGGCCAGATTTCTACCCAGCTCACAATCAGAGCCTTGTTCAGAAAGAAAAATCAGCTCTTATCTCACTACCAAAAAAGTCAATATAGTGGAGCACTCGGCTTGGATCAAGATTCTGAGCAGTTGCTAAATCATATCCTCCATGTCAGAAGAAAGTTGACTCTGGATAAATGCAGAGTCCTGACTCTGGGATAAATTTTTGCCTGTCACATGGGACCATAAGTATGTCCCTCTGACATAAAGATGTATGTCCCAACATTGTTTTATTTTTTCCCCATTTTATTTTTTAAGAAAATAAATCATATAAAATAATAATTTTATAAAAATCTCATTCTAAATGTAGAATAATTCAATCTGAAAGACAAAGAACATGAAAATTATTTGAACTGAAGCAAGAATGTCCCTACTGAATCAAGCCAAATGTTCCCTTAGATTTTCTGCAGAAGAAAAACCACAGATTTTTATTCAAGTATGAATTGAGATTGAAAATCTAACTTTCATAGAATCATTAAGGTTGGAAAAGGCTCCCAAGATCATTTAGTCACACCTGTGAAGGAGAAGTCATGTGGGGAAAATTTGTTTGAGGAATGATTAAAAAAAAAAACAAAAACCCATGAGGTCATTTTTATTGATTCCAGGTTGAACTTTGTAGATTAATTATGGAGGAAAAAATAGGTACTGACAGCTCAATGTTGACTTTTAAGCTGGTTATTAGAACAAAGCAGGCCGAGCGTGATCTTTAGAGGAAATAGCTTCTGATAGGGTGCTGGTGCATGTTTCTTAGGTAACTGGACTCTGGCCAAACCATCTGGCTCTTCTGCATTTCATTCTAACAAAGAGGGCTTCACAAAGCCTGGAAGAAAATCCTGTGCACAAGAAATGTAAGAAACATGCTCAGAAATGTGCCATTCAAGGAGATATTTGATATATTTCAGAAGGATTTAGAGGAAAGAAGGTACCAAAATTAAAAACAAAACCTGAAAAAAGAGCTTGTACCTGAGAAAAAAAGCAGTACAGTACCTGCATTGTGGGATTTTGCATTATTTGATCCTCTGTAGGAAACAAGCACCTTACTATTGAAAGAGAAAGCCTCTTTCTCCTGGGGCAGAAGAGAGCAGCAATCTCAGGGTCACAGTTCTCCAACCAGACCCTCGATCAGAAAGCCCCAGAATGTAGTTTGCCTGCCTTCTTTCCACCAAAACTCAGGGAGAGCCACCTAAACCTGAACACAATGATGCTTTCTTCTGATGCAGACAACCAAGAAAACAGCCCCAACCCAAACCACAGCCTGCTCATCTCCAGCCTGTTCAGCACCAGGCAGAAACACAGGTCCTCCTCAAAGTCCCCTGAATTCACTGCCTTTCACCTTGGTAGCTAAAGCAGATTTGGATTCACAGGTTGTCCATTGTGGAGAACAAGAATGTAACTGTGGAGAACATTGTGGAGAACAAGAACAGAACTGTGGAGAACAAGAATGTAACTGTGGAGAACATTGTGGAGAACAAGAATACGACTGTGTCCTCATCTCTCATTCAGAGCAGCAGCAGCACACACAGACTCCAAGCCTTACATGACAAACCTGTGTTGAACTGACAACCACAGAAAGTTTGGCAGGGAAAAGGGGATAATTAGGACTCTCAGCAGATGCTCCTAATCTGGTCTCCAAGCCAGATGGGGGCTTTATTGACAAATTCCTTGGGTTCATTTGGCTGTCAGAGGAGTTTCTCCCAATTTCAGGCCAGCCAAGAGCTCTGTCATATCCTGCACAGTGAACTTATGCTGTGTTCCCTCCTCTCCATCATACGATCAAACAACAACAGGACACAGCAGAGAGAGACTGGCCTTTGCCAGCCCCGGGACATCCTGTGACATCTCATTTCTCTGTCAAGACTCATCTGTTCTCATTCAGGTTCCCACCTGCACTGCATTTGTGGCAGATGTCCCCATGCAGACAACAACCCTGGCTCCTTGAAGTGACCTGTGAGAGTCCTTGTGCAAGGTGAGGGTCTGCTCCACACAGGACAGGCAACAGCTGGCAGGACAAGGTCTGATTGTTCCAAGGGAGCCACAGGTTGGTCCTGCAGGTGAAGGACTAGAGCCTCTCTGGCAGGCCAGGAGGGTTAGAGATCTCCCAGCTGTGAGCTGTGTATATGTGTATGCAAATTTAAACAATTATAACAATCTAAACAATTACTAACTATGAAATAGCACCTTTGGTGCCTGATAGTTATTCTTGGAGCTTTTGGTTTTCATTGTCCCAGAAATCTTTTACTGAACTGTGGACTTGGAGTGTTAAACCTCTTGTTCAGGTTAAGTAAACAGCTCTGACCCCATCATCAAGCTTCCCTTTGTCTTTTCTGCTGCTCCAGGCTCCCAGCAACACCAGGTTTTACCCTCTGCTCCAGCTCCTCAGGCAGTTTGACAGATGGTCCTGCCAGCATCCAGGGATATTGACAGAGCTCATCACCAGAGCAAGTGCCAAGGAGCCCTGATCCATGAGGCTGTGCTCCTGCAGAGCCCTGGGCAGCTCCCTGCCAGCACTGCCCAGGCAGGGCCACACAAACACAGCCACCTCTCCCCTGTCCCACGTCCCAGCTCCTCACTTGGTTGATTTCAATCTCAGCAAAACCACGCCTTTGCTGCTCACTTTCATCATTGACTCTGCAAGGAACTGAATTTCTTCCACCTCACCTGGAGTGAGGGTCAAAATCCAAAGGCAAAACTTTTTGCCTTATCCAGAAGCTTTTTCTCTGCATGAGTGGTCTCAAAGGTGCTGGCAGTGAGTGCATCGACTTTTCATTTTGTGCTTTTTCAGCTTTCACTGCCCTAAAACAACTTTTTCCCTCAAGTGAAAAGGTGCATAAACATCAAAAATCTTTGGTCTTAGTATAAATGACGGATGGAGAGTGAACCATTCCAAAGGGTGCCAAAAGGAGCTGGTCCCCTGTCTCAGGTTCCCCCAGTTTATCCTCTTGGCCACAGCTCTGGTGCCCAGCAGAACCTGCACTGAAGCACCTCCTCACATGCAGCAAACCTGCTTCTGGCAGCTCATCAAGGGGCACCTTCCCAGCACAAAGTCTGCCAAGCCCCAGGACCTGTACCAGGGAGGAGATGGAAAGACACAGCTGGGAGCAGGGAGAGGATGTAACAGTTCACTGCTGCCAGGAGGAAGAAATCAGCTGCAGCATCTAAAATTCACCCTCATGGCTCTGGCTACCAAGGTGTGACTGAAATAGAGAAGAGTGAACAGAGCTGGAACCCCTGCACCTCCTGCCTGCAGCAATTCCACTCCCCCACTTTGGTCCTGTTCACCAAATTTTTTCTGAGAAACAGAGTGAGAAACTCCATTTCATATTTTCCATCCTATATCCCCTCCTGATTTGATTGCAGAAATTTCAAAAGCATCCAAGAAATGAATTTTCTTGATTTCTAATGGGAAAAAAGTATCAAAAACCCCTTTGGCTGCATCACCATAACAGCCCATATATGCAGCCTGCCATAAAAAAATAACAGCTATTTACTGAGTGATATAAAGATTAGTTTAATGCTATAAATACTTCCAAACATTGTTGAAACATTAACTAATCCACTCTCACAGCAGCTCCTTGTGGCAAATAAAGACCATTCTTTCTGTGTGGAAGGGGGTTTAGAGCAGAGATTTCTCTACATGTGCAGCAGAATCTCCTGGAATTGGCTCTGAAACTGTCAGAGCTATCAGGGACCCCCTTCAGGGAAGGACCAGGTTCTGGTGTGAGGGCTGACAGAAACACAAACCTCAGCTGGATGCTCTTTAAGAGGAGGATGGGGACCTTGTCACACAGATGTAGATTGTTACCTTCCACTGAGAGGCAACATCTACTTAATCACAGTCAATTATTCTGAAATAAGCATAATGTTGTACTTCTTCACTGGATGGCTCTGATTAAAAGATGAGAGGGACCAACAACAGAAAACAGGCTTCTGACTTCAGCCAAAATATAGAATATAGCAGTTAATGGCAAAAAATTGCTTTCCACAGATCTTTCAGCCCCTCACAATTATTTTGGTCTGTGATGGTTAAACCACCCTGAAACCACTGTGGTGAAAGGGACAGGTATAAATACCAGTGTAATGCACCTTCATTAATGTATCCTTAGACTTCAGAAAACACATGTCACCCCTCTAATAGCTCTCATTTTAGACCCAAACATGCTTGGGTGTCTCCTAAGGTGCCACCATCTCCAGTTCCTTGTGGAAGTTACAGGCTGGAGGTACAACCAACACAGAGCTGAGCTGGTACTGAATGTTGTTCCCACACAGGGTAGAGGAGATTCCCACTGCTGGGAACATCTGTGCTTTTGGAGCAGGTACAGGAATGTCTCTAATCCTTTCTGCTCTGGTCCCATCAGAAGGCAAAGGCAGGGGTTATACAGAGAGCAAGGCTGGACCTCGCCAGTCCAGCTAGGAGGACACTGGTGCTTTTTGCTCTGATCTCTCTGAGATGGGAATTTGGTGCTAATCCCAGCTGAGTGGCAGCTAAATCCTGGGGAGAGCCATCTGCCACACTCCAGCAGGAGCAAGTGACATCCCTGGGATGGGCTCAGCTGCACAGGACACAGACAGGAGGAGGCAGCTCTGGATCATCTCTCAGTTGTTCCAGAGAGTTTGGAGCAGTGGAGAGACCATCTCTGAGTGGACACAGGACCCTGGCCTGCCTTTGTCCAGGTCAGGGGTCACACTGGGAGCCCCTGCACTTAACTGTCCCCACAACCTGCTGGGGACATGCCAGCAAGAACAGATTTGCAAAGAAATCTCCTATTTTAAACAAACCCATAATTCAACAAAGACACTGGAATATTTTTGTTAAACACTGAAAAAAAGCTTTGAAATTCCTATTTTGACATTTTTTAAGTAATAAGTCACAAGGAATACTCTGGGATATTTATAAGAATCGTTGTTTAAATACAGGTTATAAAGAGAGTTAAGGTTTTTATTTGAAGTGAGGATGGAGGGTGGGATCTGCAAGCTCTTGTTTTGCTGTGTGGGGTTTTGAGGTGAGAACATTTGAATTTGTATCCAGGTTCAGGAAAAAGAAAGAGAGGGGAAAAAAGACACTAACTCTTTTTTCCACAGACCAAAGCCACTATCCCTGAGCATCTCTCCATTGCTTACATTTCCTCATCAAACCCACCATGTACCAAGCAAGGTTACATGTCCACAGCCAGCTAATTAAGGTTACAGAGGCCTGGGCTTGAGGAGAGAAAGAAAATTACCACAGGAAAGATTGCAAGCAATTAAACCCCAGTGGGAACAGAGTCTGGAAAATTCAACCTTGCCCTGGCCAAGAGCTTTCCCCCTGTGAAATATTTCTGGAGCAGCTGAGGCAGTAAACAGCACATGGAGTGTTCTGCTCCATATGACAGAAACCTGTGAGGAGCAAACCCTCCCAGCCCCTGCAGGGACACAGGAGCTGGGAAGAGGGGCAGTTTTGGGTCCTGGCCCTGGCTGTAGTCAGGCCAGGTTCTGCTCCTGTCATTGCCCACTCTGCTGAGAGTTGCTGGGTTATTGCACCACACAGGGCTAGGAAAGCCAGGCTGAGGTCCATGGCACTACATGGGGACAATGGCCACGGGCCACCAGGGATGACAGGGTCACCACAGCACACCCAGGGAGGCTCACCAACCTTCTGTCTGCCACCAGCTTTGTTTTAATGCAAAATACCCTCCCCACATAGCCCACCACAGCTTGCCTGGTGGATTTTGGATCATGATGGTCTAAAATGAACACTGCAGTGTCAGGTATGTGTTTGGGGGATGGGGTAACAGCCAACACGGGGCTCCAGGCAGGTACACCTGCTCCAAACACAACCAGAGCCACCAGGGAGTTCTGGAATCAAAGCCCATCTCTCTGCAGAAGGTGTCATCTGTGTCATCTGTGAGGACCTGAACTCCAGAGCTCAGTGATGCTCCTGGGGGACAGCTGAGGGATGCAGCTTTGGCACTTACCTTGTCACTTCCATGTGGCCATTATAAATCCAGTTGGTTGGATTTACATATGCCAGCTGGCTCTCTGGGGGTGAAGGGGTGGGATCTTGGCAGGATTATCAGCTGGGAATGTGGATTTGGGTCCAGAGGAGCAAGTGGGCATTGAGCTGTGCTGCCTCAAGCTGTGGAGCAGTTTCAGCCAGGCCCCCAAAAGCAGTAGGAAGCGTCAAAGTCCAGCCCAGTGGAGAACACAAACATTTGAGTAAAGCAATCCCAGGAATTGAGGCAATAGGCTGGCATTAGAGCAGGGCAGGAAACAATGTTATCATCTAAGGAGAATGTGGTATTTTGCAATGTTTTCTTGTCCAAGATCAGTGCAAAAAGTCTTACTAAGAGTTTTTGGCAAACCAAGTTTAAAAAATAAAACCCCTCAAGATATTATTTTAAGCGTTCAATCTGTAAAGGCCTCTCTCCCTAGTTTGCTCTTAAAGGACAGGAGAGCCATTTTAACTCATAATTTATCAGGTTTCTCAGTGTTAAACAATACAAACCAAAAATACAAACCAGTCCTGACTCCCACAGGAATCTCCCTGCCCAGGGTATCATCTGCATCCTTTAGTATCTGGCTCCTCCTGGCCATGGACACACTCCTGCATCCACCTAGGGGCAGAATCCCTCCTTCCCTCCACCCTGCTCAGCCAAGGCAATAACCAATTAGCAAACAACCAGGAACCATGGACTTTCTGCTGAAACTAAGCCAAGCAAGCAAGATCTGTAGCACAGCTGGAAATTAGTGCATGGTTGTACATCTGCAGATTTACTGTTGCACCCTAATCCAGAGGCCCCCAGCTATTATGATTTAAGTGCCTGTGGGACCAGTCAAGGAATGTAATAAATGCATGGACAAAAAAAAGCAAAATACGGTATCTGGAAGAGAAAAGCCTCCTAATAAAAGCTGAAAGAAAGGTGTTGAGTTTTTCCCTGTATATACAGCAGAGCCCTCCCCTCCCCACCTCTGTTCCAGGCATTAAAACAAGGAGCTATGCTAACACCTTCTCACACAAGGGGCAATGATGCCCTCAACACCAATTCAAACTTTTCTCAGGCATACTCTCCAGGCTCTGGTGATGCATGACCCTCACAGTGTTGTTAACTTCATCATTTTAGGGACAGAGCACCCATTTCTATAGGCTGGAACAAGAAAACCATGAGGAGTGAACAATGGGGAAGTCATGGTTTCACGGTGGAGGGGGGTCTGCACCCCAGCTGGCAGGAGGGGCCAAGGAGGGGACAGTGCTGCCAGGCCTGGGAGACCCATCAGGGCCAAGGTGTGCACTGACCCCTGTGTGACAGAACTGCCATGGCCAGGTGGAGCAGGGACAGCTGCTCAGAGGAGGCAAGTGAGAGGGACAGGACCAAGGCAGGGGCTCAGGAAAGAAGCAATTCTGAACAGTCAGATAACTCAAGGAAAGCATTTTCAAGAGAGCCACTCACAAACACCCTTTTTTAAGGGGAGACAAAAATTATCCCAGTTTAATCCTGTGAAGGAATAAAGCTCTCAGTGACTTGCTAAGCCATTTGTGCAGACAGCCAGACTGACACAACAGCAGGGACTGCCTGGGATCAAGGAGGGGTCTCTGTCCAGGGAACAGACTCTGCACACAGCCAATACTCGTGCTCTCCATTCAAGCCCCAGGGCTTGGGCTCTTACCACAGTGACTTCTCCAGAAAGAAAACAAATTTCTCTGCTTCACAGCCACAGAGACAAAACTCAAACCTATTCACCCTAAAGATTAGTCACAGTAAGAAAATTAGATTAAAAGCTGTTGGCTGCTGAGGGCCCCAGCTCAGGGCTGCTGGGTCTCTGTGAGCTGCAGCAGTTGGAACAGAAACAGGAAAGCACATTGATCCCAAAAATGCATTTATTCTTTCTTGCACTTAGACCAGAACCTATAAAATGAGCACAAAACTGCAAAATGGCTGTTCTTCTCCCACTCCTGCTCCAGCAGACCTACAACCAGGCATAAAGACCCTGGGAACAGAATGGGAAGGGGTACAGGTGCTTCAAAAGTAATGAAAACCTGCTGCAGCAAAAATACAACCCATACCAAAGCATGTTGCTGGGGCAGGCTGCTGACATTCCCTCCACAAGCCATGCTGCCAGGGTAGCCTTTTTCAAATGAGATTTCCACCCTATTCATTTAGATAACACAGCCTGTACCCTTGGGAAGAAGGGGGAAAATGAAAAAAACGCAGGAAGATCAAAGCTCTGCAAGTCCACAATATTTTATTAGTTCCTTCCATCTGTCACACACCAATGCCTCCTTGGGAAATAAGCCCCCTCTTGAGAACTGCTACCTTTTCCTTGCCAGCCCCGGCTCGGGAGCAGCCGCTATTGTGCTCCTTTATTGGTATTTGTTCCGTCTGAACGAGCCCCGGCTCCTCATTCACAAACCAGCCTCTGCTCCTTGAATCGGAGGGCGCGGGAGGGGGAGCGCTGGAGGAGGATCTCGCTGCGCCGCTCTTATCTCTTTCACCTTCTGCCCGGTGCCTTCTGCATCAATGGAGAGCTCGGGAATCCTCGGGCTTTGTTCTCTCCTGCACGCCGGGGCTCTTCCTGCTCAAATAGCAGGTAGCAGCAATAACCCTGAGCACACACAATCGTACAAATCCTGCCAAGGCGAGGGAAAGGTGCAACACGCTGCTTTTGGAGAAAGAAAAGCACTTTGGGGGAGCAGGGAAGAGGAGGGGAAAGAGCCAGATTTCCTGAACACATCTGAATAAGGTGGAGCAGAGGGAGTTTTATAATGGAGAACACCTCCTTGGTCTGCTATTATCAGGATGCAAATTGAGGAATTTGAAAAGCTGATTGCAGTGAATAAACTCCATGAGATGCTGTGCTATAGAAATGGAAAGGCTCCCACCCATCCATGGCCCTTCCCACTCCAAAGGCACTGCAAGCAAAAATTGTCCTGCCTCCTCCAGAGCTGAGAGGCTCTTTCACAAATGTATGATGGGGACAGACTTCAGTCACCCTGACTTTCACCATCAATTAACGATGCCTTAAGTGGAAGCATCCTAAAATGTTCAAGCTCCCAGCTCCCACTCAACGGAATCAACTCAAGCATTCAAAATTGCCCTCAACTCCCGGTTTTAGGAGGGTTTGACCTTGTTTCTCTGAAATCAAGCTCATTGACTGAACACAGGCTCAAGCAAATGGAGAAGCTTTAGTATGGAAGCCCTCAGGAGAGCATACGCAAGCAGGGCAGCATGCCCTGGGCACACACGGGTGGGAGTGTGCAGACACGTGCTCCCATCTGTGTTCTTCATCCCTGGCTCTTCTGGCAGAGCTGCAGCCCCTGGGAGAGTGAGAACCCTGCTCTGTTCCTCATTAGGGCTTTTGCTGACGACTCGGCGCGGGCGGTGCCCCCTGTGCTCGGCACCACGCTGGGGGATGGCTGGCTCCAGAAGGAAACTGCTCCTGCTCCTTGGCCCCAGGGAGAGCTGCCTGCACGCTTCAGCTGCTGCTTCCCTCTGACCCATGCCTCCCTCTTACCCTGCTCCATCTGTCTCTGTAATTCAGGGCTTGCATTTCATCCAGCCTGGCACTGCCTTTGCCAGCCACTGCAGATGTTCAGATGTAGATATTTGGCTGGTGTTTCTTGATGGCAGAGCAGGTGGAGTAGCTGCCCCTGCCATTCCCAGATCTCTTTCTCTAGGGCCCCAGAAGCATCTCCTCCTGGTCCCATGGTGAGCCAAGAGCACATGGAGCTTACAAAAGACCTTAAGGTCATAGCACCTGCTTCTTACTCACAGTGCCCTAGGCCCAGGTTGCACATGGCAGAACAGAACCCCCTTTTGTTCAAGGGCTGTGACCAGAGCCAGAGTAGCTGGGTAACCTCTTTGTTCTGTCTGAGAGACACAATGTGAGATACAACAGGCTGGAATTACTGCACACAATCTCCACCTCCAAAACAAAAGGGAAGACCTAGTAATGAACTATGGGAAAGGCAAATATTTTCTTTTTTGATCCCAAGGGTATGTTTCCCCTTATTTAAGAGGGCACTAAACCCAAAGAATATCCCTGGATGTGTTTCCCTTCCTGGGGATATTTCACTCAGACTACTACCACCTGGGCATTCCTAAGGGGATATGGTTAGAATTAGGGCCCCTGCCACTCTTCCCTTCTGACACCTTAACATCTGTATAGAAAGAAGCCATTCCACTTTCTCACACCAAAGACCATGGAAGCCAAGCAATTTTTAAAAAATGAGGATTTTGAAACCAGCACTTCACTGAAGTCTCTCTTCCCTAAAGCTTTGCCACTCTCACTCAGTGATCTCAGGAATCAGCATATCTGGATTTTGAGGCACATCCCTTCCTGCAGCAGAAAACAAGCAGGCAAAATCCAGTGAGCATTCTGCGTGTCCTGCAGACCTCAGAGCAACATTTTGAGCCATAAAGCTATTCACAAAAAGACTTTTAAGCCTTCTCTGGCCTACAGTGCCCCAACCACAGTCTGGTCTGGGAAGAATGGCTGGCTGGCCTGAACATCAGAGTGGATTATTGTCCTGAGGGGCGAAGTGGGTGATGAGGCTGCTGCACGTCATTAAACAAACAGATGGAGAGACAGCCCCAGAGGCTCCGACTGAGCCTGATGCTTTCTGGCTCTTGTGCACTTGTTCCAGGGGCAGGAGTGGCTCCAGAGCACTCTGTGAAAGGAAGAGATAGGGCCATGGGCTGCAGCCTCAGAGACTCAAGCTCCCTGATGATGGAAAACAGAGGCAAGGAGGTGGCAGAGGCTTTTCCTTCCTGAGAAGCAAGCAGGTCACAGGGCTCTGCTGGGAGTTTGGAGGAATCCAAACTGCCCAGAACGTGCTCACAGGTGCTCTGCTGAAAGGACCACAAGGAATACCCTGGGGTACTCAGATTCAGCCAATATTTCTGCTGCTGGGCAGAAATGCAGCTTTCAGGGGATGCATTTCTTAGCATTTTGCTTTGAAGGTCTCTAACACTTTGAAGACAGAGTTTTAGAAGAGAAAAATGTAAACTACAGATGTATTTGCAGTCATGTCCTCGTTACTCATTAGAGTTCACCTCTATTTTCATAAATATACAAGCAAATAGTGCAGTTCTTCCTAAACAGGGCACTGCTTTCACTTGACACAAACCTGCTGCAGCTCCATCACCACCAGGACATGGGATGACTTGGTACAGCATGGCTGGAGATCCAGGCCCTTCCCAAGCCAGCACATTCCTGAGCTAGCACAACACTGCTCTGCCTCCTGCCCCTTATCCCCACGCCTCCTTATCCCGTACACTTGTTGGGCAGCAGGGGCTCCAGTCACAGCACAATTTCCAGGCAGCAGCAGCCCTCCAGCACACCCCCAGCACAGGCAGCAAGACAAAGCAGGTCTGCCTCCTCTACACCAGGGCCTTCCCTTTCCTGAGGGAAGTGGAAGAAGGAAAATGCTAGAAACCAGACCCCTTCTCTTCCATCCTGAAAAGAGCAATCACTAGAGCAGCCCTTCTCAGGAGGATGAAGTGTGTTCCTTCCAAACATATTCCTGCAGCTGCCTTGTAGCTTCTATGCTTTTATGTTACCCAAAGGTTCAAATCAAACAAGAATGAGGCAGATTTCTCTGAATGCTCACATTTATAATTATCATCAACCAGGCAGTCAGCCCTGCTGTGACTAGGGGATTGGACTAAAAGACCTCCAGAAGTCACTTCCCACCTCAGTAATTTTCTATTTCAATGACATTCTAGAACTAAAGCCAAGACAAAAATATAAAAACAGTCCCCTCATAGTTTTTGTTTCACTTCTGACTACAATCACTAGTTAGGACCCTTCTACGAGTTCTCCTGGACTTCCTGTTTTGACCTTCAGTGTTCAATCCCAAAGGATTCAAAGGAAGTCTGGCATGGTCTTCCAGCCAAACCAGACTCTTGGAAGAAGATTACTAACTTGATTTACCAATAAATCCTGTTCCATCTGCAGAGCAGTGGAAGCCACCATCCTTTACTGAAGCATCTCACAGCCAGACCTTGTTTCTGACCTACCTGGGAGCCTGTTGAGGTTAGGACTTTGGGAGGATCCTGCAGGTATAAAAGCAGCCACCTGACAGCCCAGTGAAATGGAACTGAGCAAAGATTTCTTCTAATCTTTTATTCAGCCTGAGTAAAGATTTCTTCCAATCTTTTTTTCAGCCTGCTGCATGACCTCCAGCCCCAGAGAAATCTCTTGACTGCACTCTGAGAAAGTCCCTGCTTCAATAGATGCTGCAATTTTAGAAACAGAGGAACAGTACAGTGCTCTGGAGGTCTCCAGGTGGGCATGATGCAGCCCATAACCTGCCAGAGAGGTGTTTTTAAATGGATGCATCCTGTTTACCTGGGGGAGAATGATTTCATCCATCTACCCACTTCTTAGCAGCTTTTGTCATGGTTAGAAACCAAGAGGTATCTCTGGGATGGCAGGAAGTTCCCACAGAGTTGTTCTGGCTGAATTTGTGCTAAGCTGGTATTAATATCAGTTCCTTTATCTCCATTTCTGAAAAAAAGCTCCAAGCATTAACAGCTTCAGTAATGATTCATGGGTTTAAATTCCTAAACCTTTTGAGAACAGGAAATTAAAGCCAAGATGAACAATACACACAGATTAAATATATTTAGCTGCTGTGTTTCTTGTTGAGAAACTCAGAGGACTGTTTAGTGGTGCTTTTCATGTGGCTGATCCATGTGGAAACGATGGCAGCTCACATCTGAAGTCAAAATGGCAAACTAAAGGGGGGCTGCAGGAAGATATTTTACTGTTTTTCTTGTGCTTTCTTCTCTCCAGCAGAGCTCCTATGGGCAGGGGCTTTCCTCCAGGCTCCTCAGCATCAGATAAAAACAACTAAAGGAATGGCCCAGATTACATGGTAGGGCACAAGGCTTGAGGGAGGGAATCCACCCTTCTGCAGGCAAGTTCTTCCAGAAGGAGGACTCTGGGAATGTCTGCAGAAGGGGTCACCTTCTTTCCAGGTGGGCAGTGGCAGACAAAAGCTGGTGTCCAGCAGCAGCTCCTCCCTGGGAGAGAACCAGCAAAAGCACACAGTTCCCAGCATCTCCCTCCTCTTTTTGGGCTGAGGCATCCTTTTTTGCATTTCATCCATGACTGTGTTGAGTCAGGAATCAAAACCATCCCTCAGAGCCCCAGTTCAGTGCCCTGGCTGCTCAGTCCCTGCTCCTCCACTCTCTGGGGGCTGCTTGTTGACAGCTGTTTCATAGAGCCGAGGATCCCAGCCCTTTGTTTTTCCCTACCTCATTAGCTAAACAAACAATGACACCATATAAAATACCACCCAGCTCAGCTGTCTGGGAGATGCAAATCCATGGAAAACTATCTTGGAGACAATTTTAGAAACAGGCTGTGCCTCTGCCAAGCACTTGGATCAGTGTGGCAGAGGAGAGCTCTGCTCCAGCTCTTGGAGATGCAGGAGCACACTGAGCTGAGCTGAGCCCACTGTGGGGCCACAGAGCACAGGCAGGGAGATACCAGGGAGCTGAGCTACCCCACTGATAAGGCTTTCAATTAAAAAGGCTGTTGATGACCAAAATATCAGCAGGAAGTAATTCTTTGGGAATAAATTTGAGTTAGAGATACTACCTCAGGCTGAAGCCTTAATGGAAGATGCTATGAGGACATTTAAACACCATAAAGCTGACTGACTGGATGGGAACACATTTCCATGTGACTTTCAGCACCAGGTGTTTAGACCCAAGCTGCCACAGAAGACAAAGGCTGCAAGAAAAACACAAGAAGAAAGGAGCTGCTGGTGGTAAGGCAGCCCTCAGTGTCCTCACAGACAAGGCAGAAGGACATGTCTGACATAAGCTGGAGCAGCCTGTTCAACTCACTCAGCTCAGCACTTGTGTCAGACAAGCAGCTCAAATCCTTCCAAGTGCAGTCACCCAGGAGCACAGAGCTCAAGAGAAGGTGAGGTGACCCCAGGGGCAGGCACAGCCTTGGTGAGCAATGAAGTGGTTTCAAGTGAGGTCAGTCTAGCAGCACCCATCCTGCTGGAGAGGAGGAGGAGTGTTCTTCAAGCCCTTGAGAGGGAGACATGAGGATCACAGGGAACAAGGGCCCTTCTCTGTGAATGTCAGGAGAAATAAGAGGTGAACTGCAGACAGGGGAGGACAATGAGGCTGAGCTTCACCCTGCAGCTGCCCTGTCCCTGCTCCCCAGCCCACCCAGCCCAAAATCATGCTGTCCCCCTCCCCCAAAAAAGGTAGTCAAGACAAAGGCTTATGTTAAGCAAAGTGCTTTTGTGGAGAGATCTATTCTGCTTTTTCTCTCTTATGCCCTTTGTCTTTCAGCTTTGGCTCTGCTGCCATGAAGCAGCACCCACTCTGACCACAGCTTGGCTCTGGTGCAGCTCTGTGGGACCAAGGAGAGAACTCCTCTGTGGCAAGAGTCTGATGGTACCCAGGAGCAGCTGGACTTCCCCCACTGGTGGGTGAATGGGATGGCTGTGCTCTTCCATCCTAGCTTGAGAAGGCATCAGGTCCTATGAATTTAGTCACTAAAATCTAAATATGCTCAATTTTCAACTATTTTTGAAATGTGTTCTAATAACCTCTCCTCCTCAATAAGTCTTTGTTTGCACAATGTGACATTCAACAAGCTTAAAAAAAACCCCCTCAGCTTAAGCCACTCCAGATCTGACTTCCCTCCATCCCTACAGAGCATCTCAGGAATTGATCCTTCCTGTGCTGTGAACAGCAGGCAGACAAGCAGGATTCCTCTGCAGTCAGGATACAACACCCAACCTCTCTGTTTCAACAAGCTCCTGCCAGCCCCAGGGATGTCACCCTGTGTTACTAGCACAGTGCTGATGACACTGCAGAGCAGATTCCAGCTGGATCTGTGCACACAAGCATTTCCCACTGCCCTCCACTTACCAGAGCTTTGTGCCACAAAGCTCAAACCCCTCAGCAGAGCTAAAGAAATGCAGTGAAACCCAGCTGCAGAGAACACCAGTCCACTCTCTGCTCTTGCTGGCTTGCTGTAGCAATGGGGGGGGGGGGTGTATTTGCAGGGCAGAAAAGGTCTAAACAATTAAACCTATGGATGCAGGAGGCTGCATTTCCTCCCTAAAGCTTCCAGACTTTTCTGCAACCCAATGACTTTGGCTTCTTTTGCAGTTCAGCTACCCAAGGCACCTTCTGCTGTCCAAAAGGCAAAGTGGGTTTCATAAAGCCACAAATTTAAGAAAACCATCAGCAGAATTAAAACAACTACTTTGAAAATAAGAACCAAGGAACCAGTTTCTTCTGGCTGATATTTCCACCAACCACGGATACCACTTCTTGGCTAAACCTGTTCCCAAATTTGGATTTGAGCACTTTGGTCCTTAGAAACACAAAAAAAACCCCAAAAACTAAAATCAAACTCCACAAAACTATTTAAAGCATTAGAAAAAAACACTACAGGACAGAACTATGTCCCATTTATCACTTAGCTCTGGATTCTTGGCCAGCCATGGAGACTGACCTTTCAAAGTTTAGAAAAAATTCCTTCATTCTCCATGAGAAACCAGCACAAAGAGGATCAACCCACTAAAAAGCTGTAGTATTTTCCTTCCAGTGACATGCAAGGCCAACTGTGAGGGATGAGTATTTACAGCCATAAAGGTCTTCAGTGTTTCAGAAAAATTCACTTGGGAGAAGAGAGGAGGGTCAAAGTCATCTGCCTCTTCAGCTGGCAGCTCAGTGCTTTGTCACTGTCTCAGAACTTCCAGCTTGGTCCACACACCTAAGAGATTCATCCTTTAAGTGTGTTTATTTAGTTTGGTTGGGGTTTTTTGTTTGGTTTTGTAGTTAGGTTTGGGTTTGGGGTGGGGGTTTTTCACTAGAGGCCCTGCATTGTCTCCTCTATTCTTCCAAAGGACAGACAGTACAAATACAGCATTAGAGACACTAAAAACAACTTAATATTCCCCATTTTCTTTTTAGATCAGCCATATGGGATTCTCTTGTGTTCACACTGGAGTTCTTTTCCTCATGACAAATATAGAAAGATCTACTTTTGTGCAGAAATACAAATTACACAATCAATTCTCAGTTTCAGGTGCTGCAGCCACTTACACAGGGGTTGACTGCATGTGTGTACAGGAGGCCTCTGATTCAGCTCACCTGCACACTTCTTCATGTTTTTGGAAGTTTCAACATCCCTCTGACCCCAGATGGGCAGGAAAGCCAAGGAACAGTTCAGTAAAATTAAATGTTTGCTCCCATCAAAGACTAGACCATCCCCCTGCCCCTTTTCTGAGCCTCCAGAGGATGGCCATAGGAAGCTGGCTGCTGATGGCCACTCCTGCCAGCACACAGCTCCCTGCCCTGCTCTCCAGCAGCTCCCAGCCCCAGGCAAGCTCTGCTGCTGGGGGATGCCCAACCTGGCTAAGGTCCTTCAGGGACTCAGAGTAATGCACCAGAACAAAACACCCCAGCAGCCTTCTGCTCTACTGAGCAGCCACAGGCCACTAAAGCAATAAAACATGTCAATCTGAGACACTGCTCGAGCCAAAATGCATGTCAGCGAGTTAAAGGCTCGTTCCTCACACTCAGCATCATCCCTGCAGCTCCTGAGCTCTCCTAAGAGGAGAGTCAGCTCCAGTGCAAGGCCACTCAGCACTGGGAAGCAGAGTCTGGGCACACTGCAGAGATCTCCAACACCCTCATGTGCACGATGGAACCCCAGCACACAAAAGGATCAACAAGTGACAACCGGTGCTTAGAGAGAAAAAAAGTCTAAAATTCTACCCAAATTTAGGAACTTCAGATGTGTCCTTGGCTTTGAAGAGTGATGATAATCCAGCAGGATTTGCGTAGAGCCACCATGAGAGGTGAGAACAGGTTCTAAATACAATCCTACATGACTGAATTTTAAGCACTCCAGTTGGATCTTTTTGGCATTACAGTGACAATCTTGGCATCATCACTCCCACACTTGTCTGCAATTAGCAGTTGCCACATTCAAGCCTCCTTTTGTTCATTAATGTCCAGGTCCTGCCTGACACTCCACCAAGGTGGCAAACGAGGCAGCAGAGCAGGCTAGGAGGTGTTCTGTGGAGGAACCTCAGTCATTCCTGTCCCATCACCTCTGGCCACCACAATTTTCTCTCTAGATTGAATAATCCCTTTTCTCCTTGCTCTGGTTTTCTGTGACAGCACTGTTAGTGCCATCAGAAATAGCAGTAGGTCAGACAGCAAAGTCTTTCTGGTACCTCTTTACACCCTGATCGACACAGAGTGAGGAACGCCATGCAGTTAAAGTGTTTAGCACCTTCAGATGGAAATTAAAAGTTTAAATCTACAAAGAGAACCCCAACGGGGTGAGAGGTTGCCATTCTGATTCACTGTGTACATCAAGAAAGAGCAGAACCTGATCCAATATCACATGCAAAGTACAAGAGTAGCTTCAATGACACAAGAACAGTCTGGGGAAATTTGTGCAGAAGTGCATTCCAGACACAAGGCATCTCAAAGGTGGTTTCCATTCTTACCCATTACTTATTCCTGGCCTGTGTCAGGAATGGTGTGGCCAGCAGCAGCAGGGAGGTCATTCTTTCCCTGTACTCAGCACAGGTGAGGTCACACCTTGAATGCTGTGTCCAGCTCTGGCCCCTCCGTTTGGGAAGGACCTTGGGACACTGAGCACAACTCAGATCTCCATCTCCTGCAGCTATGCTGGGAAAGGGAGAGGGCTATAGAGAGATAATCATACACATCCTATCCCATCATTCCTTCCTTCTTTTATTTTATTGGTAAATTTAAATTATATAATTAAGAACTAGCAGCTGCAACTCAGAGAGGCCAATATCATCTATGGATGACTCACCCTCTTGTGGGGCTTTTTTTGGGATGTGTTTCTGAGGTGGTGTCATTCCCTCTGCTTCCTTCCAGAACACACTCCTTGTTCTCCTGCTTGGATACTGGTGTGCATCTCTGTGGATCCTCTCTCTGTCAGGCTACAGGGGCTGCCTGGTTTTTAGGGTCATGTGCCCAGTGAGAGTCCAAAGGAAGTAAAGGGGCATGAGGTCACTCCTGCCTCTGTCACAGGTGAGGCAGAAATGAGAAGGATGAAAATACCCCTGAGACAGGCAGGGACTGAAACGAGCAAGGCTGAGAAATGAAGGAAAGCACTGCCCTGGAGAAGAAGAGGCCACTTGGTGCTATGGCCAAGGGATGACAGCCAAGTGACAGCTGAGTTTTACTGGAGGACCCCTGGACACACACAACACTGTAGTACATAGACCATGAGAAACTGAAATAAGGAAGAAAATTCTTTTCCTTCTTTCTACAGAACACTAGGATTTCAGAGCTTTTCCCTGCTGGGAGGAGCTGCCTGCCCTGGAGGTTCTCCTGCACTCTAGCACAGCTTTTGATGTGCCTCAGGCTGAGTCCTGGTGTCTCAGAACTGACTCAGGCGTGGCCCACTGCGCTTTGGTACCTGCCACTAAAGGAGCTGATCCCCCACTGCTGGCAGATGCTGAGCTTTTCTGATGTTCCATATTTTTAAGTGCTTTTGGGACTTCTGCTCTAAAATGCTTTCCTTTAATTTCCATTTAATTTCCTTTAAATTGTCACTGGAGCTGTTGATATCTCTGACGTGTGTCAAATGCATCCTTTTCTCTGCTGTCTCTTTCTCCCCCACTATGCAGTACATATAAAGATTTAAAAAAAGATTTTCTGCTCAGCACTTTGCTACCTCCTCCACACTTTCTTGAGCATTCAGCCTCTTTTTTTTTTTAATTTAAAAACCCTAACATAGTGCACCCAATTGAACACATAATTGTTTCAAGTAGAGTTTCCCTGGAGAATTATATAATCTCAACCTGTCTCCTTTAGGCAACGTATAATCATACAATCTACTGGCTCTTTGTTTCTCTTCTTTCTTCTTCCTTTTTTTTTTTTTTTTTTTTTTTTTTTTTTTTTTTACCTCCCCAATACTTGTAATAAGCTTTCCACCTTGTCTAGACATATCTGACATACACTGCATTTACCTCATCTTCAGCTGCTGCAGCTGGGAGATGCAGCAGTTCTCCTCCTTCCAAAACTACATCCAGGATCTCAACACCCCCCACCTGAAAAGTCCTTATTCCTGCTGCTCCTCTGCCAGTGCTATTTCTACCCTTGTAGAAAGCTTTGTACTTCCAGCTGTGTATTTCATCTTGTGGAGAGATTTTTTTTTTTTAATGTCGCAACTGTAATCCAATTAGGGTGAGGGTTCCCTTTTTAGTAGGAAAATATTTGCAGTGACTGAAATTGGCCTGAAAATGTTTGATGACTAAAAATGTGTGATGAAGAATACTCTTATCAATAGTCTGAAACACTGCTGCAGCTCCCAGTGGGAATTCTGGGGGATCCTCTGGTCAGCTGCAGTTCCTGTGGTGCTGCTTTGCTTCACACCTTCAAACTACCATCAAGAGTCCTGAGCTAGCACTGCTAGCACTCCATTTTCCAGAGGCAAAAGGCCCTGTCTTCCCAGCCCAGTTTGAATAAGTCCAGACCTTCAGCTCATTCTAAAACAGAAATTAAGTTTTCTTTGAGTCTGGCAGGAAAATCTTTCCCAGTGCACAGCTTCCACATGGGCACAGCGGGCAGAAAGCAAAATTATTTGCAATCATGTATTTGAAATGTGTAAACAAAATTACCTCGGAGTGAGTTTACATCCCTCCAGATCTTGCTTTTGCCAACAATCTAGCAAATATGTTCCCTGGCAGGAATGTTTGCTGAGACAATGGATCTCATGTTTCAGCCCTTTGTTCAAGGTAACATTGAAATATGTAGAGGTGAGTATTTACCTCTCCAACCTGATCATCAGAACTACCCTCATCCACTTGGAGATTAGGAACATACCACATACCTGAAGTGTCCAAACATCGAAACTCTGAATCCAAGCAACAGGTTTGAAGATTGTGTTTGCACACCCTGAAAAGTCTCAAGTACCAGCCCCCTTACAGAGCAACTGCAGGGCCATGACGAAAGGAGGAGACAGCTTGAAACCGATCAGGTTCCATCCAGGGTCCCTCACAGGTAACATGTCCCACATTCACACAGGCACTTGTCATATTTTTGAACTTCCTCCGGCCAGCTGACCTAAGAGTTCCTATATTTCCCTCACAACCTGCTTCTTCCTGGCTTTCCAAACTCTTGTTCCACCAGAAGCAAATTATTGCCTGTGGCACTGAGACACATTTAAAGCATCACATCCAGATCCTTCCCGACTTTCTCACGTTACTCCAGCCTGACTGGTGTTGATGTTACACTCTTCAAGCATCTCTTTACTGAGAGGGTAGTCAAACACTGAAACAGGATTCCCAGTGGACAATTAATTCCCCAAGGCTGTCAGTGTTTAAGAGGCATTTGGACAAAGCATGTAACAGCACACTTTAACTTTTTGGTCAGCCCTGAGTCAGTGAGGCTGTTGGAATGACACAATCATTGTAGGTCCCTTCCAAATGAAATAGTCTATTCTACTCTACCCTGTGTTTCCTAATTTAGCCAGCCACTGACACTTGCAACCTATTCCCAAATTTGCATGGCAGCCTTTGCAATAACAGTAACAATCCCAAATATTCCAAATGCACATGCAAGAAATCCAAAAGCAATGGTTAGTTTCTTTTTCAAACACATGTTTTTGTTTCTCTATTTCCCTTTGAATTTTGGAACCTTCAAGGACTGCATTTACCAGGTTGTTTCAGAAACTGCCATGTGCTGCTGAAAAGAGACATCTCCTTGATCCAGGACCTTGGTTTTCAATGAAACTCAGTGTAATGTGGCAACAGACTGTTGTGACCCTGATACGTATCTCATTTGCAGCACTTGTACAGAAATGAATCATTCCAAGATAATGATTTGTGGGATTCTGAAGTAGCTGTGAGAGAACAGCAGGCTGCACTTCTATGTCTGTCACAACACTTCCAGGTGAGACCAGCAATGTGCTCTGCTCCCCAGAGTGCAGGGCTGAGTACACCAGACAGCCCCAGGAGTCAGAAGAGCTGCCCTCTTGACTTGCCCATTGATTCATTCACCAGTTCCCGGAAATCACCAGAAATTATTCATTTTATCCCTCACAGAATGGGCTGTGAGGGTTGCTCCTTGAGGGGAGCAGCAGCTCTCCATGACCTGTGGCTGGGACTCATAACAAACACCATCCCATAATTCCTCATGAGCTGTGCTGTTCTCATGGCAGGACCACAACACTGACAACAGCCAAGCAAGCTTCTGCAATTCCATACACGTGGTAAAGGGAAACCAACTAAAGCCCTTCTCCCCATTTGGATGCCATAGGGAGCTCACAGAGCAACAAAACAACATGCACTCTTGGGGCTGGTCCTTCTTTCGGTGAACATCAGCTGGAATTCTGTTTAAGGCTGGAAGGTCCCCACTTGCTCCTTACTTTGGTAAAAGATCTGTGAGGGAACTTTCACTGACTCCATCCCCTCTCATCCCAGGTGGGAAGCCACAGGGCTGTATCCTGGTTAATAGGAAAGCTGGGCTTGTACCTCAGTTATTCCCTGCTGTAACAGCTGCATCCTTCCATGGAGCTAAGCAGGGGCTGCTCCTTGGCCACCATTTGCTGCTACCAGTCCACCTGCAGTGGCCAGGGCCTGGCCACCATGTCTGGCAGCAGTGCCCTGGGCCACTACTGTGCCTTAGAAAATTGTTTCATCTCCTAACGTTGTTGTTGTGAATGTTCCTTGTCCCTGGCAGCACCAACCCACCAAAACCTTAATGAGAAACTAACAAAGAGAGCCAGGCTAATGAGAACAGTAATGAAGATTAATCTCTCCCCAGAGCAGGGGCTGACAGAGACCTAGTGCACCACAACAGCATTTAGAGGGTCAAAAGTGGGTCAATGAAAGCTAATTAATAGCAATTCTCTCTCTTATTCTTAATTACAGAGTGGTGTGTAGGGATTTCAGATAAGCTGCCTGTCCCATTCTGGATGCTGAACTCCCAAACTGGGAGCCACAAGCCATGCAGGAATTTGATGGCACACCTGGGCATAGATCTCTCAACTGGGAAACAAGCAGAGCCAGGAGACTGGGCAGGCTGGGCTTCATCCGCTGACAGCAACCAGAACTTTTTGTTTTGGAAGATGCATTGGATGACTTCATGTAATACAGCACAGGTCCTCAGTAGGGTTGTCCTGCCTTCTTACTAAGCAGCAAGTGATGTCTGAGCAGGAATTTCAGGTCAGGTTCTGGTTTCTCCTCATCAATAAGCTCCTGGTACCCTCCAGCATCCTTTGGAGCCAGTAATCCTTCAGAACAATTCCCTGATGCACAGCCATCAGCAAGGAGAGTTAGATTTATGGCTTCCAGGCATGGCTGTAACAAGTCTGTCAGAGGGTCTCATCAAAGGCTGTCACCTACAGACACATTATTATTGGACTGAAAAACAGGAAGCAGCACAGGAAAACCCTGCAGCTCTAGGGAGCCTTGCCATTTGAGAATTTGACTGAGTTCCCAAGCCTGTTTCTCTCTTCTTCTGTGACCTTACCTCACTTCAACCCCCTCACCTTGACTCCTGGTCCACCAGAAATGTATGAGGACCCTTTGGTAGCATACAGTGTAGCATCCCTGGTAATGCTCCTGCCTCTGGGGCTTGTGTGTCTGTGCTGCCTCGTGCAACAGCCTTTGCCAGGCCTTCGAGACACAACCATCACACCCACATGAGGGAGATGCTTCTATTCCTCCTTTGTCTGCCCTGGGTTAACCCACACAGGAGAGGAAAATAGTCAACAATTCCCCAGGGCCACCCTGTGCTGAGAGGCTGAACTGGAGAAGAAAGCACCAAGGTTGGCTGCTCTAGATGAGCATAAAGCAGCACTTAGGATTCCTGTCTTGCCTGGCTGGAGCCCAAGTGGAAGCAAATCCTCTGCAGGCAGGGCTGTCCTGCCAGCTCCCCAGTCTCACAGAGAGAAAACATGCTGGGGCCAAAGAAAAATCAATGACTTTGCACATGTCTTTGCAAGGCTGCATTCACAGAGGTGACTGGCACTGAAATTGCCCTACTTACCACAAAAAGCAGTGACAGTGCCACCACCACAGCAGGGGACAGACAGAGCCCAGGCCTTGTTTCAGCCCTTGAGTTGTAATTGGAGCAGGCTGTGCTGCCAGCAACAGGATCCTTTACAAGATCAGAGCTGCATCTTCCACTTTCAAAGGTAAGACAGCTGCATTTAACTCTTGTCTTGCTGACATCCACAGCACCAGTCCCTGCACACTGCCCAAGGCAGCACAGAAGTGAAGGGGACAGGAAATAAAGAGACTCCAGAGATTCCCAGTGGTTCTGCAGCACCTCTGCTGGAACATCAGTGTGGGTGAACATTTCACCTTTGAGAAACATGCAGCTTTACTGCTGGATAAACAGGAGTCACTTCTCAAATCAGCAAACAGAAACCATCCTGAGCCTCTCTACCTTCTCACATGGGGAGCATCTCATGTCCTTCTGCTCCAGCATGAGCAGAGACTGAAGTGGGCATAATCAGGGGCTGGTCCAGGCTGTAGGTCTGTATCTAGGTGCAAGCTGTGCTTCTTGCTACAAATGTACTGCCCAGTACTGCACTCAGTGCAAACGCTGCTCTCAGTTAAATATTTAATTACAGTTACTTAGGTATTCTGCTGAGTATTTAAAGGAAGTACATACCCACCTCCCATTGATAGCAGAAGGACTTGGGCACCTAATTCTGATGGGCTCCTTTGAAAACTCTTTCAATGCTCAAAGGTCTGCTTGGAATAGCCAGATCATTGCCCATATCATGTGGGCACTCCTAAATGATTGGCAGTGGAGCTACCTTACACTGATTCACCTTCTTCTGACTCACAGTCATTTATTTGCACTATTTCCAGCACCAGCAATTGACACAATGATACATGTTTTCCATACCTTCACAAGAGAGTTCAAAAACACCACGAACGCACAACTTCATGTCCAGCCATGCCAGGCTCCCCTAACTTCTCAGCCAAATGAAACCAAATACATCTGTTCTGAGCTGTAGGCATGCTGAACCAAGTCTGAGGAAATATTATTCCAGAGAAAACCTTTTCTCCCATTTTAAGGCAAATTCCAGCAATGTGAAGGCTGCCAGGCTCAAAGACAAAATATTTCCTCTTTCCTATGAGCTAGTCCCTCCTGGCTGGCCTTGGCTTGTGCCTCCAAACTGTGAAGGAGAGAATGCTGAGAGGGCTGAGAAAGCCCTGCTGGCTCTATGGTGCTTTTCTAGCTTTGGGGTTGCAACTGCCCAGCAGCTGCTGCCAGCTGTGACACAGCTGTGCCCCAGCCCAGACCCAATCAGCTCCCAGCAAGGTCCACATCAGCCACCTCCAGCTACCACAGGAGGCTCTGAGCCCCTGAGTCCTTCCAGTGCTGCCCAAACTTCAGCCTGGTGACCAAATCCCTCAGAGCCCAGGACGGGCCACTTTCCTCTAACACTTGGGTGCTTCTGCAGGGATGTCTGGCCAAATAAAAACCAGCAGAGGATTGGTTTCGTCCTCTTAATCCAGCTGTCAACTTAGGTGTGTTTCTAGACTTGTGTTAGGCAGTGGAAGGACCTCAAAGTCACTGAAATTGCAGGATAGTGTCATATAGCAGCCAAGGTACTGGGACAGTAGAAAATTTGGCAACATTTGAACTAAACCATTTATCTCAGGATACATCACACCATGTCTGACCACTTCCTGAGATGAACCAATGGAGATAAAACTGCTAATTTGTGTCTCAGGCCAGAGCAATGCCCTTGGATTAGCTGAGTGCAGAGTTAGGGAAATTTCTCCCAGAGCCTGACTCTGATTCACTCTGCAAACTCTGAATCACTTGGTTTTAGCTCAGCCACCAACTGCAGCTAAGAGCAAAATGACCATGTGTAGTTCCCCCAGGGAAATATTCTCCATCTGCCTTCCCACAAGAGAGGAACTGAGATTGCTCCTGCTGCGCTGGCTCTGCGGGAAGCAGTGGGTGGCAGGGGCAAAGAACAGCCAGCCCCAGGACAGGATGGCTTTCTGAGTTTTAATTTGGTTTTTTACAGGCTGAAGGGAGACCTTCAGACTCAGTGAAATTCTAGGGGATGTGAGCTCTGCATTTGGCCTCTGGGGCATGGTAGCTCTTATAGCAGGCAGTTTAACTGGGAAAGGAAGGAAGGCCTTGAGCAATGGCAGTGAAAAACTGGGCAGGGATAGGTCCCATATGAGTCCAATCCAGGATCAGACCAGGACCATAAAGGGGTTCAGCTCAAGCCAAGCTTTGTCAGAGCTGTTCCACAACTACCATGTCTCCAGCTCCCAGCGTCTCACATTTTCTGCAGTCCTTACAAGCAATTGGATGGTCACAGCTGGGAGCTGAAGAGAAGCTGCTTAAATTCTCCAAGCCCCAGCTGTGGGGGCACTGAAAACAAGCCATGCCTGGGTGGAATGATTCACTGAAGCCATAAATGTCTTTTCAGCAGCACATGCAGGCAGTGTGGTCTGCTTGTTGCTGTCGTGTTGTAGGAGTATGGGAGCATCTTACAGCTTCCTGGCTGACTTCCAGCTAGGGCTCTGTTCTAACATCACAGAATCACTTTGGAGATTTTCACCAGCTGAGCTCTGCTAGAGGAAAGCAATGTGGCCACCTGACATGAAGATCAGGTCAACCCTGTTTAATGAAGATTTGCCTGGACCACCCCCATTAAGGATCTTGTGGATCTGAAACAAATCTGCTTTGTCTTTAAAAAAGGGGCAGGGCTAAACAAACTACTTTTGTGATCCACTTGCATGCCAGAAACTCAGCTCCTCTAAAAATTAGGACCATTAGAAAAGACTGTGAATAGCCTTTGTCACATTGAAAACTGAGCACTAGGCCAGGCTCAGAGAACACAGGGCCATGCCATGCCTGTCCCAGCTGTGCACTCAGTAACCAGGGAGACTGCACTGCTGAGCAGGCACGGTGATGGTGTGAGGCTGGGCTGGAAAACAGTGCTTTCAGCAGCTCTCAGCAATGTGGTCAGCACTGCAGCTCCTTGGAGAGGCTCAGCAGAGAGACCAAGGCTTGGAGATCTGTGCCTGGGTCGGTGCTGAACTCTCCATGGACCCTTCTCAGGTGTCAGGCCCTGATCAAAGCAAGGAAGGGAGGACACAGGTCCATGGTTTGTGTCCAAGCTCTGGCTTTATTGCCAGGACCCAAACCCCACCTGGCATTACCAGCCCTGTGCTCACAGGACTGCACCATCCCTGTGCTGGGGCTGAACCCAGCTCTCTGCTTGGCTCAGTGCTGAGTTCATCACTCTCCAGCCACCAACCCTCACTGCTCTTCCACGCAAAAAAAAAAAAAAAAAAAATATCAGAGAGGCAGTTTGTGTCCCTGCAACACCCTAGAGAGGCTCAGCTCATGGCCAGACATGGGTGACTGTGTGGGGAGGTGACCTTGAGTCCCTACAGCTCTCCACTTAGTGCTGCAATAATAAACACACTCCAGCCCATTGCTGACTCCTCTGGTGGGTGCATAAATCTGAGAAGTTCTGAGCTATGGCTCAGGCTAAGGTGTGCCGTGGCTCAAAGGAAGCTGTTCTCAAGGTGGTTTGCAACTCTCTCTGCCTTCATTTCCTCAGCCTTCTAGGGGTCATTACAGAAGGGGCAACAATTGCTTGTAAGATCCATAATTGAATAGAATAAATAACAACTAGTGAAACGTGAGGATAAGTATTAAAACTGACTAAAAGCTGTCCAAGCTGAAGAGAATTAAAAATACATGAAACCCAGCTACAAGCCTAATGAACAATTGCTACACAACTGTTCCTAAATAATCTTTAAAATATATATTTTAAAAAGGTGCCTTTAAAATTACAGATTTTTTAAAAAATTAAAATGTTAAGAAAAAGGAAATCAAATATGGCCTTGTAAAAATTCCTTTAAACTATACATGGAAAATAACTTTGGACTCCTCTTTCCCTTCAGTATGGATTGTAAGAAATCCCCAATCACTTTTTTGCCCATTTAAGCAGTTTCTCTCTCCCTGTGCCTCCTGGACACTGTGTGCTCTTCCAGCATTAAGGACAGCCAAATGCAATTTAGCCAAATTCACACCTTCCACTCCATAATATGTGATCTCTGTGCAAGCCTTCTGTGTGGGGATGGACGGCCACAAAAGGTCAAATGCACCATTTGGTGACACACTCTCCCTTTTCTGGGCTTCCTTCAGCCTTTTGTTCTCCTCACAGGGGCAGCTCCCAGCCCTGAGACCCCATTTACACAGTGAGCACACGGCACCTCTCGGTCAGGACATGGCTGGAGCACCTTTTAGGCACAAAAGCCTCCATTTAGCACAAATCCAATTTTAAATGCAAAAGCAGGTTCTTAAAAACAACCAGAAAAAAGCAGCAAGCCATCAAGGTAGCAGACTGTGATGGATACTAGCCATGCACTTAAGTGTCCTGCTGAATCAGGGCCATGGCCTATCGATTACGACGCTGCATTAATGACGTAATTTTCTCAGAAATGATGGTGGAGTCTGGATCTTGGCCAAGGCTATCCAACATGTACAGCAACAACAGTCCCAACAACAGCCTGTGGATCTGCCCCCATGCCCCTGAACTGACAGCACACCTTTCTATGCCCTATGGGTCCAGCACAGTGGGTCCCTGGGGTTGGCAGCGCCTTGTCTTGCCAGGGGCAGATCTGAGCTGGGGAAATTTGTGCTGATTGCAGGTGGACTGGGCAGAGGTTTACAGCTGGGCCTGTCGTGGTTTAACCCAGCAGGCAGCTTAGCACCACACAGCTGCTCACTCAGTCCCTATCCTTGCATCCCTTTGGCCAACCCCAGGAACGCACAGAGCCAGGACATGCAAATCTCATCTCATTCATCCTGAACACCATCACACACTGCTAACAGGCTTTGCAGCCTCTTCGTGTTCCTGCAGCAGTGCTGCGAGGGGCAAGCCTGGAGCTACAGCAGCTCATCCTGAGCCGGTCCTGGGGCTGCCCTCTGTGTGTTGGGGTACCTGCCTTGAAACACCCGAGTCACACACTGCAGCATCTCTTCAATGTACAGAAGATTTCCCCTCTCCTCCCTCTTGCATCCTCACCCCGAATTTTAAAGTGGCTTTAGTGACAGCTGAAGTGTCACTGTCTAAAGTGACAGCTTTCTGTCATTCAAGCCTATTGCCGGGTGGGGTTTCATTTCCAGCATGTAGGGACATTAACCTTGCCCACTTTCCCCAGGAGCAGGACGGATTTCGGCAGGAATTAGTGCCGGGGATGCAGGCCCAGGACAGCCAGAGCAGGGTACCAGCCGTGCCCTTGCCGGCAGCTTCCCCATTCACAGCTGCTGCCCTGGGCTAGAGCCGGGTCACGCCCAGCTGCGCTCGCAGGGCAGCTCTCGAGTTAATGATGCAGGAGAGCAGCCGGGTGTGACTCCGAAGGAAGGAGAGAATGTGCTTCCAGCTTTTCCATAACAGTTAATCATTAACACCTTTCATGGTCGCAGAAGGTGCTGGCCTCCTTACAGCTCCCCTTATCAGCCATAATTATTTCCTGATCTGCTCTCGCCTGACTACCTGGCAGAATTATGCACAACACCCCTGAATCACCTGACTGCAATTATTGCCCTATATCCCAAGCCAAATGGGTCTCTGCTGTGTCAGCTGCAATATTTACAGCATTACAGTTATTTCTCCCTGCCCATGACCAAACAAAGTTGTTCTGCCCCCCACCTCACCCTTTATACCATCCCTCTTTCTGTGACAAAACAAAACAGTCATCTAAATACCTCAGCACTCCTTTCTCCTCTTCTTACCCAAAAGCAACAGCTCCTCTCGCATAAGCCCAGGGGGGTACTGCTGCTATATCCCTAAGTCCACTTTAGGTTTTCAACCATTTTCATTTTATGGATATTGCCTCAATATCTAAATGAATACATTTCTATTTACACTTCTGTCTTTTTTCTTTTTTTTTAATTTTCTGACAAAATAGTCCACGTCCACAGAGGAGAGAGGTGTAAATCCATGGGACAGGTGTAAATGTGTCACCCACATGGTGTGTTATCTGCCTTGGAAGGAGAGTTCAGAGTCACCAGCTTAACTCTGTTATTGAACAAACTTGGATAGAGTATGCTGACTGTCAAGTTTGGTCTGAACAAATGCAGCCCTATACGAGTGAAATAGTGGAAATTGCCAAGAGTGGGAGGATGGCTTATATTTAGGTAAATAAAAGAAACTTAAAAGCGAAAACTGGAAATGCAGCCCTTACTGCAGCTGTGATGAACAAACCTATTCTCAGTAAGAAGCTGCTGTGTAGTGTGTAGGTAGCACATACCCATGTAGCACACATGTTGTCCAAGAGTCTTATATCTAAACACTTACAAATGGGAACAGGGGTATCCAGGCACAAAGGGGAAGTGTGGAGCAATTGGAACATGATAATTCATTATTAAATTCACTTTCTCAGTGAGACAATAGCATCTATATAAAGGAATAAAAATGCAGTGAAGGGGGATTTCATCTTTATTACCAAAGTTTAGGAAAAAAACTTTTTCAGGGAAATTCAAAACCACAGAAGGAGCAGGGGATGTACACAGAACAACCCCAGGGCCAGATTACACTGGTGCTGTTACCAGCACCAGTGCCTGACACATGGCTGACTCAACATCCAGGAGGTTACAAGGCCACTCTGAAACACTTGCAATCTATAACTCAAACCAATGCTTCCTCTTTCTTCCTAGCACAGCATTCACATAACCCAGCCAGGAACTCAGGGAGGTCTCAAACATGACCAAGAATTTGGAAATGCTTTGGTCTGCTTGTCTTGGTTGCTGGAGCCAGGCCACTTTCAAGGCTGACCAAGCAGATGTGTCCCATGCTCCAAGAGCATAAATAACACTGGCAAAGTATAAAATCAGAAATTGTTCGGGGCTTACCTGCACGTGCAGTTCTCCACTCTGTGAGCACACGGTGCTTCCTTCTGCTCTCAGTCATCCATGATTTTGCTTGGGGTTGCTGCTGGTAGTGCTTTAGAAGTTCCAGCTTGGGGCTCAGGAATGGTCACAAACACACGTGGGATCTCAAAGGATCACTGAAAGGCTGAAGCAAAGGCAGTAAAGCCTTCTTTTTTAAAAGCCACCACGAGAAGATGATCCTAAGTTGTGACTTATGGGGGGGAATGTCCCTCTCTTAGCAAGGGTTGACAAGGCATGAAGAAGAATGGATTGACCAGCAATTTTTGCAGCTCCTTTCTCCATGTAGGAGGATGCCTCAGCTCAGACAAGAGGTGGCACAGGAAGGACACCAAGGTCTGCAGAGATAAAAAGGGCAAAAAGATGATTAAAACAAAACATTTTGGGATTTCTCACAAACACCTCCCCCCACCAGACCAAAACCCAAATCTAAAGCCACTGCAATCACAGGATGCTTTAAAAAACATCAGGATGCTGATGCCAACAGATGTGTCCACAGGCCTGAGGTTATGCCAGAGGATGGATCATACTACAAACAGTTTCTCTCTTACACTCCTCCTACATGTTACTGGTTCCAGCCAGGAAGAAGACAAGAGTTGAGGTGAGCCTCTTGCCAGAGCCTGTACAGATGTTCCAGTGATCATGGCCTCACTACTGGGTCACAAGCTACATTCCACCCCAAGCAACACTCAGACATGCAGCTCCTGGAAAATGCTCATTTGATTTCTTGCAACCTTTTATTTCAGGCCTTCTTCCTGTTGCTTCCTTTTGGCTTATTCTTTTTCAGCATTAAAAATACACCCAATTTTAACTTACTGTGAAATACACTGCAATAAGCAGCCCTACAAGATGATGTCAGCTGTCTGTCCACAAATAATCCCAAAGTCCCCCTTTACTGCTGCCTGTCCATGTGCCCTGACCCATAACTAAAGAGGTCCCTTCTAAAGCAAGCTCAGAGCTCATTCCCCACGGTGCATTCTCAGCCTCTCTGCCAAGACAGCCAACACCAGTAGCTATTATGGAAGTCACTCATTGTGACATGATGTCCCATCATGGGGCACACAAGTCAAACCACTCCAGCAAGCCCCACCAGAGCAAGGGAATCACCAGGGAGCAGCACAGGGGTCGCTTTTCCCTGCAGAGCATGTCTGGCTCTCTCATACATGGACACCACAGCTTGACCTGACCACTGAACTACCTAATGCAACAAGCCCTCTGTATCAGCAGCAGTGGAAATTAATAGCACCATTCTTTCCATTTTCAATTCAGTTTGAGAGACTTTAATCAAATCTGATGAGGAACAATGTAGCCAGCAATGAATTTATGCATGAAGCACCTTACCTGCACTGCAGTTATGCCTTGTGCCAATGCTCCTACAAGTCTGCCACCAGAGAAGCTTAAACAACTTCTAAGGGTATCTGGGCACTACCAGACCATGCAGGGCAAGTTATGGCTGTGTATTCTGATTTGCTCTGTTCTTTTACTGTAGTTCACCTCCCTGCTTAATTGGCATATATGGTGTTGGACCTTCTCTGTAAAATACCTAAAAACGAATGTTACTCCTTTGGTTTTTAGTGGGTTTCTATGCAAAGTTCCACCTCAAGACAGAGCTAGGACCCTGACCTTTAGCAAATACTTGTATCTTCTTGTTCATGCCTTACTGAGTTGTTTGGGACACATTCCCATGCTGCAGTTCCTGCTTCACTGCAGGCATAGGTGGGAGTTTGCTGGCTTTTCCCAGCCTGGAGCCTGTGCCCACCAACCCCAGGGCATGCAGGGCCCTTCACCCCCATCAAGCTTCATCTTGCCCATCCACTGCTCAGCCTTGTTTAACCACAGTGAGGGAGGCAGGGAGTTGTTTCCTGGCTTCTGAGAAACATTTCATGGAACAGGAAAAGTTTTATCACTTTATTTTTCTGCAGGAGGTTTTGGCTCTCAGGTAAGTTTTCTTTCCTAAAATCTAAGTCACATATAAAACCCTCATAAGAAATCCCACAGTAGGGATGAAGGAAAAATTGGGTTTTGGTTAGCAAAACCTGTTTTCATACACACTCCTACCACCAAAAGTTCTGAAAGGTCCTGATGGAAATAGCTGGGTTTGGAGCATATGTGCCTATCAGAAAGCCGCAGCTTCCAATGAGCACAAAAAACCGCAAAAAACAAAAACAAGCCCCCAAAACAAACAAACAAACAAAACCTCCACCCAACAAACAAACAAACAAGTGCTTCTGAGTTGCTTTATGTTCTGAACCAAGCCAAGAGACAGGGCTGGTGACTGGATCACAGCAGAGTGCAGCTCACAGAGCAGTGCCCCAAAGAGGCTGCAGGCGCTCCCTCCTCCCGCCTGCTAGAGCTGCGGCTCCTGAGCTGTGCCCTGTGCTGAGCTGCCAGGGCCACTCTGTCCCCGGAGGGGATCCCCACCACCGGCAGGACAGATGCCACCAGTCACATCCATTCCCCGTGGCACAGCCAGGCTGTCAGCCCCGGTGACAGCTCTGCTGTGATGGCTCTCACAGCCGGTGCTCAGAGCACAGCCAGCACTGCTGAGTGTGGACAGAGGGCTGGGCCTGCCTCTGCACCTCTACAGTCACAGCAGCAACTTTCTTATTGTTAAAGAGCTTTCACTCCACCTTCCAGGCCTGTTCTTTCCATTTTCCCATGTTCGGTTTTTTCTTTTCACATGAAAACCAACCCATCTTTACTGCTAACTATACATGCAAAGCCCTGGGACTGGGCTATGGTTCCCAGAGGAGAGCACTGGAAGGCAAAAACAGGGAAACAAACTGTATTAATATGGTTTCTGTTTTGCACAGGGGCTCCACCCTCTCTTTCAAGACCATGCATTCAGTTAATGAGAAACAGGGTATTCCCACCCCTCGTGCACAATCCCCTTTTTATTTCATACACAGAGAGGAATTAAGACATGAGACTTTCTCAACCACTTCCCACAAGAGCTGTCTCTGGCTCTGACTTTGATAATCCAGCTTGACTGATCTTTCCCTGGCAGTGGCACTGGCGTCAGTAGCCAAAGTGATGGATGGGCTTTACAGCCTTTGGGATAGCTGGTTGAAGAGAAGTGCCTAAAACCAGCAATTTATGCTTTCTCATGTTCCTAAGCCACAGGATGTTTATGGAGACATTTTTTCTTTAGTGGTGGCTTTGAAACAGGAGCAAAATAAAAATGGTGAGATTCTCAAGTAGCTGTGCTGCACCCATTGCTAGAGGAGACTGAATTATATGACTGGGAAGCAGCAGCGGATGCTCAAATTTTGCATCATCCCAAATTCCTGATGACATTGGCTCATACACTGCTTCCTAGTTTCCCTCCTTTATCTGAATTATAACTCCAATCTCCTGGGCCAGGTGTGACAGGAGTGAATGCTGTTGTCTGCAGGAAGAAATGAAGGTAGGAGACAGGAGAAGACAAATAGCTCAGCTGCCACAAAAGACAGGGAGGCATCAGTGCAGTCTCTGTGCATCCTGGAAAGATGAACACGAGTAATTTTAGGCAGTTAGAGACATCAGAGTTGTCAGGTCACAGTTTCAGATAAACTCATATTCTGCTCAATCTTTCCCAAGTTATCTTTGCCATCAGAGGATCTGTGATCACTTGGGTAATGTAACAATGGCTGAAACTTTAAATGCAGTCAGATTGATAGGCCCCATTAAGATGCTCATCACAAGCTACTAAAAACCCACTGATTTATGGCTAGCAGCAGGAAAGTTTCCTCACAGGCAGTTATATTTTTCTTCTTCAGCTTTCAGAGCTGCTTTTGTAGAGGTTTCACTGTTTAAGCACTTAGAGCTTAATGAATACTCAGACAATTGTCTGATGTTAAGCTCCCTGGATGCCAGCAATGACTGAGGTTGAAGATAACTTAGAAAAGAGCCCCATAGCAAACGGTGAGCACCAAGGCTCCTACTGATAAACACAATTGCTTGGTGCCCTTCAGAGCTTAAATTCGTGACCAAGTTACCACAAAATGAATGCAAATGCACTTCAGATGACCTCATCAACTTGCTATGTATACAATCTTAACCCTTAGCAAAGCAGAGGGATCCAAGTGACACAGACATGCATGGACATAACAGCAAATGTAGGGCAGAGCCAAGCTGAACACAGCCCCACACACCCTTCAAAGCCAGAAATAGGAAAAAAATTGTTAATTTGCTTCTTCCACACTGACACAGTGTCCAGGGCAGGAACTGAGAGGGTAGTCCAAGATGTTTCTGTCTAACATAAATGTAATATTTAACATCTATTTAACAGGAGGTGTAAACCTGTGTTGGCTCTCCTGGAGGTTAACAACCAGGAGATCCTGAGCACAAGCAGACAGCAAAACTGAGCTGTCTCAACACCTGAGAAATGTTGGGACTGATACACAGCTGTGTGTCATCAAGGAATGTGACATCCAACCTACTTTCTCATTATAAAAGCAGTAGGACTACGTTTTTAGGAAAATGACAGTTTCAACATCCTTTGTACTTGAGGACTTTCCCAACTATCACACAACCATAGAGTAAACAGATGTACCAGGGTAAATTCAGGTAAAGAGTGACTCAGGATTTCTGAGGCATCATCAAGTGCAAACAAGACCTTTGAGAACAATTACTGCTGCTTAAAGTAAAACAGAACTGGCAGATGCACTCAGTGTCACAGGGCAGTCACCTTTTTCTCTTTAGAGGGATTTTTCCTGGAGATCAGACCTCTGAAAGTGACAACTTCACAGAAGTGATCTGCAGCCAGTTCCTCAAAATACATAAGGAAGGCAACTGCTCTACATGGTCACTCCACGTGCCCCATTTGCTCTGGGAATTGTCCTGTTTCAACCAGGAGAAAACCACCAACATACTGAGTTCCTATGAATTTTGAGAAAAACTGGGAGGCACACAGAGCAAGAAGTCTTTGCTGGTGCCCTGCTAAGGGAAGAACTGATAAACTGAGCTTTCCCTTGACACCAAAGAACACCCAGAAGGATGTGTTAGAAAGCAGATCTGATGCTGCTTGTGACACTGCTGGCTTCTCTCTTCCTCTGTGATGCTGCCTGATGTTCTCCAAGCAGCTGAGATCCTGCCTTGTGGGACACTTCCTGCTCCTGACCACTTGTGCCAGCCTTGTTGGGCTTGGCCTTTAAAGATGCTCTGCCTTTACCCAGAGCTTGGGGGCAGCTCTGGATTCATAGTTCAGAGTCTGTGGTTTACTTCTCAGAAGAAGCAGCAGTTCCTGAAAACCTCTACTGGCTTTCAAAGGGGACCTTTTCTTCTCATTGCTTGCAGTGCCTGAAACCCTCTCAAGTCAATTTGTTCCTGTAAATGTTTAGGGACTCCTCCAGCTTCCTAGAGTGCCCTGGGCTCTCATCTGCAGGATCCCTTTGGAGCAGGTCTGGAGGACACCCAGCTAACCAGCCACTTCCCTGCCATGCTGGGGGGTTTGAGTCACAGCCTGACTGGGCAGGAAGCTGAGTCCTGGTTTCTGCAGGCCTGCAGAACAGCTCATCTCTACACTATGTCTGAGAGAAATTCTTAAACCTTTGTTCACAGTGAGTGGCAGCTGACACTCCTCATAGCACAGAGAAGAAAGGGGAGGATGGAAAAATGTTTGCCTCCCAGCTCTTACTGAGGCTTTAGAATGAGAACTTTCTTGGGGGGCTGGTTCTTCTCCAACTTTCTACATTGCTCCTTTGAAGCATCCTGCCCTTAGATCCCTTTGAAAATAAGGTACAGGTAGTTTTAATGGTAAGTTATAGTCTTCCTCAGGCAACTAAGATAACTGCAGACAATCCAAGTGAGAATCCTTCTCATATCTTTTATGGAATGACTCTGAGAGACTGGAAACACTGAAGCAGCCTAACAGTAGGATAGTGTACCAGCACAATATCAAAGCCTCTCAAACAGAAGTTCCCCAGATTTTCCAGTACTCCCTTGTTGTTCAAAGACTCCTACTCCATCAAAGCTCAAACTGTTGCAGGACCAACAGATCACGTGAGAGGCATCAGAGAATTATTAATTTGAAAGAAATGGGTGGAAAGTGTGTCAAGCACGCCCAATCTTTGAACTGGGTACTTTAGAAGATCATTGCAAAATAAAACACAACTGCACATTCATTTCTCTTTAGGAAGAACATATTGCACAAAGCCACAAAAGCTACATGACCTTCATGTGAAGGAGAACAGAAAGACCAATCTTCACTCATTGCAAATTGACTTGGAAAGGCAACAAAGCAATGCCAGTTTCCACCAGCTGATGACAGAACCAAATGTCTGCAGTGCTCAGAAGATGAAACTGTAAGGCCTATTCATTGCAAACCCTTCTGGGCTTATGGTAATCAGGGAGAAATTTCTTTCCAGAGATCATTATGGTGCAAATAGAAGTCCATGATTTTGGCCTGCAGTGGAGGGTGGCATCTATTAACTGCATCTGGCTGCAGAAAATCCTAGAGTCTGTGCTTCTGTCTGGTAGCTTGTGTTTATCTGCAGCATCACCTTTACTGTGTTATCTCCAAATCCCTGTGCAGAAGACAGACCAAGAGCAGAACAAATGTTTTTCCATTGGCACTGTCTGGTCCAGCAGCACTGACAAGAGGGATCCATGCCTTTTGCCCATTCTGGCACCTCATGGGAGAGGTAGAACTCAGTGCCTCTGAACTGAAGGTTGCTGTTAATGCACCCTTAAAGGATAATGGCACTGGCCATCTGCCTAGAGCCCACAGCACAGGCAGGGCTCTGTTTAGGATCATTTCCTTACAAAAGTGAAAGAGGATGCTCTGTGTTTTCTACAGTGACACGGAGATCTGAAAGGGGAACTTTATCTTTGTAGAAAAGCCCCACTGCTCCTGTTTGTAGCAGATGCTAAAGGAACAAATGGTGAGCATCCCTCCCATCCCAGGCTGTACCACCGACACCTCTAGAACACCCCAAATTTTGGTGGCATTAGCACTGAAGTAATGTCCAGCATTTTCCACTCTAAGACACTTACAGAACTTTATATTGGTGACACTAATGCTGGTCTAACATTCATGAATAGAGAAATGAAGATATCAAAAAAAGTATATATATAACTGATATTCAACTACCCAGCAGCCAACAAACATCAAAAACCAAACAAAAAATCCACCTCCAAATAAAAAGCCAAATCACCCCAAAAAAACCCCAAAAACCAAACAAACAAAAAAAAAAACCATTAAAAAAATGCAAAATAAAACAAACAAAAAAAAATCCCCCAAACAAAAAACCAACCAAACAAAACAAAAAAATCCATCTAATTGAATGCCTCCTAGATCTCTTATCTGCACTGGAAAAACTCTTGGCAAGAAAATAGTACTGGCCTGATCCCATAAAATTGCACATGAGAGAATTCTGATAGCCTCCAGTTTGGATAAGGAAATCACAAGCAAAGAGATATTTTGTAACCAGAATTCCCCCGCACACAAACATTCAGCACAGGATAGTCATAACAGCAGAAGGAAACAGATTTGTAAAGGTTTTTTTCTATTAATAAAAGTGGCCAGTATGTTTCCTCACACTTACAGCAGCACTGGGCCCAGTGGCACAGAGACCCTCCTGTCCCCAGTTTTTAGGTGAGCTGAATGCTGGCTGAGGTAGGATAGTCCAAGATTGGACTGAGAAGCCAACTTTGTTGTGTCTAGCTTTGAGTCTACTCATGTCCATCAGCTCCATAAGAGTCATTCCCAATTTAGTCCTTTTTCTCTAGTTTACAAGTTAATTAGCAGCAGACTGAAAAAAGAAAGGGTCGTTACTTGTGGATACAGATCTGCCAGACTTCCTAAACTCCAGGGGAGAGAGGACAGAAAATTTCTGGTTAACCTTGACTCCAAGATCTGCACAAGAGCACTGGGTATAGAACAACATTGACACAACCTGTGCTGCCCAAAGGATACCAACAGCCATGTCCCAGCTGCTGTGCACACTCCTCAGGGGTCAGAGCAGGGAGCCAAAAGAGCCAGGGAAGCTCTTTTGGTGTTTCCACAGCAGGAACAGCAGGGAAGCAGACACTAACCCCCAGCTGCACCTCCAGAGGTATAAGCTGTAGCACTCAGTGCATGCATGGTCTAGAAGGGTCTTGTAAGGCAGAAACATTGAATTACAGGTGGCAGGGTAAGAAAGGCCTGCAGCTGGGAAGGCTCTGCCAAACACACTGGTGGAGGACAGACCCCTGAAGAGCTGTGGAGGGCAGATCTGGCTACAAGTAACACTAGCTAGCACATAGCTAGATTACACATCAAAAACCCTCATATGCTCAAGGAGGAATGTCAAAACCAGGCACAGAGTTCATAGCAGCTGAACCCTTCCACCTCTGAGTCCATGGGCTCTTCCCCAGGGGGCTGAACTCAAATACCTCTGAGGTGGAAGGCAGAAGAAGGCTTGGCTGGGTGGATACTGCATGGACAGCCTCACCCGTGGGCAGGGGACAGCCAGAGCTGCAGCCAGCAGTACTCTACAGAAGAAGCCTTTGACAGTGACCTCCCAGCTTCCCTGGCCTTCAGCAAAGCTGTGAGCCCAGGAGACAGCAGCCTGAGTCACACTCACATCTGGCCTCTCTGCTCACCAGGACTGACCTTGGGTTTCAAGTTATCACACCTTAAAAGTAACCTCTGCACCAAGGCAACCCATCTGACTTGCAAAAGATGACGCAAAAAGAAGAAGGATCAGAAAAAGGTGGCAGGCATGAAAGAAAGGGAAAAAATATGAACAAAGAGAAGAAAGGGAAATCTTCCACTCTTCATTCATGTCATGTTCTGGCACACTTCTTAGCTTTCCTCTGTGCAGCCCCCACATCGATGCAGACAGCACAGAAATCAGGTGCTGGGCACAAGCACTGGAGTGAAGTCTGACACTGAGTGCCCTGCAGCCACCCCCTCCTCTTCTGCACTGCCTGACCAGGGGACAGGGGCTCTGATGCCCACTGTAATTAAGCCCTGCTCATATTTTCTCCCAAGGAACTGTCATAATTAAGTCAATGAATTATGGATGTGTTACTTAACTGAGACTATGAACCAGCTTGTAAAGAATTCACTGGAAGTCTCGGTCTTGCATTACAAAAAGGAATGTGACATTCAAGAGCAGTATCATTAGCAGGGTCATGCCTGCACTCCTGAGTTCTCCAAGCCTACAGATTTCTTTGAGCATCAGAAGAAATGACAGGATCAGATCTAGGGCATTAGTGTCTTCCTTCCTCATTAGGTCATTGAAAACTCTCTGTGCTCCTAGAAGTCTCACTATTTACAACATTGCTCCAAGCAAATGCTTTGGGTGGGTGGAAACTCCACACATGTTAAAAAACAAGGAACTTCATGGCTGTGGGGAGGTTCTTCTGAAGACCATGCCCAGTGCTAGGACAACAGTGACTGGCACAGAGACAGGCCATGTCCCAGCTGTATTTTCTCAGCGCATCTGCACAGAAGGATGATATGGAGAGAAAGAGTCACATCTCTACACATAAAGAGCCAGGTAATACTTAAAAATGCTATTTCCCATACAGTCATTGCGGTAAAGTGCCAGGGAAATAGGGTCTTCAAATGAAACAGTTCCCAGACAGAATCTGTCCAAGGCAGTACAACACATTTACTTTTGGTTTTTTTTTTTAATTAATAACACTCAGTAACCAAATAGAGTCAGATTAATCATCACACAGATCTCGTTAAGATAATTATTAAAGGATAAAGCACAAAGCTACCTTCATTTGAACATGGCTCTTCTTCCCATCTACTTTCAGATTAATACTGAGCCACAACTTTTTCACATCAAAGAGCCCTGTATCCTTCTCTCTCTCTAAATATCATTGATCTATCTAGAACAGAGAATGCAGCACAACTGATTTTTGTGATTGAAGTCCCAGGTTGCATTCTCAGTTCCTTCCCTGTTTCTGAAATCAGCTCTGCCAGGAGAACTCTTGTTGGGTTAGACTGTGTCCTTTGGAGCCCGAGAGCAGGACAACAGTCTATCCAGTGTGAGCAAAGGTGGTGTGGTGTATCCCATACTGATTTTCCAAAATCTCCAGAAGGCATTCTGTTGCTAACAAACAGATTGTGACTCACTGAGACATTCAAAATTACATTCCTGTAATTTCCATCTTTACTTCACTCATCCAAATCCAGCCTGTTGTGGCTTGCCCATCTTCTGTTTGGCAAATCCTCACTGGCTGTCCTCATGTGGCAGTAGAGTATGTTTGAACATCAGCTCAAAAGAAGTTCTAGCCAGGACAGTGTTAGACCAGTTCCTTTAGGTGGTGAAAAGCAAAATGAAGCAAGAACCTGAAATATCAGTGTATGCTCAGTATCAGTAACACAGTCTCAAAGAAATGAAAAGCAAGAGCTCAAGCCCAGGAAAGTGAGGACAAAGAAGAGCTCCAAGTCACCACAACATCAGTGCATTATCAAAAGCACCCTACAGAGGTGCTGTAAAGTCCCCAGAGTGTGGGGTGCAGTCCCTGCTCTGCCCAGCTGGGAATGAGAAGGACCCACCTAACAGGCTGCCAGAGCTGGGCAGTGGCTCTGGGACCAAATGTGCTACAAGTGAAACTTAACGTCCCAGTTTTTATTCCACATCTTGTGCTATTTAGACTCCAAGAACACCAGCAGATCACTCAGGAGGATGCCACAGGGCCTGGATCATCTTTCCTAAAACATAAACTGCTTCCAGCCAACAGAAGGGGAGGACAGGCATTGCTAGAGGTGGTTGGGAGCTCAGACACTGCTAAGATATGGCAATACTTCAGTGTCTACTCTGCTATTCATACAGTTATTGATCACAGTTTTTGAATATGGGGCTTTTTAAGAAGACACCTCTTTGGTTTTAAGTACCACAGAATTCATAGAACATATTTAAGCTGCTTGATTATTTTTTTCCTCCCTGCTGATTACAGGGCTCTGCTCGTACTTTACTACCACACCTGCCATGGAAGCTTTCCCAGCTTCACACAGTAGCTTTCTCTGGACAGTGCAGTCAGAGAAAAACAAGTTGTCACTTTACTTGTAGTAACACCAATCCTACAAGTCAGTCCTGATAGGACTGACTTGGGCCAGGCAGCCATTGCTGATTCCTTGCTCTGGCACCAAGCAGTCCTGCAGAACTTCATTACCTCACTGCCCAGCTTTGTTCTCACATCAATGCCCCAGGAGAGCCTTGCTTAGAGGATCATAGTCCTGAAACTCCTTGCAGATGCTCCTCTCAATTAACCTGCTCTGGAGGATTACTGACAGGCAGAACAGAGAGTAGAAACCAAAATGGTGCAAAAATATCTGGTCTCAAAGAAATAAGTACACCAGAAGTTACTTGGGGAACAAAGACTTCTGTTCATGCTGAAAGTACTAAAAAAACTATTTTGACCAAATAACTGCATTTCAAAGGAATCTTTGTCAAAATGAAACAGCCCAGAAAACATGCTCAGCTTGATTTGATTTTCCTAGGACTCAGATGAGTTATAGTCTTAGGTAAAGGCAGTCTCTGGATCTGCTTGCTTTTCTTTGTCCTGTAGGTTTCCAAAAGAACATTGCCTTAAATGTCCGAGGGTCTTGGCATTTAGAATTGCAGAATCATAGAATATTCTGTGTTGTAAGGGACCTGAAAGGATCATTGAGTCCAACTCCTGGCCTGCACAGGACACCTCAACAATCCCACCCCGTCCCTGAGAGCATTGTCCAAACATTCCTTGAACTCTGACAGGCTTGGTACTGTGACCACTGCCCTGAGGAGCCTGTTCCAGTGCCCAGCCTGCCTCTGGGGGAAGAACATTTTTCCTAATATCCAAGTTAAACCTCCCCTGACACAGCTTCATACCATTCCCTTGGGCAATTTCAGCATTTTCAACAGCATTGCTTATCTGCCTGGTTTCCTCATCTAAATGGCATTCATGAAGCAGCTTCTCTAACATCCGTTTGCAATTTCTCGAGAGCAAACACACCAGAAACTGCTACATGTTCCCTCTCTCCCCATCACACACTCTCAGCCATACTCCACATTACAGAAAATGCTGTGTTTACATAACGTATACTTTGGGTTACAGATTGCATTACTGTGCTCCTGGTACAGCCTGCCCAAGACCTTTCAGCATCCAGCTCTGTTCTCTTTTGCACATAACTTGGCTAAGTTTTAGCTCCTTGTGTTGCAATTTTCCATAACAGGCAACTACCTCAAGCTGGATTTTTAAGTTATTTCTAATCTTATATCCAAGAAAATAGATGTTTTTTACAGCCTAAACCCCTCTCCCATGACACATAAGCCATACAAGCATTTCAGCAAGAAAGACTCCTGTCCACATGTTTGAGTTTGGGAGCAAAATTTGTGATTTGGGAGCACTCCCCGAGGCACACAGCTGTAACAGATTGCCATTTTCCTTGCTTTCCTTATTCCTCGTGTTGCATATTTTAAGTTTTTGCTTCTCTATGTGAGATACAAGAGAGGAAATATAATCCATTGCAATGATTACTCGTCAAAGTTTGGGAATTTTGCAAAGGACTGAATCAGTTCTGAAGAACCCTAAAATGCCCCATCCATTGGCATCACCTCCTTCTCATGGAGATGTACCTTCAATGGAGAGGAATCATAGAATGGTTTGGGGTGGAAGGGACCTTTAAAAATCATCCCCTCCAACCTTCTGCCGTAGCCAGGGTTATCTCTAAGTAGATGAGGTCACTCAATGCCTCAGATGAGCAAATAAATCAATCAATTTATAAACTGACCTTTTTATATATAGTTATACACTGCTCTGCAGATATGCCTCAAGTCTCCATGCTGTTTTCAACAGTGCCAATTCTGCATTACCTTACTCAGTAGAATTTTATTTAAAAAGGAGAAAAGAAAGACACCCTCCTGTACACTCTAGGAGTTGGGAATACTCATTTTAAGCTGTGACCTGAAATCTGAACTTTGATATCCAGAGGATATTCACCTTTTAAGGTACAGTTTCTAGTTCCCTGCTTACAACTCATTCTTTAATGCAAATACAATTTGACGGTATCTGGTGCATAAATCAATGATGTGGCTAAAGTCTCAGTCAACTCTTCTCAGAATAAATGTTGCCATTTAAAATGTGGCAATCAAGCTTGTAAAGGGAAGGAAAGAAATGTCACTTGCAACCCAAGTGTTTCTGTTAACAAGCTGGGTTCCTGCTTCAGGTTTTTGTCTGATAAAGCCACTTATCTGATGCTATGAAAGGTCATAAGTAGCTGTTGGAACAGTGGAAAGTCCAAAGAAGGTATTTTTGCCACTCTGCAACTTTTGTTTAAAGTTTTAGTTGAATCATTATTTCAGTTCCTGAAGCTGAGTAATTTCATCTGCCTGGCACAGGAGCATGCACAGAGCAGCTCTGCACTGCAGAGCAGGCACAGGGTGAGCAAACCACCTCCATCCTACAGGAGAATTTCCCTGTATGTGGAAATACAATGAGCCTCTCCACTCATCTCAAGATGTTTTTGTGAGGATGCAGAGTTCTCTTGGTGGAAGAATAACATTCCTCATCAAAGATCACCCAGCAGATCCCAGGGAAAAACCTCAAGCCTTCTCCACAGTCCTGCTGCACAGATGGAGCCTCACAGAGGGACCTTGCACATTTTTAATGTGTTGCTACAAGGAGAAGGGTTTAGATATGACCAACAACTGTCAAAGGTATGGAGACTCAGAACCAGCCTTCTGTACTAAAATCATCTTCCTCTGGCACATCTGTCAACACCCTTTTATAGAGGCCAAGTAATGAACTCATTAAAAGACATATCAACTCTCTGAATTTGCTTCCACGACTGCCTCAGTATGGCATGCACATGCCATTTGTTGAAATATCATAAGACCTTGTAAACCACAAGCATTACTAAAATATTTTTTCCCACTCACACTCCCTCCCCTTTTTTTATATCAAGTCTATGTAAAACCTTTTACTAAAGATCCAGATTCTCCCACTGAAACCAAGAGCTACTTGTCTGGAAATAGACCTTCTCTGTGCCTCAAAAAGCACCTGGAGCAGATGGCCAGAGGCAAGACACTCCAGGATCACAATCTCACCTGTCTCTCCCCTTAACCATCAGAAGAATGGTCAGAGGGAAACATCAACTATTACAGTCTTCTTCACTGAAGACACCAACATTTGGCTGCAGTGGAGAACAGAACAATTCATGTCAATATTGGGGATGTCGAATGTAATCTGAGTTCACATCTCCTAAATGCTCAGCTTCAGTGCCAGGCCAGGGCAAAAGACAGTGATGGCAGAAAACACTGTTCAGGAGAGCTGCCCAGAAACAGGGATCCACACTAATGGGAAAACTTGCATGTCTTCTCTAAAGAACTGGGAGGGAAATGTCCTTTCAAAAGTCTGGGGGCTGCAGCCCTCATTTCAGTGGATACAAGACTGCTTGCATCAAGCTTTATTTTTACAGAGCATGAATCATTTCTCACTCAGTGAGAATCACTGGGATCATTCTGCTGTTGGTATCTCTGACACCAACAGTGCTAAAAATACAAAAACTCCAAAGTCAACCATGTGCTGTCAGTTCTGAACCTGATTGCTGCACTGCTGGCATCTGTTGACAAAGAGCAGGAGCAGGTGCTGACACCTTTCAGATCAGTCTGAGTGTGCAGGACCGGGCACACTCTCAAAAAGCCTGCCTCCTCCTCCATTTATCCCCAACAGTAAATGACTTCTCCTCCTGGTCTGCCAAACAATGGCAGCCTGTAATTATAGTTAATACCATACAGGCTGCTGTGCTGTCACTCCTGCTCTCAGCCATGCTTGAGAGCTGAAGGACCATACAGTTCCCTACATGGCCCTAAACTACCTGCACAGCTCACACCCAGCTCAAGAAATCATTCTGCCATGACTCCTTTCCCACTGAAAAGGGTGACATGAACCAAAAAGCAGCAGAAGAACCTTTTCTAAAACCACTTTGCCATTCTATAATTTAAACTACAATGATGGCTCAAAAATGTGAGTTATACAATTTTGTCCACCATACCACAGCTAGAGACAAGCCAGTAGTAAGTCCTTCATTCTAATTAATTATTTACATAATCTTTAACATCCACCCTCTCCAGAAGAGAAATTATCTTGCAACATATGAAGATAGCTGTGCTAATTATGATTTCAGTTGCCATGAAACAGTCTGCAAATGTGCTCCCTCCCATTGTGTTATAAACAAGGTCTTGGGATGTGGCTTGTTTAACAAGGAGCAATATCTGTAGCTTAACTAACTGTATGCTTTCATGTATGGTAGGATTGGGCAACCATATGCCAAGAGTTCCTATAGAGGCCACAACTGGATTTTGCACCAACTTAGACAAATTCAGAGAAAAAGTCCATTGGACACAGCCTCTGGTTGTTAAAACCATTAAATGGCTGTCTGATGGAAAACGTGTGTTCAGGGCGGAATTGCTCTGAGCCAGCCTCTTCCTGGATCTGATTGCACAGCTGAAATTTGGGAGGTAGGCTCTGGTCTCACCTCCTTTGGCCACTGTAACATGCCAGCTGGAAGTTGGATTTCCTACCAGGTTTGATCTAACAGCAGCCCATGGGATGACCTGTTCTTTCTCATTCTCACTTCCATGATAAGTGCTTTGTTTAGGGGAAATGGAAAAAAGGAAAAGCTCTTTGTAGTGTTGTTGGATCTTCTTTGAAACTGCTGTAGTTGGACTGAACACGGAGGTTCTGAGCCCTCATTTCATCTGGTTCACACAAGATAATATTTCATTCAGTGCCACAGGAATCTCATTTCCTCTGGCAGAGTTGCTCTTTTGTATCTTATCACTAGCTAGGTGATAAGTTGATATCATAGAATCAAAAAATAGCTTGAGTTGGAAGCAACCTTTTAAAGGTCATCTAGTCCAATCCCTCTGCTGTGGGCAGCACACCTTTCACTAGACCAGGTAGTGCCCAACCTGGCCTTGGACACTCCCAGGGATGGGGCAGCCACAGCTCCTCTGGGCACCTGGTGCCAGCACCTCACCACCCTCACTCTAAAAATCCTCTTGAAATAAATTCTTTAAATATTTGAATATGCAGGGACATTCTCTGCATATCACCATGAGTTTTAAACACCCAGTGAATTTCAGCTTGGTTTCATCTATTAGAAGAATTTGTCTGGCATCAAGAAATGAAGGCAGAGCAGAACCTGTGTCCCTCAGAAGATAAAGTACATGACCCTGACAGTATTTTCACTTGCCAACAAAGTAATGGAAAGAAATAAGGAAATGGCCTCAAATCCATTATTGCTATATCACACTTCCAAATGGAAAAGGGGCTTCTCTTCACCATGCACCAAGCCTAGCTTCCAGAAAAGAATGGAACAAGGAGTTGCTGGCCCAGTAATAGCTGTTTAATTAAGCTACTTTGTTCAACTCCAATCTAAATATTTTTTTTCCTTCTTTTCACAGAACAGATTTGGGGATTTAACACACAGGCTGACCCAAAACAGTGCCATTGTTTATTAGCAAATTAGAGTTTTAAACCCAACAATTACTACAGCAGTAACAGCAGGGCAGGATATGTTCTTACCAGAAAATTAAAAGAAAATGCTGCCTAGACTATTGAGGTTGCTGGCCAGACCTAGAGGGCTCTTGTGCCCCTGTTGACATTTGTGCTCATGCACACAGGTTTTGTGGCAGAACTTTGTTCAGTGGAGATAAACCAGGTGTTCTCTATGCCCAGCATTCAGGTTCCTGAGTGCATTGCCCTTCTTTTTGTCCTTTGCCTTTGTAAAAAAAAACTTTATATAATAAGTTTTACTGGATCGTTTCCATACTGCAATAATTGTGAAATCCCTGTGTGGTTGGCAAGACACAACAGAGAGACCACTGCAAAGGGCCTGCCATGTATTTTGCCCAATGCCCCATATACCACAAACAGAGTTTATTCCAGGGTAACTCTGCTAAGCCCAAGGGAATTTGATTTTGGAGGAACTTTTCCAGCAAGTCTCAGCTCAGTAAGGAAAAGAAAAAAAAAAAAAGAAAGAAAATTATCCTTCCTTGACACCTAGAGAAAAAACAAACCAAAACATGTGGCTTAAGGCCAATACAGGGCTCGCCCAACCTTCTAGCTAAAGACTAAACTACTTCTAAAACAAACAACTATTTGTTTTCTGTCTTTCTCTATCATCTCCCAGACAGATAATAAAGCAATAAAATGGAAGGACTGCAGATACAAAAGCTTCTCCTTACATCCATCTTTCACAGCCACTTGCTTCCTCCTCCCCACACACCCCTTGAAAGATAAAATCCTACCCCCAAAGCTACCTCTTTAAACCATCACCAACAGCCTTATTGATTTTGGGGTTTTTCTAGACAAATTCTCAGTTTCAATGCACTGAGGTCTCTGATCCAAACTGAGTCTTTGCCCTTGTCCTTAAAGAACAGAAGTGCACTTGGGGTTTCCTTGAGACTGACACTGGAAGGTGTGTAACAATACAGATTACATTATGTTCTTTCTTATGGAATCCCCCTGGCCCTTTACAAACTGCACAAGCCTAACAACAGAAGACAATAAAACACAAAAGCATGCTGATTGAAATATTTACCATTAACATTTCAGTGCCTAGGTACTTTCCACCAATAGCCTGCAGTATAAACCAGTGAAATCAGGCCAGTGCTACAAAAGCAAACAGTACTTTTAACCTTGCAGTCAAATGGGGAGGAAATGGGAGGAGAGTGAGCCAAGCCTCCCCAGTGTAATCAGGGGCAAAGCATTCAGGCAGTGGCTTTACACCTGTCCAGCTCTGACCCAGCTCCTCAGCATGCATCAAACCAGCTTCAGTTTGTGGAAAAGTAGAGCAATGGCCCAGTCCCTGAGGCTGTCACAGCACATGTCACAGTTGAGACAGCCACAATACACAGACTATCCCCACACAATTTCAGAAAGCTTCAGCCCATACAGAGTAACACCAGCTCACTTCAGAAGGCTGCAAACATCTGCCCTTCTTGTTCTTCAGCCCAACCTTTTATCCCCTCCTGTTGATGCATTGCACCTGTGTGCCCTCTGCTCCCTTTGGTGGTTGCTCAGTGCCCCTGGGCACTCCATGGCTCATTGCTGTCAGTGCTGCTCACAGCTGTGCCCACTGGGGATGAGGCTGGGCCAGCCCCACTCCCAATTACCACAAACTCTGTAGTTACATGAGGCTGGGCAAATTTTCATGCTCCCCAGTTCTGTGGGAAACAGCCTCCCAGCTGGGACCACCAGCTACCAGCTTCCTACACAGTCTTGGGCACTGTGTAGGCACTGTCAGCTGCTGCAATGCCTTAGCTAAGCTGGATAGAGAGGGCTCAAAGATATGCAATATCACATGAATACACCAAATCTACTCCTCTATCAAGGAATCATTTGCTATAATGCAGCAGGTCCTTGCTCCCAACAGGGACCAGTTACAGGGCAGTCCTTCACCCAGCAGGAACAGAAGAAAGGACATAGATAATCATTGTAGAAAATGCATAGTCCAAAAAGAGCTGGCTGCTGGAGCATAAGGCCACTGATCCCACTGGCACTCTCCTGGGCACCCTGATGAATCCTCTCTGTTGCTCAGGCATAGAAAAAGCTGCTCTGAAAATAACATTCTAGAACACAGTAGATCAGTTGGCACTGAAAAATGTTTGTATTCAATTGTTCTTCAGTTCTGTTAGCCTTTTGGCCATCTTCCTAAATCTGACAGCAACGTCTGTCATGTAAAATGAATTCTGGATTTTTTTAAATGTCTTTATATGAGTATTCTGCCTTTTAAAAGGTAGAAGGCTGATGAGAGCAGGGAAACAAGGGACTAATGGGTCCCAGTGGAGTTACAGAGAAAGATGTTAGGAAATGCCTCTGCTGCTGTTGTTACAGCAGTGTTGTTGTAGTGACAGTGGCCCAAGGGTGGTTAACCATTTAACATCTTCCTAGACTTTATCAGCTTCTATTTCAGATCTGAAAGAGATCTCCAGGGCCACTTCTTGTCAGCTTTATCCCCAGACATAGCAGCTGATTTTTTCTCAGATATTCTTCCCAGAAACCTTGTCTTGTTGGCAATATTAAAGACAGGCCTCTGTTTCCCTATTTTCAACATCTTGCATTTTATGGAAGTGATTTAGCAGACATAAACCCCTGGACAACCCCTCACAAACAGTTACACAACTGGGACAGCAGAGAGCAAGGGCCAGGAACTTCCAGCTGGAGTGTAACTGCACAGGTCCCACACTTGAGCCCCCTCCACCAGGGCAAGGGCAGCACCTCCAACAGGAACAAGGAGTTTGCCAGTGCTGGCTCCTCTGCTCCTGCATCCAAACATCTGAAACTTCACTATAAGATCTGGGAATGGGGATCACATCACTAAGTGAGGATCTCAGTTTCCATTCATGTGGCTAGAAAGGAAAAGGGAAAAAACCTTACAACCAAGGTTTTTGACTGCCAGAACCTTTCAGTTCTGCAGATCTCAATTAAGAGCTGTCCAGCAGAGACACCAGTTTGCTCTGGTCTCTGACTGAGCTGTGCATACAAAGCTGTCAAAGCTCTGCCTCAAAGCTGATTGTGGGGAAGGGGAGGGCAGGCACAGCCAGTGGGAAAATGGTTTCTGAGCTGCTCTAGCCCAGCTCAGAAACCATTGAGAAGGACTTTAGCAGATTAGTCCTTTAGGCAGGGGTAACTTTTAGATATCACTCCTTGATACCACAGAAACATACACCACCAGTTTCTATCACTGTCAGTGGAAGGTAATGTCAGGCCTCTGCAGGCAGCCCCATAACCTTCTCTCAAAAGATTTGTCAGCTTTACACCATAACACTGATAGCAGCCAGCTTTTAAAAACAGCCTCCAAGTGCACAGGCTTGAGCTTGCTCACAGTTACCCTGATCAAGCCAAGAACAGAATTCACTCCTTATTACTAACGGGCAACAGAACCAAAATGAAGCTACCATAAATAAACCAAAGTAAAGGCCAACTTCTGCCCTCTGCTGTAGGTGAGCTGGAAGGGGTCAGTCAGGGAGGACAAGACAACTGAGTCTGGGGAGCATTGCCAGGATGGGGATGCCTCTGCCTCCTCCAGAACCACAGCAAGGCACATCCTGCTTATTTCTTATGTAAGCAGATGGACTCTGGACCAGACTGCAGTCAAACAGGGACAGCCTCAGACAGTCTAGACACATCTGTGCCAGTGGCACAGGAGCTTGGCTGGATACCTATAAGCAGGGTGGCTGTAGTGGCTCAGGATAGTAATTTTGGATCAAGTAGGATGAAGTTTGGAAAAAGTAATTTTGGTGAGTTTTTCAACAAGGGGGGTATGACCTGTGCCAGATGCTCTGCTGACACAGGTAGGCAGAGCTCCCCAGATGTCAGTGACTGTGATAATCAGTGACTGGCAGATAATGGTTTGGATCTGAATGGCTTTAACCACATCAACATGTGCTGCATTTCAGGTTGGGGCAAGATGGCTTGAAGTTCCCAAATGCACCTTTCAGACATGGTGAAGGGAAGTCAGAAAGCAAAGCCTGATGCAATTGCCTGAAGCAATTAATTAATTTACTAAAAAAAAGCCCTCCTTGTAACATTGTTTTTCTCAAGGTTTCAGTTCATAGCTGTGCTCCTTTTTGGTTTGTCAGCCTTCCTTTCTCCCCTGTATTAAAACTGAAACGTTCAAACCCTGCTGTTGATTCTGATGGGAGGGCTATAAACACTGGATGCACACTCTGCACCAAAACAGGCACAGCCTTGCAACATTTTCTTTTTGGAAACAATAGGAAACAATATTGCCAAAACACAGCAGTAGAAGGATCAATTTAGGCTAGGCTATGTTGGGATAACCCATCCTTCCTTTTGCTCCTCCAGGCATGGGTGTACATCCCTGCCCTTCCCTCTTTGATGATTTACATCTCACACAAACCTGGCCTGGCTCTTAAATACTCCAAAACCTGAGCCAACACAGGAGTGGGGCTGGCTTTAATCCACCTTGGTGCCATCACTAGTCCAGAATTGTGACAGGCTGTACCTGCACAACTGAGACTGTGCTATGTTTCTCACAACCCTGGCAAAAGAAAACAAAGTGAATTATACCAGCAGTAACAAAGGACTAGGAGCAGGAGCAAAATTTAGTCTTCCAAGGAGAGCTCCAAGGATTTTGTTCTGTGGGGACACCCTGTCCTCTCTCTCACCATCTATTTATTCAGCCAGGATTTATTGGGAGAGTCACCCCTTACATCTCACTCATTTTCATATGAGTTCAAGTTCACTGCAGCTGAAGGGAGTTGTGCAAAAGGGTCCTGTTAAACTGTAACCAGCGGTCGGATGTGCCAGTTAATCATCTACTTTGAAACTTGTCCCTTTTGATAATCATTTTCCATGGCTGCAGAATTAAAGCTTAACTGGTCATTGGTTTCGAAAATGACCTTGTCTGACAGGGAATGTGGAAGAGGAAACAACAGTTACATGACCTTCTTGTGTAAATTCTAGATGTGGACAGAGGGGAGAAAAATACTGCTGGCAGTTTCCAATTGACTCAGTGATTTACCTCACCCAGTCTGCAACGTCCCCCCAGACATCTCCAGGCATGAAAGGAACACCAGCTCCTGCCTCCAGGGGCTGCAGGGCAGTGTCAGAGAGAGCCCTGCCAGCAGGGTTTATCATTCAAGAGAGATGTCCTTGGGAAGAACAGGAACATCACAACCTGTGCACCTGACTGGTGAGCTGGGTGCTTCCTTCCTGAAGTACTGACCTGCCTTGAGGAAACATGATGGAAATGTTTAAGCATTTAAAAATCCAGGCTACACTCAGGAGAGCTTCTGAGCAGACACCAAGTGTGACAACAGGTCCTCACCACATCCACAATCAGCAGGCACAAGTGTTAAAACCAGCTCAGTTACACTGGACTCACAACTTAGAGCAGTAAAATTGTGTTAAAATCACTATCATGTCTACAATTATTTCAGCCCTTTAAGTCCATGATAAGATGGAAGCAAATCCTAAATTTTCCTAGGCAGACAACCAACACTCAGAAGCAAAGGGCAAGGATAAGACAAACACTACCAGATGTGATGATATGTTACAAAATCCATGCCAGACTCCTCCCAGCAGCCAGCACTCACTCAGACTAAGATGCTGGGGAGCCAGGGCTGGTCACACTCATGGTTACTACAACAATTTTTGGTATGGATCAAGAGGGAACATAATTCATTACTAGATTTAAGGAAACTTAGTCACACAGTAATGAGGGTAAGCAACCAGACAGATTGTCAAAGCAGAAAAAGTTCTTAGCATGAGTCCTCTCTTTTCAAATGCACCTTGCTTAAGATTTACAAACCCACATTACTGACTGGGAATGAAATTTAAGCTTAAAATCCTTGAAAACATTACTCAGTCAAATGAGGTGATAAATCAATGAGGTGAAGAAACATTAATTCATTTTTGTAATTATTTATTTACCCAAGATAAAATAGAACTTATGTTGTTCTAAAGCACTGGGGGAGTTAAATGTCTAAGGGAATTCTTCAGTAATAATAATTTATTTTTAAAAGGTTTTGGATCAAACAACACTGGAATGAGAAATTTCCAGAAGTCCTCATAAATCAGGACCTCCTCAGCCAAAAGACCCCTTCTTTCCCTGCTTGTGCCCACTGGTGATCATGGTTTCACTGGACAGCTGCAATGTGCAGGCTTGGAAGAAACTCCCTGACAGGGCTGCTGAACTGAAGTCTCCAAGCTTCCTTGGTGCTCTTCTTCAAGCTATCTTCCCTGGCTAAATTGCCCAAGAACTGGAAACCTGGTCTCTGCAGATCCCCTCAGCTCTTTTGCCCAGACAAATAGGATCTCAGGCCACCCAATCAGTAAGATCTTGCTGTTTTGGAGATTGCCTACGAGGAAACTTGGACCTGTAATTTGGATACTACAAATGTTCAGAGCCTGAAACACCTTCCTCTCAGAGGCCTTAGTTTGATGGGAAATGCACCACCCAATTCCAATGATTTGGAGATACAGCTTGAGATGACACAAGGAGAAAACCCCCAGCAAAGAGGAAGATGGGACTCTTAGAAGACTCCTGCAGCTGTGAGGCATCAAGTGCTCATTGTTGTATAAAGGGGAAATTCTGCAGTGCCACAAAGAGCACAAAGATGCTGTTTATATCCACTGCCTGGTTTCAGCAAGTTATTTTATACTAAATTTCCCTGCTGATCCAGCTGCATTGTGCTAGCAGGTGTCTGCTAACATCTATCACATGTTATTGCATTTTTCCCTTCCATCTTCAGGTGTAAAGGACATGATGCATCACTGCACAATAGGAGAGGAAGAAGACACTGCCTAATTTCCCATAGGATGCAATATTTATCCTGTAAGTGTGGATTAACTGAATAACTTGCTAGATTTGTGTCAAGCCTTGTAAGAAGTGGTGACTAATCCTAGCTAGTGGGGATTAACAATGTTTGCTGTGGGAAATGTGCCAGACTTTTCAATTATATCATGTCTTACAAACAGACTGCAATGGTTCTACATGAATGCAACTGTGTTCTTGCCACAGCACAGTGATAACAGGGTATGTCCTTTCTAGTTTTTTAATGCCCCAGACTAGAGCAAGCCTCAGCAAGGACATCACTGGGATGGACAGCAGTACAAGAGCCTGCTCTTCTCTTAAAGTAGGGCAAAAGGAGCAGAAGGATCAGGAGTGCAGTTAGAAAGCCCTAAATTACACCTCGAGAAGCTACAGTGCACCACCTGTGTTACCCTCAAAGGATAACACACACACTCACAAACTCACCTCCCAGAAGGAAGGAACAAGGCCTGGAAGGCCACGGATGGCAACTTGGACAAGTGGTGCTGAAAACTCAGACTCCAAGCAGCACCCAAGGCCACTCTCAAAGTGGTGAAAAATCACATGATTAGACCCCTCATCATCAGCAAGGGAAAAAGCAGGAAGAAAACCAAGATGTCCAGCTGGCAACACAAGCATCCCACTGTCTTCTTACCCAGAAACACCTCCCAGTACAACTGTGCTGTGAAAGGTGCAGCTCATTGAGATTTTCCTTTCCCTGCTTCAGCAGAATGGGGAGACACAAGGCTCCTCACAATACAGAAGAAAGGTCTGAGGTGTGGCATTCAAAGCAGGCTGAAGTGATCCAGCCCATCCTGACCACTCCAGCTCATTTCCATATACCCATAGTCAGACCAAGGGTTTGACTCAATGCCAGTTTGCATTTCTATTTGGTTTGAAAAATTTCTGGATATCACAGAATCAATCAGGTTGGGAAAGGCCTCTGAGATCATTGTGTCCAGCCTATGACCAAACTCCTGGATGTGAGCCAGACCATGGCACAGAGTGCCACAGCCAGCCTTGCCTTGTACACCCCCAGGGACAGTGACCCCACATCTCCCTGGGCAGCCTGTTCCAAGGTCTGATCACCTGTGCTATGAAGAAACTCTTCCTGATGTCCAGCACAGAACAGTTTAAGACTACATCCTCTCATCCCATCACGAGTTCCCAGGCAGGGGTGGCCAATTCCCACCCAGCTACAGCTTTCTGCCAGGAGCTGTGCCGAGTGGCAAAGCCAACCCTGACCCTCCTTTTCTCCAGGCTAAACACCCCAGCTGCTCCTCACAGGACTCATGCTCCAGACCCCTCACCAGCTTCTCTGGACCCATTCCAGCCCCTCAATGTCCATCTGAACTGAGGGCCCAGAGCAGGACACAGGACTTGAGATGTGGCCTCATCAGTGCTAAATACAGAGGAAGGATCACTTCCCTAGTTCTGCTGGCCACCTCTGATACAGATAACAAGCAAACCACAATAAATACAAAAATAAACTGCAGAGGCTCAGCTTGTCAGTATTGCTCTCTCATTCTCTAACCTGAGAGAGTTCAATTCCCAGGACCAAGCTGCTTGTCTTCAGAGTGTACCCTCCTGCCAGTGAGCCTTCATCCAGACTCACTCATGGGAGCTTTATGCCTTGAACAAGACAAAACCCCCTTTCTGTGCTCCTCCTGGAGCTCTCCTAACGAGCTACGTATTAACACTTATTTCTCCCACAGGTATCAGTAGTTATTACTACTTAATAGTGTTCCAGCCTGCTTGGGAGTAACAACAGCACCGAGGTAATTAGAGGAAAAGGAACATCTTCTTATGAGTAAGGCGTGCACAGCTGAACAGTGTTTTGCAATGGCATGACTGCCCAGTGACAGCTGTTCCAGCACACCTGAGATGGCCTAGTCATTTTTCAGATTGATGACAGATTGTCCCTGCTGACTGCACCCACCTCCACAAGGACTAGGATAGAAAGATAGAGAAACCCATCGTGAAACAGCTCACAGCCACCTGGCAAGGCCCTTCTGTATCATCAGAGACATTTAAATCCAGATTCTGATTCTGAACACAGAGAAGGGATTTGAAACTGGGTCTGGAGCCTCATCTAGCAATGCTTTCACCAGCTAGCTACAGGGAAAAGCACCACCACACACTCATTTTTTAAATATTTCATTATAAAATATTTATTTTCTGGTTTATTCATTTAGCTGTTGCTATTTGTGAAACAAACAAAAGCTGCAAGGAAAGGTGAGCTTAGGCCTCACACAGGTTTTTTCTGGCTACTGTACATCACTTGTCCAATGTGGACAGACATCATCACCCCATTTTGTAGTCAAGAGAGCAGAGGGAAGGGAAAGGGGGTCTCACAAGCATAGCTGCTGCTCTGTCAAGCCACACTCAGCCAAAAGATTGGCACAGTGAGGCTCTCCTTGCTCATCTATGGACTACTCACTATCAACAGTGACACGTTTCTCCTGTTTGTAAGCAGTTATTTAAGCAACAAAGTTAAACATCTCCATTTATTTCTTGTTCCCACATCCTTACAATCTTATGAGTCCTCCTTGTGATTTTTCAGTTAGCTCTGAAATTTGCTGGGTGCTACAGGAAGCGTCTCTTTTCAGTTGTCAGGTTCCCAGGGTCACCTAAGCCAAAACCAAAACTGAAGCATGATGTGGAGCAGGGCTTAAATGCTGCATTCCCCAGGCCTACCAGCTTGGGATCTCCATTTGCCTGATTGCACCTGGCAGCAGGGCTGGGCTAGAAAGCTCAAACCTGAGGTGGGAATAAGGCAGGAGCACTGGTAGGGGCATGGATAGGGAGACCAGAGATGGGTGAGGCTTGGGGCAGAGGGGACGGTGATGACAGTGGGACCCTATTTCAAAAATATTGGGCTTTGCTGCTCCAGATCCTTCAGTAAAACATGGAAGAGGACAGTAAAACTGTCAGCCTCAAAGAGAGCTTTAGTCAGCTCCAGGCTGTTTTAAACAGCTGCTCCCAAAGCATTTGGATGTCCTGTCTCCACCTGCCCATTCCTGCCTTCCCTGCACCAAGCATTCTGTAAACAAATCATGCACCAACATCCTTCCTTGATTCATTGGCCAAAAAAGATTTGTGTGAGGTGGCACACAATGTGAGGTAGAATGAGATATTCATCAGTTTGTGTCCCTCTGAACCTGACCACATCCTGGAGCAGCAACTCCTCACAGGTGTTTAGATACTGTGGTAGTAGGTGTTTGGACAAAAAATACACCATCAAAACCAAGAGTTTGGAGAAAAAAGAAGAGACTTCTCAGAGAAAAGGAAAGAAAGTGTAGGGGGTGAGGAGTTCCATTTCCCACTGTTTTTTGATCAACCTTCAGAGATTTCAGTCAAATGCAAGACTGTAATGAAAATGTTAGAGAGGATAATATTTTACAGATATAAATTGTATGCATCATGTTCTCAGTATGCATACTGCATAAAAATATTTTCAATCCTTTTCTCCTGAGCCCCACACTCTCCTGGAAGCAACAACAGAAAAAAAGTGCTCATATTCTTCATTTAACTCACTTCCTTATGTAAGGTTCATGTGTTTTTCTAACACAGTGGTAGGAGAGTTGTGAAATACAAATAGCTTCTCTTTTTACTCTTCATCATTATGTACAATATTGACTGCTCCCACTCACTCAGATTAGCTATATTTTGTAAACAGCAAACACACTTTAAAAGTGCAGATTTTTCCAAGGCTTTCTCAATTCTGCTGACGTAAAACTTTGCATTGATCTATTAAAATTGCTTTTACATCCAAGTACCTTCTAACAGGCTGTACCCCTTTCCATGGTCTCTAACCTGTACTTTTCACCACCGTTACAAAATCCAGACCTACTACACTACATTTCTGACCAACATTTTTTTGAAAATATCTGACTTGTGGTGACCTAAACACTCCAGAAAACATTCCCTAAACCTCAGCTCTTTCCTCATTTTCCATGCTTGATGATCTAACCGTGCTGGCACTTCTTGGCCAGAAAGATAAGAGCTGTGAAATTGGTGAACATCCCTAAGGGGTTGGTTGCACACTTACCTTTCTAGTATTTAGAGAAATATTTTAGCAATATCAGATGTTGTTCAGAACTCTGGTTCTGTACACTGCAAACATTATCTAATGTTATTTTTGTAAAAACTCTACATGAAACATTTGTTCCTTTCAGTTCTCCTTAAACACCTAATTCCCCAAAGTATTGATTTTGAGTATGTCTTAGCGCAAGGACTTCTTTGCTACTTCTACTCAGTCAAAATCATCATCATCATTAGTGGAGTGTTCAGCTTCTCAGGCAATAATTGATTCCTTTATTTGGCACTAGAAGGGTTAACAGCTGACACGATATTTTTTGAGTCAGCTATGTCAATTATTCTGTCAATATTTCAACTTTCCCATTGTCTTGGGAGTTCAGTGTTGCTTTTGTTGCTTTTCCATTCTAATGTTCCAAACCCTCTTGAGCAACATCCCCCCCCACCCCAACCTCCCATTTGTTCAGCTTTTTAAGAAACCCTTTCCATTTGTATTATGAGTGTAATCTATGCCAGAAATATTAACTGTAGGTTTTACAGCTGTATAAATTCTGGTATAAATATCATAACTCAGTCTTAACTGCCATAATTTTGCAACATACCTTTAATGTCAATGGAGAAAAGGAGGTTGGGGGATCTTATCACCCTCTACAACTCCCTGACCCTTTGCTCCAGGTAACAAGAGACAGGACAAGAAGAAATGGCATTACATACTATGTACTTGCAACTGTTCTCTATTACCATCACTGCTCAGATTAAATACCCAAAACATCTTGGATGGTGTTTCCTTATGGACACTCTCTCAGTGAAAAGATGGCAAAGAGCACAAAGAGTATAAGGACATTTCTTCAGGTATCAGAAGCATCCAGCTGAAAAAAATCCTGAGGGGGCACTGGAATAATGGATAATGTTTGCATGATGGATCTACAAAGGATGTTCTTCCTAAAGGCAACTTTCAAGCAAAAGAAGTATGCCATCAAAAACGTTGAAGACTTTAGCTCTAAGGAATAAGATTTCAACATCTGCCCTGGTTATTTCAGGATATATTTTCTTAGTTTGTATCAAATCATGTGTCACTGTTCTTTTTAAGATGACACCCTCTAGAGAAGGCAAGTGGATTACTCAGAGGCAGGTCCTGACCAGTCCTGCTGTGTACAGGCAGGCAAAGGGGATGGAGGGAAAGTCATCTGGCTGGCTGCTTTTTGGATGGGAGAGCATCATCCTGGTAGCCATAGGAACAAAGACCATAAGCACAGCTTGCAACCACCCAGCCCCAGGCTATGCCTTGCCCTTCTTGGAGCACAGCAGGACTGGGTGTGGGCAGTGCTGAGATCCTGCAGGAGAACATGAGCTCCTCAGGAGGGGGTGTCTGACTCAACCAGGCAGAATGCAGGCAGCACTGGGGCACTGCATCATTTTAGGGAGTAGGACTTGAAAATAATTGAACACACTGAGCCCAAATCAGAGCTATCACCAAAGGCTTTGTGTCTGCTCTTGGAAACAGGGCTATTCCCCATGATTTGGTGATAGGCAAATAGCTGCTGTTTGTGCTTCCAGAGCTCGGTCACTTTGGAAATTTAAGCAAGTAGTAAGCATTTTCACTTCCTGTCCTCATAAACCATTCAAAACAACATCACCTGGTTTATCAGCACTGCCTCAGAACACAATTCCAATAGAGAGATAAAGCTTGTGTGCATATCATTTCTTCAGTGATCCCTTTGAATCTGAAGTGCTATTGAAGTGCAAGATCTTATCTCTGCATGGTCACAAACATATTGGTTCTGTAGCAGGCTTTGCCCAACATCATGCCAACTCTCCCAGCCTTGCTTCCTCTCTTGTAGCCTGTTCCAGAGGGACAGATCCTACTTTGCTGATCATCTATAAGCCATGCAAATAACAGAGAGCTTCACTTGCAATTTGTTTGAATGTATATCTGATAACAGCATGTAAAGCAAGCTAAAAAGAGAGAAAAAAGAAATATTTTTACCTCATTAGGTGGGACTGAGTCTCCTCAAAGTGGTTGTGGGATAGAAAAGGGTATCTCCTGCACACAAATTCATTTGTTCCTTCTCTGACCTGTGAGTCCCCACTGTCACCAACCAAGCACCCTGATGCCTCCAAACCTGAGGCAGTTTCAGTGTTGTATCAACCAGCTCCTCTTCATGAAATTTTCAAACAGGACCATAACTCCCAGTCTCAGTAGCCTGGGGATAAGTCTGTATCTGATTTTAAAAGAGCCACCTCCAAGCTGGGCAAAAAAGTTGCTGCTCTCTTAATTTATGGTTGGGAGGAAGGGAGAAATCCTTGAAGTCTTCCTGTAAGCGGAGCTTTCAGCCTTATCTTCAACCTTTAAAAAATTCTCTTCAAGGCAGAAATGCTACAGCCAGTGTGTCCAATGGACTTGGCTTCTATAATGGTCAAGTCCAACCAAAATATCTTTTAGCTTCAGGCTGGATTGGGCCCTTCAGCTGAGCAGATCAAGGCAATGGGCACCAACAGAACAAATTAAGTTGCTGCTATTGTTGCTGAGCTGTAAGCACAAGTCATGGTTTGGAAGAGCACTAGTATTAACAGCTTAGTTATGCTATAAAAACCACCAAAAAACCATTTACTTAAACTTCCTGCACACTGATACTGATGGGAACAGCCTTTAGATCATGGCCCTATTTCCTGCAAGCATATATAAATTAATATAGAAGACCTCTGCCATGATTCACTGAGTGTTTATATCAAAGTGATTAGGTAAGTACTGACTTTTCAGAAGAATCCAATGAAAAACAAGGCCAAATGCCAAATATTTAGGAAATAGGGGTATTTAGAAATGAGATTACAACATCAATGTCAGAAATATCTAGAGTTGGAAAAGAATCAGGTAAATTGCAACATCAATTCTATCGAGTAACCCTTCCTCTTCAAACTCACTTTGATGTTCCAGGCAAATATTTCAGACTGCAGAGCAAACCCAGGTCTGGTTTTGGTGGAAGTGTTTTTACAATGAATTTCAGGAGTCAACGACTTGGGGGTTTGCAGCTGTAGGCCAGTAATCAGGCTGTCAAAAGAATAACCATCACTGCTATAGAGAAGGGGCTCCCTTTCCTAGCAGTGTCAGAAAGACTGAATGAGTTCTTAAACTACATGTATATATAGTCCCCAAATGCAGATTCCTGGTGCCTGTGTGCTTTCAAGCACCCACATCCACCAACATAGCAAGTTCCTACACCTATGGCTCAGAAAAAAATTATTTGCACTAGGAAGAAAGTTAGACTGTGTCAGCTTTACAGCTTCTTCCAGCTGGAAAAGAATTTGCTTTGCCAGGACAGTTTGTCTGCAAGTAGAGCTTTCTTCATTTACTACAAAACTTCAAGTTACTTTCTTCAAGTTACTACAAAACTAAAAGTACTGATAATGTGGAACTTGGACATAAACCTTCAAAGAATAACACTGTCTTATGGGCAGTCACTACCCCAAAACCCACATACAGCCAGAAACATTGTGTAGCTTTACCCTGATCTCCTCAAGGTGCACAGCTCAAGAGATGACCTTGATTCAGCAGGAGGCTCTGACTGTCTGAGCCTTGCTGCTTGCAATAGTTGCCAGACAGTGGAAAGCAAAACTTGCACCAATTTTGCCATTAAATGGCAATAACTCATGACTGGATACTTTAAGGGCTGAGGGGACCTCAAGGAACTAGAGTTTTACATCTGTAAGGGCTGGAAACCCACCAGGAATGTTTCATTTCCATGAGCTTTCTGTCACAGCAGAAGAGCCTAAACTGAACAAAAATGAATAAATAAATTGATTGTTCAAGGTACAGGGATGGAATGGTAGAAATGGAGCCTGGAAAAAGCATTGGTCTGCTGGGAAGACAGAATATGGCCTTGGGGGTTACCACAGTGCACTCAGGGCTAGTATTCCCAGAGAATATCAGCACCATCCTGCAGGGATTTCCTCATCTTAAGATCCTACACTGCAATGTGTGATAGCCCACTCATGGACTCTCTGCAGCACATCCCAGGATCTGCTCTGGAAAACCAAGGACTTAGATAGGAGAAGAGAAATGATGACACTTTTTCAGTTCTCCTACACTGCTGCAGACAGACCGTTTGCAGAGCTTCTCTCAGTGGAGTTAACTCCCTCATGCAGCACATCTCCTGCCACTCACCCTGAAAAACAGGCAGCAGAAACAGAAGATAATGACTGTGTGAAAGGGTACACAACACCAGGGTCAAGAAGGGGAGGGGGAGGGCTGAGGAACAAGGATTCATAGCCAAGGGCTCTGGTCATGCCATGGATTCACCCTGGGGCCTTAAACAATGCACTTAGCTCCTGTCCCTGGCCAAGGTCAGGTAGAACCCGTCATATAACCTGTGGCAGAAGCAAAACACTTAAAGGAAGGTAAGGAACTGGTGCTTTAAGACAAGTCAACACCATTTCCAAGCTACAGAGAACCTCAGATGAATGGAGTTCTATCTCTGCATACTCTTGATTATCACAGTTGGCCCTAAGATAAACAGCATGAAGAATAAATAACTTTGTGGCAATGGATGAAACAGGACAAGACAGTCAAACTGCTTCCCTCTCCAACACTGATATGGACAGGCTGTGGGGCTCAGCAACACCCTCCTCAAGCTGAGGGGAGCAAAGCACAGCTGTGGCTGTCAGGATGGCTTTGTTTCCTACCCCTGCTCAGAGTATGCCTTGAGATGAGAGATGTTTATTAATATCATCATATGAAACAAAGTGCATGAACTTATTAAGACAAACTAGAGTCTATTCCTGACATGGTCTTCAATTCTGAAACCAATATTTATCTCTGTGTGACAGAAGAGAGATTGGTGGACTGCAATAAAAGGGAAACGAAGGTCCAGGACAAATACCATTTCCCTGCTGCAGACCAGTTACAGTCAAGATACCAAGAGCTGGGTGAGTATGCAAGGAAAAGTGGAGAAAAGTGACAAACATAACACAGGAAGTTCAGAGCATCCCATCCTGTTCTCAGCTACTCCAAAGGAGATGAAACAAACTGTTTTCCACATCCTGCTGTGTTAGGCTGTTGACAGAGCCTCACTTATTTGCTCTAACAAGGCACAGTATCACCAATCCCTCCTAATCTGTCCAAGCCCTCTCTCAGGATGGCCCACCTGGCAAGACTACCAGAAGTGAAAGCAGAAATGGACAAGATACATCTGCAACCCTTTCCCCTGTGCACCCTGTGCCCCAGGCAACAGCAAGAGCTTTGCCTTTTGGCTTCAGAAGCAGGTGGGTTTAATACAGGTAGCAGCTAAGCATAAGCAGGGATACATTCCCAAATTATTAATTTTTTTTTTTTTTTCAGTTTTTTGCAATGAGCTCCAGGAGAGCTCCTGCACAGTGGCAGCAGCAGTTCTGGCAGTGGCAATGTCACTTAAGCTATGCATTATTGCAGGCTGACAGTGAGAGAACAGCGCCAGTGGGAAGGCTGCACAGATGAACCTTTAGACTTGGCGCAGTCTTGGGCCAGGAAAATAATCTCTTTCAGGGTGCCCCTGAAACCATTGAGTCCAGGGGTGAAGGAAGCAGACAAGGGACATAAGCAAGAACAAGGTGAGAGTCCACTCAAACTCTGCCATAACTCCCTGAATGTCTGTATTTTTGGCCTGTAAGTGTGTCAGCAATCAGGACAGAAGCAAAGAGAAGACCTCTCCCATAATTTACGTTCATCTGTCTACTGAGACTGAGTCCCAGGCCAGATCTCTCCAGGTTTGCAGACCCCACATGAACAGGTTAGTCACCAGGGATCAAAGGGAGGCTCATGCCTACAAGTGACACTCACAGCCCATAACCACCTGACTCATCTGATCCTGCTCCAAACCACATGGAAAATCTGGGAGAAGGCTTCACACACCAAGTGACTCACACACACATTGCCTATGCTACTCTGAATTTTCTCAAGCCCTCATATCCTGGGAAACTGGTGAAAAGACTTATTCCAAATGTTAGAGACAAGACTGAAACATGCTAGTGCAAATCTGGCCTACACAATGGATCCATTACGTCCCTTCCCTCTGGCTTCAGCAGGCTGATTACTAGGCCAAAGTTTAGGAAAAGGGATAGAAGATCACCAATTTCTTGAATTTATAGAGTTTAGAGCTGCTTTGATCTAGCCATGCTCCATGATGCTGAAGAGGGCAGGACAGCAGCCATAAATCCCATTTATGTTTTCAGGAAAGCACAGCATGCCACACAATGACAACTGTCAGGTGTTAGAAAGGTCACTTAAGCAGTGTGTTAGGGGATTAAGTCATGTAGCAAAACAAGCCCCTCCTGCATTTTGCACAGTCTTGGAAGCTACCTCCAGCACCTGAGACAGGTGGGAAAGCATATCCAGGTAACTCAGCTGTTCACAGGACTCATCCCAAGGGCTGTGTGTCCTTCCAGCTCCTGCTTGCCCCCTGCATGACTTAAAGCAGCCACAGACTCTTAATCTCCCCAATGGCACAAGCAGTCACAGGGCCCTGCCTGCAGTCCCCTCCCTGCCCTGGCCAACATGCCACCAGTGGCACAGGACAGACCTCGGTGACAGCTCAGTGCCCTGCAGTGCAGCACTGAAAGGGAGCTGGAAGTAGCCAAACACACAAAGGCTTGACCTTTTCCTCTTATTTGATTGACATTTTTCCATGAACTTGTTAAAAATTCAAATGAAAGTTTAATTCAAATGGATTTTTCTGCCAAAATGGGAGATGGGGCGGGGTGGGATATAAAGTCCCTCTTCATAAAAAAAGGAAATATATGTCCAAAATTTTAAACTTGTTTTCACAACCACTTACAGAACAGGAAATTCATTAAATCTGATCCTTTCACAAAAAGGTCTCAATTTCAACAAAATTTTCTAATGAAAACACTTTAATGGAAATATTTGTGGCCAACTTGCATTTTATTCTATTCCTAGGACATGCACCTTATAGGTCTGGAAACAAGATGGTAACTGTAGAGAGATCTGGCAAGTTTTTCACTTTAGTGAGCAATAGTTTTGCTTAAGGACCTTTCACCCAACAATTGGAAATGCTCACATTTGGTTTCTGCTGGCAAAGATATCCAAAACCTCACAGGGAACAAAAGCTTGACAATACCTCTGCCTCCCCGGCTTTGGAACAGAGTTTAAGCATGATTTCACCATTTCACCACTCAAGCAAACCCCAGTCCTGCCAGCATCCAGTCTCTGGAGTTATTAACAGTTCCCTGTTGCTATGGGCCTTCCTTGCAAGTGAGACTGGTTAACCAACAGCTGCAGATCTCTGTCATCATTCTTCTCCTCTTCAACACCCTCCCAACATCTTTGTCCTCACCAGCATCTAAGGAGCCAGCTCATAAACAGACATCATGACCAAATTCATGTCAGGCAAGAAGGACAAAGTCACAGATATGAGAAGATGGGATTATCTGCTTGGCTGCTGCTTGCTCTGCAGAAGTTGCAAAGTCCAGGACAGTAAAATTTCCACTGAACTTGCATTTTCTGTGATGTAACTCTCTTAAATGATTGAGGGAAAAAAAATTCCAAAACTGCAGGCCCGCTGCTGACAAAATGCCATGTAAACTGTGCTGCTTGTGACTAGGTCTGTCACAGCCCACTAGCACAGAGGACTGGAGGCATTTGTTCAACAAATAGCTTAAGCAAGAGCCTGTTTCAACAGGGGTAACACCCCTTGGGGAAGCTCTGAGACCCAACTCTTCCTTTGCATGTTCACCTGCCCGGAAACTTCACCTTCTCTGCATTCCAGGTGTCTCAGAAACAGAACAAAGCAAATGTTTCTCTCTCAAGAGCCACCAGCAGTAAACACGGCAAGGTAAGCATGCAGCTAAGGAACCAAGATGCATCCCAAGAGGCTCAGGGGAAACAGGCTCTGCTGCTCCACCTCTTCCCTCCTGGCTGCATCTGCCCCACCTGGCATGGGGCTGTGTCCAAGCAGGAGCTGTAGACAAGGCACAGTCCTGCTGTTAACAGCTCAGTAGGGTGGAAAGAGTTCAAAATAATCAGTCTGGACCCAAGTGCAAGTTATTATTGGGTACCAGATTCCCATTGCTTCAATTCTCCATTTCCAAACTGCACCCCAGGCTCAGAACTTGGTGAAGCTCAGCTCTACTCAGGATGCACAGCCTGGGTGCAGGGAGTGTGGTCTTTGCTGAGTTTTCCTGGTGAGGGATGGAGAATGAGCTTTCTGACCCACCTCTCACTGGAAACACTGACACCCCCAGGATTTCTTTAGGTATTTCCTCCCTTTGTTCTCTGCTTCAGGACAGCAGGACCCTGAAACCCTGCCCTGAAGGCAAGCAGTGCTTTGTGCCATCTTTGTCCTTCCTTTTCTTGTGCCTGTTAGATCTAACTGGAAAAAAGGGGTTTGGGACCTCCTTTTCTAAGGATGAGGCAAAGCACTAAACTGAAATGGCAAAGTTTAGCTTAACAGGCCTCTTGAGGAGATAAAAGGGACAAGTACTCCCATTCAGCTAAGCTGGAGTTACAACTAAGGGGAGCTCCAGTTTCCCTTTAATGGGACACAGCCTCGTGAACTCAGTGATGGTACAATACAGCTCACAATGACTGTTCAAATACTGCAAAAATTGTTCTTGACTTCACTGAATATTCCAGAAGTCCAGAACTCCTGATACAAAATAAAAATTAAAATACGGTGGAAAAAATACATTCATATTCTTCCCCTTCAGTTCTTTTTCTGAATCTTAGAGAAGATAAAACACTAGGGAAAAAATTGAAAGGTATCCACATAGCTACTAATCAATGGATTTCTCAGCTGCTCAGTCTACAACTTGCACAGCCACACTTTCTAGGAAACACATCTGAACTTGAAGCAGCAAGATCTTAACACAATCCAAAGTGCAAACTCCATGCAAGATCCATTCGTAAAACTAATCTATCCTCGAAATTTTGCCAGGGCTGTAATTATCATGAAGTTGTGTAGACACATGTTTATTTGAAATATATCAGCAGGAAAAAGGCATAGCAACACATTCTACAGGAATGGGATCATTTGCCCAGGCAGTACTTTTGTTTTGTTCACTGATAAATATTCTCAAAGTAATTTTTTTTTCCTGCTGGATAGGATAGGTAGAAGGAGCTGCTCAAGTATAGTGGAACTGACCAAGAAACCAGATCTGCTCCAAGTGAGCCCAACAGAGCAGGCTCTCAGAAAAACAGGAAGCTCCCACATTTGAACATTTGGAAACCCTCCTGTCCTTAGCAGTAGGGATACACCAGCAAACACACAGGCCATGATGTCATTGCTCAGGAGCTGGTCCCCCAGGTCCCTGCAGTCTTTATCCCAACAGACAGCCCCCATCCCTGACACCTGAAGTCCTTCCATAGCTCACAAAACAGAGATCCCTCCAAGCACCTTGGTCCTGCCCCAGGTGTGGGCTGAGTGTGGCAGGGTGGTGGCTGTGCTTTGGGTAGAGCGTGGTGACATCAGGCTGGCACTGACCCAGCTGCCAAGTCACCAGGACAGCTCCCTGCCTGTGCCAGCCCTGAGGACTCATTTCCCCACCAACTATCTCTGCAGCATATTGGACTCCTCACTGTTTACCTTCAGCCCCAGCCATTTCTGCTAATTCAGAGAAGGTGTGGAAGACTCCTTCAAATATCATGTTCATCAGGACTGGCTTGGCAACAGCTTCTCTTCAACTCCCTGCCTGGCACAAGCCTCCTCTTATCTGTGCTGCCCTGGCAAACAGGGCAGTGCTTGGCTCTTCCAGGCTGGCCTTTGCCTCTACCACCTACCTCTGTTTATGTTACTTTCCCAACACACTTGCAAATATGATAAAGGTTAATCTGGTACAAAAGGTAAATAGGGTTACACAAAGCTGGCTTTAGCAATTTAGTTTTATTGGCCACTAAGGCAGGCAATTCTTCGATGCAGGTAATGAGGAGATAGTCCAGCCAGATAAAGGATCTGTGCAATATAAACATCCTCCCAAAAGCCTGCTCCCCGCTTGCATAAGCACTGTAATCATGAAAGCAGTTCTTAATGGAGCCACTTGGCAGAGGCCCTGGCACAGCAAGCTGTGAGCCTCTCCCCAGCTCATGGCCTGGCTCCAGGAGCCTGTTACTACAGCCTGCAGCAGGCAGGAGGAGGGGCAGGAGAGGGGAGACAAAGCTGGCTCCAGTCTGCAACCAGTGGCACTGGGGCAGGACCAGGTCTCCTCTAACTTGTCACCTGTGTGGTTTGGAGCAGGCCAGTTATCCCCCTGTGCTCTGCATCTGCAAAGAGAAATGGATGATTTCCCCTTTGTGTCCCATCTTTCATAGGTAACACTCTTACAATGAAGGCTGTTCCTTACATACAGATAAGGGTTTCTGGCTGGAGCTGTTGCTGTCACTCAGAAACCTGCAGTATTATTTCTGCAAATGGGTGACTAATTTTTCCTGACCTTTCGATATCTGTCCCTTACTTTAGACAAGGAAAACCAAAACAAACCAAGATCCATGTTTCCTGGCATCCTTCCCTCTTTCATCTCTCTGTACCAAAACCTAGGACAGCCCACCAAGCTGAACAGGAAACCTTTTGCACCTCACAGCTTGTGCTTTTTGGCTTTGTTTTCTCCTTGGCTATCATTTTTGGGATGTCCCCCGAGGAGGACAGAAATGCCAGACCTGCTTTTTCTCTCAGCAGAGATCACCAGTGTCTCACATTTTGTCCCTGCATGGCTTCCCAAGAGGTGATGGCTTGGGCACTGCTCGCTGGGACACCACCCTGGGCAGGGTCAGCCTGCTGCTAGCTCTGCCTTCCTGGAGTGCCACAGCAAACACACTCCAGGCAGGGGGAAGATTCAGGAGAGTCTCTGTCCCTACATTTTCCTTGGAAAATAAAAAAGAAAGTGAAGCTTACTTCACCCCAAAAGTCCCTAACTGCAGGACAGGTCTAACAGTCACTTGCTCCCCATGACGTGGTGTTCTTATCCAGGCAAAAGGTGCCTCATTGCCACTACAAACAGGGCACATTTCCCAGCTGCAGGACTGAATCAGAGCCCAGGCATCCACTCAGATATCCATAATTCTCATTCCCAGTGCCATACATTAAGAATTACTCCTTGCCTGAACTGATTTAACTTTCAGCACAGATCCTCATCAGATTGACATAGGAATTTTCCCTATCCTACACACTCTCAATAATAGTTGTCCAGTTACCATATTAGGAGTAACTATTGGAAAGTATAAGTCTAGAACCAGCAAACTTTAGTCTAACAGACTAGATAGGCTCAAAGGTTTAGCCTAATAGAGTAGAGCTCATTTTCTAGTCTACAGCTTGCCTCTGGCACACTTCAGCTGAGTAACTGCCCTTTGTATGCCTTTTCTGCCCTCTGTGAAACACAGTTGTACCTCTACAAAGTGCTCCAGGACCTATGAATAGAAAGTGCTGCATAACAATTTGGGGTTATTAAGCAGAGCAGGACCCACAGTGGTCTACATAACTGACCATTCACCAGCTGTATCAGAGAGGCCAGTGGTGATATATTGGCCAACTAGGAATTACCTCCAACTGGCAGGCAGAATACATTTAAACTGACTGTGCTTCTGGACTTTGAGGGTTTTTTTCAATAGTCAGGTTTACAGCAACCTTTTGCAGAAGTACAAAACATATCTGTAAGGATTATGGGCCTTCTCTCAAGCCTTCTGAAGGTAACACAGCTGTCTGCATCAACATTAATAAACTATCCAGCAAGAATAGCTGAATCCAGCAGCCCTACTGGCAGAATAAAGACAACTGTCTGCCAATATAGGACTGGGACCATAGGAAGGCTGCAATTTTATTTTCCATTTCTGCTAGAAAACTTCACTATCTCCATTAGCATCCATACCCAAACAAGGACATCAGGAAGCCAGTTGTTTCAATTTACATTCTACAAGGATTTATTAGATAAGGTGATCACACAGGTTTCCTCATGGCACAAAACCTACTCAAATGTCCTTGTTTTTATCATTCCCTGTTTTGCAACCCACCTTCAAATGACCCCATGTCACAGGCTAGGAACAAGCAGTTCTTTCTTCACTGAAGATAAGAGAAAGGCTGCCAGGCTGCCAGCACCTTGGGCTTTGGTTTGGGTGTTGTTTGCTTTTTCATTTTGGAACCACCCATTTGGCTTCAGTATCTTGATACATGCTAAAGAGGCGTTACTAAAGACAGGCCATTTCGGATTTGGGTTTTGAGACAAATCTGTGATTCTTCTATAATTAATCAGCAGCATCTTAAAATACAGCTAACCTGATTTATTTCTTATTCCTTATACTTGGAAATTCTCTGACAAGCTATGAGCTTCACTTACCCAACTTTCAAGTCTTATTACTCACCATCTTTGACGACAGAAAACATAACCCTGTCTGAAGTTCACTCATTTTACAGCATCAGGACTAGAGCTGGTTTAAACTGACTAATCTTCACTGGCATTTAGGAAGCAATGCTAATTTTTGAGTTTGATTTTTTAAATGAAATTATCTGTTTCTCTAGGTGGTATAAAATAATACATGGCATAAGAAAAACCTTATCATGTGTTACTTAACTGAGTGAGCAAAGGAGCAGCACAGGCATTCTTCTGAGAGATCAAATAACAAGTGTTCTTCTGCTGATAATAAAGGCTAACTTAAGCCACCACAACTAATTCAGAGAGCAGGCTTGACACTTGTTTATCTGGACAAACAATTATGAAATGTTCTTTTGTCCCTGTGAGTACTGCGTAGGCAAGTGTCATGGCTTTCTGGGTTCCTTTAAAGGGCCACTGCTTAGGTACTTATTCACTGCTCAGGAAGCAAGAGATGCCTTGGGCAGACTGACCAAGCTCAAGGAGCACTTTTTCCTCCTGCCTCCCTTCGCAGGACCGACTCCAGCTGGAGGTTTGGGGTGTAATTTCTCAGAAGTGGGAGGGTGCAGCAAGTAAATAATGTTTTCCCAAGGCATTTAGATCCCTAATGGCAAATTGTGATCAGGCACACAGAAACCCTGAGTGGATTTTAGAAACTAACTTGGGAGTAGAAACAATTTAAAACACTTCAGTAATTTTTATGTGTATTTCTGAACTGGGACTTCACAACAATCTGTAGATTTTGCCATTTAGAAATTATTGGTAACAACAGACCACCATGTTACACTCTAGACCAGCTGCACACAGACACAATGGTTCCCTCAGCATCTTGCCTAGTACAGATGATTGCATCCCCTTCTCTTGGAAGGGGAAACAACCTGCTTGCAGGACCCCCACCTGAGGCATCAAACTGACCTGTGTGACTGCAGTCATGGAGCTGAGGGCAAAGGCTCCCAGGCAGCAAAACCCCAACACATTGCCCTGCTGTTTGGGGCTGAAGGTCCCTATTGCCTGACTGCATGGCCCAGGGTGGCTAAGCCTGGTTACAATCTTTGCTGAGCTTCTCAGGAGCTGCAAGTTCCTAGGGTAATGCCTTAACAGGGACAAGGACAGAAAAACCCAAAGGCAGCACAAATCAGTTTTTCTGGGAAGCAAGAACAGAGAAGCCACAGCATTACATCCTTCATGATGTGGTTGTGGGAATGCCATTACTTACACCTCACATCTCCTTAAGTGCCCTCCCATAGAGATCACTCTTTCAGTCACTGATGAGATAAGGAGGCATTTGAAATTTATTTTGTAAATGAGAAACTGTATATACAAGTCAGCAGAGCCGGTCAAATACAGAGGTGACTTACAAACCCCTGCAATACTTGTGCATGGAAAAACCTTATCTGACCGTTCCTGTGCTGCTAACTCATATCCTTGCTCCCAAACAAAACACTCCTGGCTGACATTGTGCACTTCACCTTTTCTAACACAAAAGGAGAAGAGAGACCTGCTAATGAGGAGATTCAAGAGCACAGGCTTTGCTAGAAAACAAGGCTGATTAAAGCTCTCAGAGTAGGACCCAGCACCAGGACAACAAAGTATCACAGACTGCTTCAACCACCACCTCTAAAACTGCTAATTGCCAGCAGATGACAAGGATATCAAGGGCTTACCAAAGACTCCAAAAACAATTTGACAAATTCACAGGAAAGCCTATTGGAAGCTATTAAGCACAGGACACATCTCCACTGCAGAGCACATCCCAGAAGGAAGTATCACCAATACTCCTGGTCTATGCCCATGCCCACTGCCAAAAGACAGTACCCAGCCAATGTATCTGTGCCATGTTAGTATGCCCACAACTAAATTTCTTGCTACTATCAACCAGGCATTAAATGCATTTTTTAACATTTATGCCAGTTCATAGCAACTGAGAAATCAACTTTATACTTTCTCACCCTTTTATTTTGTATGTGTGTGTCTGTTTTGGGTGGTAGGAAAAATTAACCACGCAAGGTCACGTTAAGCCAAGTTTAAGGGCACCCTCCATATCAAACCAAAAAATCTATGGAGATACTTCTCTCAAGGCAGGCAATCTATTGTAGCTGTGCTTATCTTTAGCAAAGTGGAAGGTGATGAAGAAATGCCCTTCACTTTAGATACACATCTCACCATAAATAGACTGCCTAATTAAACCACTTGTTTTTAAAGAGGAACTAGAGAGATTTGGCTTGTTCATAACAACAAACCAGCCACAATTAAAGTTTGAGACTCACTACTGCCAGGACAACCTGCCAGCTTTTCCCACCACACTCAGGCCCCTGTTCAGCAGGTGGCCACAGCAGTGGCTGCTTTAGCACTGCTGGTGGTTGCAACCACCACTGAGACCTCACCCAGGGCCAGTGGACTTAGCCAGGCAACCTCCCTCTCTTTATTGCTGAACAGTGCAGCTGCATAATCATGGTGCTCCATTAAAATAATAAACTCCACATAATAAAAACGTTAAGCACTCACTATAAGCTGGTGGAAGTACAATAGCTTCTCTCCCTGATAAATGACACCCTGATAAAGATTTATGTCACGTACAACATTTTCAGGAGCACAACACTATTCAGGGTGACTGTCCTGCAGGTTTTTGATCACCATAATCTTATTTTTGAGCAGGCAGTGCTGGTACAGATTGAGAAATGAGCAATAAGGCCTTATCACATAAATTAGCTCTCTTCAAGGCAGCACTGCTGTTGATAAGATGTCTCATGATAGCATGTCATGCAGAGGGACGAGAAAAGCAAGTGACTACGTGGAACCCTGAGTGTAAGAAGGAGCAGGGCCCAGCTCCAAGAGCTGCCCTGGACCTGTGAACTGCTGGAAAAGGCTCTACCTGAGGAAACCAGATAACTCACATGAGCCACTGGGACATGAAAACACCATCCAGACCAGCATTTTCATGTTTTCAGGTAAGGACACCTTCCAGCAGGGAGATGAAGTAGGCACCATAAGGAAGAACAGAGGACAAAAAGCAATGCAGTTGGAGATAAAGCTTCTAATCACAACAGGAACACCCACACAACAACCCAAAATCGTACATCTGTACTGCTCTACCAAGCTTGTGCTTTCTTTCACATCTGCAGCTCAGTCCAGTTCTGCTGAGCCCATGAAGTCAAAGTTCAGCTTCACCTTTTCCTTCCCTAGCTGCTTTCTGATGGCTGAAGCTCATTAGGCAAATGAGCATGTGGCAGCTGCACTGCTGCTGCACAGCTGGCTGGGCCCCAAAATTGCAAGGCAGTGGCACTGAGAAACTAACAGGACCTCACAGTATAGTAACCAAAATTTCTTGTACTTGGGTGCACTGATATCTTTTCTTGTAAGAGAGAGATGAAGATTCACAGAAACTTGCTGAGGGTGCACAGAAATAGCCTTGTCATCACGGCCACCCTCATGAATCTCCTTTCATACCAAGGAGCCAGAGACCATGCTGTGGGGTTTTTGGTAGCCCAGGCCACGATGGGCACCCACACTCAGCCCCACTGCCCACATGGCTGATGGTCTGTGGTACAGTAGCAGGGATGGTGCTTGTGCTTCCCTGAGCTGGAGCCTGTGGTCACTTGCCCTTCTCTCCTCCTTGTAAGCTTTATCTCATCTCTCTCTGCCCCAGGTTCCTGGCAGTGCCATGCTATGAACAGGATGAGCCATATCTTTTGCAACAGGACTGGCTCACCCTCCTCTCAGGGTCATTGGTCCCTTCACTTATCATATTATCAACATGACACACATTTTTTTCCCCTTCCTCCTGTTTATTGCTGGGAATTTGTTTGATCAACCAGTGAATCATGAACCCAACAATAAAAAATAAGACACAAAGCCAAGAGCTCAAATCTCATGCAGTTGTAGCTTTCCTGTGTGAAGGAAGATGTGAGTTTTAACCTTCCCTTGAAACAAAAGTGCTGCTAACAGCCCATGCTGGAGGGCAATGGGATCAGCAAAATACACCTGGAAGTCCAAGGTACAGAGGTCTACAGCACTGCAACCTGCCCTAGCTAATAGTGTTGTAAGCAAACTGTTAGAGGTGGGAACAAGAGGAATGGCCATTTTTTACCTGCATTTCAAAATTGAATCAATATTTGATCTTTCACCTCTGCTCAAAAGACTAAGGGCGAGATTCAGAAAGGATACACACTTTACACCACCTTTGGAGGGGAAAGAAACCAAACCACAAACAAAATAAGAAACTAGCAAGAGCACCAAGAAAAGCAGCAGTAAATCTGATAACAAATCCACCTCCCTCCTGCACCCCAGCCCAATAAAATATTTTGGTGTGACATCCCCCCCATATTCTTTATAATTTCTGAGTGTTTTTACAGTTTCTCTTTACCTAGGACCAGAGCTGACTGTTGTACCACACTGAAAGTCATCCTTGCAACGTGCCTGAGAAGCTTTGCCTTTGGCATGATATAGCTGACATTAGATTTACTGCAGCTGCAGCAGCACTGAGTATAAATCTGCTTCTTGGTGGCTGCAGACTCTGCCCAGATCCCCTCAGACAGCAGGAAGTCTTACACTGGCCTGACAGTTCATTTCAGCAGCCATTTCTCCAGGGCATGCTATTAATATATCTTCATTGTGAGCAAATACCACACAGGCCAGGAATGATCCTCTCCATAAAATCACAAGTCCAAGTCAAAGACCAAAAAGGGCTTTGTGCCCAGAGAAACTGCACTTTTGGGATGTCTAACCCACCCCAAAAGACTTTGTAAACATCAAAAGCCTAAGAGCAGGAAGCTCAGAAGAAGATTGTGTTCTATAACCTGTGTTCTTGGCCACCTCCAAGCACAATGCTTTTAAGAAAGAAAAGCAAACAGCAGAGCAATGGATGTCATTGCTGTTATTAACACTGAATGGAACTTTGCTTCCCTAATAGTTTGACAGGCAAATCAATAGCAAAATTTGGCCACTGGCCAGCCCCAGTGGGGACCAGTGGGGAAGACTGGGAAGCAGAGCTTTCCCAACCCCTGTTGATATCATCTCACAGCCTGAGGCATCCGATTTGATTACCCTTATCTGAACCTGCATGCTATTTGTATCCAGAGATGCTTGAATGCAGAAATCACCTTGATGACTTCCCCTAATACTGGATTCCACTAAGCTTGAGGCTCTGAAAAGGCATTTCAGATACTTGCTTCAAGCTCCTCAGCAAGGTAAGGAAACGTTCTGCTTAAACCTCAACACATTGACTTGACACCATCCCTTTTCCATGCAAACTCTTTTTGAACGAGACAATTTCTGATTCTCAGTCTTCCACCAGGACTATTAACTTTTTATTGGAGCTGTAGCTAATGGAGCCAATGTTGTTATGTAAAAGTAACAGCTATCACTGCTACTCAGAGGGTCACTTAACAAATGGACCCTGAAGTCTCAAACATCAGAATGGAAATGAAAATTTCTGCTCATTTATTCAAGCTATTGTTTCACAAAGGATGTTCTAAGGGTAGAAAACTGCTGACCTATGATTTGCCAGACTCCTAAATCAGGCAGCATGTGAAAAATCTGGAGGACAGGGAAATGGCTAAAATATGGAGCTCCAGTAGACAACAGGATGACATGTGACACCACAAAGACGACCTCAAGTCCAAATTCAAATGGCATTCAGGTTTCCTTAATGCAGGGGTAGACACCTAGGAAAAGGTACAGCAGTTAACATCTCAACTACCACAGCAAATGAGTTATCTACATCTCATAATATAGAGAAAAACAAACAACTGAAATGCAAGAGATAGAGGTTAACAAGAGCAGGGTCAGTCTCCTCAGGCATTGCTTTTACCAGACAACCACTGCACAAAACACAGAGTTTGTAAATCCATTTCCTGTGGGTTGTCTCGGGTTAGACAGCACACCAGCATGGCTGTGGATTAAAACAAAAACAAAGCCCCTAAGTCTATCCACATCACCTCCCACATTTCTCCATTTCCAGGACTCTTATAGGCTAGAAAGCAGAAAATTTTTGCTAGACCCACCACTTTTAGCACAATGTTTTGTAACCCTCTTCTTGAAAACAGTTGATTAAATATTGCTGTCATAAATTCAGCCTAGTAACAGCTGGGACAGATTTACAGGGGATGTGTTGTTTTTATGACTATCTATTATTCATGGTGTGTTAGCCCTTACAATGTGTTTAGCCAAGGAAAAAAAAAGATAAGATATCCTCTGGTTGATTATTGACAGGTTCTTGGCAGCTTGTGTCCCCAGGACTGCCTGGTCACAAATAAAATGAATCCAGCCTCTAAAAGCAGTGATTTGATAACTTGGCTATGTCAGATTGGAAAATGAGATGGACTGAAGAGGACAGGGGCAATCACTTGTAACAAACACTGTGGTTTTGTCTCTTAAATCTCAGGCACAAGTTTGTCAGAAGAGCAAAGCTGTCAGCCCCAGGAGTGTGCAGTAAATGCTGTCCCAGAAACAGCCTGACCTGATTCCTTCCTCCTAAGGAAAGCAGGGTTTGCTCTGAAGGTACCAGTGGCATGTGCAGGAGGATTTTAGGTGACAAGTGGGTATCTCAGGAGCTGTGTCAGGTGTCAGCCAGTCACAAATGTCCTTGTAGGACACGGACAAGGAGCCAATCTCCCCTCAGCCTGGAGAACACCATTGCTAGCACACACTGCCCTTGTCAGCTACAAGGGCAGTTTTACCTAAGCCATAGACAGCAGAGATCAGTGCCTGGCTGGTGTGATTTACACCATGACAGACTTCAGGAGACATGCATATCAACTGCAAAGCCACTAGAGAGAAGAAAATCAAGACTTTGTCACAGGCCATTCAATATTTTGGTGTCCCCAGAAACATCAGAAGATCCCAAGACATGACACTGAGTTGTGGTTTCGTTCAACAGCTGAAACCTGATTTCTTCCCAAGTTTCGTCTTGTGAGCTCCCCCATTTTGAACAGGAACAGCTTCCAAGAAACAGGGGAAACTGCCAGTAGCATTCTTGACACCAGCTTATCTGGCCAGTACCATCCCATAAAAAGAGGTGATGGGGATGAGTTACATCCCCCCTTCATTCACACATAGTTGCCATTAAAGCACCATCCACAGTTTTTACCTTGCCTCTATCCTACAGGGTTCAGATGTTGCTCAGGAATGACACTCCTGCTGCACTTTAAGCATCTACAAGGCCTGGTCCTAAAACCACTGTATGCAGGGACTGTAACTTTCAGAGGCTGAATTTCCCAAAAGAGGAAAGCTTGGGGATAAATCTGCAGTAATGTGGCATGTTGAGCAGAGGCACCAATGAGCACAAAAGACTGCCTCAACCCCCTTGAATGTGCTGCCAATTCTCTCCCAGGACAGGTTCACCCCCACCCTCTCAATGAACAAAACCACTGCTGAGAACAACCCAGCAGCTCAGTGTGCTCCTCTCACTGGAATTTTACTGTCCAGGTTCTTTGCACCTGCATCTCACCTCAGTTTGCTTTGCTGCAGTCCTCTCCAAGCCATCACTGCTCATGTGGATGTATAAGCACCAGGACAAGCTTTACAGAAGTAATTTCTTTAAAATGAGGCATTTGTATTCTGCTCTGAGCTGAGGATCTTTGCCAGCAGCACAAGCAAGAGATTTTTTTCGGTCAGCTGGGCAGGCTCCTTCTGCTGGGAATTACAAGAGCTGATTTTAAGCTGGGTTTATTTCAATCTTGGTCAAGCCACTTCAACCCTCCAGAGCTTTTCTTTTCAGACTCACTTGTTTGCTGTTGACTATTAGATAAAGATGAACCTAGGCCAATTAAATAGCAGCTCTTTTAATTAGCTTTTTCCTCTCAGCAATTATGGGGAATACTGTTTGCTTGCACAGCAGATATAACAAGATCCAAGCTGAATGTATTTTACTATTGATCTTGCACAGTCCATTGTGCTCACAATTCCCTCACTTAGGAATGGCAAGACAAACAGAGACTGAAGACAGCTTCTCAGCAGAGCCTCCCTTCTGGTTATAACCTGGAGTGTTGTTTTAACTCATTCATCATTGTTTGCTTTGCCTCTTGGCTAAGTACCTCACCCCACCCCTCCACATGACTTCTTCCTTGGTTGACTCCATGCATGACTTGACTTCTAAACTGCAAGAGGTCACCTGACACACAGGTCAGTCAAACATTAACTCTGCAAGCACCCAGATGTCACCAGGACACCAGCTGCTCACACATCCTGGCTCACAGTCACCAAGGTAGGTCATCCCACCCAGCACATTCAGGCACTGCCCTTCTGGCTGCTCTTACTGCTCCATTAGCAGGAGCCATGTGGCTTTGGGAGAAGAAAAAGGAACTATCAGCTACCTGCTTATCACTCCAGTGAACAGTTCTAAGCATCCTTCTGCCACTGGTAGGGAAATCAGGAATCCCTCTCCCTAAACAATTAACAACGACCCTCAAAGCCCAGATTGGTTTCTTTTTGCGTGTCTTTACCAGGCATTAGTGACCAAAGCCTGAACTTAAACAACAAATCCTTTACTACAGTCAGCACTATTGTCATCGTGAGGGCTGCGTGGCCTCCAGAGATGTCCTGACCTCGGAGCAGTGCTTGAGCTCAGAGGGCAGGACTCAGACCTGCCTGGACAGCCAAACACACAGGTGAAAAACTGGAGCCAGGACAGCCCCAGAAAACACAGCTCAGCAGCCAGATCTGGGGAGAAGAGCTGAGACCATCAATGAGCTGATTACATGTAATAAAGCCCAGATTGTGCATGGGAGGCAGAACTCATCATCCTCACTCCTGCTAAGACCTCCCGAAGGTGCTAATTGCTCTCTCTAGGAAAGCACGTTCCCCAACTCCAGCTATTTCAAGACACGTGAGGCTGGGCTCGGTTTTATCTCCGGTTGCGATACCAGGTGGGTGAAACTGCAGCAGCGAAAGGATAAAACCAGAGAAGGTCTTGTGTGTGTGACGGAGGCAATGACGCATATCAAACAGAGAACTTCAAAAGCCCTTATCCAGCTCAGAGCTGGGTGATGATGTGTCTCCTCAGAGAAAGCCGATAGCCTTGAGAGACAAAGGGCCCCCTGAGAGGCAGGAACGCTCTGCACCCCGCCTGCCTTCATTAAAGCTTTGGGCCAGTTCCCAAAGAGCCTGAGTCTCGCTGAGGCTGCTGCCAGGGGGGTAGATAAGAGCACAGAAAAGCTGCATCTGCAAACCCCTTCCTGCCAGCCTCCTCCCAGGCCTGCCTGTTGCACCAGTGCATTAACCTTTTGTGCTTCCCATCTTTGGTTTTTCCTTCCCATACCTGTTTTCCACCATCACCACAACCCCCAAATACAGAGGCCACACCAAAGCACAGCAGCTTCATTTCAGGCTTTGGACACCATTCCTAAAGCAGCACTGTGTCAGTCTCAGCCCTGGTTTCATCCAGGACATGCAAACCAACGAGAACAGCTTGGAGAGAAGGAGCAGGTGGTCCAAGGATAGGGCCAGCTTCAGTAGAGGCCTGTGAAATAATCACCCAATAGTCATGCTGCAAATTCAGACAGGAAGGGAGGTGTATCAGATCCCACCAGAGCCCTGGGGAGGACTTGGACAGGCAGGCTGCTCTTACTCATCCTGTAATTCATCTGGGAGAGAATTTCTTTTGCTTCCCATTGCACAATCATCACTGCCACATCTTCAAGTACCTCAACCTGTGTCTTGAAAAATCTTCCCTTCTATAATTACCAGGATTTAAAAATAATTTATTCATTTGTCTTTATCAATATCATGGCCAAAGAGTTTTTGAAACTGTGATTTGGCCTGGAATGGGGACAGGATAGCAAAGAGTCAATGCAGTAAGAGATGAGAAAATATACAACCACCTGTACCTTGCAATTTTTCCATGGGAAACCCACCACTTTGTATTGCTGGATCCTTTGCAGCCCAGGGTAGAAAGGACACACACCAACAGAATTCTGGGTGACAAGATTTAACCTTAAACTTGCATCAGCACAGGCAGATTACAAAGGAGGCAGCTGTGACTCTCTGGAGGTCACCCTTCCTAATCACCCTGAGAGAGAGCACTTCTGCCTCAGGCACACAGAGGTGTCACAGAAGAGCCAGCACTGCTGGCAGACACAACAGAGGCACAACTTTTGGGCTCTGGCAGAGCCTCGTGCAGATGTGGTGCATTCCCAACCCAGCCCACAACCCTGACACCCTGTGGCATCACACTTCAGCAGCCTCAGGCTCTGTTCTCATCTGTGTCTGGAAACTCTCTTTCCTTTGGAGGCAGCCACTTGGTGAAAACTCGAGTGCTTAACTAAATCTTGTGACAGAGACTGACAATATTCTGATGCCTCATGGGACCATGTTGCTTGTGACCTCTGCTTTCCTACCTGAGCCAGAGCTGCCAACAGACTCAGAGTAGTTCCCCATTCAGAGGGTTTAAATGGAAAAAGGGCAAGGTTGGATATTAGGAAGAAATTCTTCCTTGTTTGGGTGGTTCTGGCACAGAGTGCCCAGAGAAGCTGTGAATGCCCCATCCCTGGGAGTGCTCAAAGCCAGGTTGGATGGGGCTCTGAGCAACCTGGGCTAGTGGAAGGTGGCCCTGCTCCTGGCAGGGGGTTGGAACAAGATAGTCTTTAAAGTCCCTTTCAACCCAAACCATTCTATGATTATGTGATCTCCATGCACAGCTACAGGAGGTGGCTTTGTCCTCTTCCTGCATTTTGGAGACACTATTTCAAAGAAAGCTGTTTAAAGCAGCCAAACCAGCAAGCTCCTCTCATTAAAAGGGAACTCTACCAAATACAGCTGCCATACTCCTGGCAAGCACTGCCTGCAGCAGTGCCAGGTCTGAGCTTGTGGTAATTCATATTTTTAGAAAGGCCACACTTCTGATGCATTTTACAACAAGCAGAGAAGGATAACTGCCCAAAGTCCAGGTGCTTTGGGACTTATAAGGAGTCATCCTAGAAAGCCAACTGCATCAGGTTACTCTGGATGCTGAGTTTTACATGAAAAGGAGACTAACTATTCTCTAAGGGGTTATCTACAAGCCCTTTCCATTAATTGCTTCGTTAGTGTCTTGCAGAGAGAGTTCTGGGCACAAGGGCAGTAAAACCTAAGAAATGCACCCTGCTGGCAGGTGGAATTGCTGGCTAGAATCTGCTCACTTTGCATTTGCTTCCAAACTTGAAGCTGTGCCCTAAAGAAACCACAAAGCAATCATTCTTCAAAGAGAACCTCAACAGGGGGACAGGATTGGTTTGGCTTTCCTTGTTGCTTTCCAAAGTCCCAGAAAAGAGAGGATATTATTTGTCTATGGAAATCTCATATGCAGAGTTACATCTGCAGAAAATAATAAAGAGAGCATTGATGATAGAAAATCCAAGAAGTAGCTCTTAGAGCCAGGTGTTCATGGAAAAACTACTATTTTTCTTGACTGTAAACACATTTAGGGAACATAAAAATGCAAAGAATCCGGTTACATTACAGATCTGTGATTGCCCAGCTTATTTTACACACATGCAACCCTCAGCCTTTCAAGCTACAGCTCAAATTCTGCAGTGATCTCCAAAAAACAGAAACTTCCAAGTCTGAAAAAATCCTAGCTTTTGCTCTGGTAGCCAGTTGAGACCTTCACAAGATTTCTTGACTAGTTAATACAGCAGCTTAAAATTAACATGGAAGCAACTGAGCAGTTTGGATGGAACCTGACAAGCTGGTACAAGAATAGATTGGTGAATGGGTTTTTAAACTTTAAGTCTGAAGATTTCTTTGAATCCAAAATGAAAGCAAAACATACCATGGTTGTAAAACCCCATAAGATGCTTCGAAATTATTTGAAGGGCTTCTTATGAGCTAAAGACTTTGAGTTTCTCAGAATCTGAGTTTCTAGCCCTTTCTCATGGTAACAGTCAGGTTCTGGGCATGAGAGTGGAGAAAAAGTGGATTCCAGTTCTTAAAGGCACTATGCACAGCAGAAAAAAGTGGCGAATCCAGGTGTCTGGGTTTTTTTAAAAATTTGGCTAATTTTTCTTTTCTTTCTAAATATGTAGGGCCTAGACACAAAGCTTGAAAGGGAGACCAGCAGAGTGAAGAAAAAAGGTATATTCCACCTTTCTGTTCAGACACAGCCCAGCCTCAAGTGCTTGTGGTAAGTGCTCATGAGCTCATTTTTAAAACTCCATTTACCTATTTTGGAGAAAAAGCAGAAATGTGAACTATTAGGGAAAACCAGCTGGGAGGGGAAAGGGTTATAAATTCTTAGTACAAGCCTTACATCCTATTCAGCAAGGGAACTGCCCAAAGGAACACAAGCTACTTGTATGAGAGACAGTTTCACCCACTCAGCTCAAGGTGATTTTGAAGCACAAAAAATGCACCAGTGGAACACAGCATTGCCTATATTCTGCTCAAAGGAACAAATATTCAGCCAGAGGAGTATTCAAACAGAATGAATGGCTGCCAAGGCACAAGTTACATGGATACTCAAGATTAAAATACCTACAAGGTGCATTTTTGAAAGTAGACCTCTTTCTGAGTGACACATTAAGATGCAAGAAGTACTTGACAACAGCAGTTTACCGAAACAATCTGTTAGAAGCATTAGGCAAGTTAAAAGAAGTGACTTCAGAATAATTGCACTGAATATAGTCAATACACATAGTAGAGAGAATTCAGCTCTGCACCTCTCCTAGAAATTTTGTGTTTGGATTTTTCCACACCAGGTCCCCTTTACTTGTGTCCACTCATTCTCCCTGCATAATGGCATCCATCTTATAAATCCTTTAGATTTTTCTGGGGGTTTTGTTGTTGTTGTTTGCCATTACTTTGTTCTTAAATAGTCTCCTAAAAATTGTTTGCTTGCATTGCAACCTCTTCATATTTGGCATTTCTGCCAACACCAACAGGGAAATGAGGAAGAAAGGGCTTGGCTCTTAAAGAAGAGGGAAAGGATTCAGGTCCAGTTACTGGCTATCTTAGAGGAGCCCTTTTTGAGGCAAATCAACTTGACAAAGATCTTCAAAATATTTCATGTTCCATAAATAGATCACTGACCAATATAAAACCAATATTGCCAGGAACCTGAAAACAGTATTTGTTTTTATAGGAACATTACACCTCACCCCCTATCAGCCCCTAAACTGCTTGCAGACTTCATCTTACCCACCCTGCCTTCTGGGAGAGCTTTGGGAGCACCCTTGGTGTAAAGGGGATCATTTTACCATTACTATACATTAATTTTAAGCAGTTTCCTGAAGCCTATGGCTTTGCACTTCACAAACATCCCTCAAAAGCAAAACTGAACTCAATCATTTTTGTGCAAGGCCAAAATCCAAACGTTCATCAGCATGATATGAAGATGGCTGAAACGCAAACTCTTGTTCCTCCTGAGGACATTCCACAAGATGGAATAAAACTGTCAGACATCCCCTCCAAAGGAGAAACAAAGCTCTCCAAACACAGAGGCAGTACAGCATCTTGTGGAAGTCAGAAGCCACCACTCACCACGATGATGTGACTCATCACCTGATGGACAAGGCAGACAGCAGAGCTAAAAGAGGAGCAATGAATGATCTTCACATCAGCCAGAGACATGGCAACAGGCTTGGGATGCTGGGGGAGACAGCACAGCCTGTTTGCCTTCACACCCCACGACAGATCATGTGTTAATCCTTTCCTCTTAAGAGAGGAGGTGGAAAGGTGCACTTTTACTCCAATGGAGAGCTGGACAGGAGGAAGCTCACAGCCCATCCTGCTCTCTCCACCCCAGTTCCTTCACCTGGCTGTAAGATGTGCAAATGTCACAATGGACAGGCTTTTGCTCCAGCCACTTCAGCCAGAGGACATTCCTGCTCTCTGTGGCTCTGGACCTGTCAGTTGCATTTTCTTGGTGAGGCTTTTAAGGCATCTCCTGCTGCACAGTCCTATTTATTTTCTATTCCTATGTTCTGACGTGAGCCCGACTTGTGCACACAACTGGCTCCTTTTAGCCATGATGCATTTAGAGTGATCATTCCATGCTTTCCCAGGGTGTTAGTTTAGCAAACACAGCACGTTTATCACTCAGCCACAGCACAAATCACAGCACACTGCTCTCACTCTTTCCTTCCAGATGGGGAGATGCAAGACTTGCCAGGAAGCCAACAGAGGGTGCTGGGCACATGAGGGTGCAGGAACAGGCTGCACCTTGGTCCCTTAGCAGATCTGGAGACTCTCCCTTTGGAATGTCTGAAAAATGACATTCCTAAGGGATGGAGCTTGCAGCTCCATCATGGAATAAAACAAAAACGACTTCAAAACCAGCAACTGCATTGGAGCAGGTGGATAGGGAGCCGGATGGGATGCCCTCCCACAACAATTTGTGAGGTTTTAAATATCTCCGCTCAGAGGAACTAAAAAGTCAAAAAAAATCTCACAATTTCTCCAGAAATAAGAATGCTGGGGGAGGAAAAGAGGAAGAGAACATTTTGTTTCTATTCATTTTCAGGAATTCCATTTCAGTTCCAACATTTTTTTTTAACCTTCAATTAATGCTAGCTATCAAAATGAAGCAGCATTTGGACCTAAAAACATTGAAACTTTGCCATTTAGAAAAGGTCAAACAGTTTTCAAAACATTTTCATCTAATATTTTTCAGCAACTGAAATTCATCAAAACCAACATTTTCCCACAAAATACTTCTGTCTCAGACAATTGGCATTTTCTGAGGCACGATGCTCCTTGGGGGATATCCTTGCCAGCCCAAAGGGTTGCTCCTTGCCTTTTTCCACCAGCTGCTCCCTTCAGCAGGCAGCCCCTGCTGTCCTGTCAGACCTTGGCAACACACCCTGGCCCCAGCTCAGGAGATCAAGTCAATCAAAGTCTGACACCAGGCCTGGATATGCACACCCACAGGGGTCATTACATGCCTCCCTGTCTCAATGTTTTATCTGCATTTTGTATCTGTTTCATCATCCAAAATGCAGTCACCAGGCAGAGGAGTAAGGAGACAAACCTGCAAATCCCAAACACCTGCTTACACTTGGATGGGATTTACTGACAAATGACTGTAAAACAGGAAACCTGCACAGCAAGGACTTCATTGCAGCTACAGAAGGCACTTCCACGGGTTGTGAGCAGAGTTACACAGAGCCTGGCATGCAGCTGCTTCTGCTCTGACTCCATGCTAAGAGGGGTCTGGCTCACAGTCAACTCCATCTTTGCATAGGCAGACAAGCTCAGGTTTGTCTGTGCTCATCTGTGTAGACATGAGTAACATGCTGGGGCCAAAGGCATAGTCTGGTCCATAAACAATCTCCATCAGAGCACAGCAAACCACATCAATTAAAGAAGAGGAGACTGAAGCCTTCACCAGGAACTTACCAAGGGCTGAGTCAACAGGAGTGCAGACATACACCTGTGCTGGCAGTGTTGGCTGGCATGGGAAGCAGGAATAGCACCAGAATAACAGCCAGAGACTTCCTCAAAATTATACAGGACTATTAAATCAAAAGGCAGAAATGCCACATTCTCTTCTCTACATATACTGCCACTCCCCAGCCCAAGCCACTTAGAAAACAGTTCTAGAAAATAGCAGTTCTAAAGGAGCACCTTCACATTTCAATAGAAACTAAACAACACTCCCTCCCAGAAACTATCAGGATCTGGGGCTGCAAATTCAGCTCTCTACACCTGTCATTCTGCAATGAAAACTGCTTCCAAAATTCCTGTTACAAACACAGCCCTGAGAGCTATTATGAGTGAGCAGGGCTGGGTAGTCACAAGGTCATCACCTGCTCATTGATACACAAGCCCACAGCAGTCTCCAACTAAAGCAGCCTCGAGTGAAGACTTGTTCTCCATATCTGGAGCCTCCTTGCCAGACATCTACAGAAGAACTGGCTGTCAAAGGCTTTTGGGCTGTGCCAGTCACCACTGCCTGTAGGTGGGAAAAGTGTTGTGCAAGGAAGGTTTCCACCAAGGACCTGTTTCCAGTAAATCCAGCTCTAACACAGAATGCCAGAGGGATTTCTCTCACACACAAAATGCTGGACTACTCAGAGCACTCCAGCCAGAGAGCTGAAAAGGGCCATGGCACACAGCCCTCCCTTAACATGGTGGCCCCAGCTCTGAGGGGGATACAAGCACACACAGTTTTCTTCCAACCTGGAAAGAGAACAGAAGCACTGCAGGAAACCAGAGTGATGGGAGCCAGGGCAGCAGATGGGAGCTGGAGAATATGGACAACACCAAGGTCACTTCTGTTTCCTTCAGCAAAATCCTAAATATGTGTCTCAAGCCCCTCAAAAATCAGGTGCAGAACTGAGTGCATTGGTTATATCATCACCACTCTGTGCTTCAGGTGGGTGGTTCATGTTAGTGAACAAACAACTGCTGCATCTGGTAGAGGATGGGTATGCTCTTGCAGTAAAATCACTATTCTTCTATGACTCAAAAAATTAATTTTAGGGCTTTTTCAAGTTTCCAGGTCCTCCCTCAAGAGAGGTCCAATTCTCAAATCTGAGTCCAAACTGTGAAAGGACATCAGTGCTTCATCCCACTTTAGAGACTGGGTTTTCTTCTGCTCACGTAGTCCCTGCAGAAATAATATTGCCCATGTTCCTACACAAGTCCTCAGGAAGCTCCAGAGCAATCCAGAGGGAAAGAATCAAAGCCTTCTTGTAATATATATACAGTAGAACTATCAAACAGCTTTGTGGGTTTTCCACTGAAGCAAGAGCTGCTGAAACATTTTTTCAACTAAAATATATCTGGTAAACATTTACCTACAGCCTTAGTTCCAGTTTCTTGAATGCTTCTAACAGTGTAAGTTTTTAAGCAGCACAGTACAATGCCCTAAATCTAGACTGTAGGTTGGATTTAAAGAAAAAAAGCACTAAGCTTTTCTAAGACAAAGGATGGCCAAAATTCAATTTCCAAAACCTGTGTTTCTACCAGCAGTTACTGGCCCTCTTGTACACCTTATCTGTCTCATGCTGGTGTTCTTCTACCACTCCTGAGCCCTTTATAGCCACCTTAAAGAAGGGCATAAGAGTTATTCAGTCCCAGCTCTTCCTTATGTACTTTTATTTCCCAAGATGTACAGATTACCAGCATGATCAAGAGCTGGTTACTTCACATCCCTCTTCCCCTACAACACAACAAGCTAGATTGGATTGTATTTCTGCCTCAGCAAATGTAACAGCAATCCTTTTCCCATTTCCAGCAAGTCCATCAAGAGGTAGAGCTGGGTGCAGGTCCACAGCACCCAACTGGAAGCAGAACAGGCAGCGCTGGGCCAGTCTAGCCCTGGCCAAGGCTGCTGGCCTTGCTTTGCTTTCACACCACAGGTAAAACAGAGAGGCAGCAAGAGGGGAAAGAACTAATTTGGAAGAGCTCCTGCATCTGCACCTTGTGCTTGACAGGATGGGCCTGGACAGAGAGAATGCCTGTTTATTCAGCATGTTTACACAGAGACTCTCTCTTTCTGGGAAACCTCAATCTGTGATGCCACCCAAAAGTCCCTGGCACCTGGAGAAACACCAGGCTGGGCTGACACTCAGCTGCTCCTGCCCTGGATGGGCACCAGTGTTTGTGGAGGTGGTACTGGCCAGCTGCCCAGCACAGGGCAGCTGAAGAGAGGATTTATTTATGCTCAGTCTTAGCCCCTTTTGTAGCTGCTGGGCCATGTTTTCATCCTACCCGCTCAGGTAAGAAAGGTAAAAGGAAACTGTTTGTGACAAAAGGAATGTTTATGAATTCTACAAAAGAATTACCCAACCTTCCTCTCTCTTCCTGCTCAAACTCTGTCACAGCATACACTGCAGTCAAGATGGCCAGGACACACCGAGTATCATCATAGCATTCCAGAAAGCTCCAGCCCATCCAGTAACAGAGTAAGACCATACCTCTCCTGAAGACTCCAGGTATCTGCCCAAACTGAGCAACATCTCAGCACTGCAGAAGGCTGTGGGGGTCTGTCCTTTATTAGCCCAACCTTTTATCCCCTCCTGTTGATGCATTGCACCTGTGTGCCCTCTGCTCCCTTTGGTGGTTGCTCAGTGCCCCTGGGCACTCCAGGGCTCATTGCTGTCAGTGCTGCTCACAGCTGTGCCCACTGGGGATGAGGCTGGGCCAGCCCCTCTCCCAATTACCACAAATCCTTTATCCACAAATCTCTCCTTCCTGGGAGGAATTGTGGGCAAGTCATTGAGTTGGTTGGGCTTTTTTAGCAAATTTACACCTGAAGCAACCTGCAGGAAAAGGGGATTTCAGTTCTGAGATGCAAAATGTCATTTAACTGCTTTGCTTTGACCCTCATACACACAAGAGACACCAGAATACTGCACAACCAACGTCCAAACAGTTTTGTAGGAACAACAGAGCCTCACAAGGGGCAGGGATTTTGTGACACTGACAGCATTTTACTCAAGCCTGCTTTACACACGGGACCTCTGTCAAGTCTCATTCCTTGCAAACAGCAGGATATGCCAGTGTAAACTGTTTGCTGAGGAGGTAAGAGTCTCCATTCAAGGAGCTGTAACTGCTGGGAAGCTGAAAAAAAGTGATTTCTGTTGAAGTCCTGTTTCTCCTCCAGCACTTGTTCTATGCAGATGATTTAGTTCTGCTGCACTAAAAAGACACCCAAAAATCAGGGTGAGGAGCGCCCAGGTTGATGAGCCAAGTCAGCTTTGGGGGAGGGCAGCTGGGAGCTGATTAAATGAACATTAAGAACAGGTTCATCATCTTGGACATTCCCTTGTCATGCGTTGCCCAACCAAGCACAACTGGCCTTGGAAACCAGGAAGTGAAAGGATAAAGGTAGGGCTAGCTGCAGCCTCTGGACATGGGAAACTGACCTGAGCCATCTACACAAAACTTGTGTCAACTGGTTGTTAAATAATGGACCCTGTACCACCAGAGCAGTACCAGCTGCTCTGGTACCAAACCACGCAGGTGGTTTCTCTACCTTGGACCATGGACCAAACAAGGGACAGACCTGCTCAGCTACACTCTTTTGCCAGGTGCATCTCAGAAATTGTCACAAATTTACACCTATTTCATCAAAGCCCCCGAAAATTCCAAACGTCTGCAATTATCGGAAGTTCATTTCATTAAAAAAACTTCATGCATATTTTACAGGGTACAAGTAAGAAAGCTCCTTCCCATATGGCAGGAGGGGGTTTTCCAATGCACAAACTATTCCTAGGAAGTTATAAAGCCAAATACAGATTTCCTGGAAGAAAATGTACAGCTCAAAATTAGTATGTGCAGAACAGCCCCCACATAAACACACATTATTGAGCACTGCAGGCAGCAAACTCTACTGGCTGGGCAGGGAGCTGGAGCCCTGACGGCCAAAACAGTTGTCCAGCCCTGCTCCTTTCAACCAGATCCACATTGACAAGCATTTGTCTCCTTTTCTTCATCAGTTAAAAGCTGTTTGGGACTGGGTTGTATCAGACAGATTGGGAGGTGAAATTGCCACATCTGGTCTTGGAGGCAGCCAAGCCAGAAGTCAAAGGATTCTGGCCCCATGGCTGGGTTTTATTAAAGCACTAAAAAGGAACAAACAGGACAAGATAACTCCAAATAGAGAAAAGGCAGGCATGTCACATGAGGCAAATCAAGATAAAAGCTCAAAAGCAAAATCTCTCTGCCTGTGTCTAATGCCTTCTGGGATGAATTTTGCTCTCCAGTTTATTCCAACAACTTTTGGTGAGCTCCTAAGCAATAGAAACCCCACAGTCTTTTCATCTGTTCTCTGCAGCTTCGTGGTCAATTTACATCCCACAGCCATTAGGCTTTCCAGTGTCTGGGAGGCTGCAGGTACACATTTTGGCTCCCACACTCCTGCCTGGTTCCCCAGTCTCTCAGGCAGCCCAGCATTCACTGACATTTCTGGGAGAGCAGCAGCCGAGGGCTCAGTGCAGCCAAGAGCTCAAACGAGTGTGCTTTCATCCCAGATCCACCACCAACAGTGAAGGGCTCAGCTCCCTTCCATTCTGGGGAATTTGGGGGACAAAAGGGATATAGGATGGGACAGGGCGTTTCCCCATCCTGGGAGCTGTGATCCACAGCTGGGTTCCAGGATTGTAGCACCAAGGCTTTGACCCATTGTCCTACACAGCAGCACTACTTGAGGAAGCTCCCAACTCAGTCAGCAAGGGATGCTGGGGTACAGCCTGCCAGGAATTCCCCAAGGAGATTTCTCAGAGGGCTGATTCATTGAGGTCTAAACCAGCTATGGGAACAGAACAGCTTCAGCAATCTCCCAGTTTAACAGTTTTGGGAGGGGGAGGCATCTTGGAACAGGCCAGAACTGTTCTTGTTTTAGAAGGTTTGGGTACCTTATGTGCCTTTTCTGCTGCTGCCAACCAGTTTGGGTTTTTTGTCAATTACCAGGAAACACAAAATTACAATAAAATCCACTGCAGTTTGGGAGGAAAATACTGAAAATCAAAATCATGAAACAATCTTATATCATGAGAAAACTTCCTCTTCACTCCAAATCCATCCCTCTGATCCAAAAATGGGGATGAGACTGCACGAACATTTGTAACTTCCAGAGAGACTGACTCTTTCCAGCAAAGTCTACAGTCATGGGCTGAAACATGTAATAACAGAAGACAGAACGAAGGATATGAAAGAAAGGAAACCAGGCTCTGAATTTTCTAAGCAGTTGTTTATGTTAGTGAAGTCCAAATTCAATTGGACTGCTCACAGACCAACATTTTGAGACACTGGGTCAGAGTCTAGTCAAAGATTTTATCTTTTTGAGCAGTTTGCTGGTGGCAGTGTTAGAACAAGGGAACAGCCTCAGGGCTACTCTAACTTCATGTGGTCACTGTGGTCTGGACTGAGGGATTAGGACAACACAAAGCCAGGCTTCACCCCAATGGAAGCAGTGTTCATGGAGAAGCAATTCCAGTCTGTGTCATCACCAGGAGGAACAATGGTGAAACAGCCTCTCCCCACACTTCTCTCTGCAGGGCAGATAAAGCCAGCCTTAAAAATTCCCACAGAAGGTTTAATGGCCTGATTACACTGGAAATTCTGGCTTTTGTGGCTACAGTTTCCAAACAGGTCCAGCCTTCACCAGCAGCAGCTGATTTCCTAAGGAGTTTGGTGCCCTGCACAGCAGAAAATAACAATGAGGCAGCTGTAGGAAGAGAAGGAAAGTGGAAGCGGAGAGACCACTGAAGCAGCTCAACTTTTCCCAAGTTATAATGAGGGTAAAACTCAGAAAGGGAGCACAAAGCAATCTAAAAATCAACACAGATGGAAAAATGGATGTTTCTGCCATTGTGATCTCTGGCAAAATCCTGTTTCTCTGCCACAGATTTCCTGTATGCTCCAGGCAAGCAGTTACTATTATTTTGCCTCTGTGCAGTCTCAGCCCAGCGAGACAGGAACATAACTACATTATTTGTGGAGGAGACAGTCTCCATCCCAGTGCAAATCAGACAGGCTGTGGCATTACAAGGGAGCAGGTACCACGACACCCCTCACATCCAGTGTCATCCTGCAGAAACCATTCCACTGGTTTCTGACCCACTGCACATTTTTCCCATCCAGCAGAACTGTTGATTAGGAAAGTAAATGTGGATATCCTGGGTGGATGGTAACTTCACACCAGGTTGTTGTAAAGACACAGGAAAATAGATACATCAACAGAAGGTACAACTGGAATGTGATACTTCAGTTTGATGGTTATCTAGGGCTACCTGCTCTAGGTAGGTCTTTCCAGGGACATAGTGCCCTTTCTGGCCCACAACTGTCACACACTGATTCTCCTTCAGGTTGCTAGTACAGGCATTTCAGAGACCCACAGCCTTGCTGTGGATTGGTGCCTGCCCACAAGTGGCACTGCTGTCTACTTTTGTGAATAATTTCAACTCCCAAGGAAGCAGAGGAAAAACAACTCTTGTCCCTTTCTCAGAACTGGTGAGGGAAGCACGTCCAAGTATGCCAGCTAAGGAATTACCCCAAAACATTTCTGTGAGGCTCAAAGGAAATGTGTACTAGAGACTTGCTTGTAAGAAGAAAATATACATGGAAAGTTCTGTGCTCAGAGCAGTGAGGTTGGCTGAGTCCTGCCAATCCCCTAAAACTAAAGCTCTGCTTACTTCTAGCGTGTTTTCTCCCTTTCTATGGGAAAAAAAAAAAAAAAAGGGGTTAGCAAGCTATGGAAAAGTCCCCAGATGATGAGGGTCAAGGGGAGGTATTTGTCAGCAGGGACACCAAAACAACTTGAGCTTCTATTTGTTTGCTTGTTGTAAATAGGTTAGTTCTGCATAAGATCAGTAAATAAAAAACCTACATCCACCACCCCATAAATTGCAATCAGCTAATTAAGTCATAATATTTGTGATTCAGTATACACCATGCAAAGGGAAACATTAATGAATTTTGCATAACAAGCAAGCAAAGAATATTACTTGTCAGATAGCCTCAGAAATTCATTAAACAGTCCTTTAAGAGAGGTGGCTCAAGTACAGAGCTCTAAAATGATAACAAAACCTATTAAGGAGCCTGTTTAATTAAGCACATACTAGCTGGAATATCTGACACTTACACAAGGTGTTTGTGCTAAGACAAATAAAGTCTTTCTTTTGCTGTACAGCCAAGGAGATGGTAGACAAGTCTATTCTTAAACACAAAGATAACTCTGTGACTAAGCAGCAAAATACCACACTGTGGAAAAATCTATACAGGCACTAAGGGAATTGTAGATCTTTTCTGTAAAAGCCTAGATGAGCTTTGTGTGTGCTCTGGAACGGCTGAGTGACACAGTTTGACTCAGAGTCATGCCACAGATATCTGTGACATCCCAGAGGAGGATGGAAACAGCTCATGCTGTGCTGCTCAGGTTTAAGAGGCTGCTCTTGAGGAACACATAAAACAGCAGCAAACCCCAAGGGGCGGGGGGGCAAGGAGGGAGCTCCCTGCACCCATGCAGAAGAGACTGAGAAGCAGGGACACCTTGTGCCTCCCTAGGGCCTGTTGTAGCCCTGCCCTGCATCTTCATTTTCTCTCCTGCTTGTGTTGCATGAGCTGCAAAGCACTGAACCCTGTGCAATATGCAGGATTTATCATTTTAACTAACATGCTAAGGGTGGCTCTTACACAGATCTGTTACACAGTGATGCCTGTGAGGAACAAACTGCCTGGCAGCACAGAACTCCCATCACTCACTCCCTCAGAGCCACGACAGGGACAGAACTCTAAATACATTCCAGTCAAACCACCCACATGCTCCACATGCTCTGTAAAAAAAAAAAAAAAAAACCAATAAGAAAAAAACATTTTATACTCTTCACCAGAAACATTTCTCTTCCTCTCCTGTCCTTCTCCTGCTGCTTTTCTTTGCTCTTGATCATTATATACAGTACACACATCCTAGTTTATTACAAGCTATTACTTAATTATCATCTCACCAGTACTTTGGAGAAATTTTATTGCAAATGACCCACCAACACTCAAGTCTATACAATTTATTCTTGAAACAAGGCAGTTGAGCCAGCAGACCCAGGAACTTCAATTAAAATCAGTCTGATCATACCTCATGCCCATGGGCACAACAAGTCATCATCTGTCAGCTAAATCAACTTGTGTTGTAGACAGTCCTCTTATTTGCTTGTTTGGAAGCAGTGAACTTGGTTTAATCCCTGTACATTCACTTAAGATCTGGACTTGATGATCCTTGTCCCTTCTATCTCAGAACATTCTGTGAATTTTCTGAGCTTCCCTCATGCTGCTGAGCTTCCTGGCCAACACCTTTGGCTGCAGGGTTTCCACACAGGTTTATCAGATCTCTGTGCTATAAGCAGATTCCAGTAAGAGCCTGTGCTTCTCTCCTGCTTGGCCTTGTTCTAGTTCTTCTGGATTTCAGTACATGAGTCTGGGACTCTTGAGTATGCAATTCCCCTGTGACCTGGGCACCATCCTCAACCCTCACAGTTTCTTTGAAGCCAGCACTTTACTGGGAGAGGACCAGAAGCTACTTGTGAAAATAATTCATTTTCCTTCCTCAAAACTTTCTCACAGGGCAGGTTTTCCCAGCTCTCAATCTCTGCATTTTGAAAACTCCAATTCGCTTATTGTTTATCCAGATACCACCTGTGTCTCCAGTTTTCCCAGTCCTACAGACCTGTGCATCCTCCAAGCAAACAGCTCCATAAATAACTTGCAGGTTGGGATCCAGTCACTAGTGCTGTGTTTGGGCAGGAGCTTGCACAGCATTCCCTGCTGCCATGTGGTCTTTCTCTCCAGCATCCAACACTGCTCTCTTCAAGCCTACCTACATGACCTGACCTTGTAGAGTTTCCTGAAGCACTCCAAACAAAAGCATGGTCAGAGAAGGTCTGACTTCCCATTAACCTGGGGAGACAATCAGGAACAAAAGGCCAGAAACAGACCTATTACTTGATTAACTTGGGCAAGAAGTCAAAAAAGGCAAGCACCAAAGAAGTGGAATTGCACTTGAGGAAGGACTGAGAACTGAAGGGGATGGTAGAGCTCTTTCTCCCTATCTCTTTCACTCTCAATCACCTTTAACTCAGGAGCTCTCAGGGCTTTGCTGCTCCCAAACAGCAACCAGGACAACACTATGTGCCCTAAGGCACATCTCAATGCATTACTAACCAAGTTACACATGCATGAGAAGTGAGGCATGTCCTCCCTTTTTTCCCCTTTCATACTTGCTAAGTGACCAAGCTTCCCTAAGCAAAGAAACTGCAAATCTATCCAGCAGGACAGCTCTAACTTAACTTCAGAGAGCTTCCTCCCCTGTTCTCCAAGCCCCCCATCAGATGTAAGGATCCCCACCTGCCAGGGCAATCAGGGGATCCCTGCCTGTCACAGACCAGTCAACCCACGGTAGCCCTTCCTTGCACCAGGTGGCCAAGGCCACAAAATCATCTGTCTATTTGCCAGGCTTTATTTCAAGCCCAGCTTTATCACCAATTCTGTGTTTTTCTGCATCGGAGCAACACAAGAAACAAAGAGAAGGGAGGAAAGTCTGAATGCAGCAGTGCTGACAGAATCAGTGCATTTCAAAAGCCTTTACAAATGGTTATTTACAACCCTAAGGGCTCCAAGTACCCTATTTGTCAGCATTTCAAACAACCCTATTTAGACGTACCTGGGTCTAGGGTCACCACGAAGGACAGCAGGGGAAACCTGATCCTCCCTATAATTCCTGAAAGTATGCATGGAATGCTTTTCTCTCCTGGCATTTACAGCCAAGAGAGAGGGGTGGGCAATCCCTGGCAATGAAAGGTGTCTGCCCGGGATTTTACAAAGCATCCACGGCTTTTCCCCTCTTTCCTGGCCGCTGGGCTGGCAAAGCCAGGTATAGTCATTGCTTGGGCTCACACCATTTAAGCCATCTGCTGTCACTGCTGCTCCCTGGTCTCTGTTCTGAAAGGAAGGCACATTTCTGTGCAGTGGTTTTTAAAACAAGAGTGCAGGTGCAGACTGAAAGTTACTCCAGGTTGACCCCTCTCAACTCAGGGATAACATTTTTACAATAGTGACAGTACCTGACAAGACGAAAAGTCCAGATTAGGTTAGCCTAAGAGTTTAGGGAAACCTATTTTCCAGGTATTAGCTGCCATTTTCCTTGAACACAATACTTGAAGGGATTCTCCAGGGATTCTGGTCTTCATCTCAGTATTCTTCTTATCAGGCAAGTCATCAAAAAGTCCTGAAAGTCCAGAGGATTCCGGAGTAATAGTTCACTGCATTATCAGAACTCTCCATCTCTGCATCACATACTGATGCAAAGTTAATTGAATAATGAAAGCAATTCAAATTGCCCACAGCTTGTTCCTATCTCTGCTTTCAATTTCCTCCTGATTGAGGAATGTCTCACCTGTCTCCTGGTGCCAAACTTTAGGCCAAGAAGGAATTTTCCCTGGAAGATATTGTCCAGGAGAGTTGCATTTCACTCTTCCCTCTCCAGTGTTCAAGTGCTGAGCTTTCCAGGACAGTGGGATAGATTTTTCCTCCAGCACTCCCAATCATGAGTGCTCTGCGTTGCTCCTGCTCTCCTTTGTGTTGCAGAATTGCCCTTTCAGCCTTTTTTGATCAAAAGATTTTAAGGTAACTGAAGTGCTTTGTGAAAGAGGCAGCTCAAAATGAAGCATTTTTCTCACCTTTCCACCATTTCCACCAGTTTCACTGAGAGAACAAGTCCATCAAAGTGACTTTAGGGTGCAACCCCCTGCTCATCAGAGCTGGCAAAACATATTTTGGAAACCAAATTTCAGAAGTTCTATGCTTTTCACCACTTGAATCACAGGGGAAGGAAAAAAAAAAATTGTTCACCTACTGATGACCCAGGGATAGAAAAGCAGCTCTGCATGGAGGATGTTTTCCAGAACAAATGTCCCAAGCTCACAGAAGTTGTAATTTAACCTATGTTTTCCCTGAAACTCTCTTAACATAATTCAATAGTACAATTATTTCTGAGTGTGTTATCATGAGCAATGCACTTAGGTATGCTTTTTGGTAATTTGGGGTATATTTATAAATTTTGAGCTCTTGTACAGTTTTAGGGCTAGACAGTCTTCACATGACAAAGAAAAATCTAGCAATTAGCTTCTCTGGTTTTGGAGATAGAGGCAGTGTGACATGCCATACAGAAACACCTTATGCAGTTACCACCTCATATCATCTAAAAGCCCAGTTCTAGCAAAAATGCAATTGTCATTTCCAATTTAACAGTCAGCATTACAATAAAAATTACTTCCTAGCACATTCATTGAGTGAAAAACAACAAAATGTCACTCCAGAACTTGTATACTTGTGTGTTTCTAATTCTGACAGTGCTGGTTGGGCTTCAAAGGTGCAAATCTGTTTGGTTCTCAGAGCAAGGAAGTCTGGCAAAGACAGTACAGCTGAGGCCAGGATCAGGTACTGGTAATTCCACTGCTCACATAGACCTAGGCTGGTTTATCTGGGGTCTGGGCAGAGAAACAGGGGTCTCAGGTGCTTTTGAGCAGATGGCAATGGAACATCTCAGAACAGAGGGAGAAGTAGAGATAAAAGGTGATGTACAGAAGCAAAACCATTCTGATAAAAGCTGCAGGGAAAAAAAAAACCTGACCTGAACAATTTGCATTCCAAACAGTACAGCTTTAAGAGATGAAAACCACATCTCACTTCCCAAAACTCTTGATGAAAAGTAAACAAACGCAGTGAAAAAAATGCAGGGGGAATTTAGATATGGCATCATTCTTATCAAAGCCTGGTAGATAGATAAGTCTGCTTTAGTCTTTCACAATAACCAAATTACAATTTTTCCCTATAAAGCCTCAGAAACATGGCTTTTTGCCAGTGATAATTCTCATCTTTATTTGTACCTTTTTGACTCTGTATTCCATGCCCCCACAATGGTGTTTAACTGGGAAAATACTCCATAGGCTGCTAAAGACCTGTGTCTCCCCATGACCAAAGCACCAACCATAATCCTCAAGATATTTTTCCCTTTTTCTCCACACCAAAACTTCAGTCCATGTATCTCTTCTTGTTTAACAAAACACAGTCAATCAAAGCTCCCTCTCTTCCTCCTGTGCATGATGGTTTGGCAATCTGATTTCCATTTCAATGCTTCCCCTGAACTTACACAGTGCCAAAAGGGAGCCATTTCAATCATCTACTCAGCCCTTCAACAGGTACAAATTTCTTGTGGGACAGAGGGAAATGAAGGATTAAAAGGTCTATTAGTACATCTTGTTTAGCATCATAGGATGTGGTGGGTAGTTCTTTCTCACCCAGGAGGGACCAGAGAAATCAATTACTATGGAACAGTCTGTATTTTGTAAGTGTTTTCTCCTGTGATGACACCGTGGACAGCCCAGGCTGTAGGAACAAGTCTTGACAGAGGAGTTCTGCAGTGCCTGAAGAGCTGGAAATACTTTCCCAATACCAAGACAATTCCAATGCCTTCCCTGCATTAGAAATCCAGCCTTAGGTAAACTAGGAATAATTTTAGGATCTTATTTATAATCAGGGAAGGAATATGTTACTTTAAATTTGACTTGGGCAGAATAATGATAGTAATAATACAGACAATATTTAAGATCTCTGAAGGAAGAAATTGCTAGTCAAAGTGAAAGAAAAAAACAAACTAAGAGCAGGAACATATTCCGGTTTTACAACAATTAAGTCACACAGCACCGATTATCTGGGTGAATTCACAAGGGATCACAAGAACATTTTCTTCAGCTTTGACTCCAATTGTTCACATTTCCCCAGTTTTAGATGTACAGTTTAATCCAGCCCTGAATTTCAAGCAACACAACAGCATTCTTCTGTTACTGTGTAGAGAAAAAGTTTTTTTCTGTAACAATAAGATTCTTCAGCCCTGATTTGTCTCCAGAATAGCTGGAAAAGCTTCAAAGGAACTCTGAATTATTACTTTGACAAGGACCTAGTTGTAGGCTCTATGTGTAGAATACTTGTAGGACCTATGCAGAACACCCAATAAAGCTCCTCTGGGCTATAGTTGGGCTGCTGGGTCACCAAATCTCTTCATTTGGGAAAAAATGAGAGCAGGGGCTCCCAGGGACAACAGTTGTCCCACTTTACCCTTCAGTGACAAATGGGGATCTCCAAAATATCACAAACATCTCCCAGCCATCCCCAGAGCACCCTTATACTCCATCCTCTGAAGTACATAGCATGTGTGGGAGGATTTTGCTATAAACCTCTGAAGGCTGGCAAGAGCTTGCAGCCTTCTGCAATCATAGGTGAATTTAGGAGCCTATCAGAAAAGAGGGGAAAAATGTTTATGTGCCATCAGCTTGAGACAAGCTCAGCAAGGAAAAGGAGGGGAGCAGGAGGAATCAGCACAGCCTAGTGCTGAATTACAAATACACACCATAGGTGAGTTTCTTGCACTGCAATCCCCATGCAGAGCCCTCTGGGAGGGCCAGTCCTCTCTCTACAGCTCTCTCCATCCCCCTGAGCTGCCACACTCAACTAAATGTCTCCACACTTCCCAGTCCTTTGGGAGGAAACCCAAGGCTGTGTCTGAACACCAATGAGTGGGAGGCAGTGCCTCTCCAAGGAAACCTCTGCTCCCTCCCTTGAGACCTGCCCTAGGGCAGGAGCTATCCTTTGCACAGCTGGGCCTGGCCTCCCATGGGAGAAGGCTGCAGCAATTCTGTTTACACACTTGACAGCCTTATCGGTGAGGAGGCTTCACTTTCACAGGTGTCTTCTTGCCAAGGCACATCCCCTCCTCAGGGGCTGCTCCCCACCCTGTCCCTGCTTTACCACCCCTCCTTCCTCAGCATTTTCTCCCCTCCCTTCTCACAAAACTTAGTTATCTAACCTGAGCATTTTTCTTCCCTTAGTCTGGTTCTTGCTCTCAGAGGAGCCATTTCCCCCTGTCTGTTGATGGTTGTTATTATTTCTGCTCTGTAAATGCATCTATCATGATCTTTTCTTGCAAGGTGTGAGCAGTCACAGGTTCCTCATATTTTTCAGGGAACCTGTTTAGCAAGGATTCTGCAAAAGAATGGTTTCTCTTCTTGTCCTGGAAGGTTGCAAGTGTCACAGTACAGGGCAGCTTGCTGATTGCAGCAGAAAACACTAGAACTATTAGCAGCTTAAAAAGCAAACAAGATATAAACCCCCAAATCCCCAAACATCCTTCCCTGAGGCTGGACAGAAGCTCCTGCCTGGCCAGCCTGCTGAGTTGAGAAACAGATCACATCCCATGGCTGGAATGCTAATTAATTTTGCAACTAATGAGCTGGTGATAGCACATTTACCACACTGGAGATGTGAAGGAAGGCACTGCTTTGATGCAGAGTGTCACCTTCCCCAGTGGGCAGACAGGATATCCCCAAGGCCACATGCTCTTGTTGTGCTGTGCTGGTAGTTGAGGAAGTGTTTCACACCAAGATGAGTCTTTCCAAAGAATCAGCTCTCCGTAGAGACCTCTCAAGGGTCAGGGATCAGGAAGGGCTGGCAGTTCCCTACAGGATGAAGAGTCAAGGATAATTCAGTCAGCAGGGCAGGGCTCCCCCATCCCACAGGACATAAGTGAGACCAGCAGCCAAGTCTGGGGAGGGCCAACTCAGAGCCCAGACCATTTGTGGTGATAGAGCAGGTCAAGGCAGGAGCTCCAAGTGCAGTTCAGTCAGCTCCAGTGACAGTAAGCAAGGTCAGACACAGTCTAGTGGTCACCAGGCAGGTGTGATGCCAAACTGGGAGGTCAGTCCATGGATCGAGGTCCCAATGTAAGGCCCTGTATGGAGTGGTACATCCACACCACAGCTCAGGGAGCAATGGAAAGTCATGGACTGAGTTTCAATGGAGCCTCTGAACCCATGGGCAGGGCAGTGGCTGGAGGCCCATGAGAAGTTCATCAGGATAATTGCACTCAGGGCCCTGACACTTCATCTCCACAGCCAGACACCAAGAGAGATGCCAACACATCCCATGACAGTTCAGCACCTGTGTTCGTACCAAGTAGCCCAGAGCTTACAGATGGATTTTGCCACTGTCCCCTCTAAGTGCAAACTTCACAGCCTTCACAATAGGCATAAATGCCCCTTGACCTCCTCCCTTCAAAAGAAGTAAGAGGGATGATATTCCATATTACAGAGCAGCCTGTGTCTGAGGCATCTCAAGAAGGTGAAGCAATAACCAGGAACTGCTTTTCCTCCCCACATGCTGATGTGCCTTGGGGCAAGGAAAAGCAGCTGCAGGAGCAGCAGGGCACCTCCCAGTCCATCAGTACAGCAGCACGGGAGGCAAACAAAGATGCAGGAAGTGATTATGCCTTCCGATAACAGAGCCGCGAAGCTGAGTAAGCAATTGGTGATTTGAGCTGGCGCTAAGCGTGGAGCTTTCATTACAGACAAACAACCTAAACCCAAACAACTCAATGCTGGCAGTTGTTGATATCAGTGAGGAAAGTTAAATAACCTCCCCCAATGAATACTGCAAAAGTGGAACATGTGGGATAAGGACAGTAGCATTAGAGGCTGGAAATTGGCCAAGACACAACTGGAGCACATACACAGACACCCTCATCATTCAAGAGAAGATGTTCAGTGTTCCAGGAGCATCATGGAATGCTCCCTTCCGGGTGACATTTAACTCTGTCTTCAGACACCAGACAAGAACACACTCTGCAATAACTGGAGATGTCTAATAATCCAAACCAGAAAAAGCTTTCCATTCTGTTGCTGAGCTGTATCCTTGCCATGGTACTCTCTGACCCTGGGTCAGAACATACAAGCTTACAATCAGAAAGATTTAATGAAAAGCATGCAACAGCCAGAGATCCTGCTGCCAGGGGAGGAGGGGAACAGAGAGCAAGAGAGAAAAAACACATCAAATGGCTTATAAAGAAAGAAGCATGTGCACTTCCCAGCAGCGGATGCAGTCTTTTAAGCCATCCCACTTGGGGGAGCTTCCCCTAACTCTGAGACTTTCTTTAAGGCAAAAGATAAACACATCGTGGGGCCAATATAAGGGCTGTGCAGCTGCACAAGTCTCTTAGAAGGTCCCTTTTGTATTGCCTTGGCTTGCTCTTCAAGCTCAGAGGGAAGGTTAAGTTGAAGTCACCTGCTCTCTGATTCCCTGTGTACGCACTTGAGCTGCCGCAAAGGGAGAGGCAGGTTCTGCCAGGGACAAGATTTATGCACTTACTCCTTTTGAAGTGAAAAGTAAAGGAAAAAGTCCTGCTTTCAGAAAAGCAGCTCTGGGAATATGCATTTCCCCAACACAAGCTCCATGTAGACATGACATTTAACAGTCCTCAAAAATCCTTCTGAGGAGTTGTCAGACTTGCTCATAGCAATATGTGGGAAGTACAGAGTCTGGCTTCCCATTCTGAGGAAACCAACAGCCAGCACTGCTCCTTTGGGTTGGTTGTGCTCAAGAGCAACTGGGACAGAGATGTTCCCACACCTTCCAACAGAGAGCTACTTTTTCATCACTTGCTCCTACCCCATCCCAGTACAGCTCTTACCCAACTCTCTCAATCCACCTATCCACTTACAGGCAGCTGAAATTTTTCAAGTAGATACAGCTTGCCAAAGATTACGTTTTCAAAGCTCCACTGTAGTGCCTTCCCCTAGATCTCCCCTTTGCCTTCTGGCCCGTCTTATGCCTTACTCTTCCCCAGAAGTCCCCATTCCTCAGGGGATACTTCCCTGAGCAAGTAGAGACCTTCCCATTTACTGCTTATGTGGTCAGGGAGGGCATTAAGGAAATAACCACTGAGACGGCAGATAATTTAGGAATAGCCTGGAAACAATTTCTAAGGAGATCAGTCATCCTTGGGATGTTCTAGGAAGCTCTAGTTGTGCTGATGCTTCTTTTGCAGGACTAAATACATTAACAATATTGTCTCCAGGGTTAAGTGTCTCAGAACTCCTACAGCAGCCATATGAGTCCACAGCAAGGATCCATCTACCACCACAATATAAACTATGAATTGACACCCAGGAAAAAGGGAGAATAGGTCAAAAATACACGGTACTTCCCTGCTCAAACACAAATTATTTACTTCACCTTCAACCATTTTCAGCTGAAGAGATTTTTAGAGGATTGGTCTATTCTGTGATCCCTAACAATCTTGGTTTCAAACACTATTGTCTTCCTTTGAGCACAAGAATACAGCTGGCACCCACAACACCCTATGATGAGAAGTTCTCTATGTCTCCCAGCTGGTACATCCAGAACCTGCTCCCACCATTTGTTTGAAATCGGCCTACATTTTTTGGCCTGCAATTCTTGCAAGGGAAAAGGTAGGAATAGGCAGTGCCTACCCATTTGCTTCATGCACCTCCAGATTTTGTTGGTCTCTGTTACATTCCCCCTCAAATCATCCCTTTCCCAGGCTGAAGTATCCCAGAGTACCTTATTGCTTCTTTTATGGGAGATTCCATGTCTGGACTCAGAAGGTCACCCTCAGCAGATGGGACAGGATATGGTGTTTTCCCACTTTTGGAGTACCCTGTTCTTCAGAAATGAAGTTGACTTGTGTTTTCACAAGGCTTTTACAGAAGAGAAAGAAAACATGGACAAACATTCCTTTTTTATACTCACTTTTCCTTCATTTGAAATCGAAGGCAACACTTTAAAAGCAAAACAATTTCTCTTCTAAAAGCACAAAAATCCCCTTCTCAGAAGAGCCAAACAAAAGATCATGACTCAGACATGGAGCTTTAACTTCCTCATCCTGTGATCCAAACCTTTGACCTCCAACATTCTCTGCATCTCTGAGGGCATCATAGGTCTGCCTGATCTCCAGTTTCTTGGATTGATGTCAGAGATCCACAGCATTTCTCAAATACATTTTGGTCAACTCAACAGCACTCAGAAGCAGCAACTTGGAACTGGAAAATTTGACCTTCCAATTGTGGCCTTCTTTTACACATAAGATATTTGGGTGAGTAGCGGGGGCAGGGTAATGACTGGCAGAGAAGGTGCTGTATTTACAGAATACAGCCATCAAAACATCTCTGGCTGTCCATGGACTTCAGGGACCACTCCCCTCCAGGGCAGGCCAGAGGGATTTCCTGGCTAATATCAGGTAAGGAAAGATTTCTGCTGAATAGCTGCACGTTAAGATGTATTTTATAACACCCTGGTTAGCCCAGAGGAATTCACTGGCTGTCAGAGGATCAACATGTCCACAGTGCTGGGATGCCTTAGTATTAAGTTACAGCTTTGGCATTGCCTTTAAGTTCAGCAAGTCAAAGGAAATAGTTGCAGGTTGTTTTATTTACTGAGCACCAAACAGGCAATAGGATTACAGACATGTAAAATCAAATTTTTAAAAACTACAAATGAACATTTAGAAGGTGTCTCACATTTAAGGATTCAGCAAACAGAATCCTGATTAGTTTAATACAGTCCTTCACAGTAAGGTTGTTTTTCTGGTACAGAGGTCCAGCCTTCCTCTCACAGCCCATGGGCATTCCAGGATCACAAGGATTAAAACCCACTAATTTCCCAAATCTCAGGTCAAATCAAGAAAGAGCTTTGGACCTTCCAAAGTCACTAGATCAGCCTGTTCTACATCCTTCAGAAACATCTATGCCCCCTGCAGTTCTCCCAGGCCTAGACTGTGAATGCAGCAAGGTTCCGACTTCCCAGGGACTCTCTGAGCTCAGGGTTAATCTCTGACCACAACCATTCTCTCCCACCTGGTAGAACAGCTCCCAGTGGGTGCTCTTGCTTCCAGCAAGAGTCAGATGATTCCCCAGCTCTTACATTCCCAGACTGGTCTGGAGACAAATTCACACAGCCATGGCTGAAAAGCAGTGAGGAAACTCTTCAGGTGAAAGCCTGGGCAACTAAAAGAAAATCACATTATGCTTTATGATGGCACTGGGAACTTTATTAAAAAGAAAATAAGCAAACAAAAGGAGCAGCAGTGTAAGGAGAAGTTTCTGGCCATATTGCCACCAGAAGAAATGCTCAGCAAACCTTGACCTCAACATGAAGTCTTTTCAAAGACCAATCCCTGTTTCACAATGGCATGAACCACCACTCCACATTATACAGAGGTAGCAAAGCATTTAACCTGTTGTAATCTTGATTGCCATCCACCAGCTCAGAGCAATATGTTAGAAAAGCAGCATCAAGGAGAAGGAAATAGGGATTGCTGCAGAATAGCAATATTTACATTAAAGAATACTGAGCACCTTAAAATTACAATTTTTACATTTTTAGATGTAAAGAAGGCAGCAGGAATAATCATATTGGTATACTGCACAAAAACATTCTTAGATTTCGTCTCATGTCCCAAATTTCTTCTGGCTGAGATAACAAGACATGGATTCTTCAGAGGCTTCAACCTCTGAAGTCAGAACCACCACTGTATCCCTTGGTAATTGGTGCCAATAATTATTTAATTGTTGCTATTTAGTCATGGTTAAAACCATATACCTTCTTTTTCTACCTTACATTTATCTAAGTTGAATTTCTAGCTGCTGGATCACATTATGCTTTCATCTGTTTTTCATCCACATGCAGGCATTGCTTTACCCAATGAAATTCACCCCTGCATTTTAAGCTGACACAGCAAATGACATTCAACAGTTTTGGCCAGGAAGGAAAGGATCCTGCATCGTGCTGCATGTGAAAGGCTGCCACTGAATTCAGACAACAAAGTTGAAAGGTGACATCTGCTCTGTAGTTAAGGCTTGCTTAGAGCAATAAGGACGAGCATCATCCCCCCAGATGTTTCTGGAGCTTTCTGAAGGGGTGGCCTGAAGCAGCCAGTCAGGAAGGCTGGCAGCAGTTGACTACATTTAGCATTACTGTTGAATTACTGCCATCATCAACTAAAGTTATGAGTATATGGGAGTCCAACAAAAGACACCAAGTGCCATCCAAGTTGCAGAGAAAGTTTTCTAACCATTCCCTAAGGGGAGACACGTGGGCAGGGGTAAGGACATGAACCCCTCAGCAGCTCTGCAGGATGTGGCTGTGCTGCCATCCACAACCCTGACCCTTGCTGCTGTTACTGCTGTACTTGAGAAATTGGCAGATTTACCCTTTACCTCAGAATCTGGGTCAAGCTTCAACAGTGGCTGACTTCTGCAGCTGAAAGGTCTCCTGTCCTGTGACTCGGGCTCTCTGGAGGCTGATGTGGGGCACAGCACAGCCAGCTGCAATCAAACTGAAAATGGAGAATTTTGAGAATGCAAGTTAGAGTTCCATGGGTCTGGCAAGGGCCTATAGAGGAAGAAGAGGAGACCTCAGGTCTCTCTATGAGCTGTGATACAACCATCCATCTCCAGGACAGTGATGCTGTTCACAATCACAGTGGGATTGATATTTGTAACAGCAATGCTCAGAACAGTCTGTCCTCCCCCACCCAGTAATGACACAATGGAGGAAGCAGCTGGTGCAGCCAAGCAGCATCAACTGGCATTATCTGGGCTGTAAATTGTGTCAGAGCTGTTTTCTGTGCTGCTTTCTTTTCATTCATTCCCTTCATGAGGGCATTAGTGCCTGGGGCAGGGGAACACAGATAACCCTGGCCAGGACCTGCCCAGAAGGCCCCTGCAGCTCCATACCAAATCCCTGAAGCAGCAGCTCTGCAGCAGATCCTTGGACACCAGCAATGGATTGCTAAAGTCTTAGAAAAATAGCTGCCAGGCTTTGCTCTCCCAGTCACAGCCCTGACACAAGCCACGTGGGCAAGATAAGTCTTGGCAAAGAGGGCAAGTCTGAGTGTTGAGATTAGGAATTTCCCCACTCTGGGCCAGTGGAGAAACAAAGAGCAAAGGGGAACCAGCCTGCTACATTTAACTGCATGGTTAGACCAAACAAATCTATTTTCCTTATGTCTGCTGTCAAGATGTGGAGGATTTTTTCCATAAAAAAACTGACAGTGGGATAGGCATGTGAGATACAGGGAGCAGGTCTCTCTTTTTCACTGGGCCGACTAGTCTCTCCCAAATGACATTTTTTATGTTTAATTCCAGGTACTTCTTAGTGTAAGAGAGGTTCCAGACAGGACTGATGCTTGGACAGCTGGGACTCAGCCCCACAGCCCAGAGCCAAGACAAAGCCAGTCCTCCAGGTAGACTGTTCATCACAGCCTAGGAAAATCCCTGTTTTCCCTTGTGCCTGAGGCACGTACACACACACACACACATGCACATCCCAGATCCAGCTGCAAAGCAAACCTGCTCTAGTTTGGAGTTAACAGGCACAGGAAAAAAGCTGAAACCTGACTCCAAACCTCCAGTATTAATTTGGCCCAAGTGTTCCCCTTTCCATGTCTTGAGACTTTCTCTCTCCCCTCTCCCACAGTCACTGCACCCCTTCCATCACTGGATCACCAAGCTGAATTCACCAACTAAGCGCCCCGTGTTTCCCAGCAGGATGGAAAACCTGTCTGACAGCTGAAGTTCCTGCTAGAAGCATGATGAGGTGCTAAGAAAATAACTGTGCTTACAAATTCTTTGGGCTGAAACAGCTGCTTTTGTAGCTGGATGGGTTTTTGGCTGGCATTCAGCTCTCCCTACAAGGCATCTCCACAAGACACTCCATTTACTTCCTGTTCCCTAGCAAGTCCCTGCAGGAAAGCAAAGAAACTGGGATTAAACATATATGACAGAGCCCAGCCAAGACACACAATCTGAATTCCCAGACAAAGTGCAAGACAAATATAAGCATCACAGAGGAACAAATGTAATATGGGCTTAAGTCTTGCATGAGCCCTCTGTAAATGTGATCTAACAGCAGGCTGCACCTCCTAGCCTGGCAGATCCCATAAATGCAAGAACTCACAAAGAGAGACACAAGGAATCAGGGATTTACAAAGAGACCTTAGGGATTTGCCACAAACTTGAAGGACATAGAACCCCTACACTCAAATGGTGGTTGGTGCACTGACATAAAATGAATGGGTTCTCTGAGTCCCAACCCAGTTCTGCAAAACTGGAGCTGCATGGCTCCAGGTTTTTGATTGGGAAGGGAAGAAATTAGAAACAAAATTCTTGCCTGAACTCTTGTCTCCCTGTCTGTCTGGGACAGGCACCCAGTGGCCTCTAACACCATAAGAGCACCTGATGTCTGAGACATTATCAGTGTACCTCCAGCTGTACTACAGATATGTCAACACCAGGTTAAAGAAGGAATAAAGGAGTGAAACAACACTGCCCAGCCACAGCCAATCTTATATTCTTAGTTTGCCCAAAATAGTTCTCTGGGGCCTCAGCACAACACCCCAAAAACTAAATTTCCTTCATAAGATTAACCAACCCAAGGGCTGCCTTCCATCCATGAAGGATTTAACATCATACCTACTAGCAAAACTCTCAAGTGTGAGAACCTTGAGTATTTAAGTTGAATGTGGTTCTCTACAGGTTTCTCCTCTGCTCAGAAGGAGCCTGAGACGTGAGGTACCGAGCAGACACTCCATGTCCTGCTCCCCACAGGGGAAATCCCACTGAATCCGGCAGCATTGTCAGTCCAGCAGGAAGCATAAATCTCACAGGAAAGGCTATTCTAGTGATGTTTCCAGGAAGGTTTTCCAGATCAGAGACATTTTGGGATCAAAGCCAAGGCTGAGCTGGCCAGCACCTCCAAGATGGCAGCTAAGTGGAAAATCTCCACAGCGGTAGAAAGAATCAAGGGTAGACGCTTTTTATGAAGTTTCAATTACTCATGAAAGCAATGGGAAGTTTTTCTCTCTCCCAAAAATGTTACCTTTGTTTTGGCAGTGGGGAAAAAGAATCCTCTCTCCATCATACAGGCATATTTCCATACTCCTGAAGTGAAAGAACTGAAAAAGGAAAAAAAAATTCTGCCACCAGAGTAATGATTTTTAACAAGCATTTTTAGTATTCACCACGAATAGGGAATATCGAAGCAATCAAGTCCACTTGTTGACACCTTTTCAGGAAACAAGCATCAGTGCCACAAGGACATTTTCTGTCATGCTGGCAGAGGGGCAGTGAGCTGCAGACAGCAGCTCGACAGACTCCATTCAAGGGCTTTGTTGAGCTGGGGTCTAAGCAAGGAAATGCTAAAGGAAGCCTGGAGCCAGAGCACTTCCCATGAGACAGTGAATCAAGACCTTCCCCCTCCTGTGAGTCAGTGTCACAGAGGCAAATTGCAGAGGCTTCTGGCTGGCTGGGCTGCAGCCATGGCACTGCAGCAGACTGGCCCCTCCAGATGCATGGAGACAGGACAGAAGCAGGACAGGAGACCTGCTGCAGAGGGCCCATGTTGCAGCTGCTTCTGTTCCAAAGCCCGGCTAGCATCAGTCATGCTAAGAAGATATCAAGGGGGTAGCAGACACCTCTGCTTCATGCACAAAAGAGGAAGAGAATAAGAAAGAACAGCCCAGGAGACTCAGAGGAAAATACAAGGGATGAGAAACACACGGGTCACAAAGAACACATGCAAAGTGCACAAAAACCATGCAATTTCCTGCTGCAGAAATGACAGCAGGATCGCCTCATTTCACAGATCCCTTCAAAAAAAGCAGCCTTTCTGCCACTCCATCCTGCTTCAGAGGCTTTCTTTCATGCCTCTCCTCAACCTCCTGACTGATCCTCTCCACCCAGCTCTCCTCTGTCTATGAGCAGAGCAGGGACATTACTGAAGAGCAAAACAGCTCATGTGCTTCTGAGAAGCCTACATTTCTCTCTAGTCACCAATACAGCCCAAAACCAACAAGAAATGGTGACTTCATGAGAGAAAACAAGAGCGGGGAGAAAGGAAGATGGTTTACAAAGCCAACCAAATATTAGAAAGTAAAGTCATTGTATTCACATGTAACACAAAGCCTCTGGTTCAGTGTGACCACATCAGAGCCTGTGAGGATTACTAACAGCCTCTGCATGGGTTTGCTGCCCACACCCATTCAGCAAAGGGTACCCTCAGCTAAGAGAACACGTGTCTTCCTCTTGCTTACTTATTTGGAGCTCTTGTTTGGAAACTCAGACTCAGAAAACTAAGAGCAGCAACTTCCAAATACTTCTTATGTGGTTATTCACATGCTCGCAATATTCCATAGGCATTCATCATTGCTGATTATCTTAACAAGCACTGTTTGCAAAGCAGAGGTGAAGAAATGGTGCAGGGACAAGCAGTTACCATCCCATCTTAAAACAGGCCCCACTTCTGTGTAGCATGGCTGAAGCACACAGACAACCTCTTCCTAAAAAGTTCCAAGGACAGACACCACAAGCTCTCCTCTGATTGACAATCTCCCTCTTGCTTCATAATTCTCAACTACTTAACAAAGCCTTCCATCTCCAAAGTTTCATGTTGTATCAGATATAACAGCCTGCCTAAAAAAGGGAGATGTGATGAAACATCAAAAAGAAAAAAAGTGTGAGTGCAAGGAAACCCTGCAATTTCAATCCATCTCATGCAGTCAGCCTGAAAAACAAGAGGTGAAAACTCAGCTCTGGCAAGAACCACAGGAGTCTGGCAAACAATTTAAGAGCTGCTTAAGCTACTGGGCTGAGGAGGTGCTGCAATTTCTATCCCAGAATGGAGAGAGAACAAACTGAATTTAAAAATCCATGGAAAGTGAAATGATGAAGAGCTTCAAGTTTTCATCAATTCCCACTGCAAGGTCGGCTTCTGTGAGTAGCCCTCCAACACAGGAGACACTCCTTGTTTTCCTCTTTCACTCCAGGAGGTTCTCTCCAGCTGTGAGCTACTCACTGCTCACATGCTTTCTCCTGAGCATCTCATCAGAAGCAAGCAGTGCTGCATGGGTCATGCTGGAAAGAGTGGTCTCTACTTCTTCTGTCACCAGGGAGAGTCCTGTAAATTGCAAAAATTCAGGGATGCCAGGGTCCCACCAGCAAAGGCAAGAAGGGGCACCAGGACTGAGTGACTGGCTTAATGGAACAGCTGCCCAAAGGGCCAGTCTCAATTCCACTGTTACTCTGTCCTCTGCTGATGTTCCCAGCACTGGAGATGCCTACATGAGGCAAATTCAGTTCACTGAACTGACCAAAAATTAACCCTAAAAAAAACCACTGCAGCAATGATGGGCTCAGTCACCTGGTCTGGCTGCATCCACCCAGTGCATTTGAGACTATTGCATTGAGTGCCCAGAAGAGGTATTTTGAGCTGAAGGAGCACTGGACACTTATTCTCTTGAGAAACTAATTTTGTGCATGCTGAAAAATTGTATTTTTCAGACTTGAGTTCCTAGAAAATATTTCTTTCTCTGGTCTTCAGCAGCGCAAAACATCCTTCAGATGACAGCAGCACTTCAAAAACCCTACAGCTCTTGGGGAGAGCTGGCAGAGCAAGTCCTGGCCACTTCCAACCAGGCACCTCTGGCTTCTTGGCTGCCACATTGCCTGTCCCATTTGACCACAAGAGAGCTGGGTAATTCATTTAGTTTTACAGAAAACTGTAAATTCACAGGGAAACATATGAAACTCTGCAAATTCCCAAATAATTCTGGCAATAAAAAGTCTGAGGGTTGGAAACCCTCAACTATTTTGAAGCAGCCATTTTAAACCACACTTGATGGTTTCAGCTGACAAGATTACTTGGAGATGGTATTCTGCCACTTGAACAAAGGCAAAATTTGAGGTGAAGTCACTCAAAAGGACTCAAAAGGACAGTGGGGAGGTGTTTCTACTGGCACACCTGCAAAGGAAACTAAAAGAAGTGATGGAAAGCCTCAGCAAACATCAGTCCCTGCTCCCACCAGTCCTCCCAAAAACTCACACTGAGAGATAGAAGTCACACCTCCTGGTTCTACTGTCTCTGGCCTCTGGATGAAAAGCATTTCTGGGTAAAAATAAGGATACTGCTAGGTCTTCCTTACACTTCCAAGTTAAAATGAGGACGGCAGGCCAAGGGCCTTGTCACAGCTACCAATCACCACAGTGTTACATTAGCCACAACAACACAATTCCAAAGAGAGGCGAGCATGAAGGGTAAAAAAGGAGGCTGAATCAATCCTGTGATACTCCTAAAAGATATCCTGAAGCTTTATTATTTTTAATCTGGATTGTGTCGTCCTGGAACTGAGTCAAATGAAAAGCAGACATTCAAAGCACTTTACTCTCCCCCTGCTGCCCCTCTGCTCTGTGTCAGTCATCACTTCTGGGTTTGTAAAAGCTTAGTGGGATTTGCACAGGGCCAGGCAAATCAGGCTTCTCCATTTACTGCTATACAACAAATGTATTCCGGTAACAGGCTGTTCTCCTGCCAATGCCTTCTGTTTTCAAACTCATTTCATTTTCTTTAGTGACTTTATTTCAGACAAGTGGATAACCAGAGCCTTGGGTTGACTCCATATGTGGGTTCTGCCTCTCAGCAGTGCCAGTTAATTCTTTGCAGAAATCCTGCTCATGTAGGACACAAGTACAAAATCTCTCCTCCCCGTGCTGGACCCAGTTTATTTGCTCCTGTTTCAGCTCTCTTTTCACCATCAGTCAGCTCACAAAGCACTGACTGCTTCTCTGCCTGAGGCTTTCCCCAGCTGCCTCCCTGCCTTTCCTGCCAGGCTCTTGCCAAGGAAACCTGTCCACACCTATGCAGGCTAGGGCAGTGCCTTTGTTTTGGGCAGTGACGTGTGCATGGGGTGGAGGTCACCATTGTTTCAGCTCTCTGATTCCACAAAGGAGTGTTAAATAATTTCTCAAAACTGCAGTAAATGAAGAGTGGCAGCTACACCTAGTCTGTAACATTACACATCCTTGCTTTTCCTCTTACCTGCCAAAAAGAGGGGCTCTTTCTTTCCCCATGGGAAGGTGCCTGAGGTTGCAATGTCATCTAGGCAGAAGCCACTAATTTTAGTGGGCTTTCTCCCAAATATGTCAACTATATTGGTGCAAAAGACAAGGTCACCCTGCCCTGAGCCAGGCTTGAGAACTTCTGGGACTGTTTGGATCAGAAATTAGAGCTGGGGTCCCTCACTCACGTACCATCATGTCTCCCCTCACGAGGAAGGGATGCAGTGGATAATGCAGCTGCCATCTGTGGTGTTCAAACAAAGCAGTTACAGTGCTAACACAAAAATACACTGTGCTGTGGAAGGCAGATGCACGATCACAAGAATTAAGTACCTTTCATTGAGCCCATAAAAGATTTTTCTTGCAGAGAAATTGTACAAGAGTCAGAAGATCTCTAATTTGTCTCAAGAGATACCCAACTTTTAAGGTGCTCTCTGACTCAAAGAGTGCAATTATACACCAACCTTTGGCTTCTTTGAGTGTCATATAAAGAAAAGAAAACAGTAGGAAACATCTCCAATGCCCCTTCCCTGCCTTGTGCAGCATGAAGGTTATGTACAAGAACTAAAACATCCGAGCCAGAAGCCCTAATTTGCAGAAAATAATCTCATTTTTCATATTCGGTGCAGCATTAAAACCATCCTCCTAAAACTCAGCTGTGCCAAGGCTTGTGAGCTTAGAGTGAAATTATCCCCCAAACAGAAACGTTTCACTGTCCCAGTAAAAAATGAGGAGCAGTGGAAAACAGAAACAAAATTACGCAAGTGGTGAAAAGTAAAAGGAGGTGGTTTAGACACATCCCATCTTGATATGCAATGTTTCAGTAACCAGGGTGAGGAAATGGGTTTTCCTTTTAAGCAAGGGTGGGCCAGATCCTTGGCTGGAATAAATCAATGCTGCCCTGGTGAAATCAATGGATTGTTGCTCATTCACAGCAGATCAGGGTCTGGCACATGGTTTTCTCCTGACAGTATCACAGTAATGTAATTCTAAATTAAAATCATGTGGAGATGTCGTTTTGATAAAATGTTGTTAAATGCTAAATATACCAAATATGAACCGAACTAAAATGAACCCAATATGAGAAAGAGCAAAGGGAATGACTCTCTGTTGTAATACGGACTCAGAGGGTAGAAAGAATTACAGGACAATTTGATGAAATCCCTTGAAGCATTCTCACTGACTAATTAGTCTCTACATTCTGGAAGATTTCGGGGTTTAACATATTTCCTCACACTCACTAAGAGCTCACTGTAATTCCTGCAGCCAAAAGCACCAAGGATGCAGAGCAGATGGACCAGCTGGCAGAGAGGTGACTGTAATGGTGATCCCCTCACTTGCCCCCAACAGCCCAGAGGGGCCTGCTGGGCTTGCAGCTGGTGAGTCCTGCACAGCATCCCACTGCCACCTGAACTGCTGCAAGCAGCTGAGAGAAACTAAAGGATATTCTTCAGCTGCAGACTTGGAAGCAGCACCCTGGGAACCCCTTGAGCATCACAGCAACCAGACAGGGGAGACATTGCAATCACTTGTGCAACTCTGTCTCGTTTAGTCACAAGGTGGATGTGAGCAGGACTATTGCAGCCACACCAAGTAGGGCGTAAGGGATTTCTCATAGAGCACCCCAGGCACCCTCCTCCCAGCTGATGCTCTCCCTCCTAGATCCATCCTCATGGCCGTGGCAGTGACATGACAGACCCACCTTGTCCTGTCTAGCCAAACCCCAGTTCCCCTTGGCCCCAAGCAACCAGGCTTCTCAGGCTCTTTCAGGATCAGTCGGGAAGATGCTAATTCTCTGCTGAAGTGGGTGGCAGTCTTTATGTTTCAGGCCTGAGAAATCTCACCAGTGCACTGACAACCACAGGGCTCCTTCCTAATTACACAGCAGAGCACCACATGATTCATGTCAGCAGCTCCGCAGCCCCCTCAGCTCCATCCTGGCTGGTGTGACACAACAAACCCGAGTGGAAGTGATTAGCAGGTTGCAGCCAGGGCCGCCCGTTCGGCAGCGCCATTGCCAAACACGGCGCCCCAAGGAGCCCTGTTGAATCACTGCTCCCCTGCATTGCAACATCGGAAGTTGCACTTGAAAACCAATCGCCTGGGCTGCTCTCCCATTTCTCTGGGAAGCTGGAGGAAGGTGGAAAACTCAGGCTGAGTACATTATAGATGCATTTTTAAATTCCCATGGGAGGTTTGAAAATTAGAACTAGCTCTAGGGCCCCTTTTGTTTTTGTTTTTCCCTTCCCTCCCCTCTTTCCTTTTGGTCTGATTAACTTTGGTGACTGGCTTGCACAATTTTATCAGGTTGGGCCTGATGAATCATTCATCTCCAGCAAGCAACAGTGAGAGATTGCAGGCCAGGCAGGGTCTGTGTTGCAGTAACCAAAAACAGCAAAAAAACCACCCCCACCAAGAGACAGGGAATGGGGGCAGGGAAAAATGAGACAGTGGGCCAACAGCACTCATGGACAGCTTTTCGATGTCTGGTCTCAGACAACTAGCAGCACATTCATTTGTAAGCCTGCCAGACCTCCTAGGAAACCTAAAAGGCTGCTGTTATTTATAAAGCTAGATGTAGTTATTCTGCCTGTGTGCAAGACTAGCTCATTGTATTTATAGGTACCTGTCCCATTCACCTACTTCTGGGCCCTCATTCCCATAAATCCATGAGGCTGGCAGGATCTGCCTTCAAACACTGAGATACCTCTCCTTTCCAGGCAGGGCCATTTGGAAGTGTCTGTCACCACTGCAGGGCTCAGCAGCATGTATATGTAAATATATACCTGAAAGCTCCACATTTCTGTCAACATACCGGAAGACAGATTCAAGAATTTGTCTTCCACATGGAGAGCACCAGATTTTACATTTCATTTGTAAAAAGCTCCCAGTAAATCTTAACAACAAAAGTTTGATTTAATGATGGTTTAAAACTGTAAGCTGGCTTCAGTAGAGAAGATATACAAGCCAGTCCCATCAATTCTGGCAGCCTGGAATCCCAGTCCCCCTTAAATAAAATGAGCCATCCTAGATTTTATGCCTGAACCTCAGACAATCTTCCCATAAATCCAACTTGGAGTTCATGTGGTCAGGCACAAAGAGCTTTGCAAACAGTGAAGCTGGGGCTGTGGGCAAGCAAAGGCAGCTCTCTACAAGTTGCACTGGAGACAGGAAAAGCAAGAGATTTGGCCTTTCTAGTTTGTGGATGTTCACATACAAACACAAGAGAACTTTTCTATTTTGAAGGTGAAAGACTTACATGTCAACAACAACAACAACAAAAAGTAAAAATGGTAAAGACAGCTGTATGTCACATTTCACTGTTGAGACCAGCTGAGCTCCCTCCTGCCAACCAGAAGCCTTGCCCAAATAAAGATACAGAAACTGAGGCAGTGCTACTTCCAGTTGCCCATACATTCAGAAACTTTCAAGAAGAACCATGTTCTACCAGTCCCAATCCCAGATTTCTTAAGTGCTTCAGTTTGTGCCATTTTGGACTAGCAGATGCTAAAACACATCTAAACCCTGCAGCTGTCCAGACCTGGCTCCCTTAAGCAGGCACACAACCATGGCAAGAAGCATTTTGGTTCTCTGCAAGCCTCAGCAGTGGGCACGTCTTGAGAGGGGTCTCAAAGAGCCCCCTCAGAGGAAGACACACAATCCAAAGGCAGATATCATTTTCCCTGCTTAATCTCTTGGAATAATTCCCTCTCTCTCAGACATGAATTTAAAGTCATCCAGAGAAAAATATCTGTCCTTGTGTACTTAATTTCAGGGACTGATTATATAACATTTGATGTGGCATAAATTCAAACCCTTAAAAAACCCTTAAAAGACAAGAACCAAAGAAAAATGAGGGTATTCCCTTGGCTTAGAGCACACCCATATCCCACATTTCTATCCAAAAGAGCCATCAGTCCAAAGCTGGGAAAGAGGCTGAGACCTGCAGGTCTGGATCTGGAAGTAAGAATTTTCACACCTTAGTTCCAGGGTCTGACTCACTGCTGGAGTGAGCAGGTGTCTCTCTATAAGAGGTAGCCACAAACATTTTAACCCAAATTTATATTTCTCTATTAAATTCATTATCTACATCACGTAGCATTTACTAATAATCATCTCAAAAGATTCCCAACCAATTCACCTAGGAATATAGACAATACAGCTTTGGGTTAAGGGTGTGAGAGAGACGAAGCAAAGCTGACTCAAGCTGCTTTCAGTGGCTAAGCTGAGTGAAATACAATAAATACAATCAAACCTGATTTTCCCCTTGCTGCTGCACACAATATTTGCAAGCAATTACACTGGCTGCAGAAGTTTAACACACAGGAGAGTATCAAGATATTTTGTGTGTTATTTACACAACTAGTTATGAAATTCAGGTCATAAACTGAAAAGAAGACTAGATTTTTAAAACAATTTTGTGCTTTAAGATGCCCATTCCAGGGACAAATGGAAACAACTAAATGCATTGGGGTTCTTTTCTCTGTGAGCTTCCATCTCAGATGATCATTTGTACCTCTCTAGGATTAACAGCAGCTCACAGTTCCCTCCTCTATGATCATCATAGATTTTACTTCATCACTTCTACCCTATAATCCATAAGCACAGATGATTTATAGCATGTTTTTTAAAAACCTTTCAGTCTCACTGTAAGGCAGTGAGGAATCCATGTTCTCTGCTAGGTTAAGGCCACAATCAGTCAACCTCAGAGGAATGAAATGCCACCAAGTGTCCTGGGAGAATGGAAAGACAACAGCACCTCTGGGAAAGGATGAAGAAAAAAAATCCATGCAGAGTTTATTTTGTTAACAAAGCCTGACCATATCCCAGGTGCCTTAGAGGATACCAGAGGATCTCTCTAGCAAAAGACATGGAGGACTCAGCTGACTGCTAACTACCTGGGTACTGTACACTCCCAGCCCAGAGCTCAGATTTCATTGAGGTAAATTAAATAGAAACCTACAGCCACCATTACCTGAAAGCTGAGCAATGACCATGGTTCAGCTCCTTGAAAACAGCCATACCTGCTCCAGCTCAGCAGCAAATCAAGCCTGGAAGCTAAGCAGCCCCTCCATCTAAGAGCTCTTTCCCCTCAATAGGAACAGACACAACCTACAATGACATGTGGAAGCTTCCCTGGATCTTTATTTGGGTGACACAGGACCCTTTGGACCTCTAGTTTGCCTTCCTTTCTGCACCCTTGCTTTAAGGGAGCTGAAGACTGGGGTACAACAAACACCAGATGTGGAGTGCCTCTGCAGGTCACCAGCCCATCTCCAGATCTCTGGTGTGGCAAATGCCAGCTCCCAGTCTGCAAAGCAAGCACAGATTTTAGGAGAATCCTCTTTCAGGGGGAAAGCACCTTCTCTCCCCACTACCCTCATCATTGAAGCAGCACTCAGCAGCCTCTGGAGTCTGCTAATGGTGGTGTAGCAGGGTTAGCTTTGCAGAAGGACTTTTAACATCATCACCAGGACACTTTATTTTTCAGTTCTGAAGTACCACAAGAAAAGACACCTCAAAACAAAACAAAACAAAACAAAAAAAAAAAAAAAGGAAAAGAAAATAAAAGGACATTTACTGCCAAAGTAAAACTAAAACATCAAAAACAAACACTTTCATTTCTGGAGTCTGGGGAAGAGACAAAAGAGTTTCTCTCTCAGGGTCTCAGCAGCAGAGCTAAGCAATGGATGACAGAGTAGCTCTCCAAGCCATTTGAGGAACATCCCACAGAGTTTGAAAGCAGCATTTACAATGGTGTTTTGCAACTGGGAGAAGAATCACAGTATGATCCAGTAATCAAGGAAAGGAGCCAGATTCATAGAATATTTTTTAACCCATAATAAATTATAGTTTCCTAAACTTTATTGCGGTCACAAAGTCAAGACAAAATTTGATAAAAAAATTAAATTATTGTGCACAGAAAATCTTCAAAAATGTCACTAAATACTCGGGGGAAAAACAGTGAGTGCCTTTTTAATGAAAACCAAGCCTGTGGATTGCTGTTTTTTGAAAGCAGTTTGGTAAATGGTTTTGTTTTCCAATAAGCAAAACAAATACTGGAATGGGCCCATAGTCCTTTCTCTTCTCTTGCTCCAAACCTCCCCATTTTTCAAAGTGAAATAAAGGATGTCTCTCCTCCAATTTTAAAACCAGTAAATTGTTTCCAAATGTACTGTGAGACAGAAGAGAGATAGGCAGTAAAGGAAGTAAAGGAAGGTCAGAAGGCCCTGATGTATCCTGGGAATTGCAATGAATGGACAACAAAAAGCAAAAGCAAAACCTGCTCCTGACAAACTAGATTGGGAAAGTGCCTGGAGATGGGGCTTATCATGCCCCAACTTGAAACTCCCCAAGCAAGGCACACACCCATGTCTCTACATGAAAGCAATGAGATGGGAAGGAAGCACAGTTAGGGTTTGGTGCTGCTCAAACCCCATGCAATTACAGGCAAGAGTAAACATCTTATTCAAGGATGAGCAATCATCCCTCAAGGGAAAACCCTGGAGCTTCCAGCCCTCCCAGGAAGGTCACAAACGGGTACAGGAAACAAGCGGAGACTTGCACAAAGGGAATGAGTTAAACCTCACTGCCTGTGAGTGAGGACCTGAGCAGACAGGTCCATGTGCTCCAGCACTGGGCACAGATTTCAGAACAAACACGTGGGAAGCTGTGGCGTCACTGAACTTTTTATTTCTGAAGCTCCAAGATTATTATTTAAACCTTCTTCCTAATACAGCAACTGCCATAAAAACTCCAGTTTGGCAAGAGCACTTAATTTAATGCTTCTGACAAAGAGTCTTTCCTCCATGGCAGAATGGCTGGCAGCATGAAGCTGTGGGCAGATCTGTTCCTTATAAAGGCAGTGGATCCTCAAATTGTACCCAGCTCTCGTCAGCCCTCCCTTTGCACGTCCACATGCCCATTACACAGGCTTCAACATCTCCCAAACAACTCATGGCTTGAATAGTCTTTAAATCCATTTGTCACTTTCAGGGCCATCCATTTAGTACAGCCAAGTTTAGAGCCTTGCAGATGCCGTTTCCCATTCATAAGGGCCCAACAAGGCATGAGCTGTACAGTGCCTGATCCAGGAAATTCATACTCTGAAGACTTACTCAGTGGTAGCAACTGAGAGCACTTCTGCAGAGCTGTGGGGGTTCAAGGAGATGAGCATAGGGACTCCTCTGTAGTCACTTCTCTGCCACCATCCCACACAACCCTCAGAGGCAACTCTCAGCAGGTTCACAAGTCCTTCCTCTGTGGAGGTATGAAGTTGGCAGCAGAACTGCTCCTCACAGATGTAGGGGATCATGAAAATATACCCAAACTCTGGTCAATCCTCCCTTAACACACCTACATACCCTCACACAAGCTTCAATAGACACCTTAAGAATAGAGACAGGTAACATATGTCAGCACAAAACATCTAGGTACCAAATGCCTGAGGAAAAGTCTATTGAACTCCTTCAGTGGGCTCAGGAGGGGACAAGTGACAGCTCATTTGTTGCCATAAGTACTTGTTCCTCAGATGCCAGGGCCAGTCAATGTGAGCTAATTAATCTCCCTGAAAAAAATGAAACCATCTGGCTGCACAGCAACCACTCTTCCTGCTTGGGCTCCAAAGCCCACATGGCAGATCACAGAGGGACCATATCACACAAGGAAGCACAGAAATGACATATTCTTTGCTACTGTCACACAGCCCAAGTACTCACCTGGGGCCAGGTAGCCACCCTGCCTGCATTTCCCTCCTCTGCCCACTGTACTGCTGCATGGGAGGAGCCTCCCTCACCCAGACACAGACCTGGCAGCCAGGTGCCCTTGTGCCATGGTGGTCTGTGCCAGGAGGCCAGAGCAGGCCCTTCCAGCACAGCAAGAGGAACTGCTGCCTGAGGGTCAGCAAGATTATGGAGCTCTGATCACAAAGAGCAGGGCTGACAGTGCCAAGGTGAACAGGGGCAGCCCATCTGCCTCCAGCCCATCTACTCCTTTTGATCCTTGTCTGTGAGCACTGACTTCTATTCAGTGCTGGTTTCCCAGCTGCTTGGGGAGAAGGAGTTTCCTGCTCTGCAGAGCCACAGTTTGGCAGAAGCACCTGCAGCCTTCACAGCCCTGGTCATCATGAGTCCTTAGCTTTGCCCCTGTATGCCCCAAAGTCATATCCAATCCCCAAGGCAAGGTGCCAGGACCAGGCTCACAATGATGATGGATAATTACCAATAATCACTTGAGCTGCTCCCAACCTCCCACCACTGCTATAAGCAGGAAAACCATGGAGGAAACAAGGCTTTCCTGGCAATGCCCCAGCTAAATTGAATCAGCAACAGGTTTTGAAGGATGTTCAGACTGGTGGCCACTAAGGGACCTCCAGAAATGCTACTGCTTCTCTTACATTGCTGTGTATATCCATAATCCAAAATTTTCACATATTGGTCACATGAATAACATTCAGGGCAGTAATGAGACAATCAAACCCATGGTTCACTACTAACATGGCACTTGGTGAAGGCTTTTCCCTCACTAACCAAAGTGCAGCCCATCACCAGAGCAGAAGCAGAGGGGTTTTTTTATCTTTTTTTTTTTTTCACTACAAATGATGGTAAAACCAAAGTGAGCATACTAAGAAACCAACATGTGTAAACTACAAAAATTCCCTGAAGGAAGCACAAATCATACTCCATGAAAATCTGGTAGGAAAGCTAGAGCTGCACCATACTTCTCCCATGCCAGCTGCCTGGACAGCCTCATGTGTATGGTTTGCAAAGGTCTTCCCCCAAAACAGGAAGACCAGTTTTTAACAAAGAACAGAGTTAAACTCAGCTCAAGTAGGTAGAAACAGGCAGAGCTTTATTTCAAGCATGTCCCTGTTGCTCAGTGCAGTACAACTGCGAGAACTAGGAAGAGGGAGGGGGGAGGAAAAGGCTTTGTGGTTAATTACGAGTGTGCTAACATGGTGAGAAATAAGGCAGTGAGGATGGCAGAGATAATTACTGTATGAGCTGCATTTCCCTTTTGGACAGGAGATAATGAGACATCCTTTGCTATGCAGAGGAGTCTCCTAGCAGAGGAAACCAAAGGACAAGCAAGGTGCAGCTGCAAAACCCACTGTCTCCTCACCGGTGCTGGCAAACAGGACCAAGCATTTCTAACAAAGGGGGAACAGAAAAAAAAGTAACCAACTCTAGGCAACCAAAGTAGTTTTCCCTTCTCCTTGGGCAGTTCTCATGATCCCCAACACGTGCAACTGCCCCAGGTGCCCACAGATGCCATAGATCATAGATGCACCCTGCTTGGCAGGGACCTTGGCTCAGGGAGAGGTACAGAAGAGACAGATGCACTCAACTCACTTCTTGAAGCCTGGGCAGGCAGAATTAGCTACTTGAGCTGGGAGCCCTAGAAGATTCCAGGGAAATTCAGGAAATATCACAAAGCTGTTTGAAAAAAGCCACAGCACAGCAGCCTGCAGCCTGCACAGATTATCCTAAATCCCTTGGTCTCAGTGAGCCAGGGACCACTCCATACCTGTCCCCTTCAAGAGAAGACTGATTTTCAGTACTCACGCCCTCAGGAGCACTTCCAAGTGCTGCAGCCTTGTAAGGTCTCCAAAGCCTTCAGCTTCCCAGAAAAAAGACTCAGTGTGAGAACATTAAAACAAACCTCCAAAGCTATGTGAGCAAAATCATCATTGGTTACACAGGCAGTGGGGATGGAGAAGGCTCCTTTTGCTCAGAGATGGAGACAGAAAGCTCTGGTGGGTTGCCTTGCAAGCCCAAGTTAGCCCTGGAGCTGACAGGTCAGTGGGATGGAGTTTCCTCTTGTTTATTTACATCTTAAGTCCACCTCAGCACCTCCTCCCCAGGAGCTCCTTTGCTGATCAGGAAAAGTTTCAGTTAATGACCCTATTTTTAGCACCCACAGCTGGGAGAAGCTAAACCTTTTAACAAAGCCTCCTCAACACTGTAACAAGCACATTACTGCTGAGGAGGAGGAAAGAAAAAAACTTGCTCAAGCTGGGGGTTAGCCTGTATCTAGGTCAGCATCAATCTCTCTCTGTCACCTACAGTCTTGTTTTATGGGAAGCATGTGGATAATAAATGGTGATTACGGAAAGTGAAGGGGAAGAGGCAATCCTGAGAAATTTATAGATAGGAGAGAATTCAAATTAATAGCAGATAATACAGAGCTGCAAAACCATTATAAAAAAGGCATTAGAAAAAGCTCTATAATTGGGGTTATTAGACACAACTACACCAGGGTGGGTTTTTTTTCCATTCTGGGTACATGTCACGGTGATGTATGTCACTTTTGATCGTGATAATAACAGTAAAATATCCGTGTTAAAGCCAACTACATTAACTTCTATATTGGTGTAATTTACTGCGTTCTGAGTTCCCATCATTCAGGAGCCAGACAAAATGCTCTCCTTACAATGTCGATAACCGTGCACACATTTTACAGGAAGAAGTGTTTCTTTAAATATCTATCATATGTTAACGAATTCTTTTAACTTTCCATTACTCTTGTCAGAAAAGACAGGGAGCAGGAGAAAGGGGTAAGCTATTCATACTGCTAACATACATCATAGGCTGGATTTGCCATTTCCCTGTGTCTGTCTCATGCACAGCTGCTTTTCCAGCCAAACATATGAGAGATTAGTTTGCAATATGGGAAGGGGCAGAATGGACTGGACAGTAACCATTATTTTTGAAAAATACATATACATCAATATGACATTGAAGGAAATATTAGGCATTACTAACTTGCCAACAAAAGTAGTAAAGGAAAAGGATTCTCGTGATTTACAAGTGTGGTTCAATAACAGGAAGGTGAAGAACCTGTCTCTCAAAACTGAAGGGATGCTGTACCTGGGTAGGTGCTCAGAGTTATAAATAGAACAAGCGAAACCTCAATCCTTTTCTGTCTGTTCTCCATTGCAGGAGCCAAATGACTGCTAAAGGACCCACAAACCTGGTCATTCGCAGGCTGCAACTAGAAATTGCAGAGGCATCAACAACGCAAGTATTAGGTGAGTCTTGGACTCCCTGAGGAAGCAGGGAGGAGGCTGCTGATGGCTGAGCCTTTGGCTCCAGTCACTGCAGAGCTGCAGTGTACTCTCAGGTGCCTCCCCAGGCACCTCCGCACCCTGGGGCAAGTCACTCCTTTGACTAGTCTTTCCAAAAAGTGAATGCCTCCAGCTAAAGGCTGTGATTGTACAGGGAGAAGTACACTGAAGCCTCAAGGGACTGCAGCAAGAATCCTTCCTGCTTCAAGGTAAACTTGTTCTGAGGCAGTGTGGAGCTGTTAGGCAAACCAAACTACCCATACCTAGGACAAAAGCATCCTTTGAGAATCTACTTCAAAACTGCATTGAAGAGGACTTGATGCCATTGTGATATCAAAAAATGGGATGGCCATTCAGAGGCTGAGCTAGAGCAAGTTTTAATGCTTTCAAAAAGTCACATAAGAAAATGTTTCTTCTTCCTGCAGTACTGACCATACAATACAAAGCAATCACTCCCAGTTACTCTTAGCGAAGAGCCCGATCCTTGACAGCAATAAGACCTCCCAGCTCCCTCCAGCTGTTTTATTCCTGAGGGACAAGGGGTCTGTAGGGCTCTGAATGTGAAGGTAGTTTTGTTCACACTCAGTCTGGCTCATGAAATCAATCAGTTCACTTTCAGGATCAGGCACTGAGAAATGCAATCAGCTCCCCCAAGCTGCACTTTCAAATTGCAAATTACAGAATAGCTTCAAGTTAAGAAAGAATTCAATTGCTCCAGCTTTTTTCCAAAACAAAACACTGCAGTGAGGCATTACTGAACACCATCCCACCCAAATGGAATTCGATACTCCATTCAAACCCAACCATTTTGCTTCCACATGTGCAGCTTAATTGAGGATTCAATCATTTATGCCCTACTATGTGCTGGTATGGGATTTTAGGGGTTTTATCTCTTAACAGTAACTGCCTTTGACCAACAGGACTCTTACCTACACACACACAAAAGGCTTTGGCTGGTGCCTTGGAAGTGAGACAAGGCAACTTGGAGAATTCTCTCCTTCCTTTACCTCTGAGCTAGATGACCTCACACCTGCTGAAGACTCTGCCTTTTGTTTTTCCTCACTGTGCGAGCCACACTCTGCTCTTCCCACTCTGTGCGGCCCAGAGAGTTCCCTCTCTCAGTGGTCAGGAGGTCTCTCTGCTGGCTTTCCTGGTGTCATCCACCCTGGCACCCAACCTATCCACAGATAACCTGCCACCTCCCTGCCCTCTACTGTTGCTTTCACAATGGCTTGTCTGCTGAGAAAATATTTGCTTTGCATTTGAGAAAAGGTCATTGACTGGTGGTTTAAACCACTCTCCCCTGGGACAAGAGGAATGGGAGTCAGACTCTAAAAGAGAAAATCAGCCTGGAGTCTTTTTCCTCCTCCCTTGCTTCCTCCCACATCCCATTCAGATGGCATGAAAAGGCTGTCAGTGGCTCCAAGCTCAAAGAAAGGAGAACATATTTCATGTATCTCATGAAATCCACCTCCTTTGGTCCCTTGTTCAGCAGGAAGCAGGGCTTGCCCTAATTAAAACCAAGATGGGTAACAAAACAGAAACATTCATTTCCTGTAGCACCGCTGGGCTGGCAGGAGCAGTTCCCTGTCCTCAGTCTTCCAAGTAAACACATCAACTGGAGCAGGAACCAGTTCCATTTGGCTCTCCCTGCCTTTGAAATACATTTTGTCAGGTATGCTCCTTGTCCCCAGCTGTAGAAGCAGAGACACAAGAGCACATCAGCTGCACCACAGTGCTTCAGCACAGCAGGACACGTGGGACATGAAACAAATTTGGCCGCACAGCACCCAGTCAAAGGAAGCAATGCACTTTCCTGTGCACAACACAGTGGTTTGTATCAATGGCAAGTTCACTTTTTACCAGGAACTTGGGGGTTCCTATGTGGTTTAGGTACACAAAGAACAGAAGGGCATAAACACTCTATAACTTCTATGAAAAAAATCTCCCACTCAAATGAAAGGAGCAATAAAGTTAACAAACTATATAATTACAATCCCAGAGTACACATCTCTCTGTTCAAAATACCCCCAGTACGGTGACCAGCCACACAGAAAACCTGTGTCCTGCAAATTAAACCACCTGAGTAACACTAAGCCTAATTTAAAGGCCATTAAAGACAATGTGAGCCTGGATGTTGGTTTCAGTAGCTTTGGGCCACTCCAGCTCAGGAAAAGTTTCATCATTCCTTTCCTTGCGTCTGTCCATTCAGAGCAGCAGCAGCTGTTTAATAATGCGCAGCGGCTGGAAAGAGCAAAAATATCAGGGAGGAAGGTGACTGAAAGAATATATGCTTGGGAAAATGATTAGGAGCAGAGAAGTGGAATTTTAACAAGGATGAATATTCCTGGTGTATAGATCCCCCCTGGCTTTAAATAACTGCCATGCTATAACAGCACAGATTCAGCCTGTGCAGCTCTTCCTGCCTCAGATCCAAAAGATGAGGTTTCACAAGATGGTTGGTTCAAAAGAAGACCTCATTTCACTTCACTCTGTATCCTGTCCCCTGCTCCCCGAAGCAGAGCCTCCCTCTTCCCCTGGGCCACTTGCAACATTGGTGTAACCCTCTGGGGACCTGCTCCATCTCAAAGAGACAGCAGCAAATAGTCTGTCAGGGAAAGAAGTTGCAGTTTTTGGCTGAGTGTGAGCAAAGCAATTTCACAGACAGGTGAGTAAACAAGTTGTTTGCCTTTTGCAAGGTAAAGCAGAGTTCTGCAGAAAGTACCAAACTTCTTTCATACACCTCTGGAATCATCCTGCCTGCCTGCTGCAAAAGGATTTGCATGAGCACACACTTGAGGAAGGGATACTATAGATAACAATCTGCACTTCAAATACAAACAGAAAGAAATTGTAGCTGTTTTAGGAGTTCCAATCACTTTGACACCTTCATGATTACCCAACACAATGTTTCAGGCAGGTCATATTCCCTGCCCAGTGCTCACCATTTTCTCTCTCCTTCCAAGAGGTTCCCAGTCACCAGTTCCTTTCTGTAGAGCACTTACCAGCACCTCAGGGGAACCACACCATTGCCTGGCAAGGCTCCCACCATGTTTTGTTTGCAGCCAGCTCACTTGTACAGGAGAAGGATGAAAAGGTGGGGTCACTTCATCCCTCAGCCTGCAAGACAAAATGGTCAGGGAGTGCAGAGAAAGGGCAGACAGGGAAGTTGCTATAATTAAAATTCTGAGAAAACAGAGTTGCCACTGCAATAATTTATTGCAAGGTAGAACCCCTTAGACAGTTTTCTCTGGGCAATAAGAGTACATGGATAAAGGAAGGGAAGTATTTGGCTCTTGCTTTGCTTCAGTTCCCTAATCCAGCACAAATGCATTTGGGGATTTATGGGTTTTTGGAAGCTTCCAGCAAAGCTCAGGGCTCGTTCCTTGGGTTATTGTTTTCCCATCTGCTTCTCTTCATTTTATTCCATCACAGAGGCCCCATCGTGGGACACAAGAATGTGACCGGAACAATAGGCAGAACTCGCAGCCTCCAGGACTGCAGTGAGGGCAGAGCCACCATTGCAGGATGGGAGCCAGCAGCTTCTATATTTAGCCCTTTCTTGCTCATTCCAGATCACATTCTAACCACGGACTCAAGAAATCAGGAGGCTTTCACCAGACCACTGTCCCCGAGCACTCCACATCCAGCAGGGCCCCCTGAACATAAACCATTCATTTCCCTTCTAATAAATGCCAACAGGAAGACTTCCTGCTCCCCCCTCTTTTCCAGATCCTTAGTTTGACAGACTTATTTTCTTCATATAAGCAAGCTAAACAAAACCATCTTCTCCTCTGCAAGGTTGGCGGCCTTGGAGCAGCCCCAGGACTCCAGACCTTGGACAGCACAGCACTGCCTGTCAGAGCAGGGCCCTGGGAAGAGGCAGAAATGGGTGAGCTCTTTTCCCCCCATGTCTCAGCCTGTGTTAAACTCACCAGTCCACAGAGACTTGACCAAGCCAACATCCCAACCCCTGATGCCAGGGCAGGTGGGGAACAACTATGTCTGAGCACCTGGCCTCAATCACCACCACAGCATGTGCATACACCTCCCAGACTCAGATGAGAGGGTACTGCTGAGCAAAAGCTCAGGTGTTGTTGCAAAGTCAGCCCTTTCATGTCCAAAGGCACCTCTCTATCCCTTTGAAGGCCCTGCATGGAGCCCAGCTGACTGTGAGACTGACCACAATGCCATTTAGAACGTACCTGAATTATATCATCAAGTATGGGGATCCCACAGAGCAAGAGGGAAACCTGTCATGTTTCCAGAAACACTTACCTAAAAGCTGTGTCACTTGAAAACAGCTTGGCTATAGACAAGTTCTCTTTCTGCCACTTTCACAAGGGCTGTAGCTTAGGACAACTCTGCACTTTGTTTCTCCTACCAAAGTTCCATCAAAGGCGGCTGGTGGCCCAGTGAGAGGCTTGAGCACACAGGTGGCCTCCTGGGAAGCTTGTTGCCATCTTTATTACTCCTCCTGTTTACCAGTGTGTTTTCACACCCTGCCTTTTCTCCTTTTGGCATTCCTACCACTACTAGTTCCCCATTCCTTCTAAAAGCACTGTAAGAGGTTGTATGAAGAAGAGAAGGCTGAAGCTGGATGGGATGCAAAAACAGAGTTGGTTTTCACTTTAATGTCTGTCCCTGGAAAATTAGTGGTACCTAGCAGTGCCCAAGCACAGATGGAGAAATAATATCTTCTGGTCATATCTCAAACCACACCACTAATTTACTTTGTAGCCTCAAACTCATGGCAGGTTAAATTTCCCTCCCTGAAGTAATTGTTTATGAGGACTGCTCTGAAGTAGGGGTGCCCAACGAGTGTTTGGAGAGACCTGGACAAAACCAGAATAGTTAGGAGGCTGAACAGTTTGTCTTTCTGCAGCTTGGGATCCACTGAACACCTTTGCACTGCCAGCACTGGCACATTAGCTGCCTTCATCTACCATACAAATCCCTTCTCCTTTACTTCTTTTATGTTCTGTTCTCTCTGTTCATGCGAGGAGGCAGTGCCCAGTCAGCTCTCTGAACAACCACCACACACCAGCAAGCTGTAAATAAGCCCTGAGTGCCCAGCCAGTCTGAAAAGAAGTGAACACTTTCCATCTGGCATTCCTGCAGTTCTTGGGAAGGCAGTTATTTGTCCAAGGTAGACAAGAGAAAGGAACTGGAGTTTCCAGTGGAAGAAGCTGACAGAGAGAAACACTAGCAGCACTCAAATAACCCCCATGCTGCTCCATTTTATAGCCAAAACTTTCCCCTACATCTTCCTCTTCCCTCCCAGATTTGCCTCCCTGTGACACATGAAATGAAGCTCAGACCCTTTGGAAGCTTTAGCTTTTAACTACAAAGGCTGTGAGTTTTTGCCACCTCAAAACCAGAGCTGTGCTCAGGTAAAAAGCCTTAAGAGCAAGAGAGGCTACTGCCATGGAGAGAACAGATCCAGCCAAGGAGAGACAAGGAGAGGGAACAGAGAGTTTCCAGGAGGTCACACAGCAGTTCAGGGTAGGACTGGAAAATTACCTGAAGCTTTGATAAATCCTACACCACAAGGATGCTTTTCTAGACTCTCACACATAGAACTTACACCACCTTTCTCAGAGCAGGGGCCATGTACAACCCATCAACTGGACCCAGTCTATTTTTACATGCTCCCTTCCCTGTGTGACAGAAACACACTGAAGTGTTGCCCTGCATTTATAACAGGCCTTTACCAGCCTCATATCAACTTTTAATTCTCAGTGTTCTTCCTCTCTCCTGATCCCATCTCCCTCCCATCCATTTAGAAGAAATAGGAATAACAAAATTGTTCTCCTGGAAGTCAGATATAGTGTATCTCCCTGCAGACACAAGCATATACCTTCTTTCAGGGAGCCACAGAACAATCATGATCCTTTCTGGATGCCTAGGAGAGAGTCTGGGTCCTCAGTCCTGCTGTTCCACCAGCCTCAGACACCCCAAGGAAATCACTTCTTTCCCAAAACACAGCTGGGCAGCAAGACCCAGTGGCACAGCCACTTTCCAGCTGGGTGGGAGGCACAAGAGAATAAAGACAAGCATGCAGCAGGGCAGGAGGTGGCTTAGCAGAGCATCACAGAGCACAGAGAATAACAAGCAGATGTATAATACCAGAAGCTTTAACCAAGCAGAGATTATAAATTTACAGATAAGTGCAATCAATGCATATGTATAAAGATTTGTGGTCAACAGTGCAATTCCATCCCCAGCTGAATGATCCACTGGGTACACATGTCCAAACCTGCACAACACTCACTGCTCAACTAAAACTCCATTCCCATAAAGCCACACAGACTCCCTTGGGCAGAGGCCAAGCAGTTAAATAAAAAAGTCTATCCAGAATGAGAACTCTTCAGAGACATTCCAGCATCTGGAAAGGGGGTCTTACTCTGAGAACTCTTGGAGAGCCCAACATTCTGTGGTTAAATACGTGCCTCATCTAGGGTTAATTCCTGGGGAGCAACCTCACATCATTCCCACTGCCTTGTGCAGCAGGACCTGCAGTGAGCAAATGGGCCTGATTCTGCTCCTCTCTCCAGACAAGAGAGTACAGCCAGAGCCCAAGATGGGATGGCAGCTGGCCATTCAGCATTTGCTTTTTAGTGAGGCCAAACTCACAGCATTGCTGGTGACAAACAAAAGCCATTGCTGTTAGTGTGGGCTTCTTCACTTCCTTTTATTATATCCCCACCCATGGCATGTAAATAAAGCTGTAGTCAACTTCCTCCAAACACTGGGATGCTGAAGATTGTACAGAGCATCAGGAGGGAGCACAGCCACAGCCAAGGCTGAGGGCATTACCTCCTTCCACCATTCCCTGAAGAGACCAGGCACTCCCAACAGCAATAAAAAAAACTTAGAGCAAAAAAGGATCATGGGATCCTGCTCTCAACAGGGTTTAGGTTTAGGACAGCAGTGGTCAGAAGAAATTAAGCTGGATGTAGAACTTGGCTCCCTTCAGAGACTTGCCCCAGGAGGCTGTGTTCTGGTAAAGCATAGCATTGGAGATGGCTGTATAAAGGCTCTGTATTTCATAGTCATGTGAGGTCTTTCTCCTAGTGAGCTTCCAAGAGCTCAGCTCGGTAGAGGGACCCCCCATATGCATGCAATTGCAAGGGAGTGACCTTGGAGAGATACAGCCCAGGAGAAATTAACAATGGGAGCTCTCCCATTTCCTTCCTGCCAAGGGACACAGACAACGTGGAGGAGTACTCAACCAACATCAGAGCTCTGAGCCCTATTGTTTCACTCAAGGCTGGCCTGAGCAAGTTTTGATACCTTCATCCCTCTTTGCCATGGCAAACCAGAAAGAAAACCACCTTTCTATAGGTGAGAGAAGAGGTCAAACCCCACTGCCTTAAAGCTCATTGCTGTCATCAGTCAGTATCCCTCGAGAGGGACCCCAGAGGCAGCTCAGCCTAAGGAGGCATCATCCCAGTAGAAAGTTCCAGGGAAACAGGATGAGAAGAGACAACAGGGCACAGCTCTCATCCCTGTAGGACAGCATACAGCTAGACACAGGCAACCAATGCACCAAGTGTTATTCAGCACAAACAAAAAAAGCTCTTTCCAGCCTCTGCCTCACAGCTGCTCATCTGTATTCCAGCCCTTGGACCCCGACAACCCTTCTGGCTGAAAGAAATGGAGGACATAATTTCACCTGCTCCCTCCTATCACTCTCCTGCTCCAACATCCTTAGCCCACCCATCCCTACTTGCTAGAAAGTTGTTTGTCTCCTTCACAGGGTCACCTCCCTGCAAAAGATGAACCTCTCATCTGGACAGCAAGTTTCCTGGATGTTATCTGACCAGGATGGGGAAGGAGGAAAGAAAGGTCTTTATCCAGAACACAGAGATGGAATTGGTTGAAAAAGCTCCAATCAATTGGGCTGCAGTATCTGAGATGGTATTTTGATTCCAGCCCTACAGCAAGAGAGAGCACAAGGCCAGGGGAGGGCAGATTACATGATCCCTCAAAGCTGCCTTTCAGTGCAGCACAACATGTCCTCTGTGCTGTTAGAGGGCTTTTTTGGACTGAATGAAATAACACTCCACAGCTCTTGATTCCTACCTCAGGGCAGCAACAGCATCTCTCCTGCCCATCTTTCTCCAGGGAGGAGATTAAATAGCAGAGATGAATCAAAATGCAGTCAATCAGACCAGGCAATCTGCCAAAGCAGGAAAAAGGAAGGGAGGGAGCAGAAAAGGTACCTGCATAGTGAAGTGACCTGTTTTAATGCTGCTGCTGAACACCAAGCTGCTGGATGTCTCCAAGGCTCCAAGAGACAGGAAGAGAACACAGAACTGGGAACTTTTCTCCTACCTTGGATGATGGGGACGAGCACACAACACTTCTCAAGCAGCAGCTACACTCGAGGAAGGGGGCATACTCAACTGGAGGAGCAGAAGACAGTACAAGGCTAGTCCAGCCTGGGTCTGGCAACTCAGAGTGGCAATGACCTAGAGAGGAAAATTAGGTTCAAATGTGCACTACTTCAGGAACTGAGGGAAATGCACCCCTCAGCCCAAGGAATTGCATAGCTCTAAGGCCATCCAGTAAGTCCCAGCCCACAAGACCCTCTCTGAATAGAGTACAAAAGTCAGGCCAGATCTTACTGGACCTTGATGGGTATCTGCACACAGGGCATCTCCACTTTCCAGCAGCAGTAACATAGCTGGAGCCAGCTCCTTTGGCCACAAAAGCACAAGCTACTGGGGCTGGAAGCAAAATACCAGGGGAAGTATTCTTCAGTGGCTCTCTGTATTTCAGCCACATTAGGCCAAAGGCAGCTGAATCTGGGAACAATTCACACTGTGCTACCACATCAGAGTCCTGCTCTGAACCAGAGCTCTGCTGTGCCACAGTGCTTTGCACAGACACACAGAGAAAGCTCTCCTCTTCCAACAGCATCTGCCTACACTGGCCATCTGGATAACCTGAAAACCACAGCAACCACTTGGCAGAAGGACACTGCCAGCAGTGCACGAGAAGGCTGAGTTCAGAAAGCCCTGCAAAATCTTGTCAAGAGGGCCTGAAACCCTGACCACCACCTCGGAAATGCTGTGCCATCAGGGTGCAAGGCCAGGGAGCACAAGGCAGAGTTCTCAGAAGCAGATTGTTCACATATCACCCATATCTTCAAGTCAGGCAGCAGCAGGTAAACCACAGCAGGAGGTGAGATGGGAAAGCAAAGCAGAGAAGCACCAGAAACTCTGATGGAAGGATAGAAAAACCACACCAAGAATGGAGAAACAAGCTGTGGTCTCTGAAAGACGTACTTGCACTCACACACAGGCACAGTTTCTTGGACTGTTTATCAAGTTCAGGAAGGAAGAAGGATCAGTCTGCCAGAAAGATCAGAGATGCTGGGGCTGTCATATGATGCTCCCTCTAAGAAACAAAACCCACAGAGTGTACATACACAGACAAAGAGGAAGCTACAAGGAAAGCCTTGAAAACAGCAGAGGAAACCCTAACCCCACCCCAGAAGTCCTACCTTTAACTAACCCCCCCTCCCAAAAGCTAAAGAAAAGCACAGCCAAACCTGTGTTACTTTTTGTACTCCCCTGTCCCCTCCTGCCCTTTCAGCACAGCAATTGGACAAATAATTTCTTAGCCTGGCTATGTCAAGGACAGGGGGCTCTGCCCAGTCCCAAGTCTCTGCTAAGGGTGCTCAGCTGCATTCGGAAGAAACACTTGCTATGCAAGAGCACAGACATGCCAAATAATCCTTTTTTGTTCCTGGGAGCTTTTAGTCCAGCTTGTATAAAAATCAGTAGAGTCAATAAAGCTACTGGCTGTGGACCCAGCTAGAAATGAAAGCTTTGGCCAGCAAAGTGATTGTACCCTGGCTGAGGCAGGAGAGTTTGCTTCCTACTCTGTCAGGAAAGCCCTGTGCAAACTCCTCATACAACCGTACTCCATTTACAACCACTACAGAGCACAGGGGAAAACCCTCAGTAGGTGAAGAGGACTTGGGGCATGGCTGAGACTCCCATGCTTGCAATTCAAGGACACCCAGGCAGGGGGGCCAGAGTGGGAAACACATCACATGAGCCACACAGCATCAGATGCTCTCCTGCTCCGGTTTTCCACCACTCACACATGAAGCCCAGATGGTTTCCAGAGGGAAGGAGAAGGGTGTGCTGCTTTTACACAAGCAATGCCATATTTCAGTAAATATCATATGCCATCCAGACATTCTGGACTGGATCCAATTTCCGTTAGGCTTCACTCAACTGGGGACCTGGCTCCTCCAGCAGACAGCAAACTCCATTCGTGCTAATGCATGTCTAAGGCAGATCTGTCTCAGGCAGACACACATTTTTATCAGATGATCCTTGTTACACCTGGCATGAAGAGAGGATTTCCAATGTTCAGTCAATCAACCTCTGCTTCCAGCCTCAGCTCAGACAGAAGTGAGTTAACTCTTCCTCACCAGCTCAGCGTAGGAATGTGTAGGCCTCAGCAAGCTGCAGCTCCCACTTGCCTCTCTGTCGATCCTGAGTCTTCTCAGGTTCCTTTGGGTGCTTCACCTCAATGTCTGGTGGGTACCTGCAGTGCTAGGAAATACCTACTCTGATAACTATCACAAAAGACACAACACAGTTGGTAGTGCCTGGAGATAAGGTGTGAAAGTCTCTTTGTAACGTCAGACAGAAAAGAATATCTTGAGTTCTTTCCTTAGGTGCTTTTCAAATGATAATTATTAAACTTGTCTCTAAACTACTGAGGAAGAGCAGAAGTAGGGAATATTTCAGCAACCCCCGATTTAACATGCTAAGTTTAAGGAAATGAGGATATTTTCTAGTGTATGCACAGTCCCAGACACAGACTTTTCCTTGATACAAAACTCCTAAAACAATTTTAAAATATAGTCTCCCTAGTCCTGATTACTGCTTTGCTGCACTAGGACGATGCAGATCTCTGGATACAAACTCCGTGTAGCAGCCTATCTGGCTTCAGGATCCTCTACTAGCCAAGAGGTCTCATCCAAGACATTCTTGCAAGCACCTTTTCACCTTTTCAGGGCACAGTACCCCAAAGACATGTATCCCTCAACCTGCCAATGAGCAAATGTGACGATGAAAGAATGGCAACAGTGAGAATCAACACAAGGCAGGAAACATTCCCTGAAAGAACCAACATATATTTTCTCTGAACATAGCTTCATTGACTACTTCTCTTTCAGAAAGCACAGCAGATACTCCAGGCAGCTTTAAAAATCAACTTCCTTTTGAAAATCAAGCAGAATTCTTGAACAGCAGAACAAGCTTGGCAGAGGGACTGTAGATGTCTGGCTCACTGGCAACGATGACAAAAGCAGGGCTCTCCTCCTACAGCCCATATGCACGAGACACACCAGAATGGACAACACCTTTGTAGAAGCCAAACCAGAGACCCAACAACTTTTTTGGCATTTCTTTTGGACAGTGAAGCCAAAAAACACACATACTCATAAGCCAGGATGGCATGGGTTTAATAGGAAAAACTGAAAGCAAGTTTTGTTCCACTCAGGCTCTGAGTTCAGTTGGGGTTTTCCAGCATTAACACACTGGCCACCACACTTGAGCTGCAGTGGCTGCACAGCCATGTCCTCCCAGCACACACCGAGGGCCAAAGGAGGTGGGCACTGATAAAGCCACAGTAAATGGCTCTGCTGAAGCTGTTCCTGCCCTCTTAAGGGGCAACAGCCACCCTAGCTCATTTCTTTGCTCTTCTGTGGTTTCCTAGCCCATGGCTGAGAGCCTTTCCTCTCCCCAGGCCTCCCAGACCCTGTGTGCTGGATAACCTCTGCCTTCTCCCTTGTGTTGTGTCCAAACTCCCAAACAAAAGGAGATGTGTCATTCAGAGAAAGCCTCAAATAAACTTTTCTCTCTGGAAGCAAAGGATTTTATTTAAAAACTCAAACCAGATATCTAATATATAAAGCAGTTTTCAAAGATCAGAGCTCCAGGCATGTTAGGCTTAGGCCAGGAGCACAGGCCTCTGTGAACCCTGTTTTCAGTTGTTACACTGCTGATAATACATGACCATCCTTACAACAAAGGGGAACAAACCAAAAACAACCTTTTAAATCAGCCCAGCTGGTGACATATTTCTCAAAAACTCTGACAAGTTGTAACTGTTCTAAAGCACATGCCCAGCATGGGGCAGGGCATCTCTCCAGTTGCTTCCATGGCTTCCTCAGCACTCTGGAAGAGGGTGCTGGCCTTGTTCAGACACTTTGCTACATCCTTTTGCAGACTCTGAGTGTCTGTGTGTGTCTCTCACGACTACTCCTTCTGTGGGACTCATGCTGTAAATCTTGGTATTGCTACAGCAATTTCCCAGTCTAATCATATGCCTTGTTGCATTACCACAGCAGTGATAGCTGGTTGAACCACACACCACATCCTTGCAATTGTTTCTATTACTCACAATTGACTTATTTAATAAATTTCAGCTTGCCCAGCCTTGCCAGGAGATGAGCAAGAACCATGTCACTCCTCCTTGCTGTTGATCAGAGTGGCAGAAGGCAGATGAGTAGGCTGTGAGTCTGAGCTGTGAAACAGTCCCAGCAATTTTGCAAGTTCATGCTTTCTCCAGCAGTCAAGTTCCCTTGTATCTACCAGGGCTTGAGTCCTGGGAAGCAAGACCTTGAGTTGCAATAGAAATCAGAAGGGAAAGAAGATGCAAACGAACGCAGAATTAATTTGGGATTTTAGAGTAGGCAAGTATTTCCACAGACTTGCTTGTGGCATGGCACCAGGTGCAGTGCACACACCAACCCTTACTTGCAGATGGACCTGAGAGCCATCCTTAACAGCAAAGTGAAGTGCCTCTGCATGCAAGGAACTCCTGTTGTGGGGGATTTCCTAGGCTTGGAACAAACAGCCTGATAGCTCCTGGCTGCTTCAGAGGCCCAACCCACCATCTTATGCCTCACAAACACTCCTCTGACAAAAGACTTTGACTCCTTGCTTTCAAAGGGGAGCAAACAGAAGGCAAGTTAAGACAAGGCTCATGGCTGCTTGCCCAGCCAGGCCTCAGCTAGTCCTTCATAGTAAATATTTGTTCTTAATTACACTGTCGTTTGCCCCGGGAGCTTGCCTGCAATCTGTAGGAGGGAGGGGGATTATGTTGTTGATAGGTAAATAATAGCTCTTTCATCCAGAGAACCCAGTGCATTTTCCAGAGATGAAAGCCTTCTAAATGTTTCCCCATAGGTTAGGGTAAGGATTTTAAATCTCTGTCCCACTCAAAGACATGCCAAAAACTCCCACATTCAGTTCAGAGAGAGTGAGCTTGGAGCTCCACTGTGACAGCTTCCTCTCCAGCCTTGCCGTGAGCTGGAATCAAGTGGGAGAGGCTCAGATCTGGCAGCGTGGGTTAGGCAGGGTCTGGTCAGCCATTGGAATGTGACAGGAGGACAGAGTCTGCTGCTGACCAGCAGACTCTGCTCTCCATGTTCTGTCGTGTCTGCTCATCACCCTGATGCCAGGAGTGAACTCCATCCCTCCTGTCCCCAGGTCCTGTTTCTGCCCAGCACACAGCCATGCTTCTTCCTGCCCAGCTCCAGTCTGGAGAGCTCCTAAGGAAGGGCGAGGCACTGTCCAAGCACAGAGCAGCCGTGTGAAGCAATCCCACAGACAACATGTGGGAAGCAGCCAGTTCTCACTCTCCACAAAAGCCAGCAAGTGTAAGTTTTGATCTTCCGGCACTCAGCTTCCAAAACATCAAAATTACAAATATTTATCAGCAGGACTAAGGGAAATGTAAGCGAGACAGCAGACCTCTGTCTGAGGAGGAAGTGAGAAGTGACTTCCTCCCACCCACCATGAGAAAACCTCTCTGACCTCTGAGAGGCAAGGAGTGGAGCATTCCCCCTCTCCCCAAGCAATGTCACTGCCAAAGCATCCAGCAGCTCAGAGTCAAGCTAACTTCAACCACACATTACCCATTTCTTCCATAAAGAGGAAAACCAAACAAAAACAGCAACAAGAAAACCACCACAGGCAATCAAAACTGCTATCTAACAATGCTACAGCTCCTGCATTCCTAATCCCATCCCAGTTACCGAGCCAAGCACAGAGCACAGAGGATAAATGCTTGTGTACACCAGAAATGAAAGGAGTCTCCAAAGGCTCTGAACTCTTAGGGGAGAGCCCAACACGCAGAAGTCTGACACTATAATATTTAAAAATCTAAGATAAACTGCACTCCTTTCCTCCCACATTGAGCCCATAATTCACAACAGATTTTTTGCAAGTCCCAGCCAGGCAGAAGCAGTTACAGAGCTGATACTGCACTTCTCATGCTCAAGAAAGCAACACAAACCCTTCAGCACCACCTCTGCTCTCTTGCCCTCCTTGTCGTATTGTGTACAAGCAGATTTGCCAGGCTCAGATTTGTTCTTTTTTCCAAACATCATCCAGGACTTTTCTTTTTCTTTGCTCTAAACTCTGCTTAAAAGAAAAATATATTGTCATTCTCTGCTTCCAGCTGTAAAGGGCTGACCTGAAATCTGTTGCCAGCATGCAATAAATATTTGTACAGTTCCATTGTAATTTCATTCATCTGTCTCTACTACAAAACTTGAATCATTTAGCAGTTTCCCCCTCTTACCCAAGGGCTTCAAGTTCCTAGACAGAAATTTAATGAAGCCTCTGAAAATCTCCAGTCCAGTATCCTCTATTAACACCCCTGTATTGATCTGGAGTTTTTCAGCTTGACCCATGTATGAAATCATCTGTGATGAGAGCAGCAGAAAAGAGAAAGATTTGCTCCACGCATCCTCCCCTTTACAGGAATACCCTCACAGCTTGGGGACAGCCAGTCCCAGACCTCACACCTGGACTTTTACACAAGCCCCAGCACCATGAGAGTTCAGACAAATGGTTCATTGGATTATGCCCAGTAAAGGACAGCACTGGAGCTATGGGACCAGAAATGTAACTGGTGTCAAGTCTTTCCTCTGGTATGTTGCTCTGTCCTACCCACCTGAATCTCTTTATTACATCCTTTAGATGTTGACTTTGCTTCCTGCCACTAAATTCGTCAGACAGGCTTCCTTGCTATTATGGTAGTTACAAGGTACATGGTTAGAGGCACATTTTATAGAGTGCCTAAACAAGGAGTTAAACCTATAAATCTATGTAAGAAGCACATTACATTTAGAACAAGAAGTGAGCAAGGAGGGAAGTCTTGAAAGGCCACTTTCAAACAATCCTTGTTTATCCCTGACTGAGGCCAAACCTTTAACACAAGTCTGCCAACAAGCCCTAAATCACCTGTAAAAGCAAAAGGCACCTTAAAACCAAAAGCACTGGTAGGTCTGTGTTTCTTGCCAAGAGTCCCACTCCAAAGCTTTCCAAAACTAAATCACCAGTTACAACCTTGTAAAAGATGAAAAAATCATGGATTTGGAGTTAATATGTAATGCTCCTTTTGAAATGGGAGTGGAGGCAGCCAGGGAGCATAAATGTGTTTACATACAAAGGGCTGAATCCTAAAGAAACAATTCCAAAAACACAAATTACTTTCAGTTTAATGTTTTAGTGTTTTTTCCTTTTCTGATGCAGGACTAACCACCTTTAAATGCTAGCAACAAGGAGGAAGAGTGTTTCTCCTAACTCTGCTCTCTAACATAGATGCGCAGTACTACGGGGGAAGCAGAGAACGGGATTGAACAGATTTCTCATCAAAACCTGTAAGCCTGAAAAGAACTATCAGGCAAGAACAGCTGTTGGTGACTTCTGGAGTGAATTCACCTTGAGACCAAAGCAAAAAGCCCAGGCTCTTGATCCTTACAAGTCCCTTGAAATAATGAGAGGAAGGATGCACATATATTTAAGTTAATTCATTCAGAGTCTAGGTGCACACCTCCTTACCTTCAGCCATACAGAGCATAAATATTCACCAGGAAATGGAACAGGGCAGGGGAGACCAGAAGAAACACTGCACATTTTATGAGTCACAGCAAGCCATAACAGAGGATTCATTAACTGGATTCAGGTGATCCTATTAGCTTTGCAATTGCTGCACATCAGGCTGCAGAGTAATTAGGGCTGCAATTCAGAAAGATTTACCAGAACATTTTTTATTAAAACACAGTGGTAGTTAATCAGCCTGACTAAAGCCTTCAGAGCTATTAGTCTGCTGCACAGAAGTCGTAATTACTTCATCCACTGGGGAAGAAGGCATCAAAGAAATTGCCTGGGATCATCTGCAGGTTTAGAGGACCAAAGGAAGACTGAGGAATTTAATGGGACATCTCCCTTTGGCACCAGCACAGGTTTTTGATCAAGTTTCCAAGTGGAGCATTTGAGAGGCCATCAGAGAATGTAAGAACATCAAGCCTACACAGGAAGGATTTGCCATCGGAAGTATGCCAAGACAACACCCAGATGTATTAGCTGACTCAGAGTTACTGTATAAGTACTAATTGCTGCCTAAAAGTTTAGTGGTCCACCTGAATTACATGATCTCTATCTGCTGAGGATGTTTGGCCACCCTGCAGCATCTCAGAGAAGCAGGGCCTGCATTTCCTCTTCCGGAGGCAGAGCATTTTTCAGGGCAGACAGACTCAACCACTCCAGAGAGGGGTAAAGGGCATTGCCTGCCAGCAGCATCAGCTCCTGGGTTTTCCAGTGTATAGCTAGCCATAGAATATCAGGATGCATTCCAGCTTCCGTCTCTGACCTCACTTCCACCAGGTTAAAGCAGGTGTGATTCAGGTGACAGACAACTGGCCTCAACTCTGGCCACAGGACTGAGAAAGAACAAAACATTTGGGCATCTGCTGCCTTGCCCTGCTCTGCTTCCCAGACACTACACACACAGCCCTGCATGGGAGCAGCGGGGCAGAGGCACCAACACAGGCCAGAGAAGAAGTTTCCCTCTCCACTCTTTCAGACCAGACTTGGTGAGTGTAGCACAGGGGCTCTGCAAGTCAGGCTGACCCTCCTCTGCCACCAGCACTGCCCATTCCCTTTCTAGCTCACTTTGCTCAGAGATTTACTACCAGTACACAGAACATCCTTTCCCAGTTTCACCCCCAGCACAGCAGCTGGCAGGCACACTTCTGCTGGGAGGGACCCAGAAAGCTCCACTGCCCAGCTGCTAGACCATGAGACCACACTGTGATAGCTCCTCTGCAGGGAACCCTGCCAGACCCTCCAAAACCAACACCCTCGCCCATATTAAGCAATACAGTTTATCAACAGTCTAAAGGGAAGCTCAGAAAGGAGAACATGATAAAAAAGCAAGTGGAAATACGCACACATGCACAAGCTGTGAGGATGTGAAAATAACACTGGGACAATGACAAGTAGCCAGCCCTGACCACAGGCTCTGGTAGGGGTGAGATCTTCTTGTTAACCAGGCACCTTCAGAAGAGATACTTTGACTTATATGCTCTGCAGAGCCAAGAGCTTGACGGATTCTGCTTTTACCCAAGGTTTCTGAGCAATTGCCCCAGTGCCCAGCCTGGGCTTGTGCCAGCAGGAATAGCCCCATGGACTGCGTCTCCCTCAGAAATGTCCTGCTCAGACACAGCACAGAAAGCATAAAGGAGTTTCTAACCTGTGCAGCTTTACTTCTGCAGATTCCATTTTAATCAGTAAGCTAAATTAACATGTTAAATATCTTAGTATTCCAAGGGGAGAAGGTAGGGGAGGCTTTGCCAGCTTCCCTTCCTTGAGCACTTCAAATACTTTGGCACATCCGCCCCATAGGAAAGCCTGTACAGCGTCCAAACCTGGGGTAGGCTTTGCATCATTAGCCATGCACAACACCTAGCACAGGAGTAATGATGTAATGCAAATAATTAAACATAAAATCATGGTTGGCAGTTGATAGAAGAAGGGAGTTGGTTGGAACAGCTCATAGTGACAGTTTGTTCTTCCTTTGCCCTAATTAAAGTTGCAGAGAGGAGAAGCGCTGTCCCGCCTGGCTGGGTCCCAGTGCAGCAAAGACAAGGACCCCTTCCAACTTCCAGACCAAAGAAATTCCTTGATCACTGTCTGACCAACTACAGGGGATAATTGCCTAGCTCTTATCTACCAACATAGGGTTTAAAAAAAATTAAAATAAAAAAGACACTCCAAGGACTTCTCAAGCTTTTTCCCAGTAAAACAATAAGAATAGATATGATTTTCATAAACTATCAATACTGAGCTTAAATGAACATTTTGCCCGTTTGCAGTTGGACATTGGAGCTACGTGTGAAACTTGGAGCCAAATGCTCATCAAGTGATTGAGCTCCTTTGTCAGTTAACAAAGGAACCACTTCAGTTTTGATGATTCTACTCATTGTGTTCAATTACTCAGTTTAAATATATTTCAGCTAATGGACAATTCACCAGTTTTTGGTTGCCCAAATCACATGGTGACTTCGCAACATAAGACCACGTATTAAATTTGGATTCCAAGAGGAGACAGCCTAAAGGGACTTGCTTTTCTAGACACTGTTTATGGGCTGTCTAACCACTGGTTTGTGGGACCCTTCCATGGTCATTTTCTAAAATCTAGGCCAGAATTCTCTTTTTTTTTTTTTAATTGAAAGTTCTGCAAAGGTTTCCAAATTACAGACTCATTCCAGTGACACTGCTGAGAATAAACTATCAACATTCCCATGAAGCTCTTAAATTTAAAGTGGTGCATACACAGCCGGAAGCCCTTCAAGCTGTTTTCCTTTGAATCCTCCTGAGCTGTTTTTTTCCCTGAAGGCTTCATTGAGATTTACTGGACATAAATAAAAAGTTCAACATTTCCTTTTCCAGTACATCACATCAATTGATACTTGACTCACAGACCTTCCAGGCCGAGAAGGTTTTGCATTCTTAAGGAACTGTGTCTCCAAAATGAAGCTTTTTTTGGTATGTTTTCCTGTTTATGCTTACATTGTGTTGCAGTTGTAGTTTGCCTTTTTTGTTTCCACGCACAGTAAGAAGCAATTTCAATTAACATATAACAGATTCCTGTAAATTTTCTCTACTTGGGGAAAGTAAACAGGAGGTTTATGGAGCAGAGGAAGAATTAAAAAAAAAAACAGAATAAGGGTTATAAAGAGGAAAAGTAAACAGGCTAAGCAGCTTCTTAAAAATCATTTGCACAGAAGACACCTGTCTTCTAGCAGGCACAGGAGAAGCAGTGGCATGAAAAAGCAGAAGGGGATATACTGAGACACAACAGCAACTCAAGAGTGTGTGAAAAGCTATTGGCTTTTATCAGAAAGGCACACCAACAGCAGAACCACCCGTTCCTCTCCATCCGTGTCTGCAGGAAACATGATAAAAACCTTCACCAAAATATAAATAAGGAGTCAGGACTTGCCAGCTTATTTTTTCTGACAGCCATGCCACAGGGGTGCTGCCCAGGATCATGTGCCTGCTGACTGAGGCACTAGAGATAATAGAGGGCAAAGATGGTGCCTACCCTAAACTGGCTGTCACTGCTTATTCTGGAGCTATGCACCTGAAGTCTTGTTCAGAGCCAGGAAGGAGGAAGACAGACTGGAGGCAGGCTTTGCTCTCCATTCAAAGCTTTGCTCTGCTCACAAGGAGCATCTGAATGGAAGCAATTGAAAGTGATTCTCTGCTTTTTGGTGTTGTTTGTTGATCTGTATTCTTGTCCACAGTCTCTAGTAATGGAGCACACAGCAAAACTTCCCACTTTTCCCACTCTGCTCTTCCAAACACCAGTTCACCCAAGCCCCAACACTGAGTGCTCAGCCAGGAAAGGCCTCCACTTTTAGGAAACTGATTACTTCCACCAAAGCTGCCTTAGTAGCAAGTTTAGTGAATGAAGAGTGCCCTAAGGAGAAAGGAGACAAGTGAGAGTTTGGCACAGAACATCTACCCCGCCCTGCTCACTGAACACCTGTCCCTCCCAGTGCAGTGAAGAACATTCACCAGGGCTGCCCCAGCGCGCGATCTAGAAGTCAGCCTGTCTTCAAACCCCATCCCAAGATCCTCCTGTGTGCTCCCCACTCCCCCTGGCCAAGTCTTCTCTTCTCCAGGGCTTCCCACAAGGCAGGATGCTTCTGTCTGCATTATTCCAGGGAGCACCTTTCCAGGTGAGGATCAGGACTCCAGCAGTTTGGTACTCTGGCCTGACACCTTACTCCTATGCTCAGAGGAGGCCTTGGAGAAGAAGGCTGAACCATGAGGTCATGGTTTGTTAAAAGCTCAGAGTTCAGTCTTTCTGCTGGTGGCTTGGTCCAGCCTGATCACAGTCAGTGCAGCACATCCCTTTCCATCTGTCCCCTGCCTGGCTGAGCACCCTGTAGGTGGTATGCTCCTTCCACAGCCAGCAGCACAGGGACTCCCCTTCCTGCAGCCTACCAGATCCCAACAGCACACACAAAACAAGAATTGTTGAATCTTCTTCCTGCAGCAAGCCTCAACTCTCACTCCAGTTCTTCCACCTTCCTGAAATCCAGTACCATGCCAGGTGACTCAGGGCTCTGCAGAAATGTTGATCCCTTCAGTCTCACAACTCTTCACTGCAAGCTGTCACCTGTAAGGGGAGAAATACTACAAAGCAGCACCTGCTCAGCAAAGCATCAACATACCAACAACCACACTGCAGAAGGACTGAGGGAGAAAACCAACTACAAAGGCAGGCTTTGAGCTGTGAGAAGGAGCGGAGCACCTGGCAAGGACTGACAGCAAGAAGTAGTGAACTCAGTGACCAGGCTCAGCATTTCAGCAGTGACCATGGAGAGCCACAGTTGATGTTTCCAGACTTGACTGGTGACCAGGCAGTATTAAAGCACCACTTATATAATTAGAAGGTTAATAGATGTTACAAGCACGTTACCAGGTGTCGTGACTTGCTGGAAGCACATCCCAGAAGATAGCAGAAGCAATTATACTCTGCTCACTATTCAGCTGTATCAATCACCTGTAGGCACTACTTAGCAACCCTTTATGAAAGGAAACTTAGCACAAAGATGATCTGCTGTGCCCACATCACTGTGTATGTCCTCTGAGCCAGCCCTGCTCCCTGACAGAGTTTATCTTAAACATAGCCCAGAAAAGAAAACCAGCCATCAGAGTCAAACTGTGCACTGTCTGTAATGAAGTAGAACCCTTGGATGAAATAACCTGCCATGGTGGAGGGAAAACAACATAGCCAGCCACCTGAGGAACAACTGGGAGTTCACATGGCAGAATATGGTTGTTCTACTGAATTTCAGGCAAAAATCAGTTCTCCTGGGAGGACCACTAACAATAGAAAGTGGGAAATTAAGATATACAGGTGGCGTATAAATAGCTAAAAACGTCTTGTCCTTACTCATAGAGGAAGCATGGGACAAGGAACTACTGTATCACTTGTCTTAGGTCAAGCTTTGCAAGATCTTCTGTACAAGCTGGACTACCCAAAAGGGACTGGAAGTTTCTAGGAAGCAGCAGGGGTTTGTACATCATTGTAGCTTCACAAACCTGGTCCAAGGCAAGGAGGCCTATAAAGCTTCTGAGGGAAGAAGCAGTGATCAGCCCAGAGTTGGGCAACAAAGAAAACACCATCACCACACACCCTGTGAGCAGGACACAGAGAGTGAAAAGCCAAACAAGTCCAAACCCGCAAGGGCATGACGGCATTTTTCAGGAACTTGCAACACCACCTTCAGGGTGGGGATGAGCAACCAGTGTCCACACCTTGCACTGTACTCATTCACATGGGATCATGCTGGAACACCTGCTGCACATGAATATGCAGTTAGGGACCCTCACAACCCCCACAAAGGCAATTCACTTCTCACAAACAGCTCTCACCCTGCTTGCCAACAAAACACACAGAGGCATCATAGGTTCTGTGCATGGTGCTGGGATGTGGATAGGACAGGCAGGAGGCAGCTCTTCAGTTTAACAGGCTGTTTAAAAAGTTCATAAAAGCAACTGTTTGTAGAGAACTCCCCCACCACAAACAGCTTCAGCACACTCCACCCAGCCCACATGAAAGGTAAGCATGAGGGACAGGCCAAGCCTCTGACTGGTCCAGGCTCCAACTCTGGGTCTAGGTAGGGGAAAGAAACACCCCACCCCAATAACCCACTTACACTAGAAGAAAAGATCTGTGGGCTTCTGCATTTTCAGCAATGCCATGCAACTTTAAATACCCAGTGGGTTTATTAGCATGTCTGCTTTGGGAAGAAAATCATACAGCCCTTTTCTTCTCCTTATTTAGTGTCTTATTCAAATAAAATCTGGAAATTAAACACACCATCCATGCACTGCATCTTGAATCAGTATACAAATGATAAAAAATTGCTTTTAAAAACGCCTTTCCCTGGTTGTTTGTTGTTTTTTGGGTTTTTTTTTTTTTTTTTTTTTTTTTCTCAGGCTATTCCTCTTCTGGTAACACAAAGCAGAATCTGTCTCTTCCCCTCTGCTGAAGCTGACATCAAACAGCAACTTCACCACATCATAAGTTACAATTCAGGCTACTCCTGGAAAAAGATGTTCCTTTCCTAACTAAATGCTAAAGCTCTCCTGGCATTTCTCTTCCTATTGTCTGTATTCAACCCTGTATTTATAAGATTAACCTCAAATTAGGACAGTTTCCTCATTCTTTCTTCACTCTTACTACAGCCTGGCTCCTGGGAATCTGATCCTATCTTCCACAGAGGTTCCTCCCTGTTGATAGGAAATATCTAGTGTATGTGGGCAGGAAGCGCCAGCAGAGGATAATGAGGATTAAGAGAGAGTCCTTGTTAGGACTTATCACCACAGCAGATCAGGAGACTCAGTGAGCCATTTGATCAACAGGAACATTAGGAACTGTCTCACACTCCCACACAGTGTCTCGCCCCACTGCGGTGTGTGTTAAAGTAGCACACAAGGGCTTTGAGGGCAGGATGAGTCGGCCTGACCCATCCAGCTACTTCCACATCATCCAGTTCTCTATTACCAGAAGCACAGTACTTCAGGAGTGATGGGAGAGGATGGGTTTAAGAAAGCATATCCTTTTAGAGCTGGTTTTCTGCTCAGAGGTTTCTCAGAGGATACAAGAGGCAGATCTGTTGACCCAGGCAATGGCTTTCCATCACCTAATGATTCTGTCCATTTTAGAGTGACTGGTCCCGGTGAAGAACAAGATGCTTCTGTTGGTACAAAGACCTTCTCGTTGTTGGGCCGTCTGTCTGCAATGTCCATTTGATATCAGATGTACAACAGCCTCAGGATTCTTCTCCTCCAGCAGCTCTCTTTACTGAGAGAGCACAGTATCTGCAAGCTCCACAAAAGCCCTTCACACACAAAATCACAGGGTGCCACACAGCTTATTCTAGGACAGAAATTTTTTTGAAAAGCAGAAGAATAACAGCCACAAACTATTGTTGAATCAATCTTCATCCTGCCCTGTTGTCCTGTTTTCTATGGTACTTCACAGCAGAACCAAGGGTAAGAACAAGCAATGCAGCTATGTAGCATGCAACTATGTTACATTACTAATGCTTGCCCAGGCTCCAGCTCTTTGCTGGATGTGGGTATACTGTGATTGATTTTTAAAGATACTGTGTTGTATTGTAAATATCAATGCACAATATTGAAGATACTGTGTATTGATATTTAAAAGCACCCAATGGATTTCCCTTGCATTAGTTATTCTAATGCCCTCCAAACCCCCAAACACTTTATTTCACCACATATTCATACAATGCATTTATCCAGTTTGTTCTTAGCTCTTTTTCAAGAGGCTGTTTGGGGTTTTTTGACCATACTTAGAATCAAGCCTTGCTCCCACAGCACAGTTCATTGCACTTCTGAGACGTCCCTCCCTTGTGACATTATCCCATTCTGAGATTAATTGCTTTGCTTTTCTCAGCATCATATGCTCCAACTCCACCACTCCATATTGCAAGGACTTCCTACAGCTATGCAGTGCAGCTTTTGGATTTTGCTACTCTGAATAGTCAACAGAAAACTTCATCTGCCACTTATTCCTATTTTTCATTAGCAGAACATTCAACAGTTTTGGCTCTTCACAGGCCCTTGTTGTGTCTGACTGATGTCAATCCTCTACTGGGAAAGCTGGTCACTCACCTCTCTGTCTTTGTTTCTCATCTTTTGGCTTATCATTTGCTCAATAGGGACCCTCTAATGAGATGTCCCAAAACCCTGAGAGCACAACAGGACCTCTGGCCATGGTCCAGCCATCCATGGAGTATCCTGAAAAAAACCTATTTTCTCATCTGGTCTCTCAGCCCAACTCCTCATCTTCCAGGCTGAAGTAATGTTCTCCAGGAAGGCTCCCAGCTGTGTCAGGGAGGAAAGGAGAAGAGCTGCAGCCCAGGCACAGCACAGCCCTTAACACCAGGGCCCACACAAGGCAATGGAGCAGCCAGGCAAGGAGGCTGAGCTCCTCTGGCTGAGCATCCTCACCTCTGCTGAGCCTGGCCTAAGCCAGACCACTGCAAGAAATTTATGGAGTTCAATTTCTTTTTCCTGGGGGAAGCTTGAACTGGTCCCCACAGAAGCACTACCAGGACTTCCTCCTGCAATGCCCAGGGGCAGCCACAAAGAGAAGGGTCATTAGTCAGCAACCCAACTTGTTCCCAAAGCCTGGAAAACATCTAGAGAGAGAAAAAAATGTGGGTTTTCCTACTATCCCACTCACTGGATATTATTCCATAACCCATGGAGATGACTTTTTCCTCCTAGTAACAACCTCCCATCCTGCCACCCATCCCCAGCTCCTCCCCACATTGTCCCTGTGGATTTCAGTCTTCAATTCCCAGCCACACCACTCTTTGGCAAAGGGTGCCTTCAGCCTCCTCCACCCCAGAGCTCCCTGTGTTCCAGCATCCAGAGAACAAGCCTCAGGAAAAGCACCTTCCTCTTCTTTCACAGGGAGAGGCCGATTGCTTCAGATAATGGCATTAAGTGAACACGTCGGACACTGAGCAGCACGATTAGTTCCCACAAAGACTGGGCAGTAATGAGAGTGGTTAAAGACAGGTAATGAGTGGGTGGCACCTGTCAGCTTCATAATGTAGATTATAATTTGTTTATTACTCTTGCTGCTGCTTTCGCTGCTGTTGGAATGCAATTAATTAATAGCACCAGTGAGCCCTGCCGAGTATCTGTCATCCCTGACCTACAAACATCCCTGGGCTGCCACTGCACAAGCAGTAGCACTGGCTATGTGGTGGCATCACACAGACAGTAGGAAGGATCCCACAGGTTGAGGAGAAAAGTTAAGCATTTGATAAACAAACCCAAATGCTTCCCCACAAGGAACAGGCTTACAGAAATTCTGGAGACTCAAGAACCGTCATCCAGAGATTTGTTGACTGGAAACTGAAAGCATTGATTCTGTGTCAGGAGTGCACACTTGCAAACTGCAGGTTCAAACATGACTGACTTTGTTTTATTAAAAATACCAATATTTTTAAACCTTGCTTCATGCACACACAGTTTGTGCACCTCTCTCCACTTTTACTAGATTTAAAACTAGACTGGAAATTTCTCTAAGTTGCCTGAGCAGCTGGCAACATAGGAAAGTAACAAGGCTGCTGTGGGCTTTTTCAGATCCAGGGGTTTTGCAGATCCCCCTTATTTTAACCCCCATCAATGTGGCACTCCTCAACACCAGTGCCTTCAGCATGTCCTGCTGCAGGACCCACAGGATGAAAATAGCAAGGGTGAGCTGAGAGCCTCAGCCTCACTAACTTCCAATAACATCTCCCTCCCCAAACCACTTAAATCCTTCCCCTTGCAAAGAAAATCACACCGCAGGGACATAAATAAAAACCAGCGGTGAACTTCAGCACTGAACTGCACTATCAGTGCATGTTTGGGCACAAGCTAATGCCCACTGAAGTCAGCAGAAGTTTGGAAAGACAAAACACCTCCCACACAAGGGAGAGACAGAGGAAGCAGTCAGAGCTGCCAGGCAGATAAGCTGCCTGTCAGAACAGGCTTGGACTGTCCTAGCAGGAAGATGTCCAATAAGAGGGAAAGCTATTTGGGGAATGAATGAATAGCGAAGCTTCTTGTTTAAAAAAAAAAAAGAACAAAAACCTAAACCAAAAAATAACCGAAAAAACAACCCACAAGACTTTCCCAAACATTTCTTGCTCTCAGCTTTCTGCCAAGAGGATGCAAGGCCAAGACATGCAGGAGCCTGCCTGAACCTCTAGCACAGGATCACTCAAAGACAACAGCTGGAATGGGGGCAGAGGGAAGGCAAAGAATGGCAGAGAGGACACAGAGATGGAGCTGACAGCAGAGCTGATCTTTATTCTGTCAGAGGAGAGGGCAGCTTTCTGCAGGCTCAGCACCCTGAATCCCATCAAACTCTCCTCCAGCACCTTGCCTGGCAGAGCTCTGAGAGGATCCTGCCTGGACCGCTGCCTGCTCCAAGCAGCAGGGAATCAGCCACCCAGGGAGAGGAAATGGCAAATTTAGAGTAAGACCCAAACAAATTGCATCACTGGGACAGGGCTGTAAATCTTTCAACAGGTATTGAGCACTTCACTGCCAGGATAAATGCACAGGGAAATGATGGGCTCAATTCAGAGCCACATTGGCAAAAGGAAGGAGAGTGCTAATCCCTCTAACTGCACCCCCTCATACATAATTCAATTCAAAACCTCCCATACAGAAAAATGCTGTGCTTTTAGGATGCAATCAAACCTCAGAGCTCAGTTTCCCCTGGGACAGTGCTTTCACTAATGCCAGATCAGTGACCACAGTCTCACCAACACACCAGTCTGCTCTCTCCCATTTTTTGCAGGGCTTTTCACAACAATTCACCTCCTGGAAGAAAGCAAGGCAAAACCACAAGTCAAACTGGAGCAGTTCTTTACAAGAAAATGAAATAAAATAGAAGAAAAAGACAACACAGACCAGAAACAAAGAGTAAATTTCATGAAAGCAAAACCCCAAATCATGAAAAAATCTGCCCCGGAGGCAGTGATGGGAGATGAGAAGAGCAGAATGCCTGATTGCAGAGACTTTCAAAATAAAGCTTTGAAAAACCCAGCAAATGGCTTTACATAAGCCAGATGTTTCTCTAGGGAAAGAAAGTTGGAAAATAAATCTGTCTGGATTCCCCTTTTTCCCCAGTCTTGGGTCCCTCACCAGACATTTCTTAGAGCCCTACATGTTCTTGGATCCCTTGTACCACTGAGCAGCACAGAAGTGGTACACTTATCCCCTCCAAACCTCCCCATAGCACAGCAGGTCTCCATTTCCAACACGTCCCACTGTCTCTGAGAGGAATCCAGGGTTCCCTTCTCGTATGGAACGACCACAGCTTTGAAGGAGGCATTGCCATGTGAGATCACCTCAACTCCCAACCATCTGAAGAAACAGAAGGAAAAACCAGGGATAGGAAGTAAGGATAATGCAGAACAAGAGCAATTTCAGTGATGAGCACAATTGGAGAGGGAGAAAGAAAGGCGAACAAAGTGCTGGTGGTCTCGCCTTGCACCAGGCAGACAAGGGGGATCTGCACTGCCCCAGCACCAAGGGGTCCACACAGCCCATGGAGGTCAGGTCCCAGCAGTCCAGGGCCAGCCAGCCAGCCCAGGCAGCTGCTCCTGCTGCAGGAGTCATTCCCAACCCATAATTAAACCCCAACCCTTGACAAAGCCACCAAAGCTGAACCACAGCTTCGGCCCTGACCCAGCTCCCACCCCAAACACATGGTGGCACAGCACAGCAGGGCACCACGGACGCGTCAGGGAGGAGCCCAGAGACTCCAGAAACTTGCAGTTCCTTCATGAGCAGCTCCCAGTCTCTCATAGCAGTGCCACTTCCATCGCAGGCTGAGGGATTTGGCTGGTTCAGAGCATTCCTCCCTGGGCTCTTCATCCTCCACAGGACCCAGCCACTGTAATGGCCATGAGCTTTTCAGGCCTTCCAAGGCCACCAGTCAGGGTCCCCTCAGGTGGCACCTGACATGTCACAGCATCTAGTGGGGAGGCAGAACCCCAAGTGTCTGCCACTGCCCATGCTGGGGACAGCTGTCCTGAGGCTGGACACCAACCGCTGCCTGCCTCATGGTTTCCCGCCTCACAGTCTGCCCCCTCACAGTTTCCCACCTCACGGTTTCCCCCCCATCACTGTTTCCCCCCGCACAGTTTCCCCCTCACTGTTTTCCCCCTCACAATTTCCACTTTCATGGTTCCCGCCATCATGGTTTACCCCCTCATGGTTTACCCCCTCACGGTTTCCCTCCTCACAGTTTCCCGCCTTACATTTTCCCTCCTCATGGTTTCCCCCCTCATGGTTTCCCACTTCACGGTTTCCCCCTCACAGTTCCCTCTCACGGTTTCCAGCCAGTTTGTGGCAGTTCCCACCCAGAGGCCACAGAGGCGGCTGTGGGACCTGAGCGTGGCCCCCAGAGAACAGCCACGTTTGGGCCGACACGCCTGTCAGGTGCGGCAGCGGGGAGCCCGGGCCTGTTGGTGATACAGCAAGAGGCCAGAGGACAACGCCACTAGAGAGGAACTGTGCAGCTTGAGTAAAGGAACTCGTAGGAACAGGACATGGAGCCTGGATGGGACTCCCTGGAGCTGCTGTTCCTGGTGAACAATCCCCCAGGCACCCTCTCACCACTTTTAGCCAGCCCAGCACTCCACAATGAAGAGACAGATTTGAGGAAGCATGGGAGCAAGTGGCACAAAATCCAGAAGCAAGCCCATTTTCATACACATTCTGAGCAGCCCAGAGCACGACTGTCACAACCTGTGCCAGTAAATACAGGGATGTGTTTATAAGCTGAACTACTTGCATGCCTTTACAACACTGCAAATAGCCTGATTTCCTCACATAAAGGATAATACAAGAATGTAACAGCCCACAAATAACCTGGTTACCTTGGAAATGTGAGCACCCAAACTCAGATGGTAGCAGGAAGCGTCTGCTTTTCCACGTGCGACTCTGAGTGTCGCAACAGCAGGCAAGTGCAGAGCTGCAAAGGTTGACTTGCATCATGCTCACGATGTGTTCGATGCCACACCAAGGGAAGGGTAGACACAAGCAAGAGGAAAAACACTACAAGTAACCACAAAGACCCTTCCCTGAGCTTGTGTCCTGCTCACAGGGCTCCTGATGCCAGGCTTCCAGTGGGGAATTGCAGAAGCTTAGCTTTGTGCTTTTGCCATGACTTGAAATGGAGGGAGGAACTTTTTGAAAGCACCTGGGACCTGTGGTCGCTCTAACTGTTCAAATGAGTTAAGATGAAGTCATCCATGGGGGGAGAAAAAAAAAAAAGACAAATTCACACTCATATCACCTGAGGGCTTGTGTGAAAACCAAGGGACAGGAGATCTCTCTGCCCAGGCAGGAGATTACTGGGTTTTGGAGAGTAGAACACCACAGAGCATCTTACAGACAGCTCGTCTGGAATCAATGGGTTAACCAAGGAGCTTCTCCCTGCTGCGTGTGGGAAGCTCTATCTCCTTGCCAAATTCCACTGCTCTGAACATAACCAGCTTTCTCACTCAGCCTGTGCTCCTACGCTCAGCTAGTGCTCGTGCCTGCCTCTGCAAGGGAGTGTAGACAGACCCCACGCTCGCTTTTTTCCTCTGTAACTATTTCTCCAGCACTGCCCTTTGCCTGATGTCAGTTCTCTTCTCCTCACTGAATTTCAGGACATCAGGTCTCCAAGGAAACCCCTCTGAGATTTGTAAAACACTGATGGGCTGAAGACCAGCCAGGCTGCCTGCTCCTTGCTGCTGAGGCCAGGCAGCTTGGGAAAAGCTCCAGTGCGTCCTGTTTGCAAGTGGCAGGATGATTTTCAGACAAGTAATCTCCTTTGTTTGGCAGCAGGGCTTCTGAGTGCCACAGTGCCAGGGCACTCACAGCATGACCCAGGATCAGGGATCAGGTCCCCAGGAGCTGCCTGGTGGCTCCCTGCACACCAGCTCTTCCTCCAAGGCCACAGCAAACAGCAGCTGTGCTGCTGCAGACAGCCACAACTCAGCTACCACACAAATGTGCTTACAATGCTAACTGCAAATATCCTGCTCCATGCCTTAGTAGAAAAACCTGAGAGGAAATTAGATGGAAGCAAATACAGCCACACACCTGACAAGCTGTTCTGCAATCCTCCAGTGCACAGCCAGCCTCCAGCAGTTTCCTATCTTCCTCAAGAGCTACTCTACCATGTAATTACAAGGGAAAACCTAAAGGTCTTCTTTCCCCTGCAAACCAGGTAGATTTTTGTTTGTTTAGCCACAAACAGGTCTCCAAATCAATATATAGATTCCCATCATGGAGTCCAGGAGTAAACAAACTCATGCACACACTCGCTTGGCTCCTGCTTCAACCTCTACCTCCCCTCTGCATCCACTAGCCTGAGCTGCTTCTGGAATAAAACCACCTTTTGTGCTCAGACCCTTGGATCAGAAAAAGATGACACATACTGTGAGGGACTGCACAATTGAATAGTCATTTAATTTCTTGCCATTCAGGTTAAAACAAGGAATGCTGGGGGGATCTCATTCCTGCCAAGCTACAGGCATAGTCACAGGGAGCCACAGCTCCCTTAGATAGGCTGCACTCAGATGTTTAGAGCCACGTTTCACCCTAAAGCATCCTCGTCAGCCTCTCCAGAATTCCCACAAACCATGCAGGGAGCACAGTGGGACACAGCACAGCCCAAGTGTAACACACAGCACGCCCTTCCCAGGGATGCAGGAAGGGGCACCAGCTCTCCAAGAGCCCCAGGATAACCCATCAGGTGGTTGCCCACAAGCCCCTGACTTCTTGCTTTCCTACCAAAATAAAGTCTGCTAACACAACAGTTGCAGGCAAGGCCTTGCAATGCCTTTGTAGGCCAGGCTTAAACAGTGAACAAAAGTGTCTTTAGTTTATCTATTTATTTTTGGCACAGAGGAATGACTGGGGTCAAAGCCAGTCCCATTCTCAAGCTGTTCTTTGTTCTCCAGTTTATCCAATACCCCCTATCCCTCTTCTCGCCCGCCCACCTCCCCCTCTCCATTTTACCACAGGTCTTAAAAATTAAGCTGTGCATGAAACCAAACACCACACTTGAACACAGCCCAGCAAATGCTCTCCATGGTCACAGAAGGATCCTAATCGACCATAAAAAATGGATAAGAGCAGCGTGCCCTTATATGGGCAGAGGCTAGACAAGGATCTGACACAAACATCATTTTTAAAGAAAAAATAATATTTATTTGCAATATAAACAAAGTCCCAATATTGGATCAGTATATATAGGGTCACTAATTTTCCTTCATAACTCAGAAAGCAGAACCATTCCTCACTAACAAGCTCTCATTTGTACTAATCAGAAGATGCATCTTTTTTTTTCCTTTAAAGAATAAAGACCACTAACAGCACAGGAAGCCTTTACAAACCAGCTTAGCTGTAATGCAATAGAGATGCACTGTCAAAAAATCCCTGAAAAAATAAATTCCTCCATGAGGTAAGATGCAATTAGGATATTCTCAATTTTCTCACTCACAACCGTACGCCCATTCTCCCTTCCAATGACCCACAATCCCAACATTGTGGCAAACAAAACCCAACAAACAAACAAAAAACAACCAGAAAACAAGAAACAGAAGCTCATTCCAACATTCTGATAACATCTTTAACAAAAAGAACAGTTTCAGGATGTGACAGCGTCAAACATTCCTCCAGATGGAGATTTTTTTTAATAATTTTTTATTTTTCTTGAAAAAAGTACAAAAAACTGGATATTTAGAAAAAAATCCGTGGCTTTTTTTTTTTTTTCACTAACATGAGAGTTAAAGTGGACAGGGAGGGGGGAGAAAGGAGGGACTACATTGCAGCCAATAAAGAAATCTCTAAATCCGTTCTGCCCTCCTCCCAGAAATTATTACCACTTCCTCCCCTCCCAGCTTGGTAAAAGGAGTTTGCCAAACACTAGCCAGAAATACATACAAGTCTTCTCAGAATAGAAGGCACGGCATAAAGTTATTCGAAAGAGGAAGAAAAAAAATCAGAACCTCTGTTGAAAGCTCCAATCATCTCAGAATTTGCCAGTTAATATATATATTCATATATATATATATATATATATAAAAAATTCTCTGTTACAATGCTCTCCTCATCATTTCCACACCTCTTCACTCCCCTCACACGCTCCGTGCGTGACGACTGAGTTCCGTCCCGCCACACAATCCTCGCTCTGCTCCAGGCGCTCGCTGCATTCCCCCTCCACCCCGCACACGTGGGAAAGAAGCCAGTGTGCACAAGAAACGCCAGCACTGCAACTACCTTCTGGACTCGGGAAGCTGGAATGGTTTCGGGCCAGCTGGATGACGTTAAATCAGTCAACAGGCAGCAGAGAATGAAGCCAGGCACAGACATGCTTCTACCAACTCTGGAGGCTACGAGAGTTTTACCTCTGGCAATAGCAAACAGTGTTTTTGGCAGGGGTGGCATTAAAAAAAAGCTTGCGGCTTAGTCACCTTGGCTGAATCAGTGCAGAGTTTGTGATTGTGAGTGCAGGAGTGGTGAAGGGGTTGCGTTTTAAGCCCAACTGGCCTTCACACATAACAAAGCTTCCTACCAGATGCTAACAACAACAGCAGCAGCATGTATCTCTCTCTGGAGTACCCAGTAATATGCCAGGACATACCAAGGCTTCACAACGTGTGCAAAATGCATTTGGTCAATATAAACATTTGATTAAAAAAAATAATAAATGATCAAACAAGAAACAGAATAAAATACTGGTTTTGCAACCTGGTCTGTACAAACAGTCAAGAACTTACATATCTAAAAAGAGTTTGAACCCAAAGCTTGAGTAAGATCTACCTTTTCTTATTTTTTTTTTAATCAAAAAAAGTAAACTTGGGTTTTAAAACAGTCTTGGCCCAACACCTTTTGTTCAAGGTTTCCAAGTGCATAAATCTCCTCATTTTCCACAGCAAGCTAACCCCTGGTAGCTCTTCACACGTGTGCGTGTTCTGACAGTCTCAATGGACCCAGGAAAGCGGTTATTGCCGGTGACAGCGGCGTCCGAAACGCTGTAACATCGCCCCTGGTAAATAACCCCCTGTAAAAACACTACCTCTTCAAACCACTTGGATCAGGATACTCAGTGAGAGGCATTAGCCTTCCTAAAGCAGCGACCAGGCACCTCTGCCCAGAGAAGCTACTCATCTCAGAGCTGCCTGGCTAGACAGATATTTTCGTAAGAGTTGAAATACTCAAGAGAAGCGATTCGATGCTCAAGTTCCCGACCAGGCAGCATCCTCTTCATGTGGACTCCAGAGTGTTCAGCTGGAACAGGTTGTGGTTGGTGGGGGTGGTGAAGTAGAGCTGTTCACTGGGCGAGCGGTTGTCACAGGGGCTGTTGAGTCCCAGAGTCCTCTCAAAGTCCAGGAGTTGGCCCATGAAATTAAAGTTTGGGGAAATGTTGGATTTTTTCCTTTTCACAAAGTCATAGGCATCGTTCAGGGACAAGTTGAGTTTTTGCATCAAGTAGGCGACAGTGACTGTTACAGACCGGCTGATGCCAGCGAGGCAGTGAACAAGGATCCCACACTTCTTGGAACGGGCCTCATCTGAAACAAGACAAGGGGAAGGGGGAGTCTATTATTCTGCACCAAAAACACATGGCTTTGGAGCAGGGCCAGGTGGCAGCTGCAAGCTCCCAGCACCACGATGACTGCCAGAACTAGATCCCCTGCCCCTAGTGACACCATCCCACGTCCCTTGGACACCCACATCTCCCCCCACAGGGCTCCTGAGATATTCCTGCTGCATGGCAAAGCTGCACATCCCCAGCAAGGCCAAGCACCTCATGTGCTTAAGAATTATCAATCAGGTCTAGCAACACATCTCTTGCCTATGGAACATCAGCACCCTCTACTCAAGAGAGTTGGAGTAACCCACAAGAGGCAGATGAAGCTGGAGACAGCAGCTCCAGGGAGATGCTGGTGGCTGGGCACAGCACCCCCACCTCAACTCCAACTAAACCAGGGCAAGGCTGCAGCCCAGCACTACATGAGCTGTTCTCTTTCACTGTTCCTGTCCTCCTACCACTAGAAAGTTACATGAATGCAGCCAATGCCAATTTAAGGGGAGTCTGAAGTGCAGGAACTTCCCTTATTGTGAAATTGTTCTTTAGGATCGACAGAAATGCACTTCACCACAAACAAACGCTTGTGTTGGAGGAGGCTCTCAGGATGAATGGTAGCGGGAAGCAGGAATGCAGGCTGGACCAAAAAATGGCGAGAACAGCAGCGAAATTTCCCCTCCCTTGCCACCAACTGAAAAGCACACACACACTCATTGTCTCTCGCACAGCCGGAACAGCGTGATCCCTTTATGAATTGACATCTCAGTGCTGAAAGAGGGACACGCCACTGAGAGCACTGAATGCACGCAAGTACCCAGCGCTGCTTCTACTTCTGGGCAGCCCTATTTGAAGTCAGTCATTTGACTGAGAGCTTGGCGGGGAGCAAAAAAGTGGCAGGAGAAAGAAGATCCTCGGGCAAAGCCAGAGGTAAGAGACACTCTGGCAGTGTAAGCGCAGGGAAGGGCAAAGAAGAAGCAGGCAAAACAAAAATCCAGACCCAAGCCACAACAGGTTTTCTGCCCAGCCTCCAAAACCAGGCAAGAATTTCCAGTAGGGTGGGCAATCACCGCCCAGAGTACCCAGCCCTCCCCCCAGGCTCTCCTGTTCAACATTTTTCCAGACATTTTTGCCTTTCATCTGACCTGCACAGCATTTCTTGGTGTTTGGTTTTAGAGTGAGGTAATCCTCCACTTCCTGTCATTAACTGGAAAGCACAAGCTCGGTGTTCACAGAGACACGGGCTGACTGGAGCAGACAGATCCCAAATGCCACATGTCAGCAGGGCCACTGTACCTCACCCCTGACGTTTAACACCCTGCTCATGCAGGAAGTGCAGATGGGACATCTGACAGGTCCCTGTTGCCACACTGAAGCAGCACCTTCTGACCAGTCATGTTACTGGAGGGCAGAAGCTGGGGGCAAAGGAGAGTGTGTGGGAATCAGGGTTTCTGACAGCTGAAGAGCCAAGGATCCACCACTGCTCTGCCCCATTTCAGGCCTTACAGCACAGCAAGCCCAAGCTATGGGGTCTGAAATAGGCTGCACAGGCTTCAGTCTGCAGGCAAAGGTCCCCCTCTCCTTTACCTGTACAAGTGTTTGTAATCAGACACGGAGCCATGGGGCTTTCAATATTCAACAGTGATATTACTGCCTGTGCCATTCACCCCCATAAAACAGAGCTGATTAGGCTAATGACTATTGTGAGAAAACAACACAGGCCAGCCTGGAAATGTACAGCCCTGTTCAGTCCAACATACACTTCCCACAGAATCAAAAGCAATTCTCAAAGTCAAGGCTGGCCTTAGAGAAGAGATTTTCCTTCCTTAACCCCACCACCACCAGCCAAAACTGTTGCAGGGGCTGCCTACAGAGCAGTTTTTCCATCCAAACTCTGCAGTTTAATTATAATCACTAACTCATTGTGTTGACACTTACCTTAGGAGAAGTATCCATACAAGGAGTTAGTTATGCTAGGGTGACTTACAGCAGGATCCCAACTAGACTAGCAAATCCCCTCGGGAAAAGAAAACACACGCACATGCACTCCCTGATTTTAACCACATTTGGGGCTAAGGAATTGCTGGCACCAGTCACACTAAAGCAGCTCCCATCCCAAGTAGAGCAGGCAAAGGAGCTCCCCACTGCCTGGGTTCAGCCATTTCACAGCAGTGCAAATCACCACACAGGGGCAAGAAGCAGCAGGGACCGTTCAACCACTTGCAGGTAGTTCAGCTGAGGTGCTGCAAAAGGGCTGAATTTTGGAAGGGGAGGCCTCCCTGAACTGAGCCAGGGTGAGATGCACCAGATGCGCCACCTCACAGCGTGACACTCGGCTGCTAAGCTGATGCTGTGCCCTGGAGAGGTGAGGCTGCAGACAGCAGCAGCCCTGGGAAGCGGCACACCACAGGCACACCACATTCCCAAGCGGTGAGTATGAAAAGAGGTGTTCTGCCAACTACCTACCAATGAAAGCAATGGCCTCAGGAAAGAACTGTGAGAGGTTCTGGCTCCAGTGATCTGAGATGGGGATCTGCTTGTACTTGAACTCTCCGTCATGCTCAAACATGTTTGGCAGGTTAGGAGTCACATTCAGGATGTATTTAATGCCGTATTTGCCCAGGACATCCAGGTTGGTGGAATCTTTGGCACAGCCCAGGTACAGGTAAGGTAAGATCTGGACTGGAAAGGCAGGCTGATTGTTCGGGATGGGGCTCCCATCCGACTCCGTGGCACTGCTGGGCTCCCTGTCAGATTCGCCATCCGAGCAGTCGGAACTTATCCGCAGCCCTCCCAGGCCAAGAACTGATGCTGGGGGAGAGTTGCTGGGTGAGGAGCTGTCAAGGTTTGTCTCGCAGTGCTCAGAATATTCAGTCTGAAACTTGTTAAAGCCACCTGGGAAGGGGGAAAGGAGAGAGGGAAGGGGAGAGGCAGAGAGAAAGAAAAAGATGTTTTAATCTTCAGAATAGGAAATCCTTCTACCTGTGAACATGTTATTCAGAAAGTCTTTACCAGCAAGAAGTTGGTATCCCTTCAACTTCACAGCAAGAAAATAATTTTCCTGCTCCCTTATCTTCCCTGGGCAAACTGATACTGAGCAAACGGGTCCCAGGAGAGCAAGGAGTGGTTCTTACAAAGTTCAATATCGCTTGTGAAAAATAGGGCCAAATCTCAACCACAAAAGAAACATCCACAAATAAAATCAATGCCAAGACACAATCTTGCCTTGCCAGCTTCTCAAAAATAAGGGTCTGGGGCTGTTTAGGCAAGAGCTATTACTGCCACTTAGAGAGAAAAGTATCCGTGTCTGAAAAGACAGATCAGGGACAACCACCACATACTCACCCCAGGCACTAAAACTCAACGAAATTATTCACCTCCAAGCAGGAAAAAAGACCCTAAGTTTTGCCACAGAGTGACCCTCACAATTATTTTATCACTACAAAATAGGTTTTGCAACAGAGCAGTGTCACAAGTTTGTTCTTCACCCAAACCACAGCAGGAGCACAGAGGGATGGGACCCTTCACATCTGCCCCTAAGACTTTTTCTCCGGTTCCTCAGCTCAGCTGCTTGGGAAGAAAGGCAGAGGGAGGGAAGTAAAAACCCCACCGATCTACCTCCTTTCCAGGCGGTATTAAAGCAGAGCTCAGCCATCGGGATCTGACACTGACAAATGGTTTAATTAGAAAGGGCTCCTGGAAACTTCGTTAGTGGGTTCGGCGGTTGTGGCGGGGTCACTGAGCAGGACAGACAGCTCCTGCCACATCCATTCATGAAAAAGGCTCGTCCTCGCCCTCCTCCTCCCCCCGCGCCGCCAGACAGCGCCGAGAAGCCATTTTGGAATTTTAATTAGAAACATTTCCCACCGAGGCTCTCGGAAAAAGGCAGAGAAAGGGGCTCAGCTCCTCCCCTGCCCATCGGGGAGAGCTGAGGAGTAACTTTAAAACCGCTCCTTTCCTGCTGGGGATGAGGACGACGGGGAGAGAAGCGGGAATGCAAAGCGAAGAGGGAGCAACGGAGCCCGTGGGGAAACCCCAAACCGGGATGGGATGATAGGATGGGAGACTCGCCCACGGGCAGGGATCGGATGGATGGTCGAGGAGGAAATGGGATCAACCCCTGTGCTGGCCCCTCACCATGTTTTGGAAGGAGGCGTGTGCGGGCTGCGCAGCCCCGAGAGCTGGTTCCCAAATACCTGACTGTCCCCCTGCCGCCACCAGGGGCTTCCCTGGCTCCCCAGAAAGGGTCTATCAAGGAAAAGCCGTGTTTTTTAAAGAGCCGCAAGTGGCAACTTTCTTGACCACTCTCCCCCACGCACGCTCCCCCGCTCTCCTGTTATTCCTGCCTCAAAGCCGCCACCCAGCGACCGGACTGCGAGTACTGGGAGGATGGGAAGGGTCTCAGCAGCCCAGCTGCGGGCTCTGCTCAGCCCGCTGCGATCTTTCAAAATGGCCAAAAAAAACCTCAAAAAACCAAAGCTCCGAAAGCGCCCCTAGTTCTGGCGGAGGGGCGTGTGCGGGTTCGGCTCCCCTGCAGCGCAGCTCCCCGCTCCCCATCGCCCTGTCCCGAGGGAACAGCCGGGCTGCCCTCTCCCAGGCCGGCGGCACTGCCTGGCAAAGGGGGAGGAAAACCCAAGCCCGGGCTTTTACGTTATGTGGGGAGGTATGATAAAAATAGCAGAAGGGCTCTCTCGCTCTCCCCCCAAAATCCGGCCATTTCTCCCGGAGGGCTGGAGAGGAGCCTGGTGCCGGCGCGGAGAAGCCCCGAAAGGCTCCCTCCGGGGAGCGGAGGCGAGGGGCGCCCGGCGCTGCCCAGCCGGGATCGGCTTGGGACGGGGCAGCGCTGGAGGGGCCGCGCCGGCGGCAGGGCTGGGGGGCTCCTCCCGCCCTTACAGGGGAGGCGACGCAGGAAGAAGCGGGGCGCTCCCGGCCGCTTCCAGCCTGCGACCATTTTGTGCGGGGGATTAAAGCGGGATGCAGAGAAGGTGGAAAAAAAAAAACCATAGAGAAAAACAGAAATAAATCAGGCAGAACGGATAAGGGAAGGAAGCAAAACGAGTCAGCCACCTCCGTCCGACAAGGGGATGGGCACCCTAGGGATGCAGCGGCCGGCCAAGGGCTGCGCAAGGGGACACGGACAAGGGCTGCGGGAGCGGGACGGGGCTGGAGAGAGGGCGAGGGGCACCTCACCTTTCAGGTAATAGGCTTTGCAGCCGTCATCGCGCAGCTTCTGGAGCAGGAGCCCCAGCACGGAGGTGGCAGCACCGCTGTCCTGCCAGTCGGCGGTGGCCTCGTCGTAGAGCAGCACCGTGTCGGCCTTGCAGCGCTTAACGAAGCGCTCCTTATCCTCGTGGTTGGGGATGATGGAGCGGATGGGCAAGTTGCCCTTCTTGAGGCGGCGCAGCATGAGCCCGGGGATGGCCAGGTTGATGGCCGTCTCGATGTGCGAGCTCTCGAAGAGCTCGTGGGGGCGGCAGTCGAGCAGCAGCAGCGAGCGGCCGCCGCCCGACTCCAGCTCCTCCTGCAGCCACTCCGCGCTCTTGCACGGCATCGCCGCAGCCATGGGCGCCCGCGGGGAGCTCCCCCAGACCTGCGTTTTCATGGGGCTCGGCAGCGGCGGCCGCCAGCGCCCGGCCCGCCGGCCACCCCCACGCGGCGTCCGGACGCGGCCCCGCTCTGCTGGGTCGGTCTTGCGCTGCGCCGGACGCGGCTCCGCTCAGCACGGCCGCGGGTGCGCGGTGTCTGCGGCCCGGAGCGCGGCGGCCCCCGTTTTGCCCTACGCGCTGCGCCCCATGCCGGCGGCCTCAATTAAAGCGGCGCTTGGCCGGCGGCTCGGCGAGTCATGCCTCGGGAGGCGGGGCGGCGGCGGGGCTCCGCAACTCAGCCCCGCCCGGCGCCGCACCGCGTACACGCCGGCCCCGCCCCCATGGGGCCCCGCCCCCCGCGCCCCCACAGCCAATGAGGCGCGGCGAGGGGAGCGGGGCAGCCCAATATGGGCAGGGGCGGGGCCACGGCAGGGACAGAGCGCGGGAAGGGCGGCGGGCCCGCGGGGCGCCGGGCACGGCACGGCACGGCACGGAACCGGGAACCGGGCACGGAACCGCACCGGGCACGGCACGGGCACGGAACCGGGAACCGGGAACCGGGCAGGGAACTGGGAACCGGGCACTGCACGGCACGGGGCACGGAACCGCACCGGGCACGGCACGGCACGACACTGGGAACCGGGCACCGGGCACGGCACGGCCCGCCGGGGCTGACCTCGGGCCCTTCACCCGAGCGTGGGCTTAATAAAAAGGTCAGGTTGTGAAGTGACCCAGCCTACGGGCCGGAGGGTGCGCAGGCCCGCGTGGCTTCTGAGTGGGTCGTGCCCAGCCCTGTTTGGTCTTTGACAGGAACTCACAGTTCCAAACTAAAATCGACTGAAGCTCATTAAGCCTCCGCATTGCCTTTCGTTCTCAGAATGAGCTACAACATACATGTTTTTATCTGTGCATCCTTGTATATTTTTAGAATATCTTCCCTGTTGGTATCCACTACTATAAATACAAACCTTTTGTGCTGCAACACTAACATTTCGAGACAGGAATGTAACTGGAGGCACCCTTTGGTTTCCTTCCATCTTTTACATTCCTTCTCATGTGAATCAGTCCTCTGGTACCAGAAGTTTTCCGTGCCTCACGCAAACTGTTCCTGTTACAAAATAGATTTGATCTTTCTCTTTTTAATGAGCAGGATGACATTAAAAATGTGGTTCTGTATGAGCCACTTCTACTGCAGTCTATTTTCACCATGCAGGCAGTCAAACATTGGTGGATTGCTCAGAGAGGTTGTGCAATCTCCATCCTCGATTGATTTCAAGATTCAACTCAACACATCCCCAGGTAACCTGGCCTGCCCCCAGGGCTGACCCAGCTTTCAGCCAGACTGGAGCTCTGCTGTGGTCTCTTCTCTCCTGGGTTATCCTACAAGCCCCTGCTCTCCAAATTCTTGTAAGCATGAGTGGGAACCATTCCTTCTCCCCAGTATGGGACAGATAAGCCATTCCATTTTTTTCTCCCTAACTTTTCATCTCTTTAGCCTCTTAATTTAAACTTTGTCAGCACACACTGTTTGAAGGGAAGAGGCAGGTCTGTTTCACCAGAAGATTCCCAGGCTCAGCAACCTGACTAGGACTCCTCAAGTTTTTTCCCCAGCTGGCTGAATTTCAGCCAGAACTGGGCTGTACCTTGTGTAAGAGGAAAAATATTGCTCTTAAAACACTCCCCCACACGCAAACAAACACGTGCACACACAGAGTCTTAGTTGTAATGTTGTTGAGAACTGTGCTGTTCAAATGGCATTGTCTCTAGGCAGAACTTCAAATTGATTTGAATCTGAAGACACTTTTCTTCTGGTCAAAATCTGCTTTTCTCAAAGCTAAAATCTACTACTGAAAGCATTTCAGAGCCATTGTCTCCTCTGTGGTCTTTTATAGACCCTTAACAGAAGAAATATACCAAGAGGGCTGTATTCCTGTGCCTTTATAACAAAAGCAGCACTTGGATGTGCAGGGGTCCCTGCCTCCTTTTAGTCTAATTCCTAAGGCTGGATCCTAATGAAAATACTGACTTAAGATAGCAATTGAGCACATGCTTAACTTTGAGCGAGAGTCTCATTGCAAAACACTGTGATTTCAGCAGGACCATGCTCTGAACCATTCATGGATTTCATTGGCATCAGCAAAATAAATGTCTTGTTCTACATCGCTTTTTTTGTGACTCAAGTGTGCCCAAGAAAGCGGAAGAGCAGAAGCTGTCCACTTCCCCTTGCCCAGTTTATTTTTACCACTGGTTGCTGTGGGAAGCTATTGTGATTCAGCGTGGCAGTAGGAAGTTCCTAACACTGCTCTTTGCAGCAGAGGATGTTGAGGTTCTTATGCAAGCCACAGACACAGTGAAAATAGCTGACCTTTCAAAATGTTTATCGAAGCACCTTCAGTTCACAAGGGGAGAAGCAGTGGCTTATGCAGAGAACCAAAATCTGTGTCTAAAGTCCCTGTTGTGCTGAAAACAGCCCAGAAATCTTACAGGGATCCTTTTTGGTGGTGCGAGGGAGGCAGGTGTAGCCGCCAGTGTGTGGTCCTGTGAAACCAGAACAGAAATGTTTCACCTCCATTCTGCGGTCGCATCAGCAACCACATCAGTTTCGGGACAGGCTCCAGACGCGTCACCTGCGGAGACAAGTGCAGATTTCATTCTGAGAAGGGCCAAAGCAAAATAATGTCACATAACAGAATGGTGACATCCTCCACCTGCCCAGCCAGGACCTGAGGGACATTGGAAGAGCTTCCCCTCGCTTCTGGCTGCTCCGGGCTCGCAGAGTAGGGGTCGCGCTGCTGGGTGCCCGCGCCAGCCGGCGGGCAGCGGCGGCGCTCGGGGCCAGCCCGTGGCCGTGCTGCCCTCTGGAGTCAGCGGCTCCACAGTGCGCCTCAGCCTAAGGCACCGTCCTGCCGCGATCGGGGACTGCCACCCGCGGGGGGTTCTCCCGTCAGAGAGAAATCCCAGCTCTGCCGAGAGCTGTGGGCATTCCCCGAAATCCCCTCCCATGGAGGCGGCATCTCGACCCCGCAAGGTTTCCTGAGACGTGGCTTGCAGGCTGGGGGTAGGACATGGTGTGCCAGCACCTCCTTCAGCCCAGCGCGGCTGGCAGGGCTCAGGGGTGTTGGTGGTGTTTGTCTCCCCATGCACAAGGCTTTGCTGATGGGCAGAACCACAACACATGTCCAGAAATGGGCAGCTTCCAGCTCAGGTCCCAAAAGCCCCAAGTGCTCGTGACAAGGACTGCACAAAGTGATAACCACATGGATTCATGAAATTGTAGAATATCCTGAGCTGGAAGGGACCCACAAGGATCATTGAGCCCAGCTTCTAATTCTGCACAAGACCATCCCAAGAGTGCCACCACGTGCCTGAGAGCATTGTCCAAACCCTTCTTGAACTCCAGCAGTTTTGGTGACCACTGCCCTGGGGAGCCCAGGGATTGCTATCATCCCCATACCATAATACCAGACCTGACCCAAGTTTCTAATACAGGTTGTGTGCATCTGTCTGTTTTTCTGCTGTGGAAAGGCTCTCTTCTCCAACAGTCCTTCTGCTTAATGCCCAGTGCAGTGACCAGGTAACTTCCCCTTGTCCACAGCCCCATCTTGCTGGCTTGGCTTCAGAGTGCTACAGAGTCTTCATCTGTCCCCATCTCCCATGATGCTGGTGCAGATGCCAGCTTCCTCATTTCCATCACCATCACCTCTCTTTTCCCAGATTCTCTGACTGCAGAGCCCACAGGCTGTTTTGATGTTTTAGAAACAAAGACCATGAGTCATGGCAGAACGAAAGGTAAGTGCATCATTAGCAGATGTCTGCCCAAAACCCACTCCAGGCCCTGGCAGCCCCTGCAGAGGCATCACTCCCAAGGATGTGACAGACCCTACTTTGAGCCAAGGGGAGAGGCAAGATGTGAGTAAAGGGCAGAAGGTGTCACACCCCTAGGGGAAGCATGGTACTACCTACAGCTTAGGTGAGGCAGGAGCTCCTAAGGATTTACAGAGTAAAGTAAATTAGAAACTGGTCAGAAGTTAACATATATCTTCTTAAAAATGAACCTCTGAAAAGTTTTTTTGGTAACATGCACTTTCTCTACAACACTTCACCCCCAAAGGATTTTCTTTCAAGCCTCTCTCCAACAGACCTGGGCTGTAGCAGCTAAACCTTCATAGGACTTACCTTTTCACAGCTCATCAGCTGTTTGCTACATCTAATAAGAGGTATTAGGTATGATTGGTGGCCCAGATACCTGCCCATAAAGCTATTAAACTCCTTCTAGAAGGAGTCTCCACCTGGCTCAGGTGCCTGTGATCAAATATCCATCAGTACCAAGACAGGAAGCACCTTCCTGGCAGCTTAATGCTGGACTGGCTGCTCAAAGCTATGTTTTGTGAGCAAGATTTCAGCTGGGAAGTTGCTCAGGTAACCTGGGCCCCCAGGCCCGCTTCTGATTTGCTCTGTGACGTTGAGTGAATCCACAGTTTGTGTACTTCCCATCTGTAGAATGGGGCTGATACCTCCCATCACCTTTGCAAGCGTTTGGGTGCTAAGGAACCAGGCAGGTGGGCTGGTGTGATGTTAACATCCTCTTGCAGTGCTGAATTTCTAGGACTGAATCACTTTTTTCTATCTTTAAAAATAAATTTTTAAAAAAGACGTTTTATTTAATTTCAGCTTTGCTTCCTAATTATTTAATGTAGTAGGAGTTATTTTGTCAGGAGAGGGCACTTGTTGGTGGTTTACCCCATGTTTCATTAATGCATGGAAGAGGTTAAGTCCTGGTAGTTATGGTAGCAGATGCATGGTTTTAACAGGGAAAAAAAAAATCCCCAATTTTACTTTCTACTCTTGCACTAATTTGTGACTATTTTTATCAATGTTAGCACTGAGCCAGGGTAAAAATACTCCCTAGAAAGTTTAGAATTTACATTTGTCTTCATATATATTCAGCAGAAATCCAGCTCCCCAGCCTCCGCACTGCCTAATCCGGACTCATTAACTTCACCCGCCCCCGAGAAAAATGTCAGATGACTTTGGCCTGGCGAAGCCTTTCACCCACAAACACTCAGCAGGAGGGTCCAAGTCTCCTGTCTGCAGCAAACAATCCCCGTGGAGCATCAGCTCTGGCACTGCAGGCATCCAGCTCAGCCACGGGAACAGATTCACCCTTCCTAACACAGCCCTGCCTCGGGGCAAAGTCTCTGGTGCTGGGCTCCATCCTGTGGGGATGCTGAGCCCTGGAAGCATCTTCCACATGGCAAGGCAGATGGATGGAGGCTGGGGAAGAAGCACCACAAGGAGAAACCTTTGTGGAGCATCTCATGAAACACAAGGCAGCCAGAAGCATGTGGAACTGGCATTGGAGGTGCTGGGATAATGCCATTTTTCTTCTATTAAATGGACATAACATTTGGCTCTCCAAGATGCCCTTTTGCTGCACAGCTGGAGACTTTCTTGTCAATGTGTCAATGAACTCTGCTCCAAAGACAACAAAATTGTTCTCTGGCAGGTTCCTGCAGAAGAAGCAAACCATCCCCTCCTGGTAGTGGGGTCATTACCATCTCACAGGGGGCACAGCAGCCCAGAGGGGCTGAGGCTGGAGGTCCCCCTGATGAGTGTCCAGTCCAGCTCCTGTCTCACAGCAGCATCTCTCAGGGCAAGTATTGCAGCTACTATTGGGTATCCCAATATCTCCAAGGATGGAGGCTCCACACCTTCCCCAGGCAAGTTGGTGCAGTATTTCACCATCCTCACAGTGAAAAGGAGAACTGACATGTCCTGTGCTTCAGTTTGTTCCTGTTGCCCTCACTGGCCACCCAGGAAAAGTCTGGCTCCAGGTTCAGGGTTTGAGGAAAGCCCTGAACTTCTATGGAAATGGGTGTGTTTTCTGTGAAATCTGGGAGAGAAAGGGGCTCATGTTTAAGCAGGAGCTAAGAGCCCAGAGGCTCCACCAGCAAGGGAGGGCAGCTCCAATCTAATTAAACTGAGAAAACATCCTTAAGCAACACCATTTCCCTTCTACCCTGCTTCACTTCCTGAGCTCCAGGCTCCTTCCAGAGGAAGAACTGGAGAATATTTAAGATTAAGATTCTATCCTTTTAGCAGTGAGTTTTAAATGAGGAGGTCTAGGAGCTGTGTCTCACCATCCTTAGAAAATCCTCCGCTGCAGAAGACCAGAGGAAGGGAAAGCTCCAATGCTCCCTTTGGCATGAGACCCTCCAGAGTCTGTCACTGCAATGATGGAATAGGACAGGATATTTATGGGACTTAAGAAGCCAATAACATCTACCCTCAAGCCTGGCCTGGGCACATGTTGGACACAGCCTGCACAGCCTGGAGTTGAATACAGGCCTCCATATCCCATTTATTCCTCCTTTTGTATGCCAGAAAAACCCTTCCTCCTTAGAAAAGAGTGAAGCAAGAGAGAAATGGCCCAACACATGGAGTGAAGGACCTGTTGGTGCTGAGCCTTGGCCCTTGGCTCTGCTGGGCTCCATCCCTCCCCGGCTCTGCAGATCCAGCACCTCACCCGCCCCACGCACGTCAGTTCCTCGGCAGTTCCTCCAGACAGCCAGGCTGTTTTCAAGAAGCAATTTCCTGCAGAGGAAGATTTTTTTTCCAAGGAGCCTAAGTGGGGAACTTCCTGGTGCAGGCTTTTCATGGGAAACCATTGTGAGAGCAGCTTCACCACCCACCAGGAAGGGCTGTCACTGAGCAGGCTGCACCCCGCTCTGTGTCCCCAGCCCAGCTTCCCAGTTCATGCCCAGGGGGTGAGTTTTGTGACCCTCACTCATCTGCCCAAGCTGCTGCTGGGATGCTGATTTGTGGCAGGGGAAGTGGACAGATGGTGCAGATCAGGACTGGATGCAGGCAATGCCGAGCCTCCCAGGGAAGGTTCTACATGGCCTGTCCCTCTGGTGGGAGAAGGTGTGGGAGAAGCTGAGAGGAGACAAAGACTTCACCATACTTTGGCTCTCCAGCCTTTGCATTTTCCCTCTTCACTGTGCTGCCGGGTCTGATTTCAAGCAGGGCCACCAGCTACCAGGACAGGCTTCTCCCCACACAGAGCTGGGTGTCAGCCTGGTTCTGGAAGGCATCTGGGTTTCTAGGTGCTCCTCTGAAATGCAAACCCTGCCAGGGCTTCTCTTACTGCTGCAAGAGTGGGGCCACTCAGCTCAGCTCTGCTGTGGTAGAGCCAGGGCAGTCCCAGAGGCTTTGGCAGCGCTGCCTGGGATTTACACCAGAGCACAGAGGCAGCCCCAGCACCGTGGCAGTGCCCCACGGCCCTGGCTATCAGTGAAACCCCAAAATGCACCAGTTAAAACCCTCAGCCAACACAGACACTGGGACAGCAAGTTGCACTGTGCTGCTGCTTCTCACCATGGGTGGTGTTAAAGTCAATCATTGTTCATATCCTTTTATTCCAATCAGCTCTTCTTCCTGCAGTTGCTCTGGTTTGAGTGTATATTGCGGCTATGGATGGACAGGCAGCCCAGACTCGTGCCCTGCTTTGAGCTCTCTCTCAGTGCTGCTGTGGCAGCACTGCTCTCCCATGGAGAAGTTCTGCTGGACATCTATGAAGATGCTCTAGTTCCAGGGGTTTTTTCCTTGCATCAAATTTTTTGGTTTTGCAACCTCTCACTGCAGTTAAAATAAACTAAACAACACCCAAGAATCCATTTCCGTGAAGCATTTCAGGAGCAAGGGGCTGGTTCCTGTTTCAGAGCATCAAAAAACAACTTCCATTTTCCTCACAGTGTTAGCAATGTTCAGCTGAGCCCTGCTCTTTTTTCCCTAAAAAAAGTTTAGTTTCCAGGAAACAGGACTATTTTGAACACAAAGCATCTCTTTGGCCAGCCTGATGCTCTTTGGTACACTCACAACTTTTGAATACACATATATCAACTACAAGAACAGGACTGAGCATGGAGGGAACTGAACCAGCTCTCAGGGAAGAGTCCAGTCACTTCCCAACCCACCACTGGCTTAATTGTGTGATGTCAGGCAGGTTCCTTCCCTCTGTCTGTGTCCTGCCTTCCAAGCCTTGAACTGGGGTTTAGGATCCTTCATGCAGGACTCTGCTGGACCTCAGATTTGGCAAGAAGTATCTGAAATACTCACAAGGTGCCAACCCAGTTTCTGCCAGTGGCAGCAGCGCTTGGTCAAAAAGGATCAATCAAAACCTCCTTCCTCCTTCCCCCTTGGCCTGCTGGCAATGCTCTTCTTAATCCAGCTCATGATGTTGCTGATTGTGAGACGGTACCATGGTCATTTTGTTATCCACCAAGACCTCCCAGGTCTCTACCTGCAAAGCTGTTTTCCAGCCAGCTGCTCCCCAGTTTATACTGGTGAGTGGAGTCGTTCCTCCTTGGGGGCAGGAGTTCCCACTCCCTTTGCTGGACTTCACAAAGTTCCTCTTTGCACACTGAGGTCCTTGTGAATGGCAAACCTGGAACGTGCAAAGCCAGGTGAGCAGGGAGAGCTCACAGCATTCCATAGCTCAGGTGGTGGATCTTGGAGAAAAGGATGGAATTGGAGACAGACATTGCTTCCCTTCTGACCCACAACAGAGGGGGGCACCAGCCCAGGGACAGCCAGGGCAAGAGGAAAGGGGGATCCTGCCAGCAGCTGGTGCCATCCCAGCACACACTCTGCCTGTGCTCCTTCACTCACCATCTGACAAGCAAGGAAGCAGTGCTCAGGGAAAGAGGTGACCAGGCAAATTCAGCAAAGACATCCCAGGGAATGAGTCACCGGCTCTGCGTAAGCAGCCAGGCTCTGGAGGGAGAAGGGCAGCAGGAAGGAGGAACATTCCCGGGAGATGGCTGAAGGATGATTAAAAGGCTTTTACCTGAACCTTGCATTGGAGAACCCCCTGCTGTGGCAGCAGAGGAGTGAGAGCAGAGCTCTGGGCGTGCCCATAGAGCAGCTGCTGCCCATGGGGACACAGCAGTGGGAGCCCAGCTCCTCAGAGAGGCTGCTCCCAGAGCAGGAGAAATGACCCACCTAACGCAGGCTTTTCTCAGGAAAGGCTTGGCTCTGGTGGTGACATTTCTCATGGGAAATGTTATTTCCTTGAAAACCTCGGGTATTCAGGTCAGCTAAAAGCTTTTAGCACAGTGGCTCCAGACACACTGAGCTGGTCGAGTCAGAAGGTAATTTCCAACACATGTAAGGCAACTTCCGAGGACCAGAGTGCTTCATCACCATGTTTTCCTGGCGACAGCTTCAGTTGTTTCTCTTCTAAGAATCAGCGTTTTGTTTACTGTTTTAGCTTATTTCCTGGTGGAAAGCCTTTTATTTACTCCCCAGCATTACCTGTAGCTTTTAATCCCAGAAGGTGAAGGAGGTGGAAGAGGAACAGCTCTTCAGCAGCAGGGTCAGTGTGCCAGAAATGGTACTTTTTTTTTTAAGCTGCTCATAAAGATAACAAGAGATGAAAAGGTTGTGTCAAGAGGGGGATCTTCTCTAGCTGGAAAGCATGAAATACTAGCGCACTGCTGTCTCTTCTGCTGAGGCCCTGGCATTTCTGATCTTCCTGCTCCAAGGGTTTGCCCTTGGAGCAGATGCCCCAGAAGGACACCCAAGTGGACGGGTGGATGGCAGAGAAGCTGCCAAGGGACTCACACCCATCCTAGAGGGGCTGCAATGCCTCAAAGAGAGAAGAAAATATGTCTGGAAAAAAAAATCTCAGAGCCCAGACTTGTTGGGTGAAAGGTGTTGGAAATGCAAATCATTAATTTAAAGAACGGGGCCAGGAACCGGGGTGCCAGGCTGAGCTGTTATCTGCTGCATCAGCTGCGAGCCTGGCTCGGGATTTCAAAATAAAATTAGACTTGCAGTATATGTCTTTAAATATTTAAATTACTTTCAGTAATTCATATGGTGACATTTAAACAAAGTACACCAAGCAAACGGCTCCCAGTGCTAAAAGGAAATGTTTGCAGGTAATAATATTTAATTTAAAAGGGAACAGCTGATATCAAGGCAGAATCTTAATGCTGAATTCAACCTACATTTCTCTCTCAACCAAGCAGGGAAGAATAAAGACCCAGGCCAGCGAATGGTTAAAGATGTAGTGTGGTGTGACTGAAGTGCTGGTCCCAGACACCCCAAAGAGCTGTGAATTATGTGGGTGTCCAAACATTTTCAGGATAGGGGCTGCTGTAGTTTTGTGGGCTTCCAGAGGTGGGGACAAGCAGTTTCATGCTGGGAAGTGAGGACCACGGGGGCTTGGTGATGCCAACCCCTCCTGCCACACTCACCTGCCCTCCCACAGCCTTCCTGGGCTCTTTGCTGTGAGTCTGTTCCAGAAACTAAAGGGAAAATCCATCCTGGGTGCAAACGAGCAAAACTCAATGAAGTCAGCTCACACACAGCAGCTTCACCACGGGTGCTGCCGGCCAACTTGGAGAGCTTAGCTGGGTCTGTTACATCAGTCACACTGGATTTCATAACATCAGACATTTCAATGAGGGTGACTCATTCTCTCTTGAAGGGTATTGTATGTATGAGCAAAGATGATTAACTTTTGCTGAATGGTATGATTTCTGGGATGGGAACTGCTATTAATTAGGAGCGGATCTCAGATGTTCCCAAACCCTGTTTTCATGGCCTACTTTGTATATTTTTCTCCATTCTACTTGTTTTTTTAGCTCAGGATAAATATTAAAGTGCTCTTCCCTGCTATCTGGCACTAAAGCAGCCAGATGTCCAGCAAAGGCATCTGACTTTCATAGTCAGGCACGGCTCAGGGCTCAGTTCCTGTGACCAAGCTTCAGCTACTAGCCCTAAAAAGCTCAGTTTTCACATCAAAAGCAAACAAAACAAAATAAAAGGGAGCTTCCAGCCTGCACAAGTGCAGCAGATAAAGTACCAAGGGAGGTAAAATAAGCACAAGTGGCTCAGAATGCAAAATCCAAAGAATCCAATTATCCTTTCTCACCCTCCCCTCAAATTTTCTTTATCAAAAGAAAGCTGGGGGCTTATGCTAATCTCGTGCTTCTGGCTGTTGAAGTTTGGGGGTTAACACCACCAAGAATCCTTGGGATAAAGAGTTTGCCAGGTTCAGGGAGAAAAATACCCTTTCAACTGCACTGGCTGCAAAGCTGGACAATTTACCAGGACAAGGGTCAGGGTGTTCAGTGTCTTCAAGCACATCTGCAGCACCCAGCACTGTGGTCCTGCAGGAAGTGCCTGGAGAAATTAAGACCAGCCAGCCTGCAAAAGCCAAAGGAGGCAGGCATGGGATGGGATGGAGCTGTCCTTCCCCACCCCAAGCAGTGCTGGGGGATGCCAGGGAGCAGCCAGGCTGAAGCTGGGGACCTGACAGGTCAGTGTTTAACAGCCAGGCTGTTCAGTGGCACCTTGCCACCACTTCAGCATCTCCAGCATCTCCTCTGGGATGACAAGGTCCCCTCCCAGATCCAGCCTATCAGCTCCCTCTTATCTTATCCCATAGCACTGGCAGCAAGCAACACAACATCCCACAGAGCCAGACATCCCACCCTGCTCCAGCTCCACTGCTGTGGGCAGTTAAACAGTTCTGGGAACAGACAAACTGTGGTCAGTCCCTCTGCCTGGCCAGCAGGGAGCTGGAGGAAGTGTCCTGTTCCTGGTAAGACACCACCATGAAAGTCAACTGTGACTTCCAGAGAGGGAATGGAAGGGTCACAGCTCAGCCTGTATTCTACCAGCAAGAATGAGGTTGACGTGCTTTGCCCAATACCCCATCCCCATGGCCCCTCCAGCACTTACAGCACTCCTCAAATGTCAGGCAGGGACTGTGGACAGCAGTGAGGCAAACAAAGGTCACTGGATCTGTGCTTTTCCCCTTTCATCAGCTGAGGCTGCAGGAAGCTCCTGGGCACAGGCTGGAGAGCTGGTGCTGCTCCACAGCAGGCAGTGATGAGGAGCATGAGAAGCAAACTCAAGAGACACAATTGTTTGTAGTTAATTGAGACAAGAAGAGATGATTTTTTTATTTAATTAAAACTGAGGGCTAGGTGTTAGTACAAATGGGGGATGAGCAGTGAAACTGCCCTGTGGCTGGGCAGCCCTAACCTGTGGGGGTTTGGAAGCTTTTGGGGCAGTCACCAAGCAGGGAGCAGAGGGGTGACCTGCCCTGGTTTCAGGCACTGCACCCAGGCTGGTGACAGCACACCTGGAAGCACCTGCTGCCCAAGCCTCCCTGTAACCACCAGGCTCCCAGGCTTGGTCTGGAGGAGCTGGGAGGTGTGGGAGCATTAGAAGGCTTCTCCTTCCAGACTCAACGGTGAGGAATGTGCATTCGAAACAGAGATAGGGCTGGTTTCACTTGTGCTGCACACCAAAGCCAACCATGAGGCTCTCTGAGATAAAGTAGCATATAGGGGTAGGAAAACCCCACAATTTGCCTAAAATTTGCACCCATAAAACGCCACTGGCAGATCAAAGTGTGGATGTGTGATTCAGGCACAAGTCTGGGATGTGTGAGCCGCAGCCCAGGCGTGCAACGAAGGCTGAGCCACGCAGCACCAAGGGTTTCCTTGGAGACTGACGCACAAGGGGCTTCTCCTCCAGGAGCACTTTCTCCCTGCCTTAGCAGGCAAAGGAACATCCTAAATCCCATCCCCACCCTAAATCCCATCCCCACTAGGAGAGCCGGCAAGGCTCCACAGTGCCACTGGGGGAAGGGGCAGTGCTGAGAGCCTCGAGGGGGGTTTTCCTCACCTCCGAGCACTTTTCCTGTTGCGCAACTCACTCGTGCTTCTAAAAATGTTTGCTGGAGCAACAGTCTCTAAGGCGATTTCCATAACAATGGGTGCAGAAGAACGATCCACGCTGCTGGAGTGATTTGCTCTCTCACAGCTTGCTGAGGACTGGGCACACTGCAGTTCCAGCGGTGAGATGTTCCTGTCAATGTGAGAAAAAGAGTTTTTGACTGAATTGCTCTCAGCAGCTGCTGGAAAGCTCCCCAGTGGCCCTGCTGTCCATTGCCTGGCCAGGGGGCATGGGCAGGGCTCTCTGCCTTGCCCCAGGGCATTGCCAGAGTCTGCAGGCACAAAAACACCCACAGCAAAGGTACAAAACCACAGAAAATGCTTCCACACCTTTGGCTGGTGTGTCAGCAGTGCCCAGCAAACACACACCAGTGCAGGCACCCAAAGAGGGGCAGAACCCAGCTGACATCAACCAAAGCTCCTGCTCCACCCCAGGCCTCAGTCCTCAGTCCTTACAAGGCCCCCACGTGTTTCTCTTTTATCTCACAATTCTGGGTGCTCAGCCCCAGCCAAAACCAACCAGGTTTGTTCCTTCCCCACATCTTTTCCAGTTGACCCATTAAAATCAACACTCAGCCACTGCCTCCAGTTTGAATCGCTCACATCCTGCCTTTACAGCTTTGTTTAAATCCATGCAGAGCTCAACCTGTTGTCAGACAGACACTAATTGGTGTGTTTCTAATTATTTGTTTCCATCTTAAAACCTGTTTTTCAGCAGATTGCAGTTTTATTTTAATACATGCTTGGCTAGAGCTTGATATACTGGTTGCCAGTAACCTAGACACAAATGGGATTGCATTGCACAGGGGGAGCAGAGGAAAAAAACAGACTTGAATTAAGAGCCTGTTCATAAAAATGAATTAAGCAAAATTGTGAAACAAGCAGCAGTGCTACATTGCAGAAGATTGTTTCTGTGTTCCTATTTCTACCTCTTCAATTAAGATGAACCTCTGCATTCACAAAAGGGCATTTGAAACATCTCCTTACACAAACGCTTTGACCATGTTTTATTATGTCATCAGAGCTCTAAAACTTAGGGTTAATCCTTTTTATACTCACATGGTTGGTGTTAAAAATTAGCTCATCAGTGGGTGACCAAACCAGGATCAATCTCCCACTGCTTTCCCAGGATGTGAATGCAGACACTCAGGCACTGTCCTCAGCCCTTTCATTCAAGTAACACCAACAGGCTTTTCCTCTTCCAGGAGCAGCCTGGGCCCTTTGGATCTTGGTCATTTTCACACAAGTCTTCAGAGGGCAGGAGAAGCAGCTGAGGTGCTGCTCCAAGGCAGCACACACCTCTGGGACACACCAAGCAGCACAACCAGTGCTCTGGAGCCTGCCTTGCTCCATTCTCTCTCTGTAGCTCTTTCTCCTGTGCCAAGGATTTTGGGGTCTCTGATCTAAAATGCAATTAGGGAAATGGAGGCAATTAAACAAAAATAAAAACATATGTAATTTGCTGACAAATACTGACTTTTTAGTGCAGGTCATGTTCTGCACAGCCCTGACTAAAGCTGCTTGCAACACTCTCACCTTTGGCTTCTCCTCTCCAGCTCCCTGCCTTTCCCTGGGTGTGGAAAAATGCAGCAAGAGCATCCCACAGACAAGAAAGCCTCAGTCCCCCAGCCCAGGGGTTGTGAGGACACCCACCCACCAGGACAGGCAGGAGCCACATGAGGAGTGGCAGTGTGCATTCAGCAGCCTGTTGTCTCTCTGGCATAACCTGACCTCTGGTTGTCTCCACAGTCAGCCACAGAGAGTGAAATCCTTGTGCAGTTCTTTCCAGCAGTGAACACACTCTAAGGACATTGATTTCTCTGCAGGCTTTTTGTCAGCAGACAAAGGGGCTCAAAAGCTGATGCAACCAGTGAAGAAGGGGTGTGAAGATGTACTTCCCAGGAGGAGCTAACTGCTAGAGGGAATTGGGTTTTCAGCTGTTAATACAGGGGCCTGGGATTTGCAGGAGACACCCAGGTTGAGGGCACAGCCCAGAGCACCTGGTCCATCTTGCCCCTGGTGGGCAGAGGCCAAGCTGAGAGGCTGAGAGTGGGCAGCACCTCCAGATGAACACTGGTGACCTTCTCCCTTCTGCAGGTCTTGCATTCTGTGGGATACATGGCCCAAAGCAGTCACTCCACCAATGCCAAGCAGCAAGGAGGTCACCTGGGAGAAGGCCTTTGGGGGTGGCCTGTTGGCTTGGTCCTTGCAGAGAAGCCTCGCATGCAGACACATCTGCCTGCACCCGTACACTGAGCCAGTGGGGATAGAGAGGGTCCATCACCTCCTCTTAGCCCTTCCCTATTTCCACACAAAGACATTTTTGGTGAGCTTCTTCTCCTTTTTTAATACTAAAAAGGAAAGAAAAGAGGAAGATACGCACTTGATGTTAAGGAAATCTAACAGAGCGTGCAGCAATCCAACTGCTCAGACACATATGCCTCCTTCCTTCTGCTCCATACCAGCGAGGCTGTGCCATATTTAGATCTGGCTCCATCTCTCACAAACTTGACCAACTGTTCCTCCACAGTGTCATCTCTGCTTGTTTACCCCCAAACTGTTCACTGAAATCTTCAATTTGGCGAAGGGAAAATAATAATAATATTAATTTTTAAAAAGGTTTTATTTTTAATGACAGGAAAAGCACTAAATGCCCAGAAAGGCAGATCATAACAGTGGTGGGTAAAGAGGTCAAAAGATCCCTTGGTGAGTTATCATCTCCATCAGGGACCTCCAGTGTGAGGAGGCAGGCATGTTTCCTAGAAATGAGTGGCCCTGGGGTGTTCCCACAAGTGTGTGCTCCCACAGGAGTGGCCCTGGGATGCTCCCACAGGAGTGGCAGGTTCAGTGACCACACATGAAGGCAGGCACAGAGCTATGGCCACACTGGGGTTACCTGGGCGTGACTCCTCCAAGGAGCTGCCCTGTGCTGAGCACCAGGCATCTGCAAAGCAAAGGGGTAACAGCCTCCCTGAGGAAAAGGCTGAAAGTACAGCTTTGTTACAAGTAGGACACATAGGAAAGAGCAGAGAGCATTTCCTGACTTTCCTCATTGTGCCAAACCATGGCAAGTTCACCCCAGTGTCTGGCCCTCAGCACCAGGACAGGAGTCAGGCAGAGATGGTCTCGCTCCACACTTTCAGCCATGGTTGTGTCACACACGAGGCAGAGGTGAGCCCTTGTCCTCCCACAGACAGTGAGGAGCCTTGGAGACTTCTCTCTGAACATCCACACCTCTGTCTGGCTCGCCTTTGATGTCAAGACACTGCTGTCTGCTGGAGGGCCTGGTGACAGCCTGTCCTGCAGCCTGGCAGGATGTGCAACATAGCACCCCCACACCAGCCATGGGCCTTGTATACAAAACTTGCTCACACTGGAGGCAGATCTTAGGGAGTTAAGAGCATTTTCTTGGCTTGCTGTGCTGGTGGAAGAGCGACTTACAGCACAGCAGATGGATAAAATTCTAATTTGGGTTTCACATGATTTATATAAATAGGCTTAGACGAGGTTGCGCAGAGATGGCACAGTCATCTGCCAGCCTTGCTCTGTTTACCTCGAGACCCTCTCCTCCCCCTGTTAATGAGCACCCAGCAGTGCTGGCAGTAACCAGTCACCTCAGCTGTGTCACCTCCTGCCAATGCCATGGCCCCGGGCTGTGCTCCCAGCGGGACAGAGCCCCACCTGGCTGGGCACAGCTTTTATGCTCATCCCTCAAACCCAGAGACAAATTGTCAAGGAGCACACCAGAGTCACAGCTCCCATGGCTGGCTCGGGAGAGTGGGGCAGGGTATGGACCACACTGCTTCCCACCCAGGTGAGTGGGAACAAGAGCAGGGCTCTCCCAGCCTCCACTCACTCATAGGTCATCAAGTTCTGCTGGGGCCTCTCCCCAGGGGAGGGTGGCTCAGGGTCAAGGGACACCAGTGCCCCCACTGCCACTCTCATGAAAATGACACAGTAACTCCCCCTCCTCCCCACTAGTGCGCCACCAAGGAGCCTTCACCACATCCTGACAAAAATCATCAAGCACATCTTTGTTGGGTTTGTTAGAAACCTCTTCCTCTTCTCCACTGCTCCTCTGTCCCTCAAAGGGTGACATGACCTGGTGCTGCTCCTAACAAGGGGCTTGTGACAAACAGATGAAGGTCTGGCTCCTGTGAGGCTCCAGCATGCATCTGCTGAACATCATCACACCTGTATTGTCTCCTAGAAATCAAATGTGATGTGATCTCAGCAGGAAAAAAGTAGAAAACTGAACTGCTGGGTTTTTTAAGTGGTCACCAGAAGCTGGATATGTGACAGCTGCATCTTCCCAGTGTCAGATACAGCTCAGGGGTCACTCACACCTGGTGCAGAGGACAGGGGCAGGGCTCTGCTTTTAGCACACATTGACCACCAGATATCCCAAGGTCTGAGATGCAGGGGCAATCAAAGCAAAAATGGGCTGAAACGGGAAGTGGGACACAAGTTTCTCCATTTAGAAGGCCAAAAGCCAGACTGCCAAACAGAATGACACTTGTCCCTGTGGGCCCAAAGTACCCCATGTCACACCACATTACATTCATGTAAAACCTCTCCCTTTGAGTGCCTTTGGCCCTGGAAAAATGATCATCATCACAAAGTGGATGCACAGTTTGAGGCAGAAAATGATGGAAACATCATTAAACTAGTCCGGAGTTTGTCTGCCTGCATCCTCATTTTCACAGCCTGATTTTCTACAGAAATAAGGTTCTCACAGCCACACCATCCCTGCACCCCTCCTCTCCAACTCTCCTGCTTTTTGGACACTTTCAGCCACATGGGACTCCCAGTTATTATGGGAATATAAGTTTTGTGAACGTGGGTGGCTGATGAGGAGGTGATGGAGTGTGTTTAGCTGTTACTGGCCAGTGAGAGCTCCTGCATGTCCTTTACTCCACAAGACAAACCCATTGGAAACCAGGCTGTGCTGCCTTCCGCTGCTCGTGGAACAAGCTGTGTTATTTGTATCACTGTATCCTAGGAGCCCTCCTTTCTGTCCTGCACAGTCCCTGGCATGAGCAGCATTTTCCATGGTCAGCCTGGAAGGAGGGAGCAGACTTTTAACCCCTCAATGCAAAGAGCAGATTCCCACATCAGGTTATTCCCTATGAGAAAAAAAGCCCTCCTAGGACCCAGGCACCATGCAGAGAAATCTCAATGCCAGCAAGGGGTTGTCTCTAGGAGAGGTGCAGGTGGCTTGGGAACGGCTGGGGATCCTCCTGGGGGGCTGTTTGAGCCTTCACAGCTCCTGCAGCCAGTACCATCCTCAAACCCCACCTTCAGCCTGGCTGCTGCCAAAACTCTCTGATTCAGCCTCTCTTTCCAGCCATGAATCATAAACCAGCTCTTCACCAGCTGGGATAAGGCTCAGGTCACCAAAAAAAGGAAGAGAAATAGATTTCTCCAGGGCCAAAGCCCCTGTGATTTGACAGAGCTTCCCTGCTTGTGCATCTGTGCTGGAGGAGAAAAGTGATGTTATGCTGGCAGCTGGAAATACCTATGCCCAAGGAGATGCAAGCAGAGCCAGGTCCCTGCTCTGGGCCATGGTGGAAGGTAACAGGAGCTTCATCAGACACCTCCAGCTTGAGATGAGCAGGCCAAGCCACACATGGCTTGGAGCTTCTTGGGATCTGAGCCTGGTACATGCTGAAGAACCCCAGGTCCAGAAGGGAAAGTCTTCAGGGAGATCATAGCCATCCCAGAGCACAGCCACCCCAGCCCTTGCTGCCCAGCTTCATCACTGAGCTCCTCCTCAGCCAGCCTGAGCCACATCAACATTCCCACCCCTACTTATTCATGTTGTCCCAGATTTGCCCCTAATTATGGGCAGCAGAGAGAAGAAGGGAAGCACAGAAGAGCTAGAGACTTAGGTCAAAAAGTGGTGGGGTGCTGGGACTCCAGCAATTCCTAAGAGAGCTGCAAATGTCCTGTGGATGAGGGCTAGGAGAGATGCAAGGTGCAGGACCAGGTGGTCCATGGAGCCCCATCCCATCAGCCCTCCAAGGGCTCAGAGCCAGGCTGGGCTCTTTGCAGTGTGGCTTGTGGCATGTGTGGGCCTAAAAAGCTGGACCATGAAACTTCTGGTGAGCTTGGAGGGTCAGATTGTGCTGCCCTGGGAAAGAAGAGCAAGTGGCAGGTCCAGGGCACTGCCAGCAGCTGGGCAGAGTGTTCCTGCATTTCCCAGTGCCCACAACAGATGAGAAACACGTCAGGCAGAAAATATTTGGGGTTTTCTTCTAATAGTTGCTGCCTCTGTGCTGAGGACACGCAAAAAAAAAAAGGGCTGAATCTTCTGTCAAAACCATTTCCCACTACTGCAATGTTTTTAAGCAAAACCCAAAGCATTCCAAAAGAGAATGGGGAAGACACCCATAAACCAGAGAAAATAACTTATGGTTAAAAAGGTTTCAGAACTGGATGATTTAATTATTTCTGGATTTCATTTCAGAGTTCATTTTTCCAAAGTTTCTAAAAAGCACCTACTTAGTAGTAATGGCAAAGATATTTTCTTGGAAAAGTGTGAGTAACTTCTAGAGGCAATGTTTGAAAAATAATAAAAAAATAATAAAACTTTGCTTTTACAGAGCACAAAAATCACATTTGTCTAAGAATATACTTACAACAGGAGGATTTCACCAGCATGTGAACCAGCAGTTGGTATGGACTCAGTCTCTGAGGCTTTCCCAGTGTCTTAGCAATTATTATTTCATTATTTCAGTTCCAAGCAGTAGAATTTCTTACATCTTCCAACAAATACCCCATCATCAAGCTGGAAGCTTTGACCAACAAGACAGCTGATTCCTGCCACAGATCACAAACCTCTGCTTCCCCCTGTGAGTCAACACTTAGCACAGATTTCAGTGTGAACACTGAAATCACAAATCCAGCCTTGATTCATGCCAGCAGAAAAGTTTGGATGAAGCATCTACTGAAGCCTCTTCCTCAAGCGAGGGACTTTACTGAGCTGGGTGCTCAGGGTCACTGCCTGTCCCTTGGGACACAGGGGCATCAAAGCCTGGGTTATTTTTGTCTCATGTGGAGTGAAATCACCACCACTTCAGTGCCACTGGTCCCCATTCACAGCTCCATTCACTCCAGAGCATTCCCATGGCCAGATGTTTATCATTCTTGTGTCACCCTCCAACTATTTTGCAGGGGTGGTAGGAGTGGCTTTTGGAAGACATTTGAGTACACACACAAACACAGGCTTGGGCTGCTGTGTGTTTGGACAAATAAATAAGTGCAACTAATAAGTAGAAATGTTTTTATGTTAGCTGTGACTGGGAAGAGAGGATCCCAGCCCTGCCAGATAAAAATCCCCATGGGGATTTCTAAGTGCGCCCAAAACCAGCTGGACTAAGACCTTGTTTGTTCACCCCGTGGATTTGTGTGGGTGAGGAATTTAAAAAATATAGGAAGCTTTTAAAAAATAAAACTAAATAAACAAAATAACCCCTCTGCCTCTTACCTTCACACAGTCTGAACTGCTGGAAGAACAACATGGTTCTGTGTGTTGGGCAACACAGCCATGAGCCAGCTCTCTCCAGTCCTGAACTGGAGATGCAGCACTGATGGAGGTGGTTGCTCCTGCAGCTCCCAGCATCCAGAACCAGCAGTTTCTGTCCAAAACCACTCATATACATGTATTCAAAAATACCTTGGTTTTCTCTCCATTTCTAACACACCTTGGAAGGAAAGCCTGTCTGGGAGTGCTTCTCCTGGCCTCACTGCATGGCAGCAGCAGGCAAGCAGTAGTTCTAGTACAACACCAATAGTGATGCTCTACCCCAGATAAAGCTGTCCCAGGCCCACTTGCCTTGATGTCCAGGATGTGGTGTTCCTGCTGGTTTCAGGCAGTGATGAACTGTTTCCACATCAGCTGATGGGTTTGAGAAGGCAAATGATGAATCAGCAGCTGGTGTCTGGTGATGCCTCAAATGGAGCAAGGTTGTCAGGACTTTGTCAACCTGTCAAGGTTGTTTTGGCCTCAGGACCTGTGCAGGGGAGGCAAAGCACAGCTTGAACATCCACTGCCACCCTAAGTACTCTGAGATCACTGCAGCACATAGGAAGCCAGAACCCATCCCTGGGCAGAGCAGCCCATCCTGCTGAGGTCAGTAGGGCAGATGTGCTCAACACCTGGCAGCAGGTCCTAGCCCTGATCCCTCTGAAACCAGCAGCTAAAGCTCCCATTTAGCTTCAATGGAAACAGGATTTGGCCTGGATCTCAACTAAACCCATGACCATCAATGGATTTGCTTGGGGTTTAACTCCCTGGATTAAAGGGAATTTGCTCTGCAGTCACTCAGGGAGCCCCAGCCCCCTGGGCAGAGCTCAGCACCCACACCCCACCACCACTCTGCTGCAGCCAACGAGAGCAAACCGACCCAAGGGCCCTGGGTTTAAACAAACAAACAGCAAAAAGAGAAAGAAAAAGGAAAAAAAGAAGAGCATTTATTTCCCCTGCAGCTGTGCTCTCCCAGACAGAGGATTTCTGTGGCAGGACAATGACGCTTTATGCAGTGAGGTTAAGTTTCAGTTACTTGAAACTATCAGCTCTTGTGTTCCAATCAGCTTATTACCTCCACAATCAAACAAGGCTTCCCCATGGGCAAGGATTGGGTCATGCTGTTCAACTGGACACAAAGGTCAAGAAGAGTGGGTTTAAAGGGATCTAATGGGAGCTGCCCAAGGCTGCTTTGGGAAGGGGGATACAGCAGGTGTGTTATTCATCCTGTTGGGAGAGGCAGGTCCCATGTGTAAGAAAGAGGAAGCCAAAATCAGGCTCTAGAGCTGGGGATTTAGTTCCCAAATGTCCCCTCTGATAGCAATTTACTACCATCTAGCATCAGTCTTGGTCCTCTCCAAAATACTTAAGGTATCTTCAGACCCGTGTGACATCTCCATCTTTATCTTTCTTCAAGCAAACCTCCAACCCAGTTCTCTCCAGGCAGTTGCCTCTCCCACCAGCTGTTTGGGGAGGGCAGCACCTCTTTTAATTACCTATCCAAATTCTCTTCATGACCCAAATGGAAAGAAACAGCCCTAGATCCCATTGGTTGCAGTTAGGCTCAGCTTGGGAAGTTACTCAATATTTAGGCACATCCCACAGTCAGCAGCACATAACATGTGATGAAGATAATTTGCATTTCAGGGCTGCAAAGCTCAAGAGAGCAGATGCTAAAGCCTGAGTGGTGCTTCTGAGCTGAGGCTGCAGAGAGGCAGTCAGAGCACAGGGAAGCACGTGCTGAATGTCACCTGGGGAGGCCATGGCTGATGGAGCATTTGCATTTGTCCCCATGCAGAGGATTCACAGGGATTTGCAGACCAACCTGGTGCCATGCAAAGGCAGGGGAAAACACCCCTCACACTGCACGTGTGTGGAAGGCAACATGCAGTGAAACAGGAGGAAAACAATTTGCCTGCAGCTCAAACCAGAACTGCTGCTCCTCCAGCCAAAACCTGGATCCCTGTCAGCCCCTGTACCACTGCAGCTTGGCATGGAGCAGGCAACAAGCCTGGGAGCCGTGCTTGGAGCTGCTCCAGCTCTGCACAAGTCTCCAAGGGAAAAATGTGGCTTCCATGTTCTGATCCACCCCCTTGCCCAGAGGTGAGATAGATCACTGAGCTGTAGAATGATGTGGTGTGGGATCAGCTTGCTACCCTGCAGTCTTGACTGCCAAAGGAACAGATATTACATTACTAGACTCCAGAGCACAGCCCCAGCTCCCAGGAATTAATGCCCTGGGAAGGGAAGGTGGGAGAAGAAGACAGAATTCCCTGGGGACCCACATAAGCAGGGAGCTGCTTGGAGCTCTCTCCGGGGGTGCATGCAGCAAAGCACTAAGGAACTCCCAAACACACAGGGCCTTTCAAACCAAGAGCCTTTTTCTCCCTCCCAGCTTCCTTCCAAATTCCTTGGGATCCCAGTCCAGGGGAAGAAGAAAGCACAAATGCAGAGGAGTTAAGCAGAACCTTTCTGAAGGTGGCAGGAACCATGCCCCAAACAAAGCAGGACCAGCTCTGAGTCCCAGACCCACACACCCTTTCCTCCATCTCCCTTAGGTCCTGTCCTTACAGACACCACCTGAGCTTGCTGGCTGCTCATCATGCCAGGGGAGATCCTGGCCTTGCCAGGCAAGCCCCAAACACTCTGCACCATGGAGCAGAAGCTCAGCTGGGCTTTCTGCATGAGCCAGCTCTGCCTGTCCCTCAGGGGCACGGGCCAAGAGCCAGAGCCACTGGTCAGGAGCTCAGGGGATAGCCTAGACATGACCACCATTTCATATGTGGATTTCATACCTTCCATCTTCAAGTAGCTCCTAAGTAGCTTGATTTAATGATCCCACACGTTTCCACCCAAGCCCCAGGCTATGGGGAAATTTGCACAGGTGTGGCAGTGTCTCATTACACAGCAAGAAGGAACAGCTCCTGGCCCTGTGCACCAGAGCTTCCAGAGTGCTCTGGATGCACCCTCTGCATCACCCCCTGCTCCAGATGCTCCACGTGCAGCCCATGTGAGCCTGGGCACCCCTGAACTCACCAGCCTGGGAGAGGGGCTGGCACAGAGTGCTGAGTCTGGGCATGGACTCCACCTCCCCTCACTGCTCTGGCTGGTACTTGCCATCACACAGTCACCCAGGGTGTGAAAAGCCACAGGGTAAGTGAGCTAAATACCATAACTGTTTAATATAATTAACCACAGGATTGAAATGGGCCCATTACCAAGGAGATAGGCTGCTAGAAATCTTCCCTCCTATTTTTTGAGCAACACCCAAACACAGGAAAGGCTTTGTCATATCTTCCCAGTGGGGGAGTAGAGAGGAGTAGGTCCTGCTTTTCATTTTGCTTTTGCTTAATTAATATTATTTTCAGAGATTGTTGTTCCTGACTTCAAAGAGAAGCCATGTCTCATCTCAGGCTCTGGCACTGCAAGATGCCAGCATGACCCCACATTTCTGGACAGGTACTCACACTGGTTTGGATCAAAGCAAGGGAGGCAGCTGCCTTCCACATCCCCATCAACTGCTTCCCAGGGCCATGGCCAGCACCTTTCCAATGGGGACAGTGAAATTAATTCATTAATTACTTCCATCCTTTGGTGGTTCAGGTGGGGCAGCTTACAAGAACCATCCATTCTGCATTTCTACACCTTCTCAATGCAAACCATTTTAAAGCATTGTTGTTACTCCAGTGGAGATCTTTTCAATGAACCTGCTTCTCACTCTTGCCAAAGCAAAGAGAGTCCTTCCTGGACAATACACAATGGATGGGCTCTGGCCACATGCAGCCCTTGCACCAGGACTGGAGTGTTTCTGGAGAGCTCTTCTGAAGAGATGGTGGGATGCAGGATATCTCACAGCATACTGAGGCTTGGGTTTTTTCACCAGCAATCAATTCAGCCCTCAAAAGTTGTGCTGCATTAGGAGATCCCCCCCTTGTGCTTCAGGTACATCACTATGACTATAAAAGGAGAAATCCATCACAGGACTGTGGGGTTCAGTAACAGCCGTCCTGGGTTCAGAGCCAAATAGCCAATGCCCTCCTCCAGGGCCATCCAAACCCACCACTGTGCCCCACACCTTGAGGCTCTTGGGCCTTTGAGCAGAGCCACCCAAAGCTACATTATCATCCCTGACTGGCCCCTGGTGGAGCAGCATCACCTCAGCATTTGCAAACACTGCCTGCTTTGGGGTATGAGGATGAAGACATCCTTGGCAGGGCTTCTCCTGGGCTCCCTTCCAGCAGCCCTCGCTGCGAGGAGGGGTGACCAGTTCCCGGAGTGGCTCTGTGAAGTCATTCTCCTCCCTGCCATCCTCAGGGGGCACAGCAGGCACAACAGCGGTACCCTGCTGTGGGCTGTGCTTCCAGAGGCACCCAAAAGGAAGCCTGGCTGCTCACAGAGTGCAGCTGGGTGCACCCCAATGAGGGCACTGCCATGGAGCAGCAGCCCCCAGGACTCCTGTTCAGTGAGCTGGGTGACACTGCTGGGAAAAGGCTCAGGGAAAGCAGAAAGGAAACAACTCACCCAGCTCAGTCTGTCTTGAACCTGGCTTGGGAGCACCCTCATGCTGTGGATAACCAGGGCTCAGCAAAGCCTCTACCTACCCCAAGGACAAGAGCCTGGAGCAGAGACTCATGTGGTCCAGAGCAGGAATGCATGTGGATGCAGAAACCTTCATTTAAATGAGAGACACAAGGCATTACTGATGAACACCTTCCAGAGGGGCTGCAATAGGAAAGGAGGCACTCATTCCTCACTGCAGCAAGGGTTTCTCCTCCACTCTCTTCTGTGTTCACTACAACACCCAGGCAGAGAGGGCAAGGAGCTGTCCTGGGGGGTGCTGGGTGCTCAGGCTGCTGACCCTGGGAGCAGGACATCCCTCAGAGCCAGAGAGAGCAGCTGGGAGTAGCTCCCAAATTAACAGGAGAGGGGGCTGAGCTCCTGTGTTGGAAGTATTTAAAGATTTTCTGGGCTGGCGTCTTCACCTCCTCGTCCACCCCAGCAGCACCCGCCATGGTTTTACCCAAAGACAGTCCCAGTATAGCTCACCCTGCAGTGCTGGGGCTGCATGCTGCCCTTCCAAAAGCTTTTCTCTGCTCAGAATGCCCCTGCCAACACACCCACAAACACTCACCTTCTGCCCCAGTTTCCAAATCAAATGTTTTAATTTAGGGCTGGATGAATTATTTCAAGTGGGGGGAAAAAATGACAGGCAGAAACTGGAATTTCTCTGCCTTTTTCCAAAAACTAGCATGAGCCATTTATTTAAAGTTCTTAAGAGATTGACCAGAAAATTAAAAACATTTGGTCTTTTCATGACTTCTTCCATTTTTCCTCTCATTCTTTTGCTATGACAGAAAGCAAAAGAGAATATTGAAACCACTGAAAATCATTTACAAAAGGGAAGAAAATCTCATTTCTCAATTACAACACAAGCAAGATTTTTAGTCTTTTTTTGCCTCTTCACTTTCTACCTTCTTACTTCTAGAATTCAGCAGAACAGGGAGATATCTTAAAAAGACGCAGGAAAAAAAAAGCTCAATTCCACAGATTCTGGCTTCTTGTGCCCAAGAGAAGTTGCCAAAACTTACTGATACTTGAAGACAATATACTAGCACTGGAGCAGTGATGGTGGTGGCAATAACCAGGAACTGATTTGGAATTAATTTGGTTTGATACTTTTTTTACCATTTTGTGTTCCCTTTCATTCCACTGGGGTTCAATAAGAGGCTGCAACACAGCCCCTTTGGGGCTCAAAACTGTCGACCAGAGGCAGTAACATTTTTCCAGGCTGGGGACAGCAGCAAAGCCACACACAGCTGCTGTGAAGCTGCATAGCTGGGGTTTGCTCATTTGACTCCCAAACACAGTGCAATTTGAGAAGCAGCTTCCTCTGAGCAACTCCCATGAGCAAGCCTGAGATAATCACAGATCTCTTGACCTGCTGGCTGCTCTGCCAGTAAGAGAAGATGCACTCAGGAACAAGTGGATCTGTCCTGAATGCTGGCAGTCAGCTGCCCACAGTTTGTTCAGATGGCCAGGGGACACCAGCTTGGGAATGAGGTGTCCTTGCATGTCCCACAGTGACAGAAAGAAAACATATCACATGATAGTAGTGTGTAGCTCAACGTGCTTTAGAGGTGCTCTTTAAGGGGCCTACAAGCTCTTGCAAATCAAATGCACCTAAATACCAAACGGATTTCAACCTAATTCCAGAGGTAACACCACCTACTCACATGCCAAAGCAGGGAGCAGACAGCTTGCTAATTAACGTGTCTCCTTCATGAATATTGCACTTCCCGAGGAGGAATTTGGTGCTCAAGCAAAAAGCTGCTGAAAGTGAGCCAAGCTGGGCTGAGCAGCGAGGATGCTTTGAAACTGCTGAGATCCCTCTGGCAGGGCTGGTGCTAAAGCCAGCCCCTGGTTTTCACACCCACTGGGTGAGTCAGTGGGTGCTACCCGGGTGCCACCTCCAGAACACACTGTCAGCTCACAGCCACATCTTGGGGGCCACAGCAGAGGCCATGGCAGGAATGGGAAGGGGAAATGCAAAACCACAGGATGTTTGTGGTACTGAACCTCTGTGACATTTGACAGTACCTGGGGCCTGACCTTTTTTAACCCACAACCAAATCCCTCCCTAGAACCTTCTGGAAGCTTCCTGGGGCTGCAATACCTGCCCCAGCATTGTCCCATTTTCTGCTGTAAGCAGCCACCAGGGCAGTGTCCAACAGTCCCATCCACGCACAGTTGTCACAGCCCAGGGAAGGGCCAGCACAGCCCCACACACTGTGCTGGGAAGAGCCAGCTTTGCCAGCCCCACTGGAGCCAATCAGGCAGGTTTCCCTTGGCCAGGGCTTTCAAGGCTCTCCCATGATGAGACATTACCTTGGTCTCTGTTTGCCCTGGCAGCCTCCTTTGATGTTACCTGTGAGACTGAGTGAGAAACCACCACAGAAACCTCACCAAGATACATCTGGCACCCTCAGAATGCAGCAAGGTTCCTTGGTGTCCTTCCCACACCAGCATCCCCAGCACAGCTGAGGATGCCCATCTGAGCACAGCTCAGATGCCTGGTGCTCCAAAACCCATGTGGTGCCTAAATCCTGTTGGTGCTGTGTATGGCTCAATACTGAAGTAGAAGTGACACTCCTAAGCCCACCCAGGAATCTCACTTTACTAGCTGTAGTTAAACTGGACAAGGAAAGCCAGGTTTGACCACATTAAAAGGGTTCCTGCTTTTTTAACCAAAGGGCTGGAACTGCAGTGCTGGGGTCAAAGGACTCATCATTTCAGACCCATGCAAATTCAGCCACAGTGCTGACAGTGCTGGAGAGCAACCAACCAACAGGCCCAACAACATCAACCAGCACCAGCGACCTACCAACAGTCCTATCATGGTTTCATGTGGAAGAGACTTCCAGAGGTACCAAATGGACCCCTTTGGGCTACACCACATCTCCAGAGGAGACCATCTTCATCACTGTCCTGCCCAGCTCCTGCTCTTCAGAGATTAAATTCAAGGGCTGTGTGTGAGCTCTCCCCACAGGCTAGCTGTTGGTATTCAGCCCATGACAAACAGCCATCCCAGCAGCAGGCTCCAAGCTGAGACTGAATCCCACAGCATTAAAGCCACTTCTGAGAAAATACACAGCCCATGTTATTACCCTGTGGGACAAGCAGGCTTCAGAGACCTGTTCTGTAGCCCTTTCTGGACAATCACCCCTTAAATTTAGCTCCTACTACACGTGTGCATGAAATCTGCTTGGCAGAGCAAAAAAAAAAAAAAAATCCCAGAAAATTCACTCAATCTTCATTAGCATTTCCAGCATTGCACAAACAGCCTCCCTAGCCACTGGAAAGTCTGCCTTTACCCAGCCAAAATGCTCCTTTGCAAGTCATTTGAGCTCTTACCTCAAAACTCCTTTCCTGCCCACACACACAGGGAAGGAGCTGTAATCTGACTTTATTATGGTCATGCACGTGCTGTTGCCATGGAAATGGACACGATGCTACTGGATCCAACTGCAGCACGGCCAGCACAGGCAGGGACCACAGCCAGGATCCTGAGGCAGTGCTGCTGGAGAATTCCCCCTGGCCAACTTGCTAAAAAATGCCCCAACCAACAGCAGTGGAACCCCCTCAAACCAGAAAACCCAGGGTAGCACCAAGTACACCAGAGACCACTGGGGACAACTTGACACTTATGGTGGTAGCAATGCAGCTCTTGCTTTGTCATTAGCTCCACTGGAAAGCTATAAAATCAAGGGGAAAACATCTCCAAATGTTTCTTGTTCTTCAGGTGGCTGTGCTCAAGGACTTGGTCTCTTCAATCATTTGGCCAGTCAAGTCAGCCCTGTGCAGGTGTGGCATGGGCCATCACAAGAAGAGAGAAAGTCCTTGCAGTGAAAAGCAGGACATACCCCAGCCTGATGCACCTTCCTCAGGCTTGAACTTGCAAGGTGCAGCCCCTCAGGACAGGAACAGCAGCCTTGGTGATGGGGGTGCTTCCACAGAGCCTGGAGGACAAGCTTCAGTTGTGATAATAACAGAGGCTATAAATTCCTGGAGAAGCCATCCTCTCTTTAGCATGATGGAAACCATCTTTGCCAGGCGAAGCAGAGTTTAAACCATGGCTTGCCAAGGGCTGCCTGCCAGGGAAGGATGGGTCTACACATGCCCCTGATTTTTCTTCTAAGCTCCTGCCATCCCTCACAATTGCTGCTGGAAACAGGAGATGCTTCCAGCTGGACACAGAAAGGCTGTACTTATCTCCTCCTTCAGGTCTGTACTCAAGCCCTGTGCTAGGCAGAGCTGGGGACAAGTCCAAATCCAAGGCTCAGGCTGTGCCAGAAAGGACCACACTCAATCCTGCAGCAACTTGCCCCAGGGGGCAGGACAGAGGACAGCTGTCCTGGAGCTGAACAACAGCAAGGGCTTTGTAAGCATGGAAAGATGAGAGGCAGACGAGTCCTGTGAGTTTAGGAGTTAGTAGCATGTCAAGCAGAAAGGACTCCGTGTTCAAGGCCAGATTACACAGGGCCTTTCTTTCTAGTGAAAGATGCCATCTAGAAAAGCTCATCTCCAAGGCATGGAAGTTGAACTCAATGATCTTTAAGGCCCATTCCAACCCAAACCATTCCATGGCCCTATGATGATGGTAGAATAAAAACTTGATTTACTCTAGACAGAGAGAGGACAAAGCTCCAGCTGTCACAACTGGGTCTTGATGAAGGAAATATGCTCCTCTAAGGCCCTAGGAAGGAAGGAAGGACATCACAGCACCAAGCTACCTACTGATGTCCAACTGCTCCATCACTCCAGGCTGTGTGAGGAGTGTCAGCACCCCAAACCCCTCAGCCTCAAGCAGCACGGAAATGTCAGGGTGCACCCAGTGCCTGTCACCGAAGTCCAGCTCCTCGTGTGGGCAGGAAGGCTTCCAACACCCTGCCATGCTGGATGGAGCCAGCACCCTGCCATGCTGGAACCAGTGCAATTTCTCACCCAGGCTGGTGCTGGAGCCATGGCAAAGGGAGATCCCACATCAAGCACAGGGCTCTGTGCTGCACCCCGAGCTGCCAGCCCACACTGGGGCTGGGCTCCCTGCTCAGTTACACATCTGCCCCTTCCTCTGGCCCTTTCATCATCCCAGACATGCAGAACCAACCAAACCTGGCACTGGCCTCTCACTTACCTTCCCAATGGTTGAAAGACCCTGGCCAATATTTATAGCAGCAAATCAAGCCAGTAATGCACTGGATGCTTTGAGAAAAATAGCTGAGGCTTTTCTGAGTCCAGGATTATTTATTATTCATCAAATTGGATTCCAGCTTCCCCCTGCAATTTTATGTGTTGTTTTTCCTAAAACATGGATTTTAGTTTATGATGAGGTTTTACTTTAGGATTAAAAAGGAGGACACAGAAAGGCAAAACAGGAGAAAGGAAAACAAGATGATAAAAAAAGGCATTCTGTAAAAACAACAAAATTTTCAGTGAACAAAATTTACCCTCGCAGAAACCAGCAAAGGCCAGGACATCAACAAAAGTGACAGTGCACATTTTTTATGAATTACTTCATATGAATTCCTCAATGGAATCAGAACCCAGTTTACACCAACATCTCTATCAGAGCCAAAGTGTCACAGCTGACAGAAAGTGTCCCAAAAGTGGCTGTGGGACAAGTACCCTGCCAACCAGGAGGAACCCTCTGGGAGGGCTGGAGCAGGCAGGAAAAGACACTTGGCTGATGCAAGGCTCCTGCTCAGAGCACCTTGCTCTCCTGCCAGCCACCTGGAGCACATCTGACAAAGCCAGCTGACCACAGGGCCGTGAGAAAAGGATGGGATCTGCAACTGAATTACCACATCTATTTTCTCCAGGGATTGCCCAGGAGTGAGTCATGCCAAGAGCAGGCTTTGAGCAGGGTCTGGACTTGGGCAGATAAAAGCAGAGTTATTTGTGTGTGTTTGCTTGAATCAGCCAGAAAGAAAAGTGCACAACGCATCAATCCTGCAAAATAAATATGGCACCATAGAGGGCTACCCAGGAGAGATGTCCTGGGAAATGCTCTCCTTCATTCATCATCTGCCCTGGGAGGAGAAACCACAATGCAAGGAGAAACCACATGGCCAGAGGAGAGATGCCAAGGCACAGGACACCCTGTGCCTACCAAAAAGCTGTGGTGGTGGCTGGGGCAGACAGTGCCCAGCACTTCACAGGGCTGGGGGGGAAATGACAGGATCAGATCTTTCCGGCATTGTTCCTCCCGGGTCTTTCCCTTTTCCCTTAGAGAAAAGCACCCATAGAGCAAAACAAAACTCCTGTCTCAGAGGTGGGAGAAAAAGGGATGATCCCTTCCCCGACACCAAAAACAAGGCAGAACTGACTACAGTCACATCCCACTTGACATGAGGCTGCAGTGAGCACATGGCCCCTTCCCTCTGCACCAGAGACGCACTGCTGTGTGGTCAGGGTAAGAATTACCCACAGATGCACAAATACACTGCCCCACAGTGCTGCCAAACCCTGAATAGGGAGGGGAAACAACCAGGGGAGCTTCTTCCCTGATCAGAGTCTTTTGGGAGAGCCACCATAAGGGCTCTAAGGCAGTCAGACAGGCATTTCCCATTTCCCTGGTTACTCCAGCAATGAATCTCTCTCCCCTGTGTTACAGGTGTTCTCCACTGCTGCAGGATCACGTCAGGACAAGCTCTGCAGTCCCCAGGGCTTGAGCAAGAGCAAGTCAGGCAGGCAGAGCCTGAGCGTGTCTCTTCCACGCCAAGGGGAGGGAAAGACAGCAGGAACCACTCAAATGAGGAAAAACAAGTTCACAAAAGGGGTGCTGCTTCATGGAATCAAATCCGCCACAAAAATCCAAACCCAAACCCGGTACCAGGATGTCGGTGGGAAAGGCAACAGAGCAGGCTTAGGATGGAAGACCAGGAAGAAGGAGAGAGCAGCACCTGCGGTAAGGGACCATGATTGGAAAGAGAAGAACCAGGCTGAGGAAGACACCAGGAATGGCAAGAGACACCTCCACAGCAAGAAACAGATGGTCCACAATGACAGGCAGGCCCTTGCACATCACATCAGGCACCCTGGATAAACATTCACTGCTGACATTTCACACCTACACAGGGCTGCATCATCACATCTCAACACCCAGAAGGGGAGACAACATCCTTGCTGCACTTGTCCCCAGTGCCAGGTCCTCCAGCCCAGATGTCTGGAATTAGACTTCAGGTCTATTCCCTGGAGAGTCTAAGTAGAAGGTCTGTGTGTGAGGAAAGGGAGTCCAGTTCAATTGCTTTGTTGCTCTGAAGAGCTGCTGTGCCTGAGACATTTCTGCTCTGGAGGTCTCCAATTTATCTGGTCACTTTTCCCTTGCTCTTCAGTCCAGAGCAAATATTTGCAAGGATTTTCCAGGGGCACAAAAGTTCCTGAATTCTCCTTGATTTCCTCTTGAACCCAAGGGTCCCAGCAGCCCTCCAAGGTTTGTGGTGAAGAGCCACATCACCTGGAAGGGGGACACCATGAACATCGAGCCATTTTGTCATCCAAGGCCAGAGGGGAAGCATCAGGTGCCACTAGCCAAGCAGATAACATCAGGGTGCCAGGGTGTGTGAGAGCCTTTTCCTTCCTGACACCTTAGAAACTAGCTCTGATGTCCTAATGCCTTCCCCCATCTTCATGAGCTTCAACACAGGACAAAGTGAGCAGCTTCTTACTTGACTGAAAAAATGCTGAATAAAACAAGATGATAGGATTTAGGAACTGGGAAAAATGGATTCAGATCTTTCCAGAAGCAAGAGGAAGTTGCACCTGGATGCAGTTCCAAGGGAGTGCTTTGAGCACAGGGGAGCAGCAAAAATCCCAGCACTGCCCTGACCAAAGTCAGGCTAAATCTGTAATGGGCTCATGGTAAAGGAAGTGACATTTTTTTACAGAATTGCTGTTCAGCTGAATCTTTCACCCAACCTCACTCACAGCAAGTCAGTATACGCTGGCTGGCAGCAAATGCCATTTGCTGATGTTGCAGAATGACTCCTGCTGAAACACTCAATTGTCCCCCAAAATTTCCACTTCTGGTGAAGAAAATTTTCCCCAATGCTACCCAGTGAGAAGTCTATCATATTTCAACAACAGCAGGGAACTCATAACCACTTGTCCTTTGGAAGACTAAGAACAACTAAGCAATAAGAAACAAGCAATTTCAAGCAGGACAATAAATTTTCTCTCTGTCATAAAAGAAAATTGTCAGGTTTTTTTCCCCCTCAAGGACCCCAGAAGTCTCTAAGGATGAATGAAAACCAGAAAATTGCTGCTTGATTCCTCCTCCACAACACGACTGAGTATATGGAAACATCTATGAGATCTATATAACAGGAGAAAAAATCAAAACTCCCTTTAAGAGAGCAATGAGGCTCCAAGTTCCTGATAAAGGATGTGCCATTACACCTTTTACACCTGCATTGCAAAATGAGTTTGTGCTAAGGGCAATTAATACCTCCCACCCCAAAACATTTCAATCAGATCTGGAGTCTGCTGGGAAACAAAGGCACTTTTTATGGGAAAATAATCACAGTTGTTTTTCTATCCACACATGTCAAAATTGGAGTGGGAAATTAGGAAAGACAACTCATCAGAGAATGCAATAGTGTAACTATTTCCACCAAGGTACTTGTCCATCCTTGCCCAGTGACTGTGTACCCTGGCACAGCTCACAACCCACCTGGGTCCTGGGCAGAGGGACAGTTTTATGTGCAGCACGTACTTCAAACACTTCCTTAACACCTGCAACAGGTATGACACATTTCCAAGATCTGTCAGCTCTACCTCAGCTCTCAAGCACCTCAAGAAAGGCAGTCAGCATTTCTTCTAGACCCACCTAGGTTCCTGATGGAAGGTACAAAACCATGGCACACTCAGCACTGGTTCCAGTGACATCAGCTCCTTCAGTTTGGGAGCCAAGCAGGAGTTTTACTGACCTGGATTGTAAGATTCAATAACTGTCAGACCTCTGAAGGAGCCCACACAAAATGGGCTTGTGCAGAAACACTGGACGGGCTTTGAGAAGAACAGGCATCTGCCCTGGACCGAGGACATTCTTGCTGCAGTAAAACCCAGCTCCCTCAAAAAAAGCTTGCAGCCAGTTAAGTGTTTCCTAACAGTGCAGATGTTCTGTTCCAGAAAACTGGGGTGCAGCTGGAGGCCCACACTCCCTAGCCTTCACTCACCATATCCTGAGTGCCATTTTCAGCTCCATAACATGAAACCTCACTCTCTAGAGCAATACAGAGACTACAAGTCAGCCAGCCCAGAGGCTTTCCATAAGCATCATGAAACAAAGACAAGATATTGCAAGCTTCCCTTCAGAGCCAGGCATCTGCTGCTCACCCAGCCACACACCACAGCAACCACCTGGTAAACTCACTTCTACTCAAACCTGTAAGCTTTGGTTGCAGAAGGAACAACTGAAGGCATTTAGATAAGAGATGGCATTTAAGACAAGAGAAGGTATGATAATCTCCTGATTATGCCTCCCATGCAGCCTAATCTGTCCCCACAATCTGCACAGAGACCACCAAAGCACTGTTCCCCCACGGCTGGGTGACCCACGGACCCCCAGGCAGGATCCAAGGAGTGCTGGGTGATGAAGGGCAGATGAAGTGCACACAGCCTGGCCAACCTCATCTGCCTTTGATCTGCAGCTTATTGTCTTGGCATGGTTTAGGTAGCTAATCCTCCCCTGTGGCTGGGGGAGGACACGACCTCCCCAGCTTCCTTCAGCTGCACAGCCCCACACAGCATGGGGTGGAGGGAACTGAGCTGCCTGGGGGCAGGTCAAGCTCACAGGCTCAGGGGAAGTGTTGGGCACATCCAAATTGTGTGGATTTTTCTGAAATCCTTCTTTTCCATAGCAGCCAGCTTAAGAAGCAGGAGCCTCATCTCCTGGCTCCTTCCCCTGCCTATTGCGGCAGCCTCTTCTAGAGCCCTGAGCCACCCTGGGCAATGGTGAAAGTGCAGGTATCATCCCAAACACATTAGAGAAAGATGTAACACTGCCTGAGCAAGCCACTTTGTGCAATGCAGGTGTAACACAACCAACCAGGGCAGATCCCATCCAGCACAGGCTTATCTGATAGCACAAGCTCCGTGGGTCAGGTTTGAGAGGTGAGTTCACACTGCAGGATATCACTGTGGTTATCAGGAACACACCATGTATGGCACTTGCTGCACAACAGGAGATGCTTTCTCTTGTACTCTGCAAGCCAGGCCACTGAGCCACACAGCACTGATGGCAGAGAATCCTGCTGCCTGCCCCCATCCCAGCATCCTGCTTAGAGTGGCAGATTCCCACCAGCCCAGGCTGACCAGAGCAATGGGAGAGCAGTGAGAGGCTGGGAAGGGAAGGAAACCTTAAATTTGGGATTTGCATCTGAAGCCCACCAGCAGGGGAACCAGTCTCAAAGTGGTGGCAATAGTCTGTTCCACACCTGGTGCTTGAGGAAATATGTAGTTGTCAGGAACTGCAAATCCTATTAGCAAATTCTGAGCATATTCAGGATGAGCCAAGAAAATGAACTTGAAGCAGGGACACACTCTGGTCACTCAGCACAACACAACAGGGAGAAGGGCCTATTATCAAGAGATGCAGTCTGCAGGGAAGAAAAAAGGACAGAAGGATCTCTCCCTCCTTGGAGATCTCCAATGAACCTAACAGGCATGAAGCCCTCAGGAGACAAAGAGGAAGAAGCAAGATACAAAAACCAAGTGTAGAAACCATCCTGTGAAGAGTCAACAAGGGAGGAGGTTTGGTGTGGAAGACAAGAAAGCCTCCTGAGAAAGCCCTCAAGAGATGAGCCGTAAGATGCACAGGAAATGAAACAGGACCCAGAGCTCTGCACCTGGGCTGTCACCCAACCAAACCCATTTCAACACAGCCATGAGCTATTTCCTCAGCCAAGCACAGACACAGGTGAGGGATGCAGGCAACTGTGAGGACATGTTTTTAGGATGCTGTTCTGCAATCTCCAAAGAGACTGGTTCACCCTCAGCAGCCTCTGTTTTGACTGACATTTCCATCTCCTGGACTGTAACAACAGAGGGGAGAACATCACCACAATGGGTTTTCTTGTAGCTTTCCACACCAGCAGGTCTTTCATCAGTAACTCTGGTACCACTTAGCTTTGACTTTCACATCACCCCTTTCATAGCAATATTATCCCTTTCTATGGAGAAAAAGGCCTAGGTCTCCCAGGGTCAACTCTCCAGCTCCAGCTCAGGACAGGGAGTTCAGAGCCAAATCAAACTTTTGCTGCAACACCACATCCCAACCCAGCACCCAAACTCTGGGGCACCTTCCAGTAGGTAAAGCCACAGGTGTACCACGAGACAGCCAAAAGAAACAGAAACACAGGTGCTGATCTTGGCTCAGCCACTGCAGCTGCAAAGTTTGTTTCTTTCCCTCACCATATAGGCTGCAAAAGCCAGCTGAGGCCAGAGCTTTTCTGTGGCAGAACAGCTGGATGCTCCAGCCACACCACACTCCCACTGCCAGCAGCACCCAGCCAGCTTCAACCAAACCTGCCTCACCATGTCCCAGCTGGAGGCCACAGCACAAGCACCTGCAGGCAAGTGCCACAGTCTGAATCAAGTCACTCCACCTTCCAGTGAGTCAGGATCCCTGTCCATGAAGAGTGGTTGGAGTATGGCCTCTCCTACCTCACAGGTCTCCAGCAAAGATCCCAAGGATGTCTGAGCAATGCTGGCATCACGAGACATTCCACCTATGTGACAGCTTCCACCAGAGACAGGAGAGCAGAGAAACCTACCAGCAGGGATGTGGTGGGGCTCCAGGAAGGATTATCAGCTGGAGAAAAGGACTGTTTCCAGCACTGTGCCAGACTCTTGCGTGTGCTGGTGTGAGTCAAACTACATCCAAGTGGTACATGTTTTTCTCTCCAGCCCTGTGTTGTCTCACAGGACTGGCCCTGAAATCCTTTAGAAAGGGGTTTTGCAAAACCCACCAACTGGGGGGGACCTCAGGTGCGGAGTCTGCAGAGGCCCATGACTGCCAGGGTGGGATGAGAAACAGTGCACGCAGTTCTCAGTCAGGCCAGGCTTCTTGAGAGGCTACAGGAAAGTAGAGGCAAACAAAAATCAAAAAGCAGAAATACCTGGGGAGGAGGTGGAGCCAGATCCAGCATCTCCCTGGTGGGCAGGAAAGAAAAGTCACACTTGTCTGTGCAGGCAGGAGGGTTTCAGGAGGACGGAGGCAGGTTACAGCTAATGAAGGATAAGAAGGGGTCCCAGGACATTAAATAAATGCTGGGATAAGAATTACAGGCATGCTTTTAAAGAGGTTTCTTCCAAGGCCACAGCATGCTCTTGCCCCTGGGCTTGGTGGCTGCACTGCCTTGCCACTCACTGCAGACAGACAGACAGACATACACACTGGCTCCAACCATTGGAGTCACAGTCCCTTTGTCACTCAGTCTTGAGCTCTCTGAACACCTGAGATACCACAGCCAGTCCCAAAGACAGGGGAAACCTTTCCAGTGTCTGCTGGAAATTTATCATTTGGCATTTCAGCACATCTCCACGGGCAGCAGCTTCTCCTAAAGCCTGGCCTCCCAGGACAGGGCCAGAGCACCTTGTTGCACGATGAGTGGCAGCTGATCCCACAGCTCTTTGATCCAGACTGTGAACTGCTGGGGTGGATTGAGGAAAAAGGACTTCAGCTGACTTTCATTAGCTTTCTGCTGCTCCTTTCCCAACTTGTAAATTAGCAAGTATTTGCATCCAAAAGGCAGGTGAGCCAACCTGCTGGGGCTAGGGCAGAGGCACTTTGTAGAAGGGGCAAAGGGGCTTTTTATTCAAGTGAGGGGAGAAAAAGACTTTCTTGTCTACCTGGGCCAGGCTGGAAAATACAGACAACAGAGCTGCCACCTGGTTTTTCCCTCCCCTCTGGTGCCACAGTAGAGCCTGGTACAGGGCTGGCCAAATGACCACATGAGATTTCAAAGCTGCCTCCCAACTTCAACAGGTAGGAGGGCAGGAAGGAAAACAGCCCCTCAATCACTACACCAGTTTTCATTGCTATTAAATATAATTATCTCTGCTCTCTTTCATCTTCACTTCTCCTGTGAGAGCTGGCAATGAAAGCAGCACACACTGAGGAGAGGCAGAGCAGGGGAATTGCAGCAAAGAACATGACCTCCAAAATGCACTGCTGACCCTTGGGGAGGGAGCACAGGAAACAGGGAAAGCATCAGGCTCATTGCTGTCAAAGGGTGGGAAAAGGGACCAGACACAGAAACTTGCTCAGCTTTGTTTCTTTCCCTCACCACAACTGCACTGCAGTTCAGAGCACTCTGAGCCTGCTCAATACCACCAACAGCTCCTCTCAAAGGTATCCCAAGAATTTTCAGCATCCTCTGCAGCACAGAGCATGGACCATACCCGCCACCTCCCACCTAGGCTGCCCAATTTAAAACACCAATATCACGGCCCACCCTTATTTCTGGCCCTGCTTCACTGTGTGACCTGCAGGTACTCAGGCAAGAATTTCTGCTTCTGCCCCATCACCTGGGCTGCTGTTAAGGTGTTTTCATGGACAATCCACCCCTTTTTGCTCTTCTCTCCAGCAAAGGCTGAGGGGAAAGGCTGTGCCAGCAGGCAGGTTTTCACTTTCTCCTCAGCACACCTTGCTCCAGACACTTTGTGGTAAGTGGTCCTTTTTAAGACCTATTGATTTCATAAATAATAGAGTAAAAGAAAGAAACACATCACACAGATACACAGGTTAAATAATCTATCCCTTAAGAAACAAACAGGAGCTACGAAGAAAAAATAGCCCAGCAGGCAAGCATTGATCTTTAAGCAGGAGATCAAGTGGCATTAGAGTTATTTGTTAATTAACTTAACAGCACATAGAGAGGGCCAGAGTCAAACAGGTCACCTTGGGAATCTTGCTTCACAAACAGGAGTCTTGAAGCCTGCTTTTCTCACTCCAGGAGCACTCAGCAGTTTCTGCAACACCACAGCTACCTCTGTCTTGGTCCTACTGACTGATGTCCACAGGGGACAAGTGCCAAAAACCAGGATCTTCATCCCTAACTCCTGCAAAAAGCTCCCTGCCTAGGGAACCCAACATGCAATGAGAAACTTTTCCAGCTACAGGCCTGCATCACAGGACTCTGACACAGAAATCAACATCTACTGCTCCCAGCCTGAAAAGAACAGTGTCTTCTGAAGTAACCACAGCCTAGAAGAACAAAAGGAAAAGGATATTCCTAGGCTTTCATAGGATGAAAACCATCCCAATTAACCCTGGTCACCACACGGACCAGGTGTAACAGGAGACAGGCAGAGCCTTTGTGGCTGTTACAGCACCTACTCGATGCAGAGGGGACTCACACAAGGGGAACAGCAATGCCCCCCTCATTCCCTGCCCATACCATGCTGCCAGGAGGATCTCCTGGTGCCCAGCACACTCCATCTGCTCATTTCAGAGAAACAGGCAGAAGTCCTTCCTGCAGTTGGAAGATCTGCACACCAAAGCTCAGCTCTGGCTGTGAAAACGTGAGGAGAGAATCACTGCCAGGAGCAGCCACCCCAGAGGGAAGCAAGGCCATGCAGGAGCTCCATCCAGGCAGCTACTTAGCTTAACCCTTTCAGTCACCAGCTGCAAGAACAGCTACCACCAGTGGCACACCCTCCACACAGCCACAAGCTCTTGCAGAAAGCAGGATCAGCTGCAGTAACATTCCGCACTGGAAATTTGCAGAAAAACCCTCGTGCCACACAGAGCACCACTGTATCCTCAGCTTGCCTCATCTCTGGAAGGCAGCAGTGAGTTATTAGCTGCATGGAAGATGCCTGCAGGGAGCAGAAACAGCGAGGGAGAACAGGGGTGACAGTTTTTTGGCACTGGGTCACGGCACTGATTCAAGCCTAGCATTTTTGTGACAACAGAATGGTGTGTTTCTAGCTGTATTGCATTATCAGGGAGGAAGGGCTGGAATGAGTATAAAGAAATCTAAAGGTGGTCACTGGGGAAAGACTTCCTTGCAGATGGCAAATTCCTGGCCTCGAGCAGTGGTCACCTGGCCTGTCTCAGCTGCAGCTAAGCAGAAAATGACCCTCTGCCAGAACATGTCCAGGTGTTCACAATGCTCATCCCCCACCAGAAACCAGCACTCTCTCCCAACTTGCTGGCTTAACCACGTACCCTCACCTTTGCTCGGAATTGATACCAGATAACTTCAAACTCCACCTGAGGTGACAGCCACCACTAGTGCAGTGCAGCACAAAGGCTCTCAGCACACCTTTACCAGCAGGAGACAGGAAGAAAAGAAGGGATGCCAGAGACCTGTGACCTGCAAGCCCATCACTCTTTTCACTGACACCCCACACTCAAATCTCTGACAAGCTCTTCTTTCACAGAACCTGTACCTCAAGAGAGGAAGTAATTTATAGATATCTCCTCTGACAAGGAGAACAGGGGGACTGAAGAGTGATGTCTGCCTGCAGTGACAGCTCTGTTGTAGAGCTACAAATCCCAGCTTTCCCTGAGACACATGTAGAACTTCCAACAGCACACTAAATCCAGGCCAAATCCACAGAGGAGTATCAATACAAGAATCTCCTTTCCCAGCTTATTTCCTTTCCAAAACTAGAGGTGATCAGGTCCTGCCACTTGAGAAGCACTTGCAAACCAACCATTTCTAAAAGCAAGAGAAGAAACACAGCCCTGCTCTCACGTCAGAGTGACAAACCTTTGTAAAACTATTCACTTCCCTCCCCTCCTACTCACTCATGTTTCAAAAAACATTTAGTTCAAAAGCAGCTCTTTAAAGAGGTTATATAATAAGTGATTTGTACCACAAGGCTGGCTAGTTTTAGCCCAGCTACTTAGATCATAGTTGGACTTTATTTCCTAGTTAGCTGGCAGGATCCATGTCCAGTGACGAGCCTGCGGGCAGAGGATGCTCCTGGCCATTGCCTTTCCCAGCCAGGAGAGTCAGCACCACAGTGCTCTGCTGTTTCTGCCTATTCAGTAATGAGCTCTGCTGTTCTATCTGTCCAACTTCAGCTCCCAGACAGGAAGGAAAGTGGGCAGAGCTTGAAGATTCTTACTTTTTCACAGATCACAGTTATGTTTAACATGCTCCATACTCAGAGCAGCCAAAAAGCCATTTGCAGCAGCACCGGGCTCCCCAGGGGCCAATCTCAGCACAAAGAACCCTTGCTGAAAGTTTAGTGAGGTCATACGTCTGGCAAATCTAATGGCAACAAATTACACTACTTTTTTAAGAACTTGGCTTCCACCATGCCTTGGAGATCCAAAACAAAATCCTTAACTCTTTGTGGACTCCTCCTGCACAGAGCTCACCACGTGAGGTTTGCAAGGCAGGATTTGTCCTCGAGCAGTGCAGAGGCCATGTCAGCCCAAGGACAAGCCACAAGCTGCTCCTCACTTGGCTGCTCCACTGCTCCCCGAGTTAACAGCTTCACATATGGGACACTGCAGATGGGCATACATTAAAAACAAAAAAGATCATGAGAGTAAAAGTGGGTTTAACTCACTCTAGAGGCTACTCTCTCCTCAGCACTCAAAACCTGTGGTGCTTAGTGGATAAAGCACAGCCTCAGAACAAGACAGGCAACAGCATTTGAGCCCCTCAAGATTTTTTTTTAGGTTGTTCAATCTTTAAGCACAAGGATTAAAATGTCAGTCTTGTAGTTTCCAAGCCTTGCCTGCCTCTCAAGCAATAGCCAGCCTTCAGAAGTGCGGGTACATTTTAAGTCCTATTCCAAGTAGGAGGGTTTTAAGGGGGAAAATGAAGTTGCTGAGATTTAGGACAAAGAATGTAGATAGTATTGTCAGAATCTTTTCAGATTACTTTTCTTGCCTCCTAAATCATATGGAGGTTGTAAGATTCCCTCTCCTCTTGACTCCTCTCTCCCATCCACCCAGGGTTACCACTACAACAACATGCAACAAGAAGGTAAGAAAAGCAATTTTCCCAATCTGCTGCTTTTGATTGGGATGGAGTTCATGTTTTTACCCAGTAGCTCCTATAGGGCTGTTTCACATTGGTGCTGGTAATAGAGTTGGTAATTCAGGGATGCTCTAGTTGCTGCTGAGCAGTGCTTACACAGAGCCAAGGTCTTTTCTGCTTCTCACCCCACCCCAAGAGACAAGGCTGAGGAACACAGTTGGGAGGGGACAACCAGGACAGCTGAACCCAACTGACCCAAGGGATATTCCAACCATGTGGCATCATACTCAGCATATAAAGCTGGGGAAAGAGGGAGAAAGGGAGGGCATTCACAGTGCCGGCATTTGTCCTCCCAAGTCATCATTACATGTGATGGAGCCCTGCTGTCCTGGGGATGACTGAACACCTGCCTGCCCATTGGAAGTGGTGAATGAATTCCACATTTTGCTTCACCTGATCAACTGTCTTTATCTCAACCCACAAGTTTTCTTTGGTCTTCTGATTCTCTTCCCCATCCCACCTGGGGTGAGTGAGGGGCTGGGTGGGGATTAGCTGCCAACTGGGGTTAAAACACAACACCCTACATCCCACTTGTCCTCAGCACTTGAGCATTTAACCTGTTTTAGAAGTACAATTACATCTTTCAAATGGATTCACTCAGAACATCTGAAAAGGAAAAGCATCTGTATCAAAAGTGCCCAAATGTGGGCACATCTGGACACACATGAAAGGTGTCAATTGTACCGCCATCCTCTCTAAAATACTATATACCGTTGCTTCTGTGTCTCTAAGACATTAGAAACTACACATTAAAAGGATGCAAAGGCTATTTTTAAAGTAAATCACAGAATATTCTGAGTTGAAGGAACCCACAAGGATCATTAAATCCAACTTTTAAGTGAACAGCCCATACAGGGATCAAATCCACAACTCTGGCATTATTAGCACCACGCTCCAACTGACCTTAAAAACTCATATAAGAATGTTTCAATTTTCCCCTCCACACGCCAATCCCTAAGGCCAGTCCACAACACTGAGGATCAAGTTGAAACCTTAGGCTCTTGCAACTGATTTTTGTCATTGTTTCAGTGGCAGCAGATCAGGGCAGGAACAGCTGTTTTTCTAGCAGCAAATTGGCCACAGCATCTTTGAGTCCCCTCCTCCCCACCCATCTGCATCACCACACAAGCTCATTTCAATGAAAATTATGTCAGTCTCTCAGCAAAAAGCCACTGAAAGCTTAGAGCAAGAGCACAGAATATCACCACTGAATTGATTCCATTAAGGGAAAGTAATGATTTATCAGACTCAGAGCCTGGAAACAGAAAACAAAGTCTGTGGCAGAGCAGAGAGAAACTCATCATCAACCAAGCATGGAAATGAGAAAGCTCTCAGCCTCCCACAAATGAAGGAGTGAAATATTGTGATCATGCCAGCAAGGGGTTCTTAGAGATGTACAAAGGACCAGGAGGGAAGGAGACTAGAAGCTTCCTAGTGGCTGGCAGGAAAACACAACCAGCTCCCCCCAGGTAGGATGAGGAGTTTTAACACCACCAAAATACTGTCCCAGCCTACACAGCCTGCAACAAAAACAGGTGCCACACCAGAAACCACCCCAAGTCAAAACCACACGGCCTGGCCTTAAAACCAGCTAAACCGCATGTGAAGTAAGGATGCCAGCCTGTCCTCAGGCAAGCATCCAGAGTGCCCCATCACACGTGGAGATGGAGGCCCTGGAAACTGTGCTAGGCTGGCAGGTGCTGGTGGCACGAGGCACCACCAAGGGTAGGGACTGAGGCAGCCTCCTTGTCTGCAGAGGTCAGACAGACAGTGGTGAGGAAGGTAACCCTGAGGTGCTCAAGTTTCTCCAGGAACGTGGGTTTTATTGCAAGAAAGGAGACCACCAGTAGGTGTTAGCAAAAGAGATGCTGCAGACAGGATCTCCCAGAAGTCCAAATTCTTGTGCAGCTACATACTGAACAGCTGCTCAAGCCCCAAAACAGTCAGGAGGAGCGATGAGGGGAGGAAGGTGCCAGTGATGAGCTATTTAATTGTGAAAACATCTGCAAAATTACCAAAAATTAAAGGCAGTCCAGTATGAGAAGAGGGGAGTTCCATGATGGAGAAAACATTCAACTGTTTAGTTCCCTTCCTGTCCCTTTGGCCCGTCTTTAAGAAGCAAAGATGAAGCAAAATCTCCTTGGAAATCACCCTGCATCGGACACACTGGGGCCTCTGTTCCAGCCTCAATCATTTTTCCTCTGTTGCACATGGGAGCAGGTTGAATATGTCAGATTTAATCACCTCTGCACAAACATCATCCAGGATCTCAGCTGCTGTGTCAGATTTACTGTGTGAGACTTGGCTGAGACAAACTCTTCCAGGTGCCAGTTGCACAGGACCTCACCTGCTCAATATGGTCCTAGAGCAGAGGTGAAATACCACTGCCCCAAATATCCTGAGAGCACTTTGCTTCTCACCTTCAGGCAGCACACACCTCAGCAACAAGCCTAATACAGCCTGGACCAGGCATCTGGCAACTCCAAGGTGCTTACACACTTTAACTTAGTAGGACCAGAGACAGGAGAGATGTGACCTTCCTGGTTAGTACTCAGTCCACATGCTGGCTGCTGGACTTCTGGAAAGCACAAGAGATCACAATTGTTACCCACACTTATGAATAAAATATTGCTTTTATTTTAGTGAAGTAACAAAGCTATTTACAGATACAGTAACTATACATTGCAATTGAAAAATAGATTGTGCTCAAAATTGTTAAAGCAAGTCACACACAGTCTGTTAGGAACACAAACAACCTCAAACCTCCCAATTCCTTCAGCTCCTGTCTGATCTCAGGAAATCAGTTTGTTTTGTTCTGAATGATTTTCTGCTGAGTCTCAAGACATTCCTTCAGCTTGTCTTCAGTGAGTGTCAGCCTCTGCTCCAGGATGGAAACTGTCTGCAAAACAAAGTGAAAGCTGCTGTTGAGCTACTGACAAGGACACACTGCACACTGTACTCTCAATAAAATGCTAAATTCACAGGAATACTTTGAGGTATTTCTAGGCTGGAACTCCAGTGTCAGCATTCCAGCAGGGCAGAGCCCTGCATGACTTCAGAGAGGAGCAATAGAAGACAGTGGGCACAAAGCCCTCCTGCAGACAACAGCAAGCACCCATTTCAGTACTGGTACTTTCAGACTGGGCTCTGCATTTCCTTTCCTGGACAGGTTCATGAGGCACCAGACACTGGAGAGCCACCAGACACGCTTCTGCTAACGAGACACAAATTTTAAACAATTTTACTCAGTTATGGCTCTGATTTTATGTCTCTGCTTCAGAGCATTTCCTCCCTTCCCTCAACACAATGGATCTGCTGTAATTAAAACACTCAAAACTTGCTGGACAAGCACATGACAGGCAAGAAAACCTTCCCAGCCCAAGACAATGCAGCAGGAGATAGAGGGGAAAAACTCCAAGTGGCAATATCTAGCTCAACATAATGCCTATATTTCTTTGTGTAATCCACTTACCCTGCAAAGGATTGCTCTCTTTCTCCTGGAGCTGAAGTCATCATGTACAGGATGCACAGGAAGAACATTTTAACCACGTGGCAATAAAAGCTTTTGCTGAAAACCTTTTATTGATCACTCCAAGATAATCAAGGGCCCCAGCTATGCACAACCACTTTCAGCTTCTAGAGACACCAGAATGGCTGATAATGGGTGGTGATGATTTAATGCTTTAATATCCATAAACTTATCAGCAACGATCGATAGCTTCACATTTGGGGCATTTTTACTGCATAAATAACATCCTCTGCTAAAAACAAAGGATGCTCAGAACCTTGGACTTTAATAAAGTAATTCAAATAAACTTGGACAACCGCTGTTTGTATAGCAGTTATACATAGAAAGCCTTTTAATAGCACATTTCGTAAGCACATCTCTAAGTGCCTGACAAAAGCAAGCAGGTCTCATTATCCCCATTTTACAGCTGGGGAAACGAAAGCACAAAGAGAGGAAATAGCTTGGCTAAGGCCACTTGAGACTAAGAAAAGTCTGCTGTAAAATGATTTAGGGAATGAGAAGTCGTGGGGGAGAAGAGAAAACAGACATAGTAAAAACAACAGCAGGCATAAGGCAAAGCCATCTTGCAAGATTGTATCAAGGAAGTCAGGAAGGGCTTGAGGTTGTCCAGTACATCATAATGCGCCTTTTTCTCCTCCCTAAACACAGTTCAAAGCTTATATCTAATATATTTATTTCTGACCTGTGACAAGGAGAAAGAGCTCTGCTGCAGCTGTAGAAAGCTTCACCTGAAAGAATAAACCCTACATCGCCCAAATATTTCCACAGGCTACAGCACCAGCTGCATTTAAGTTTTTTCCTCCTCTACTTCCATCCCTTAGAGGCACAGGATCTGAAGTACACAGAGAACCAGAAGAAACATTGTGGAGCCAGCAGGTAACATCCAGGTGCCCCAGAGCCAGCAGGAGCCCTGCCATCTATTCAAAGGGGAGAAGACTTAACCTTTTCCACATCTAGCCATGCCATTGCCTAGTGACTGTCTTGGAGACCAGGACAAAGCTACCAAGGGCAGAACACAGCAGGCCAAATGTCTACCAAGGGTTTACAGCAAAGGTCTTATCCTTTAAGCAAGCAGACAGAGAATGAAAAGCAGTAGGGATCCTGGCTTTTCCAACTTAAAAATGAACTGGTAACTCAACACTCCAATAAAAAGAGAGAGAATGAAACATTGCATCAAATTTCCTTTAGAAAGATAATCAGCTGAATTAAAGGCCCAGTCACACTGCCCTGCCAGAAGCAATGCCCAGATCACTCGTGGTTCCTCTGTTCCATGATTTACTGTCACCATGATCCTGTCAATAGGAGTTAAGAGCTGTTACACACAGCACCATGAGACACAAGTAAAGCAGATCTCACCGAGTGTTGGATTTGTGAGAGAGCTGTAAGGAAAATGTTTATTGGAATGGAAATTGCACGTAAGTATAAGCAGAAACTTGCAGTAAGTATTTTTTGGAAACTAAAAGTGGAAAAGTTAGCAGTCAGAAATTAAATTCAGGAAGGCTAAAGTAGGAATCAATGACTCTAGTCCATTTAGACTTGAATGTATGATGAATATAAATAGACAGGGCATCTAATATCCTAGGAAGGTAAGGGAAAGCACAAATACTGCCCAGCTGCTATAAGTGCTATATTGCAACTTGCACAGAAAAGCTCCTTTATTAGCAGCTGAAAGTTTTACAATATTTCCATGCTGCTATTTATAAAGCAAGTCATTCTCAGGAGGCAAATGAAACTGCACCCATTCAACCTCCTGCATGCTTTTGCTATGGCTTCTCAAAGATAACAAACCAGCAGTTAAGCCAAGGAGGAGAACACTGTTAGCCAGATCCAGTGAGGATTCACCAGAGCCCAGTTTGCACTCTGTGGCAGGATCTGGGCTTCCTGGTGTGTCAGGAATTCAGCACACGTCTCCATTACGCACCAGGGAGTAAATGCTGGATAATTTATTGAAGTCCTGGCTCAAACTGGCAAAAGGACAACAGCTTAGGCTTAAACAAGAAAAAAAAAACAAGCTATTTATTTTTTAAGGAGTATTTTTTGACATTGCAGTAATATAGTGAACATTACTATGGGCACCAGAACAGAACACAGGAATTTTTCACAGAAAACTTAAATCACTTCTACCAACACTTCTGGCAACATTTGTCTTCATTTATTTTCACAGACTCAACATTGAAAAAAAACCAATCTTCTCTTTGGAAGCATTAATGAGAAATTATGGAGAAATAAAAAGTGGCCTCAATTTATTTAAAAATTCTAGGGAATACTCACTCCCATCCTCCCCCAGGACACCTGAACTGAGACACCCAGTAGTCATGCTTGCTTACCTGATGACAAGCCCCTTATGCCATTTCTCCATGTTATTTTTACAACCCAAATAAGAGTGATTTGGGATGCTGTTCCAATATGCTCTCATTGGTATCTTTTCCTCAGCCCCTCTTAAACATGTTTGATTAAGCAGCAGAGACAGCTCAAAAGCCACAGGCCTTAGGGCTGAAGCTTCTGCAGCAGCCCTGGAGGGGCTTTTGAGGAGGACAGATAAGGGGAACCGGGTGCTAATTGAATGCCAAAAGAAACCAGTTCCACCAGCATAGAAAGAAACCTGAACAGGAATCCAGAGCCAGGGAGCAGAGGTCACCAACAAGGCTCTGGATCAGCAGTGGAGCCCCTGGCAGGAGAGATCCAGCCTGCTATGGGCTAAAGCAGGACTTAGCCGGGAGCTGGGGACAAGGGCACAGAAGGGTGGAATAACTAATGCTCACCCTGCTCAGGGACACTCTCTGCAAGGCCAAAGGTGCAGCACAGGGCCTTTCCGGTATGCAGCCACAGTAGCTGCACTCTGAGTTAGCCATGGAATAGCACAGGGGACAGAGAACTGCCTGACTGATCACCAATAATCAGGGAACCCTCCCAAAAAGTACGGACACAGCATTCCTCAGATAAGTAACAACAGCTTAGCTGAACCTTCAAGGGATATGATCCTGCACAGTGACCGCACCACAGACGTGTTCTTGGCTCTGTGCAGGAAAAATAGGACACTTGCATTTCTATTCCTGTTTCTTCATAGCAGAAAATCCCTCTCTCCATTGATCTCAAAGGAAGCAGAAGTAGTTTTCTAGCTTTACTTAAAAAGATCCTCAAAAGTTTCCTCCACTGTTTTTTCTAAGCATCTGCTAAAACATTTTGCAGAGCACTAACATATCAAACAGCTCAAAGAAAAAACATTACTTCTGCCTCTTCAGATTTTTCTTCCCTATGTGACATGGTAATTTATGAAGACAGCATTTTCTTTTCAATTTGTTAAAAAAAAAATCACCCACAATAAGCACACAACAAATGCAGAAGTTTGTAAGTTTCTGCACCCACACTTTCTCCACCCCACTGTGTGGGTACAAGGAAGAATTTAGGGATTGATGGTTTTTAAGAGGTCCATTGAAGACTACAGATTGCCCATAGATTTACAGAATGGGACTAGTCATGTTTTACCTGGAGTTGCAGGTTAGAGAGCTCTGCCCTCTGTAACAAGCATGGCCAGTGCAGGTGTGTTTTCAAAGATGCCCTGCTGTAACTTCAGGTGATTGTCCCTAAAATTAGCAATTTCAGAGCCCACTTTACTCCCAAACATGGCCAAGATGTGAATTGCATCATAAAAATGCTGCCTTAGCATCCGAGCGGCAGCCAGGTAAATTAAGCTTGGGAGTCCTTTCTCTAAACTAATGAAATGAGTGAAACAAACTGCCATGGGAAGGCTTTACACTGGGGTAGCCCTACCTACCTTTTACAGCAGGAAAAAAAACCTTAACTCCCACCACTAATCACAGTTTACAACTCCAAACTGCAGCTGCAAGATTGAAAGGCTCATGGGAGAACTCACGCAGAGAGTTCAAGCACGAACCTGTCTGGCAAGAACAGCTTCTCATCCTTCCATACCATGCTGGGTTTTGCCCCAACATGCAGCCAGTGCCCCTCCACCTCAGCAGCTGCACCCAGACCCCCAGAGCAGATCCCTGCTCTTACCAAGCACACCTAAAGAGAGCTGGGCTGCTCTCCTCACATGCAAATCAGAATTTAACAGCTCTGAGATGGCACCCAAGCCAGCTACACACCTTCTGCACCTCTGAAGCATTCTCAGAAGGGCTGGCGGTTCAGAGTGAGTGAGGAGCGAAGACTCATCTCACAGCAGAACAAGGCATGAAGCTTTCACAGAATTAACACTTTATGTAGCAAACAAATGCCTGCAAGGACCAACCTTACTCCAGTGGTCAAAGCCTTAACCTCAGAGTGAGTTTTGGTTTAAAATAAAACGTGGGTTATTTCTAACAGAAATTATAGTTCCTCAGTGCTCAGACTAAAACAAGATGTGCTACCCCAAACACTTAAAATCAGGTCTGTAGCTCCTCACCATCTCAATGGCTTTGAAGGCAAACTCTAATGTGAACTCTCACAAAGCCTATTTGCATGGAATATTTCACACCAGGCTGAGTTAGTGAGTGCAGACTCAGCATTATCCCATTCTCTAATTCAGCACCATGAATTTTCCTGGGTTCACTTTGTAACTTGCTTCAAATTCTACAAACTTTTATTGTTGTTCCTACAACACACTTAGCTCCAATGTGGCTGGACAGGAACATCTTGGTCAGTGCTGCTGCACAGATTTGAGTCAGGAAGTCCCACAGAGCCCTCAATGCAGGTTTTGCACATCCATCCAAGGTTCACTGTGGAGTGACATGGATTAGGAACACATGACAATGCCTGCAGGACAAATACCAGCACTAGCCTGGCCTCATCAGGATCTGCTTAAGTTGTGTTGCTAAACAACCTCCTTGTCTGTTCTCCAGTGCAGGGCATTAGAGTTCATAGTCCCACCAGCTCTCTTCATCCACCATTCAGACATCCATTACTGAGGACACTTCAAAAGTAAAGAATTTTCTCTGTTTAGCAGCCTGAAGCACTACAAGAAGGAAATGGTTACTGAGAAAACACAAAGCCAGTGCTCAGCTACCCTCACCTTAGTATTAAAATGAAGGTGGTGAGGCCCTGGCCCAGGCTGTCCAGGGAAGCTGTGGCTGCCCCATCCCTGGCAGTGTTCAAGGCCAGGCTGGATGGGGCTGTGAGCAACCTGGGCTGGCAGCAGGGATGGAACTAGATCAACTTCAAGGTCCCTTCCAAACAAATCATTCTATCATTCTCAGCTGCCATCTCTCCTTCCACCCTCCCAGCACACCTCACTTTCTGCAGAATTACCTGAATTACAGTTTATCAACCCTTTCACTAAATTATAGGAGCAACTTTGGTGTAATGTACAAATCTCCTCCTGTGGTTCTCAGCACAGCAACAAGTGATGACTTGCAATGCTCACTGTGCTTTTAACAGTAGGAAAACCACACAAGCATACACAAAAATTCCAGTTCCATCCAGTTTGCCAGAGCAAGCAGCACGACCAGTACCAGTTATCACAGTGACCAAAGGGACCCTGGAGTACAGAAAGGTTATCATCTTTTGTATTACATCAATCCTAGCTACAAAAATGAGCCACAGACTCTGCCAGTCTCATCCACACAGGGTGGAGACACAAGGCACACAAGCCCCTTGCAACTGAGTCTTTCCCTTTACAGCCCTCTGACTAGAAATGTTTCCTCACACGTTGCTGTTGCTTTAGTCTTGACAGCTGATCAGCCAAAGCTAAACTGATGGCACTTACATCAAATCCTGCACATTTCTACAAGGGAATGGCTGATGGCTTCAGTGCAGCTTCCTTGCTGCAGAGCTCCCAGACCTCTGGGGCTGGGCCAGCACAGCAAAAGGAGTCAAAAGACTCCCAGTTTCAAAAAAAAAAACCACAGCTAGTCAATATGAGCTACAACAATGTCCAAACATGCACCACGACAGCAACTGCACAGTACAGAGGTTAGAACCCTGAATGACCAGAGGTCTTCCCCAACCATAAGGACTTCAAAGCCTTCCCATATCCGTCCCCTGCCTCTGAGAGGATGCAAATCACTCACCTAAATGAACTCAGCTGCTGGTATCCAATAGCTGAATAACAACTTATATTAATCTTCAAAGTCTGCTTATGAAAACAAATTGTGGGAGGTGTTTAATATTCCTTCCCATTGAAGGAAAATGGAAGGTGAAGGTCCTGTGAACATCCAGGGAGAGGATCAGCACTTCTGAAGAGCCAGCCTTCAGAGGGTGCCCTGCTAACACAGCAACATCCCTCAGAGTGCATTTAATTTAAGCAATCTTAGAAAGGAGAAAAATGTATTTGCATCAAGATTTTATAAAAAGTGTATTTTGGAAGTAAATTTCAGGGGCAAAAAAAAAGTTGCTCTGCTCAATGACACAGAGGCAATAACCAGGGTACTTAATTTGTTTTGAGTGAGAGATCAAAGCTACTGAATCTCTAAGGGATGGGTCTGATTCACAAGAAATAGCCTCTATGTCTTTTAAATTCAGATTTAAAAACCAAGCTCATCTGACACACCACAGACTTTCAGATGAGAACTTTTTTATTAGTGTTTCAGATTTCAAACTATTTCTCTTGGAGTAAAAATTACTTGCAGTTTTCTCCTGTATATTGAGTCCACTGGTCTTCAGGTCTTGAGAGCACCACAGAAACCAAGATATTTGTGCACAGCAAGGCAGAAGCACTTGGGACATGATCCCCCCACCACTGCCAAATATTTCTTCTTGACTTAAAGCTACCTGAAGTCATAAAGCATATATTTTACTAATTCACATTCAGCACCTCTCAAAAGAGAGACCACATTCATCCCCCACCAACACAGGCTTGAGACCACATCTCAAAAAGGAAGCAAAAATTTGATTTTACTCACTTTGATTACTAAGCACTGGAGACACAAATATTTTCAGCTTTAATGAAAAAGCAAGTTACTTGTGTCCAAATCTTTTTTTGTGCTAAAAAAATAATTTAAAAAAATTCCTTCTCCGCCTGCAATCTTTTCTGGAGTGAAATAATCCTTTAAATCTCACATGAGCTAGACTGTCCTTCAATTCAGGCTTTGGATTATTTTACAGATTTATCAAGTCTTCTCCATTTCACTGTGTTGTTTTCTCCCAGCTTCAATGCAAGATTAGTTTGGGGAAGCATATAAAGCCATTTCCTGTGGGTGGATTATCGCAGCTATTTATGAATTTTTATGCTAACCTGGTTCTGAACTCTTTCTTTGGAGAAGACATCTTCCTTCCCACATAAAACCAGCAGCTTTTGCCTCAGTGCCTGCTGCCCACAGATGAACAGAGTGAACACAGCAGCTGGAGGTGTTTGGAGTGAGGACAAGAGTACATTAAACGGTTTGAAGATGATCACTGCAAATGCAGCCAAGACAGTTACTCAGAGATGATCTTTTCAGAAGGGCAGCTCAGCTGTAAATGCAGGAAATGCACCTGAACCAAGCAAATCTTTGATATCTGCTACATTTTTGTTTCAGCCAAAATACACGTTTCTGTGCCAGGCTATCCAAGAGAGAAAATCACCTTGTTTTCCCCTTGATCTTAAATATTCACCCTAACTCTTCATATAGGCACTGAGATACTGAAATCCAGTCCTCAATAAAAACAAATAAATTGATAAACAGTTTGCATTTTCATCCTTTCCATCTCTGAAATGCCAGTAGGGGATTTTTAAACACTGAGACACCGACAAGAGAATAAGCTGCAGGAAAGCGACGAGCAAAGCATCAGTATCATACATTTATTATTCTCATCTTCCTCATTCCTTTGCCAGATGTGAATTGCCTGCTTTCCTACAGAGGGGAACCAGGGCATCTCAGTAATCCAAAACTACTGGGAACAACTGGCTTATGTCCAGGTCTCAACTTCACTCTTCAAGGCAGCAGAATTATTAAGCATATGCAACTCTCCTGAAAAAGAGCCATGTAAGGCCAAACATAAACTGCTGTTAGCAAAAAATATGAAGACCCTTTCAAGTCACATTAGCCCAGTTTCTCACAAGTAAAATGAAAGAGATCCTGACAGAGCTTTGGGGGGAGGAAAAAAGGTTTCATTGAATTAAAGACCAATTGAAAGAAAGTTGTCAAAACTTTAAATAACTGAATCATATCAACAACATAAGAATGAAGCTTAGCAAAGCTTCTATACTCTCATGGTTACTACTAGTTGTGATACACAACAGCCACTGGATTCTTTCAATCTCTCTCTGATACGAGCTGAAGTGCCCTGCTTCAGTGTATCCTCCTGAGCAGGGCACAACACCTCCACACCCTCAGTGATTGGCGACTGGCTGGAAGAGACCTCTGAATTGAACAAAAACAATCTCACTCAATCAAAGCACATGACTCCTCATTTCATCTGGAAATCTACTGCCAGCAGAAGGAAGGTACTAATAATTGGTGATGCAGCTTCAAGTATGCAGCTCAGAACAAAGCTGTGTGCTGGCAAGAGATGACAGCCCACAGCTGATGTCTTACTATCACCTCTTTCAGCAGAAATTGGAAGCATTTTCTTTCCTTCCCACTTCCACGTGATACCAGGTTTAAACCTTGAAATGACAGCTACAGAAAAAAATATTAGGAAAATAAACTGGGCTTAGATCTGCATAATTTCCCCAAGTAGTTTATCACAACTTTAACCTTCCCCCACTGGTACTTTACACGATGGCAACACAGCCTTGCCTCTACAACAAGAACAATGAACACAGGAACTCAAGATATCACATCAGAAATTAATCCAAGCTCCCATGGAGCTAAGAGATTCAATTCCTGAGAAGCCCATGGATGGCTATATCAATAGGGGGTTTCTGGAAATGTCACATGCTCTTTCCCTTCAAGTGGATGGCCCTGCTTATGCCCTTAGAGTTCTCCTGAAACATGCAATACTCAGGAATTATGATTTTAACAGAGCATTAGGAGCATCTTCAGCCCTTCTCCAAGAAGAGAAAATAGTGACACCTGTTAAGTGGTGTTTATGAAAGCTTTCTGTTGTCTTGAAGAAGCAGTGGTGTCTTCCTTTCACAAAGAAGTCAGCAGGCCCAAAGCTGACACACATGCTGGTTTGAATCTGTTGCCTGCAGGGAGCAGCACCCATTTGTGCTTTGGCAGAAATGCCTCGGAAGGACAAGCAGCCCCACACCACCAGAACTGCTTCCAGTTCACTTGGATCTCTGCACACCACAGCTCCTACCAGAGTACATCCAACAGCATCAAAGAGGGGTAACAGTGGCTCTGCTGGAGCTGCATTCCTTTCTCCTACCAACCCAAGCTGGAAAAGCCAAAGTTCAGACATGCAAGTCATTGCCCTCCACATCTGCCTTGCTACTGCCCACATCCCTCCTCTCTGAGGTGCCTTCTGCCTTAGCCCAGGAATGAGGAATTCTTCCAGGCTCATTTGCTAAAGTTTCTTTGGTGTCTGTGTCACTGCTACATACCAAAACCTTGGCATGAAAGCAGCGTGTCAGGAACACCTACCTCTATACAAAGGCATTAAAATGGTGTTAATACAACATACACAGTGTAGAACCAAGGGGAAATTAAGTACCTCAAAGATGGTAAAAATGCTACAAAAAAGGTAAAAGGTTGAAGAACACAGTTACTCAAGGCAGCTTTTTGGTCTTTTACTATTTCAGGGCTACTTCCAATTTTATCCTATAACTTACTAATTTATTCCTCCCCCACTGATCTCAATTTCTCTTTCTGCTAGTTTTAAAACAACATTTAGAATTTTCTACAGTTACACAATATCTTCGACAGAGATATCTGCGTTGCTTATATTTAGGTTAAATCCCACACGTACTGTTTACTGCAATATTTGCCTCCTCTAAACACCTATGAAGTTGAAAAGGAGCCATTACACATCCATCATCAGAAATGTGGATGTGATTAATGTAATGAAAGATAACAATCACATTCCAGGCTTACTAGGGAGACGTAAAAACAGTATTAAAATATTTTGTGTATACACTGGCTTGCTTTTTACTCAGAAGTATAAGGGCCCAGTGTCACACAAGATTTCCCTCCCCTCCTCCAGTGCTCAGTGTTTTAAAGATCACAGCAAAAGTGCTTTTTTGCATTTCTGCCAAGTGAACTTAAATACCTTTTGGGTTTCATCCTACACTATTTTAGACTGCTTGTAGTTGTGGCATGTTTTTAATCCTTAAAACAGCCTTCCATCTCCTGATGGGCCCTCCAACCCATCATCTTACACTCTTTGACAAGTACTTTGGCAAGTTAACTCTCTCAAGAGCAGAGAACTAACTCAGACTACTAATCAATATGTTGAACACCAAGAGTTTAAGACCTACTTGCTCTTCCTCAGAAACAGTACTTAAACTCACAGAAAAAACCTCCCAACAGATTTTTTCATCTTACCATCATAGTCTCAGCTACAGGAAACCTCCAGTGTTTCCCATTCCATACTTTCCTCCCTGTTTTTCACATACCTCAAAAAAACACAATGAAATTCAGGTGCAGCCCTGAACAGAAACCGTATTTCTCCACAATGAGCAAGGAGCAGTTTAGTGAATCAAAAAACACTTCCATCCCCAAATTCTTATTAAGTAAACACATTCTGTGATGATCACCATTCATGGCTGGTTTCTTCAAACATTGCTTATTGACTCCAAGAAAGAACTGTTTGTTAATGTTTTAGCAAGGGATTAGTTGTTTGTAGCTGTGGGTGAAAAACATGTTCCAGCAAGGAGGCACAGAAGGGCCCAGACTTGTTGATGGGAGGAGGATTCTGCAGATTGGACTGTGTAAGTGAATGCTGGGTGGGGGAAAGGAGCAGGATCTGAACAGAGTTCACCTATGGGCTGTGGTATAACGGAGGAGGGAAAAGAGACACAGATTATTCATCAAAACAGAGTTGTTCTGCCAACCACTCCTTTAGGCATCACCTTAGATAAACCCTGGCTAATAGCACAGTCTATCAGAGGTGGCTCCAGCAGCCTCTACCACGCTGCAGCACAAAGAAACTGGGGTAGAGCAGGGCCTAAGGTGGAAGTCAGTGTGAGGGAACTGATAGAGAGAAGCTGAGAAGCAGATGATGAAACACTTATCAAAGTACTACTAAAAAGCAGAGTTTTTGAAACAGCCATATTATTATTCTGTGAACCTATTGCAAAACATTCCCAATTCTTCCAGTCACAAGTACCTTTGTCAATAACAAAAAAGCAAACCATACCTGAGTCAGAACATCCAGTTGTCCCATAATATGCTCCAGGGTATTTGCAAGACTGGTCTCCTCCTCTTGCTGCTCATGGGTCCTAACAGAATCCTGAGTTTTTGTTTTCTTATGATGAATGCCACCATCCATTTCTGACTGCTAGAAAAATAAACAGACATGATCTGCTATTGCAATAGCACAGGGATTTCTGTTCCATGGAGGGTAAACAGTAAAGGACAGTTTATGCTGGGACAGTCTAGGCTATTAAAAACAGGCAGAGGAGGAAAGGAATTGTTCTTGCCACAGCTGGAAAAGGAAAAGCTTCTGCTGACTTGTCTGCCTGCTCCAGGTGGAGGGTGGTTTTGTTGTTTTCTGGGGGGGTTTTGTGTGTGCTTTTGTTTGTTTTTTAAACTACCACCGGGAAAGGCAAACCTTAGATAAAAATCTTGAAGCAATCCTGCAAGGTTCAAGTTTTCTATGTGCAAAGAATTTTGGTGTGCTCTTGTGGCACACAGGCACAGACTACAGGTAAGTGAAGACTCACTGGAGCTGCTCAGGGAAGCACTGCATCCCAACGACAGGAATTAAGTAAGTTACCCCAGAGGAGTCTGATTGTTTCACTCCAACAGTGAAGTTAAAGCCTCTCTCCATGTTTGGTAGTTGAAAGCAGGCAAAGACATTGTACCATAGTTAAGTTCAGCAGAAGCAAGATGTCCCAATATGCATTGGAACTGTTTTGATTAAGTAATTTTAATTTTGTTTATATCTTGAACTGGTTTTCCTCCTCAACGAGATTAAGAACAAGTTTACTTTGAAGTTTCAACTGTTTTAGTTATGCAAGCTTGAATATTTCATTCTGAATAAATTAAGTTTGAAAAACACAAATAGATCTCTACTAAAGAACCTATTCTTCTTTCCTTTTCTTTCAAAATGGTATCTTTCTTGTAGAACAAACACTATTTGCACTGTTTATCTGCAATATTGCCATAGAAGCAGTACAAAGAAGTTTAACTAAAGGAGGCAGCCAACTGGTTAAGCAACTGCAGACTTCAGTTTCTCAATTTACACCAATGGACAAAATTTGAATTGAAAGCCAAGATCACAGCTCTCAAAACACTTCTCCATAGCCCAATCCCAAGTGCAGCTCCATCCCCTACACTTATTACTCTCACAAAGTTTACAAATCAACAAAGCAAGGAATTCTAACAGATTGAAAAACAGTCTCCAAAAGTTCTTCCACATGTACTTTTTTTTAAGTTGAAATGAAGATTTGCCTCTGTGTCTTCTCTCCTATGCAACAGCAGGCATGCATTTCTCACCAGCACAGTACTGATTTACATGCTCCTTTCTGTTTTTGATGCCAGATGTGTGCAGATGTGCAAATAAACTGCAACAAGACCAGCTGACATAACTTTAACCACCAAACTGTTCAGTACATCATGAAGATACTTACATGCATACAAAAAATTTCATATATTTAAAAAATATACGTAAAACCCCCTGTGCTGCTGGGAGCCACTGACTGAGGCCTTATCAAGGCTCCCAAGGCTGAGATCCAGCTCAACAACACAGGCAAAATATGCAATAAATAGTACAAGGAGCAGAAATGTGAGTACCTAGGGAAGGTGGAGACTGGAGGGGGTGAGCAAGAGAAGAAGAAATAAGAGGGTGCAGCAGTAGCAGCTTTGACAGGAGTAAGCCTTGCTGCTGGCCACCAACTGCTAGTCAGTAGGAGCTGACCATTCTTCCAGACCCTGCCCACCAAACCATCCTCCTACAGCTAAGCCTCACATGGCCAGTTCTGCATAAGGAGCAGGAAAGAAGGGGAAGGTTTAAGTGACAGGTGCTCCACAGGGATCACTGTGCTCCACCACAGGCCAGGGGTGCAGCTGGGTATCAGGTGGTACCAGCCACACCAGCCTCTGCTAATTTCCTTCCTCCCACCTGCTTGAATAATTGGGATTGTCTACAGGCCCCTGGCCAACACAGCCCACACTCCAGGTCACACAGCATGGGAGCCACACTCCGGCTACTCCTGTGCTGCAGGAAGCCAAAGAGCCACACATTGCTCACTGATGCATTGATTTACTCAACTGAAATATCTTTTTGCAGAGATGAGTTCAATCCAGTCTTAAAAACCTGCTATTTGCTGCTTAAATTTAAAAGTGAAAACAAACAAAAACCACAAACCACTGCTTTTCAATAGGTAACTAGCATAAAAAGAACCCATTTTCTTTCTATTTTAAGGCTGACTACCTTATGCTGATGATGTAACTTCAGGCCAGTCAATCATGGCACAGCAGAAATTTTAGTGAGCTAACGCTGCATACAACCTGCACTTAAAAACCCCAAATGATGATGAGCTATCCTCTTCAAAACCCATTAGAACAAGCTGACTCACAGAGCAGAAAAATGACTGTAGCAACAGATTTTCTCCATCTATCTTTATAGCATATGTCAGACAGCTTTTCATAAAAAGCTTCAGGGTTGAACTGGGAGTCTATATTCTCTTTGTTACAGTTCACAAAGTGTAAGAGTCTGGCAAAGACAACACTGCAGAGATGTTCCCACACTGATGCTTTAGGGGTCAGGTGGTCCCTCATCATGGCAGGTTGAAGCCAGAGCTGTCAGATGCCATATTCTGCTGCTCACCTCACAAGCTGCATACCACTCCCACGAAAAGGCACCTCCAGAAAGGCCATGGGGGCTCCTCAAGGCAACAGCCCCAAGAACAGAAATATATCTACATTTAAAAACAGAAACATGACAACATGGCATACTGTCCCAATTCAAACACCACAGCTGCTTGAAAGGGTCCTCACTGCCCATCAAGAAATCCCACAGCTGCAGCCTTCAGCAATGAGGTTCTGAGTTAGTGCCTGTGTCTAAAGCAGGGACACAGCCACCCAGCAAATAACCACTGGGTCACAGCAGCCACTTCCAAAGAGGAGGCTTCCAGCTGACCAAGGTCTTTCACCATGCAGTTCTGGGAAGTGTGCACCTAGCTGAGGAAGAACCAAATTGCCTCCAGACTGAAACATTTTCAAATTTTGTAAAAGCAGACTAAATCAGCTGCTGTTCCCAAGAATGAACAAGAAAACCCTTAGAAACATACAGCCTTAGACTCCAGGAGCCCTTCTAATGACAATTTATTCCATCTGAGCCAGCCCTCAGGAATTTAAATTCTAAAAGATTAAGAAAAACATTGCAAAAATACAAAATTGTGTCAGTACCAATGACCATTATGATTACAGGCAGTGACATCTGTGCTCTCATCTGACTCACCTGTGGGTGAAGTGCCAGCTGAATGCTGGGGACAGGCACCAGAAACAATGGCACTGCTGCAGAGGTTTAATTCATTTCAGTCAGAGTTCAAGTGTACAATCTATTTGGCACAACCAAACAAATGTCTCTGCCATTAAATATCTTATTACAACATCTGTGTATTACACCCTGGGAGTAGAGCAAGGAGCAGCTGAACATTAAAGGAAGAAGAGATGAGCAGTTTCAGAATACAGTAGAGATCTCAGTGACAAAGGAAAAACAGAAGTGATTTATTTATAGCAACCACTTAAAGACAGCACAAGGCAACTACTTGGGGGAAGGGTAAAATTAATCAGTCTTCATTCCAGAGGTCTCTTACTGAGCCTCTTATGAAAATTGTTCTGGCTAAACAGCATCCTGGCCAGCAGTTACAGGGCTGATCAGGGGTTGGGGGGCAGGTATGAACTAAACAACACATGTGCATCTGTAGCAAACTGCAGGAGACAACTAAAAAAATGCCATTTTGCTTCTTAAATGGTGATCCTCAGAAGACATATTGATACAATAACCACCCACCTCAGTTTTACACCTACTAATAAAATGTAGGATTCTTATAATTCAGCCCAGAAGAAATATTTCTTCTCCCTTTTCCTCACCTCTCTGTACTGGATGGGAAGAATCGAGTGGTGTGAAGGGGGTGGGTTCAACTCTACCTTTAAGTCCTTTGTAATTAATTAACACAGTGTATTTACTCTTTTGAGGGTTTTGTGTTTTGGTATGTTTTTTTTTAAGACAGTGTGATGTTGCCTGGAATTAATTTTCAAGTATCTAGAAACACAGAGCACCCCTTAAACAACACATACATCCAACGTGTTCAATTCAACACAGACCTTCAATGTATGTAATTCCCCAATGCAATCAAATTCATTATCTTAGCTGAAAAAATTCCCCTAAAAAGAGAGCAGCAGCAAACCCTCAAAGGTGCTGTATGCAGTTCATCTGAACCCCAATTCTACTAATCCAAAAGAGAGAGAAATACCTTTAAAAGTCTATTTTGAGGTGTCATTTTCACTACAGGTAAAATACTTTAAATGTGTTCTCAAAGAGCAACAGTGACATCCAGTGGAAGCACATCAGCTTCAAGGTAAGCTCCATAGGAAGGTCAGATGGAGTACACCGTGCTAGATAGAAGGGCTCATGAAAAGCCAAGAAGTACCTCAGTCCTCCCTGCTGCAAACAAAGTACCATTGACTGAGCACAGGCACATTTCTCTGGCCTGGAAAGGCATCCCCTTTTCAAGGCAGCACTGAAATTTCTGAAGCTATCACATTCTTCAAGATTTGCATTACTCCCCATCTACTGTCCAGACCAGCATAGGGTAACAACTCAGTTTAGGACACAAGTTAAATTAGCTTTGTGAAACAATTTATATGACCAATTTATGCTCAACTCTTATGTCAGAATTCAAGTTGCAACAATGCAGGGAATTTGGGAGTGAGAGAGAGAAAAGAGAATGTAGGTGAAAAGAACATTGCCTACCTTTTATTTTTGCTTCAGACAAACGGTACCTTGGGTTTGATGCAATTATTTACGCAAAACCCTCCTCCCTACTGGTGTTACTAAAAAGCCACTAAAATTTGGCACCTCTGCTGTAACAGCCATATTTCACCATAGGCCAGTAAATATTAAGTTCTTGATAAACTCAGGAAGAAATAAGAGTTAATAGGGACATCTCAAAGCCATTTAAATCCCAAGGCACTCCTGTGCCAAAGCCTAAGTGAGGCATTGGCAGGAGGAGGCAGATGAAGCAGGCTCATGTATTTTAAGTGAAACAGCATCAGAGCATCCAGCTCTGCTGACCAGAATGCCCGGAAGGACAGAAACAGGGGAAGAGCTAGTGGCCAGCTAAGGGACTCAAAAATGTACAAAACAGCCTGTCCATACAGAGAAGGCTGCACTTGGACTGAAATTTGGATTTGCTTGCAGAAATATCAGCATTCTATCTGTGTAAGTGACCCTCTCTGGCAATCTCCATCCAAGAACAGGTCCTCACCAGAAGAGAAAAGCTGTTTCCACATTTCAGTGTGACCTTGCTCTATGGTTCAGTGTCTATGGGTCCAGTTTACTTACCCTGTAGTCTGTAAGTGTCACTTTTTAATCAGGACAGACAGTAGTACCATCAGCTTCAAGGTAACACTGAAGACAAATTAGAGTTTGGCACATATTGTATTTCCAAAAGCACAAAAAGTATTCATGTGAAAAGTGAAATGAGAAATAGTAATGCCAGACACTGAACCCCAGTGACAGATAAAACTTAATGACTACCAACTGCTAAAAAAAAAAAAAAAAAACCCAAAAAAAACACAAGCCTGCATTTCTTGAGAAGGAAAAGCTAAGGATGGACTTCAACATTTTAGATTTATGTTTCCTGCATTTTATCTCCCTTAACCAATATTCCCCTCCCATCAGTCCTAGACTTTCTTTAGGAAATAGGAAGAGGTCCTCCAGAATTCAGTATGGAATAATTAAGCTTTGCTGCATAGGTGGTGCTAAACTGTCTAACACTGCTCCTGGAGAATAACAACAGCAAAAATTTCAACAGAACAGTTTTGTGTTGAAACAAGCCATGATAGGAACAAAAACCTAAGAATGAAAATCACTTTTAAGAAATGTCACCAAGATTTGAACTGCTTCTTTCTGATCCTGATTTTTGAAGAAAAACTCCCAAGAAAATGCAGCCAAACATTGAAAAAAAGTGTTTATTCTCAGCCTCGGGTTGTCCAGCTACAGGTTTTTTTACACCAAAAGCATCAGCCTCCAAGGCAAGACACACAGTGATCTCCTGAAGTGGGAACAACAGTTTCCAGCTCATTCCCTTCATCAGAACAATTTGCCTTCTTCCACTGAATTAGGTATATACACACTGTGTAACATACAAACCTATTTTGTTACTTATATACCTGTATAAAAATGCATGCCACGTATATGTAAATGAAGACACAGACACACTACAACACATGCACTTGTTCTTACTCCTTCTTGAAATATGAATTTTAGCAGAAAAGTTTGAGATCTTAGGAACTTTTAAAGCTTAGGCTAACTTCATCCATCTCCGAGCTGGCACAGAACTGCAGCTTGAAAAAAAACTTTAAAATCTTGCCTCCATCTCACTTCTTTGAATTATGACTCAAGCATTAAAACAAGCCACATACAGCAGCAACCTAAGTGGGAGAATTTACATTAATTAGCCTGAGATGCTGAACTTAAAAGGCAATTTTTATTCTGACCAATAATGACTTGTCAGGACTTGCCTTATTGTTCCAGAGTCTAAGAACAAATCTATTCACTGTAAGATGACAGAAATTAAAAGCCGATCCTCTTATTTCTGGAAGAAATCTTGTCAAACCAGAGCACAAGGGAAAACAGTTGTAGCAGCACAGCTGCTCCATCCACTACCAGGCAAAGCTGGCTGCAGGTTGCTGCAGTCATTCAGTCATTCAGGCCCCTTGGAAAGCCAAGCTGAGGGTGCAGCCTTTTCCTCTCTCCCACATTTTTCACCAAGACACTCCTCCTGTCACTCCATGCCCTTGTCCAAAGACCCTCTCCAGCTCTTCTTGTAGTTCCCCCTCAGGTACCAGAAAGGGCTCTAAGGTCTCCCTGGAGTCTTCTCCAGACTAATCATCCCAACTCTCTCAGCCTGTCTCCACAGAAGAGGTACTCCAGCCCTCTGATCATCCCCATGGCCTCCTCTGGACCCACCCCAACACATTTTTCTCATGTTGAGGCCCCAGAACGGAAGGCAGCACTGCAGGTGGGGTCTCACCTGAGCACAGCAGAGGGGCAGGATTAGCTCCCTCAGCCTGCTGCCCATGGGGCTTTGCATGCAGCCCGAGACATATTTGGCTTTCTGGGCTGCAAGTGCACATTGCTGGGTCAAGTCAAGCTCCTTGTCAACCAACATACTCAAGTCTTTCTCTTCAGGGCTGCTCTCAATATCTTCTTCTCTGGTCCTGTTTAAAATCTTTTCCCCCACAAACCAATTACAAGGCCACATCTCCAAACAGGCTTAGATAAGTGTGTTTCCTTTAATAAAAGGAGAGGCAGTTATGGGTAACCCTCTGCAACTATCCTGCTTGAGAAGGATGTAGGGAAGAGCTCCTGTGATCAATGACAGCAAGGTTCCTGCTCAACCCTACAGAGTTTCTGCTTGCACAGCCAAGTAGGATAGAGAACAGTTGAAACACCTCCAGTACTCATCACACTGTTTTTCTTTTAAGTAAGCAATCTACCTACCTATTCCAGGAGGAAGGCAACTGTGCACCAGACTAAAGCCTCCTGGGGTGGGAATCCTCAGAAAAGTAAGGTGATAGCAGATGGGGAAAAATCATCATTTTGCAGACCACATCTTTGCCACAGACTGAAGATTGAATCCCTGCTCTGGAACACAGGATCCCTCCCTTATAATGCTTAAAATTACATAAACAGAAGGGGGTAGAGAAGGTGTAAACAAAAACCCACATTCACACCCCATTGCATAGAGCTACAGCTCTATGCAATGAAACTGATTCCCAGGAAGGAATTTCACAGGAAGTAAAAAAGAAAAGGTACAACAGGATTCATAAGCATTAACAAATGCCAAAATTAGATACAGTTACCAATTTGGAAGCCAAAAGGTCAGAAAAAGAGGCACATCTGGCCTATGAGTAATTCAGAAGGAATTTGTTTACATAAGAACAAGCTGACAGGATGAACTGCTGCAGTCAGCACGAGACCATGGGCTGAGCACTGGAGGCACCCGAGGTCACCAAACAAACCCAACCAGCAAAGGAGAGAGGTGGAGTCAGCTCTGGACATTCAGTTATGGACTTCAGACAACTTCACGATCAGATCACATTTTCTGAAATTTGCCTCCAATCCTATCCAACAGGACCATTTGGGATAATTTACCATTGAAGAAATAAGCACAGTCCAAGGCCTGAAGAAAGCTCTAAACCCAGCAGCATCAAAAGAGCCTAAATGTCTGTATTAGCTGGAAGACACATTTGAAGAGGCACAGGCTGCTTGTTTCTAAGTCCTTTCTGCTGAAATGCTGCTCTTACCAAGCTTTCTTTTGTGAAGGTCAGCTATGCCTAGAAATTTCATATTTTCACAACTAAGTGCTATTTAACTCCAGAAGAGCTAAGATATTTAAAACATTTGAGTTCCTGAATTTCAGAAGAGAATGTCAGGAGGACGGTTTTTTTGGCAAGAGAATGTCAGAGGACAGATCCTACTTCTGGCCATGTCTCCCAAATTGCCCTACCAAGGGATTACCTCTTTCTGAGTCTGTCTGAGGTACCTCAGCACAAGCAAGTTTTAAGGAATTTTTCATTAGAAAGTTATATATGGATGCTGAGGCTAAAATCTCCTCATAAACTTCCTCCTTTGCAAAGTAACACTGCACAGAGTTACAACATGCCAGAAGGTTTATGTTTAAATCTGAGCAAAAAATCTATGTATCAATGCATATTACCTATTTTCCATAATATTTCATAAAAAAACTGTCTACCTACTTAGCTTATACTACAATGCTTTTATTCACCGTTTTCAGTGTTTAGATAAACACCCAAGCAATGTCTAACTGTCCATGTGACATCAACCATTCAGCATTTGCTGTGACACTTTACCATACATAGCCTTCCTGGAATTGGTAACAGCAGCAAATCTGTCCCATAATGAAACAAGTGTTCTTGCACACTCACATCAGCTGCAGCCACACATGCAAAGATTTCCTTGTGCCTGTAAAAAAACGAAAAAGCCCACCACCAAATCCCCAAAATAAAACATATTAACTGCCCTCTCTGGAAAAAAATAAATTTATGTTCAATGTTTTCATAACTTATCAGAACAGTAAACACCTCCTCTGATCAGATCCTACACAACTTTCACCTGGACAGACTTAAATGTTTAGTTCCTGACCCCAGACAAGTATAAAAGCTTATATTTTTGAAATCAGTTGCAAAATCCATTCTCTCATTCTGACTTTAGGTCCTCACCACTCAGTATTGTAGCATAAAGCATGAATTTACCCTTTAGATTCTAGATCAAAGCAAGCACACTCACAGGATCAAGGCACAGGACTGCAAGACTTCCTTTCTTCCCATCTGCTTCCCACTGCACACACCAGGAGTGCTTGCCCTGAACCTTGGGTTTCAAGGTGATTATGCAACATTTTAAAGCAACAATTGTTAGCCTGTAATTTAAGAGCAAGCATTTATTGCAGAGCTACTACTTCTGATCTAACATTTACAGTCTCACATCTATGCTAACACACTTAGAACTCACTTCTGACAGCTTCAGTTGTTTATCACGCTTTCACATCTCTGCTTTCACACCAGCTATGACTGCAATTCTGCCCATGCTGTCCCCTTCTCTTTCATTTGCATTAGTCCTTGCACAGATCAGTTCTACTTCCAAAGCAAGCTGCATCTCCCAAGCCTCTATATTTACAGAAAACACAAGCAGGTGAGCAGAGCAACTTTGAAGTTTCTGTCCATTGTTACAAACATGTCCAATAACCTGATTCATCCTGAACTTACATCAACTGCCTGAGAAACAAGAATATTCTAAAGGCTCCAGTCTCCCTCTGCTTAGGGAAGTGAAAATTGGTTTGGAGCAAGTTTGTTTTTAAGCTCACCAACCTTAACAATATTTCATGACTCTTATCCCACAGCTTATTTAGGATTGGTTTTCCTTCCTATTCAACTTGATGACAAACTAGTTTTGTTGTCTGTATTTAGTTATTCTTTCTTGCATGTTAGTCAGCCTCTCTCCATGAGAAACCAGATACTGCACTGAGTGGTTTTACACAGTCACTGTTTTCATTAATATCTATGCCTTCACAATGCCTAACAAAAAAAAAAAAAAAAATTAAGCTTTCCTTGGAAAAATATTCTCATGGACTTAAGGGTGAAAACAGATTCAAGATGTGTCAAGAATAGTGTTCATGTATTTTATGGGTATCAAAACTAAATAATAACCCATATGCCTATTTTAAATGTAATTACATCCTGAAATGTCTGCAAAATGTCAGGATTATTCAATAGGCAGAATCCTGGCACACTAACAGAGCAGTAGAGAAAGAAGGAGTAGGTTCACTTTTCATTGAAGGAAAAGGTGACCTTGGCATGAAATCAAGATCTGCAGGTGGCAGCTTCATGTCTGAATTTGACAGAAAATAACTATTTCACCTACCCCAAACCCACCAAAATAAGCAATTCAGTATTAAAAAAGCAAGCATTTGGCTCAAAATAAGAAATAAATTAAAATACAGTGAAATTTAAGTCTTGCAGTGAGTGGTAGGAGAGCTAGTACTCTTAAAGAGCCCAGCACAATCTATTTCTAAAAGATACAAGACATGACTTTCACTTAAAAAAGGAGATTGACATGAGTGTGTAAGTTACTATGGAGCCAAGATCTTCATGCTCAGGTTATACTTAAAATAGAGAATGAAGCCATTTTCATATATCAGTTTCTTTTTAACAGCAAAGAACATTTCAGATCAATTCTAAATTTAATCTTAACCTAGGGTATTCAAATGTCTCAGAGGACATTATTTATTCTTCCCCTCCTAACTTTAGCAATTTTAACTGCCTTAATCCAAGGATATAGTACTAGCTATATTTTGCACCTCCCATGCTGCATGCCCAAGCCAAAGCTTGCAATTGGATGGCAGTTGAAGAAAACTCCTTTGAAGTAATTTAGGACTCCAAATCAAAATATCTTTATGCTACAAGATTGAGCATGGATTCAGTTCTGCCTCTGCAAATACACAGAACCTAGGCCAAACCAACACAGAGCTTCTTAAAATACAGAGAGCCTTGTTTCCTACAGGCTCAGAGCTTCACTAGAGCAAACCCTGTCAGCCACCACCACATGACACAGATGCCTGCCAGTGGCACACAAACAGCTGGTCCCAGCAGCATCTACTGGATGATTGGCCAGGTAAACTCTCCTCCACAGGGGAACACTTGTGTTGGAGGGACAGATGTTCAAGGTAGTTAGGCATTGTTCAAGGGATTTGTTCAGCAGCTCCCTTCAATGGACATCTTAAGAGGTTTTATAATGAAAAACTAAGTTTTAGAAGAACTCAGGCATTTTCTTCCTTTCTTTAAAAGACTACTGGATAAGATGCTCTGGCAATAACAGCAGCACAGGAGAGGGCAAATTTATCACCTTTTCCATTAGCTGATACCGTGTCTGCATTTTTTTAAGCCATTAAGCATGCTACAAACCAAAAGTGCTATTTTTTTCCCCAGAAAGGATCTATCTATGCTGTATTTCAGCCCAATATTAGACTATGCCATATTTTAAATTAAAGCAGATGGAGTTCAAAGCTAGACCAGTTCAACAGGCTAATAAACAAAGAGGTCATTGGACTGATAGTTTCATAGCCTGCATAACTTTAGAGTTAGAACAGGAGGGAAGGAACAGGAAGAAGCCAGATTTAGCCAAAACCAGCCAAGGATCAATAAACACTTTCACCTCCTTCCTTATGTGACTGCTTCCTCCAATGCTCTCCCACTAACCTCCATTAACCAACCTCAGGTTTTGTTTGCTTTCTCCACACAGCACTCCTGACAGTAGGGCATCAGGCTTAGAGCTGCAAACTAGAATCTTGTTCATCCCAAAATACTGTGGCTATTCCAGTATCTCCAGCAATGGACTCAAGCCATATTAAATAAAAACACCAATGTGCTTGAGAGATAACTTTGGTGCCCCAGTAAAGATCTAAATTGATATGGTCAAAGAGACTGCCAGAGAGCAACAGACATTGCCTAAAGTTTGTCCTTCGGCTGGGGCAATGCCACATATGCACAGACCCCTGGTTCACAGAAAGCCTTTCAGCTTACAGCTCATGCTGAGCAACATTAACTAAAAATCAGCCATGGTAATAACATACAGCAGAATCCTCTAAGTATACCCAAATGTATCAAAAATATCCAGAGATTGACAAGACAAAATAAAGACCTTTAAATGAATCACCACCATGTGCAAAAATCACAGCTTTTACGGGCAGCAGCTTTCAAGGGTCACTTTCATAACAGCCAGCATCTGATGCACTGATCTAAGTTCCACTCAGAGCAGTGCATCACTGAATTGCTCAGCTGCTGGATTTATCCTCAGGTACAGTCAGAACTCAGAGGTCTCAACACATGATTCAGGGAACAGATATGAACTAATGTCTCCAGGTATTCAGGAAAGAAGCTCCAGTACAATATGTCACCTATTTGTCATGTGCGACACCTACGCGAGGCAACTTTTTTTGTCTTTGCTGATTGTCAGTGAAAAGATATCGTGAATTCTATTTTCAGGACTGACACCAGCCTGAAGGATTCATGTCAGCTAGCAAAGCCAACTTCAGTTGTTGCTTACATCTGCTTTTTCGGTGAATTATCATTCATGTCATTATGAACCACACATTCCTAAACAGTGGCTGTTACTAAAAAACACATCTATACATGCACTAAGTTTATCTTCCTTTTAAGATCATTACATATAATTGCCCTATGAAATAAGTAAAGTTAAAAACAAACAATACAAGGTTAGTTAAAAACAGGTGTCTTGCAGCTCAAATAAACAGCACGGAAAGATGATTCTACAGTTCAACCACCTGAGTCACACACGCTAAGGCTGCACCAAGTGTACTGGAAAGGAACTCTCCACAATTACTGGTTGCTGACCTACCCCAGTGCCATGGGTCCCCTCCACACTGCTGCTATATTTCTGGGGCTTCACTACCTCACCATAATCAGCATCAAAGTTGGTCTTCCACACCATCACCTGCAGAAGAAAATTAACTCCATTAAAATTTCCCATCTAAGTTTGCTTATAGGTCATTTTTTTCAACCCTTCAGAGAAGAATCAGCAAATCTACAAGAAGCTTCCCTAGAAGAGCTTTGTCACTGATTAAAATAAAGATGTTGTTTGTAAATATACTACTAAATACAGACAGTTTAACTGAGTTCTCAATGGCTAAGTGACCTCTTTCAACATTCTTTGCGTCAAGAACATCATTAAACTATGATGGACCAAGAGAACTTCAAAGCAACATGAAGAATACAGCATTAAAACCACAAATATTTTTAAACACCATGCTCAGCATTATAACATTTATCAACCACACTCCAACTCAGTCACTCATTTATCATGAAACTCAGAGGAAAAGGAGAGTTAGTACCAACAGCAGCATTAAAGATCTTAAGCTAGACACCAAACTTCAATCCCACTTATAGGCCTCTGCTTTCCATAACACAGTACTGATTTCAGAAAAGAGGCCTCTGACACATAAATTACTTCAACATATCAAGAGGAAATCCATGGAGTAAACCTCTCAGCAGTGACTTTACAAGTCTAAAAAAGTTAAAGAGCAATCAATCAACAATTTCAGAGGTCTGAAAGACACCCAAGAATCCAGACAGCTCATTTGGTTATCAGAAAGAGCACTTATTCTTCATTTACAAATCTGCATCACTGCTTTGCATAAAATAAAAGCAATTTTCTTTCACTGTTGCATGGTTAACCAACAAGGCCATTCCAGTGTGCAACAGGGAAAAAAACCCTGATGTTCTTAATGAATAGACAAATCTGTCTCTTCACAAAGGTGCTGTTAAAGATGGGCATTGCCACCTGGTCCAGCCTGGGGATTAGCAGCAATGCAACACAGCTCTTTGAAGACTGATGATTCTTACTCAGACCACTACTTTGGGTTGAAGTCTGTGTCTTCACCCGGGAAACTCACTGTGCTAAAACCAGGACATATTTTCAGCACAGGCTAAGCCTGTTTGCAGTTTGGCAATTGTGTATGGGTTTCTTGGACTACATGTCTTATATTACCAGCAAAAAAATTGGGTTTGACCTCCAGATTTTTATTCATAAAATAGCAATTTGCTTCAGCCTGTTCCAGACATACTTGATAAAGGTTACACTTTTGCTTTCCCCATTGTTCAAGAGACAACAAAAAGCAGCAGCTTTTAAGGAAATGCGAATCTGGATTATAACTCAGAAATAAATCAGGTACCTGTTCATCAGAACCTCCAGAGGCAAATAAGTCTCCATCTCTTGAAAATGCTACACAGGTAGCTGGTCCCTGCAAACACATTTAAAACACAGGTTTAAAAAAAAGATAAAAGAAAATGAATTGTTACAATGTTCCATTCATTACAGCTTTAAAAGCTATTTATCATTTGACATCAGCAATCTTAAGGCAAAATTTGAAAAGCTCATACCTGTCAGGTAAATGGGCCATAATTAAGATGCTCAGCTTGCTGGCACTTACCATTTCCCACATTTTTGACCCCAGTTTAAGACACCCACTTTTTAATATCCATGGCAGAGACAGGAACAAACCAATTTTTATATCACCAGGCTTTTTCTTCTTCCCCTCAAACATTCCCTCTTCACTTAAGAATTAGAAATTTCTAAAACTCCTGCTCATTTATTAAAAGTGTTGAAACAATTAGGTTTTTGTATAGCTTAAACTGCTTTTCTCTTAGTAGTCTGATAGGAGAGATGCCAGAGTTAATGTATCCAGGATCACCTCTGCACAGGACTTACATTTTGAAGAAGCCTCATGCTTAAAACACTCAGTTCTGAGAGACTTTAAATGCTGCTGAGTGCTACAGCTCACCTTCCACACCACACACCTATTTCAATGTGTTTTCCACCTTCCAGCAAGCACACAGGAGGATGCACATGGCAGGCTGAGGCAGGAGCTCTGAGCTGCAGTCAAACAGAGCTGAGGAATTGCTACGTGTGTTTGAGCCCAGGCACAATAGACAAACTGTTCTGCTCAGAGTAAACAGCTGGGAACCCAGATCCTGGAGTTTTATGTCAGCTGCTAAACACATTCCTCTGCAGACTGTTCAGCAGCAGGGGCAGAGGTCAGAATGAGAACTTCCAGAGGCTGCCTATGGAGCTGACTGGCTGGAGAGGGTTTGAGAAAACACCAAAAACAAACACAAAAACTACCAGAAAAGCCACAACAACCACCAGAAACTTCCACCACGTGATCATCCACCTCCTGACAGAGGCAGTTACCCCCTTTCAAGTAAGACCATGTATCTCAGGAGGCAATTAAGAAGGTTCTCCTTCTTCCTTCCCTGTTGGAAGAACACAATTCTGAGTCCACATCCTTCCAGTGGACATTGCATGAAAACCTCACACCCTTTCTTTGCCTTCTTTGTAAAAGTGAATTCAATATAATAAATCCTGAAGATAGACAAATACCCAAAGATTGCATATGAGATAAGCACCCAGCTCCCACTGCAACCTGTGCCCCACAGTCCTGTGGGCTTCCAAACATGCTGGCACAAGGTTATGGCAGCAAAACCAGAGCCTTGCTGTGCTCAATCCCAGTGTGAACAGTTTTAGCTTCCTTAAAACACATAAAGGTGTTTCCATATTATCATTTAACATGCAGTGATTTCAAAATGTTTTGAGGCCTCCCATAGCAACACCTCACTAGAGAGGACTTGCCAGGAATGCTCCAGTAGCAGCAACTCCAAAGCGCAGGCGCAGTCCCTGGTGTGACTAAGCTCACTCACCTGACACAGCAATAACTAGAGTAGATGTTTCAGACCAAAGACACTGCCATCAATCAGCTGAGACAAACTGTGCCTCTGCCTTTATTCCCACCCACTTACCCCAGTGTTCAGCTCTCTAATCACGTGTCAGGAATGGAGGCTCTAAAAAAATGTAAAAGTGAAAGACAAGCAGTAAGAAAGAGCAGAACCAACCCCACAGCCAGAAAACTGCAGTGGTGAATATTGCAAGATAACAGAAGTTGAGTACAGAAGCTGCTCTTGGACTATAATAAACCAGTCAGAGTTAGGAGGGCAGAAACAAATTTAAGACAAAGTGTTCAGGAACAAGCATAAGCGAGGAACACTGGAAAGGAGCAGTGTTTCCTAAAAATATTTTTATCAGTCTAAATATTTCAGTGTATTTAGACAAAATCTAGTACAACACAAATCACATCAAAACAGGCAATGAACTGACTCCAAAGTCATGGCATTCTGAAGGGAAAAAAAGTTCAACAGAACATATTCTTCCCAAAATAGAAAATTATATCAAAGACTGAATGTGCCTTTATAAATTGAAAGAAAGGGAACAAACACGTCTACAGACGCAACATCCTCTACAGATTTGTTGACATAAGTTAAGTGAAAAAGTATTCCTGCTCCATACACTCCCAGAACTCTTCCAAGATACAACAGGTTTGCTATAGCAACAGTTTGCCAAATGCTTTGCAATTTAATACTGACGCACCAAACAAAAATAAAAAGCTACATTTGACAGTTATTAGACACAGCCTAACTTCATTTGTCCCAGGAAAGCACAGCAGAAATCCAACAGATTTCTGATGAAGATCTGGGTAACAGACATGAGATTGGAGAATGAAGAATTTGAACCATTTTCCCCCCCCTTTTTTAACTTACTGCTTGCATTAAAAGTATCAATAAGTAGCAGTTGCATATTCTTCTACAGAAGTTGTAGAAGAATATGCAACTGTAACAGGATCAAATGGCCCTCTATTAGAATTTTCTGGAGGTTCAGAATTTCCAGTCTGAACCCCCATTGCCCAAGGTGCTCCACACAAGCTGCTAGCACCAATCCCCAAACTCCAGCAGCTTCTTGCCTCAGACTAGACAGCAAGCTGCAGGAAGAAGTGGTTGGGCAATGACATACAGCAAGTCAGTGGTAAGGAACATTTCTGTTTAATCCTCAGCAGGTAAACGTCAGGACTGTCAAGCTTTTTGCATGTCCAGTAGAGTTTGAAATTATAACAGCAGCTTTAGTGATACTGGGAGAGCTGCAGGAATTTTGAAGAAAATACAGAAGAAAGCAACAAGTTACCCACTGAAATAGCTGAGTGAGAAGAACATGACCACTAACTGACATTCATCTCCTCTAATGAAAGAGTACCAGGTAATGTAGAGGCAAGTACCAAAAAGCCTTGAAAAGGACAAATAGCTCAAACACTGGATAGAGCAAAGCAGCCATAAAGAAAAAGGAAGCCATAGAGAAGGAATGATAACAGCATCAAGCCTCATTGCTGCAGCATTCCCAGTGAACACAACTCAGGCAAGGTCAGATATGCATGGCATGGCAGCTGAAACACCAGGTGACAGCCCATTCCCAGCTGCTTGCACAGATGAGAAAGGTGAGGCCCAGCAAATTACATAATTTATGGGCAGAGATAGAGATTACACCTTCTGCCTATTTTCCCACTTTCTACAAAGGAGGTTAGTGACTGCAAGGCCTTTATTGCCCCAGCATTTCCCAGGTTGATCAGCTTACATAAAACATTATGTTTGGCCTTCAAAATAGATGGTGAGACTATTCTGAATGACTTGAATGCATTTATCACCAAGAGGGGCGGGATCTGAAGCCAGGACACAGATTACACCACGAATTGACTGGCAGGATGCTAATACCATCAGTAACAACTGACACATGGGTGACATAAGACAACAAGAATAGCATCCCTGAACATAAAGCTTTCAAGGGTAGAGCTAAAAATAGATATCTCTGAAAGAAATACTTAAGAGAAAGGCCAAGAGGTTAGTCTGGAGAAATATGACTGGAGCCCAGAGTCACACCTGCACACAGGCAGCAGATGAATGTGTACCATCCATAAATGAGTGGACAATCACAGAGAAATTCCTCTTGAACACCCTCTTCTTCTCCCAGAGCTGCTGGGCACAGAAGGCACAACACTTCAACAACAACAGGGCCAACACCAACAAGCAAGTCAAGAGAGGCCAGACTTTCAGGCTTCAGCTAGGATCAGAGCTAACATTGCAGCTTCAGCATAAGAGAAGAAAACAAGAGCCAGGTTGGAGAGGGTCCAGGAATAAACCAGAGAAGAGTCATTTAATGATGCACTGTCTGCACTATGAAAGGAGAGGCAGTGTGGAAGGAAGGTAGAGAGACAAGTGGGGTCAAGGATGCTAGTAGATTTTTACTTTTTTTGTTTTGGTTCTGCAAGAAACCAACGCATAGCAGAGAAAAGCCAGGTAAGAGAGCAATGAAAATGCTAAGAGTTGGAATAAGGCATACCTAGAGGATGCAAATAGTTGAAATAAAGGAGAGCTTCCTCTTCCACTGCCACAAAAGGAAAGGAGAAGTAAAAGTGGGAGCCAGTACATTCAGCCAAACTGTCCAGGAACAGACTAACTAGTGCAAAGAGAAAGAGGAGACATGAGAGGAGACAAGGACTGAGAAGCAAATCCAACAACAACCAGCACTCTGGGATCTCAGCCCTGGCATTGGCATTTTATGCCTTAGTTCTAGGCATAAAAGAACTAAGAAGAAACAGAGCAGTCATTATCACTGTTGACAGTGCTTTTCAGCATATGAGGAGAGGGCAAGCCACACAGGAAAGGAAGAAGGGAAGGGAAGCAAGGAGAAAAGCACAGAAAACAGAGGCGGCAATGACAACAAGGATGTTTTCAGGTGAAATACCTCTGGCAAGACCCAGGGATTCTCAGTACACTGGGCTTTGAAAAATTCCTGAGCAAGACTGACATGTTTCATCCTCCTTCACCAGGGAGTAAGAGCTACAAAAAACATAGGGAAAATTTATACTGATATCTCATAGCTGAATCTTCAGCAGCTTTATCTCCTGAAAGTTTCAGTCTATAAAAACACAAGGCAGGGACAGAGAACTCATATTTCCTTTCAAGACTCAGAAATGCTAGCCTAAGTCAATTGCTTGTTGTTTGCAACACACATTTCTTTCTTTTTTGTTTGACTTCCGCGTAGCGCGGAGATGTCCCCACTCTCTTCAAAGAGGACAGGCCTGCACAGATGTTTAATGCCACCTAGGCAGGGCTGGCAGCTGACAGTAAAGAAGCACATTTGTTTCCGGTGCACCTGCTCAGGAGACCTCACTCATCAGGGAGCAAGGCAGGGAGCATTGATGTTGCCCAAGTAGGTAAAATGTAGCTAACTTCACAGTTCAAGTCAAGGTTGCATGAAGAATTGTAACTTTGCATTTTCTGTCTTCCTATTTATGAACATAACCATGAGATGTTTTCTAAATATTTACTGAGAACTTCCATTCCACTGAGGAAGTCAGTCTGGAAATGCTCTAATTAAACCACTCCAAAGGGCAGACAAGTACCATGTACATACCTGCTCTCCTCTAGCAACTCTCTGGGGGTGGCTTAGAGGCCTCAAAACATTCTGTTCTTCTACAATGATTCAGTACTAGAGGTGGATTTACATACCAAGCCAGTGTCTCATCTGTATGGAATTAGATAAGAGCACTTCACAGCTTGAAGCACTCCAGAACCAAAATATGCAGCACAATACAGAATGATATTTTGCAGCTGCAAGATGTCAGCTCCAAGCTGCAAACTTCTGCCTCTCATGATCCTTCTGCTACAAGGGGCCAATTCCATTTCAATTAAAGACAGCAATGTAAACTTGGCCAACCTCCCCATGCAAACTACAGCTAATCAGCTGCTAACAAATTTCTGGCACTCCAGCAGTTGCGTCAAAGTATGACTAAAGGACCATAGGGTTTTTTTCCTTTAAGTGTCCACTTGCATGCAGCCTTCCCAGAACAATGTACCAGCAGCCAGCTGTCAAAGCAGGAACAAAGTGTCAACCAGAACGTTCAACCTCAAAAAGTCACAACTCCAGAACAGCTTCAGAACAGGCTGTCCATCTGGTGACTAACCTGCAGCACTCACTTAAAAAGGCAAATCAATTTAATGACCAAAAAGTCCACACCACTTTGTTTTTAGCTCCTTGGGGATACTGGCACAAACCACAGTAATAACAGAGGGGACAAAAAAGTCCCTCATTTTCAAGTAACGTGGATTTTATCTATGAGCAGAACTAGCTGGAGAAGCAGCCAGTGCAGAAATCCACCCCTGGTCACAGCACAGCCTGTAGCCACTGACAGTGGCTAACTGGGAATGAAGCACAGGTTGCCATATGCTTTTGGTGGAAAAGCAAGGTATCAGTTCAATCAGGCAGTAAAAGAACCAACCCACAACAATACAGCACATGCCAGACAGGGAATGCCAGGCAGGACTGTGCCAGGACTGGTTCCACACATATCTCAGTGCAATACCCTTACAGGCAACCAGAAAGCTCTACCAGCCACTTCAATACTTGCACTTGTTTCCAAACTGAAGAAGCTGTAAATGCCACAACAGCAGCTACTCTTCAGCTGTGCCAAAGGCAAAGCTTTTCCAATCCCAGTCAGATGCCCAGGAGAAAGAGGCAGACACTGTTTTACTGATCTGAAGTAGCAGGGAGGAAGAACAGAGAGCTTTACTTCTACTTTTGAATAGATGACCCACAAACTGTTCTTTTAAAGCCTCGAGTTAAGTACAACATTAGCCTAAAGGGACATTCTACTGCTCATTCTGAAGATCTCCATCACCATAATCAGTTTTGGACTCTCATTCAATGCTAAACTCTGGGTTTTTTTGGGGATTTTTTTTTGGTTTTTTTTTTTTTTTTGTGCTACTGCAGTCAGTGAGGCACAGCTAGCAGCTGAAATGGGAGAAAAATGGAAAGCAGGTTCAGCCTCCTGCTGAACCATAACCAGGCACATCCCTTTCTGAGAGAAGGGGGGAAGTGTAAAGATTTCCTATGCTTCTAACATTTACCATTTTCCAGGAAGCTTCTTCCCAAGAACTCACTTGGCAGATTAACACAACAGATAAATATGAAAACAAGATTAAAGCAACAGAAGCTTTGCAGCCCCTATCTGATAGGAGTATCCACTTAGTCCAGTCTTCCAAGAACAGTTTTATACAGGCTGACGTGTTAGGATAACCAGCATTTGTTATCTACTCCCCATTCTTTTAACAGTTGAACTCTTTGGTCAATTTTAAAGCTCTGCTTCATGAGAGATTTAAGCATAAGGTTTTCCTATTTTTTCCATTAATATTACAAAAAAAAAAGAAGAAATTTTTATTAATATACAGCAAAAGAGAAGTTACAGAAGAAACTTGATCTTTTTAGACATCAAATAAGGCAGTCACTAAACAAAGCCACAAGAAGACAGAATTATCAGATTTACAGCTTACACAGAAACCATTATTGCCCACAACAATCCCCGTCATCTCCAAAAAGCTTCAGGCTGTGATTCTCCCCTGACAGTTTTTATGCTTTAAAACTCAGCCCCCACTTTAAAAGAGACACAAGTGGGTTAACAATTTCTGTTCTCTTTGTGCCTTTGGAAAGGGATCCCTTAAGGCAATCCTGCTTTTTCACACCCCACTCTGCATGGACAATGAAATTAGTCTATTTATTTTCATTTAAGATTTAGAAATAGAGCTCCAAGCATTTATAAAATTAACCTTACAAGCAACACATCCAGCAGCATAATACTAATAGGCTAATCAGTTAAACTTAACCAACCAGCACCATTTATCACCTTCAATTGTATGATTCAGTCCATTAACAAGATGTTCCCAAATCAAATCCCAAAATAGATAACCTCTATTTTACTGTTACTGTTCTTGAGTCTCCTGCCAGGTGAACAGCATTTATCTTCAAAACACCTGTGTCAGGGAGCCAAGTGTTATTTGCAGCTCTCTAGAGGGAGGGAGACAGAGCTGCACTAGAGGCTGACAGGGTCAGTCAGAGTCAAGGGTGCCGCTCTGAGTTCCTTCTGCATTAAACTTGAATCCTCAATATTGGAGCTCACTTTTAGTCTTGCTTTCTCATTCTCTCCATTCCTGCCTTACCTCCTTCCCTTCAAAACAGTGATGATCTCAAAGATTATTAGCATTATAATCATGATTTTACACAAGGAAGATTTCAAACAATTTCTGGTCATGAAGAATGAAAGCCTCAAGCATGCATTTGCTCAGTTTATTGTGAGTCTGTACATTACTGTAAAAAAGGCTTTGCCTCACCTGGTGACCATGCAGAGTATAGAGAAGTCTTCCTTCTAACAAGTCCAGAATCTTAAGAGTTGAATCACTGGAAGCAGTAACCAGATAGTTTCCAGAGGGATGAAAGGAAAGGCTGTTGACCACAGAGCTGTGCACTAAGGATGGGGAAAAAAAGCATAGTAGTCACCAAGACCAGGTTACATAAGACCAAGGCAAAAGAATAAAATAAAGCACGAGCACATTGCAATTTTCTGTTATAAAATTTAACAGGAAAATTATCATGGGGGAAACATTCCACAAAAGCTCTTCAAAGCGCTGGAGAACAATAACAGTAACTCAATTCTTGTAAAAATAGGCACTAATTTACTGAAAGGAAAAAGGAAGCTTTGCCAATTATTCTGGGAGACTTAATTCTACAAAAGCTTCCAGTATAGCCCCAAAATGTACTGTATGTGCAAGTGAACTACAGGATTCTGTGAGAGTGCTGGACATTGATGTACTTTACTACTGTGGAGCTGCTGGCCTCACTCTCAAGTCATTCTAGATTAAAATCTGCATCTCAGGACACTGAGAAGACTGAAATTACAATGGAAGACACTCAGAGTTGACACTGCACAACTTCTTTTGGTTTACTATCTGACCCTAGCCAACACTGGGGTTAAGAGAAACTAGGAAATAAGAGCAACTTGAAAATGGTCCAGTATAAGCATGATTTCCTCAGACATCCCATTTGTTTCGCCAAAAATTTAAAAGAAAAAGACAAACTATCAAGAGTGCAAACTTGCAATAAAGCCATTTTCCCTGCATGAAGATGAAGCCCAAGATTTATTCTGAAAAAAGCTAAAGAAAATGTTCTAGGAAAAAAGTCAAACTTTACTGAAGTTCAGCGTAACATTAAACATTTAATATATGACTTTTTTCCCTCCCCAAACTTTTACAGAACAGGCTATTGAACATATTTATTTATGAGAACACGCAGTACTTCACATATGCCCAGCTTCCTGAGCGTATGTGACATTACAGAATATTAATATGCCTAAGGAGGGATTTAACCATCCAATTATTCCTAATTATACTATATGCCCTCCAAATGTTCTGGTATCTCAAATCCACTACTTCTGATACATCACACCCAACTAAATTTATATTCTGTTGAGAGTCTACTGTGCATTTTGAATCCACACTGCATGTTAAGAACCCCCTTAAAATGCCATTTTAAGTACATTAGAAGCAAATATTATTTTTTGCATACGTGGACTTAAGGCAGATAGCTGAAATAACCTTGCTGTAAAACAGAATGCCTCTACTTTTGAAATTCTCAGGAACACTAAATACCTCAGCTAAGTTCTGAAAACAACTCCTCTTGACCCAGACTGTTACAAAACAGAAGAAAATCTTAACACAGGTACCTTCTAAACTGTTATTCTTGTTGGTGAATACTGTCTCTGTCACACAGCTAGATCTTCCTCTACCCCCAACCGTGTATCATGCTATGTATTAAAGGAGAAAAAGGTCTGTGTAGACTTTTTTCTTATGAGTGATAAATATCTTTCTCCCTTGAAAATCTTATTCTGAGTGATTTGTAAAATTCCTCACCCCCTTAGTTCTATATTCAGATAATTGTAAATGTATCTTATCAACTAAGGAAAGTCCTGAAAGGAATCACATCAGAAATAGACAAGGTTAGTAATGTATCACATTTCCAAGTTCCAGAAGGTAAATAAAGTATTTCCAGCTTCACAAAAAAAAATCCTTTCCATAATGGAAAAAAGTCACACATACAGTAGCTGCATAAGCAGTCACAGTTTCTGTGTCCAAGGAGTTACTGGTTCTTGTAAACTCAGAGAAAAGTTCATCTCTACTGTCAAAGCAGCTCATACCTCCCACAAGACCATTCACAACACCTCTCCAAAAAAAGTGCCAACACATCCTGCCACCTCACTTGATTTCATGCTGTGAACAAGAAATCCAGTACAGCAGCAGGTGGCATCTCCCAGTGACTTGTAGCTACAAGCCCACCCTCCTGCCAGCCAAGCCCTAGCAAAGTAAGAGCCTCTTAGGGGACTTATACTGGGAGTTAACACCTAAAATTGAGTCCTCTCAGCCTGCACAAAACTGTCCCAAGCCCCACAAGATGACTTTCATGTAATGCAACCCTTAGTATCACCAGGGAGAAGATAAATTAGGATGAATTTGAAACAGCCACAGTCTCTACTGAACAGGTCACCACCACCAGTCCCATCCAAACTGAACAGAAGTACCAATTATTCTTTTTAAGCAGGAATAAAAAAACAGGTTAGAGTTGTTTCCATAGAGCTGCTACAGAGGTGTCCCACACACAGCTTTGGACAGGGAAAAAATGTCAGGCAATAAACACTGGCCATTTTTGTAGGCACTGTACAAAATTTGCTGTACAGAAGAGTCAGTGCCAAGCAGAGAACCAAACAAAGCATCTGTGTGTTCTCCTGTACAGTAAACGTGACCAGAGCATACTCTGCTTGGCTCAAAGAAAAACACACCATACAAAAGGTTTTGCAGCTTGCTCTCTACTTCCAACTTTCATTTACAAATGTCACAGTTGGAAAAAGTGCTGGCAACAAGAGCAACACTACTAAAAGACTAATCAGTGCTGGAAACCAGCCCAACCTTAAGACGCAAGAGCCCGAGGCAGGGCTACTCATCTATTAACTCCTCCATGCAAGTCCATGTTTAAAATGGATTCCCTGGAAATCAGGCAGCATCAGCACATTCTGAAGGCACAGATGCCATCTAGTGGGACAGGACTTTCAGCCTCACAGGGGAGCCACAAAACTAAATCAGATTTAGCCAAAAGGAGGTATGTATAAACCCTCAAAAGGGCAGGACTTATAAACATCCCTAGAACATGTTACAAACACATCAGTTTGTGGCCACAGGTGCATGAAGTGACCACAAAAAACCACCATTGCAATTTAAGGTTTCTTCAGCTATTATTACTATTTTTAGTTAAAGGTTTAATACACAGTTAGGATTTACACAGTGGCTGTTAAAAATAACACTCACCTCCAGGAAAAAGATCACTTCAGTAGCAAGGGTGTCACACTAAAATGCCATTCAGAAAGGGTGGGATACCAGGGAAATATGTAATTTCAAGACAAAAAATAAACTTGGCAGCCAAGCCTAAACCACGTTAGATTTGGACAATTTAATAGCAGTAAGTGGAAAGCAGGAAGAGACAACTTTTGAGCCAAGTTATACTGTGGCTGGAAACATGCACTGCAGATCTTGCCACCATTGAAAAGCTGATAAAGCAGGTTAAAGGACAACATGACACTGCCCAAGTATTTAAAAACACTACTGATTTTAGCAACAAGACTTCATGAAGGCGTTTCCAAGTTTTGATATGGGCCACAAGTTAACAATACTTATAACACAAACTGCACGCTCAATACTGACAAATTGGAACAACAGTCACCAAAAAGTTTGATATCTATTAGATTTTGTTAACTATCAGAGAGCTGGGAGTGACTGTGATCCAAAAGAATGACTGAAGCTGGGAGGCTGACACAGCAGGAATGTACAGTTTATGTTGAGGGCAGAAAGAACACACCAAGCTCCATTCCCATGTCTTTGATCCGCTTTACGAGCACGCCAGAAGCAGTTCCTCAAGGAACATTAGCAAAATTAAGTTTAATAAGCTATCAACACTGAAAACAGTGCTGGAGAATATATTCATTTTAAAACATCACAGCAGCCTTAAAAGCTGTTATTATCAAAGAAAAGCCACATTTTGGCTGAAGAAACTAATGCACAGAATAGGTCAATCAATCTCACAGAAGCTGGCAGGGATGGGAAAGCACCCTTTTCCCATCCATATCTACCAAACAGCAGCACTAATCAGTGGGACAAGAACATGTAATGGGAAGAGACGCCATTTGGCATCATCAAAGCTAATTATGGAAGCTGAAAAACAGAGTTTGGAAAAGGAACCATAAACATGGATCATAGTATAGAATTGCAATTGATTGATTTTGATTTTCCTTCTTTGTTAACTTTTCCTAATTTTCTCATAAAAGAGCCTAACATTCTGAATTGCTGGAATACAATTCTGACTCCTCCTATAGGCTTACTGAGAGGCAAAGGCCACACCCTTTTTACTGCACACCACTTTCTCAGTAACAGTGAATATGAGCCAAATGGCATCACCGGTAAGACCCATGCCCACCTGCAACATGAGACAGCTTCAGGATTAGCTCTGGAGCTAAACACAAAGCAAAGCATGACATCTGGTGAAGAAGGCTCCTGCTGGCAGTCCTAACCCAGTGCCTTTTTAGAAAAGCAGCAGCTGATGGAGAAACAATCCTTGGACCTCAGAGCAATTGGCATCCATACATGGAAAGGCTCAACTTTTGTAAGCTGTTGACTTGCCTTGGTAATGTTGAAGCAGTCTGTTCATCCGGACATCCCACAGCTTCACCGTGCTGTCCGTACTGCCCGCGGCAATGCAGTTACCGCTGGGATGGAAATCCACGTGGTTCACAAACCTGCCAACGGCACCAAACCCAACTGCTTACCTGTAACTCCCGCTGCACATCAAAAGCCTTTTCCACAAGGGAAGCTACATCATGACTCAGTGAATGTTGAGGAAAGGAGGAGATAACATGAAAATTGATTTTGCTGAATTTCTCCTAAGACCTGGTTTCTAACCCCAGCCAGACTGCAGGCTCCTACCTAAGCAGTAGTCACATTACAGGTGTAGGAGCTGTAGACACAAACCTCCTGAAATCTGATGGATCCAACTGTCACAACAACATTTTCAAGTCTTCATTTAGTGTTTGCATAATATACGTCTTCTACTACATTAACATTATTTCCAGAGTGATGTGTACAAGACTGAACAGAAATTTTTCTTCTGTTAATTAAATTTAAGATGGAACTTAGTGAATTTGTGCCTGAAATCATCTGTTGCCCGTTGGAAAGTAGCAAGGCTGAGGCCAAATTTCTTTCTGGACCTGAATCCAATCAATTTTTAGTTTGAATGCATAAGTACAATAAAAGCTTCAGACCCTTCAGGAAGAGATAACCCCTCACCAAACAAATTGGATAAAATTAATTATCTTTTGACTATTCTTGTAGCAAGTACTGAAAAAAATTGATCTATTTCAATAGGTTGTTTGGACAAGACACATACTTAAGAGCATTGAAAAAACAATGTCTGAATTTGTCTTATTATCATTATTACCTAGAAAGAGCAAAATACTGCACTAGAAATTCAGAGCAGCAATGAATTAGGGAGATTCCAGTCTCAGTCCTCTGAGGACTTGTTTTATGTTTCTGGGTAAATTATCTTTTGCTACATTCCAAATTTAACAGCTATTTTTCTGAACGCAAAGTGGGGGATTTGAATAAACTCTTTATTTAAAAACTTGAAGATGAATCAAAGCATCCAAGTGCCATTCTGTCAGCAGACTTTTGCATGTTTAATTTATGTCAACTCAGAGCAAAATAAAAGAAGAAATAAGGAATTTAAGCATCTCCAAAAATAAATAAGCACCAAGAAACTGAGGCTTGATGTTCTGGACAGTTACTGAAACATAACACTCACAGTTCTAACCTTGAGCAGTCAAAGGGGCCAGGGCAATTCTGGACTGGGCCCTCACACTGGCTACTTTTCTAAGAGGTGCTAATGGTTTTTAAAACAGGTTTATAATTGCCGGGACAGGGACCTCTGAACCTCACAAACCAGGTGTAAAGTCCCCAGGTAATCCCACTTCAGACATCACCAGCAGGTACTTACCCTCCATGCTCACAGAAGGAGTGGATGCATTCTCTGCTGGTTTTGTCCCACAGCTTGACAGTTTTATCATCACTGGATGACACTATCAATCGTCCATCAGGAGAGAATCTAAGGCAAGAGTGACAGCAATTAACAAAAGCCCTCAAATGAAAGGAGTACAGGGTCAACTGAATTTGGCCAGGTGTTTTGACATGTTGGTAAACACATCTACTTTCCAAGAAGTCACAGAGGCATCAGTGAGTCTGAAAATCCAATCACTAATTTGAGGGAAAAGAAAGCAAGTCCTAATTACTCAAACTATCCCTAGCTCCATGAGCACATAAAATAACCCTCAGGAAAGTCCTGAGTCTGACTTAAGATCTTGTGTCTTACTTGTTTAAATTTAACTGTACCTCAAATTGTTTCTCTGCCCTGATTCAAAACATTTCCTGCCTTTGCCACAAGAGTTCAGAGCAGCAACACAGCCACTCACAAAAACACAGCTGCAGCAGAGCCTTCACCATTTCAGTGCCTTAGGAGAATATATTAAGTTCCCATCTCAAAATATCCTATACATGACAGATCCAGATCTCTCTTCAGAAGAATATACATTATAGAATCAGGACTTGAGTCCCTAACTACAGATCATCAGACATACTGGAAAAACATCCTTTCTGCTCTTCTGTGGGCACCTACAGTGCTACTAGCCACTGCCACCACCACATTCCAGAACTGTAATGAACTTTTCACCTACAGAGGAACCATGGCTTTAGCCTAGATACATGTATGCATAAATAACTCCTAAAATCCAAATCTGAAACCATTATCAGGAAATAATGTTCTTATCATGTCAGCATTTAAAACATTTTAGAAGTAGCACTGGTGATCATTTTAACAAGGGGCACGGCAAGTCTAAAGAAACTAAACTGAAATAACAGCAGAAACCTCTCCTTTTTTCCTATTAGCAACTTCAAGACACACAATTCTCCTTACCAGGTAAAAACAAAACAGAACAAATCATAAAGCAGGAAAGCCTCTGATTGACAGCGATTACTGGAGAAACACAAAGTGGGGGCAGACTATTACTCAAAGGATGTCTCTGCAGGTCAGCAATGTATTTCAGCCACCAGACACACCTGAATCATCCCACACAGAAATGTGTTGCACCAGACCATGACATTGAGCCTCTGCTTTGAGGGATAAATCTCCATCTCTGTCTGTCAGAGGGCTATACTCACCTGGCACAGCGAACCCAGTTGATGTGCTGACTCAGTGAGAACAGAAACTTCTGCCTGTGAACTGTCCACACTTTGATAGTTTTGTCATCAGAAGCTGTAACTAAGGACTGGCCATCGCTGGAGAAATGAACACTTCTCACGGTTCCTGTGTGAGCCTTGAACACAGTCGAGTCTCCTTTGCTACACAAAAGGGAAGAGCTCTTTAAAACTGCACAAAGGGCAGCAAAGGCATTTGTTTTCTGTACCTGAAAACACAGAGCTGCTGTATGCTAGTAACCACCACTTCTATGGGAACTGCATGTGACCACATTAGGATAAAAACATTGATCAACCTCAAACTCGCTCATGCTTCATGAGCAGTACAGAATACACAGCTAAAACCAGTTCCAGTTCCATACTGGATGCCAATCGAACAGGAAACAACCCGTGTTTCCTATAAAGGGGAAAAAATGCTACAGCTAATTTGTGCAACCATTTAAACACTTACAAAAAGATCAATGGAAAAGAAGACACTTTGGTTCTGTACTCTTGCCAGGTCCTTTGCTGCAAGGCAGGCAAAGAGAGAGGTGTTTTCACAACTCATTGAAACAAGAGCCAAGCAGGCAACGACCTCACAACTGCTCCTACAATGGCCCATGCTGCAGCTGGCCATTCCAGTGCCACATCACACAAGAATTCAGCACACCTGATGCGGTACAGCTGTGAGCAATCTGCCATTAACTCAGCCAGGCAAGACAATTCACATGGGTTCATTTTTCTTCACACATCATTTCCAAATAAGTGGAAGATGCATTTTTCTGCCAAATAAACACAGGCATATTGAGAGATCCAACAGGTTCATGGAACTCCAAAATCTGTCTCCAGCATGTCATGTACCACGAGGAGCTCCATATCCACAGACTAAAGAGAAGACAAAGACTCAGTGGTTCTTCTCTCCCTCAAAGATATGCCTGTCCCATAGCCAGAGAACTGCTACAAAGCAGTAAGGAGAAATTCCAGGTCATAGTTAAACACAAAGAGAGGCAGAAGGGAATAGGTACTCACACGCTAGGGATCCACAAACGAACTGTTTTGTCTCTAGAGCCTGAAGCCACAAGGTGACCAGAAGGTGAGAACTGGACACACAACACTGCATCTTTGTGGCCCAAGAAGCGATAGGCTCTCATCTGAGGCTTCATACTCCAGATCATCAGGCACGAATCCATTGAGCCACTTACTGAAATAAAAAAAGGAAAAACAAAACCACACAAAACCAAACTTGCATTAGCTCTCCTCCAATAACACTAAAACTACATTTCACACTCAGCTCCCCATCATAGCTTCCAGCAGTCTCAATACATTGCCCTTGAAGCTTCACCAGTCTATTGCAAGCAGTGTATTTCATTATAGTCATGTCATGTATCATTTCATTAGTAATTCAAACAAAACAAGGCCAGCCATGCATTACTTTGGACTGACAATTTAATTCCAAGTGTCCAGTCATGCAACAGCCACAGGCTGCAAATCTTCCACACACTCAGAAAATGAAGGTTATCTCTTCCCTTTCTTATTGGCAGAGGCATCAGCTAAAGCAGGTTAAATGTTACTTCAGATTAAGCACAGAAGACCAGGGAGCTGGTGACTTAAAAGCATCCTGGCTACACCACTCTCCAACACCTCTCCCTGTTGGCAAAATATTGACCAAAGTCAGCTCAGCAGCTCTTCACAACATACTAAAAACAAACAAGGTGAGTGGAGCGGAGCTCAACTTGCTGCTAGAAGGAAGCAACAGCAGGACCTTTTGCTGCTGCAGAGCTCAGTTACATCCATTGCTTGCCCATCTGAAGCAGAACAGCTCTTTCTTTATCCTCTGGCCATCAAAACAAAGACAATTTACCCAATTGTTTCTTAGCACGACTGAAGTCCACACTAGTGACAGCATCTCTGTGGCCTTTGAAGTGCCTCTCCAGGGATGGATCTTCCTAGAAGAGAAGAATGTTCAGACACTACAGATTTAAGAACCATCTTTGTACAATAAAATCATTTCATTTCTAGAAGAAGTGAACCAAGCCACATATTCACACCCCACAAAAAACAGGTAGAGGCAAGAACTGTTGTGCAGGCAATTGCACAACACAAAACACAAATTTCACATGTACCATAAAATTTAAAAGAAGCAAATTATCCAAGCTGTTATTAGCTCAGATCTTGAGTGACTGCACAAATCCCTCATGCACTTTTACAACATGCTGCTGGCACAGAGGCTCTAAAGCTGACTGTAGAACAGATAAGCCATGTCCGTGATCACCTGAGCAGGCAGCCAAGCTCAGCTTTGCTTTGACAGCTGCTCAGCTCAGGTAGCCAAGAGGCCACTACTTACACAGAAGAGGCAAACTCACAAGATTTAACACACCTGTTGAAACAGGCAGGACAAATGAGAACTGCAGCAAAACAGACTGACACCTAACCCTTCCCACAGCACCTTGGAGCAAAGGCCAACAAAGGTCAGGCAAATAAACCACAAAGACCTGAGAGAACTATTGCAAGAAGTTTTAATATTTGAAAATTGTTCAGGATAGGCTGATCAGCCTTCAGTCCTTGGTCTCACACACATTGCCACTGCCTCCCTGGCAATCCCCACCACAGCCGTTTCCCACTCAGGGTTTGACCAGAGCCCAGACCAGCACCCAGCCCCCGAGCAGGGCAGCGCTCCCCCCCTCAGCACCGCCCCCCCCGGAGATCCAGAGCCCCTCCAACAGCCTGGAGGTGCCGCTCTCCACCAACACAGACCAACCCCGGTTGCAAAGCACCCCACATCCAGGCCTACCCCAGCATTAAGCTCCTCGAGCCCCTCTGTCCCAGGCTCACCTGCATGATGCCACCCCACAGCAGCGCTAAACCCCCCCGAGCCCAGCACTGCCTCCCACCACCACCGCGGCCTCAGAGCCCCCCACAGCACCAGACAGCCCCAGGCCGGCACCAGCCCTGCCTTCCCCTTTCCCTCTTCCCGGCACAGTCACATCCCTCCCGGCTCGGACACAACGGCCCAAGGGCTGCCACCGCCGCCCCCCCGCTCGGCGGCAGTCCCCGATGATGCCCCGGTCCGCCGCAGCAGCCCCACACGGGCCGTTCCGTTCCGGCCCTCACCTCGCACAGGGCGGCCATGACGCCCCACGGCCGCCGTTCGGTTCCCGCGCCGCGCGCGCCCCGTAGCAACGGCCCCGCCCTGCGAGGGGCGGGCAGGGGCGGGCCCGGCCTGAGGGCGCCGTGGCGGGCCCAGGGCGAGAGCCCCGGAGCTCCTCAGGGCCGTGTGTGGGTGCGGCCTCCTCTGGGCGCGGCCGGCCCCGTCGGGGGGCTCCGGGCGTTGGGGGAAGCCCCCTCCGGCGCTGTTACAGCCGTTATCCTCGCAGTCTTGGTGCCGCTCCCTGTCAGTGCTCACCGCCATACTCCTTGTGTCACTGCTGCCCTGGGGCCGAATGGCTCCCGAGCCTGGTGAGGCGGTCTCCGGATCGCAGCCAGGGGAGCAACACAAAGCCGTGCTCTCTAGGGCTACGAAGCTGGGCTGCTCACTTCCAAGAAGTGGTTCAGCTGGTGGGACATAGTTGCTTCTGCTTGGTCTGTGAATGTTCCAAATAGGAACTCACGCTGGGGTTGTGCAAAGAGCACAGGACAACCGAGAAAGGCTTATTCTTTCAGTGGTTTAATACCAACTCAAATCTATTTCTTCCAACTCTACTCATCTCTATCTAGGAACAGCGCTGTTAATCAGAGACTACAGACTGGACACTGACTGCTCTCTAGCAGGCGCCTGTGTGGAGGCCAGGTCTGCCTCTCCATGAAGCTTGGGTTGACCATGTGAGCTTCTAAAGGGGCCTTTCCTCCATCTCTTCTGCATATAGGCCCCTTCCTTTAAGGACACCTCTCCTCTTGCATGTTTCTGACAGCCAGGGATGCGCTCTGTTGAAGCTGGGGTTATAGTAGTAGAGGATCTAAAACAGGCAAAGGAGAAGAGTTAGTTGTCACCATCTCCCCAGTTACTCCAAACTGCAGCAGAGGATCATGTACCCTGAGGGCAGAGGCTAAAGCTTGTGATGGTTGTGTTCAGGCATCACCACCCCTGGGGTTTTGCCTCCTGAGAGCAGAGCAATGAAGGATTTTCAAAAGCAGAACAACTGTTTTTGAAAATACCACTATTTTTCAGCAGCTTCAGCGCAGATGTGAGCAGGCAGGTAATCTTGTTGGTCCTTTGATGCATCTGCTTGGTATTCGGCAGGTGCCACAGGAAGGTTTCAGATTTAATACAGCAAGACACAGAGCAAAGGCATTCAAAGAAATCAGGTTATGCTGAGCCTGTCTGTGCCTTTAATGGGTTCAAACTCAGTAGATTTCACCAAAATGTATCTTACCCACATTTCTACTAGTCAGAAAGACTCACTCAAACATGCCTGAGAAGGAAATGAAAACCAGACCACTTGCTCCTATCCCCATCCCCTCCATCACAGAATCACACACTGTCTTGGGTTGGAAGGGATCTTAAAGATCATCAGGTCCCAACCCCGCTGCCTTTGGCAGGGATGCCACTCACTATCCCACGTTCTCAGAGCCCCATCCAGCCTGGCCTGGACTACTTTGAGGGCTGGGGCATCCACAAGCTCTCTGGGCATCCTGTGCCAGGGCCTCACCCTGGGAAGGATTTCTTCCTAAGAGCTAATCTAAACCTGGCCTCTTTCACTACACAACCTCTGTTTCTTGTCCTGTCACTCTCTGCCTGCACTAAAAGTCCCTCTCCCTCATTTTTATGATCCCCCTTATGAAAAGTGGCTTCTTTTCAACCTGCAAATGGCCTTCTATGAGGAGGCCTTACTTGATGTGAATGTCCCTCTCCCCACCCCAGATTATCACAAGCATTAGTAGCTGTGCAGAGCAGCTGCTGTACCTGGCTATGAGCAGAAGCTGCTGCTTCCTCTGCCAGGAATTCGGGCAGGGAGGCAGATCTTTGGAAATTCCGCTGCATTTTGGTGAATCCATATGCATTCAGCTGTCGCATGAAACTTTTAATTTTCTTTGTGTGGAAGACCTGCTGTCCTTCCCTGCCCAGCACCTCCACTTCAAAGAGATCTTTGTTGATGGCCACACATTTTCCTCCTTCAGTCCACCAAATTGACTGAAACTTGCTACTTTCCAGCATTTCCCAAAGCTTCTGTGGAAAGCGCAGGGACAAGAACTCTCGCTCCATGGCCATCGCCCTGGACAGCTTGGCTGTGTCCCACCAGCTGGCAGGCAAAGACCAACTGGCACCAACAGACAGCAGGTTCCAATGGAATGTTCTGGCATATCACTGTGGTGCCTCTGCTCTGGGGACTTTGCAGGTGTCATCTCAGTGATGGCGACAGTGGTGCCCTGGCAGGGGGAGCAGCCCAAGCAGAAACTGCTGCAGGGAACTGTAAAGGGTAATCTCTTTTGGTGGTTCTGGGATAGAGAAGCAGCAAGTGGTAAGAGTCCAGAGCCAGCAGTGCCCACAGAGTTGTCCTGAGGGGCTGTGGGCAAGGAGAGGCCTGGGCCATGTCTGGCTGCACCAGGAGTGGGTCCTCACCAGGGAGGAGCTGGGATGGCTGCAGCCTTGGGCATTCCAGGGCTCTGTTTGGGGAGCTTTCTGGCTGGGCCCCTCTGACACCTGCAGAAATGGGGCTCCCTGGATCCCTGCAATGCAGAAACAGCAGTGATAGCATGGAGAATAATTTTCTTGACATCTCCTACCTCAAAGCAGCAAGGATTAGCTGATGTCAACCCATTCTCCTTGCAGACTTCTTGAATAGGATTGCACTTTTTTATCTAGTGGGTTTAAAACTAGCTGGGAGAGATGGACCAGGGGACACACTTGCTTCATATCTGGCATGAGACCCAAAAGCAGTAGTTTCCTTTCCATCCATGAATGTCCCAGCAATCAGGCTGGGGGAACAAAGCCCAAGCCATCTGGTCAAGAGATGTTCTGGTTTACTTTGTCTGAATTACTCCTGCTTTGTTCATAAATGCAGATCCATGAACACAATTACATGAATGGGTCTTCTCAGGGAAGCCATCCCTCCTTCTCCCTGATGCACTGCCTTTCTGCAGCAGACAGTCTGCTGGTTCAGGGGTGTTTGTGTGCCTGAAAAGCTCTGCATTCCGCCTGCCATTTGAGGTACTGCATCTGAAGAGATACATTCCTCCCTCAGACATGGCCCTTCTGCCCACATAGCCATGGATTTTGAATCTGGAAGTCTGAAGTGGTTTCTAGCATGGCCTGTCCTGTTCCTCATTAAATTCTTTGGCATTTCAGTATTAGCTTCTCTTTTTCTGTACTGAAAAAAGAAAGAAGATATACATGATGCTAAATATGTCTGAGGTCTGAAAGAATCCATTTTAGAGAAATAAAAAACCGGAAACATTGTAATTGCACTCCCACTTATATAAAAGCAGGAAATGGGAACATCTGCTTTAATTAAAGGATTCCACCACCCAAAAAAAAAAAAATCCCAAGTTACCTTCTAGGTAATACACAAGCAGCATCCATGGTGGCCATGGATGGTTACTTTGCTTACTTCAGCCCTGGGGTGCCACGGTACACCAACAGCCAGAGGTGACAGCAGATCATTGGCGTGACACTCTCACCTGTGGGAGTTCAGAGCAAATGTCAAAAGAGAAAGAATTAAAGAAAATTCATTAATTCATTAAGAATTAAAGAAAATTCAAGAGGGAAACAGGGGCCCTCGGGAGAAACAAGCACACATTGGGTCCAGCAGTGAAGTTGATGGTCTTGAATAGCCCAGTTCAGCCATTCAGACATCCTTGTGGCATTATCTGCCCCGGATGGGGTTTTTGCAGTCCCTCAGACACGGTGTCCCTGGAGCCGGCCAGGGCGGGGGGACTCAGGCCCCGCGCTGTCACCCCGGTGTCCCCGGAGCGACTCCTGCCGTCCCTCAGGTGGCCACCGGGGGGCAGGCGGGGGCCGCAGCAGCCTCGCCTGGAGAGAGAGGGAAAAGCCAGCTGGAAAACGGGATGAAATGCAGCACGGCTTCATTAGAGATAAATCAGGCCCATCTAGGCAGCTTCTTTGGGAAGAATACCGTAACTCTGGGTGATAAAAGCTCTGAGCGTGCCTCTTTTAAATGCCACTTCCCAGCTTGGCACCTTTAGGCATTACCTAGTAATTCTCAGCAAGTCCTTCCCTGGGCTTATTTGTGTCACAGTAAATCAGAAAGAAACCAGAAGCCCCAGGATCTGCTCCCTCTGTCACTTCGACAGAGCCTTGCACTGGCAACCCTGCCAAAGCTGTGATTTCTGCATGCTGCAAAAGCTACTGCAGAGCATGAGACACACCCAGAATTCAGGTGAGTTTTTCTTGCATGAAATTACAGGTAACCTTTGACTTCAAGCCCAGTTCATAAAAGCCTGGATTTCTCTCTAGAGTGTGTGGGTCTAAGTTTAGCAACTAAATTTAATGTTTACCAATACTATACAGCAAACTCCAGTTCTCACGTGTCCTGTTAATACTTAAACTGCTGGACATACCAGTCTCTACTTGTACCTTTGCAGTTCTAAGAATATTCCAAAGGACAGAATGCAAAGCTTCAGAAAGCCACCACGAGAGTTTTTCTGAAAAAGAATTCTCAATGAGACCAGTGACGGGAAGAAGTACTTTGCTATCTACAAAGGAAGCTCCAAGAGACACAGAGTTGGTGAATGCAATGCACACACACTAAAATGGAACCAGCATCTACACCCAGGTCTCCAGTTGCTAGCAGCAATCTCACAACAAGGTCATCCTGTCCCCATGATCTCCACGATCCCAGCATGGCTCCATCACTGCTGTTTTGTGTCCCATCCCAATATATCCTGGAGATGGAGGCAGTGGCACTGGGCAACCAACCCTACAATGCAATGGCATAGGTTGAAATGGCCATCTGGGGTGTGACAGCCACCTTGGTATTGGCACTTTGCATCCAGAGAGCACAAGAGGGACTTAGGTAGCCCTAGCACACAGCTACAAGGAGCCAAAGAATGTAGATGAAGATTCATAGCACAGAGAGTTGTTGTCCAACCTCTTTTGCTGCTCTGTGGAAGGGGGCATCTACAGACAGATTAGACTGTAGAAGGGAGCAGACCCACCAAGACAGCTCAGCTGATGACAGTGACAATGGCAATGTCCCATTGCTTCCATAGGGAGAGGCGCCTTTACATCAGCTGAAGATGTAGCTTACTGCCACATCAGTTATGTTTTCTTTTACTAATGACTTTGTCCTCCCCTGTGTGCCAAACCTGTTTATTTATAGCCCACATTTCTTTTTTCCCCCTGCCTTTGTGCTTATTACCTTTCCTTACAGAGTTAAGAGAAAGACAGGAGGAAAAAAAATACCAGCCTTTTAGTCAAGTAAGTCCTGACCTAAATGCAAATCTGTTCAAGCAAATTCAGAGAGCTTTGATGCTGCATAAGAAGAGAAAGGGAAGGGAGCAGCCTCTACTGCTATCAGAACAGATCTTTACTGCTTCATAACAATCAGGCAATGAAGCAAAAGCCAAGGGAATTTAAAGAGGAAGCTCAGACAAAGGTCACCTGGCTGCTCCAGGTGCTTGTTATCAGCACCTTGAAAAGAGGGAGGAAAGTGACAGCAGCTGATTACAGCAACAGCAGGAAACAGCTGACAGGGCTGGGGGAGCCCCTCCCCTCAGTAGACAGAGGGGCTGCAAAGCCTGGACTCTGCAGTTGCTCAGGACACTTAAGAGAAAATATTTCTGCTTCAGATTTGAAACATCTGCTAGGCAGAGAGTCAGAAAGTACCCTGTTAATTGCAATATCCTGTTTTATTTGCTGCCTTGTCTTTGCAGTGGATTTGTACTACTCACTGCTCCTGTGAATGGCTGAGGGGAAGGGTGGCAAGGGGACCGATGCAGAAGCACCAGAGGAATACACTGCTACTCCCTCTGGAGCTACACCGTTCTTAAGCTGTCAGAGAGAGAGCAAGTAAAGGGAGCTTGTACATGCCTGCAGTTTCCAGAACTAGCCAAAGGAGGAGAAGGATTCAGGACTGAGAAAATCTCAAGCTGGATCCAGCAAGAATACCATCAACAGACTCTTGCCATCTACAAAGTTGTCTCTGACCACTTACATTGGTTCTAGTGTCTTAAGCCACTATGAGATCTTAAAATCTATTACAGGAATGTAGATAAAAGCTGGCTTTAAAATGTCTCCAGCACAGGTGGCTCAGCTGTGCTGATCTTGCTGACCAAGGGCAGGTGGCTGCTTTCTGTCCCTGAACTTTCTCTGCTGGTGTCTGCAGGGGTGAGCAGAGTTCAGGCTTCGCTGAACTCACAATTGCATCAATGCAGAGCCCAAAGTGCACAAAAACTGGTGCTAGGAAAATGCTAGCTGAGTTCACAGGAGTGAAGCTGAAACCTTTGGGACATGGAATTCCTCGCTCATGGGGCACATGTCCAGCACCCACACTCAGCAGGGTTCATTGCCACACAGACCCTGGGGCTGGCCTGGCCAGGACAGGTAACGCTGCACAGTCCAGCACCACCCACCTACAAAGCAGGTTGGTATTGCCAGCACCATGGAAGCATGTTCCAGAATTTACCTCTCCCCATGAGGCTGCTTTCCAAACAGCACTGATCACTGGGCTGGATCACATTTGGCCTTGACTTTTAAGCCTCTAATCTTATCGAACAGTTCTTTGTCCCAGAATTTCACAAATCTGGTCCCCACTCTGCAGATAGAGGAGGGTATCAGTCAGACCCTGCTGAAGAGTATCAAGTGTCCATGGAATGTGTCACATGGAAAAAACTAAGACTCAGCCATGCTGAGAGCAGAGTGGGCAGGGCAACATAAACCTTCCCAGAGAAACTCCTGCTAACAGGAGAGTTTGGTCAGCATAGAACTGCCCAGTCCTCCTTCTAAAGCTCAACGCTCTCAGGAGCCTTGTACCTCCTGAAGACCCGGAGCTGGCTTCTCTGCTTCCCACACATCATTCCTGCACACTGCAGAAAGGAATGGCAGGTAAGTGTGACCAGAGCAGACCACAGAACAACCCCAAATATCTGTTACACTTGCTGCCTTTACATGCTGCAGGGAAGGATGCACCTGTTTGCAGTGTCAGAGCAGCCCTTGTTCCAATGAGCATAAACTCTATGGCACCCACCTGAGCATCTCCCCTGCAGCACTTTCCCCTCTGAACAGACCATAATTACTAAAGCTAGACATTCCTGCTGTGAACTGAGCTGTGTGAGGGGGTAGTGGTTCTTTGTATTTCCAAGCCAGTTGAAGCAGGCAGAACTAGATAGTGGTGGGCCCACTGCCTACCACCCAAACTAATTGCTTCCTTGCACAGATCATTTGCCCTTCCAACATCTTATCCTCAGAGAGAGAAAGAAGCTCCTGGCTTCCTTTCTGTCCAGTGCCAACAGGAGCTCAGCCTTTGCTGCACCTTTTTGTTCTAGCAGGATATGGCCACATTTGTGCTGGGACATCTGTTTTGCTGAGGCCACTAAAGGACAAGTGGGACAGTAAAGACACAGAACTATATAAGAGAGTTTTCCACTGATCAAATAGGACAGGACAACCAGTAAGGTTTACTGTTCAAACAGTTTATTATGAACTCTATTAGGCTGTGCCCATTAGATTTCATATCCATACAGTGCTCCAGAAGGCTCTAGAAGCATGGGAGCAGCTGTCAGTGGAGATGGATGGGCTTCAGCTGACTCCTGCGTGTCCCTCCACACTGACCATGTGGGCTTTTGGAGAGGCCTTTCATCCAACCCTGCTGCACACAGGGCTCTCTGTTTGAGGGCAGCTCTCCTTTTGCATGTTCCCAACAGCCAGGGATGCGCTCTGTTGAAGCTGGGGTTATAGTAGTAGAGGATCTAAAACAAGGAGAAGAGTTAGTTGCTACTGTTCCAAGACTGGAAAAACCCAAGCTACAAGAACTAGAACTCTGAATTGCAAAAGAGGAGCATGGTTAGGGAAAAGGACTTTGAACTTAAATATAGAACTTAAAGCATTAAGGCTAAAGCATTATGTGACCATGGTGTTCAGCAATCACAACTGAGGTTTTTTTCCTCCTGGGGGCCAAAGCAGAACAACTACTTTCAAAAGCTAAATATCACTATTTCTCAGCAGCTTCAGTGCAGGTAATCGCATGATCCTTGGATGCATCTGCTTGGCTTTGGGCAGGTGCCACAGGAAGGTTTCAGATTTGGTACAGCCAGACATAGAGCAAAGTCATTCAAAGAAATCAGATTACACAGAGTCGGTCTGTCCCTTAAACAGGTTCAAACTCAGTAGCTCTCTCTGAAATGTATCTTATCTGCATTTCTACTAGTCAGAAAGACTCACTCAAATCTGCCTGAGCACAAGCTGAGAAAGGAGTGAAAACCAGACCACACTCCCATCCCCACCTCTTCTATGGCAAGGCCTTATTTGCTGTGAAGGTCCCTCTCCCCACCCCAGATTATCACAAGCATTAGTAGCTGTGCAGAGCAGCTGCTGTACCTGGCTATGAGCAGAAGCTGCTGCTTCCTCTGCCAGGAATTCAGGCAGAGAGGCAGATCTTTGGAAATCCCGCTGCACTTTGGTGAATCCATAGAGGTTCAGCTGGCGAATAACACTCCTGATGTGCTGCGTGTTAAAAACCCGCTGGCAAACTCCCCTGCCCAGCACCTCCACTTCAAAGAGATCTTTGTTGATGGCCACACATTTTCCACCCTCACTCCACCAAATGGACCGAAACTGGTCACTTTCCAGCATTTTCCAAAGCTTCTCTGGAAAGCAGAGGGGGAAGAATCGATTGTCTTTGCCTGTGCTCTCACTGGAAACAGCAGGAGCTCGTTTGGTCTTGTGTCTGTCACTGCCATTCCAGATGTCCCACTCGTCCTCCATCGCTTGTAAGGCAGTGTCACAGGGCACAATTTCCCCCTGTCCTGGAAGGCCAGGAGCAGCCATGTCAGCCCACTGCCCCAGTGCATTTGGAGCAGGAAGGGGTGGTGTTTCTGGGGGAATCAGCTTGCTTTTCTATTCTCACAGGTGGGCTGAAGCTTCCCTCATTGGCCATCGCCCTGCACAGCCATACCTCGTTCTCCCAGTCAGTGGGCAAAAGCCAACTGGCCATGGCTAACTGTGGTTTCCAGTGGAATGTTCTGGCATATCACTGTGGTGCCTGGGCTGTGGGGACATTGCAGGTGACATCTCAGTGATGGTTGCCACTGATCTCACCACTGATCTCAGTGGTGCCCTGGCAGGGGGAGGAGCCCAAGCAGAAACTGCTGTAGGGAGCTTGTTGCTTCACTGTCTGGTGGGAGTCCAGAGCCCAGCAGTGCCCACAGAGCTGTCCTGAGGGGCTGTGGGCAAGGAGAAGCCTGGCTGTGGGCAAGGAGAAGCCTTGCCCCAGGGAGGAGCTGGGATGGCTGCAGCCTTGGGCATCCCAGGGCTCTGTTTGGGGAGCTTTCTGGCTGGGCCCCTCTGACACCTGCAGAAGTGTCCTTGTGGATATCAGGGAGAGAGGCCAGCCCAGGGAACCAGCCCAAGGGACTGCACCAGACTGCACAGGGGAAATGTGGGAAAGCCCAGCCCTGATGACAAAGGTGGAGGCCAGCCAGGGCCTGCTGCTGGGTGGTGGTGACAGAGATGAGGCATTCCAGGCACTCTCCAGCACAGCTGGGAAGTGGGGGAACAGCTGCTTGTCAAGGTGTACAGGGTCTGCATATGTAGGGACATGTTTTAGAGATAAGCTGTGTTACCTTGGCAAGTACAAGCTTTCTGTGAGCAGACACATGTGTGTCCTGTGCAGGAGCTGCTGTGAGCACCTCCTTCTCCATGCAAGCAGTGGTTCCCTGGACAGGCCAAAGATCTTGGCAGCTTCCTGAGGGGCAGCTTTGCTCCAGCTCCTCATCCAGGCACAATGCAGCTGGGGTTCTTTTTTTGTGGCTCACTCTTGGCATGTAGCCTTCCAGCACCTTGGGATGGTCCATCTTAAACCTGGGCTATAACAGAATCATAGAAGCTAGAAAGTGCAGAGAAGGAGAATTAGTTGTAACCAGTTCAAGCCTGAAAAACAAAAATACATAAGAACTAAGACTTTAGTCTTGGCCAAAATCCAAACCTGGGTATTGAGGAAGACAGGGGAGTTTGAAACCTCAAGCTTGGGCTGGCTTAGATGTTACAATATGGTTGGTTCTATTAAGTGATAACCAGCCCTGGGTTTTTACCTGAGCAAGTCCACAGAGCTGTCCTGAAGGGCTGTGGGCAAGGAGAGGCCTGGGCCATGTTCAGCTGCACCCAGAAGTAGTTCCCCAAAGAGCAGCAGGGACAGCTGCAGCCTGGGACATCCCAGTGCCCCGTTTGAAAACCTGTCCAGCTGCACCTCTCTGACACCTGCAGAAACACCCTGACAGTCTGCACCTTTTGTGATTAACTGGAGAAACACCTTACAAAGCTCCTTGGTAACAAACTAGCCTTTTAATTGGCTAGGAAAAATTCTGCCAAGCAAGGGAAAAGGGTTTTCCTTGTTGAAAAACATTGCAGCAAGTCTTTGTGTGGAGTAAACACTCTTCATACCAGGAAGATTAATACAAACAACCAAATACAAATACAAACAATACAAATAGCAGGATTAATACAAACAACCTGTCTTGGTACCCAGTTCTGAGCTGCTGCTTGTCTCTCTCTTGCAGCCCAGTGTGAGGCAGTTTGGCTGCAGCATTCTGTGATCTCTGTAAGAGGGGAGGCTATTTCTGAGGTGACAGAGACCCAGCAGACGGCTGAGAGCCCAGAACAACCCCTGAGCTCACCTTGTTAGCACTGCCAGGTTGCTGTTCTCTGACAATCTGTTCTAAACATTGGCTAAGTTTGGAAACAGTGCTAAAAGCAGGCTTGTCATGGTCATGCCAATGAACTAAGAGCTTGTCAACAGAGAGAGAGTCACCAGCAGCACAAGGGAGAAGTATAAATATGATTATATTTCCTCTATAGAACAGTTTATATCTAGCTGTGAATCCTTCAAACTGCTGCTACAGAGCTTTAATACTGTATTAAGGGCTGGAAAATTGGAGAGTCAGAGGAAATTTCACTGTCTAGCTCCAGTCTTTTGTGAATGAATGTGAATCCCCCATTCAAAACAGATTCAACAAGCCAGTTCTTAACAGGTTCTGACCCTTACAAAGTATCCATATTCAGCTTTTGGCTTCAGCTTTACCTCCAGAAAATCCTCAGCAATTTAAGCTTACTCCAAGGGCAAAGCTCACCAAGCATTCACAGAAGTCAAGGAACAGCAACATGCAGCTGTTGGCAGCAGGGCAAAACCTCTGGGGTGAAGAGCCAGCATCCAGTGATCACAGCACTACCTCTCCCAAGTCAGCCTTAGGAAGTAAGTAGTTGTGTTTTTTCTTGTGAAAGCAGAAAGGTGAAGAAAGATGCTGAATCTCACAGGAAGATGGACAAGTCAAAAAAAAAAAAAGGAAGGTGCTACAGCTGCAGTGAGTTTGAGATGTGCTGCTTTGAATTATCCTGAGGTATAGGAAAAGCCTGTAGGTGTAGGAGTCTCCTGCAACACCTCAGACTTTCTCAGAAGAATTTATTTCCCACTGCAAGTCACCCAGCTCTGCATTTCTTGGTCAGGCTTACTCCCTTTTGGAGACCAGGCTCATTCCTCTGCCCCTGCCTTTCAGCTCAATGCCAGGCCTGCAATGTGTCTGATAGATAAACAAAGCCCTGGCAAAACCAAGCACATTCTTGGCTAGCACCATACCTTGACCCACTGATGAGTTCTTTTTTCATCATTTCCTGGAGATGTAGGAAACAGCTAGAGCCAGAATCCGTGGGAGGAAGCAATAGAATTTCAGGCATTTCAAAAATAGAAAGATCATAAAGGTTAGGCTTGAACCAAGTGAGGCAGACAAAGCTGTAACCCCTGCCAGGAGGATGAGCAATGCAAACAGTGGATGCCTGTATCTGAAGGAAAGATTTTCCCCAGTTACAGCAGAGGAATATGTTTTAAGTAGTTGGCTTTTGGTCTCTGTTTTGTTTATTCTTCCAAAGACAAAACCAAAAGTGACGCCATACCCTACTTTATTAAGTGCAGAAGGAAGCATCTGGGAAGGGCAGCAAAACATGACAAAGTCCAGACCAGCCTAAACAGAGACACCCACAAACCCTCCTGAGCCTGCTGAGTATGTAGATATTTATCTAGTACAGCCTGCGACCACAGCTGAACAAAAAACACCTGCTGGGCTTCAGGATGCTCCAAGCAACCAGGAGGAGAACAGGGGGAATGTCACCCTCAGCTGCTCCTCAGGGATTGCTTAGTCCCTTGAATAACCACAACTGCACAGAAGGACCAGACCTCAGCTGCTGGGAGCAGACCCCACAGCCTCTGCCACAGCTGCATTCATGCTGGATCCAGTTCAAGGGCTGTATGGCTACTGCCCAGTTGTCAAGCTCCTGGCAACTTCTAGCCTGTGCTAAGCAGAAGCTGAGGAGCAGAATGAGGAAGTGATCCACTGAAACTTGTTCTGTGTGAGGGACTTCCCCAGAGAACAGCATGAGAAAGGCATTGCCTGCCCAGCAAAGTGCCACTAAAGCTGGAGAATGGCCAAGCTCCTGTTCAAGCTGGCTGATTTGATCACAGAAGCCAGTACCTCTGCCAAATGCAGGCACTGGCTGAACACTATTATAATTAGAGCTGAGGTGCTAGACCTGTTGTTTCTAATTCCTATTATTTTTATTATTTTCAGTAGTTTGTATTAACCTGACGTATGTTCAGTTAGGAAGAGAGAGGGTGTCCAATTTCAGGGGGTAGAGAACTTTATGCTAAGGACATCCAGTTTTGTTTTCCCAATTAGCGTAATGGTCCAAACCTTGTGGTGCAAACCTAGGTACACCAAAAAGTGCCTGTAAGGCAAAGTACTTCCCTTGCTAAATCAACTTATTGAACAGTTAGGGTTAGCAGCATTTACCCCAAAAGTAATTATTCTAATCAGCAAACAGTTATTAGAAACTGCAGAGGTACAGTAAAGGACCAGCAGAGGAAGGGATCAGCTATTTCATCTGCAGCTGTCCTGACCTTCAGGGAAAAATCTCTCTAGCACAACATGGTTGCCATAAATAATTACACCATGACAAAAGATGTCAGAAATGTAGGCTGTTGATATTACAGGATACTCAGCCAAAGCAAAACTGTATGGTTTTCAAACTGAGAGTTTAAAGACCATCAAGTTTCATGACAGTGTGATATGCTATCCTAGAGTTCAGAGGGCAGGAAAATGCAGCTGATATTGAACACAAATATATTATCTTATTTTAAGGAAGTTCATTTCCAAATGACACAGAACTGTTTAACTCATTGCCAAGTTTCAGCTTGAAACTAAGCACGTTTCTCTTGAAGGTCTCTTCCAACCTAGAGATTTTGTGAAGTTCATAAAAGTTCATCAAGGCAGAGTTCACCAGAACTTTTATTCTTTTAATGATTAACAATTTTCTTTCTTTTTTTTTTTTTTTTTTAATTCCTGGTTCATATCCTCTGGCTCAGGGGATTGCCAGGGGCACAGTGCACACCAGCATCTTCATTTAGAGTCTGCTGCTAGCTGGATGGACATTTGCTCTGACTCACTTGACTCATACAGTCAGCCAAGACTAAAGTATTCAAGTCTCAGTGTTGTTTGTGCAAAACAAAGCCTCATTTGGCAGTGTGGGATTTCACAGGCTCATTTCTCAAAGTGACTTCTCAGAGTGTTCAGTTCTTCCTTCTGTCTCTTGTGAGCCTGAAAAGACAGACCACCATCCCCAAGGAGGGCAGACACAGGGTTGCTCCGCTTCTTGTTTGTAAAGTATTACAACACTGTGCAAGCAAATGGTCTAACCTTGCATGAAAAGACATCTTAGATAAATCCCTTGCACAGAATTAATCACACTGGTGTTGCAATCATGGGTGTCATGGATAAAAATGACCCAAAGAAGAGGAGGATAAAAATTTTCCATGAGGGCTTATTTACTCTAATTATAAACAGAGATTCCCAGCTCTCTTAAGCCAGGCCAAACAACTAGCCTGTTGTTGATACCTGTAGCCTGTTATCTTAGCTGAGGACTGTGCTAGAGCAGATTTTCTGCCACGGATTTGGAGGGGGCTGTCTTGATTTTACAAGGTCAACAGCAAAGGCATCATTTTACTGTTACTGCTGAATATATGTTTCTTGCACAGTTACAGAAACATTTCTTTGCTACTATAAAGAGGTACCCTCATATCACCTCCAGATGTCGTAATTATAAGGTAAAGGTTCCTGGTGCCAATCTCACCATAAGCTGTTGTACCTTGTTCAGTGTGGTACAAAACTCTGCCCCTGAGCTGAGCTGTGGTCTCTGCTATGCTGGTGAAACCAGCATTCACAATGGAGTTCTGGGCTTAGACTGTGGAAAGGAAACTTTAGCATTAAAAAATAAAATCCTGAGTAACCACATTAAATTAAGATGAACATATCTTTTATGCAACCCCTGTCCTACCCAAGTGAAATGCACCTATATGGCTGTGGTGCTCTTACAGCTTTTGACCTGACAGCTAGTGCTTTTATGCAGTAGGGGGGATGGAAAGATGACACAAAGCCCACACATGGTAAAACACCTTTGCAGCAGGAACATCAAACCCTCTACACTGTAAAAGCAAGCAGAGTCAGGTCATTGGGCTCAAGCAATTGATCACGTAGAAAACCTGAGATATCTGAGTGGTTGTCTTAGGAATGGTTGACTGCTTACAGAGATTGTGCAACTGCTCTGCCTGTGCTCTGCAAACACAGCCTGATGTCCAAACAGCAGTGTCTGTAACAGCCTGACTCTGTATTGATATCACTTGCGTGTGCTTTGTAAATAAACAAATAGTGACTCACAAGTGACAGGCTTGGAGAAACCCAGGGCAGGGGTTATAGCACAGGCTAAGTCCTCATGTGCTCATCTGTCCAGGCACACAGAATGGGCCAGGCTGCAGCAGGGCAACTCCACAGCACAGCAACCCTAGCTGCCAAGGCCAAACCCTCGCCGCAACAGCTCAGTGACATTTGGCCTAACTGGCAACAGCAGCCCTGGCCTGGCAGGATATCCCCCAAAGGTGAGCATTCCCACTATATCCTCACCCAAAAGCACCTCTTTCTCCAGCATTGTGTGTGCCATCTCCCCTCCAGATTGCTACACTGAATTAGCACTGGGCAAGTGAAAGAAAGTACAGAAGAGATAAATAGAAGTTAATGTTCAACCTTTTCCTGCCTTACACTACTGGCAAATAGCTGCAAGCAATCCAGAAATTATTTTCCACTCATTTAGTTTCTACTTGGTGAGTGATTTTGTTTCCTCTGCCGTGCAAAGAGCTCCATCAACAGCAGACCTAAGGAAACCAGGTCCCTCATGGATTTAGCATTTGGATAATTGGCTTCTGGTTTGGTTTTTTCCTCATGGCTGCCACAGTTCAATTCTGCTACAGCCTGTTTCTTGGACAGTGGATGGCAAGGTCTCTATCAACTGGCTTTGTGGTTTCAGAGATCTCTTAGGAAGCTTTAAAAGCTTTACTGTTCTTTGAGCTTTTCCCTGAACTGCAGCATGGCCATCATGTTCAAAGGCACTGGCAGGCAGTCAGCACAACCCCAGAACAACACTGTGCCATCATGGAGTTCAGCTTGAAACAAATGGAAAAGGATGCCAAGAGCAAATCATATCCTAGCCTTGCAAAAATCCTTTAAAGCAAAAGAGAACTACAAAACCAAATCTGAAAAGGCACCAAATCAGAAGATTCTTTTCTGTAGGCTCATCTCCTCAATTCTTAGAGATGTAGCCTGAACCTCCAAAACAAAGCACTTGGACACTCATGATCTAGAGACTTGATCTTCAGCCCTGAACACCCAGAGCACAAGGGAAGCTCTTCAGTCCAAGTCTCCTTCTCCTATCACCAACAGTAGCCAGCCACAACTGCCTGGCATAAACCTTCCTGTCACAAGAGGAGAGTCATCCTCTATCCTTGCAGCCCATCTCCGTGCAGGACTGCCTGGTACTGCTGGAGAAGCTGGCTATGAATGGATGGCTCATTCATGCTGAGACACTGGGCTGTTTTCTTGTCCCCCACAGCACGATCTCACCCAGCACAAGAGAGCTGTGAAACCAGTTCCCTGCACAGTCCCACTCCACTGGGCTGAGCAACCAGAGATGGCAGAGGCTTACCTGGAGGCTGTGATCCTTGAGGCTTTGTCTGGTTGTAATTAAATCACCTTCTAGGGAGGATGTGCTCCCTGCTTTACCCAGCAGCATCTGGGCAAGGCTGTGCAGGGACAGGGGCTGCAAGGGCCTGCTTTTCAGGCTGCAGAAAGAGCAGAGGCATGCTAAGACCATTGCATTGAGGTTCCAGCAGCCTCATCTTGCCTCCTTACCTCCCTCAATCTGCACCCAGAGGTGCGCAGTCATCCACAAGTCCTCCCTGTCTTGCCCAGCAGGGCCCAGCTGTGCTCCTCACTCATTCCTGCCCTGGGCAGGCCAGGTCTGTGCTGGGGCCACTGCACCACCCCAGAGGTGGAAGCCAAGATCTGAGCATTGGCAAGCTGGGGGTGTGCAGGAAAGAACAACCCCAGGTTTCAGAGGACTCACTGGCACACAAACAGCCACGGTGGTTTATTTCTTCAGGCACCCTTTACTTTAGCATGAATTCAAATCAGTAGTTGTTTCATCCACAGGACAACTGTTACTTCCAAGACAAGTAACTGGTGGGACAACTACTTGCTAGCAGCCCAAGTAATTATCCAAGACTCAGGCTGGTGTTGGCTTCAAAGACCCTCCATGTTCCAGTACAGCTCACCCACTGCCCACAAGTTTACAACATCTGAGGCTACAGTAACTGTTCAACTGATGTTCATGGTTTGGGCAAAAACCTACATTGAATAATACCAAGACTTATCTTGATATTAGCAAAGCAAAGTTGAGCAAATGGGAGATGTGCTCTCACAACAGAAAGCTATGCAAAGCCCCAGGCCAGGCAGAGTGCTGTCAAGGCCTCCATGTCAAGTTCAAGGGCCACCTCACCTCATCTCCTATCCAGACCAACACCAGACACTTCCCAAAGAGGTGCAAGAACCACAGACTGCCTGCATACCTGGCCTCCAGCACCTCAAGATTGGCTTATGTGTGGACAGAAACACCCACGTTTCCCTCACAAAAGCACCACTGTTGATTCCAACACCAGGTTGCCTTGTTTTCCTTTTAGGAACCTGAGCTGGACACTCCATCTTGCTAAATTTATGGTCTCCCCAGCTTCTGAAGACAATGAGATACACAAAAGTAAGCTCAGCTAACCAGTGGCTAAAAGGATTTTCTCACAGCCCAATCATCCTTCAGTTAAGCTCCACAATTTCATGGCAACAAGCCCCAGATAGGTTGGAGATGTTGGGAACAGGAGGTTCTTCCCTGTTACCACACAATACATATTTTTCCTGGGTGGCTATTTGTTGCTACCAGTCATGCTGAGAACAGCACTGTTCCCTGTGGCACAGTTAATTCAATTTATAATAAAACCAAAAAGAGAAAAAATAGGGCAGCTTTGACAAGATCTGCCTGACTCACCCCTGCTGCTGTGTTTAATATTGTTGTAGAATTGCTCCATGCAGGGAGAAATTTAGAAAAAGCTTGATGAGAAAAGGCTTGTGATGAAGAAAGCTCATCTGCTTTCCTTTAGAGCAGCTGCCTTCCCAGGACAGATGCACTTGTCACATATGTGGAGATGGCTCATGCATATTAAAGGAGCAACTCATTCAATAACCACACATTTATGAGACAGTTTCTAATCAAATCCTTCCTCCAAGCACAGATAACAAGTCATCCTCAACACTCTCACCACAAATACATGACAGCTCCAGCACTCTGCTGTCTCTAACACACAGCAGCCTCATTGTGCAAGGACCCACCAAGCCAGTGTGACAATCCCAGCCTCAGGGCACCCATCCCCTGCTAACTCAGAAAATCTTGTGCTAGGAATGTACCCTAATCCTACATCTTGACTGAGACTTCCAAGCTGTGTGCAGTACAATGGCAGTGCCTCCAGCTAAGACACAGGCCTTCTGCCTTAATGCCCTGCTCCATGTGAGTGCACAAAGCATGGAAGATGTCCTGTTACTGCAGGTGAAAAAACATCATTCTGTTCAAAATTTCATTGCTGTGTTGCTTCCTGCATTGACTTCTCCAGACTACCATGGTGTGATGGGGCAAGGACTGCCTGCCCTTGGGTGAGACAATGGGAGAGCTGGGATCTGCAGAGAGCTCTTCAAATATTAAATAGAAACCAAGATCAAGACACTGAAGAGGAAGGACAGTCCAGTCACAAGACAGATATGCTTTGTCAAGGCAGCACAGCAGATGCTGGTATAAAGCAAAGAGCAAAGGCTGCAGGAGGCTGTATCTGAACCAGAGTGAGCAGCTCTGCAAGAACCTGTGATCTGGGAAAAAGTCAGTGCACCTTCAAGCACAAGAGGTGGTGCCAGGAGCCTCCTGCAGCTGGAGAGGCCTCAAACACTCAGTTTTAGGCTAGGTGAATGGGGAGGGGACCCAGCAAACAGCAAGGCAGATGCCAGCAGAGCCATCTGCTTACTGCACAACCCACCTCCCCACACACCTTTTCATCACCAAAATGCAGCATACTGAAATCTCATTGTACAATTACAAGATTGTGTTGCCTCACCTTGATTATGAGTGAAGCCTTTGAGTGATTTTAGCCTCTCCTATCGAACCCAGCTGTCTCAAGAACATGGTGTTTCATGTTTAAAGGGAAAGAGAAATTCCATGAGTGAGCAGGGAGACAGGGGAGCTACATTCCTGCTCCTGCCAAGAAAAAGCTGCAGCCCTCACCTGCCTGCTGGCTGGCCAGCAAGAACACACACACACAGACACACTTTCCCAAGTGAGAATTAGCCAGGGCACAGGGTGTGTCCCACCAAGCTGATATTCAGCAGGTGATTTGGGAGAGAAGTGAGCATAGTGAGGGATACTAAGATTTACTGCATCAGTGGCAAGTACAAGTGGAGCTGGACTTCACCAAACCTCTTGTGCACAGAGCAACTTGTCCCTTGCTTAGGTTACAGTCAGGAGTTTATGCTAAGGACTTTCTTTCCCCAGTGGGTATCACAAGGTGTCAGCTCTGCTACAAGCATAGTGGAGCAGCCTCAGGGTAAGGCACCAGCACAATACTGAGATGAATTTTGGTTGAGGTCCCAGTTTTACTTTTGGCATCCAAAGGCATTTGCTTGTTCAGTGTCCCCTTTTCACCCTGGCAGGACAGCTGTGTCCCAGCAGGGACAACTCCTCTAGTAACATGGCACCAGTCTGTGCTGTGCAGACACATGACAAAGCAGACCAGCAGAAACTGCCTCCTTTTACCAAAACCAAGCCCAGGGAAGTCAATAAAGGACAAACAACCCACCCAAGTCAAGTTCCTATTGCCTAACTTAATGCACTGTTTCCCCATCACATGGCACACTGTGTTTGCTTTCAGGGTATCACATACCCCTACAGCCTCAGAGCTTTCCCTCTCCAACTGCTCTGTCCTGGGTGGGTGGAAGAACAGGCCACGCTGCCTGCCACCTCCCCCAGGAAAACTTTCCTTGCTTTTCTGGAAAGAACTGCTATGTGGAGGATTCATGCTGCATTTCTCCTACTTTTGAAATTGTTTTTTTTTCTGGTTGATGCTGACCTACATAATAAGCAGGTCACTGGAACATGAGAGATGTTTTTCGAGGCAGAGAAGAAAAGCCAGGCAGCTCCCCCTCCAGACAGGCTTCTGAGGACAAAGTGCTGCTTCCCCGGGGTCCCACTCCACAGCCTCCTTCATGCTCCTCTGTCCAAAACCAGCAGGAGCTGCTGGGATCCCACTGGGGCTATGGACAGACCCTGAGCAGAACACCAGGCTGGTTAAGCTCCATGGGGGACTGAGGAGAGCTTCAGGAACACAAACCTCCCTCACGTGGGCAGTACAGGGGCCATGTGCAGTCCCTGTGCCCGAGGCTGGGAGCTTATGCAATGGCCTGGCTGTGTGGGACTCAGTCCCGTGGGCAAGGCAAGCTCCCACCAAACCAGCAGCAACAGGAGGGAGAGAACAAGAAGATCCCTGTGGTGCAAACCCCTCCCCAGCAGAAGGAGGAATTGAGCTGTAGCAGGTCAGCAGAGCACAGGAACACAGGGCTGAGACATTGCCAGCTGGAAAAGTGCTCTACCTGAAAATCTGGCAGGTAAAAAGCAGGGTTAGAAGAGCTTGAACTCAGTTTACTTCTCAAGATCTAGTCATCATTGCTGTTTCCCCATAAGGGGAGCATCCCTAAGGGTTTGCCACAATAAAGCACAAGCTAGAAATGAGAAAGATTTGAGCCAAGAGAAGAGAGGCCCTGGAATAACCTTTCAGTATCCCTATGGTTTAAGGTATAGTAGCATGGAACTAGACTGTCTCAGGATGTTGTAGCAGCATCCTCCCTCATCTTGCAGCCAATCTCTCCCCTGCTCCCAAACATGAGACAGCCCTGTGAAAGGCCTATGTCAGCATATCCAATCCCACACCAACTGTGGCACTGCAGGCAGGAAGCAGAGTTACCTACCCACGGGTAAAGCAGGGATCTATTAGAGAAATTAATGTAATGTGATCCTGCCTGGGGCTCAGAGTCTGTCCCAGAAGGATACACAGAGCGAGTAACTAGAGAAGGCAAGGGTAAGAAGCTCTCTCAAACAGCCTGATGGCTCAGAAAGCTCCAGTGACAATAGTGCAAGTCTGGTAACTAGGTCACAGTTATGAGCCTTAATTAATCCTGAAGATTCCCCATCTGCCATGAGGAACATGACAGATAAGGTGGCTCATTAAGCAAAAAAGCAGGCTAGGGGTTATGCCAGACCCAAGCCAAGCTGCAGCTGCTTTGCCAAGCCTGCTCCCTGCCAAGCTTTTAGCCAGCAGACACCAGGCTCCCCCCATGTCCCCTGAGGAAGTGACAGCAACCCAGAGGCTCTTCACAGGCCCCTGCCCAAACCACACTGACATAATCCATGACACAGGAGAGTGATGAGATTGAAAGCAGACCAGGGCAGGCAGACATGAGGCTCCAGTAGAGGAGCTGTACCAAAATCCTGATGGACAGTTGAACCCTGGATCCTTGGGCTGTGCTTCACCTGCAGCCCTGCTCTTCTCTTCTGCACATCCCTATGCTGGGTGGGGTGTGCTATCCCAAGTCACTTCTTCCTACAACTCCTCTGGGAGAAGCTAAGAGATATCAGCTGCTATGCTTGGGCTGCCTCAGCTTGCACAGAGGCAGTCACAGCCCTGGATGCTGCAAAGGGGCATCAAGGCCAGAGGAGAAAAGGGCCTGACACTGCAGCTGACACTAGGAGAGGTCACATGTTAGCAAAGCCAGGCTGTTCGCTTGGCAGAAAGAGCTGGTCCTGACCATGACAGTGGAAAGCACATCTGCCAACAGGGAGCAGAGACTGACTGAGGGCAAGGCCACGGATGGCTGGCACTGGGGAGAGCAGTCTAGGTAAATGTCACTGCCCTGGCCTCTACAGCTGGTTGTGTTTTGCCTCTACATATGATCCATACAAATATGTTGATCTGCTTAAATCCACTGATGACAGGGAGATAAGACAGGATAATGTTGATTAAGTTTTCAAGCCCTGCTTCTGCTACCTGAGCAATTAAAATGCAGCCACTGTCAGCAAAAACAGTCACACCTAACAGCTTTTGAGGACTCAGCACAGAGCAGAAGCATTAAAAATAGTGTTTCAGAGGAGAGATGCATGATTAATAAGCCCTACACTGACAACTGTTGGGAGAGGGGGGCAGCTTAGTGCTAAAGCCATGTCTCTGGGGATCCTTATTAAGGTGTCACTTGTGCTCATCACCACCCCCAAAGGCATTGTATTCCCCAACATGAACAAATGACAGCATGCCAGGGAATAAGTGTGCATAGCCCAGCATGGCATCCCTCCCCAAAATTACTCCTTGCAAGATATTGTTGCCTCACAAAATTCAGCTTGACAAAAAAACCCAACCTCACACCCACCTGGACACAGAGATTGCTCAGCACACTCCATCAGAGGCAGAAGAACTAACCTTAAAGTAGTGAATGGGCTGTGGAAAAACATTGCAAAGCAACCCAACCACCTCCCAGTTAAACACTGCAATAATAGATCATTATGTGCTCCATTTGCAGACTTCAAAGTACCAAAGAGCTACAAGGAAACATAAAACTGCCATCAGGGCTTTTGGAGAAACAGTTCAGCCACTGCCAGCTTTGTGCAGTGGAGCACCAAGTGGTCTGGTGCTACTGGTGGCTGGAGAAATACCAGTTATCCTTTACCCCGAGTTCCCTCTCCACACAGAGCCACCACACCTCACTCTCACAGGCTCAGTACTTCCTCCCCATGTGATCAATCATCCTTACCAGTGCCTAGAGAGGGTCTCTCACAATTGGTCACCTGGAGTAACATAGAATTATTTTTATTTTGTATTAATAATTGCATTATTAAATTTTACAGTGAAAACACAATGCATCTTTTTGAGAACATGAATTCTAAATTGCCTTTTTGAGTAAAACTTTGAAGCAGAGACTTTTCAAGACTAGAGGTCTTTAAAAAAAAAAGATAAGGAGTACAAAACTAAATCATCAGAACTACACTCCAGTTTTCCCTAAAAGCTTGTGGGATGTCTGCAGGAATTTCTGGGTTTCAATTCAGAAGAGACTAAAATATCTAATGTATATATCCATAAAATTATCAGACCTCTCTATAAAACCTCAGCACACAGGTCAATCACTTGATCCATCACTAGTGCTAATCCAGCAATAATCCTGCACTCTCCCTTGGTTTGCTCTTACAGTCAGTGGGACATGAGAAACCAGGCACAGAAGTAAAGAGAATGACTTAACCTTGGGTTTCTATTTTTCCCATTTCAATCTTAATGTCTCAGCTGATCCCTCTCAACCTTTTTGTTATGTAATGTTTGCACTTCCATCTCTTTCCAGGACATTCTCTAGAATCAATTTTCACCTTCTTTGCCCAGGGCTGGGACAAGATGTATTTCCAAGAGAGAGCACATGCCTAACCCCCAATTAAGCAGTGAGATTCCTGAAAAGAAGACCTTAAAAGCTCTGAGTTCTTTACCACATCTCCTGGAGGTACAAGAGCAACACATTTTCCCACCATAACCACCACCCCAAGCCAACAACTAGGTTTGCTCAGCACACCAAGCCAAAGACAGCTCACTCCTTTGAGTCCTCTAGTCCAATAGATCTCAGCTGGAATGATGTTCAAAGCAGCTGCAGAACCATCAGGTCTAATGAACCAATGCAGACAAGGCTGCCAGCAGGGTCACAGTACCCCAAGAAACCTCCCAGTCCAGCTGTCCTGGCATCCTCACTGCTCCTGGTACCGCCTGTGCTGCTTGGCAGGCAGAGCAGCCTGGGAGCCTTGAAGTGGAGTCAGAGCTTTGGATGACTGAGGCTGTTTGTAAGACAGGGCACACGGAGCACTTGGCAGCTTTTGGGAGAGTTCAGTACCAAAGCAAACAAGGAATGGAAGCTTTGCATACTCCAGTAATCTCAATACGTCACAGAGTTTCTCTGATCTGCAGCTTTCAAGTTCAGATTTGGAGATACAATGTGCTAATTTCCTCCCTTAATATTTCAGCACAAGGTCCTTTCTTCCCTATAGCTGACACTCTTCTCATTTTAATGCCTTATCACCACCCTCTATCTGTAATCTTCAGTGCATAAGGAGGAATAGCATGTCTTGCATCTCACAGCTTAAGCAACAAGAGCTATTGCAAAACAGCACAGCAAACACCATGGGCAGAATGCACATTGGGAAGTGGAAGTATTTGGAGCTGGACCCTAAGAAGGCTGTAAACTCATTCTTCCACCTTTCTGGTGTATACACAGGCTGTGGTGTTCCACTTACAGGAGAGTTTGGCTCTGTGAAGTTTTATACCCCCTGTTACCACACACTTTCAAGCTATTTTCATGTCTGGAAAACCTCTACTTAAATGTGAGGCATCCTACTGCTCTACTGCTTGGCCACTTTGCCTCAACCCTTTGGACTACTTCTTGCAAGGAGCTAATTCTGACTGTACAACTATAGCATTCAATATTAACTATGACAACTGATTCTAAAACTATAAATTTTCCCTGGCCATTGATGGAAACAATGAAAGATCAAAACTGCTTTATATGTTACTCTGTTACTGCTTGCCTTCTCCAACACAGTTCTTAAAACTGTCTCACAGCCAGCAATATCTAATGCTGTGAAATGACTGAATAAGAAGAAAAGCCACCCAGCTAACAGAGTTCTGTTGCCTCACTGGGTACTCATTCATGGGATAACACCTACACAGAAACGCCCAGCTTGGCTCTAGTCAGGAGCAGGATTTTCCCCACCTTCTCACATCATCAGCAGGTATTTCATTCTGAAATGCTTCTCCTTACTTCACTGAATTTCACTGATCTTTGCAGAAGAAATTATATTACCAGATGTGTAAAAGAAGAACAAACCTTTGCTGAATCAAACCACAACAACAAGCCTTACTAGTAGGTGTACTATGACTATTAGGACTTCACTGGATGCCTTTACCCCTATTCCCAGGCTGAAAAGGCAATCTTACTTGTATTGCTACACCTGGGAACAGAAAGGCAGCATGTAAAGGCTGCAGGAAATAGTACTGATTAAAAACTGCCCAGTCAGGGAATCTTCATTCTTCCAAAAAAAAGGACATCAATTTATACAAAGAATTTTACTTGCTCTATCAATCTGAGTCTGTGGTGACTGGAAAGAAGTGAGGGCAGTTTTATTATGCTACTGCCTTCTCAGGGGTCCATGGCAGGCCCATAGGACAGGTCGACAAGTCAGAGAGATGATTTTTGGTCATGATTTAACATCAGTAGGCAAATCCACACACAGCCCATACTCAGTCCCCCCTTTCTCTCAAATGGGGGAGAGAATCAGAAGGGTGAAAGTGTAAAAACTTGTGGGTTTTTACACAAGTTAAAGTCAGTTTAATAAGTAAAAAAGAGGACAAAAGTGACATAGAGAAAACAAGTGATGCCAAAGAAAACAATTGCTTACCATCAACTGACTGATGTCCTGCTAGTCCCTGAGCTATGACAGCCCCAGCCAACCTCTACCCTCCCAGTTTAACTACTGATTTTGATGTCATATGGTGTGGAATATTCCTCTGCTCAGTTGGGGTTGTCCCTCCCAAGTTCTTGTGTGCCCCCAGCCTACTTGCTGGCAGGGCAGTGTGAGAAACAGAAAAGCCCTTGACACTGCACAAGCACTGCTCAGCAATGACTGAAATGTCCCTCTGTTATCATCGCTGTTTTCACCAGAAATCCAAAGCACAGACTATACAAGCTGCTATGAAGAGCACTAACTCTATCCCAGCCAACACCAGCAAATTTTTAGAGGACAAGAGGGAGAGAACAAGGTCAGCTCCTTGCTTTCTAGCAATCTTCTTGACAGAAAACTCCCAACACTGACATTGCTTTAAGGGAGAGAGCCCATAGGCACAGCATTTTTCACTGCTATGGGTTGATTTCTTGTTTTCAAGGACTTCTGCTTTGACTTCCACCTGCCTGCCAAAGCCCACAGCAGCATAGGTATGAGCAACACGCGGGGCTCTCACTAGAGATACCTGGTATAGCAAGATGCTTTACTACATAAGCATGAGTGTCTTTCTTGAGTGTCTTTCTGGGCCTAAAGCATTTAAATTCAAAGAAGAGACACACACTTCTCTGCCAGCTGTCCTTCCTATAGAGAAGCAGACTATCTATTTAAATACTTTCTGGAAAACTCCATTCTATTTCTATAAAGAGCTCTGACTAAAACTCCAAGTCCTTTCCCCACCCTTTCAGACCTTCAATATAGGAAGCACTTGAATTTACATTTTTAAAGGTATTTCTGCTCTCTGTTGAGTAGACTTCAAGCTTCTAAACTGGATGTAGAAGGTGCTGTCTCTGACTGAGTACCTAATGAGGAGAAGTGAGGGCTGAGATATGCAAGAAAAATGACAGGCTGAATAACTTCAATAACCATAACTAAAAGTATACTGGTTGGGGTCTACTGGTTCTTTCTAAGAGAAGAAGGAAAACTGTGTGAGAAGGGAGGAAGTGAGGATGTGGAGACAAGTCATGGCAAGTGCAGCAAAGCACACAGTAGCTGGAAGGATTAGTGTATCATTTCCTGCTACGCTTTGCTGCACAAAGCAAGACAAACTCAACAATGAAAGATGAAAAAAAATTATGTGATTTTCCACATCTGAAGCAACTGGAGAGACATCAGGGAGATATTCTGGACTTAGGATAAGCCACTGGTGGATGTGTTAATCAGCTATGCTGTGGACTGCAGCAGCAGTGTGGTGCCCTTCAGAAGGACAGCAAGGTACCTTGTATGAGCGTGGCAACAGCTTCCACTGCCCGGACTGAGCCTGACTCACCCCCCTGTGATGGGACTTTGCCAGGAAACCAAACTCCTCCGCAGCAGTGGGCAGCTCCTTGGGCCTGGCAGACAGGAAAAGTGCCCTGACCCAACAGCCTTGTGAGGGCCCATGAATTTGAGGAGATCCATTAGAGTAGGGAACAAAACAACTCACATTTGTTTGTATGAGATGGGTACAGATCTTGCCTGGCCTGTGTCAGTGAGACAGGGGTGCTTCTCAGCCACTCTGCAACACGAGCCTCAGCATCCAGCAGCTCCTCCAGTTTGCTCAAAGTCTCTACTGCTTAGAGGGTCCTAGAAAGGAATGAGATTTCCTGTTCTGTCATGTAAAGAAGACACTGGCTCCAAATCAGGAAACGCGTTAAAGAAATTCACCATTGGAAGAACTGTCACTATGCAGCTGCTATAACAAACCTCCAAATTTGCCTTAAAAGGTAAATAAACTAAATCCTCTCTAAGAACTGCTGGTCTCAGGACCGGAGGTGGAAGTTCTCAGATGAAGCCTGGAATCTGAGTCTGGATTAAATCCAGATGTCAGGCTCCCATCCACTCCTTCAGAAAATTCAGATCTCAATATAGACAAGGGTTTGTGCATGGGGAGGGGGAACTGTTTTTCTGGCTTGCCCTCTCTGACACTGACAGGATGGGAAAAAGCACAGTCCTGACTTCAGAAGTGGGCAAAAGAGATTAGATGTTGCTAATTATGGTGCAGTTACAGCTTTTCATTTGAACAGACTGAATGCAGAAGGGCTCTGACCCTTGTTTTTTGCTAAGTATGTAAATGCTCTCTTCAAAGCATAAATTTCATGAAAATTCTATTAAAGGAGGTACCTGCAGACAAATGCAAGGGCAGATGAATGCTACAAACCTGTGAACCAAGTTCTGTTTCCAGGAATACTGGGGCAAACATGCTTGAGAGAAGAGGGATGGGAGGGAAGTATTCAATGTAACTTACACTGACCCTACATGGCAAACCAGCAACATGGAAAGAGACCATCTTCACCAACAACTCTTCAGGGACATCTGCAGACATAAACTTCATCTTGTTGCAGGGGATTTTTCCCCATTTCAATTTCTCTGTGGGAAGCACTTTCTGTGGCTTCTCACCCACCATCCAAACTGCTGGAATTTAACTTTGTTTTCCCTTAACTTTTATTGAGCTAAGAAATTGATAAATCATCGGAACAGAATGGACTTTAGGAAACTAAAATCAGCAGAGACTCAGGATAGTTGAGAGTCTTCTCTTCCTCTGCCACTGCAACACAAGGGCCTTTCAGCCAGATTGAGCTTCCTCTGCTCAATCCATCTGGTCTCAGGAACCAGCTGTAAAGGCTGCTCCAAAATACAGGTTCAGTAAGGAAATACTCACCTTCTGAGCTACATTTTGTCAGGGCCAGCTGAATAAATTTGTTCTCACACCAGTGTTACCCACTCTGCTTAAACCTTTTCCTCCTTTATTACATGTTCCCCTGCCCTTTCAGTAGTGCCAAGCAGCCATTCCTTCTCCCCTGCCTGCTGTACCTGCTGCCTCTCTCCGATCTAAGCCTGCTTTTTCTCTCTCAGGATGGGCCCCCTGTTCCCTCCTGGGCTGCCACTGGCCCTGCTGCACACTCTGCTCCTCCTGCAGTGTGGCAAACAGCACTTATTTCTCCTCAGCCCTGTAGGATGGCAGTAATACACTGCCACAATTAACATCCTTAAACACCGCTTAATTAATCCACTGAAGCCCTAAGAAATTTTAATTAATGGCAGCTTTATTAGTATTTACTTCACCTTCAACACATAAGCCCTGGCAGTATTTCCAAAGGGAGGAAGGACACTGGCAGAGCAGTTGATGAGACACCCTTTTCCTGACTTTTCCCTGCTCTGTGGCTCCCAGGGCTCCAGCCAGCTCTGTGCACTGACAAGGACAGTTCCTTCAGCACCCTCCAAGATGAGGGTCAAGTTAACGTCGTTCCGCTGCTCTGCGCAATTCCTGTCATGTACAAGGTTAAATAAATTCACCAAAATCAAGCCTTAAAAGAAGCGTTGTTGGAGTGTGTGATGAACAGCACAGATCGGAGGGGAGTCTGACAGGAAAGCTGAGAGTTCTGCTCCATTTGGAAATCTCCATATCGTAGCCAAGGTCGCAGTGTCTCAGCTGCCAGCCTTGAATGATGTTTGTGTAAAAAGCAGATGCTCTTCAGGCTTCACATGCACTGCTGAACACAAGCCCACCAGTCTCTGCATTCCAGCAACCAAGCAGACTAACGTACTTCATCCCTCAGCCCTACAACATGGTGAAATGCCGCTCTTCACATCACCAGGATAAAGGAGGATTAGCAGATTTCTGAGGGATCTAACCTGCTGTGGCAGGTGTCCAGGCCAACAAGCTCTGCAGCCTCTTGCAGCAGATTTGTGCTCATTTGCACAACACCTTTCTCTGGTGCCTCTTACAACAAAACCCACGTTCCCTCTGAGCTAAGTATCATGGACAAAAGTTAAGGGAAAAATAGGAGGAGAAAGACAAATACTTTCAACATACTATAAATCAAGCTTATGGGATGTGATTTCTGCTGCTAAAACTGCAATTAACCACTGGAGCACAGGAGCGGTCCCTCAGGCCCAGACACATGAACTGTGCTCTAAGGACACTTGTCAGGTATCCACAAGTTAGAATGCTGTGGTGTTCCCTCAATCTTTACAAAAACTGATGTGATACAAAACTTCAAGGTAGAGAGTCAATTGTTGGTGTTCCAGGAAACAGGGACAGCAGTAATCTGAAACACAGATCAGGTGTCTTTAAACTTATTATTTTGCTAAATATTTGAGGTATGTAACACTAGCCAAAACACAGTTGTGGAGAAAAAAAAAAAACAAAAATAAATTGTTGATGAGCAACTGAACTAATAATTCAAAACACTATCCTGGTATTACCAAATGACCAGGACTCCTGCTATCACAACTACTACAGAGGCTGAGGTCAAATACCACTGCCCTACTTTAATAATTTATCTACAGAACAAATTAAAACTAGCACATATCTGGTTTAATGACACCAATTATGCATTACACTGACAAATACTGAGTTAAGGTCTGAGCATTGAGACTTCTTATATAACAGTGTCTTAAATTTCTAATAAGCAAGAAGTGAACTGTGCATAAAACACTCCTACTAAAACCCAAATCTCACACCCTGCCTTGTACAACCCCAGCTAACTTTTTCAGGGCTTTGTAAGTAGTACATGAGAGCAGAACTCTGTCCCATTTCCTGCCTCAGAGCTTAGTAACACACTGGAGCTGACATCAAATCTGACATTTGATTATGAGGTTTTCCTCCTGACCAACTTACTCAGATCCCAAAGTTTACAAACTGCATGCAGCATCCTCAAAGCAAGTCAGTGGTGAATAAAAGAGGGTCAGGCAAATACCTTGCTGGTTGTGCCCCATATTAAAGATTAATCTGCAGTACCTAAATGCTAAAGAAGTGTTTTTTAAAGCCAAATTTGCGTTCAGCAGCCACAGTCCTATACAGGCTTTGTACTTCTCTAGTCATGCTACGTGAGCACCTTCTAGTAACTACACAATGTGACTTCATGCAAGGCAAGAGCCACGAGTGACCTTTAAGAAGGCTCTCCTTCAAACTCCACACCTGTTACAAAACCCACTCCTGCCCCAAAGCACCCAAGACAGCTCTTGGCTCTCTACCAAAATCCTGTCTTCCGTGACATTGTTTCACAAGATGACAGAAAAAGTGTTGTGTTTTTCCTTCTCCATTCTTTCCACACTTGAGCAGTCAGTCCTCACAGGAAGTAGCACTACTGTGGTTTGAATGGGCACACACATAAGGAAAACTCCTTTTACCATTACCCTCCCCACCAAATACTCTTGTAAGCAAACAAGCTTTAATGTCCATTGCAAACCAGAGAATGAAGTTGTTCTCTCCAAAACCCGGCAAAAATGCAATGGTGAAAGTCTGAGCGTCACCTACAGAGGACCTGTTAGATCAGTATCAGCTGTAGGAAAAGTAAGAGGAGTTCAGGATCCCACCACCACCTGAGCCCCGGGCACGGGCTCTGCAGGGAGTCAGAGGGGCATTTAGGAACAAGACACCGAGACACGTCCGAGCAGCGCTGGATTTCCCCCAGCCCAGCTGACCCAGAGCTCGCCTCTTGCCACGAACGGGAGCGCTGGGGTGACCCCGAGACTCCGGTCCGGGGGGCGAGGGAGCCCAAACCTTGTGGGAAACAAGCACTGCACAGCCTGGGGCTCTGGGGAAACCCGGAGCAGCGCTTCCCGTGCGGACCATAACCACACAGCCCCCGCTCAGGGCCGGCTGCCCCATCCCCTCACAGACCCCGGCAGTACCCAAACCTCCTCCGTACCCTCACAGCGCTGCGGGAGCGGCTCAGCCTCCCGCACACCCTCACAGCGCCCCTATTCCCCCATGGCGGCCACACCTGCTCCAGCCCTCACAACCCCTGGGGGTGGGGACGCATTCAGCCCCTCACGATCCCCGGAGGTCTCTCCCTGTTCTAGAGACGCCTCCAGCCCCTCACAATCCCCGGAGGTCTCTCCCTGTCCTCGGGACGCCTCCAGCCCCTCACGATTCCCGGAGGTCTCTCCCTGTCCTCGGGACGCCTCCACCCCCTCACGATCCCCGGAGGTCTCTCCCTGTTCTCGGGACACGTCCATTCCCTCACAACCCACAGAGCTCCCCCAATATCCGCATACTGCCTCCAGCCCCTCACACCTCACAACACCCCAGAGCCGCCGGGCACTACCCCGGTCCCTCCCCGCGCCTGCGCAGCCCCACCGCGCCTGCGCCGCGCCCCCGGGTCTATAAAAGTGGCAGTGCGGGAGCACAGCGCGGTGTCGCCTTCCCGTCGCTGGTGTCGCTTTGCCGTCACCTCCGGTGTCCTGTCCGATAGCGAGGATGGAGGCGGTGGTGCGGCGCTGCCCGTTCCTGGCCCGTGTGTCCCAGGCGTTCCTGCAGAAGGCTGGGCCGTCGCTGCTGCTTTACGCCCAGCACTGCCCGCGCATGATGGAAGCGGCCCCGCCGGCCGCCCGCGCCCTCGCCACGTCCGCCGCCCGCGGGCAGCAGGCGGAGGAGGAGACCCCCGCGGGCCGCCGCGGTGAGTACGGCCGGGGAGCGAGCCGAGGGTTCCTGGGGGGGGAAAATAACATAGACATTGCATGTCACGGGGCGAAACTTCTGGAATAGGCAGCGCTGAGGCAGGGCTTGCTTAATCCTTGAAATGTCCGCGGTAAGGAAATTTGTGACCGTGGTATGAATCAGGGACCGGCCTGTTGGGGCGTCCTGTGGCGAGCCCCGGTGGGAATCCGTGATCCTGGGTCTCGGGGCGATGTTTCTCACGGTACGGTGTCCCTTCACGCCACCCGGGAATATTTCTTGGGGAATTCTTCCCCAGGCACTCCGGGGAAGGAGCTGAGGCTTGCAGCAGAGGAAGCTGCATGGCTGAAAAATCTCTGAAACTCCTCAAAAGAAGGTCACAGAACCACAGTTAGGTTAGAAAAGACCTCTGAGGTGGAGTCCAACCTATGACTGAACACTACCGTGGCACTTACTGCCATAGCCAGTCTTTCCTTAAATATTCCCATTGGGAGTGAAAGAGAGGTATTTCTGCCCCTCAAAGGGTACAGTGCTAGATCTAGCATCTTAACTCAGACGTCCCTTGGGTGTTACTGGCATTTTGTGCTTGTATAAATAAAATGTGACTGCTCAGTTAAATAGTTCTTAATGGATCTTGCCAAATTAATTGCAAAAGTAATGGATCAAGAAACTGAAGTCAGTGTATTCAAATGATGAAGCTGAAGTGTTTTCCCTTCTCTGTCCCCATCTCAGAGGCCAAGAATATCAAAGAAGTGGCCCAGCAGAATGTAGATGGAACCCAGCTTCCTGCTGGCCACCCACCTGCCAGTGCTAGCCAGAGTACAGCTACCAAATGCCCGTTTCTGGCAGCTCAGATGAACCAGAAGAAGAGCAACGTTTTCTGCAAAGCCAGCCTGGAACTGCAGGAGGATGTGCAGGAAGTGCAGGCTGACAGGAAAGGTATGTTCTCTGTGCACTGAAGCAGTGATTCCTCCTGAGAACTTCTGGTGCCTGACTTGGATGTGGAGCGTGCCCGGTCTGACAGGCATCACTGAAATAATGCAGCTGGGATTATGGGAGACTGCAGGGAAAAGCTGCTGGAGAATGTAGGTGTTAATGACATACCTGTGACGTTGTTCAGGGCTTCCCTGGGTGATTCTGATGTGGGAATAGCGTGAGCTGTATTTTGATGTGCTGGCTGGCTCTAGATGTGTGAGTCAAGCTGTTACACTCGCACCCAAGCAGATGCTTAGATCTGTAGATAGCTTTGCCAGGGTGCTGGTTTAGACAAAGGCTTTATACCCAAAGATAGAGCAAAGTGTCAAGACACCAGGCAAGTACCAGCCCAAATCCAAGCTTGAAAGCAGGCTAATGGTTTTGGGGTGTGTTTTTGTGTTTATGGAGCTAAAGGGTGTTGGCTGGCTTGCAGTGGTAGTGTGGAAGAGCTGTCCTCCAAAGGAAGGAACTTCTCAGCAGTATCAGTAAAGCCTTGCTGCCTGTCTCAGAAGGCTTATTTTACTTTCCTGCTTGCCTTCTGTGGCAGAGTTTTTAAAAAAATAAAACCTGTGCTAACAGAACAAAAGGGAAGCAGCTGACTAGAGCTCTGCCTTCAGTTAGGTGTGTACCAATTCTTTCAGATGAGTGCTAAATAGTGTGGTTCTCTGTACAGCTGAATAGCTGTATAGTGTGATTCTCTGAGTCATGGTGAACCAAATACGGTATAAGGAAATTGCCTGTTGTACTGTGATTGATTAGCAAGGCTAATCCTTCTGTCTTGTCAAAGGCAAATTTGTAAGCAAATAAAATAGTTCATCCTAGTGGGATCAACATGGGGTTTGGGGCACATACTTCCTAAAGATTGAAATGTTGGTTTTACTTAAAAGGCTTGCTTTGCTGAATTCAACTTACTTCACTCTGTTTCAAACCAAACAAACTCACTGGAATTTATTACAATATCTGTAGGTACAGAATTTGCCACAATACCAAGTACTTCCACAGTGAGAAAGATTGAGGCTGAGGGAGCAGATCAGAGTGGCTTGCTTGAGAAGTTTAAGGATATTATGCTGAAGCAAAAACCGGAAAGCGTCTCTCATCTGCTTCAGGATAACTTGCCAAAATGTAAGAATGTCTGGCAAAACCCCCAGAGGCCTGGTCTTTTGTGATTATTTCCTGTGTGCTGAAGTCTCTTGTCTCCTTTCAGCTGTGTCCACCTTCCAGTATGATCAGTTCTTTGAGAAGAAGATAGATGAGAAGAAGAAGGATCACACCTACCGAGTGTTCAAGACCGTGAACCGCAAGGCGCAGATCTTCCCCATGGCAGACGACTATACCGACTCCCTGATCACCAAGAAGGAGGTGTCTGTCTGGTGCAGCAATGATTACCTGGGCATGAGCCGCCACCCTCGTGTCTGTGGAGCAGTGATGTGAGTGCTGCTGTGTTCTTAAGAGGGGTTTTCAAGCTGTGTTTTGTGGGAAGGCTTCTGAAAAACTGATTTCTATACTGTGGGACATAAGTTGCTTCTTATGTGATTCTTGCTGTGCAGTTAAGGTTACCCTCGTTTCTTGAGAGGTCACTTAGTGCTCAGATCCAGGGCTGCACTGTGTGTATTGGTCACTGATTGTGCTCCTTGAATCTTCCTTAAAAGCCCCAAATGTTACCAGATAAACTGGATGGTATATTGCAGCTGTGCTTGGTCACTGATATCTGACCTTGCTGGACTCCTGAGTGTGCAGGTTACTCAAAGACCCAACAACTGCTTTTTGCTGCCATTTCTTCTTTAGAAAAGTCCTGATTATGTAGCAGAATGTTTTCAGCAATGATCCTTTACTCTTCTGTGTGTCCCACAGCAATGCTAATGCCTCTCTTGGGCCCTCTTTAGGGAAACACTGAAACAACATGGTGCTGGAGCAGGAGGTACCAGAAACATATCAGGAACAAGTAAATTTCATGTCGACTTGGAAAAAGAACTAGCTGATCTTCATGGAAAAGATGCAGCACTGTTGTTCTCATCTTGCTTTGTAGCCAATGACTCCACTCTCTTCACTCTAGCTAAAATGCTTCCAGGTGAGATCTCAGACTGCACCTGTGTTGCCACAAAAACACAGCCTTGCCCCAAACTGTTGGGAGTATGTTTTGCAAATGGCTGTCCAAAGTGAGGATTTATCCTAATCCATGGGCAGAGTGTGGTTTGCTGGTTTTAATACCATATTCAAGTTATGTTCAGTGCAAATTACCTATATGCCAGCCTACTGAGATGTTGAGATCTATGAGCTGGGAACTGCTGGAGGGATTAGACAAGCTGAGTCTTCTCTACTTGTGTTTAAACTCTACCTGAAAATGAGACAGCAGCAATTTAATGTCTTCCCCAGAAGTTAGGAGAGTTAGATAACTGTTTTCTCAAGCTATCATTTGTGCCAGTTTGAATGCCTAAAATAAACCTCAGATATTACTCTTGTTTCATGATCTGTAACTTGCTTTTTTGATCAAGACTCTTACTTTCAAGAACAAGCTATCCTTGTTTTCTGAACTCTTCCCATACATAATGCAATGCTAGGAATCAGTTAATGCTTTCTGTACTTAAAATGTAACTGGGCTGTAACCTGTTTCCTCAGGGTGTGAGATCTACTCTGATTCTGGAAACCATGCCTCCATGATCCAGGGGATCTGTAACAGCAGGGTGCCAAAACATATATTTCGCCATAATGATGTCAACCATCTTCGAGAGCTATTGAAAAAGTCTGATCCATCCACCCCTAAAATTGTTGCATTTGAAACTGTTCACTCAATGGATGGTAAGTTGATATCAAAGCCTCCTCTCTGCTTCTGGGGCAATTAGTCCTCAAATCATCTGCTTTAGGTCTCAAAGTGTACAGTGCTGTAGGGGTTGTCTTGGGGTACTTCTGGGGTTTATCCAGCCATACAGCGAATCCTAAACTGCCAGTCACTGCTTTGGTTCCTAGGTGCTGTTTGTCCTCTGGAAGAGCTGTGTGATGTAGCCCACGAGCATGGGGCCATCACCTTTGTGGATGAAGTCCACGCTGTGGGGCTGTACGGAGCCCGAGGAGGCGGGATCGGAGACCGGGATGGAGTCATGCACAAGATGGACATCATCTCTGGAACGCTGGGTATGCACAGCCTGGCACTCCTGCAAAAGCTGAGGCAGCAAAGCTGCTGAGCAGCCAAATTAAGTGGGTTAGCTCAAAATCAGTCTAGTCAAATGAACTTGTTAAGGGCTGCTGGGGCCTAGGATTTTTCAGAAAGCCCAGGGGATTTAAGTGTGCCCCACAGTTTGAAAAGCTTCTGTTAAGCTACTTATGCTGCCTTAGAAATAGTTATGGTAGCTTTGTATGGGGTTTTCTTTTAAACAAGCTAGCAAAAAGTCCTCCAGTGGCATGTTATACAACTCAAGAAATTCAGGTGAGAATGCTAGTAGAGCAGTTCTCTATATTTAGTAGGACTTACTCCATTTCACAAAAGGAACTGCTTCTAATCTAGAAACCTGAGATGGGGAGTTATGTAAAGAGATTTGGCAAGTACTGAAGCAACTGCTATTATCTGAGTAGAAGGCAGGCTCAGGAGTAAGTTTACTGCTATAATTTGAAAGGCTGTTTAAACACCTTTCAAAACATAAATAAAATTTACTAGGAAAGTTAATGTTCTTTGGAACTTCAAGTCCTGGGTTACAGCCTAATAGGAACAGAAGTGTTCACCAGACACCCTACTTCTGTCTGTGGCTGTGTTCTGCACTCCAAACATTTGGAAAGGAGGGCTGGTATCAACCACACAATCACAGTAACAGCCTTCTGTGCTCCTTAGGATCACAGGCTATTTCTAGCATCTCTGAAACAGATTATTTTAAATCTGCTGAGAGACTTAGTGTTGATCGCTTGGGGTCACTGTTCAAGTCCCTGCTTGATGATTTGGCTTGGAAGGTCTTCCTCAAAATCAAAACTTGTGTATTTGATAGAGGCATGAACTGTCCTTGCTGTGCAGCAACTAGATCCATATTATCAAGATTGGCTTAAAAACAAAGCTGTACCATGTGCTGAGTAAATACAAGATTACTGAGGGGGGCTGGAACATGCCATGACTACATTACATGAGTAACCCATTCCTCCAAGTGGAATAATGTGAAGTCTTGGAGCTTTTCAATAGTTGGAAAGAATAAATCCACTCAGTTACCTTTTTACTTTTTTTCCTTCAGGCAAAGCATTTGGCTGTGTGGGAGGCTACATCTCCAGCACGAGTTCCCTGATAGACACGGTTCGCTCGTACGCGGCCGGGTTCATCTTCACCACGTCGCTGCCACCCATGCTGCTGGCAGGGGCCCTGGAGTCCGTGCGCACGCTCAAGAGCGCCGAGGGCCAGGGGCTGCGCCGCCAGCACCAGCGCAACGTCAAGCTCATGAGGCAGATGCTGATGGATGCAGGGCTGCCCGTGGTGCACTGCCCCAGCCACATCATTCCCATAAGGGTGAGCACTTGGGGTGCTGTTAATGCAGGGCTGTGGTGCCCATTTTGCTGTCCATGAGCACACTGTAGCATCAGGTATTAGTTACTGCCTTCACCAAGTTCAAACTCACCCTGTTGCTCAGTGGTGGTGTACCAGGAGTCTGGCTTAAGTCTGGTGTAAATATAAAATAGAGGGAGAAAGACTGTGGGTTTCATACACTAACAGTATACAGAAAATAAGGGAACTGCTAACAACTAGTAAAAAGATTTGGGTGGTAAACAGCTCCCTGCCTATGCTGCAGGGGTGCTCTTATGCCCAGAGTGTTCTGCAATACCGACTTTGTCTTTCTTTCTGACTTACAAGCCCTATTGGATTCTTACGACTTGCTAAGTTGGGCTGACAGTTCTACCAACTCTCATTCTTTTGGTTGCTCCTGTAACTTAAATTTTTGAACTTCAGGTTGCAGATGCTGCTAAAAATACAGAGATCTGTGACAAACTGATGAGCCAGCACAGCATCTATGTCCAAGCCATCAACTACCCAACAGTTCCCCGTGGAGAGGAGCTGCTCCGAATTGCCCCTACACCTCACCACACACCCCAGATGATGAGTTATTTTATTGGTGAGTGGACTCCTACATCAGTGCACTGCAGATCCTGTCTGTCTGTGTGGTCTTTGTACTGAAGATGAGGCTGGGAAGCACTTAAATTTTAGATGTCATGAGCTGGGCTGTGTGTTTCCATTGCTGCAGCACCTCCTGCACACTTCCCTGCTTGGAGTGTGAGATGTGAAGGCCAGTGCACTGTGACTTGGATCAGAGTTTGCAAGGCCATTGAAGACCTATACCCAGCTAGGACTCTGCTCATGCATTGTCCAAACCAATCTTCACATACTATTTGGATTCCAAACTCAGATGTCCTCAGCTGAGCTGTTAACTTCTCTTAAACATAGATCTGTTCAGAGACAGTAGATCTTTCTTGATCCTGTCAGGAGAGGTGATATGAGGAAGCTGAGACTTAGTTGCAGCCCAGTTGTTTCAAGAGGTAGATTGTGTCAGAGTGAAATCCTATTATCCCTGCTCACTTGTTAGGAGAATAAATATGCTGAAACTTCTCCTGCTTCTCTAAAGCAATCCAGTCTTAAGCTTTGATCTTGATAAACTTTTTTTAACAGAAAAACTGCTGGCTACGTGGAAGGATGTTGGTCTGGAGCTGAAACCACACTCCTCAGCAGAATGCAACTTCTGTAGACGACCCCTGCATTTTGAAGTGATGAGTGAAAGAGAACGCGCCTACTTCAGTGGCATGAGCAAACTAGTATCTGTCAGTGCATGAGAGTAACAGTGTTAGTTGTTGTCCAGCTCTAGTATGGAGTCAGTGGCATTTTTTAATTGCTCAAGTATTTTAATTGTAGTTGAAGCACTATGCTCTGAAAATAAATTTCAAGAGCCATGATGCCCTGTTGTGTTTGTGTGCTTCTCTGTGTCCCTTCCATAACTGGACCTGATGTCTCAGGGGCTGGGATGGCATTTGATGGAATAAAACAGTGCTCTACAGCTTAGTGCCACTCAGCTGAACTGCTGCCTGTCCACTGACAATGCCCAAAGAACTGCAGTAGTGCTTCCTGCATGGGGTTTATTTATTACAAAAAGAGAAAACAGCTTCTCCGGGCCATCTTCCTGAATGCCTTTGAAAACATGTAGTATAGTTCTACATGTCTACTAATACTTAAGCACCTTGAGAAGTGCTGCATATAAGCAGCTTGCGCCCTTGTGTGGGGAGGCAGGCATTTAGAATGGGTTCTGCTAGATGCTGTCTCCCTCTGCTATCCTCTTCTTCCTTTCTAGTTTGTGCACAAGCATTCCCCTTCTGGCATTCACTACACTGAGGGAAAAGGTGCTAATGGCATTAAGTGGTATCTTCTGACTACCTGACAGAAAACCAAAGTGCTGGTGTGGCAGGGGCTGGAACAGGGAAGGCATGTTCACCATTGCAGGTGGGCTCTGGCTGCCTGTGTCTCTGCAGGCCTCCATGAGCTGCTATAAAAACTGCCAGCAAGCAATAAAAAAAGTTCAGGTCTCTGAGAGAAGTCATTGTGGGATGGCATCAGTACTGCCTTTGCAACCCTTCTGAAACCTTAGCAATTGGGTGTAACAGGCCCATCTTATTTAATGCTTTGGTAAATAGCAAAGGCCTGCTTTGAACACGGGGAAGTCAATTCTCTGGGTGAGCACATGTACTCAGAGGTCAGTACTGGCATGAAGTCAGGCAGAGCACTGAACTGCTCCTTGCAGGTGCAGGCATGTCCAGGGACTGCTACAGTGGCTTTCACTGCCTCTGAACAGCCACTCTCTCCAGGGACTCCTGTTTTGTGGCTGTAAGGAGCCAACCTGGCACTTCCCCCTGCTGGCCCACTCACGTGTGTGCTGTGAGCCTCTCTCCCACTGGGGATCTGTTAAGGTATCACAAATAGCCATGTGGGGTGGAGATAGAATCCCAAATGAAAGTGAAATCATCAGCTGGAAGTCACCAGTTGTTTAAACATGTATATTGAAGCACCCTGCAGTTCTCAGAAGAGTTTTATAAAACATTTGACTTTCCAAGCAGTCAAGCTGCTCTGAAAAAGCCAAGGGGCTGCTGCTGCCTCTGCCATGTGCAGGCGTTCTATAGAAGGGAGGGTGTGACCTGCCTGGCCTTGCCATGAATTATCTGCGGCCCAAAACTCAATGCATATGCATCTGTTATAGAGCTCTTCCCATTCTCTTTTAGGTTATATTACTGCATTAACTGGAGATATAAAATAACAACCACAGCTCCTCCATCATCCACTCCCAAGGACTTTGTCCCCAGCACCATGACATGCCAACAATGTCATTGCAAACTCTGGCAACAATCAGGGAACAGCTGTAAGCAATCAGTGTGTGTGTGGGAGATAACACAACATGTTGACTCACATATGGCCATATTCTGACAGTACCAGGTCACTTGGATTTCTAGTTTTTTTTACTGAAAGCCTTCAGAATTGGCCCAGTCCATTTTACAAACCAGTTCATAACCCTGTTTTTCTCCCTAGTTTTTATAACAGCAACTCAACACTTTGTTCTACCAAGGAGAAGAAATAAGACATAGAAAGGTACCAACTATAAAAAATCTCCAGTTCCCCCAAATTATTCACAGGAGAGAACCAAACCCCAGGATTCAAAGCTGGCAACCTTTGAAATGACAGGAACACGAATAACCTCAGCACGTGGCAGCCAGTGCCTCCACACCTTTAACATCAGCTGTGACAAATTACCTTTAGCACTGCTGTTGGCAGGCAAGAGTGTGAAAGCAGAACCAGAGCACAGCAAGAGGCCAGCAGATGTCCATCACTTAACTGTGAAAGAAAGACAAATCCAATGGCATATTGAAAAGATAAATTCTCCCCAATGGAAAGGACAAAGAAAGAAAAAATAAACACATATTGTTTCCCAGCAAATGAAAATTGAATGGGGGGGTTGTATAAGTAGGGATAAGTTACGCAAACTTTAGTTTGGTTCCCGGAAAAAATAATAGAGGAAGTAATCAGTAAAATATGTTTAAGGTCAGACAATGGCATGGGCAGAGTGAGGAAGCAGAAATGCAGCCATAAAGCCGTGGCTAACATTTGTCTGGGCCAAAACAATTCATCTAGTTAAATGTTGCATATCCCTAAACTCACACACACCACCCCCCCCTTTCATTTCCCAACCTGTTTACACAAAGGAGAAACCCCAGGTGCTACAGGAGCAGCTAAACCATTCCAAGTGCAAGCAGGAGCACGTGTTCCCCATTGCTGGGAGGAGCTGCAGGGGCTTCTGCTCCTACCATGGCATTTCTGACACCACCAAACCCACAGCTCTGGCACCCCTGATGCTTTGCACCCATTTATTTTGGAACACACCCCTTGCACTGCACCCTGGCCTGCTGCCAGCAGCTGGGATGGGGGATGTGAGTCTGGACTTACCACAGACCACTGTTGTTGGGGCACACGCTGGCACAAGGCACCAAAAGCCTAATGCCAGGTACCCCCTGGCCCAGAGATGCTAGCCCACCACAGCACAGCTGGATTCCTGGTTCCAGCCACCCTCCAGCTTGATCCCAAACCCTCATCATCCCCAGGTTAGGTTAGGTTAGGGTTAGGTTAGAGTTAGGTTAGGTACCCTCCTCCCCACCTGGACCCCCAAGCTTGCACAGTCCCAGGGGGGCTGATCCCAGATATCCTTACCCCCCCCAGGTAAACAGCCTTTCACTCCCTGCTGCTCCTACCTGCTTCCTGCCATTCCCCAAGGATCATAGGGAGGGCACGGAGCTCTTGAGAGGGCAAGGGCTCATCTCCCTTTCCCACAGGCACCTGAGGTTCCATAGCCCAGGTGCCAATTGACTCTTAATTCACACATTCAGCTTACAACCAGGTGTAACTCTTTTGCAGCCCCTCTGCTTCAAGATCTCAGGGGAGTGGAAGCCAAAGGAGTTAGCTCCTCTGAGATTTTGCTCTTTCCCACATGGGACTCCCATAAAGAAAAGCATCATGGTCCTATCATTTACTCTGCAGCTCGTTTGCTGTGGAGTCCATGAACCTTTGTATGTGACTCCTAAAAGACCCAAGCACTCAGGCTGGGTGTGGTGTTCAGCCACAGCTCCCTGCAGCTGCCCTTCTATTTGAAACAGGCTGTGCCCTGCTGTCTCCAGCCCAGCCAGGCAAATGCCAGGTGCCCTGATGTGGCACAAGTCACTGCTGGCCAAATGTGGGTTTCCCAAACATTGCCTCAAACCCCAGGTCTTTTGCAGCAGCAGCAGCAGCAGAGATTTTAGCTCAAACCTTAAAGAGAAGCTGGGACAGGAAAGGAAAGCATGAGATGGGAAGAGATGAGGGACATGAGATTGGATGTGAGGGGACAGGTGATAACAGAATAGGAAGGGATGGAAGATGGAGAATGAGCTGGAGGATAGGAAAGGACATGGAATGGGATGGGATGGGACAGGAGATAGGATGGGAAGGGTGCCCAGCTTTTGAGCTGCTCCTGGCCATCTCTCCCATGACCATGGGCCTTTGGCACAGGGGGGCTGTCCCCTGGAATGGCTGCACTGCCAGGGGGTGGGGGCAGTGCGTGGGACAGGTGGAAAAAGGGGCACAGCCCTCACTCCCCCTCAATATTTGGGCAAGCTAAAAATTACTGAGCACAGAAGGGGAGTAAGATCTGAAGGAGAAGGGTGACTCAGCTTGTCAAATGACTCTGGTGGCATCAGCCAGGCTTATTAGCATTTATATACAGAGGGAACTTTCCTGCACTGAGGCTGCTTCCTGCATAGCAGCATCTTCCCTCCTTTTCCTCCATCTCCATGTCAAAAAGAAACTGATTAGGTGTTGGATTTTTTTTTTTTTTTGCATTAAACCTTTTTTAAAAAACATTTTACAGCTGGCTTTGCAAATCTTCCATTTCATCCTGGGCATGGAGGGTAAAGCCAAGACATGGCAATGCCCTGACCTGGGTGAGGAGCAGGAGGATTTGGAGCCCAGGATGTAGGCAGACCCCACTGCATTCCCAATTCTTCTCTTGGCTCTGCATCCTCTTGTTTTCTCTCCCCATGGCCAGGCAGGAATTCACTCCAGGCAAGGGAACAGCCCCAGGAGCATCTTCACAACCTTGCAAAATCACCAGCCATTACAATAAGGAAAGCTGGGCTGAGCAGGGATGCTGCCTCCTGCAGCCAGCTCAGTCTCTGGGCATTGCTGGAGTGGCTCAGTGTAAAAACCTCTGCCAACCATTGTGGTTGTGCCAGACCCCTGGATTGTGGATGTCCTTCAAGGTGAGGGCTGGACTCAGCCAGGGCAGGTGGGTTGTGAGAGTTGCTGGCCCCAAGCTCACAATGTCCAAGCAATTTGCTTTGCAGCTCCAGAGATCACAGCTGCTAAATGCCAAACATGGTGAACCCAGGGGATCTCCAAAGAGCATCAGACTGTTTTAAAAATACTTTATTCTTTAGAAAATACAGCGTTCAGTACAGTGTGCTCTGCTCCTACCAGCTTCAACCCCCTGACTCCACCGAGGCAACATCTGGACATTCACTGCCACAGCTGGAAAGCAGAGGGCAGGTTTCACTGACCCCTTTGCCATCCTCTCAGGGAGGCAGGTGGCTCTCGAGCCCTCGCTGGTACCCAGCAGCAAGGTGCTCTCCCCCCAAGCCCCCAGTGCAGCCCAAATGACAGTGCCAAGCTCAGACCCTGGAGTTGATGATGGCCCTTGGTGGCTGGGGCACACAGGAGCTGTCATGCTCCCCCACACAAGGATTTGGAGTAGCCCATGTGATTATTGAGACATGGGGCTGCCCCAGCCCAGAGACCTAGCTGAGAACCTGGGGGTAAGGTAATGGTGGGGGCTGGGGAATGGAGATGGGGGACCAGGGCTCAGGAACCCCTCAGCTCCCATCCTAAACAGGAACAGGGCTGAATCAGGGCTGTAACAGCTCCTTCTGAGGGGGAAAACCTTACTGGAGCAGCTCAAAAAGGAGATGCAAACATCACCCAAAGGCAGAGTCACCTTTCTCCCGGTCCAGGCTGAGCTCAGGATTCAGTGGGGAACTTCCACCTCCTGATGCCTGGCTCTCTGCAGGGAGAAACTCCCATCCCACAGGAGGCAAAGCCCACCCCACAGGGGGTCCTGCCCACACCCTGAGGGGGTGTGGGATCACTCCAGCCTGGGGCAGAGGGGCTGTGCACACCAAGAGTGGGACAGAGGAACAGAGTCTGGAGGCTGGGGGGGCAGGGAAAGGAGCATTTTCTCTTTTCAAACAGGAATCCCCAACCCCCTTCCTTTTGCATAGAGCAGCTTTCAGGTGAGTGTGTCCTTCAGTCACCCAGGGGACACCGAGAGCAGTGGCTGTGACCCTGAGGGGGACAGGAGCAGGGCTGGGGACGTGGCTCTGCCGCTCCCGTCCTCCCCCCGCAGCCCCGGGGCTCGCACAAGGACACGAGGAACAGAACCAGCGACCACCCTGAACCCTCCCCACCGCCCTGCCCCAGGTGCAACAAGCCATCCAGATGTTTAAAAAAGGAATGAAACAGGAAAAAAAAAAGGTAAAAAAAACCCAAAGAACGGCTGAGATGGAGGGAAAGATCCCCAGGTCAGCGGAGAGGAGGGCGGGAAGCGCCGCAGGGATGGTGTCCGTGGCCGCCGCCCCGCGGGATCTAGCTGTCCTCGCCGTTCTCGCCCGGGCCCTTGATCAGCCGCTTCTGTCCCCGCTTGCCCACGGGCCCCTTGGGCTTGGCGAAGGCCTGCTTGAAGGCGTGCTGCTTGGGGTGCACCTCCTCGTACAGGAACTCCGCCGTCAGCTCCGCCCCGTCGTCGATCTCGATCTGCCCGGGAAACCAAACGGGGCTCAGCAGCTCCCTTGGGATGTGACACCCACCTGTGGGGCACCCAGCTCCTCCCCAGGCCCACCAGAGGGGCTGCACCAAGGCTACAGCACAGCCCCTTGGCAGTGCCCAGCTCCATCACTCTCACCTTCTTGGCTATCTCCAAGCAAAACTCCTGCTCCACAGTGTCCAGCAACCGGCTCTTGCAGCTGGAGTAGAGCATGCGCTCCTTGATGCTGCACTTGTACCCGGGCATGGAGTAGATGAAGACTGCAAAAACAGAGCAGGGCTTGTGGCACTGCCCGGGCCCATGGCCAGGGAGCACCTCCTGCATCCCACCCTGCTCACAGCTCTTCCAGCCCAGAATGCCAGATAACATCCAGCAACAGAGGGTGAGCCATCCCCCCATCCATCACCCCTCCCAAATCTCCCCTGGTGCTCCCACAACACTGAAGGAAACCAAACCACCACCACTGCCACCAAGTGCTCTGGGGCAGCACCCAGAGACCTGCCCTGCACGTGGCACCAAAGAGTTTGCAGCACCCACCACGGGAGGGAACTGATTCGAGGCTCCCTAAAGCACCATCCCTATCCCCATCCCTGCTTGCTCCCCAGGAAACCAATGGTCCAGGGAAAACAGGGATTGGCACAGGCTCAAAGTGGCCGTTCCTAGTGCTGAGGCTCTCACCAACAGACTCCAGGTAATCTCCCTCGTGTGAGTGCTTGTACAGGAAGAAATGGTAGCGAGCAGAGTCTTGGGGGATCCTCTTGGGCAGGTCAGAGATCTCCGTGGGGCTTGTGTGCACCAGGTCGATGGTCTCCCGCTCCAGATCCAGCTTCTGATGGACAGAGGGGACAGGGAGTGAGAGACAGCAGCAGGACATGGGGAGTGGAGCACAGAGAAGCCATGTGAGGGACCTACCAGCTGGATGTAGTTGATTTTCTTCTGCTTGAGAGCCTGGATGGCTTGCTGAGCATCCAGCTGCAGGGGGAAGGCCAGGCCCTGCAGCGTCTGGTGCTTGCTCTCCACGCTGATCTCCGTCTTCACCTGGGGATGGAGACCACCTCCAGCGTCAGGGCACGGTGGCAAAGGGTGGGGAAGGGAGGAACAGGAAAACCAGCTGGTTCTGCAGCTAAAGGCTTCTCATCCCAGGAGGTGTCTGACACCTGTCCCACAGGGATCGTGGCATTAAACCACCGAGAGTCAGCCAGGCTCAGGATGGTGGTGCCTGTCACCATCCCACCTCTCCAGGACACCACCCGGCCCCAGCCATGCACCCCCACACCTCCTGCTTCACTCTCAGCAAACACCAGCTCAAAACCAACGTTTCCCAGTGAATCTCTGGCAGGGATGCTGTGACCAGCACTAGCACACGTCCTCTCCGATCATCTCTGACTGCAACCTGTGGGTGACAGGGGAGGCCCTGGAATCACAGTCCTCAGTGGGCACCCCACCCTCCTCAGTGGGTTTAACTGCAGCAGACAGACATTCCCTCCAACGCTGGAGCTGGGGATTGGAGATCCACAGCTCAGAAAGATCCCAGCTGCTGTTTTCCCCACAATCCCAACAAGGCAGAGGCTGCCAGCCACATCCCCAGCAAACCCCCTAGTCCAGGAGACCAAACCCCACTTCAAAGAGGGGAGAGAAGGAGATTGCAGAGACGTGAAACGGCTCCAGGTGCCTCCACGCAGGCCCAGCAGGGTCCCTGGTGGGGCTGGGGAGCAGGGCAGACACGGGGGGCACACCATACCTCCTCGGGGTCGGGGTACTCTACCAGCGATGGGCAGCAGCAACAGCCCCCCACCATCTGCCACAGAATACAGGGACACGGGGTCACCCCATGGCAGAGGAGCCCCTCCCACCTCAAGACCCCCTCCCAGGGAAACACTCCAGCAACACTATCCCAGGTACTCTGCAGTGAGCGTGGGTCCCTCTCCTTTGGGATCAGTTTTGGGGATTTAGGATAGAATCCAACCTTTATGGGTTTTTTTTTTTTCTTTCTTCATCTCCCTCCCCCTGATAGAGAAAAGGAAGAGAAGTCAAGGCATGCCAAGAGAAACACAAGAGCTTGAGCTGACATCTCAAAACCACTGGGCAGCACCAAGGTGGCTCTCGTTAGAGGCTGCCCTCTGTTACTGCAGCCCCACACCCTGGGGAGATGGTGGAGCCAGATGCCCGGAGCAGAGCATGCAGGAAAACACTGCCAGGAGAGGGAGAAACCGGGCACCCAGCGAGCAGAGCAGCCTACCATCTCAGTGCTCGAGCCTTGGGAGCAGGAATCCTGAGAGAGCGTGGGGAGAGGAGACACACTGTCAGTGGCACAGGGAGGGGACTCGTGTGACGGCAGGAGGGGAGGGACACACGGATGTGCCAGGAGGAGGGAGCTGCACCACCCCTGCTGGAGCACAGGCAAGGCTGATCCCAGCCATGTGGGCAGGGAGAGCAGCAAAAAACGACACAGGAGATGCCAGTGCAGCCCCAAGCCTGGGCATGCAGGGTCTCCAGGAACATCCCTGTGCAGAGCCCATCCCTGCCCAATCTCCTCCTGGCTCCCCACTCAGGCTGGCCCCAGTCCAGGGTCTGGAGGAGTTCCAGCACTTGCAGCAATAGCTTTTGGGCTATCCTCCACTAAGGAGCATATATGGAAGGTTTGTGAGGGAAAAAAATGTCCAGGCCTCTATCCATGCCAAGCACCCTGGAGGGTGAGCAGGGTGTTGATGTGCAGCTCATGGGAAAGGGAAATAATTGCTCAGGTGGGCACCAAGTCCAGCTGACCTCCAGCTCTGCTGTCCTGCCATCCCCCAGGGTGCCCTGGCACCAGCAAGGGGCTGAGGGCAAGCACCCAGGGATTCAGGACACACACAAGTTCACCTGGTCCCACCTTGTGGAGAGGTGCAGCACAAGGACATTACCACTGCCAACACCTCCAGAACCCCAGCTTTCTCTCCCATAAATGTAAGGAGACTGGGAGAGTTACAGTGGGACCATAGAGACCTTAGCTCTCACACAAAGCACACTGAAATATCAAAACACCAGGAGACAGAAATTTGTCCCAGCAACATCAACTCCCCCATATCCCTCTGCATTTTCTACTCATTCTCTTTTCAGAAACATTAAAAACTGGCTGCCTGGGGGCACAGCCTGGGAGCAGTGCATGGGACAGCTGAGCATGTGCTGCATCCCAGCCTCCCAACCTTGCCTGCAGCAGCAGGCTTGCCTGTGAAGTTATTTTATCTCCTTTTCTTCAGGTGAGATTTTCTCCTCCTCTTGCCTCCTCCCTGGTGTGGTGCTGACCCTGCCTGAGGAGCATTTCTCTGTCATATGGCAAAGTCCTCATGGGAGGGTTCAGGTGAAGCACCACCAGCACTGTGGGGGAGCTGTGAAGGACACCCCCTCACACACTGTGCCTTTGTTTCTTCTCAATTCTCCTGCCTCCTCCCCCAGCTCCAAGGCTGCCTTCCTCTGCCCCACAGGCCCACCAATGGATATGCCCAGCTCCCCCTCCACCCATGTTTGTGAACCTGAAACACTTCTACAAAGACTCCCCAGTGGTGGGTGTTCAGCTCAATGCCAAACTCAAAGCTGTTTCTTAGCCCACGGTCTGTGACAACTATCAGCTCAGTGAAGCTGGCATTTTCCAGCTAGTAAAAATATACACATTTATATATAGCAGGTGGCAAATTTCCATGAGCTCCCACCCAGCTATCCAAAAGGGAGTTAACTCATGACATCACCTCTGCCCATCCAATCCTTGAACCCCAGCCTGAAACCTGCTTTGCCAAAGGCTGGGCAGCTCCCTGGGGGATGTGCAAACTTGAGTCCTTCCTTGCTCAGTGTCAAAGGCCACTCTGCTGCCCTGCAGCCCTCACTGTCCCTTTGGGCTGTCCTGCCCTTCCCTTCCCATCCCCTCTCCACACTCACCTGGTGGCTGGGGAGGAGCCCAGGCAGCTTCTCCTGACCAGAAACACAGCCACGTGTGGGGTGAAGGCTGCAAGTCTGGCCAAGACTCCTGGGAAGGTTGTGAGTCAGCAGAGTGACAGGGGAGGGGAGTGGGGCACAGCAAAGCCCTCGTGGGTTGGTGGCTTTTAAAGAAACCATGTCCCTTGTGCCACTTCTGAAATCCCAATGGATTGGCTGAACACAAGGGGATGCACAGGGCCCTGGACCCTGCAAGCTGCAGGCAATGAACAAGGCTGGAAGCATCACTGTACCAAGCTGTGACACCAACACAGAGACCCCTCAGCACACCCAGCACGTGGCTGCTTCCCACCTTTAAATCCACAGGCAAAAATATATCCATCTTCATCTCTTTCTCAGTGTCAGTGACTCCTCCCTGTGGCCCAGGCTGACACAGGGGACCATGTACCCTTAAAAAAACCCCCAACAAACCAGACAGCAGCAGCACCTCCATCCACGAGCTGCATCTCCCAAAGGCAAGGGTGGGAGGGAAGGAGAATGAGGCAGATCAATGAGCATCACAAGCACCACTTACCTGGGCCATACAGCCCTGTATGACACACCCAGCAGCCCCCCAAACCACTGAATCCTGCAGCACAGGCCAGACAAGGTGATGGCAGATCACAGAATCAGCTGAGTCAAAGGGACCCTCAAGAATCATCAAGTTCAGATGTCTCAAGGTGCCAAACAAACCACACAGTCACCATCAGTACCTCTCTCTCCTCCAAACGCAAGCATCTCCTTGGATCCTGCAGAACAAATTCTGCCCTCCAGGCTGGGATCCGGGATAACTCCCCTAAGACTCACCTGGTGGAGACCACCCCTTGGTGGCATCTCCCAAGTGTCCCTCAACTTTGCCACCTGCAGACCTGCTCTAGCAGGTGGAAATCCCCCCCAGACCTGCTTTGACAGGTAGAAACTTCCTGCCTCATCTGTGCTATCAATTAATGCCATGAGGCTGATTGGATTCACATTTCCACACATGTCCTGATGCACCCATGGGAGCCACAGCCCCAGCACAGGCAGAGGAGAGGGATGCTCCTCCAGAGAGGAAAGCTTTCTAAGGGAAATTCCCCCATCCCAAAACAAAATACTGCTTCCAAGTGGTCTCCCCACACAGAGCACACCCCCTTTTCTGCCTCAGAGTGTCACAGCACCACAGAGGCTGTGAAAGGCCAGCAGGGAGCAATGGTGACACAGCCTTGTGTGCCCCCAGCCCTACCCTGCCCCACTTCCACATCTCCTTTCCAGCACATAAGCCCCCAAACACAGCCTAGGATCTGTATTTCTTGGGACAGCATCCCTCATAGAGATAAAGGAAGTGTATGGGAGAGGATGCTGTTGCAATCCAAAGATAAGCCTGAATTCTTCCTGCCTTCCCTATCCTCAAACTCAGCTCTGGCTTTTGCTCCAATACCCACAGGTTAGAGATCTGCTTTCAGCTCCAAACCATTTCTGACTGTCAGCAAACACAGTCCTGAGTTCATGTCCAAGCAAGGGGAAAAAAAAGAGTAGTGTTAATTCCTCTTTGTGCTACCAATTTGACTGTGAGGGTGCTCATCCACCATGAGAAGGGCAGGAATCGTTTAGATGGCAGAGAGTGAAGTAAAAATGAGCCATCCCTTTTAGCTGAATGCTCACTCCCTGCATCCTTCATCCCTTTGTGCCCAGAGGGCCTTAGGCTCCTCTCCCAGGGCTATTGGACACCCAGCCCTGCTGGACACCATCCTGCAGTTGGACACCATCCTGCTGCACACCCATCCCTGCTGCATACCCATCCCTGCTGTTGGACACCATCCTGCTGCACACCCACCTCGTTGATGCGGATCTGCTGGAGCTCCTGCTCGGCTGCGGTCAGCGGGGCGGGGGCAGAGCAGGAGGACACGTGCTTCTGGTAACCACTCAGGGACACGTCCTCCTGCAGACAGAGCACAGGGCAGGTGTCACAGGCTGTCACTGCTGCAGGGCTGGGTGTGCCCCCAGCCTTGAGCTGAGTCTGAGCAACCCAGAGAGTCTTGGGCTCCCTCCTGACCAGGAGGACCAACCTGAAGGCCCTTGGATTCCTCCATGCAAATCCCACACTCCATTTGTCTGTTCTGACCACCCTGCCCCTCCCCAGTCACCCATGGCTGTGGCAGTGGGCTCCTCTGGCTGTTTCAGGAAGCTCATGTGCATGGAAGTGAGAGGGAAAGGCAGAGCCCATAGCCCAGGAGCAGCAGAGGGACCTTGGAGAAGAGCAGGAATGCTCCTGGCTTCCACCAGCACCAGAGGCCCCAGCAGGACTGATGACCCTGGCTGTGCAGCTCCCTCTGCCCATGAAGAGGAGGAGAAACCTCCATGCAAGGCAGTGGCTAACCCCGGTGTGGAGGCAGCTCTGGCTGCTGGAGTGACACTGCCACCACCTGGCACTTCTGCCATTCAGTGTAAAGCTCCACATCCCACAGCCTCCCTCCCACCTCTCCCACACTCTCTATCACAGACCAGGCTGTGCAGGCAGGAGAAAGCAGCACTGGCCACACAGGGAACAACACCCTGCTGCTCCCTCACCAGACACCAGCATCCCACACCCAACACCCTCACACTGAGCTCTGAAGCTCAGGGCAGGCTCTGAAGCTCAGGCTCGGACCCCAAGGCTGCCCAGGTACCTTCACTGTGCCAAACATCTCGTCCTTTATGTGCCCCCCGCCAAACTCCTTCTTCACAGTGGCTCTGGTGGCAGCATACAGCATCTTCAGCCGGACCTGCCAGGACAGGGGGGCACTGCTGTCACACAGGGGCACCGGGGACCAGAGGGGGGCCCAGTGCTCACAGCCACCACCCCACCACGGGCTCCACACACCTCAGCCTCTCCTGGCAGCACCCACCGAGTTTCTGGCTCGGTCTGAGCTTTAATGGCAGCAGCCCTAGGTAGGGATCAGCTGGGAAAACCCACCAGCACTATTTCTGGGGCTGCAGCCTTGCCAAGAGCTGCCCACAATCCAACAGTTTATTCCATGCTTTGCTTTCCAGTCCCTGAGCTCCAGAACACCCTTTCCCACCAGCACTTGGGTTAGAGGAGGCACAAATACCACAGACCCACTTAAAAGTGACTTTGGCCTTTGGCACTTCTGTTGCACCATTCTGCAAAATGCAGGGAAGAGCTTTGGCAAGTGCTCCTGGGCACACTGTGCTTCTGCAGCAAGAGCCTATGTGCTTTGTTGAAAGATTTACATATTAAAAAAATATATATACATGTGTATATGTACATGTACACATGCACAAATATGCACATGCATGTAAAATTACATATATATCACTTTTATATATATATTTTTATATATGCGACCAGAGCATGCATTAACATGGCAGTAAATCTATCTAGCTCACAGATTACAATAAAAATATAACAAATAAACACATTGGAATATATATATACACACACACATACATACATATATATGTAATATATACTGTATACATATATATATATGCATATATATATATATATATACACACACACACACACCAATATGTATATAGAAGACAAGCACACATGTTAACACATCAGTAAATTTCAGCTGATGTGCTCAACAGGATGGCATTTTCCAAGCTGTACCACTGACACCCTCTAAATCTGCTTCCCCTCCAACCAGCACTTTTGTGTCACTCTCCACCAGCTGATTTTGCAGCAAGGCCTGGAGAAGGGCTGGCAGCCACTCTGCACCAGCCTCAGGCAGAGCAGGGCCAGGCTGGAGGCAAATCAGTGTCAGTGCCAGCTCCTCCCAGCAACATCCAGAGCCATGGTGGGATGTGTCCATCCTGGCCTCATGGTCCACACCACTCCCCCCTCTACATCCCAGCATCTCCACCTCCTCACTAGCACTGAAATAGAACAGAGACACAGTCCCAGTGTATCCCCTTGTGTCTTAAAAAATTCCCCATCCCCCCAGCAGTCTCCATTTCTCAACCCAGGCACCAGGAGCAGGGTGTGAACGCTCCTCCCCAGCCTCAGGGCACAGTCCCCTTGGCCAGCACCTCCTCCCCCTGCCCCTCCCGGGCAGGTCCCTGTCCCCAGGTGGGTGCCAGGGCCCGGGGCTCACCGGGGAGCTGTCGGGGGACCAGGAGATGAAGAGCCACTCGTAGCCCTGGGCGTTCTGGCTGTCCAGGCGGTACAGGACATAGCAGGGCTGCTGCTCGTCCAGCAGAGGCAGCACCAAGGTGTCATAGTCGGTGTCCCAGCGCCGGGACAGCTCCTTGTGGGCTCCCAGCACGAGCTGCTCTGCAAGGAGAACACAGGAAAGGTGGTGTTAGACCAAAGCAAGGCTCATCTCACAGGACCAGTGAGATGGTGGCTCTCTAAGGGTTCATTGCATCTCCACCACCAACAGAGATGCTGTACTGCACAAGAACAAATTGTGACCTCAAGTCACGTGTAGGAGTGTACATTCCCACCAGGAGAGACCATGGGGCTGTAGCTGCTGTGGAGGGCTGGTTTTCTGCCAGCCTCCTGTCACCCATCTCTTTCCCTCCTGTGTTTCCCACCAGCAGTCTCCTCTCTGGTGACCACCTGTGGCTTCCTTCCATCCTGCTCCCTCCAGCTCTGCAGTCCCCACCCATCCCTCCTTGCCCACAAGAGCTCCCCCATCCCACCTGGACAAGCCCCAGGGTCACTGGAACACCTCACCAGGGACACAAAGAGCCACCAACATTCTGGGTGCTGAGAAGAATAATGGTCCCAGCAAAATCCAGGCTGATGAGCCAAAGCTGTTCTCACTGGATTCCCTGTAACCTCACAGGGCTCAGAATCAGAGCTGATACCCAAAGCCCACGGCTGTGGGCAGCAGGGATGTCCCACAGTCCCCAGCCTGGAGGGGGACCATGCTGCAGGAGAGCCCCAGCCTCTGGAAGCAACCTGTGCATTTCACACACACCTCAAGGCATTATTTTCAGCTGCTACACCAGTGGCAGTGGGACTGGGAGCCCTGTGAGCTGGGCACTGCTCAGCTGGGATTCAAACACTGGTGCAGGCATCCTACAGACATGAGTCCACACCCTGGCAAGGGTCAAGTCAAGCTTTGGGAAGACTGGGTGGAAAAGTGGGGGTGCTGGGGATACCAGCACTGGTTGCTGGAGTACAGCCTCTATTTTTACTCCATTTGTAGCTGCAGAAAGGTCTGGGGGAGATTACAGAGCTCAGAACAAGATGTAGGATATTCTGGAGGTGCCAAAGAAAAATGTTTTGGGGCTTTGGGCAATTAGCACTTGATGGCATGCCCTGCCAGGACCTCTCCCCACTGGGAGCCAGGGAGCCCTTGGCTGGGGCACAGCCCTCTCCCTCCAAACCCATTGAGCTCAGCAGCTCCAGATCTCACAGCAGAAAAGCTTTTAAGGAAAATAGTTGAGGAATGAAGGTTTTGGGAGGAATTACTCACCCCTTCTTCCCACCCAGGCAGGACATCCCCTGTGACAGCAGTGTCCTCCCCTGCCCAGCACTGCCCTGGCATCTGCCACCACTACTCAATCCAGTTATTTGTGCATGGGTGGCACAAGTTGCTGGTTCAGTAACAAGGACAGCAGAGAACAAGGTGCTGGAAATACTTTACCTTTTGCAAAACTACCTGTTTGGAGAAAGGGAAGCATAAAAACCTCGGTGTACTAAAATAAACACAAAGCTCTGCGAATGGATTTGTGCATCACAAAGAAGAAAGTGCAGGGATTGCGAAGGGCCAAACCCACACCCACGGGCAGCTCGAGGGTATCTCTGTCTGCAAAACAAACCAGCACCTCATGCACAAAGCAATCAGTGCTGAGTCACCCCGGGCTATTCCGGGGCTGTGAGTCAGCCGGACCCCAGCCGTGCTGCTGTGAGCTGGCAGCCTTCACCTTTCCCCCGAGCTCTTTGCAGTTCTGCTCAATCCATTCAGGGACAAATTTTCTTCCCTGGGCAGTGTCAGAAAGGGGAAGCTCAGAGCAGACGCCCTTCAGCAGAGTTAGACAGCACTGGCTGTGTGAGGCTGTTTGTCCCAGGAGCTGCTCCTGGAAAAGCAGAGCTGGGAGCGTTTCTGGCCCTCGAGGTGCCCCCAGCACTCCCTGCCCTGCTCTGAAATGCCTCTACAAGGCAGCCCTGGTGGGTGCCAATCTGCAAAACCCAGGGCACACCATCACCTGTGAGCAAAGAAATGCATCCAACAGGGAAGTCCACAAGCCAATCTTGTCCCAAATCCCGCTGACAGTGAGGAGCAGAGCATCATCTAAAAACACTCTGGAGCTGCTCTCATGCCAGGAAACTGCTGCTGAGTCTTGGAGCACATCCTGCTCCCCCACTCCCTCCTCCATCCAATCTCAGCTCTTCCCAATAGCTCTCCAAAGGAAAAACAACCTCTCAAATTGCTCCCAAAGGGTCACTCAGCCACAATGGTGGTCTTGGAGCTGCCTGGACACTGAGCATCTGCCATAAGGCTCCTTGCACCATCTCCCTCTCCTTCTACTCACTGCTGCCTGCTCCAAAATGCCCCAGGACAAATTCTCCACAGGCAAAAGGTTCTGCAAGCCATCCAGCAGAGAGGAAGGCTCCTCTTCCACATCCCCTGTCCAGGCAGGGCAGCTGGCATGTCCCCCCCAGGCAGCTCTGGACACCTCCCTTCCAGGGTGAGCATCTATCTGTCTGTGACATCTGCCTGGCCACTCTGAGTGCCCAAAGGTCCTTCTCTGCTGGGTACCAGCAGGCTGATGTCCCCCTGTGTGACAGCACAGTGGTGGCCCTGCTGCTGACATGGACAAATTAAAAAAGATCCCTTTCAGCCACAGCAGAGATGGTGGGAAATGTTTTCCATTGGAGATAAAGTCTCCCTCACTGGCATCAGCAGCCACAACCAAAAACCTAGAACAAGCCCTAAGCATCCCAAGTCCAGGCTTAGGGACAGGCATGACTTATCCTACACAAACCTGACTCCCACTTTTGAAAAGCAAAAGAAGCTGAGAGCACAAAATTGTTGTCAAAGACGCCCCAAAGAAACAATGTGGATGTTTCACCCCCCAGCAATGGGGACCTTGCCAAGGCCAAAGCCAACACTGCTGAGCCCTGCTGCAGTTCCATGGATGTGTCCCATGCATTTCCAGTCACGCTGCTCCTCTGAACAGCACGTTGTGGCCTCTCCAAAGGTCAGGTGGGCTCCTTATGACCACAGGCTCCTTACAACCACATCCACCTCGGTGTTTGCACTGGTGGCCCACCCCAGGGAGGTGGTGACAGCAGCTTGGCAGGGCAGTAATGTCCCTGCTGCTGCTGGAGAAACAAGTCATTCATATGCAATTGTATGAGGCTGAGGTGATGGAAAACCTACACCAGGCTAGCTCCCCGCCCCTGGGACACTCAATCAGTGCTCAGCTCTGCTCACTTGCTTGACACATGCAGAGGCCACTCAAGGGAGCCATTCCATGGGACAAACACGGGCAAGGCAGGTGCCAGCCTGTATCCTGGGCTAGGGGCAGCCGATGGGATGGGATGGGGGATGGATGGGATGGATGGGATGGATGGGATGGGATGGATGGGATGGATGGAGGGATGGGATGGATGGGAGGGATGGATGGGATGGGATGGGATGGGATGGGATGGGATGGGATGGGATGGGATGGGATGGGATGGGATGGGATGGGATGGGATGGGATGGGATGGGATGGGATGGGATGGGTCTCAGAGTGTGGCATTCCTCACAGGATGCCACTGCGGGCCCCTGCTGGGCCTTGAGCCACAAGCAACCCCTGCCCTGAGCATCTCCTTGCCAGCTGTGGGATGACACATCCCAAGAAGAAGATGCCTGTGCATCACCCCCAACAAAGGTCCCAGGGTCCCTGCAGTAGCCTGCTACAGGGATCCCACAATAAACTATGACACAGCAGCAGCAAAAGCCCCCACAGAGCACCGATCCCAGGCTGGTATTGCTCTGCTGGCAAAGTCACTGCTCCCCACTGGAGCTGGCCTGGGGCTCCAAGAGTTGCTCACCAGCACAGCCAAAGTTTGGGCTTGTATTTCAGGTCTGGGTTGCCACTTGCCCAAAAGCCCCAGCAGCATTTTCCTTGAGGTTTACAAGAACACAAGTTGGCACCGCAGTGGTGAAGAAGAAAGGAGGAGAGGAAACAGAGAACAGACAGAGTGTAAATCAAAGCACTTAAAAATGGGACTTACCGTCCTCAATGATGACCTTGATGAGCCGAACTGAACCATTTCGGGCTTTGGCAAAAAAGTCCCTCAATTCTGTGGTGGCTGAAAGAACCAAAAACATCGTGATCAGATTTAGCAATCAGAGCAGGTGCTGGGTTGCTCAGTGACTGTCCAGAAAGGGGACCAACTTGGCAGGATAGAAATTTTAAACTTATAAAAAAATAAATATTAAATCTCTGGTGCCAAAAAAAATCTAATAAAAAAATAACAATAACAGAAAACCCCAAAAGCTGGGAGAGAAGTGCCGCGTCTCCCCCCGGCGTCAGAGTTAAATAGCAGCTGGGAGCACATGTGACCCAGAGAACCTGATACTTGGCCTGGGTGAACATAATCACCCAAATTTAGACGGTGGCTTGGCCAGTGCAGGCAGGGAGAGCTCAAGTGACAAGTTGATTGGCTTCACAGAGCAGCAGGGTTGGCACAGGGGTGGCTGCAGGATGTCCTGGCAGGCTGTGCTGCCCTGGGCTGGTGACACACGGCAGGATGCTGCTCCCGAGCGGCTGGCAACCAGCACAGCTCCAAACTGGACAGGCTGCTTTGAAGCTGAGCCCGTGGGGAAGGGAAAGAAAACAGCCCCTGGTTTTGCTCTGAAGCTGGCAGGGCTTGGATTGCAGAAGGCTTTTGGGAAGTGTTTTGGGGAGCATTCCTCCTCACCCCGCTCCCTGAGCACCAGGCAATGGCAACTGATCCTCAGCATCCCACCAGGAGGCAGCTGGAGGCACTGGATAGCGAAGGAGCAGCCCCCAGCCAGCACTGGAGGCTTCATCTGCCCACCCTGAAAGCATCACTGGCACAGAGCTCCCCGTGCCACCTGGAACATGCTCTGTGTGAAAGCAAAGCCCAGGAGATGTGGCTCCCAGGGGCCAACCCCCCCAACAAGGATCATCTCCTAGCCTGGCTCCCCCTAAAGCCACCCAAGCCATTTCCTGGGTGCAGCCGTGCAGCAAAGGGGGCACTGTGACTTCAAAAGCTGCTGTGCTTGTTAGAAATACTCAAGGAACTGGTGTTGCAAAGATAAGAGACCTGGGCAGACGCCCCTTGGCCCAGACCAGGACCCGTGCTGGGAATCTCCATCAGCAGCTCCTCCATTCCCGGTGCTTTGCTGTGCCAGCAGCAGGGAGGAACCCAGAGCCCGAGAGCACCCACAGCTAAGGCACGTGGCAGAGGCAGCCATCCCTGCAAGGGCCATACCCATCCCCTGCAGTCCCTCCAGCACGGGCTGCCACCCCTGGCACAGCCCCAGGACGAGCCTGGATGTCACCAGCACCTCACAAGGGACACGGGCAGCCACTGACTGTCCCTGGGTGGTGCCCTGGAGGCAGACCCTGGGCTGGGGCACTGCCAGAGCTCCCCCAGCCCCAAGGGAGGAGGAATCCCTGGGGAGCTCCCAGGACACTCCTGCCTGTCCCCCACAGTGACACCTCTGTGATGCATCTGCTCCCCAGCTCACAGCCTGCCCTGATCAGCTGCTGGCTGCTCCTCCCATGGGCAGCAGAGGCACTCACAGGGAGAGCTCCCAGCAGGCAGCAGCTCCCATACAGACCCAGAGATGCCATCCTGACAGGAGCCTGCAGGAATGGGCACACAGACACCCCAGCAAAGGCATGTCACTCCTTAATGGCACGTCAGGGCACAAACAGAAGGTTTGCTGGTGTAATGCCACCACAAGCATGCTCCCTCCAACAGCATTAGGGCATGTAGCTCTCCCAGTTCTTCCCAGGGCAGACCTTCACCCTCTCCCAGTGCCAGCTGGGAGCTCAGCCTGCTCCTGCTGTGCCCAGCCAAGGATATTCTGATATTTTTAGCCCCTTTCCCTGTTGAGAGTGGCAGTTTCCTTCAGGCAGCATCTGTGGTTATTGCACACACACAAGGCGGAAGAGGAAGACAAAAAGACGTTTAAACACCCAGGAAACCTCATGCAGGAGACAAAACTCTTAATAAGCTTCAAGTTTCACCAATTCCTATTACACTGCAAAACTATGAGAGAATAACATCACTCTTGGATGTTTCTACAGCATCAACTTCAGGGAAGAAACAGGAAAGCTCTGCAGCACTAACCAGCTTGCAAATCCCTCCAGTGTGACCCCATCCTTCCCAGATCCCAAAGGCAGGTGGGGGGTCTGGAAAATCAGGAATCTGGGCAAATGCAACCCTGTAGCCCACTTGGAAATGCTAGGAATGCCCTGAGGATTGACAGCCAGGATGACTGGCAGTTGAGTGGCTGACAAGTGACAGCCAAGCACTGGGGTCTCTGTAGCTACTGAGGGGTTGAAGGGGGTGAGGAAAAGTCTGGATGCTGCCAGAGAAGCCAAGAGCACCACAAGAAATACCACAAGGTCTTCAAGGAGGGAGAATATTTCCAGAGGAGACAGCAGCAAAGCTTTTTAAAAAACCTCAGAGGGGGCTTGCAAGATTTAATTCTGCTGTTTTGTTCTTTTTTTTTTAAGCAATTTTCATTTTCATAAAAAACAAATGTCTCCAATGTCCCCTTCTGCCTCTCACAAGGCAGAGCCAAGAGCCAGTGAGGAGGGAGAGGAATAAACCAGGGAAGGTTTGAGCACGAGCTCAGCACTGCTTCATTAGGGCATGATTACGACTTAATTGGCACAGCAGACTTGATGAGATGGCTTGTGTGCCTGAAATATTAATAGAGAAGTCCACAGTTGGCTCTGGAGGAAGAGCTGGAGGAGACCTCACCCTGGAGATGGTGCCTCATGGCATCTCCTGCCAGGAAGTCTCCAGGATACAACTCAAGAGCTGAAAAACCCATGTGTGAGGAAACCATAAAAACTAAGGGAGAGGGAGGAGCAACAGGGCAGAGGACTGAAAGGGACCCACAGATCCAGCTCACCCTCTAGACATGGGTTCCTGGAAAATCTTGGAACAAATAATCCAGAAACAAATCCAAGCTGGGCTACAGCCAGTGTGGATCTGCTGAGGCCAAGATGCATGAGATTCCTCATGCTTCCTCCAGCAGAGCCAGAGACCTGTGGGCTTCAGGGGTCTCAGCTCAGCTTCTAAGAGTCTCCAAGTGTCAGATGCCAGCTTGGGAACATGGGGGTGCTGAACCTCCACGGCACAGACACAACACTGCATGGGTAACTCACTCAGGGAGGGATCAGAGCTGGGGTCGAGCAAGGTGTCCTGGGCATCTGTGGTGGGTGCAGCTTTATCCACATTTCCATGAACACTTCTGGCAGCTGCAATAGTGCTTCCTGCAGCTGTAAGGTGGGAAGCTAGAGGAGATGCAAGTGTGCACTGAAGAAAAATTCAGTGTTCTCCCAGGAGACTGGAGAAATGTGCTGGGAAAAAAAGAAATAGGATGAAACTCAATAGGAAGCAGAGTACTGTAACTGGAGAAAGGACCAGACAGGGCAGGGTCCAGCAGCTCCAGAGGAGAGAGGTGGGTCACAAGCCAAGTCCAGGTTAGTCACTTCACACTGCTGCAAGCACAGCCATTGGTGAGGGCACAAACAAGAGCGTGACCACGTTATCTGGGGCTGACAAGGCTGCAGGCACAGCACGTACAGCACACCCAGCATCGTGCAAGGAGCCAGGCACAGCACAGACAGCACCTGGGCCAGAGGGCACAGCGTGCAGGAGCTGCAGCTGGTCAGCCCAGGGAAGAGAAGAAAAATCATGAACAGCTTGTATTGGTTTTCCAGCCAGGAACATCAAGACCCACTGTGGTGTTTGGGGAAACTCATGATGAGGATGCCCAAACCCTGGGAAGGAACCATGTCCCTATCCCTGCCCCAAAAAATGGATGTTGCTGCTTTGAGGCAGTGTGAGCCCAGTGGCATCTGAGGAACCTTCTGGCCTTTCTACAAGACAGCCCTGCTGTCAACTCTCACGGCAGACCTGGTGAGCACACGCACCCCAGTCCAAAACCGCCTTCAGCCACTGAGTCCTGCAGCACCTCCCTCTCCCACCTGTTGGCAGGCTGCAGATGAGCTGTCCCCTATTCACAAACAGCCTGCATTTAGAAGCCTGATAACAGCATGTCCCAGGTCCCCTTGTCCCACACAGCCTCCCAGCCCAGTGGCACTTGCCACCCATTTGGGGTGGAGGGCTGAGCAGAGGCAGCTGGTGGCACTGGGGCACCCGGGCTGGTGTGGCAGCTCACGGTGTGGCAGGGAGGTGATGGCTGGCCAGCAGTGGCCTTCAGGTGGCCCTGAGCCCGCAGGCAAACTGCCAGAGGAGAACTGGAGCTGGTGGGAGGAGGGCAGGACAGTGCCTGCCCTCTGGCAGCACTGACCAAAAGGTGCAGAGCAAAGCCTGAATTCCCCCAGCTCAGACAGCAGCAGGGCAGCCAGATCCTTGCACCTCCTGACAGACATGCTACTGGCAGCCAGAGGACTGCCCTGTGCTGGGATGTGCCCCTTTGGATCAGTCCCCAGGAGATTTCAGTGCCTGAAGCATGGCTCTTGATTAAGCTGCTGAACGATGCTGCTTGCGGGTACCACCGTGCCAAACGCTGTCCCCAGACCGAGCCTTTTCTGCTGTTTGCAGCCCCAGGGAGCTTCTCTGAGCAGAGCCTGGCTGCAGGGAGCCCGGGGGGGCAGAGAGGCACTGATGGCACCGGGGAGGGCAGAGAGGCACTGATGGCACCGGGGAGGGCAGAGAGGCACTGATGACTCCGTACCTACAGCAAGGGCCCCTCTCTCCCGGGGATGCCGGTGGCTCCACCCGCGCAATCCCCCGGGGAAGCACCGCGGGAGGGGATGGAGCCGACAGCAGCATCCCCCTGCATCCCCTCCTCCAGCCTCTCAACCACTTGCTGGGGCAGCAACAGGTTTTTGCTGGTTTGACCCTGCCCCGTGGCCCCCACGCAGCTCCCAGATCAATAATACATGCTCCCTGAAACAGATGCCTCTCCCAATACACCAAGCCACCTTGCCCTCCCGGCGGGAAACCCGAGCCTCGGGCCATCAATCTTTCATTCCCTGGACATCGTCTTCAACTCGATGCGACTGCAAGCGGCTGCTTCCCTTTCACTGTCCGGGGCACAGCGTGCCTGGGATGCAACAGAGAAACTCAGCCAAAAATCCAGCCACAAACCCAGGCAAAACGTGTCCAAGTTCCAGGGATGCTTGGCCAGACAGAAGTCAAGATGGTGATGAATAAAACATGGTTATACCTGCATTACCCACACTTTCCTTGCCCAGACAGCCCTGCCCAGCTCCATGGTCAGGGCAGCCAGGAAAGGATACAACTGCAACAGGCACAAAATAGCTTTTGCTGCTGCTAAAATTCCTTCTTTTCAGTCTATCCCAGTGTAACTCCTTTAGGCAGTGCCTGCTCAACTAGCTGCTGCAGAGAGCTTTTCTGCTGACGGACACGGTTGGCCAGTTTAAGCAGTAAGAGGATTTTATTCCTCACCATGGAAAAAATAAATATGTCCTTGCAGGGAATCTTTTCTGAGGAAAAAAGCTACAGATGTCATAAGAAAATAGAAAGAAGGGAGTGGGGCAGGGGGGAAAGGGAGCAAGAGAGGAGACAAGCAAAGCTTTTCTCCCAATTTTCTGTGGGGCTAGACTGTATTCCTGCAGGATTTCACAAGGACAGCTCCTGGTCCTTAGTGCAAATCCCACACAGAGACTTTCAGCCACCTGCCTGACACCAGACATTTGCTTCTCAACACCTGATTTTCCACGTGTGCCCAGGACCTGTCTTGTCTGCACTTTGCCACCTTGGATTGGAGTTACTCGTCCTTCCCTTGCTCCAGGGTAGGCAGCACTCACCCTGCAGGCAGCATCAGCTGCATCCTGGGGCAGAGTGGTGGTGCAGCACACATGGTCTGCCCTTGCCTGCAGAAGCTGCTGGCTGCTGCTCCTTTTCTTCACCCAGCAAAGCCACCAGTGGAGCACTGGTTTGTGCACTGGAGGGGGCAGGCACCCAGGGACAGACCCTGGCCACAATATCACTGCATTTAGTCTCACTGCACACTTTCCAAAGGATTTCCTCTATCCCATCACTGCTTCACCTCAAGGGATTTGCCATCTCAGGGCATTTATCTGGTCTGCCACCGGCGCTGCCTCTCTGGCCATCCTGACATGCCCCCACTTGGATATGGGCCATACCCCCTGGGGGCATCAACCTCCAAGGTGGCCCCAAAAAAGAGACTGGGTCTGGCTCCTCAAAAATATCCTTGCAGCAGCCCAGTGCCCTCTGTTCCCCATGGATAAAAGGGGCCATGAACCAGCCATCCTTCTCCTCCTTCTCCTTCACTGATGGCACCTTGTGACATGTCTCTGCTTCGGGGGTGCCTCCAGCATTCCAAAGCTGCCCCCCAAATTTGTGCATCAGGGAGCCTCAGGAGCCAGTGCTGCCTCCCAGCACAGGCAGAGGAGAGGGGCTAATGATGTGCTGGATGGGCAGAGAAGGTCCTTCTCTCTTCTCACCAGAGAGACAGGAAGCTGCCTGCTTTCCACTAAGACTTTGGCAGACCCAGCAGCTCCTGGGTCCCACCTTATGCTCTTTTTTTACCCATCTGACAGCATTCCTGCCCATGTGCACCATGGTTATGCTTCTCCTGAAGCAAACATCCACTCCTACCGAATGCATTCCCAAAGCAAGATCCTGGGGCAAAGTGCCAGCTCAGCTGTGGATGGGAGCAAAGGTTTCCCCTTACCCCCAGATCTTATCACCTCCCCCAGAAAGAGCAGGTACCAAACTCTATTTTTGGGTTGAAGAAACAAAATGCATTTGATTTCTCTACTTTCTAGATGAAAAAAATACCCTCTAAAATACTTTTTCTCTCTACCCAGTGGTCTTGAAAGAGATCCCAGAAGCAACTGAAAGCAGATGACCTCCCACTAGCATCAAAGCCCCGGTTCAGCATTGCCTTCCCAAGGTTCTAAGCTCAGGCAGCAAATGCTGTTCCAATGTAATGCTAATGCCACTCAGAGCAAAATAGGGACTGCAAAACCACTCAATGAATCCTCCCAGCTGTAGCTCAAAAGCAGGTTTCCAGCCCCAGGAAGCCCACTGCACCCTTTGAGAGCTTCCAACCGCCTCCCCAGCCTGGCAGTCTCCATGGCAGCCTGGTTTTCTTGCCAGCACCTTCAAGAGAGCTGCCTGAGATGCCTAAAAAAATAATAATTAACCTCTTGCCCCTGCATGAAAGGCTCAGGGGTGATTGCACTCCCTGATCCCCCAGCTCTCACTTTCAGAGCTTCCCCTGCACCTGCATCTGCCCAAAAGCTGGGATGACGTGGGAGTGTCTCCCACGGGGGCTGCTCCGGGGGTTCCCCAGCACCACGTCACCCTGCCTTACACAGACCTAGCACTGTGTCAAGCAAAATCCCTCACCAGCCTGTCTGCAACCTCCCCTAAGCCAGCTGCAGAACCTGATCATAATTCCCCTGGGAGCAGATGTCTTCCTGAAAATGAGGGAGAAATGGGAATGAAGAAACAGAAAACGCTGGGTGCACACAAAGATAACAAGGCCCCAGAAACCAGGAAGAAGTGAATAATTCCTCCTCCTAGCAAACAAGAGACCTCAGTGCCTCAGCAGAGGGGATGAAAGTAGCAGTGGGATTGCTCTTCCTCATTCGATATGGAATCTGCTCTTTGCTGAGCAAACAGAATAATTCCATCACCATGACGGGGTGGGGCAGACTGAAATATCCCAACCCACCTCGGGGAGGGGGGGGATTCCCTTAAAGCCTGGAGCACCCCAGTTGTGCATGACAGGTGTTGAAGGGGCAGATTTGCATTCAGAGAGGAAACAGCAGCTTCCCGGAAGAGAGACGGCGCAACAGGGCACAAGAGAGAGAGCCCAGAGATGTCCAAGATGCTGTGACAGCCAGACCACCCAACACAAGCTATTTTCCATAACCACAGGGAGGATTTTGCCCCCAGCCCAGGAATCTGCTGCCAGGGCAGAGTCATCAGGTCCATCCCCCCACTGCACTGCAGCTCCTTGGGGGAAGTCGAGTCCCTTCCCCTTTCCCGCCGACAGGGCACGTCACGTCCTACAGGCAGCGGTGACTCCCAGCACTGGGCACAGCTTGCCAAGCAGTGGGCAACCAAGGTCAGCGAAGGTCAGTGATCTCAGAGAGAGCCAAGCTGGCACATCTCTCTCCCTGGCAACTGCATGGGGCCAGGAAGGACAGCACCAGCAGCACAGGAGCAGCCAGGCACGACCAGAGAGCAACAGGCAGCAGCCTCCTGGGGCACACAGTGCAACAGGCCCTGCATGCCCAAAGCCCATGGACAACTCTGCACATGGGGCCAGCACACCCAGAGCTCAGGTGGGTGCAGGGCTCCATCCTGCTGATTTTTAACTTTTTAAATAATTGTTATATTTTTACAAAACAAGGAAGATTTAATTAGAGCATGTGCTTCAGGATCTCAGTTTAAGCCAGAAGCAATGAACCTGAACCCAAACGTCATCAACAACCATCAGCTCTCCTGAGCACAAGAAGGAGAAACATCTAAGCATCATTGCTGCCCACTTCTCAGCTACAGCCCCTCCAGAAGCAACTGGAGGGGAAGGGTGGTCTCGACCATGCTGAAGGAACAAGGATGCTCTTGCCACGAAGCACCAGCAGACACAAATTCCCACCCCGGCACAAAGCTGCTGGCCAGAGGGAGCTGCGAGGCCAATGTCCCAGCTCCCTCCTGGGACACGCTGCGGGCTGGATTCACAGCCGACCGCACAGAGCAGGGCTCCGGGGGCAGCTGCTCTCACATCCCTGCTCGCATATTGATTCGGTTACATAAATTATGCAGCACCTCTACTCCTGATTAATATTGCTAATTGAGCTGGCAAGGCGAGGGGCAGGAGGGAAATACCGTGAGGACACACAGTCAGTCATGCACCAAGCACACTCAGAAATGCAGAAGCCGTCGTGTCGGGGTGCCGGCAGGGTCCTGTGGGGAGCGGGCGGAGAAATCGGGAAGCAAGAATTCATTCACTCGGGCTCTCCGCAGCTCCCCCGGGCTGGGGAGCAGCTGGGGCCGAGCATCCCCGTCGGCAAGGGAGCGGTGGCCGGGGCTGCGGCCAGGCAGACGAGCGTGACACATCTGTCCGAGCACGTCGCGGCGGTGCTGAGCATCAGCCCAGACAAAGGATACGGGAGAGCCCCCGCACCCCGGCACCCCGGGGCCGAAACCCCTCCCGCACCTCCTGCCGGCACCCAAACGCTCCCTTCCAGCCTGACTCAGTGTCCCCCTCCCCCGCTAACCGCAGGAAACCCGCCTGCGGGGGTTCAACCGAAGAACCGATGAGCCCGAAGCTTCATCTTATCCCCCCCATCGCCGCCGCTGTCGCGACACCGCCCGCAGTCCGCCGCGGCGGGGCCGGGGATGCGCGGGGCGCGGCCCCGGGGGTGCCGATGGCGGGGGGCGCAGCGGGGCAGCCCGGCCCGTGCCGGGGGCCGAGCGGCGGGGGCAGCCCCCGGGATGGGCCGGGGGGACCCGAGCGCTCGGCGGGCGCCGCTCACCGTGGATGCCGGTCTGGTGAGTCATGGCTCCGCTCGGCTCCGCTCGGCTCTGCTCCGCTCCGCCGCGTCCCGGGCAGGAAACGGCTGGGCAGGCAGCACCGCCCGTTCCGGAGCGCGGGGCCGCTCCGCTCCGCGCCGCCCCGGGGCGGGACCGCGGCCGGGCCGGGAGGAGCCGCACCTGCCCCGCCATGTCGGGCGAGTGGCTGCGGCGCTGGCGGCGGGGCGGCCCCGCGGAGCGCCCCGGCGGAGCCCCGGCACCGGGCCCGGGCCCGCCGCCCCCCGCCCTGCGCTACCGCCGGCCCAAGTTCCTGCCCGGCGGCGGCGAGGAGGCCCCGCGGGGCGGGCGGGCCGTGCGGGGCGCCGCGCCCGAGCGGCCGCTGCCCTGGGGCGCGGGATACGCCGAGTGAGTGCAGCCGGCAGCGGGGCCGCTCCGGGAGGGGCGAGGGGCGGGGCGAGGGGCGCTGCCGGGTGCCAATACCGGGGAATGGTGCAGGTTTAGGGGGTGTCGAGGGTGCGGGCGAGGCTTACGGGACTCCTGGCGGAGTGCCCGGGCGGTCGCTCCCACCTGCCCTGGCTGCGCCCCTCGGCTGCAGCCGCCCCTGCCCGGAGCGGCCGCCTGCAGGCGCAGCTCGCCCTCCTACAGCAGCTGCGGATGCGGAGAGAGCGGCTTTCTGCCCCAGAGGAGGTTTGGCGTGGCGGTGAATCCTCCGGCCCCTCTCCGTTCCTGCCGGGGCCGGCGGGGACAGCCCTGGCCACCCCCTGCCAGCCGCAGTGCCGGCTCCAGCGCTGTGACGAGAGGTCGGGGCAGCCCCGAGAGCAGCACCGCTCTTGGCAGAGTGTCTTTAAAACGAAGGAGAGGGGTGGCCACGATTTTAGAAATCTCTTGGTTTGATGTTTTAAATGGCAGAGAGGATGGGTCAGGCAGGAGCTGTCCCCAAGTCCTGACCAGACCACGTCATGACCCCACGGTGTTGGGATGGCACAGCGTGAAGTGCAAGGAGAGCCCACTCCCATCCAGGGACAAACATTACCAAGGCTGGAAGGAAAGGCAAGGGTGGTGGTTCTGCAATGCACTGTGTCAACAAGGAAATGGCACGGTGTGGGCTGCTGACGAGGTCTGCCCGAGGCCAGGGTGCAGGTCTCTGTGTCCCCAGCTGGGCTTTCCCCTGCTGCACATAAATGACGTACTATTTCAGTCATCAGCAGAGAGATCCTTGAGTTTGAAAAGGGAGCAGGGAGCATGGGGCTGGAAAGGAGGGGCAAGGTGCAGCTGTTTGCAGGAGCTGCAGAGCAGCCAGCACAGCTGCCTGGGAGCAGAGGTGCAGTGTGTCCCCACACCTTACCTGGAGCTTTTGCAGGGTTATCAATGCCGAGAAGTCGGAGTTCAATGAGGACCAGGCAGCCTGCTGTCAGATCTCTGTCCGGAGGAGAGAGCCAGGCCTGGAGGAGGATGAGGAATGGCTGATCCTGTGCTCCACACAGGTATTGCCCCCAGGCAGGCTGTGCTCACCTTGCTGCCAGCCTCTTGCTGCCACCCAAGGGCTCAGGTTCGGGAAACACGGATTGCTCCATCAGTCCTACATGCCCACATGCTGAAACCCTTCCTTGGATGTATTTAGGGGACCTGTGTACCCTGTGGCCAGCAAGTATATAGCTCTCTAAATGCCATTTCTACTTCTGTGGCCCATGACTTGCAGCATTTGAGGTCATCCAAGCCCTTGGTGCCCTCACTTTTCCCGTCCTCCCTGTGCTTTAAAGGGCCAGTGTGTCTTGCCATCACTTGGGCAGCAGCATGAGCTGGGCACACAGGATGCTCTCACCAGGCTCTTCTTATGAAATGGCCCCAATCTCCCCCAATACAGCACATGAGGGAGTGTGGTGCAAATCCAGATGCTCAGGGTCTGGCAGAGCAACATGTGGGCTTCACTTGAGTTTAAGGAGATTTACCCGTGGCAGGGAAGGGAAGCTGGGGTGGAAAAGTCAGGCAAAACACATGCAGTGGCATCCTGGCTTTGAGCCTGCCCTCTGTACAACCTCTTCAGCCACTGTCTTTCCCTCTTCCTCACGGCAGTTTCTGACTGGTCACTACTGGGCGCTGTTTGATGGCCACGGTGGCCCAGATGCTGCCATCATCGCCTCCAACTACCTGCACTACTGCATCAAGCAGAAGCTGGAGGAGATTGTGGGAGGCATCACCGAGGCCCAGCCCCCCATGCACCTCAGTGGGCGCTGCGTTTGTGACAGTGACCCCCAGTTCGTGGAGGAGAAGCACATCCATGCAGCAGACTTGGTGGTGGGAGCCCTGGAGAATGCCTTCCAGGAATGTGTGAGTACCCCATGCAGGGCACCAGTCCTGCTGGCCCAGGGAGCCACAGTCTGCTCCTCCCTGAGCCCTGGAAGGGCAGGGTCTGCTGTTCTGCTCACTGAGTAGGCTGGAACATTGGGCCAAACCTTTAAATGTGCTGAGATCATGCCAGGTCAGAGTTGTGTGTTGGCAGTGCTGACCCAGAGCAAAGCTGCAGTAGCGCTGAACAATTCTGTAGGGCAGACAGGTGGCTGTTGTCACACTCATACAGCACCTACTAGGCTGAGCTCTCCCCATCACCCTCCTAGAGCATCCATAGTCCAGGAGCAGCAGCTGTGTAGGCTGTACAGAAGCAACATTGCCTGTTATTTTGCTGGTTTCCTGGGGCACATCCACAGTCAGTTTTGGTTCTGGATTTCTGCTGGGAGGGATGAGACAGTGTGTAGAAAGTAGCAGCCCGGATCACGCCAGTCTCCAAACTTGTTGAAACCAACAGGATGAAGTCATTGGCCAGGAGATGGAAGCTACAAACCAGTCAGGAGGTTGCACTGCTCTGGCTGCCCTTTATTTCCAGGGAAAGCTCTATGTGGCCAATGCTGGGGACAGCAGGTGAGTCAAAATAAAAAGGGGAAGTTGCTGGGGATGAGAGCTGGGAGTTAAACAAGGTTTCCAGCATCTTTCAGTCCTGGTCTCAGCTGGGACAGAGTTCTAGAGAACACTGTTGGAAACCCACTGATGTTTGAGTTGTGCAAGCACTGCTCAGCAGCTGCTCACAGTCAAGGACCTTTCAGCTTCTCACCCCACCAGCAAGGAGGTTTGGGGGCACAAGAAGCTGGGAGGGGACACAGCTAGGACAGATGACCCCAAGTGACCCAAGGAATGTTCCAGACCACTTAGCACCATGCTCAGTGTGTGAACTGAGGGGAAAGGTGGCCTGGGGCCACTGCTGGGGAAGTGGCTGGGCATCAGTCAGAAGATGGTGAGCAACTGCGCTCTGCATCAGTTGTTTTCTATATTCTAATTCTTTTCTCATTATGATTTTCCCTCTGTTCCTGTCCTAATAAACTTTCTTTCTCTCAGCTCACAGATTTTACTTTCCTTTTTCCCAGTTACCTGCCCCAGCCCACTGGGTGTGGGGGAATGAGTGAGTGGCTGTGTGGTGTTTAGCTGCCAGGTTAAAGTACAGCTCTGATTTAATCCTAATGTAAATGTGCAGCTCAGCCATCCCCCTCCTGCCTGGCACAGGATCTGTTGGAAGAAAGGTGATCTCATGCCTTCTGGAACAGTTTGGGGATTCAAGGGACTAAAGCTGCCTAAACACAGCCTTGGGGTGGTAATGCAGCAGCCCACTCAGCCTGGCAGGTGTTTCAAAGTGAGGGGTGATTTCCTTCACTTGGCTGTGGCCCCCCATTCCTCTAATAGTGAGCTTGACCACTGTCAAACCAGGCAAGCACAGTTCTCTGCTGCAACAGTGCAATTTCAATGGAGTTATTTGAAATACAATGGCATTTTTTAGTAGTTTTGGGTGCACAGCTATTCTCTGGCACAGCTGAACTTTGCCTCTTCCCCCTTGTAGGGCAATTCTTGTCCTGAAGGACAGCATTGTGCCCATGAGCAGCGAGTTCACCCCTGAGTCAGAGAGGCAGCGAATCCAGCACTTGGTGAGTGACTCCTTCCACACATCAGACAATCCAGCAAGCATCCCACTGGGCCAGAGAGAGCTTGTGGCAAGAGGACCTCCAGCTTTCCTTGAAGGCCACTGTGTGGCCATAATGTCAGCTGGAACTAGCGAGGGAGGGCTGGGGTAGAAATTCAGCCAACAGTCTTTAGTATGGGAGATGTTCATGTCCTCATTGGAATGTGCTTTCCCAATTCTGGTCTCCATTCTGCTGCTGGGAGTGCCAGTCCTGAGGCAGAAGCAGCTCTGCTGCCCTACTCCACTGAAGCAGAACCTGTCCATGCTTACCCCTCCCTTCCCTCCTCCAGGCTTTTGTTTTCCCCAAGCTGCTGGATGGTGAATTCACCCGCTTTGAGTTTCCAAGGAGGTTGAAGGGAGATGATGTGGGCCACAAAGTCCTGTACCGGGATTACTTCATGGAGGGCTGGTGAGTCCCTTCTGCCCTGCAAGGCTGCAGCACAGGGCAGCTTTACTGCTCACACCCATGGGGAAGTGAGGGGAGAAGGGGCACATCCTGCTTGTGAGAGCAGCAGCATGATGGTAGGGAAGAATGCTGGGAGCAGCTCCCTCCAAGGCCCTGGCAGGTTGGTTAGAAAACAGTCAGGATGGTCCTTCTGCCATCCATGGGCACGGAGCTGGTGCAGGCAGTTCCAAACTGGTGCAGGTACAAGCTGGGGAGGAAGGGGAGAGTGAGGAGCACCTTGCCCCATCCTCAGTGCCTGTGCATGGGGACACCACAAGGGTCAATCAGAGTCAAAATGCTCTGGCTGGGTTGTACTATCAAGTCAGACAAATCCCAAATCAACAGTGAATTCTCTGTTCCAGGGGGTACAAGACGGTGGAGAAGGCTGACCTCAAGTATCCTCTTGTCCATGGTCACGGGAAGCAGGTAGCTTAAAGCTTTACACACTGGGAAGGCACAGGCAAGTCTTCTGGGTGTCCTCAGTGTTCCTGTCATTCTGTCACACTCATGTCTCACTAGAGCAGACCTGGAGCTCTGGTGTTCTCCAGCACAGCACAGTCCCACAGCCTGGATACAGCAGCTTCCTTTGCTGCCTGGCTGGTGTAACCCAGAGCCCTCTGGAGCTCCCTCCTCCAGAGTACAGCAAAGCAGAGAGCAGCACACAGGACTTGCACACAGAACTCAGTTCAGATGAGAACTTCATCAGCTCCCACTTGGGACTGTCTCCTTTAGCTCTAGTGCCTTTCCCAGAAACTGTCCTCCTCGAGGAGAGGCTGAGAAATGAGCCTGGAGAGGGAAGGAGGAGGTAGGGAGAAGCAGTGACTGCACCCATCCAGCATCTGCCTGCTGGGAGTGAGCAGAAAGTCCCATCACCTCCCCCAGCACTACAGCCCATGTGTCACCCCCTTTACTGAGTCAGTGGAGAACCTCCTTTGCCAGGACAAACAGACACCCCCAAACCAGCCCAATTGTCTTGCCACCTCAAACCAAGAGCAGATGCCACCATGGGCCTCCTGAGGTCTGTAGCATTAGCCAGAGCACATGTACTAACTCCAGAGCACACCCTGGGCCACATGGAGCATCCAGTCAGGCTGCTTCCACACTCCCATCAGGCCGTTGCTTCTGATCATTCCTCCATCTCCAAAGTCTCCAGAGGCTGTTCTGGGTGATGCTTGGAGAAAGGTCCTAAAGCAACACATAGATCAGTCAGGACAAGCCACGCACCAGCCTTGAAAGGCCCCACACCCTGACATTTCAATCCTGTTTTGCTTTGTTTGGGGCCAGGCTCGCCTGCTGGGCACTCTGGCTGTCTCTCGAGGCCTGGGGGATCACCAACTCAAGGTCATCGACACCAACATTGAAGTCAAACCCTTCCTCTCCTGCATTCCTAAGGTCAGTCACAGCACATTGGAATTGTAGGGTGGAATTAAACAAGCTGCTCCTCTGAAGGATGCATGTTTTAAAGACTTGGCAGGTCTTAGCATTTCTCCAAGCACCCTGGTCCCAGTGTGTCATCTCTCAGGGACAGTCTTGTCTCCCTGACCCCTCTGTTACACTGCAGGAATTGTCACAGATTTACTCCTCTACTTTCCAGGTGAATGTATTTGACTTTGCTCTGCATGACATTAAGGAAGACGATGTCCTCATCATGGCAACTGACGGCCTTTGGGATGTTCTGTGCAATGATGAGGTGGCCCATGTGGTCAGGAGCTTCCTTGCAGAAAACAGGACAGATCCTCAAAGGTAACACCAGCTTTGCCTTTGTTTTCCCTTCCAAAGAACCTGGTCAGACTTAAAGCAGGCTGAGCTCCCACTGCTTCCAGGTCAGCTCTGGCATGACCACTCTTTTCTGTGACTTTGGAAACTGCCTACTAATCTGTTCCCATCCTAAAGTAACAATTACTAAGCTGATGTCTTAAAAAACCTTGTTGTTTTGACAACATAAAGTCACATCTCAACGTTGTACTTAAGGGGAATAGTTGCTATATTAGCCCTTGCATTTTTCTACCCACAGGTTTTTAGAACTGGCCAAGTGCTTGGTATGCAGGGCAAGGGGAAAGAAGAGAGGCCACCAGTGGATGCTGGATGACAGCCACGAGGCATCCTATGATGACATCTCTGTATTTGTCATCCCACTACACAACAGGGAAGAGGACTGACTGTCATGATGACACACAACATCTCTGTGTTCCCTTACTCTGGTGCCATTCTGCATCAGCCTGAGACTGAGGCACTTCTGCTGCTCTTCCAGCAAAGCCATTTGCAGCAGAACCTAAAATGCACAGCCAGCACTTGGCACAGGATGAACAAGATTAGCTCCTTAACAACATGGAAGAGGAGCACAGTGGGCAACAAATCACTCCCTTTTCTCATTGCTAGACCAAGGAGAAGCTGCAAAGGGGGCCATGCAAACCAAAGGGCACTTTTCCTAAGCTCTTTGCGGTACAGATATATCAAATCCATATTTCTACTGATCCCTCTCCCTTTTTAATATTGAACAATAAGGATCAATTGAGATCCAGCCAGTATGAAGAGTTGGCTTTTAGTCAGACTTGAACTAAGCTGAACTGGATGCATAAGCTAAAGCATGTCTCGTATCCATTTGCTGTAATGTGAGATGTGCTGAAAACCTGGGAGCTGCTGCCAAGACAGCATTGGGCACAGCTGTGCCTGTGGCATGGGAATGCTGGAGCAGTAGCCCAGACAGTTGTGATTTGTAGGCAGCACCTCAAACCCAGAGGATGCAGCCAGGTGAAGCTTCACCCTGGTGTACAGAAGCCTCCTGTGCAAAGATATGTGCCTTACTCTTATTTAAGAACACTGAAGTGTGTTAGTAACACAGTGTACAGATTTCTAACAAATCTTAATCCACATTTGCTGACACTTTCTCTATTCAGGTCATTTCTGATAGCAAGGCAGGTTTTGCAGCAGCAGCACTGATGAGAACCAAGGTGTTCAGTGCACCAGCTGATTCAGTAGAAGAGCTCCAAGTAAAAGAAAACTGGTTTGTTGCAATTTGTCTGCAGTGCTGAATTTCAAGCGCTTATTCCAGCAGAAACACAGTGCAGCAGACATCCCAGAGTTGTCTTAAACTCTGAGGATCTGCTTCCCAACCTGTTTATTAGCCAGGCAAATTCAGGTCTGGACAAGCTTCCCATTTCCCCAGGTCCCCAGTTTGGTTTTCATTGTCCATTACACAGGTTCTAGGATTCCCTAGAGAAGCAGCCAAACCCCAGTGTGTGGTTTAAGTTCCCCAAGGATGAAAGTCCAAATAAAAGTACTTTGTTTTTTTTCCCATGCATCTTACTGTGGTGTTATTCCTGCTGGGGGTTTTACATAGATCTGGGCTGGAGGAAAACAGCCTCAGAAAATCACTGGGGAGTTTTTGCTTTTAATTTGTCTTTGCTTGTCACCAGAAGCATCCCCTTACCAGAACTGTTGCAAGGGCTTGATGCTGAAAGACTGTTTCCAGCAGTGGGAGGAATTTCCCGCCAGGAATTGGGCAGTATTCTTAGTTACCTGCTCATGGTTTAGGCAAGGGGTAGAATAAAAAGCATTTCTCTCCTTCCATCCTCTTAACTTTGACCTGAAAACAATGCACAAGAGGATTCACCCGTGGTAATGATACTGGCTGCTGTCCTCCCTTCAGTAGCTGTAACACATTTATATGCATTAACTGTAATTACCCAAGATTCCTGTCACCCAAATTCAGGAAGTTATTTTCTCACCTTGCTGAGAAAGAGCTCAGCACTTCCATCCAGACCACAGGCTGCTGTGAACACCTCTTTACCTAGAGCACCACAGCTCCATAAGTAGCTATCACAAGGCTTCCCTATCCTGATACATTCATAGGCAAAAAACCCCTCTTAAAATGGGCAATTTATGGAGGGGTAACTTCAAAGAACCAGAATTTCCACTACATAATTTCTGACTCTCCAAAACAAAGGCAGATTTTAAAAAGTGGATGAGTTTAACATTCCCCCTCTAAGAAACCAGCAAGTTGTATCACACTGGACAAACGCAGAATTTACAGCACTCAATTGGTCTCTCTACAAAATATTTATTGGTCACAGCCACAACATTGAATTCTCCACATAGGTAGTATTTTGTGACAAAACATAATTTGACTTTACGTATTTACACTCACTGGCAGATACCACTGAGGAGTCCAACTGCCTAGAGCAGCTCACGACCACAGAGACCAGTTTGTGAAAGGCTCACCAGGTTCCTGCCCCTGACCCAAAACCAAGGTGAAGTCTCTTAAAGTGCTAAAATAGCCAAGAGGCATTGGAAAAAGATACCCTGCTGCTTCCAAATTTGTCACTCAATCGCTCCTGCACCCTCCAAAGCACAAAGGGACTGGGGCACAAATCCAGGACCTGAGAGCTTCAATAAAGTAGTAAAATCTTTCAAGACTGACTTAGATAATTACACCTGAAATCTCCTACAGCCCAGGCAGATGTGCTTAGCCCCCACACTGCTGACTTAGAGGTGGGCTCTTGAGTCTCATTTCCCCCTTGTTCTGAAGAAAGGTCTTTAATTCATCCCAAAGAACATGGGGAGGATTTACATGTCAGATTTGGAGGGGGAATGCTGTTTGCTGCTTGGCCACTGTCCGACCTGGGAAGGCTGTTTTTCATCAGATCTGTTTCTCATTAGCTGGCAGCCCTAAAGAACACAGGAACTGCAGCCCTGGGACTCCTAGAGAAGCACACAGAAGCTGAAAGCTAAAAGCTTGATTCACCTTTCCTGTCCAACTGTCTGAAACACACAATCCTCATGTTCCCTGACAACACTTGGCACATTCCCCTCTTTTAAAGCCAGATGGAAAGCACTCCATGCTACTTCAACAGAGACATCTCTGCCTCTGTGGGCGGCAGTGGGCCCTGGGAAGACACTCAGCTGTCACCCTGAATGGAGAACTACTGCATGAGCCTGAACATCCCTCTTCACTCCAGAAAGCCACTGATGTGCTTGTGTGTGTATCCTCCTAAACCACTCCTCTGGTTCCCTTTTCCTTCAACATTCCATGCCACAACACGCCATGTTTTACAACACTGCAAGCAGAAGAGAGCTGAACAACAACCTCCAGACAAGCGCTCAAAACTACATTAACAAAGAGCTTTTATAGAATAAAAGACTTGCAAATGCTTCTCTGTCAGACATAACAAGGAATATGGCCAGAGGCTATCTGTTCACTTCCTCAGGCAAAAGACGTGAAAAACCTCAAAGATAACTTACTACTGGACGCTGAAGTTTGACTGTTAAAACACACTACAAACCCCAAATATCTGTATTTTATAAAGCACTGCAAATACCAATGAAGGTAAAATAGCACCAAACAGCCTGAAATGCAACACTGCTGAGTTAAAGTGACTGAGCCCCGAGAAAACCACCTCCCTTTGCACGGGGTAGTTTTATTTATAGGCAACGGTGGGACAGCACAGAAGAGGGGTGGCATGAACCTCTCATCTGCATCTCCAGCAGCAGGCCTGTGCGGCAGAGGGAAAGCATCCATCACTCTGCTGGAGGATGGCAAACTCACACTGCAGACCTGTGGTTTAGAAATGCCCCATGTGGAAGCAGCAGCAGAGCCACAACCACAGCACAGATGGAGCACCAAGGTGTGAGCCTGCCCCGTGTGGGCAGGGGTCCTGCACTGCCACAGCCAAGCGCTGCAACCTGAACCAAACCAGCAGCGCAGAAATGCTCAGTGCCTGTCCCCAGCTCATAGCACAGCACCTTTCTGTGGACAAGGACTGGGAGGGGACAAAAAATACGCAAGAAAAAGCAAAACAGAAGCAGCTGTTCTACAAGGCATTTACTTTTCCAGGGAGTCATGATGTGAACCGTATACAGCTGAGATGAACTTTGCTGCAACAGGGGAACATCAGGAAACTGACCTAAGGAAAACGCTCCAGCATGGCTTGCCAGTATGGAGTGGCCCTGGAGAGCAGAGAGAACATGCCTGTTACTGTCTTGTCACCTTGCCAGCTTTTCATATTTATGAGCAGAGAAGCACATGTGACTGGGCAAGGGAAAGAACAGACTTCCCAAGCACAACCCCAAATGTGTTTGGAAAGGCAAGAATATCGTGAACACTACTTTTTTGCCAGGCCTGTCCCAGCTTGCTGGTGAATGCATTCCATTGAAGCAGCATTTCAGGGAAAAAAAACCCTGGAACTGGGCTTGAAGACCAGCCAGCCAGCTTTTCAGTGCTACAAGCCCCTGAGGCAGGAGAGCATGTCCCTCCCCATCACTTTGCAGGGGCATTCCTTGGAGCAGGGTCACAGCAACGCAGAGTCAGCACAGTCCTGCCTAAGATTTTTAAAATTCATTTCTGAAGACACCATCTGACAAAGGATGGCTCTTTTGGAGCTATCACCAAAAACCTGCAGACCAGTGCCAAACTGTGAGATGGACTACCCAAATCAATTTTACCAAACAACAAAGGGATACCAGTCTAAGCCTGCTGTGGGATGAATTTCATGGAGCTTATTTACAAACCAGGGGGCAGAAAACTGCATGGGTGAAAGTAAACAGCCTAGACACCTCACATTACTGGCCCACATCATATTCTTTTATATCTAAAAGTAAAAAAATATGGCCCATTCCCACTGCCCACCCACCCCATGATATTTACAAGTAAGATCAGCCAAGATGGTACATAAGGAAGATACACAGGCAGACTGTGCTTTCAGTCTCAGTGTGGTTTCTCCATCTTCTGACGACAGACTCCTTTATTGCTCAGGACACTGGCTGGACCTCAGCAGTGCTGTCTGCACCTCCAGGATGTTGACACAGCAAACAGCAGGGACGCTTTGGCAATCTCTGACAGTGGATGAAACCTGTGCAGTTGCACACTAAATTGCCAAAAAAAAAAAGGATGACAAGATGTATGAGGTACACTCACAGCTACCCACACTTCTGGTGCATGTTCCACTGCAAGAGAATCCAGCATCTGTCATTGAAAACTGTCAGTGTTCACATTTGGCACAGAAGTATTTGCATCTGTGGACTGCAGTGAAACCAGAGATCCCAGACGTTAAAAACATGCACTTATGGAAAGGAACTGCACGCTCCACATTGGAACATCAATAGCCTTGTGCATTTACAGCAGGAAAACACATAATTACAGCTTTAAAAAATGCCACAAACATTTTGTAGATAAAACAGACTTCAGGGCTCTAAGAAATGACACTGTGTCAGTTCCATCTTAGGCTAAAGTCTGCTGGGCATGGAAGGTAAGAACTTGTAGCATACTGCTTCTTGAGCATGCCAGGAGGCCAAGAGGAGCAGTCCTCACAACGGAATGCTGTAGATAAAGGTAAGACAAGGAAAATATGCAGGAACAGGAACACAGTCTAGGAGACGTAGGCAATTCCAGAACTATGCTTGCAATGACGTGCTGCTGTTAGCAGTATGGCGCCCTCCCACAGCGGCCGCAGCGCACGAATTAGTCGTCAATAGTCGGCAACCAGAAGGCCTGCAGAGGAGGAAAGAAAACATCTGTTCATAGCAGAACACATCTCTCCTACAGCATCCTGTAGGAGCTGCCACCTTCTGCAAGCACACATGAGAGGCACTGAGCCTTCTCAGATTCATCTCTGGAAGGGTCAGCACCTCATGGCGCTCAGAGGAACTTAAAGCCCATTTCCTTACCATATTGGAACATGCACTAGCGAAAGTCATGAATTTTGGATTGAACTGCAGACAGGTTATAGGACCTGTGTGTTTTCCATCTAGGACAGCCACTTTCATCCCACTTTCTCCATTCCAAACATGAATCTTCCCATCCTCTGAACCTGAAGGTAGGAGTGGAAAACAAGGTATGCAAGATGCACTGGAGATGTCAGCAGATGAAAGGAAGAACATTTTTTTCTGTCAGAACTTTAGGAACAGGCAGGTCTCAACTTCGTAATACAACCTTTAGAGTTCTTCAACTGCCACAAGGGCAGGTACAAAACATCACTGAGTTGAAACACCTGTATCCAAATGGCAGGTTTGTATCTTTGCACTGCAGAGACTCAACTACGCAACAGGGCAACATGATTCAGGCAAAAATGTTAACTACTGTCACCCAGTAGGAAAGGAGACCTGACACCTCCAGCTGTGGAGGAGAGACCATGGCCAATGTGCAGAGGCCAAGTGCTGGGGAAAGAGTCATTGTTCACACAAGTTCTCAGTTCAGACACAGGTAAATGTCTCACTCTGTGGGCATAGAATCAAGCCAAAGCTCTCACCATGGAAGGGAACCAGATTTCAATGAACGAAGCCAAATATCAGAAGCTCCCCTGGAGATATCAACTCTCCATATTACTATAATGGAACAAGTTTTTCCACTTTAAAATTACATTTTTCAAATTCTGAGGCTGAGAACTGAGAGTTTTTTAATTCAGTTCTGCTTTAGACTCATTTTAAACAGGATTCCTAATAAAAATGCAAAGCATTTTCTTTTCCTTCTGTATTTATGTCTGTAGCCTTTCAGGAAAAAAATTGAGAAGAACAAGTTGCAACTTTAACATATGTAAAAACTGAAAAGGAATAAGTAGTTTGGAACTTCGACTACTGTTTTAATTTGGAAGAGCACAACAGGAAGGTAAATATGTGCAATAAAGTGCTCTCCAGAGACAAACTAAACAAAAACCCCAGCCCACTTCTCTGCAATCAGGAAGTTCTCAGCCAGAACAAAAGAAAGGGAGTTTTGCCAAGACCATCACTCATGCAGGAAAAATGAGGATCTGGATATCAAATTTCCACAAGGTTAAACATAGTTGATACATCAGCCACAGAAATAAGAAGAAAATATAAAGTTCTAGGATGGGCCATCACCATACAGATTTATCTGACTTGTGTCCAAAGGTTCCTGTTGGGCAGCAGGTGACTGAAGTGCTCACTGTGGGGTGCCCAAGGTACAGCACCAGGCTGTACAGGAGTTTGAGGCTGATTTTTGCCACCTGCTTCCCTCAGGAGTCTGTCTTGCAGAGGGCCAGGGGAATCATACACCAGAAGCCACCAGACTGATGCCTACAGCTTCGATTAAGGGTTAAGAACTTGTTCCACAGACATGGGGGTTTACAAGAGCCACATGAACAAACTGCGGCTGCCCCAGAACATCACCAGTGAGAAGAAATGCACCAAGCTACAAGACCAGTCTCCCAAGCACAAACATGTGCTTTGGTCACCAGGGGATGGCCACAACACAGCCACAAAATGCTGTTAGGCAGCACGAGGGTGTCTTAGCCACAGGGAGATCACTAGCAAACTGTGTGACCAGTTTTCCCACACTACAAAAGTTTCCTGGTTTCCTAGCTATTTTGGAACATCATTTATATATAGGAAAAGAAGAAAAGACTTCTTGCAGGCTTTTTTACATTTCAGTCTAGAGAACACTGAGCAATCTAACAAAACAGAACACTGTCAATGCAAAGAAAGCATACAGCTGCATTGTATTATTTAAATACATTCTGTTTCCCAACAGACACAGCTTTAGCCCTAAATAACACGGCTAATTTCAGAGCACTGAAATTCTTGCCAAGAATTATCTTACCTATCATGATGAACTGAGAGTCTGGTGTGAATGATGCCTCCAGCGTGACAGCCTTACTATTGTTATAACCCTATGGCACAAAACAGGAGAATATGTAGTAGAGAGTGTGTCCACAGCAATCTCACAACCGAAGGGCACCTGCTCCCCAAACTAACACCAGGTTTTCCAGCAAGTACCAGAGGCAGCAGGCTCACCCCAAATGTGTGCAAGACAGCTCCTTTGAAGGCATCAATGAGCCGAATGAAGCCGCCATTGGTGGAGATGAGGATGAGTTTCCCATCATTGCTGAACTTCAGGCCTGTCCACTCACACGTTCGGTCATACTGCATCTTAAACGTAGCAAATGGCCCCTGCAGACAGAAAATGGGAAATGTGAGGAACACTGTTTGTTCATATAGCTGTTAACAAGAATCTGCTTTAACCTTAGTGCAGGAAAACAGCTCAGATTTTTTAAAAGAAAATCCTTAGCCCTAAGATACCAAAAGACAGTATCAATACAAATATGTCTCTTACATGTGTAAGTTTCAATATATGAATCTAGTTTCCAAAACAAAAAAAGAGTGCAATAGGTTATTTCAATCCAACAGTTTCATACTCTACCACAATCAACAGCACAAATTAAATTAAGGTACGAACAAGTTTTCAAACAAGGCTGCTAAATGAAGTTAGAGAAAGAATTTGAGCCAGTGTAATTGTCATCTGAGTTTTGAGAACCATAGACCTAAACTCTGCTCAGTGTTTACTCAGTTCAGCTGACCACACCAGTACAGTTTCCTTTGAAATTTCCATCCTCTCTGACAGTCCTTGCTCAATCTTTGCCAGCATTCTTCCAGAATAAGCAGCAAGGAAAGAAAGGCCAAAACCGCACAGCAAAGAGCCTGAACTGCAGTTTGGTTCAAGAGTTAGCACTTTAACATGTGTTAAGAGTGCACCTTAGGATTTGTATCTCTGTCCATGAGATGTGTGCTTACTGAGAACTCTCTGGATGCCAAGGAGGCACCCAGACAGTAAGCTTGAGTACACAAATCCAGCCTCTGAGCACTGAGTTTAGATTACTTCCTGCAAGATAAAAGCTGTAAAAAGGGAAGTCAGGTACCTCACCTTGTCAAAAGAACGGAGATCATAAAGCTTCACCATTTCAGAATTGACTCCAGCAGCAAAAATCAACCCTTCTGGGTCAAAAGAACACACTGGCTTCCCTTGGAGATGCATTAAACCCTAGAAATAGAAATAGCCAGAATTATTTTGCAAGACTGATGCTTACATTTCTGCCACCTCCCTTTGAGCCCACTGTGAGCAGGACAGCACACTAGGGGTGGAACAAATTAATTTCAATTGTAAATACTGAGGTTTTACAAAGGTTCAGAACTCAGCTTTCTCAACTTTAGGTCATCATATAGGGCTTCCAATTTGCTTCAGTGACAAAGTTTACACCAAAACAAATCAAAAACTCCTTCAAGGTGTCATGCACTCCTAAAGTCTCCAGAGAAGGGAGGCTCATATGGCTGTGTTAATAACCACTCCAAGCAGCACCACAAAACACTGCTGCTGGGATCAACAGCAATGCTCCACCACTTATGGCTGCACAAGAGGGAAAAAAAGGTACTTTGAAAGCAAGGGAATATCCCTGCTGAGCTTTACATGCCTGTTTAATGAAACCTCATACCTGCTGGAAGGCAATAGACCTTACATATGTTATAGATACACATTATAATATTGGCTCCTCACAAACATTAAAATGAATGCTCTGTGTGTTATGTTGGACAGTTATGCTGTATTAATCTCTTTTAAGTAGTGCTGTATTAATATCTTTTAAATAGTGTGGTAAATACAGTTCTTAGGCTATAGCATAATATTAAAATAGAAACGATGTGATGTAAGATACTTTTTGTAACTAGCTCAAGGAATGGAAAAGATAATCAAGAAATTCTTCACATTGTCCTATCTGGATAGAGATAACAGCAACAGACACCAAGATCCCAAGAGAAGAATTATTGCCTCCTTATCAGGAAAGCTCAGACTTCGAGGAACCAAGAAGACTGATTTACAAGATGGGGGAGGGAAGCCAAAATTAAGCAGAAACACCCTAGTTTGAAAGGAATGTTTGAATCAAGTATGAGATATGTGAATATGCAATAGGCTATTGCTTTTAAGGGGTAATCCTTTGTTAGGAAGGTGTGCTTTGAGGCAGAGTGCCAGGCACCCAGACATCCATAATTCTTTGCTTTTTATTGTCTCTTATAGTCCTAATTTTTATTACTATTAAACTCCTAAAATTTTAACAAAAGTGAATGGCATTTTCACACACATTAAAATTGATAGGTTACTACCAGTGCTTATTTTTAATGTTACCTTTTCCTTAAATCACATCATAGAAAACACTTGAGGAAGTTTGTTAAAAGTCAACAAAATATGTAATCTTCTGTATCCTGACTACCGGTCTGTGCATGTTAGTCAAACATTTCCATGAACTGCATATAAACAAGAACACATCTTTGATTAAATCTGTAACACATTTAACAAGTTTCTGCATTTTTATTTCTTTCTGCATTCCTCTTTAGGTAAATCTAGAGATTTTACTACTTCTCTTGTTTCCCTCATAGATCAGTTTTCCCTGTGGTCTCTGAAGGTGAGGCAGAGAGCTCAGCCAATACTCAGGGCCCTGGTGAGTGGGCTAGCTCTGGTTTCCTGGGAATATTTCCAGGCAGTATGGCTGCCATCTCACGGACCAACCAAAAACTACAAGTAACAACTTCCTAAACCTGTTTCCCAAACGTGGATGGATGCAGCATCCAGTTACAAGTCCCAGTTTTACCATTTTTACAAGTTCAGGCACTAGCATAAGTCACAGAACGGCTACTGCACTTACAACCCTGACTCATCTGCAGCAACTTGGAGATGGGAGATTCATCCCAAGGGAAACCTACACACTGGACTTAAAGTCATACTCCAAAAAAAAAAAAAAAGCAGAATTAAGAAAAAATTAAGAAAAGGCTTGGTTTGAAGAACAATAAAAATGTTTGGCAAGAAATGTAACTTTTTTCTTTCTCTTACATTTACAGTTCCATCATCTGGAACAAGCAAGAAGCCCTCTCTCATAAGCAAAACGGTGTCAGAGAGATGGGGAAATATGAGAGCACAACGTTGTGTACCAGATACCAGGACAAAACAACTCAGCACCACTAAAGGTAGAGATTCTACTTTCAATCTTTCATTCCTGCCACTGCTGCCAGTTCTTGTCTTTTTCTCAGCTCTTATAAGCCTGTTTCCACTAAGAAGAGTAAAGCATTCCAAAAAAGTAAGTAAACAAAAACAGTTTTGCTGTCTTGCTATCAAGTCAAACCTGCTCACAAACAGTTCTGATCAACAACAGAGGTGATGCAAGGAGGTGGCAGACCATATGGCTGCTGTGTTACTTTAGATCACCAGTTTCTTCATCAAATTTAATTGCATCAAGGCACCAATTTTAGACACACAAACACTCAGATAAGATGAATTCTCAACACAGGAGAGATGCCAACTCTGAGAGAACACCCTCTGCATAAGGTAGCAGCCTGATGAACAAGCTGATGACACCCAGCCCTTCTCTTGTTTCATCAGCTGTGGGTGTTATTTCTTGCCCTCCCCAGTGCCTCTCCAGCAGAGACACAGGTGAGAGCAAGTGCTGTTACACAATGTGACACACACACACACACACACACACACACACACACACACACACACAGAGCAAAGATTCCTGACCCAGGCTCCTTCAGGAATTTGTCAACACTAAATCAGCAGCACACACTTCTGGCAGTATTTTTAGTTTGTTACAAACACACATCCATTTTTTTATTCTTCCAACTGAAAACTCAACATATTGTGCACATGAATTTTATAACCTACCTGGCAATTTGGAGAGCGGAGATCCCAAAGACGAATAGTTTTATCCAGAGATCCAGAAATAAAAGTATCATCCACTGGAGACATTGAAAGAGCAACCACCCTGCAATACAGAAACCCACATGCATCAGAAACAAACCAAAGTAGTGAATGCAGCAACACCCACCCCAACAGCTGTGTAAAAACCCATAACTGAACTAAGAAAAAAGCAGCATGAACCAAGTGTAATGAAGTCAAGCCCATTACCATTCTGATTTTAATTTCTCCTGCCCTGCCCCCAAGCCACATCTCACCTTTTTGTGTGCCCCGGGAAATAGCGAATGTATTTGTTGTCATGCAGGGAGAGGTATCGGATTGTGTCTGAAATATAAACAAACCATAAGCTTTATTATACCACCAGCTCAAGGTTATCTGAAAGAGATCACACAGTAACTTGCTCCCAAGAGCAATAGTAATCTTACCACAGTGCTTAAGTCTGGTAATTAAATTTCAAGTAAGACTTCTAAAGAGAATCAAGTTAGAAACAGACATAAACCAACTCAGTTCTTAAGCAGAACTAAAAACTAGGCAACAGGAAAAGATACTTCCAACAGTATGAAGTCATGTTACATTTTAAAAATAACTGTCATGTGATTTATGCAAGGTAATTTCAAAGGTGCTAAAATTTAAGTAGCAGTAGGTTTTATTCCATTGCTCTCACAAAATGGAGAGTATCAAATTTACAGAGTTGATACCACTTAATATTGCTTTGCAGCATGAGTATTCCTCTCTTTCCTACATACACATTCAGTGAACAAATCTCCAACTAAGCACTACACACAAGAAATGCACAAATTCTGGCACTCAGCTAAAGATAAAACCATAACTTTGAAGCCAGGATAAGATCATTAAAAATTAGCAAATCTCTCTTCTTTTTGTTTAATCTGACAATCAACAACTTCACACTTTCTCTGCACTAAGCTCTAAGAAGAGGACAGAGTACTCTAAAGCTTAGTGCACTTCAAGCACCCTTAAACATAAATTGAATAGATGAGAGCAGCAACACAACATTTCTCACGTGCCAATTTTATCCTGAGTATAGGTGAACACACCAAGAGCAGCCCACAATTCTGGAACATGCTGTTGAGACTTCCTCCCCAAAATTAAAAGAAATCCTTCTAAGAGGAAACAATTATTAAAAGACAGAAGCTACTGTTTATGTGCAGACTCTGTACTGCCGGAACAACCAGTCCTGCTGAGGGTCAAGGACATTCTACTTTTGACTCAGAAGAACATGTGCCAAGAGGATGCAACATGAACTGGGCATTTTGACAGTCAGAGGGGCTACTGTGTTCAGAATGTTTTGAAAGGCTCATTCAGCAAAGGTTTCTGTCTGTGAAAAAACTATCAAGTTCTCATTGTTGCCTGAGGTTGCTCATCAAGCTGATATCAGAGGTCTAAACCACCTTCCAGTATTTGAGAAGCAAACTGAAGCTGACTGAATGAACAGGAAATGTAGTACTGGTGGCAGTTCTGAAAAGCTCTAAGTGATCTGAGGTGATTATCCAAAATATAAAACCCTAACACCAGTGTCACATCCCACATTGGATAGAACCAACATGCTTCCAACTTGCTATTAGGACTCATCGCTAGTTTCCTGCAAGAAGTGTCATTACCTGATCCTTGAAGTATCCATGCAGAATTCCATCCTCCTTGGCTAAAGAGGAAGCACTGGGCAATTGTGCTCCTCTGTGATGCTCGCTGCTGGCAGTGCTCTGTCCCAGGCAAGGCAGTGGCCTGTACAGTTATCTCCTGTACCGGGTGGTATCATAGACCCTCAAACTGTACAAACTACTACCTCAGCCTGGAATCAGGCAACAGGAATTAAGTCCAGAGGTCTTGAGGAAATCTTCACAAGTAGATTGGAAGCAACAAACATTCAACAGAAAAAAGCTTGCAAACAAGCACCAGCATTCCTACAGGATGTTCCTGAGGTAATTTTCCCTCCCAATACCAGCAAAACAGGTTAATACAATGCACCTTGCCCATGACCACATGCATTAGGGACTACAGAGTACCTGGACTCCTACAGAACACACTGGTTTTATTAAGGTTACAATTTGTAACAGCAACAAACATTCTCACATCATCTCTTTTTCTTTTCTTCTAATTAAGTGTTCACCATAATGCTACCCTGCAGCAGAAGACTTAAGTCTTAAGGCTTACCAGTGCTTATAAACAAAAACTCTATTCAAAATAGCATTAAAATGCTTCATTAGATTGTTAATTATTACTCATTGTAAATTAAATAACAGTCAAATTAAAAATGTGACACATAGTAATAATATAATTTAAAAAATAAGCAGGTTCTGAAACAGACTAAAAAGGCATGTGCTTCCTGTGACACTTTTAAACCTTTTACACCATTAAATCTAATTTTGGTGGAGACTTCCTTGTTCCTCTAGTTTCAGGCCCAGCTTGCTCTAGTTTAACCCAACTTCCTAACTCTTAACTTCCATCTGCTCTAAATTACAGCCTCTGCAATTCCTTTAGTAGCCCAGCACACATCAGAAGGTACCAGCATCTCTACTGTTAAGTTTCATCTGTGTAAAGGAAAAACCAAACCAAAACCTCTACTACAGAAATTATGAGTCTACTTGTAGAGTGTTAAAATCCACTTGTGAAGTGCTGTGCTAAGAGACATAGTCATTGCGAAATTCTAAGACATTGACTACGATGAACAAAACCAAGACTGAGCTCTGTGACCTCCTCCAGGCTTAGCTGGTGATCTGTTGAGCTGCCTGAAGCTGCTGCCCTCCCTTCCCCTGCAGCTGAGTTGTGTGCACCAGACAGAGCTCCAGCTGCTCCTTCCACCTCAGTCACGTGTGCAGAGGCCGATGACAGCACTGACACCAATGCCAACTGAACAGCCCAATGCAGAACCTGAGTTTTATCTCCCTAACAATGTTTAACCCCTCAGGTACTGCAGCAGTGAATGAACATGTAAGGAAGCTCAAGGGACTAGCACCAGGCTGTGCATGAGTGTTGGACATTAATTCCCTCCTCTGCCTCTGAGAGAATTCTCATCACTAAAGAGCTGTTATAACTTTTTCCCAAACCTTTAGCTCTAATTATCCAGACATGCAGTGTAAGGAGATTAATATGCTCCACTCCAGTGGATCACTTACCATCTATTTTGTTGGAGCTGTACACAACAGTGTTGGCAGCATGTGTGTATCTGATGAGGTCCACTCCATACTTCTTACTGTACAGGGTCCTCTTTGGTCTGTCAGGAGGAAAAACAAATAATTGCACTCTCTGCAACAAAAATCTCAAAACTAAACTCACATCAACAAGGCCTGTCCCCACTGAGGCATTACATGATTGTTTCAAGAAGTCAGATGTTTTTATACAAAGAAAGAAAAACTTTCATATTTTATTTTCAAACAAGGATCTTGTTGTTTCTCCAAAACTATCCCTAGGCTTGAGGAGGTCTCTGTAACACCTGCTAAATGCATGCATTTCCTCCAAAAATTCCTTTTCCTATGACGTCTACTGCAAAAAGAAAAGGAGGAGCTACCAAAATGAGCAAAGCAAGCAGCACTGCCTTACTGTGCCCTTGTCCATTCAAATCTCCCCATTCATCGGCTGCTTATTTTAGATTGAGTATAATTTGTCTTTGTTCTCTGTTACTTCAAACCTTAGAACAGGGTGTCTTGTTCATGGGGTATTAACCCAAACACATCTATATACCAGTCATCTCTAACAGACATAGTAACAAAGGGACTTTTCCAAACCATTGCAGAATTATACTTGTATCCAACCTTAGGGAAAGAAATTTAACATTTTGCAACAGAATGAAAAAATACTAGTGAGAGCAAACACAACCTAGGGAACTGGGTTTCTGGGGGTCTGGTAAGCAGTACCAGAAATTCAAACTGCAGAGTAAGCTTGGAAGCCACTGTCTAATAAGGGTATCTCACAGCAGTGGTGCCTGTTTGAGCAGTGCAAGGTCTCCACCACCCCTCCTTCCCCTTTCATCCCCAGCCGAGGGAGCACAAAGGTTTCAGAGCTGGTCAGTGGAGCAGGGACCAGAAATGCTGTCTCTTCCGAGAGCAATTTTTATTGCAGAGACTCATGCCTCTGGTTATTACACAGGCCCACAAAATATTCTACCCACACAACCAAAGACAAACAGCATGGGAACAGAAACAAACAGCAGGAGCACTCGAAACCAATACTGCTGCCAAGAGAAAAGTCTGTCAGACTACACCTCAGACAAGGTATTTATATTACACTGGACTTTTTCCTTTCTTCATTAGCCTCAACCTGACACACCCAAACAAGAGCACAAGTTGGAGACTTTTCATATCAGAACAAAAACCAGACATTTATTCTTGAATATCAATTCTCAAACAGCAGAGGCCATAGGGCTTTGACTTCAAACAAACTTGCCAGGGACAAGTTCCCATGAAGGGAAAGCCAACACAGCAAGTGCAATAAAGCAAAGCCAGACACCACTTGTACCACAGACCAAATCTCAACTGATTCTTCCCCAGTAACTCCAGCACTTTTTAAAATTATTCTTCAGATCTAAATATGCCATACACTGAAAATGCACAACCTCATTTAAATTTTGACACACTCTAACATTATGTGTGATATACTTCCCCACACTGCTTTCTGAAGTTACCTCAGCTATGATGTTGACCAATCTGGTGTGAATAAAACCCAACAACAAACCAAGAAAAAACCCCTAATCTCAAAATATATTACATGTATTAGATTCTCCCATGCCTAGTTTGGGTTTTCTTTTTCTATTACAAGTTTAAACCTCAGAAGATCTATTTAGAATAAATTAACATACAGAGAGAGACAATAAAGATCAACAGACAGACAAAAGTACATCTACCAAAAAGAAGAAAAAAGAGCTCTGTGTTCTATGGAAGGTGAGGTGTTCATGCAAACTGACACCAAGAAGTGTGTCACTGCACACAAGACCTATTGCCGGTCAACTATTTTAAACACAAACAAGAAAACTAAGTACTTTTTAACAACAAATCACAATCACTAAAACAATTCCAAAGTCAAGGTCAATCTATGCAGCCCATCTACAAAAAAAGCAATACTGACAAAGAAAAATACAAGATCTCAGGCAAATCTGCTACAAAGATGAAACAAAACACTGGCAAGGACTACAATATCATTCATGCCTTGGTTTGAATCACTGCTGCTGTGGGTAAAACATCACCACAACCAGGTATGTGGGTGTGCCCAGCAAACACCACAGCAAAGCAGGAGTCCAGATCTGTCACTTTATTTGTTTCAATAGCACACAATTGATAAACACTAAAACACAAGCTAAACCTTTACTGGAGCACCATTCTATCACTGCAGGGTCACCAATGTGCAACCAGGCTGTTCCCAAGCTCAGGGATTGCTGTACATCTCAACACACAAAAGTTCTCACAATCCTTCCTCAAGTCCAAGCAGACTCCAGTGAGCCTCTTATGCTTCTGAGCCAGACTGCAGTGGAAGGATTTGGTGATGCAGGATGGGTTAAAAATTTAGTAACAATTTAGTTGTTTGCACACTTTGAAATAGAAATGGAATCTCAGGACCAAAATCACTGGATGCTCATGTCAGTTGCCTAAGCCCAGAACAATACATGATAAGGAGATAATCTTGTCCCGTCAGCCCTTGGCTACACAGCACTGTTTCAACTGTCCTGACACTGTCACAAGCTGAAGTTCACCAAGATGGGGTTGAGCACACTCTCAGAGAGCTCAACAACTCATTTTGGTGTGGCAAAACAAAGCAAACTAGGTAAGGATACTCCTTAAGTACAACCAAACAGTTGCATTTTTATTCTACCAGCAGAACTGCTCATCAACAGAGGACACACACCAGATTTTCCCACTTTTACACAGGGAAAGGAATTAATTTTCAGGCCATTTGAGGAAGTAGGGTATCCTACACTGAACCCCAGCAAGCAGGACATTTCATTTCCTCCTGGACATTATATCTAAGCAGGTGAGAGTTACAGGCTCTTGAAATTGTGATTTACAAGGAAAAATAAACCAACTATAAGCCTGAAACTGCCACAACAATGATCACTCAGGGACCTGAAATATCATCTTCATATTAAGTTTGAGTGCAAAGTAAAACTTTCCAGGTTGGAGAACAAGTGTGTCCTGCATCCTTAGCTACCCCTAAAAACAACAGCTACACTTTTAAGCCAGTTGACAGTGTATGAGAAGCTTTCAAATAATTTTAAAATTTTATAATCACCAGAGAACTGCATCCTGGCCCAGAAGTTACCTTGAAACTACTCTTATTGCCCTGCAGCACAGCAGTAAAGGACCACTGATCTACATTTAACTTAATTAAAGCAAATCCTGACTATAAAGCACATCAGGATTAGATGGAGATAGCAATGAAAGGGCCAAATGCCTCCCAACCCATCAAACTATTCTTTACAAGTCTGAAAGGGGAAGAGCAATCAATACCATCTGCATTAACATCACTCAGCCCTGCTACTACTGTATATAATTAAGATCTGGGATACGATCCATGGCACAATCCATATGTATAGAGTTACCTGTTCTTACATAAATCAAAATTAAATATTTTCACGTCAGAGTTCATTTAATGTGTAAAGCAATCAAAGTACACAGAAGTCTAAAATAATATACAATAGGTATGCCACAAATAAAGAGAATATGTAGGAGGCAATCTTTCCTCCCAGCAAGTATGATGTCTTGGCCTGCTTGGAAAAGCAGGAGGGTTAGGAATACCTAGTTTACTAGAAAATATATACAACACTGACATATCTCTGTCTTGACACTCCCAAGCCATTTCTTTTTCACTCCAGCACTACCCTGACCTTTCTATTCCCTGTCCTATAATACACACACTTCTCCTTTCACGCTCTGTGTGGACATGATGCTTTCCAGTCCTGACTTTATAAAAAACCAAGAACAACCAACAACCTCAGAACTACATCTCTACACCAATACGCTCATGTAAAACTTAGAACCTGAAGGAGTTTAAAGTAGACAAATGCACACTTGTACAGAGTATGAGAAAGTACAGAGAAAGATTTTAATGACATAATGACACCATTTGGCTCAAATTGTTCCAACTCTCACAGACTACAAACACCCTTGGTGTAGGTTTCCATCTGCTGAACAGGAGCACCAGATCTCAACTGCTCTGCAAATTTCTGAGAGTTTATTGAAAATCAAGATGAGCACCATGTGATCAATGGTAGAAGAAAGATAAACCTGGACAGTTAAATGAGAAACAGAAACACACCCTCATTACCCTTAGGTAACAGAAATCAATCAACACCCTGATCGGTTACATCCAAACAGACTATGTTCGAAGACACAGGCAAATCACACAAGGTGCTTTGCAGATAAGGACACAACTAGAGAAAATTATTCAAAACACAGAGGAACACGTTTGTCTGCAGCAATCCAAGACACCACTTAGGAACTAGATTTTATGGAAAACACCATCAGGTTTTTACAGTTGTAGTGATACACACCACACCATCTGCAACTTTTGGCTTAAAACATTTAGCAAAGAAGTTACACTCAAATGAGGCATTAAAACGGCACATCTGCACATTGCTCACAACAACCACTTTACTAATTAGCGAGACTTGAGCCCATAGAATCCCGAGAACTCAGCTCCATACCTGCAGCAATCCCGAGACCTGGAAAAGTGACCAGACTGAACCCTTTAGGCTTAACAACTGTTCAGTTCTCACAGAAATGAACTTTCGCTTACTCTCAGGAAATTATCACCACTATCTCCAGCTTACGAAGATAACAAGTACACCCGTAGACCAGGCAAACCCACGCTGCTGCCATCCCTGCCGCTGGGATTCTACTCAGAAGCCTACGCTGAAAAACAACTGGAGAGAAGTTCAAGGTGAAGCTCACCGGCCAGATCTGCGGGCACAGCTTGTCCCCAAAGGCCACCGTGGGCAGTCGCCACGGCCCCTCGCACCCCCGTGCCCCAGACCCCGAAGGCCGCAGCCCCAGCCCCGCCACTCACTTGCCCTCCTGGCAGTCATAGAGAACGATGGAGTCATCGTCGCTGCTGGAAATGACGGTCTCGCCGTTGGGGCTAAAGTCGAAGCAGTTGATCTTGTCCGAGTTCTCGCGGAAGACCTTAGCCACGCGGAAGCTCCGCAGCACGTTGTCCGTCAGCTTCATCCCGCCCGCCGGGCCGCACCGAGCGAGGGCGGCGGCGCTGAGGGCAGCCGGGCGGGGCTCCGGGCGGTGGTGAGAACGGCGGGTAGGGGCGAGGCGGGGCAGTCAGGGACGGTGAGGGGCAGTGAGGGGCAGCGGGGGCGGCGGAGGGCGGCGGGCTCGGCGCGGTCAGGCCGCGGAGAGGCGGCTCCCCCTCATTGTGTCCGCCATCTTGCGGCTCCGGCGGGGCCGCGCGGGACACCCTGGGAACGGGGGGTGCTGAGGGGGGGCGTGCGCAGGGGCTGCTGGGACGGGGAGGGCGGGGTGTCCGGCGGCCATATTGAGTGTGGCAGGAAGAGCAGAAAGGCCTGCGCGCTCCCGACTCGCCGTGATTGCCAGCATCCGTCACCGTCCCCGCCGCTCCCAGGGCCCGAGGTGAGAAGGGGCTGCGCAGGGCAGGGCCGGGCGGCAGTGGCGAGGCCGGGGTTCGTTATCCGTTCTTTACCCACCCGCCAGTCCGTGCCGATTGAGGCGTAGGGGGCCGGGTTAAGGGCATGACGTCATCCCGTAGAACGGGCGATGGCTTCGCGCCGGTGCGAGCGCGTCACTTCCGGTGCGGGCTGGGCGGGCTGGCGGTGCTGCAGGCCGTGAGGGGCCGCGGGGAGCGCGAGACAGCCGCTCCCTGTGCGGGGTAGTCCCCATGTGATGTCGATTTAAGGCGTTTTTCGGAGTTTCTAGTGAAACTAGAGAGAAATGCACTGGTCGGCAGCCGGCTGAACATGAGCGCAGGCGTGCCCGGGTGGCCAAGAGGGCCAGTGGCACCTGACCTGTATCAGCCATACTGTGGCCAGCAGGAGCAGGGCGCTGATTGTCTCCCTGTCCTGGGCACTGATGAGGGCACGCTTGGAGTCCTGCGTCCAGTTCTGGGCCCCTCAGTTCAGGAAGGCCATTGAAATACTGGAGCAGGTCCAAAGAAGGGCAGCAGAGCTGGGGAAGGGTGTGGAGCACCATCATGTGAGGAGCGGCTGAGAGAGCTGTGGGTGTTTACCTTGGACAAAAGGAGGCTCAGGGGTGACCGTATTGCTCTCTACAACTTTCCCAAAGGAGATTGTAGCCGGGTGGGGCTTGGCCAGCTAACCACTGACAGGACAAGAGGACACCGCCTCAATCTGTGCCGGGGGAGGTTTAGGTTGGACATCAGAAAGAATTTCCTCACAGCAAGGGTGTTTGGACGCTGGAATGGGCTGCGCGGGGAGATGTGGGGTCATGTCCCTGGAGATGTTCCGGAAAGGCTGGCTGTGGCCGTATGGGGTCTGGGTGGCACGGTGGTGCGGGGTCATAACTTGGACTCGATGTCTCAGGGTTCATTTTCAACACAGGTGGTTTTGTGTTGTGCCGGCATCTCGGCAGAGCCGGGCAGGAGCAGCCTCAGGGCAGCCCAGCGTGACCAGGGAGCGTCAGTCAGCTCCCTCTCCTTTGAGATACACTGTGATCACTTTCTCACCCTTCCCTTCCCACTTTTAGTCCAGGTATTGCACATTTTTATTTCCCAGCAATCTTTATTCCTCTAAAAACTTATTGTCAATAATACAGCAAGACCACAGCTGTAGCATCATGCTTCTACATCACGTAGGCTTTCAGGTAAAGTGGGCAGCACGCACTTAAGCCTTTGAGCAACACACCGTGGCTTTTGAGGATGCTGCTCCAGTACACACACCTTGGAACCGCATTTTCTATCACAAAACCTGATGACAGGCTCAGTGTACATGTTTTTGTGTATTTCTTACCTTTAAAAGCTGCTCTTGGAGTATGAGTACCTGTGAAAATCTCACCCCATGAAGTTTTTTGCTATTTTAAATTTAGAAACCAGGAGATCTTGTCACTTCAGTCCCCCAGAAACTCACAATCAAGAGAAAAAAATAAACTGTAAAATGCCTTCCTGAACGTTAATTGCATTTCCTCTCAAGGTGTCCAGAATAGAGTTTGATTTTGCTTTTAGATCCTGTTGCCCTCCTGTGGTCAAACCTTAGCAAGTCCAAGGACTGTTAAAGCTCTGCACGTCCTTCAAACGGGCTGAATTATTTTGTGTGCATTTATTTTTGTCTGATTTAGTTAATTGTTTCTTTACTCAGAGTCCTTGCCCTTGCTGTTTGCTTGCTGGAGCTCCCTCTAACACATTTAAAGATGTCATCCTGTCACGCTGTGGTGGGTTTGGCTCCTCAGAATGATTTACCTTTTTTACTTTGAAACAAAGTCAAGACTTTCACAAGGGAGTCCAGAGATACCAAAACACTCCCTCATTCCTCCTGAGGGTCTCGGGGTCAGCTGCCCTTTTGTTAGGCCAGTTCAAAACCCACAACTGATTTATTTTCCGGTGATAAGAGGTTTTAGAGAAACTGGGAATGTCGTGCCTCCTGCACACTCTAAATTGCAGGATCAGAGCCTGGATTATCTCCTGCAGGCCCGGAGGTGACTCACCAATAACATCATAAGACAATTTACTTCAAAACACCTACAATACTTAGCTAAGTTTTAGAGTTGTATAACACCGTGGGTTGTTGATTTGATATTTTGTCACTTCCTTTTTATTCTTCTGCCTTTCTTCCTAATCGTTGGAACTTAGTTTGTCAGTTTATAGCAAGCTGGAATTTAGCTGGCAGGATAATTGGATCTCCTAGAAAAATGTCATATTAAGTAGGAATTATGGATAATGCCCCTGCAAAATTAGTTAATGGAAAAAATTTTTAATTGCTGCTTGAGTAATATTGATCAAATGCAGTTATTCTACCTATGCATTTCTGTATTAGATACCATGGAACCTGCACAATACAGGGACTTGTTCAGAAATTCACACTTCTCCCTGCTGAGTACCCTGAGGTTTCTGTGAGCCCCAACCTTGAGTTTATCACAGTTCCCCTGGAAGGTGACCCCATCAGCAGTTCCCCAAACTGAGTGCTCTGTGCTACTCTCCGGGTCACTCATGAAGCCGTGGGGCAACACAAACGCCAGCAGAGTCCCTGTTGATTACCAGCTGTCAGCTGGACCCCGAGCCACTGCTTTTCTGCCCTCTGAGCCCAGTGGTCAGGCTGGTTTCCAGCTCTGATTGCCCAGCCCACCCTCCAGCATGCTCACAGGAATAATGTCAAAAACCTCAGTGAAGTCCAGGCAGTTCACATCTGCTGCTTTCCACATTCCCCACAGCCTCTTGTCTCAGCCCAGAGGGCAGCTGTAATTGTCATCCTGTGACTGATTAAGATTCCTGGCTCTTTCTCCTCTTATGTTATTTCCAGCTGAGGAGCTCATAATTTTCTGCTATTAATCCCAAAGACCATGACCTTGTATTTTGCAGCACTGAATTTCAACCCCTTTCTACTGTTCCAGTCCTCAAGGCTTGCAGCTTTTCATCTTCTCTAGAATACTGTGATCCTTCCCTGGATTTTAAATGACTCTCATCTTTGATGGCAAGTTGACTCAGAATAGGGAGCTTGAGAAATTACAGCATGAAAGGAAGTAGACTTGGCATGGGCTTGGCTTCAGGGTAGTAGTGTTCTGTGTTGTGCTACAGAAGAATTTTTAGCGAAAATTTTTTCTTCCTTGCAATCCCCAGAGCATGGGAAAATCATTTCCAAAAGGTATATAGGGAGTGAAGGGAGTGTGACCTAGAAAAACTAGTAAGATGCATATGTCAAATCCAGTTAATTTTTTTTTGCTAATGATACTGATCTATATATATAAAATGCTGAGTAGAACACTTATCTTCCCTGTGCTTGGCCTTAAGCCACATTCCCCATCAAAGGCAAAGAGACCCTGTTGACACTTTCCTGGTGAGTAAATCAGTCATGAGAGCAACATATTTTTTTTCCAAGCAACATATAGAAAGCCATGTACTGGAAACTAGGACTCCTGGGTTTCCCAGAGCTCAGCATATTCTTAAAACAAAGGTATCCAGGCTCCATCCTACTTTCTCCCTTGCCTGCCTGGCAAGCCCTCTGGTCTCATCATACTGCTGCTGACCACCCTCATACTTTTTCCCAGTTATGGATGCAGGAGCACTGCAGTGAGAGGAGGCAAAGGGCCCCTCACCCTCTCCCTGCACACCCACTTGTGCACTGGACCCCTCATAGCTGCCCATCCTTGCTGCAGACATTTTCTGTTTTACCAAATGTGAATGAGGAGTGCAGTAATTTTATGCAAATCCATGTGCAGATTAAAAAATTAATCAAATTCTGAAATTTTCATTTAAAGAGATTAGTCTTGAAAAATCCCCCATCTAATCCTCCCAGAATAGTCACTTGGAACAAGCCTTCAGTGCGTTGTTTCCCTCCTGGGTTTAGTGCATCTGGAAAATTTTCTTGTAATGCTTTTGGGACCATGTGGAGCAGCAAGCTTGGGTTTGAGCAGGGCTCACCAGGCAAATTAAAGCTGATATATCAAATGATAGAGGAGATGTGTCAGTAAGTGGGAACGAGGGAGTTTAAGGCAGTAAAATCTCCACTTTGTTGTACTTCGTAGGTAAATTCCCCTGGTGATGCAGGAGAAATGGAAGCAGGGAGCCTTGGTGAGTCTGTCAGTAATTTACATGCCAAGAGGCCAGAAAAAAGTCACGCAGCAAGAAAAACGAGGAACAAGAGACACTGCTAAAACTTGCTGTGTCTGGGAGTTTACTACTGTAATCTATCTCTTAGAGCTTGAGCTCAAAATTATCCTCCAGCACCTGGGGTTTGATCCAGTGCTATCTCAAATATTTTCCTAGCCCCTCAGGGATTTTGAAGCTGACCCTGTACAAGGTGTGCCAGCCACCAGTCCTGGAGGAAATCCAGAGGCATCCTGACAGCATTGAAACTAAAGTAACTTAGGTCCCTGAAGTTCTCAGTTAAATCATGCATTCTGGCACAGCACCCTCTGATCTCACAGCACCTGAAATGCTCAGGATGTCTGTGTGGTTGGGTTGGCCTGCAATAAGCTCAATTGCCCCAACTTCAAAAAAACCACAAGCCCAAGATGCAAATCCTTGAACAAACCTCCAACCACAGCACCTGGAACAGCTCAGCTCTGCCCAGTGATGGCAGACTGGCCCCTAGAAAGAAATATTTTTCTAGCTTTCAAGTACCTGCCATGGAGTGAGGTGCTGGCTCATTTTTCTCACTGCATGGGCATGGCCAGCTCATTTGTTCACTGTTTTCTTCCCCAGTGTGCCTCCAAGTTTATGGCTCAGACTCTGCCCTGCTATGTCCATACTTTTGGTCTCTTGCCACCATCCAATTTAGTTGGCAGCTTTACCACATTTTTGCCCCTACTGCTGGATTCTTGCTGTCTCCTTCTGACTTTGGCTCCTTGCCTGCAGAATTGCTTTAATTAAAAAGTTAATGAAAAGTAATGCAAATGAGCGTTTTGCCTGTATTTTATCACAGTCCAGCTCCTGCCCCTCCCTCTTTCCCAGAGAAGGTGAAAATGAGAAGCTGGGGTTTTGCTGCATTTTGGTGTGAGAGCTAACAGTGGAAATTTCTACAGGCTTAGGAGGAGCCCTCTGAAGAAAGGGTTTATAATGGTGTGTGTAGATTATTATAAGAGCGTAGATTATTCATGAATGAAAGCTGAGGAAGTTTTCATTTAAAGGGGATTAATCTAAACCCCTTACAATCCTCCAGCTCTCTTTGGAACAGGCAATTCTTAGCATCATTTTCATCCTAAGCTTAGTACGAACTTACAGGAAACTTTTCAAAAGACTGTCTGTATCCCAGCTCCAAATTATCTCAACCAGGGACAAAGGGAAGGTGTGAAACCTGAACCTCCTCGTGCCTATAGCTTGTCACCTTATATCCATATATCTGAAGAAGGCTCATTCATCCTTAAGTGATTTTCCTGAGAAACTGGGAAACTAAGATTAGTGCATGAAGTAATATGAGTCATATCATCAGCCCCTACTCCCAGCCCAGATTCCTCACAGCCAGCAGTGGGAAGAGGAAAACGCAGGGATGTGAGGGTGTAATTTCCCCTCGTGCAATATGTAGCAGTTAACAGGCAATTACACCACTTCTAAACCCACCATCTGGGGAGGGAGCATGAGAGCTGCCATTTGGGTTATTTTTCTTTCCACAACTGCCTGTGTTTTGGGGTGATATTCAGTTCTCTTGATCTTGTTTTTAAAGCCTCAGTAAAATGAGTAGGAGTTTTATTTTTTGTTAATATCTACAGTGGATTTCATAGCACTGATTTATAGCTGTTGCCTGATGACATTTAGTACCCAGTGCCTGAGACTGTATAAATAAATTACATAAAAAGGGATTTGTGGTATCATTAGCAGCACCCCCATTCCAAGTGGAGTCTCCAGTGAGCCTGTGTGTCTAATCAGAGCTGACAAGGAGCAGAGTCACACACTGAGACATCCAAAGCAAATGGATCTGTGCCAAATTCAGCTCTCTGTTGCACTGGTATAAAGTTGGAAAACCTCTGAGTGCAAGGGGGTTTTACACTGTATTTACTCTGCCTTTACACCTGTGCTCTGAGACCAGTGTCAGGCAGTGGACCCCAAAATCCTGAGATGCGATAGAAAGGCACTTGCTGGCTTCCACAGACTCTGGAGCAGGCCTCGATGGTTAAAATATAATCTGAGTTCAGAGTGCAGAAAACAGATTACATGCCTGCTATTGTACTGAAATGCTTTCCAGAGTAAGCATTAGCAGTATGTACACAAGTGCCAGATGAATTAAGCTGGCATTTAGTTTTTCCACCTCCAGTAGGAGAGGATTGCCTTTAAAGAGCTCATGCCTGCTGTGTGGTGTCTGGAGCTGGAGCAGGACGGGGCTGCCAGGAGGGCACGTGTGACAGGAGCCACGGCTGCAGGTCTGCTTGTGCTCTATTTCCCTGGGCGTCAGGGTCAGCGGCGCACAGAAACATCAAGGCAGAGACAAAGCCTGTTAAAAACTTTGGGGCTTTATTTTCTTAAACTCCCCTGGCTCCCCTTAAGCTTTTCTTCTCCAGCCATTCTTGAAACCCTGTATTGCAGCTCAGACGAGGTGACCTGGGGTGTGATGCACCTCTGCTTTGTAGCGCCTTCCTCTGATTGCGCTGTGCCCAGGGCCAGGTGAATCACAGACCTGCTGGCCTGCTGGGAGCAGAGATGCTTATCTGAGTTCCTGAGAGGTGCAGGGCTGACTTCACTGCGGTCAGCACAGTTACTCTGGCCCTCACTGAAGTGGGGTCAGTGGTTTCAACTGCTGGCAGCATCAGCTGCCATGAAGTTTAAGAGTCTAGTAACAAAGTGGTCAGGGCACCCTGTCTTTTGTTCTCCTGTCTCCTAGTGGTTGAAAAGCCAGTCCTTCTGACCAGCAACTAGAGGAAGTACACCTAGGTAGTTAATCTGCCTTGGATTTTGGCTTTAAAATCTGTTCTCCTGAGCAATTAATGGTTTATTGCTGGCCTTGTTCTTAAGGGTCTTCTCCCACTTCAGTGATTCTTGGGGTTCTTTCTCTGACAAACTTTTGATTCTCTGTCTTACCTACAAGTCCCTTGTCCCAAGATTTCATTGTTCCCAAGTTTCAATGCCTGAGAAGGTGTGTAGAGGTTTTCTTTGTAGATCTTTTGGGTCCCTGCAGCAAAATAAGGCAGATTTAGACCCAGAGGAGCTGTTGAAAACTTGACCAGCTTAATGATTAACACCTTGCAATGCTAGGGAGTGTCAGGACAAAGAGACCTCTGGACTCCTGAGCTCTCCTAAAAGAAGCCCTTGCACAAAACACATCCACTTACTTGAGAGAGGATTAACTCTCTCTCAGGGAATTTCAATGGGTCTGTGATCAAGTGTGTTGCTCTGGCTGCTTCAGCCGCCTGGCACCCTGCCTTAAATGCCATGAGCAGGAGAGATGCAGATCACAAGGATCTTTGATCCTCAGAAACCAGCAGTGAACTTGCTGCCAGTTAACAGAAGGAAGGAGAAATGCTGGGAGGGAATAGATGTGTGTGTGCTGGCAGGGGCCACCTTTCCTCTGTCAAGACAAGTATCTGCCCTTGAGCAGCTGAGATCTTTTGGTCCATGCACAGATCTGTTGCAGATAATGCTAATGCTCAGTGGAGAGCAGCTCAAATGGGCTTTCACAGACACAGACACTTTGCCTGGATATGAAGTCTTATTTGGGCTCTAAATGTGATTTTAATTGATAATGAGGAGTAAAAGAGAAAGGTAAATTAAGCCTTGTGTTAATTTGCTGTTTGGTGAGGAAACCTCATTACTGGTCTCTCTGTGGCCACCAGCAGCCAGGGATGAGGCAGACAGCAAGGCTGTTGTTTCTCCTCAGTCCGTGTCTGATGCTGCAGGGACACATGGGGCAATGCACAACCAGAGGATGACATCAGCATTTGGCTAGCATGGGGAAGGCAGTTAATGTAGTGAAAAGCTGTTCCACTCAGATGCCCTGCTCTCTCCAGGACAGAGAGCAGCTTCCACAGTTTGGAAAGGTGTCAAACACTAAGCAAATAGAAATGATGGCTTGCCAGTGGCAAAACTACAGTGATGGAGAAGCTGGCTGGCAGAGCTCACCTTCCCTGCAGGAGGTGATGAGATTGCAGGGGAATCACAAGCTGACAGATAGTTTGAATGTGACACTGTCCTTCCCTTCCTCCTGCCTGGGGAAAAGTTAGAAAATGCTGCTTGTATGGCACCTTAATCTAGGGGAAACAGGAGCTAGAGTTCCACAGTTCATGTTTTGACCTCTCTGTTCTTTCTGTGACAGGCCTGTCTCTTCTACTAGCAAAAATGTTCACTTTCCCTTGCAGGTTGGAAGCTACTGGCTGTTTCAGCCCTTGATGCCTTGCCAGTGCTGGCAGGGAGTGCAGAAGCCCACCCCACAAGGCAGAGTGGCTCGGCCCTGGCAGCTTGTGCACCATGTCCCTCCGCGAGCACGCACTGTCCCTGTTCCGCGGCGCTCTGGGCACTGTCCGCCCAGCTCCCATGCTGAGGAGGGCTCTGAAGCTCCAGGGAGATGGGTGCCCTCAGCTGCTGGTGAAGGGCCAGGCCTTTCCAGTGAAGAGGGACCTGTACCTGGTGGGTTTTGGAAAAGCTGTGCTGGGGATGGCTGCAGCAGCAGAAGAGATCCTGGGAGACCACCTCACTCGGGGGATTATCAGTGTGCCACTGGGGATCCAGGAGAGCCTGCAGCGAGCGGGAATGCAGTAAGGACTGTTTCTGAAGAATTTTGGGAAGCAGGAAGGAGGGGTGTGGGCTGTCAGATTTTTCTCTGTGGGATGTTGCTATGAACACCTTAAGTCCTTTTGAGCTGCCCTCTGCTGCCCACCCCATCCACCCCACCGCTTTTATCTTCAATCACCATCACATCCCAGTGACACCAGTGATGCAGTCCACCTCTTGTACTGGGCGTGCTGCCTCTGGCTGTGGGGAAGAGACACTCAGCAAAGGCCATGTGCCTGTCCTGGTCACTCACTGTATGCCACTGGTACACCAGGCACCCGCAGGTGACAGCCTGGCTGCCTGTGCGGGTGCACAGATCCATGGTGAAATTGCCTCTCTTACCTCACCAGGGAGATGCTGCTGAAGCCACACAGCAGAATCCAGGTCATCGAAGGTGCCAAGAACAACCTCCCAGATGCAGAGGCTCTGAAGGGAGCAGTTGCCATCCAGGAGCTGGCTGAGGGTCTGACTGCAGATGATCTGCTCCTTGTGCTCATCTCAGGTAGTGTGGGGATCCCAGGGAATGGCATCTGCTGAGGGCCCCCAGCTGCCTGCCTACCCCTGACCCTGCAGCAAGGGAGTGCTGTGCTATGCCAGTCCCTTCAGCACAGACACTTGCACCTCTGATTTTTCCTCTCCCTTCTGCCATCCTTTCTCCAGGCATGCAGCAAGGGAGAGCACAGGGCTTCCTGCTGCTGCCTCCCAGCACTGGAAATAGGCTGAGCTGCACAGCCTGTTGTGCCACCACAGTGAAGTGGCACCTCTGGGCACAGCCTGGCAGCTGTTCCCACCTCTTGGCAAGGAGACACATTCTTCCTGCCCCCTCCTTACCTTTGGGGACACAGACTTAGAGAAGCAAGCTCTTGGTAGATCTGCGTGCTCAGCCTTTGTGCGGGAGTGTAAGTCTGAAAGCTGAGATCTGGGACTGACCTTTCCCAGGGCTTGGCTTCTTCCCAGCGAGTGGAAATGAGGCCTCAAGGTACCACACAGTAAGCTGCATGCCTTGCAGGGGCAGCCCTGCACACCCCCAGGGCCTGGCTGGTGGCCCCCAGGCTGTCCCCAGATCCAGGGCTGTGTAAGAAGATGCATCAGAGGGATGCAGTGGCATCACCTCATCCTGAGCTCAGTGGGTGTCACAGGGCAAAAGCATGCAGGGGCTTGGAGCAGCTCTGCAGAAAGGCCTTGTTGTCCTCTGCTCAGTGTTTATTCCTCTGTGGATGCTGAAGCCTGATCCAGTACAGAGAGAGCAGTGCCATTAGGCAAACACCCAAGTGACTGGAAGCTAGCTGTGCTTTCTGGGGATTCTCCTGGGCTTCCTCCTGTCTTTTGGCTACAGGGATCTCCAAGAGACTCCTCAGCCCTTCAGGGAGCCTGTACAGGATCTCCCTGTGGCTGTGACTCCCTATGCGTGTGCACTCCCACACAGCAGCCGGTCCCCAACTGCTCCTGCCTCTCAGCTAGATCCCTGGCTATTGACTGAAACACAGGCATTTGCATTTGTTTTTCTTGCTCATCATGTTTTATTGATGCTGATTTGTCTCAAACCTCTGAGCAGGCTTTGCATTTTGACAGTAGCATTCAGCTGTACTTCTGTGCACGTTCACTCTGTGCACAGACCTTGCTCTTTTCTCCTCTGTATTTTCAATCCATTCCACTTTTCCATTAGAGTCTTGCCTTCTTTTCCACATTTCCAATGCCTGCTTGTATCAGACAGAATTCCTAGCAGTGAAGCTATCAACCTGGACTCAGAGTGTGCTTTGTCCTTTGCATTACTGTCCTCCCTTTTCTTTCCTCCCAGGCCTAGATGAGTGCAGTTCAGCAGTTTCCAATCTTGCTGCATCCCTATCCAGTGTTTTGCACACTGTCCTGAAAAAATGGAGCCACCAAAGCAGGCAGTGTCCCCATGTGCACAGCACTGGCTGCTGTGTGGGCTGTGGAGGCCATGCTCCCTGCTCACCCACCCAGGTAACCCCTGAATATCAGTGTGAGGAGCCAGCTGTAGCCCAGTGCAGGGGTGAGGATAGTTGCTGTCCCTCTTCTGTCATCCCCACCACACTGCAGGCTTGTGGTGCCCCCATCCAGCCAGGCTCACACTGCCTGGGTGAAGTGTAGCTGACCGTAGGGAGTGCAGGACAGCAGTGATTAAAACCCATTGTTGAAGATGACTGAATTCTCCAGAGATGTTAGCTTAGGTCCCCACTCACCTCTGCCTTCCCTCCAGACACTGATGAGGGAAGAGAAAAGGCTAAAGCCTTGCTCTCCCTTGTCCTCCTTCTCCTGCTATCCTGATGTCCTTGCAATCTCTTCTGCATCCTAGGGGGTGGATCAGCCCTACTGCCTGCTCCCATCCCTCCCATACTCCTTGAGGAGAAGGAAAAGCTCACAAAGCTGTTGGCTTCCCGAGGAGCTGCCATACAGGAGCTGAACATTGTCCGGAAGACTCTGTCCGTGCTGAAGGGTGGAGGGCTGGCCCAGCTGGCACATCCTGCACAGGTAACCAAGGGAAAGCCCCTGCTTGCCCAGAGATCACCCATCTACCCTCAAAACACAGGTTTAATCAACTTGCCAGGTTTTTGTCCATACTGAGTGAACAACTTTTCACACTGTTTTGGGACTCTCTGGCTGAGATTTCACTTTGGACTGAAACTCTCAGGGAGACAGAGCTGGGAGAGTGGGAATTCAGACTTGGGAAACATCAGCCATCCCAGCATGCCACTCTGCAGACCCCAGCCCACACCCAGCAGGCACTTCCAAGTGCTGGTGCTTCAGCACAATGCTTTCAAGGCTGGCTCTGACCCTTGGCTCCCCTGGGGGCTGTTCTCAGCATGTCCCATTGCTGAGCCCACACTAGGTTGGGCCTGACAAGTGCAGTGTCACAGGTTACATCTTCCAGCATGATAGTCTAGCTTCAAAGGGGACTGTAAATCTGTGGGTTTGAGAAGGGCAAGGTGAGATTCACAGGTCCATAAATTAAAAACGGGTGAAGACCTACCCTGTTTCCATCTGCTTTGATGTGGGGATGGCACTCAGAGCAGTGCTTATGCCAGGGCTCTTTTGTGGTCACCTGTCTTTGCCTCCTGCAGTAATCTGTGGGCATTTCTTTCCATAGGTGGTGAGCCTCATCCTGTCTGATGTGATAGGTGACCCCCTGGACATCATAGCGAGTGGGCCCACTGCTGCCAGCTCCCACAGTGTCCAAGACTGCCTTCAGATACTCACCAAATACAACCTGCTGCACAACCTGCCCAAGTCAGTGGAGATGGTCCTCTCCAGCTCTCCCACCAAGCCCACTGCTCCAGAAAACTACTCCCACGTTTCCAACATCATCCTTGGGTCCAACACCCTGGCTTTGGAAGAGGCCAGGCGCCAGGCTGAGGGCCTGGGCTATGCAGCTCTGGTGCTGAGTGCAGCAGTCCAAGGAGAAGTGGGCTGTGTTGCCACTCTGTACTGCCAGCTGATCCAGCTGGTCTGCCTGGGCTTCAGCAGCCTCGGAGAAGGGCCCCTGGGGGACGAGCTGAGGGGCAATCTCCTGCAGCTGGCAGCAGAGCTGCAGATCCCAGGCTTGCACCTGGAGGAGTTTCTACAGGCCCTGCAAGGATTAGGGCCCAACAGACCAGTCTGCATCCTGGCTGGTGGAGAAACCACGGTCCGGCTCCAAGGAACGGGCAGGGGAGGGAGAAACCAGGAGCTGGCCCTGCGTGTGGGGCTGGGGCTGCACAAGGCCCAGGCCACAGGAGCCAGCAGCCCCCAAGGGAGGTGTGAGATCCTCTTCCTCAGTGGGGGAACAGATGGGCAGGATGGGCCAACAGAGGCAGCAGGAGCCTTCTGCAGCCCAGGGCTGGTGGCTGAGGCACTTCAGGAGGGCCTGGATGTGGAGGCCTTTCTCAGGAACAATGACTCCTACACGTTCTTCAGCCAGTTCCAAGGTGGCCATCACCTCCTGGTGACAGGCTTGACAGGCACCAATGTCATGGACATCCAGGCCATTTTAATTAGAGCCATGGAGAGATCATGAGAGCTCCCTCTGCAGACACTCAGATGCACTTAATTAGGAGCAGGAGTAAATGAAAGCACCAATGCTGTGGACAAATGCAAACTACTTAAATTAGGGCTCACTGTTGAGGCTGCTAGTGTTTTTGACAGAAAGAATCCACTAATTAAACACATGAGTGGACATCCACAGCAAAAACAAGCACTTGTAATTGGTGGGATCAGAGGAAGGTAAGAGGTCACATTACAGACAAGGAAACTGGATTTAAGGCTTGTGACTGCTTCAGCTATAGTTAATTTAAGAGATGTAGGGAAGTTGAGGCCATGGCAGGGCTACCATGGAGACCCCTTGCTGCACTGTTGCACTTCCAGTGCCCCCAGCTAAAGAGCAGCTCAGCAGTGGGGTTTTAGGGGTCCACTGGAGCAAATTACAGTGACTGAAGGATGTAAAAGCAGTAAGAGCAAGGCCTGCTCACCTGAAGCATGGAGGTGCTGGGGGGATGTGCTAGGAAGGGGATACCCAGCACCTTCTCCACATGCCAGCACAGTGCCCTGCAGCTCTTCCCACACCAGGGTACTGAGATGACAGAGGCCCCAGGCCCAGCAGGATGCACACCCAGGAGTGTGGCTAAGATGCATGTTGGCAGAGGGAAGTTCTTGATACTGGCTGCATGACACAAGCAGTGCACAGTGACAAAGAGGACAACATACCTCACTGTACAGTGTAAGGATGGGGATGAATGAAGTGCAGTGACAAGCCAGCTGTGTGGAGACCTCCTCCAGCCTCCTTCCCTCCACAGTAACATCTCCGCTGCTGGTCCTTGTTGGGGGAGCCTGTGTGCCAGCAGCATGTATGCTATGAGCTTTCATGGTGTTGTTTTCCAACTCTAGAAAACTGTCGTGCATCCAGCCTGAGCCACTGACCTTTCCTCTGCACTGAGGCAGAAGTTGCTGTCATTCTGATTAACTCTGCTAATTCCACAGAACAAAAGACAAGGAAACCACCATGCTCAGCTCTCCTGACCCATGCTGCTGAGCTGATCAAAGGGCAGATCTGCCAGAGCTGTGCTCTGGCAGGGAGCTGCTCCCCCCACATGCACAAGGACACAGTGGTTATCACGTTTTTGTCACCTACTGCAGTGTGGTATGTGGGAGAGCAGAGATGAGCTTGGTTTCCCAGGACATGGAGCTCAGAGTGGGGCTGGATTTCAGGAGGGCTTTGCCTGCAGCAACAGGCACACTGACGGTTTGGCTGGATATTCAAAGGGCTTTAGCTCAGCAGCCAGTATGACCCAGCACGTCCAACTCCTTTTGAATATCCGTCTGTTTGTTACAGAGCCTAAGTGGGAGCTGAGCTCCTTTGAAAATCCAGCTCTAATGTAATAGGACACGCTTGACTCAGACTCTTTCCAGACAGACCGACCTACTCCGTGTGGCTGATCTCATCTCGTGACATAAATACACCATTGTGCCAACACCCTGTGGTGTCTCACTGAACACTCGCTTGTTCTGCACCCCACTTCCAGGTGGATCAGAGGGTGGGGTTTTGAGGAGGATGCAAAACCTCCTATTTTGGTTTTGAAGCCAGTATCTAACAAGTAGGGATATCAGCAGGACCATCATGGGGCCTGGTGTCGATGCCAGGCTGGCAGCTGGACTGTCTGGGCTACAGCCCAGGCTCAGAGTAAGGCACAACCCTGGGAATTTCAAAACCCCGCTCTTGCCCGGTGGTTTAAACTCATCCACACATCTCATTTGTCCTGAGTCTGAAGGTCTTTTGTAACATGCCTGAACTTGCTCACAGTGGCAAACAGCTCCAAGATCTGCTGGGGAAAATCTGCCAAGCGTTACAGAGCTTGCTGTGCCCCCATAATGTCAGGGGGTGGTTGTGCAGGAGAAGCTGCTTTGTGCCCTGTGTTTTTCTCCAGAGGTCACTGGCAGGTCGCCTGCTCCACGGGGGCACTAACACGGGCAGCCACACAGCCACAAGTGTGGGCTGCAGCCAGGACAGCTGGGTGAGGCTGGCTCCACAGCGTGCTGGGTGCTCCCTGGGCCATTCTGCTGGCTCCACAGCGTGCTGGGTGCTCCCTGGGCCATTCTGCTCCAGCAGAATGCAGAGTGACTCCTTTTGGACTGGGGTACTTGGCAGAAGGGTCACCTCAGCAGCAGTCCAGTGTGCCAGCCTGGGCACACTGCCACAGGGCCACCATAAACCCCTGCCCACAGCTCTACCATACTGCTGAGCACCACCCTGTACTTGGAGCTGCTGCTTGTGCTGCTTCCCAGTCAATTCCAGAGGACCTTGGACTAGTGCTGGCTGGCTTCTCCTAGAAAATGCCTACTCCAGGTAGCCCGAGCAGTGTCCTTGCTTCCTGAATGGTGGCTTTTATTACGATTAAAGAGTGTGTGTTGGGGAGGAGAGAAGTCTAATAAAAGGTTTGTTGAAAGGATAGAGCTGTTTGAAGTGCATTTCCCATCTACCTTTGCTTTGCTGCCATATATGGATTTTTGTTCTTGTCCTTTCTTTCCTAATGAGGAGATAACAGGCCAGGGGGAGGTTCAGCAGGAACACCCAGGCTACAGAATTACTTCTCTGATGCTTCTACCTGGATAACTCAAAGCTCCATTTCCAAGGGCTTGCTTTGGTGGACCCTGTGCAACTTCTACCTAGGGACAAAAGGAGCATTGGAGTGTGCTCAGCCCTCACAGACAAAGCAGCATCTTATTTCTCTGGATAGTGCTCAGCAGGGAATTGTCTGCTATCGTTCCAGTCCAAGGCCAGCTCCCTCTGACCTGCAGTCCCTTCACAAAAGGTCAAAAGGCCCCATGCATGAGCCAACATACCTTTGGGCCCCACTGGCCAGGTTTAACAGGATTTGTGAGATAACACAAATCTTAAGACACAAGAGCATCGCTTACCTGCCTGGTAATGATTTACCTCTGGGCTGGCAGGGCTTTGCAGCTTGTCCTTGCTGTCCTGGATGGGATATTGGCCTCATGGGAGTAAAGCTGTGCAAATGAAGACACCGGAGTGTGGCTGCAGTCACACCGAGCAACCCCAGCGTGGGCTGTGCTGGGACCAGCTCCACGCCACCATGGCTCTTGGTGCTTGTGCCTAAGGAGAAAAGTCACAGATAGAGAGAGTGAGGACAGCAAGAGACACTGGGGCTTAATGCTCATAGTCCCTTTTTATCAGAAAAGCAAAACTTTCTACAGCAGCCAGCCTTCAGGAGGGAGTCGGGTGGGTGAAGATGGCCAGCAGCTCCCTGACCATATCACTACACACGGGCAGGGGACACTGGGACAGTGGGTGGGAAAAACGTGCTCAGATGCTGTGTGGGGAGCAGGTGAACAAAGTCTGGGTTGTTCAGGGTTGATTTGCTCTCCTAAGTCGGCAGCTCATAGCCAAACAGTGCTAACGGCCGGGAGAAGTAACAGCATTATTAACAGCACGAGCTGCTGGCAGTAAATTAAAAATCTTGGCTGCCGCCCTTGGCTCTGCTCTTGCCTCTTAGAAGACATTAATATCACAGCTCCCCAGCATTCCCATTATCACTTCATTAAGGATCCAATAATGATAAATGTGGATGGTTTTATTTTGCACAGAGCCTGATTAATGGCCAATAATTCACTAGGTGTTAATGGGGCCCTTCCTTTATGGAGGCATTGGAAGGGGCTGCCTTTCATCTCCTCCACAAGCCACAATTTTCACCATTTTTACTAATGTGACAGATATAACACAAACCTTGAAAGAGTGGCTGAGGCCTCTTGAGAAACCCTGAAGAGCGTCGTGCCTGGGGCAGCCCTTGCTGTCGTGGCCATTCCTCAGCATCTTTTTCCTCTTCTTCCTCCCTTGTGCTGCTGGCAGTGCCTGCACGTAGATGCTGCATATCCCAGGATAGTCAGGGACAAAACCAAAGCAGCAGGTTCCCCAGGGATCAGCCCTGTGACTCCCCTGTGACCAGTGCAGTCACTGGGGCTCTCCACGGCAGATGTGGTGCAGAACCAGGCCCACCCTCGCAAGGGGGTGCAATTCAGGGAGTGGGCTTGTGCTGGCCTCACCCCAAAGCAGCTTGGCACCCCTCACCTGCATCCCAAGAGGGCTGGGGAGCCTGGGATGCAGGACAGAGTCCAGGCTGAGGCCAGCAGTCCTCCTCCAGCACCCCAGGGGACAGCTCTGGTGGCTCCTCCGAGGCTGGCTCCCGTGGCACAGGGGCTGCTCTCTGCCGCAGAGCCCGGCGTAGTGCACGGCTTCAATCCCTATATGAAGTGGGATGTATAATCACATAGGAATAAAAAGCCATACAAGACGGCAGGCTGGGAGATGCTCCATGCTGGAGGACGACGGGACAGTCCCTCTGTCTGGGCTGTCACGGCCCTGCTGGGATGGAGCTGGACCCCAGGGAGCCCCAGGATTCCCCCCAGCCCATGTATGGGGTCTGTGGGGACACACAGGAGCCCTGCATCAAACAGAGAAGAGAGGCGATGTGTCAGCCAGGAGAAAGCTTGGAAGGCCCCAGAGGTGCTGCAGAGGGAGCCCTGGGAGGTGTCAGCACTTGCTCCCAGCACTCCCAGCTAACAAGGGCCTCCCATCCCAACACCCTGCTAGGAGCTGCGACAAGACTTGCTCTGTGCAACACCCAGACCTCCTCCCTTCTCACAGTGCCCATCTGGGAGCACCACCCTGCAGGAGCTCCTCCAGCCTGGGATCCCTTTGCTTGTACCAACATTGTCCCCCAGGACTTGACCAGCCCCACCAAGGCAGTGGGTAGCACAACCCTCCAGCACCATCACAAACACCTGGTGAAGGGAGAAAAAGGAGCCAGCCTCCTCCCTCTGGCAGTCAGAGCATCTTTCTCCATCTTACCAGGGAGAGGAGGGCACAGCAGCTGGAGCAAGCAGTTGCAGGGAGCTGTCAGCACCCAGCTGTCAGATCCCAAATCCCCTGGCAGCCCCTTAGGAACAGCTCCTGGCTGCCTGCAGGAGCTCTTGACAGGGGACCAGGCACTAACGTGAACAAGTGTGGATCCTCCTCGGAGGAGGTGGATGTGGGTGGAGGGAAAGCAGGGAGCTGTTCCTCAGTGAACACTCTGAGAGCAGCACTGGCACAACCCCATGTTCAGGGGCGGGGGGGCCACCAGGGCAGGCTCCCCTGGGAGCCCACCCAAGCAGTGCTGGGGATGAAGCCAAGTGGTGGCCAGCAGAAAGGGCTGTTTGTGCCACCTCCTCTCCTCCTGCCTTTCTGCTCACATCCCAGCAGTGATTCTGGCATCCATGGGATGGGAGAGCTGGAGCAGTGCCTGGGGCAGGTGAGAATGGGTGGTGTGTGCAGGCTCATGCAGTGCAGCCCAGACTGAAAAGGGAAAGGCCTTCTAGCTAGAAAAAAAAAAATTAAAAACCCAAACCAAAGGAAAAAACCAAACTAAACCAAACAAATAAAAACTCCACACCAACCTCCCCCCCCCCACCCCCCGCAAAAAAAAAAAAAAAAAAAAAAAAAAAAACCCCAAACAAACAAAGTACCAATACATTCTCTGGTTGCCACACAGCACCAAAAAACTCATTTTGCTGGCCCAAGACAGCACAGCCAACCAGCAGCCCTCCAGCTGAGCACTAAAGTGTTGTCTTAAACGGCTCCAAAGGGGCTGAGCCACCCCAGAACCATCACCCTGGGCTCCCCTTAAGCCAGCAGGAGGAATTTCATGTCTCAGGCTCCCTTTCCATGCCACAGGATAGCACTGGGAGCATTAACACTCTTCAAAACACTCCCTCCACCCCCAGTGCCCAGGTTTCTCCAGGGGCTGGAGCTGTGCAGAAGGGTGGGCTCTGCACATCACCCCTCGTGGGATGTCCCTGCCCACACTGAAAGGTGGATGGGAAGGAGTCCTGAGGAAAGGCTCTCCACATGTGCCCTCCCTGGGCAGCACAGGCTCAGGGCTGCCAGACCCCAAGGAAGGAGGAATCCATCCACACAGAAGCTTTTTTCAGTGCAAAACCTGGGGGGTTTGGCTTTCCACGTCAGAATTTCCAAGGCTGTCAGCAAGAGCTGTGAAGAGGTGATAGTCAAACCACACCTGTGCCACTTTTTGGGAGGATGGAGAGGTCATTCCCTCTGCGGAGCGGGGACGGCCCTGGCTTTCCCTCGGCCAGGCTGTGCCACGGAATTTGCCAGATTAGGCACCGTGACTTTTTCAAAAGCACAAATCCCACAGTTTGAGGGGCTTGGCCCAGCCGAAATCCCCAGCAAAACCCAGACAGGAAGCGAATGGTGGCGGGCACTAGGGCGGCAGGGAGGGGACACTCCCAGGGGACCTCGCCACCCCAGGGAACCCAACACCGGGAGGGCAGCGCCGGGTCCGGGGTCCGCGATCGCTCCGTAACTGCTCCAAAGCAAGTCAGCAATTACGGGATCATCAGCTGATGAATTGTAGGAAAAGATGTGTTTGTGAATCACTGCACCCCGGCTGGGTAAGAACACTGCCAGCGCTGTATTTGGGAGCAATTACTCTCCCCGAGCATGTGAATCATTAGGTATAATTACCCTAATAAATAAAAGGAAGATAACTCCAGTCTCTAGCCTAATCTAGAACAAGTGATTTTCGAGGAGAGCTCTATGAAGTAAAAGCAGGAGCACAAGGCAGAGGGAAAGCAGGGAGAGGAGGGCTTCAAAACCTGGGGGTGCTGTTAATCCTCCCCACAGCAACCAAGGCCAGCCAGCAGCAGTGGAGTCTCTCCCACAGGTCCTCACTGGAGTTTGGTGGCAGAGAATTTGCCATAGAGGGCTCAGGTTTGGATGCAGCAGGGTTGTCCCTTCCCAAGGCTGCATCCCACCAGAGCACAACTTCTCTTGGCAAAAGTTTCCCTGCTACAAAAATGCAAACAGGTTAAAAAAAAAACCCCAAACATTTATTTTGGATATGGTGGGGGGGGGGCAACACTTACTCAGTCTAATGAAACCATTTTGCTTTTCCCCAGGGAAACACTGGAATGAAAAAAAAACCAACAAAAAACCAACGAAACTCTAAGCCCACCCCACTCAAAGTTGACATTTTGAAACGAAGCAGCAATTTTCTTCTCCACTTAAAATGTCATCACAGACTTTTGCTGTAAAAAAAAGCAGCTTTCCCTGAGTGACATTTTGAGGGGAAATGTTGACTTAAAACCAGAAGGAAACCCCCAGTCCATGCAATGAAATGTTTCGAGCTGAAGTGAGACTCCTTGCAGGGAAATTGATATTTTTTGCAGGGAAAAACAAAAAAACCCCACCCCCAGCTACACATATTTAGTGGTTTGAATTTCCCACGGGAAAAACCCATCTCAAGGAGGCAAGACTTTGGGAAAGGATGGAGCAACATCACTACCCTGTTCTGGAAGAAACAGTAAACAGCATCCCTGATTCGGGGCAAGTTTCCTCAAAAGCTTTGCAAAGCAAAGCAAAAAATCAGCAGTAGAGTCTGTGTTTGTCTTAGCAGGTGCCAGGCAGGTGGTGCTGGCTCTGCCCTGTCCCTGCAAGATGCCAGTGCAGGATCTGCTCCTGCCCAGCCCAGCAGTGGGGAAGATGCCAAGGCCAGGGGGTGCTGGATTGGGCTTAGAGTGAGCAATAGCGGGTTTATCCCACAGCCTTTGAGGGGAGAAACTGGATTTAGTCTGTAACTCATGGGAATCCTGCTTGTTCCCTAGGGAGAACGAGGATTGTGGCTCACTCCTTCTGTGCCTGCAAGAGGGGCTGGGCTCTGCCTAGAGATGCTCCAGGAGATGGGGCTGGGCCTGCACTCTGCTGTTAGGTGGGGTTTGACCAGGAACAATCTGTGCTTGGGCTCTCCCTGGGGCCACAGTTATTGCTGCCTGGGTTCTGGTTTTTTTAATAAACCTGTAATATGAGAAGCCTGCCCAGGAGAGCACAGGGATTATTGGCAAATATCAGTTCCCATTTGCCAGGCTTCAGGGGGCTTTAGCCACATGGATTAGCCAGGAACAGAGAGAGGGACACAAAGCACCGGGATGGGACAGAGCAGAACTGACTCCTTTGAACACAGGGCTGCAGCAAAATCCTGCAGACAAGTGTCCTCCAGCCTCCAAAGTAGAGGGCTGGGTGGGAGGGCTGCGGAATCCTAATTAGCTTTTTGATATTAATGAATTGGCACTGAAGCAAACAAGGCAGTAACAGTGCCTGGCACAGCTCCTGCTGCCACATCCCAGTCCCGGCACTGGGCAGCCTGCACAAGGGGCCTTGGTGGCACAGCCAGGGATGTGGGGACCCAAAGAAACAGCAACAGAGGGGGGGACATGCCACTGCTATGGGATGATGGCACGGAGAGGATGCAAAGCATGCAGGATGTGAGGGTACACAGCAGGACATGCCATGGTTTCAGCCACCATCACCAGGACATGCCACCACTTGCACAGGGCCACCTCCCCTGCCAGGGACTTTCTGCAAGGCCAAGGCTGAGTCACTTCGTTCCCAGCAGCCCAAGGACAGGGCACCCCATGGGCACCAGCTGTGCCAACAGGTGCCTGCTGGCTTGGAAACACAAGGTATGCAACTAAGGCTTTATGCTGGGCATCTGTGTCTAAGCCTCTTTTTAGGGGCTCCAAAAGCTTTTGGGGCACCCAGCAGGCAAACTAGGAGGAGTCATGGGTACAGAGCCAAGGGACCATGCCAGGGGTGCTGGGAACAGTCTGTTATATTAATGAGAATGATTAATTTTTAAATGCTGCTGGGCAGGGAGGGGAAGGAGCCTCCCTCTTGCTCAGGAACAGTCAGTGACCAACAACTTCTTGTCTCCAAGGCTGACAGCTGCTCAAAGAGGCAAAGGGGCTCCCCACACATCCCTCCAGCACTCTGGGTGCAAACCTAAGAGCCACCCACCAGCAGCTGCTGAATGCACAACCCAGACACAGTCCCACCACAAGCCACTCCTGAGCTCAGTGTGATACCAAAAACAAGGAACACGAGCATTTCTGCACAGAAGCATCTCTTCAGACACAGCTTTTAAGTCCAGCTCACCTCTCCCCTGCCTTCACCAGAATGTCCAGCAACAAGCCCAGCCTGGGAGGACACAAGGTCTACCCCAATACTTGACTAACTCTACTTATGAGCACAGCCCCACAAAACCCACAAACAACACCACACCCTCCCCTTTACTGCTTTAACCTCTTATAAACCCTCCTGGAAAGGCAGGAATCACTGTGTGCTGTGCTGAGCCACCAGAAGTTGATTAAGCCCTAATTAATTGCATTAAGGTCAGCCAATGTACTCTGTTGAGGAAGAAAGCCAATAATTAAACTCCACGTGTGGTGTGCTTCTGCCATTAGTTCCCCAGGCTGCAGCGGCGGCGTCAGGCTCGGCGGGGTCACAGCCAGCGCCGCCCGCCAGCACATGGCGGTGGCAATCGGGGAAATAATTAAGTGCTGGGCATAAAACCATCAGCACTTCAGCGGCCGGGTGACACAGCCCACCCAGCAGGGCTGGGGACAGCAGGGGGACAGCGGCTGCACGGGGAGCATCCTCTGCAGGGCAGCCAGAGGAGGAGGTGGCCGTGCCCGGCCGGCTGAGCCTTTGCCCGGCAGGGCTGGGGCTGGCGCGGGCCCTGCCCGGGGTGGGAAACCCTCGGGAAAGCCGACAATGGGGTTTTGTGTACTCCCGACAAGAGCACCTGCCCCGCGCTGGGAGCCGGCCAGGGGCACCATATGGAGGGGACCTGGCCCTCGCTGTGGCGGTGCCGTCTGGCTTGGGGCCAGTCTGGGTGGGACACAGCCCCTGAGCCCGCGGGACGGGATCGTGGGAGCCCATCGCCCCTCCAGCCTGGAAATGTAACCAGAGGCACAGAGACGGTGGGTACCAGGTGGGTGTGAGCATTAGTTTGGTGCTGGCCACGCCAGCCCCAGGTGCTACATGGCCTGACACACTGCAGGGGAGCCCAGCCTTGAGGGAAAACGTTGCCTCGCCCTGGGGCTTGGCAGCAGAGCAGGGAGTGACCGGACAGCACGAGGGATGGGAAACGGGGTCCCGGCATCCGGGGAGAGGAAGGAGTGCAGGGCACTGGGGGCTCTGCCCCGTCAATCCCTCCCTGGCAGCAAGCTCATTTAAGGCTTTTCTTTGCTCCCAGCTGAAAAAATAAAGGCCAAGGTAATCTGCCTGCCTGTCCCTCTTTGTCTCGGGGATAATAGCAGCCAGCACAGTGTGGAGCCCCCCAGGGCTTTGCAGATTAGAGCTTTCAAAGATGTCTACAGTGAGTGCCGGGACAAAAACGAGGAGAGCAGGACGAAGGGGACCTCACAAGGTCACCCACTCCCTGCCTGCCTAACTGCATCTCCCCTCTCTGTCCCCTGCCACTGGCCAGGTGGGTGATGGGATGGTGGCTAGGAGATGGGACAGTGGCAGAGTGCTCCTCTGGGCCTCCCAGCTCCAAAGGCTGACCTCACTGAGGGCAGTTACGACCATGTCACAGCAGCTTTTTGTTTTATAATTTACATTTTGGTGATTCTGATTGTTACACATCTGAACTGGTGAGGGGTAGGAAATAGAGACAAAACCATGTAACCTGCCATAGAAACTACAACATTGTGAGCTGCTGCTCCTGTACTCACAAGGACTTTTCTGCAAGCCACTTACAAACCCAAAATGACTGGCTGGAGACATGGGAATCGCTGTGCAGGGCTGAGCTGCAGCTGGCTTTTCAATAACTCAAAGGGTCAAGACACCAGAGAAAAAATCCCAAACCAGTTCCCCTATTTCTCATGAGTTTTGTCTGGCAGGAGGCATTCCAGCCCCGGCAACGAATATCCACTCAGGAATGTCTCATGTCTAAAAGCACACACAAAAAAAGGGGGGAGGTGGGAGGAAACCCTGTGCCCGGCCTTCTTTCCCTGTGGCCGAGTTCAAACGGCTTGGAGAGGGCAGGCAGGGGCAAGCAGGGGCTCGCAGCAGCGGTGCTAGGCTCAGCAGCGCTGAGGCAGGCGGAGGGCCGAGCAGAGGAAGACGCCATCCCTTGTTCATCCCCCTCCCCACATTCTGTTCGTGCTGTGGATGTCCACGCGAGCCCCAGGATGCGGCCAGGCTCCGGCTCCTGATCCTGCCCTGCTCGCCTCCCTCCCTCCCGTCACCGCACACGTCATTCCTCCAAACACAGCCCATGGAGCCGGCGCGGCCGTGCCGACACCGGAGAGCCGGAGGGGCCCGGCCAGCGCTCCCCACGGGGCTCGGAGCCCTCACACTCCGCTCCCGCTCCGCCCGGGTTTATTTAGCTGATCAAAGCCATCGGGTGCCCAAAGCCACGGGAGCGTCCTGTACAAACTTCCTGGGGACAAGGGAGCGGGCGCTTTGTGTGCGTGCCCCCGAAACACCCCGCACGCCCTCTGTGTGCTGCCCGCCGAGCATCACCTCTTCCCTGCCTGTCAGAGCCAGCCTAGGGATGGAGAAGGAACCAGGCAGAGCAGAGGGGAGACAGAGACACCAGACAATAAATCCATGGCTAAACCCGTGTTTCTCAAGAGCCTAACTCTGGGCTCAGCAGAGGCCATCGCTGCTCTGCTCCCCCGTGGTGTCCACACCTTCCCCTGGGCGCAGCACCCACGCCGGCTGCCGCCCGGGGTGATCCACGGCATCCCACTGAAATTTAGCTCCGGCCTCCGTAGCAGATGGAGATAAGGACAAAACTACTCCCTCGCTTATAAACAAGGGGCCAGATTCTGCCGCCAGCATCCGGCAGGCGATACCCGAGCCGGCGAGGCCAAAGCCAGCCACAAAGCGGCTCCATGCCGGGATCGCGGCCGGATCCGGCAGCCTGCCCGCGGTACGGGAGCGGGAAGCACAGAGCAGTCCTGGCTTCTCCCTTTACCTGGGGCTGCTGTGAATCCCAGCAGCGCAGGAGGAGCCACGCAGAGCAAAGGCGGCTCGGGGAAATGGGATCCCCGCCTGGGGACGGTATCAAAGACACATGCAAAAGGGAAAATAAAAGACCAATCCCCCCCCGCCCCGTCCCTGCTCCAAACAAAGGCAAAGCTGGGCATAGCAGCACACACCTGAAACACAAACCCCTGAGACCCCAAGCTCCCTGAGACCCCAGGCCAGCTGAGAGGCCCCCAGCCCCACGGGACCGCCGGGGACCAGCACCACACACAGACCTGAGTGACAGAGATGCCCAAACCGAGACACGGGGCCCGTGATCAAAATCATGCCGGGAGAAAAACCCACCCTGGGGAAAGCAGCTCCGTGGAGGTACCTGTGTCAGACCGGCAATGCCCCCCAACCGTGGGCCATCCCAACACCGCCCTGCCTGGGAGGTGGCAGGTATTTATTGGGGCGAGCGGCTGTCCCCCCGCGCTGGGGACCGCGGCTCCGGGGCGGCAGGGGCTGCCATTGGCTCCCGCGCCACCCGGGCAGCATCGCTCTCCAGGGGCTCGCTCTGCCAGGGCCAACTTTACAAGGGATGCAATTTTTTTTTTTTTTCTTTTTTTCTCTGCTGAAACAAAGACGAGGGCTCCAGCGAGCGAGAGCACGGATGAGAAAACAGGAGCGGGGGGCGGGGGGGGGAGAGTGGGCTGAAAAAAAAAGTCCACACAAACCCACGGATCTTGAAACAAGAGGGAAGGATAAAAAAGAAACCAGAGGCTGCAGAGGTAGACGTGGAGATGGGAGGATGAAAAATTGCAGAGGGAAGAGGCGGCAGCCGGGAAAGGAGCAGGGAGCTCAGCCGTGTCACATGTATCACATCCCCGGAGAGCCACCGGCCACCCCGGCAGCCCACCGAGGCCACCCGGGACGATGCAGTGAACCTACAGGGAGTCCGTCTCTGGCGGGCCGAGGCTCTGCGGGGAGAGGAGACAAGGGCTCGGCCCCTCCGGACATAACTCCTGCCTCCCAGGGTGCTCCCCGCTCGAGTGGGCTCTCCCCCAGGCGCCCCCGGCCGCACCAAGGTGGCCAGAGCAGTGACCGCTGGGGAAATGGGGGGCCACAGCGAGCGGCCGAGGGGTCCCCCCGAGGTGTCTCTCCCCCGGATCCACCTGCCGCCAGGCAGCCGGCGCCCGACCCACGCCCACGCCAGCCCCTGGCATCCCCCGGCCTCGCTCTCCGTGGGCACCCGAGAAACCCCATCATCCCGAGCGGTCCCCAGGACCACCGATCCTCCATCCCGGAGCCTTTCCGCCCCGGCCGGCCAGGCAGCCGCCTCCCTCCCAGCAGGATCCAACCCCGGCTCCGGCCCAGCGCCCCCGGCCAGCGGCAGCAGCAGGAACACCCCCGCGCCGAGCTCCGCCGCTCCCATCCCCGGGCCGGTACCGGCCGGGCAGCACACGGCGCCGCTCCCGCCGCTCCAGCCGAGCCGAGGCTGGCGCACCTGCCCCGCCGCCCGCTCCTGCCCCGCACCGAGCTCCCCCTGGAGCGGCCGCGCTGCCGGTGCCGCTGCCGGTGTCCGTCCTACCTGCGCGGCGCCGCCGTCCCCGTCTGCAGCCGCCGCCGACTCGCGCTGCCGCGGGGGCGGGCAGCGGGAAGGGGGGGCGAGCGCCCCCTCCCCGCCCCCGGCCCTGCCCGGCACCGGCCCCCAGTCCGGCCGGGGCTCCCCGCCCCCTCCGCAGCGTCCCCTGCCTTACCCCCCCCCCCCGCCCGACATCCCCTCGGGACCCCCACGGCCGGGACCGCTCTGAGAGCAGGAGGAGCCCAGCCCGGGATGGGGACGCGGCCCGCGATGGAGGTCACGGCCCAGATGTGGGTAGAGGGAGCCCGGGGCAGGGATGCCCACCCTGGGAGACAGACGAAAACATCTCAGACAGCATGGAGCATCGTCACCGTCCTCTTTCCCCTTGGCTTCCTACTGAGCAGTGGCACGTCCAGGGAAGGGGCTGTGACTGTCCCCACACACACATGGCAGTGGGGTGCTGCAGTTCCATGCTGCATGGGTGATGCAGCTCTGGGCCCCGAGGCGCACTCAGGTCCCACAAACCACACACATACTAACACCCCTCTACGTCCTCCAGCTGGCCACTGCCACCTCTGCCAAATGCTCCCGGGCAAGGTGGCTGTCACCCACCATCCTGGGTGACACCAACTCAAAGGGGGCATTTGGGTTGGTGTTGCACCCCATCCACACACACACATCCCCCTTTGATGCCGCACAACTGATTTGGCTCCCTCTTCATCTCTGAGGGCTCAGGCCAAGGTGGCAGAAAAATCCAATGGGAAAGTGCAGATGGCACCCAGGCTTGGTCCCATTCATCCCCTGCTCACTCCCAGCCCCACAGTGCTTCTGGCTGGAGCGTGGCACATATGCCAGGCTCTGAACCATGGTGGCAGAGGTGGCCTTGGGGCTTGCTCTGGAAAAGGAGGGGATGGGAGTGTGCGGGAGCTGTGTCCCACCAGCACCAACTCCCCAGGACAGCTTCAGGTTCTACCTTAGCAGCCCGATTCACCCAAGCTCCCTTGCCCCTCATGCCCCCTGTCCCAAGCTATGCCATTCCTCAAGCATTAATAAAGCCATTAATTAGTAGATTGGAGATATGGCTCAGAAATGCCACTTTGGAGCAAGCTGCAAGTGCTGCAATTGGATCACAGCGATAAGCAGGTTCAAGAAGGCAGAAGATAAGTTAATACCAGGGCCAGTGTTTGATACAGGCAATTCCTCCCCAGGCCACTTCTGGAGCCCCGTGTACACCGAGCCCGGGCCCGGGAAGACGAGCAGAGCGAGAGCTGAGCTGGGTCTCGGGGGAGCAGCCGGAGCGGGGAGAGCGGAGCCGCGGCTGCCGCGCCGCACAGAGCCGCCTTTCATTACAAAGGGCCGGGAAGCGGCTCGGAGCTGCCAGCAGCACTGACACCATGCAAGAGGGGATTTTTCAGGCTGATGCAGCAACAAAGGCAGTTAAATCTAGCCAGGTAAGAGGCTTTCGAGGTTAGCTGGCTGTTCCCACAGCACAGGCTTTCTTTTCTTTTTTTCCCCTTCCCCCCCCCTTTCCTCCCTCCTTTTCTAGGGGAATTATTTTTGGTAATCCATGTGTTGCTGCTCGTTGGGCGCTGGAGCAGAAGTAAGCAGGTAAGCGGCACTTTTATCCCCAGCCCAGCTTCCCACCACGGCCAGGACTCCAGTGAGGGGCTCTGAGCTCAAAGAAAAGCAGCAAGGCTGGGCCAAGGCAGCTGGAGCAGCACTAAGCTCACAGCAGCTGGGAATTCCTTCTCTTTTTTCCATTGAAATGATGGCAGAGGGAAGCTACCTGGAGAGGAGCAGCTTCCACAAGAAGCACCTGCTGCTCTGCTGGAGCTGTGTGTGCTGAGGTGTCACTGGGTGGTTTGGGGTACTGGCACCCACCTGGAGTCCCTCGCTGCCTGGCCCTCCTGGCAGGGAGTGCTGGGCATGGAAAGCCACCCATGACACCCACATCCATCCTAGGCCAGGAGGATGCTCCCATCACCGGCTCTGCAGGGAGTCCAGGAGGTTCAGGCATCTCAGTGGGACATTGTGGAGATAGATCAGGATGAAGCCCAGACCCTGGAGATCTTAAAGGCCGGGAGGGTATTTCTGAATGGATTTGTGTTTCTGGAGACCTGCATGCCAGCCCCAGTGCTCCCTAGAGAAACACCCTGGGCTGCCCTGGGCAGCTGCCTTCCCACCAGTCCTGCCAGGTGGAGGATGCTCCAGTGGCCCGTGACTCGTCACCTCCTCCCAGTGCTTCACACCAGCAGGTGGGATGTGACAGGTCCTGGAGGCTGCAATGAGCCATGGCAGTGATCAGTGAGCTATGCTGCCATGCAGGGACCCATGGCCCCTGCCATCCCAGGCTCACAGCCATGACAGGGTGGCCACAACTCACCTCTCTGATGGAGCTCATCATCTCATCCTCCTTCTGGTGGCAGCTCCTCACACATGAGCCTGCTGAGCCCAAAAGCCCCTGTGTTGATCCAGCTGGGGCAATGATGTTGTTGCTTCATTCCTTCAAGATGCCTTTGCATCACCCTGGGCCATGTGCCATGATGGTGCCATGCAGTGCTGGCTGCTTCCTGTAGCTTGTGCCCACACTGTGCTCTGGCTAATGGTGCAGCCACCACCGAGGTGCCCAGCACCCTGCCCAGACACCTGAACCCTGCCTTGGTGTGGGGTGAAGGCAGTTGAAAATCCCTCTTCCTCCCCATCATCCTCCTCTTCTCCCTGCCCAGCCAGCGTCCACCGCTGCAACAACATTAAACCAATTGCACCATTATTTGTTCCATATTTAATGAGGGTTTGAGGAGCAGATCTCCCAGAAAGCCCCTGCTATCAATCAAACTCGCACAGAGTCCCCCTTTGCGCCCGCCTTTCTAAGAAGAAAGAAAACAAAATTGGTCTAATTTATTATTCATTTGTTCATTAAGTCTGTATTAACCAGATATATTATAAAGGAAAACAGGATTGCGCCTTTTGATCAGCAAACCCTCTGCTCATGAATATCCATGAGGCTCCCCCCTACCCCAGCACCTCTCCCGTGTGTGGAGCGAGCCGATGGAGGGGGCAGTGGTGGGTGCTGGCACCGGGCTGGGTCCTGGCACAGGGCTGGGAAGCTGCTCTCAGCTCTCTCTGCTTGCAGAGCACTGGGGATCAGCTGTGCCAGCCCACGGCACTCCAGAGCTCAGGGCACTCACCAGTGCCCACAGCTGGGAGGGAGAGACCAAGCCCTGCTGGGTGCAGGAGGCTGTGGGGACGTGCTGGGGGGCACTGGGGTGATGGGTTCCCCTCCCTCCCTGCCTGGGGCTGAGCAGGAAGCCGAGCAGGTGGTGTTTCCTCGGCGTGAAAAAGCAGCATATGTCCCTGGATCCCCGGCGCGTGGCGGCGCCGCCAATGCCCGCGACTCCCCCGACGCTGGGGAGGCACACAGGGACCCCGAGGTGCCAGTGATGCCCTGCAGGACCAGCACAGGACTGCAGCAGCACGTATCCCTGCTCCCTGGGGCATCCTCCATGCACCTCTTGGGCCATCCTAGGGAGGACGGGAACCCCAGGATATGTTGCAGGGACTGGCTGGCACCAGGTCATTAGCTCATGGTGACATTCACCCAGAGCCAGCAGCATCTCAGGCAGCAGCAGGGTGTGGAGAGCCATGTCCCAGCCCAGCAGGATGGTGAATCCCAGCCCTGCCCAGGAGCTGTTGCACCCTGCAGCAGCAGTGGGCGTACACAGAGAAATGCCACATCCTCATGGATGTCCATGCACCCATGCAGTCCAGCCAGACCTGAAAATAGGTTGGTTTAAAAAATGCATCACTTTGAAGTTATGTAAATGAAAGGCAGCGGCAAACAGAGCATGCTGGCAAAAGGGTTTCCAATTTTTTTTTTTTTCCTCCTCGCCAGCTTCCTCCAGTTAAAATTGGGTTGCAATTCATTAATAAAGGAACAGTTGTACTGAATAAGCTCCCGTGCTTAAATCAGGACAGAGAAGCGTAATTAACCCAGCTCCAGTCTGATGTGATGGAAGAGGAAAATGCTCTTCTGTTTTGGTCCCTTCCCTTAAAAGCCCGCTGCGTTCCCCTGGCCTCTGGGGAACGGAGCTGAGCTTCTTATTTAAAAATGAAGCTCGCAGCCTGACAGAGCGGGTTCATGTATATATATATAAAAGCTGTCATGATGATATTTTATTCATACCCCTCTTCCCCTTCCCTTTGCTTGGAAAATCCAGGAGCAGCCAGCAGGCAGTGTGGAGAGAGAGAGAAAGCAAGAATCCCCTTTTAAAAGTAAATTACAGATGCAAGTCACATTAGTTGAAGCCCCACGAGGCGGCAGATTCCTGAGTACCAGGGCTGGCCCCGGCGGCTTGGCCAGCCCAGCCCTGGCACAGCAGCTTCCCACCCCGAACGCCACCCATGAGAGAGCAGGAGGGGACAGAGGTGGGGGTGGCACCGGCTGCTCTCCACTGATTTGTACAAGCTGAAGGCTTGTCCTCGCTCCTCTAAACGGAGCGACCACCTAAATTACGGCCTAATTAAGGGCCACAAAGGGCTCCCGCTGGCCGTTCCTATAGGTGGGATTCAGCCCATTGTCCTGGGCTCAAGGTGAGAGGATTCCTTCTCCACCATTATTTCTGGGGCTGAATTTCCACCATTCCCCACAGCAGCCTGTCTGGATGAGCCAGACGCTGTCCGGCCACCGTCGAACCGGCACGTGGCTCTGCATGTTGATGGAGCATCCCTGCGGCTCGGCTCTGCCTGGCCCTGCTCCCCCCCTTCCTCCGCCGCCGCTTCCTCACCTGCTGTAAAAATAGCTGGCTGGTGGCATGGGAAGGCAAACTGGATTTTGGGTGGTCTTTGGGTGGGAAAGAGCTGCCCACAACAAGGTGCTGGATTTGCTGTACAGGGCAGGGAGTCTGGTGAGGCAGAGCAGGGCAGAGCGGTCTGTTAAAACTGGGAGTGCTGCAGGACTGGCTTGAAGTGAGAGGCAGATGCTGAATTCCACACGGGACCAGCCATGGACCCATCAACATCTCCTCTGCCCCTGCTGAAGCCACACTGTGTTGCCTGTCACTGTCCCTGTGTTACCTGGGGTGAGGTGAGGTGACTGCCCAGAGGGATGCAGCACCGGGGCTGTGGGAGCAGCCCAGAGATGGGCACAGGCAGAAGGAGTTCTGCCATGAGGAGGTGCAGCAGTACCTCTGTGCCATAGGGCTGCCCAATTACCCCTGGGTATGGAGCTGGAGCAGAGGTGGCATTGCTCCATGGCACCACTCCCCCCACTCCATCAGGGACCTCCTTTGGGACCTTCTGCACATTCCTTCTGCTTCACTTCCAGTGCCTGCCCATGTCCATCCCTTGTAGCTCTACCCCGGGGGAGTTTGAGGCTTTAATAGTTTTATTAAAACTAACAGGTTGGTTCCCAGAGCACAGGGATGCTGGCCCTGCCACGAACCCATCATACCCCCATGAACGGCTGGGTACCAGTGTGGAGGGAACAGGGGCACTGCCAGGGTTCATCCTGCCCTGCACACACCAGCATGCCTGGAAAGCCTTGACGGGGAAAACTGAATCCCTGGGGATGAAGGAGATGTGGGTGATGCCAGCCAGCCCTTTTGTAGCAGAGATGTTTCTGGTGAGGAGAAAAAAAAGAGAAATCAGTGTTTGTTTCTTTCTGAGAAGATTGCTCTCTGCGCGCTCCTTGTATTTAGTTATTATTAAAGGGTTGTTTTGCTGTCAGTGAAAGCCTGCAATTACGGGCTCTCTCTTCTTTTCCTGGCTGTCACTATTCCCCATGAAAGCATTGCCCACAATTTTAGCATTTCTGCATTTCAATGTAAAGAAAAAGAAATTGGGATTTGGGCTGACACTTTCCATGTGCGCACGGCTGGTTTCAAACTCCTCTGATTGTCCCCTCACCAAAAAACATCATTTTGGGGGCTCAGACCGGAGCAGAACATAGCTGTGCACTAGCAGAGGCCCTTTGGTCTTCACCCCCTTGCTTGTTCAACCCATCCCCAGGCAAAAAGCTCACAGGAATCCTACCAATACCAATGCTGTGGTCAGGAAGCCAACACCTCCTCACACCCTTCTCCCATAAGTGTGCTGTGCAGAAAAAAGGATACTGTTTTCCCTGAAGATCCTTATAAATTTCTCTTGGTCAAATAATTCACGGCTGATAGCTGGAAACACACTTGGTGCCCTTTATCTGTCTGTGCCAGCTCCACATTGTGCCTGCCACACCATAAATCCCTTCCCTGACCCCGTGAAACATGGGATATCCCCAGCCAGAACCAGCATCCTGTGGAGCCAGCGATGCAGCAGATGGGGCAGACTTGGCTCTGCTGGACCCCAAATCCTCAAAATTCCTGGAGGAATCGCCCCAAAGTTCACGGGGACGCTTCTCCTCTCTCCGAACCCTCCTCCCTGGCTGTATCACCACTAATCTAATGTGGCTAATTTTAAACGAAGCTGCCCTCCCTTGACATGCATCTCCCCGTGGCATTGAAATTAAATGTAGGCTGTAATTTGGCATTTGAGAAGCGAAAGGGATGGTGGCCCTAAGGGAAAAGATAACAGCTTGGCTGTTTGTGTTAAATAGCTGTCTGCGAGCTTCAAACTGCAGCCGGAGATTCAGCTCACCGCGGGCAGGCTGCCAGCCCCCGGCCTGCTTTGGCTACAGCTCCTTCACAGCAGGAAGCTCAGAGGGGGGGATCTCAGCCCCGACCCCCCCAGTGCATCTCACAGGGCATCTGCTGTTCCCCACCCTCCGTGGCTCCTGCTAGAACTGTCTCACAGGCTTCTTGCTCCAGCTCCAGGGGCCACCAGGAGAGCAGCAGGGATGGATGCACAGCCACGGGGAGGGAGAAGTGCAGTGTACTCTGGGGCATTCTGAACCTGGTGTGGGGCAACATAGCCTGGCAGGGGCATCCCAAGTCCATGCTGCCCCTTGTGAGGTGGTGGCAGCCCATCAGGGACACCCCTACCAAGTGCTGCACCAGTGTGAATTTGCAGCTGGCATACTGGGATTTGGCCTCAGCATGGCACAGAGGTCTCTAGATTGGCTCCAGACCCCAGCTCTCCTTGCAGGTGAAAGCTCTGTGCCACCTGAGGACTTTGCTTTAAATAAAAGTTTGCTTCACTCAAATCCAATATTTCTCTTGGCCTGAAACAAAAATTAATTTTAATTTCAAGCTTGGGTTTGTTTTTTTTTTTTTTTTTTTTTTTTGTATTTTAATGGATGCTGTTAATAAAAGGGAGACTTTGAGATAGCAATTTCCAGCAGCAGAACATGCCTGTTTTGGGGGCAGTTTGTTTTAAACTGGAAAAATTTGCCGAGGCAGTGTGAATTTGCCTGGGCTCCTGGGTTTCCCCCAGTCACCTGTGCAGGGGGCACTGGGGCAGGCAGGGGATGGAAGAGGCAGATGTCCCCGTGGCCAGGGCCAGCTGCAGCCCAGGGATGGGGCTCCCTTGTGGGATGGTTACCTGGTGCACCCCACAGCCCTTCTCCTTCCCAGCCCACCCACCTCCATCCCTCTGCCCTCCTCCTTGCCCGCACCCAGTTACCATTTCCCAGGAGCTGCTCGTCTCTCCCAGCCCTTTGTACCGCTTGTCTCCATCCTCCCCTTTGTTTAGCATTTTAATTATTTTAATTACCTTGTTTGCCAGCTTATCGCGGCGCTCAAACCCATCTGTGTGCGAACGAGCAGACACAGACTTTTATCTGCAGCCCGCCGTCAGCCCCATTAGCATTTTTTACTCCGGCTTTGGTGGAGGAAAGGAGAAATTTGCATTTCTGCCTGGGCCGGTGGGGCTGGCACGGCCGTCCCTCGCCTCGCGGGGTCACTTCATTCTTCCCAGAAGAATGGGACTAATTTATCTCTCCCCCCCTCCTTGTATCCATTTCAAATGAGAGATTAATATAATGACAAACATAGAGCCCAAGTGGGGGCGATGCCTGAGCCCTGCCATGGGGTTTTCCCTCTCCAGGGAGGCAGGCAGTGGTGCTCAGGTGAGGTGCATGCTGTCCCCAGGGAGCACCCTTGGGTCACCAGGAGCAAGGTGTCTTTGGGAAAAAGCTTCTTTCTGTCGAATTGGGATGCTAAAATGCTGCTTGGTGGCAGGGACAGGGGTCAAAGGCAGAGATGCTGGACCCAGCTGCAAATGGGAGGGGATGGGGACATGGCTGGGGCTTCAGGCCGTGGTTAAAACAGCAACGCTGCTGCAGTGGCAGCTGCATTCCAGGTGGGCTGTATGGCTAGAGCCCCCCACTGTACTTAAAGGACAAATGAGAGATCTCACTGCTGGAAACCCTCTCCCAGCATCCTTTCAGCAGTACTTAGACGCCCCTCCCAAAGAGGCCCAACCACCAATAAACCTGTATCAGCTCACCTTCAAACGCACTTCAGTGCCCTATTTTCTCTGCAAACAACAAATTAACAGCCCCAGTTTTGGGAATGACTGCCAGTCCCCCCAGCAGGGCTCCCCTGAGTGGCCCAAGACCCCTTTTTACTGCGCCAAAGCATTGCTGTAATCCAGCTGTGAACTGCGCCTGGAGCCCTGCCCGTGGGGAAGGGGTGTAGGGAGGGCAAGGCTGGGTGAGCAGTGGTCTCCTACAGAAAGCTGGGTGGCCAGAGGTGTTCATGGATACCCAGCTGTGCCATGGTGTGGGCAAGGTGGAATACATCCCTTGGAGTTGGGCTGGGCAGCCAGGAGCTCCTCCTCACGCAGGATACCTCATGGAGAAAGAGCAACCCATGGAGACAAGCTGTTCCATGGAAGCAGAAACCCTTTTGGAGGGAGGACATGCACCCAGGTCAGGATAACCCTTGGGGACAGGGTGATTCTTAGGCAGGGGACCTCAGTTTAGGACAGGCTGTTCTTTGGGAATAGGACCCCATCCATGCCAGGGCATCCCTTGGGAACAGGATCCCCTGTTCCAGGATAAGAATGCCTCTTTGGGAGTCCCATCCAGGGCAGGATATTCCTTTGGGACAGAAATCCCCCTAAGGACAGACAGGATGCCCTCAGAGGACAAGCCAGGCCCTTTGCTGCCAGGGCAGCAGCAAGGACCCTCAGATGCCCCTCAACAGCTGCTTCTAAACCCTCCTTTAAACACTCAACACACTTCAGTGTATGAATAAAGGGTCTCACACTTCTGATTAGAGTAACCAGGAAAAATGGAGTGAATTAACCAAATTCTAGAGGGGAAGACATTTCCTAAAAGCCTGCACACCTTTCCTGCACCCAGCAAAGTCCTTTAAGACCCAGGAAAGGCAATAAAGGCCAGTTCACTAGTTCCAAATCTGTTAAACAAAGGAGTCAGAGACAAAAGGATCCATCAGCCCAGAGAGTCTTGAGAGAGACACAGAGGGACAGTGACCCCAGCAGCCAGGGACTCACCATGCCTCTCCACCACAGCCTGCCCTGGGAAAGCAACAAGCCAGTGTTTTGCTGAGGTCTGGGCTGCAAAACTTAACAAGGAAGAAATTCAAGAGAAACTTTACTAAAATAGCTTTAGGAAAGCATCTCACCAAAGGGATGGGCTGAAGAACAAAGGAAGGTGGAGGGACCAAACCTAAGGGAAGGGACTATCAGGACATGGCACCATTCATTGAGTCTGCCAAGGTGATGAGGAGGAGGGGAAGGAGGAAGGACTGCTCAGCTGCCTCAGCACAGCCCAGTACCACTTGCTGGCAAGGCCAGGCTTGACTGTGGGGTGTTGGGGATGGTATTGAAGGGCAGGTGAGAGAAGAGCACCAGACCCACAGTGTCCAGCCATGCCATGCTGTGGGACACAGCCACTTCCTTCACAAGCACGTCATCAGCTCCGTGCTCCACTGCTGCTGGAAAGCATGGCAGATTCCATCTATAATTTACAGGCATATCCATCTGGGAGGTGGCTTGACAGGCCTAGGAGAGCAGCACTGCCCTCCTGACTCCTGCCCTCCTTTTCATTTAAAAATTCTTTACATTGAGGCATGGTATGAATAAGGGCCAGTGGCAGGCAGCATTCCCCTCCCTACCCTGTCATTGCCTCCTTGGCTTGCCACAGCAGGTCCTTGCAGGCTCCCCAGGACACAGTTTGGAGGTGACTCCCACACCTTTAACTCAGATGCTCGGGACAGGCTTTCTTAGGAAGCCCCCAGAGATGCTGCAGCTACCAGGCCCGGGCTAGAGGATGCTGGTTGCTGTGGAAACAGCAGGGCCAGATCCAGGGTCTGCAGCATTTTCCTGCACCTGGGACCAGCTCCTCTCACCTAGTTTGCAGCTGGAGAGCATAGGATGCAGAAGAGCTGTTCTGGGGGGTGTTCCCAGCCCCAGTCTGCTCCCATCCCATTTTCCCCAGGGACCAATGGGCTCACCCCCTATCACCCTGTGTATGTCATGCACAGGGTGTTTCATTGCATGGGGCTCCCTGGGGTGGAACAAAATGCTTTGGACCTGGGCCACCACCTCTCCTCCAGCCACCTGAGGACTAGATCCAACCATCCCACCAGGAACAGCATGGCAGCTTCAGGCCACCTCATCCCAGGAAAGCCTTTTGCACCAGCACCTCGACTTCACTCAACCAGGGCACCACCACAGGCTCTCCTAAACGTCACCCAGACCTGCAGGAGCTGGGACACAATGGGACATGCCATTGTGTACACAGTGTAGCCAAATCCTGCCATCAGCCAGGCAGGGGCCACTGTGTGCCAGGCTGCCAGGCACCCCAGGCTCATCCCTGCTCCACTCTCGGGCAGTTCAGCTCGTTACAGGAATGCCGGGATGATGGAGTATCCTGCCGGAGTAGAGGAAGCCAGGTAAACCTCTCCATCCATCAGGGCCCCCACTTTCTGCTAAGCACATTAGGGGATAATTAAGTAAAAATAGGCCTTCCGACCAGTGTAGCTCATTAAGGGCTAATTAAGTTAATTAGTGCCAGGTGTGGATTGCAGCGCTTGCGCGTGTGGCTGTTGTTTGCTGTAATTGCATTTTCTCAGCAGCTTCCTCCGCCGGGCTGGAGCGCTGCCAACAAGGAAGGGATTCAGTGCCCGCTGTTGGTGCAACACGGGGCAGCTGATGGGCACCCAGCGATGGCACCGCACCAGGGACAGTTAACCCTTCTGTCCCCGTGCCCCTCCAGCGGCTCTCCAAACCCCAAAGCCAGGGCCTGGCCGTGGGGCAGCACCGCTGCCCCTTCCTGTCCCGCTGCAGTGCTCCTCCTGCCTGCACGCAGGGGATGGACAAGAGGCTGTGCCATAGCAGTCTCCAAAAGCAGCCGGGAAGACAGGGGACAGCCTCCCGGGGACCCAGCAAGAGACCAAGACCTCTGAAGGTGTGTCAAGGTGATAGGAAGGGATGAAGGGCAGGGATGGAGCAGCAAACACAGCCACATATGCTGGTCATTTTGGTGCTGAAAGATGAAAGAGGGATGGTGGAGAAAAGGGTGGAGAGGAAGAGGAAAAGGCAAGAAGGAAGCATGAGAGGGTGAGGAGAGAGATGCTGGGCTCTGATCTCTGCTTCCCGCACCTGGGAGCAATTAGAGCTACTCTGCCTGTGCCCCGCAGAGACACTGAAGGGATGAAGATGTGACAAAGACCAGGCTATTTTTTGCTGAGGTTACTGTCACTAATAAATGGAAACTCTCCCTTGACACGTGTTCCTGTTCCTTCCAGCGTCTGGGCATTTTGCATCCTCCTGCAAGCGCAGCCTTGGCGGTAGCAGCCTCACTTGGAACTGACCCACACTCCCTCCAGGGAGGCAAGGCTCGTAAACAATTCTGTGAAATACAGCTGAAAGGCATTGAGGGGATGGAGAGGCTGTGCAGGCACCCGTCCCTCTCCCCACAGCATTGATCTACCTCCAGTGAGGCAGGAGCAAGGCAGGGAGCTCCATCCATAAGCCAGGATGGAGGCTGGGGAGCACAGCCAGTGTTCTGGGGGTGCCTTTCCTGCAGCCTCTCTCCAATGCAAAGTTCTGGCTGCCTGCACCACTGTGGCAAGGAGATGGGGAATAGGGAGCTGAAGGCGAGGCAGGAAGAGAGCTGGGTCCTTGCATCCCCACTGTGATCTCTCAGCACTGAGATAATTGTCTGCTGGTGACAGCTGAGGTCAGGCATGACAGATACCTTGGGAAGAGCTCCCGGCTCCGAGGCCTCCCTGCAGCAGCCCAGTTCAATACTGGGGTTGAGAGGTAATTTTCCCAATCTTCCCTAGCACAGGCTGTCTCTGGGTGGATCCAGGTTCAGGCGATGATCCTTCCATCATCCCTGCCTTCAAAGGGCACAGGGCCCCATCAAACAGCTCTACACTTGGGCTGTGATCCCTGGGGAGGGACAGGGAGTAGTTGGGTACCCAGCCTGAAGACTTGGAGCTCCCATGGGGTGTGATGAGAGCACCCAGGCAGGAGCAGTGCCCACCTGGGGATCAGTGGGGTGCAGATGGATCTGCCTCTGCCCTCCATCCTCCCATGACCATAGGAGGGTTTTTCACCTTCCTCTCCCTGCTCCTTGCCCCCCCATCCTGATCCAGGGATACCTGGAGCACCAGGCAGCCCCACTTCATCTGCCATGGGAAAGGGGCTGGGGTGGGGAGTCCTGCATCCCCCTTGGATGGCTGGGAGGCCGGTGGGCCCATCCTGGGGCTGGTAACTCATCCCTCATTCCCTCTGCACTGGCCTCACTGCAGTGGGACTTGGCTCACCTGTCCCCCCGCTGCAGTGCTGAGAGTGGGGCAGGGCAGGAGAGCTGAATGTTGGGCATGGAGCCTGATGCCACCAACTTGTCACCTGCAGTAGAGAGCTGTGGCCAGGCAGGGAAGCAGGCAGGCAGTGCTCCGCGGCGGCTCTGCAGCACCCTCGGCTCCCGTCCCCCCGGAGCCGGGGTGGCTGACAGGATCATTACAGCCGCTATCTGGGCTCACGGGCTCATCCCTCTCCCTTTTGCCTTTTGCATAATGGATAGGCTGTGAGTAATGGGAAATGGCAGCCCAGCCGCGCTTGCTGGCAGCCCCTTAATGAAGAATATGGAAATCTCATCAGTCCAATCAGGCCAGCAAATGAAACTGCTTTCCCCCGCCGATGTGAGCAGAAGGCTAACGACCCGCACTCCCCGGCTCCATCCCGCTCCCAGGAAGCCCCCCCTTCCCTTTTCCGTGTTGACAAGTGAGCTGTGAACTTCATTTTTTCTGGCAAGCAGAGCCCCAGCTCATCTTCCCTGCTCCCCTTCCCCAGGCTTGGGCCAGCAGGTATACCTGTCCTGGGCCTACCTCTTGCCCCTCAAGGGCATCAGTCCTCACTCATGGTGGAGTCACCAGCTGGGTAGCACCATCTGCAGGTGCCACCCATCCCCATCTCTTGGTCCTCCCTTGCATCCTCCTACTGTGCCTGAGCCTCCCAGCACCAGCTTTACCACAGGTGCAAGTCAGTATCCCATGGTGGGGATGTGGGACATAGGTGGTTCCCCAGCTGCAGTTACCTAGAACCACTGTGTCCCTGCAAGCACTGAGGTCTGTTGGGCTCATGTCCATAGAATCCCAGCACAACTGAGCTTCATGGACTTGTGTCTTCTCCTGGAGTGACACCTGCAAAGAGCTACAGTGTGAAGAAACCACTCTCTTGTCTCCCTTGTCTGTCACCCACAGCCTTGGGCCTGGTATAGAGCACAGGTCCATCTCCACTCACCTCCTGTTGCATGTACCACCTCTGAGCAAGACCTTCTGCACAGTGACACCCCTAGTTGTGCCAGAACTGGAGCATCTTCCAAGGAACTCTAACCCCCAGTCACACAGGGGCCCCCCTGCTGAGCTGGCACCAGCAGCCCCCACTCCAAACCCATCCCACTTTGGTGTCATCTGCAGACTTGATGATGTACCTTTTGTCTCCTCCCCATAAGCACTGTCCTGGTCCTGAGCAGCCTAGAAGTGCCTCCACTTCAGGTCCCACAGGTTTTGCTGTTGCTCTGAACTTCTCAGCTGTTGTCTCCATGGAGCTATGAAACACTGCCAACTTGGCTACCATGGTGGCCTAGAACTTTGACCTGTGTGTCTGAGAAAGCCTGAAAGACTGAGAAAGTCTACAGTGGGGCACAAGACATGGTCAGTGCTGGGCTCTCAGTCCACACTGAGATCTGTAAAGGATAGCCACCTTGCATAAGGACCAGAGGGTGCAGGTTCAGCTCTGCCTCAGACTCACTGCACAGACTGTTTGCCCCAAATCTGCACCAATGCTTCACAGCTGGACTTGCCGAGTCCAAAATGCAGCAAAAACTAGATGTTTGCACAGCAGGTCCTGACCTCCCGGGCAGCATCCTCTGGCTTTTGCAACACTTCAGGCAGGGGAGAGCAGCAGCATCCTCCCTTGCATCTGTCTGCTCCGTGGGCAAAGGCAGGAGGCTGGCAGAGAAACGGCAGCTTGCTGGTTTGGGGGAATGTTTAATTATTGCTTTTCACAGGTGGTGTGTGGCTCCTGAGCTGACGGTGTGCCTCGGCTGTGAATTTGCCCAGAAACACCAAGGTGGGTTCAGGCTTTAATAAAATCCCCAGCTATGTGTACACCCAGGGCATTCAGCCATGCATAAATACCTTCCGTAGCATATGTTTGTGCTACAGCAGAGGATCTAGCTCAGGGCTGGAGGAAGCCATTCGTTTCCATGAGTTATAAGATCATATCTGGAAACAACTCTAGCACGCCAAGATGAGCGCAGCAGCGGAGCTGGCGCTGGTCCCCGGCGCGGGCTGTTTGCACACACCAGTAATGATGTGAACGAGCGGCTGTTCAAGGGGCTGATCAACATCAAACCATTGAAATTAAAGGCTGAGGAGAAGCAGAGCCATAAACATTTATTGCAACACTCTGCATATCATCAGCTGCTGATTTGGAGGCAGTGGGAATGTGCGGTTGAAATAATAGGATTTATCGGAGTCTGAGATGAACTGTCCTTGATGGATGGTTGGAGAAGGGAAACAATGTGCCATCTCCAGCACAAGGCCATTCCTAAAATACAGTGAGGGGGTGGGGGGGGGCGTTGCCTTTATTAACACTAATCTCTCTCCATTTTAGAGCCCACACCAGCCATCAGACCCAACTGCAGCTGAATGAGGAAGCCAGCTTGAAGACAATGCGCTGGAATATCCCAGAGGACTGGAAATCAGAGTTGTGGTCTCTCAATGCCTAGTGTGTAATTTGCTGGAAAGTTGACACCCTTTCTGCTTTGTCTTGATGCCTTTTCCATTTGTTTGATCCCCTTTACATTTTTGTCTCTGTTCTTCGGACAGAAAAGCAAATCTAGGAATATCTTCAGCTGCTCTCTCTTTGCTTCCCATTTTTTTTTCTGTGGCTTTGCTAACACAACTCAAGTTCATTAGTAATGACACCAACAGTTTGCCTTTTAAAGCAAACTCCATCTCTCGTCACCCACCAATGCAATGGAACCCCACCTTTGGAGGGGAAACACAGCTGCTGTGCTCCCCCCAAACAGTAGGGTGAGGCAGGAACTGATGGCACTCGGAGCTCAGCTGCTGTAATCAAATCGTCTCCTGTCACCTTGAGCACCCTGTAATGCTCCTACAGCTAACAGGCTGGGAGGAGGAGAGGGCTGAGAAAAGCAGTGTAAGAAGAATGTAGGAAGAGAATAATTTGATAGATTTATTTTTAGTTTGGTGGGTTTGTTTTTCTTTTTTTTTTTTACATTGATCTGAAAATTGAAGTTATGGATTGTTTTTTAAAAGGGAACTTCAGAAAAAATCTCTCTTCTTCCCCCCCTCTCGCTCTTTTCTAGAAGTGATCCCAGGGAAGTATTTCCAGGCAAACGTCTCTGACTTACAGATCATTCAAGGTGTTTAGGCACATCAAAGTACCTAATAATTGAAACAGGAGAAAACCCCAACTTGACTTAATCAGATTTACAAACAAGTTTACTTTGGCTGCATTGAACATCTGCTGCAGGCCCCATGGAGAGGAACGGTCTCATACCTCTCCTGGGAACTTTTGGGCAAGGCTGGATGCAGAAAGTTCACTGCTGTGACAAACTGGCCCTAATTTGCCCTCTAAAAAGAGGGGGGCAGCATTACAGCTAACCTTTTGTCAACGCTCTGTGGCACTGACAGGACAAACCCCTCTGGATCAAGGCAAGAGGAAATGCAACGCTGTCACTGTCCCATCTGAGACATCCCTGAGAGCCCCAAATTTAGAGCACCATTCATACTTCACTGGTCTCTATACTACCCCCTCAGCACCAGCATCTCTGATAGAACAAGCCTCCCCAGGAGCCTCTAACTCATTTTTCTTGCTCAAATGGGTTGCAGAAGGGACTTGCTTTTGTTTCCACCAACACAAAGCTGAAAAAAACCCCTCAAAGCTACATCCGTATGGAATGTGGGTGGTTGGAGAAAAATGGGTTTCCTGCTGCTTTGTATGTCCTAAAGCCTATTAACTGGTACTCTGTCTCTACCACTTCTTGTTTTGCCTGACAGGTTAAGGCCGCGTTGGCTTGATGAGACATTAGTGGCAGAGCTTTTCCTGTGCCAGCCTGACACAATTCCCACTCCCACAGTTCCGATGTCCCCCATTAGCTGCTCTTGAAGGCACCATTTGAAGATGTTGCACCACATCTTCTCACTGAGACCTCGAAGGGAGCCTGTAACCCTCTGAAGATAGCTGTGAACTATGCAGAAACAAAACTGGTTTCCTCAGGGTTGGTGCAGTGAGGGACGAAGGCGGGGTGGGGGAGCAGGGACACCGAAGCAGAGATTTTTCTCCCTGTTCAGCTGCTTTGGGAATTTGGCTTCTTGTTGCCCAAGTTTCTCTATCCTCAGTAGAGAGAACTGCAGTCCTCGCTCCTGCTTGTGGTTCACAAGCAGCTTTCTTCTGCAGCACCTCCTAACAGAGATCTGTTTGTAAGTGCACCTTAACCTGCTTCCCCCTACCTGCCCTGACCTCTTCTCTGTCCCATAACACAGAAACATTAAAAACACGAATGCCAACATGCCTGCAAATGCAAGAAAAGGGACGTTTTTTGTGTGGCTTCACATCTCAGGGTTGCTCAGGAGCCATTTTCAGCACTTCAAATTGGAGTGCTTTTGAAAAGGAAAATCAATGCTGAGGCAACATGGCCAAAAATGAGGGGTCAGTAGGCTGGCGTGGGGGAGGTGCAGGTGATGAAGGAGCAACGGGAGAGTGCCTCCAGTGTGTGATCCCTCATTGTGGCTGAATCACTAACCCTAAACACATAAATCAAGCCCAGCTTGGGGATCACGCCTGCAGGCACTCTCTGTTTGATCCAGGAAGGCTCACTTCAGCAGCAGCTTTTGGAAAGACTGTGCCAAGGCTGCACAATGGGAAGGGCTGCTGTGTGTTTCTGTTAGCATTGACACATTTGCCCCATTATTCATGGCTGGTCTGCATTTTGCTTCCTCTTGGTTCCCAGCCTACTTTTTCACTGGGATTTCATGCCTTTGAGGCAAGCAGCACTGAAATGGTGCCAGTCCTTTGTCAAGAGCCAACTGGGCATACCCTGGGCTTTAGTTTTTGCTGGCGACAGTCCCAGGAGAAGGTGTCTTGTGGTCCTCCATCATATGTGTCGCCTCTCCTCTCTGCCGTCCAGCTCACTAATCGATTTTTAAATCTATTAGCTGATTTTTGTTTTTTTAAGTAGACATGATGGAAGAGTAGGGGTCTCAAAGACAAGTGTTAGGAAAACTGGTGTCCGGACCTTTTTCCTCCATCTTCTTGCAGCGCCAGCTGAAGTGAAAGGCTGTGATGTATGAGCTCACTTTTAATCAGGTGATCCAGCTGGGAGAGAGCAATACCATAACAATCCATTCAGGATTAAAGAAAAGCTTCTGGCAGTCCCTCTCACCATCCATAAGACATCCATTGTCTCTGCTACGAGCTGCAGGCTCTTCTCTGCTGGGCAGAGTCCCCGAGGATGGCCAAGCACTGGGACACTGTCCATGGCAGGAGCCACTCACTTCTCAAGGGGTCCTTATCCACTCAAACACCACCACCTTGGGCTTTATCTTCTGTTCATGCCCCCAGCAGAACTGAACAAAACCGAGTGGCCATCCTTCCCAGCATCCCATCTCTGCCCACGCCTTTGTCTTTGCTCAGGTGCCCTGAAAGCAGAGCAGAGTGGAGCAGGGTGAGTGGGAAACACAACTGCATTGCCAGGAAGGGGTCCTCGAAGTCTTCTGCCCAAATTGTGGGTTGATTTGGCTGCTCCCAAGACACTGTGAAGTCTGAAGGCCGGGAAGAGAGTGGTGCTCTGGGGTTCTCCTCTGAAATGAGCTACCTGAACCCAGGCACACGACTGGTCAAGTCAGGCCAGAGTTTCTCTGGGGTGGTTTGGCCAATGCTGAAGCTGCTAGCTGTGCAGGGGGACAAAGGGAAAGATTTGCTTGTCTTTCCTCCATAAAGGCACTGCTTGGTGTGTGTCCACATTGCTTCTTCCCTGAAATGCAGTGCCAGGAAGGTGCTGCTGCTCTCCCAGTCACTGGCACGAGGAAAGCAAACTGGCTGTCCTTGGCATTTGATATAAGGCTTTCTACAAACACCAGCTAATGGGAATTCCTCACTGGTGTCCCTGGGAGTTTCAATATTGGATGTCAAGGCAGACTTTTGTCTTCTCAGCAGGCAGTTGGACCTGATGTGCTTAACCCTTTCCAGCCCAGACCAGAGGGCGAGGGACTGAGCATGGCAGGGCCTAGGAGCGGGCTGGGGTCCTGCTCCAGCTCCCTGCTGTGCTTGGCTGCTCCATGCCCTGGCCTCAGCTGCACAGCACTGCTGCTCCTGCAAACCCAGTGCACGTCCAGCTTTGTTTTATTGTCAAGGTGCCTCAGAGGACAGGATCCAGGAGGATTACTGAATGCCTCACAACTTGGAGCTGGCAGGCACACGGGGCACGCTGAAGGGTTTTGTTTGTGCCTGGTGAGAGCAGCTGTGGGCAGGAGTGGGTGAGCAGGGAAGTTACCAAAAGAGAAATAAGGAAACAAAAGGCGAGTTGGAGCAGGGGGGGTATGTTTGCATGGGGGAGGGCAGGAATTTCTTTTCTTTGTCGGAAAGTCTAAAGTGCCTTTCTTCAGTGCCTCGGTCGCTGCATGGGGCCTTGGTCAATAACATTCCTCCCTCACCCTGCGGAAGGAGACGGGCCAAGCAAGACACGGCTGAATGAAATTCCTCTCACCTCACCCTGTAAGCATCCCAAGAGTCTGGCCCCATTATGGCTGGGTACAAAAGTCTGGGTCCGAGGCCGAACAAAAGGATGGGGAAGAAAGTGCAGGTTGCCAGGGCAACGCTGTCCAGGCTGCCTGGTTTTATCAGCAAGGGGCCTGGGTTTTCTGCCTGAGTTACGGGAATATGAGGCAATTTATTTCCACCGCAAGACAGAGGCTTTGGAGGGCAGCGTGGTGAGGTCTGGCTTTGGTTTTGGTGCTTCGCAGCAGGGCAGGTGAGGTGGGAGCAGCCAGGGCAGTCTCCAGGGAACCCTGACAGCAAACAGCATCCTGGGGAGCACAGCAATGCCCAGGGAGTGTCCTGCAAAGGTTGTCACAGAGTGGTGAACCTCCAGGAGGTCTGTCCAGTCTGCCCCTTACTGAGTGTGGGCTCTGTCCCAGCCTTCTCTACAACACAGGGAGTCTGCTCATCCCTCTGTTCAGAGTCCATTAATCTCCCTTGACTGAGGATGGACTTCTCCCTGCTTGGAATCCCAGTACCTTGGCAGGCTGGGTTAAATTGGGGAAAACTAGATTTTTAGTAGCTTGACAGAGAGGGTTTTACAGTTTAATTCAGACAGGCTTTGCTATTTGCCTTCCAGATGAAGGCATGGAAAACATGCCTTATTTCTAGGCCTAGTGTCTTCTGCACTCAAGAGGATCTGGTCCATGCCCAGAGAGCATCAAAGTTGCCTCTGACAGGTATGGATTGCAGTGGGAACACCTGGAACCCAGTGCCTGAGGGTCAGAAGAAGCAGGACTACCAGGTCCCCCGGCACAGCATTTAGCAAAGCTAATGCAAAGCCTTAAAGCTCCCTGAGCCCATGAGGACTGGATCTGGGATGCGTTGGCCTCATGCTGAAAGGGATGAGTTCGGCTCTGGGAAATTCAGTTCCAACTGGATTCATGTCCTCCACTACCAGTTTTGAAACAGAACACCCAAGAAAAAGAATACTCTAGAGACCAGGAAGCTGTTTGGACAACATAGCAAACTGGCTGACCTAAATCTTTACAAAGGGTGTTATGACACTAGGGAAAATATCATTCAGGCACCCACTCAGTACAGTGGCTCTATTGGATAGCAAAGGTGTTTGTGATGTGGCTCCCAGTCAGTCTGAAGAGGATGATAATGCTGGGTGTAGGGTCAACATGCAAGATAATGACAGTACAAAGCCTGAATGGAATAACAGAATAAGATACAAAAGTCAGACACGTTGATGTGTTACAGCCAGGACAAGCAGGTATTTGTTGGTTTCCAAACAAGCCAAATGCCAAAATGCAGGTATGATGGCAAGGTTTCCAGGGGCAGAACTTCTTCCAGAAGAGAAAGAACCACACTGAATGTTGTGAATGTAGTAGCCATTCCTGGTTTGCTTGATGTTTTTACTGTGGGGCTTGGGAAGTGTGTAGGATGGGTCAGCAGCGTGCAAAGAGCTGGAACAAAACTTGCAGGCCAGCTTGGTTAAAGGGCTGGAGCAGAACCAGCTCGGCAGGCCGTGGAAAGCATTCGGCCGAGACAGCTTGCTCATCTCAATTCATCTAGACAAATTTCTAGACAAATGCACCAAGCTGTGCTCAATGGAGTGACAGGGAAATTACTAATTAAACTGAAGATGATGGGATTAGTGGGAAGAAATAGAAGTCGGGCACAGAAGCTGTACCTCTGGACAGAGTTCACCACTGGAGTTTCTCTGGAATCGATCCTGGGATTGATCTTGTTTATTCTCTTCATGAATGATGTTGTCATAAGAAGTGGAAGCGCTTAGGTTAAGCCAGCTGATGACGCAGAAGGGGGAGGCATTGTGAATGCAGAGGAGACAGGAGATCAAACAGAAAGCAGCAGACAACCTTGAGCACGGAGACGCAGGAACGAGTTGAAATTCAAGAGCACGAAATGCAAGACTAATCACAGGGTTGGGGTTTTTTGTGCTAGACAGGGAGTGTGTCAGTTGGACATGACTGAGGAGGAGGTGAACTTCGTTGTAGCAGTCATGGGTGATTATGAACCACCAATGAGCTAAAGGCACAAAAAGGCGAACGAGACCCGAGGGGTTTGGGATATTGCCAGTAGAAGCAGGAAATTATTAATAGCATTTTCGAAGTACTGACAAGACCTCATCTAGCATTGGGTAGGAGTCCTGGACAGGTAGGCTGAAATGCTGCCAGAAGCAGTGCAGAAAAATCCTCTGAATATGATCAAGAGACTGGAGATCCTGTTTCACAAATAAAACAAAAGATGGAAGGAGTTATCTTCTCCATCGGTTTGCTAGTGATATCCAAGCACACCAGAAAATCTCAGCAATTAGAAAGCAAGGATCCTGACAACCCCAGACACCCCATGTCCCTGTGTGTCCTGCCCACCTGAAACCACCTGAGCTCTTGCCCTCCACAGGATCTCTTTTGCAGAGAGACCCTTTGCACACTGCTCCTTCCCCCTCCTCGCCTTCATGCCTGGAAACTGATCCCCACTTCAACTCTAAATAGGCAAAAAGAAAAGGAAAGCCAGCAGACTGGGGCTTTTGTACAGCAAGGCAGATTAGGGGCCTCCCAGGGACTTGCAGCTTGTAAGAGGGAAGGGCTGGGAAATGGAGGGAGGTAGGGGGGGTGGCTCTCTCTGCTCTCCTCCACAGACAGTGAAACTCAGACCTACTTTTGGTCTGCTTCTTGCAAAGTCTTTTTTGTCCACCTTCCTTCCTTTCCCCCCCCCACCACCTGACATTGTGGATCAGCTTTTGGGGGACTAGGATCTTTTCAGTTCCTGCAATGGATTTAATTCCTGAAACCTGTGTCCTGTTCCCCACTCCCATGCTGAATCAGCAAAGCATTCACTCAAACAAAAGCCAAATCTCCCTCCTAGGGGCAATCAGGAAAAGGGGTCTCTGCAGTGGTCTCTGGTTTGAAGACAAAAGGTTCCTTGGACTATAGACAAGCGGGCTAGTGCCACCATGGATTATAGAAACAGCTGTGGAAGAAGGATTAGCCACCACCTGTGTGACAAAGGCTACAGGTCTCCAGTCCTGGGGCCAGCAGGGCCCATGGCAGATGCTTTGTGCTACAGGTCTGCCTGAGCTTGACTCTCAAGGTGCTTTCTTTATTCTCAGCTTGGCCCCCTCAAATGCAAAGTGCTTAGGCTAGGATGAGCCAGACTTGCCTAGACCCAGATTTGGACAATCTCAGCCTCTTTTAATTTGAATTGACCCATTCCCTCTTTCCCATAGCCCAAGGCCTCTTTCCCTGTAGGCTGTAGGAAATGCCTTGGTGTGCTGGGCACACTAAGGCAGAGCAATGCTGGCTACAGGGCAAGCACAGACCCTGCCACTGCCCCCCAGGCACTGGGCTGCTCCTTGTGCAGCAGCTCAGTCTGTCATGGGACACTGGCTTTGTTAAAGCCTCTTGACCTGAAGGGAAGTTGCCACACCTTTTAAGTGCTCTGTAATGTCCTACCTGTTGGTGTGTCCATGCAGCACCCCATCCCTTTAGCCCTTCTGGGCTCAAGCTTTGTCCCCTGTAAAACAGCCATGGCATAGACCCATCCTCTGGTAGGGAACTTGCAAAGCTAAAAACATTACCAGTTTTGAAACATTCAGCTATTTCAGTGAACTCAATTGAAAAGCTTTTTAGGAGACTAATAATCCTACCTCCCTAGCAGAGATTGAATAATGTGCAGTAAATCCTGCCTCAGGCTTCATGCACTGAACAACACTGTGGAAAAGCCTTGTGAGACTTTTTGCTAACAGTGAAAAGTCTGTCCTGTGTGTGGGATGGACAAGGGTCCTCTGGAAAATATCTCAGCTGTGAAATTAACACTGAACTTGCTGCAACCAGATTGTTTTGGGCAATTTCATGTGTATATGCATATTTTGTTCTATAACAGTCACTTATACAGTCCTTTCTGTCAAAGAGGTTTTGAGTTAAACTTTAAACAAAAACTTCACCAGAAGGATAGTCCAACACTGAAAGTGTCTTCCCAGGGAGGCTGAGAGGTCTCCATCCTTGGAGATACTCAAAACCTAATGAGATGTGGTACAAATCAACCTGCTTGAGCTGGCTCTTCTTTGAGCCAGGTGGTCAGATGAGGTCTCCAGAGGCTCCTGCCAACTTCAACTGTTACTTAATTTTTAAAAAGCTGTAGAAGGATGATTTAGCCTCTAAATTTCAGGACACAAAGTCTGCCATGGGAACTGACCATCCAGATGCAAAAGCACAGAACCTGCAACCCCTTGAGCTGAGGGCAAGGAGACACCCTACTACCCACAGAGCATGAAAAGCCTCTTCTCTTTGCTTCTTCCATTCAGCCAAGAGAAAAAGACAGCAGTGGTGGCCTGAATTATGGCACTTGTGGGTTTTTCCAGTTGCTGACAATAATGAGGGGCAGCATTAGTTTCCAGGCAACTGATTTGGTGTCTTTCCAAAGGCCTCTGGCAGTGGGGTTTCTCACTGAGGACCCTGGTTTTTTTTAAGTATTACACTTTCACCTAAACTGCACTCCACTCTCCTGGTTGCAGGTTTTTTGACATCCTTGCCTTCGACTTTCAGATCCTCACAGTTCTTTTTTAGACACAGGATCTCCTCGTGGAAACCCCCAAAGTGGGTGGATCTGCAGGGGCAGCAAGTGAAGTGTGGCAGAGATGAAAAACTGGGCTGGTGAGGGTGGCAGAAGACACAGTGGTAAGGCACAGCCACAGAGAAGGGCATGTGAACTTGGTGGTTCTTGTAATCTGGAATGACAAGACTAAAGGAGAAAGACTGGGAAACTGGGATCAGCACACAACTTTGACAGACCTTCATGTCTACAAACCTAAAAATCCTACAAACCACTCAAAACAGCTTTATCTGAACTTAACCAAGCCCTCACCTTGGATCCTGGTGCTACTGCAGCAGGACCTAAAGCAAGAGGCACCCATGAAGCTGCTAAATGCCACAGCATATTCCCTGCTAAAACTGGGGCTACCTCACTGCTGAGCCTGAGACTCCTGAAGGAGAATAAAAACACTGGTCTTTACCAGATAAAGCTCAATAAAGCTGGGTATTTCCAAGAACAAAGGAAATTAAATTCTCCAAAATGCACTGTAGAAGTGACCCTCAATGTTCTGTGGCCCAAACCTGTGTAGAATTGTAGATATAATTTTTTTAGGCATTGAGACTTGACTTTTTAGAATCAGAATCTTTTTCCTGGAATTTTACTTTTAGTCTTTGAAATGGAATATTCCAGAAGAGAAGTTACAGGTTTCTAGGAATATCAGGGATCAACTGTTTCCTAGCAGAAGGCAAGCCAGGGGCCAAAGGTGACCCCAGTATAGGCTCTGCCCTCACCAGTCAGGGGTAACATCCTGGGAAGAGGGGGAACTGGAGCCAGGAATCAGAATGTTCAGACCAAAACAGGGAAGCAGCAAACATACCATTTCCTACTAAATGAAATGAGATCCAACAGGGAAGAGGAGAGGGAAGGTGAAGGGGATCCATTATTCATGAAGGCAACAGTAGTACAACAGAGCTTGCACTGACCCATGCAGAGCTGGATAAGGTTACTGCAGAAACAAGGGTTGGTAATGGTATGCCAAAGCTCTGCTTCTTAGGTGTAGAAAGAGAGAGGCATTGAGTCCTTCCTTTCCCTTTCTTTTCCCTCCCTTTCTCCTTCCCTTCCCTGCCTTTCCCAGCAGATAACACTCTCCTGGGGTATATGACATCAAAACCAAGAATCCTTGGAAAGCTCTACTCGTGGTCCTTTGAGGAAGATTTGGGAAGTTAGAAACCTGTAGAGCACAGGAGGAGGGAGAAGCAGACCCCAGAGAGACAACAGACAAGTGAGATCAAGGTTCTCTGCCTCCCACCAAGGCTGATCCTGATTTCCTCAACAGGGAAACCTATCAGGGCTTGGTGCTTGTCTCAAATGACAGCACATATTTGCTATGGCTCTGTGGTTTCCCACAAAGCAATGATTTTTTTTTTTTTTCCTCCTGTTTGCTGCTTTTTCTTTTTTTCTCATTGCAACCAGAGCTGCTGGCTCCTGTCTGGCAGGCTGGCTGTGGGACACCATTTGCAGATGGATGGGTGAGCAGGTACCTGTGTAATGCTGACTGTTACAACATGGAGGGCATATCCCAGCAGCTGTCCTGAGGAATTAAACATCCCTGGCTGGCTGGACAGGAAACTGGATTCTGGCTTTGCCCTTCTTGGCTTGGAAGCATCCTGAGTGAAAAGGAGGGTGAGCCACAGAGCAGGATTGTTTTGCAGAGGAAGGGCTGTAGCCTTTATAGCTTGTAGTGGCATCACCTGCAGTGGTTTCTGGGGCTACTTAAAGTGTGTATGATGGGCTAACTCTAGTCCTTCTTTCAGGCAACAGTCGTGTCTGTTATCTGCATCACTGTTACTGCTGGAACTCAATCAGGTGTGTGGGGCAAGGAGGGGATTGTTTCCTGGGCACTTGGTGGTGTGTATATACAACACAGGTGGTGGGTAGGACAAGCAATGGAGGCATTTTGCTTAAACTGGTATGTTCCTGCTCAACTTTTGGTTGATGTGCAGGGGAGAGACAATGGGAAGAGGATTATCTATTAAAACCACAATCAGATGTGGAATGTGAATATGGACTGTGGGCTATGATCCAGGGGGAAAAAACCCACCACTCACTGCAATGCTTTTGTTTTGCCTTGAGTAGAAGCAGATCTGAAATCCTGGAGGTGGTAGAAAATGAAGTATTTCCTACCCTGGGCAGTTTGTGGAAGGCAGAAATGTGTGCAGCCTTGTGCAGGGAAGGTGATCCCTCCACTCAGCAGCTGAGGAGGCAGCAGCAGCTGTAAACTCATGCCAGCAGCGTGGTGGCCCTGGGATTGTGACACCCTTGTAGGGGCCACTTGGATGGACTAGAGCATGGGCTGAATCAGGCCCTTGTGCAAAAGGAGCTCTTCCTCAGCTGAGGGAGGCTTTGCAGGATCAGACCCTGCTGGTGCTGCAGGAGGTGCTGACACCAAATCAGTGCATGTCATCACCAGGCTGTGCCTGGAGGGATGTATGGCTTGAGCACACTGGCTTGGATCATGTCCCATGTATGATGCTAGGGCTGCCAGGCACTGCAGCCAGAACATTTAGTGCTCACCTGGAATACATTGCATGATATATTTAGAAAGCCTTTTTTTTTTCATTGTTTTTAATTGCATTCAGCTTTTTTTTGATATTTCTGCTGGTGGTCGGCCACATGGTTTTGCAAAAAAAAAACAAAAAAAAACCAAAAAAGCCACCACTGAGCAGCGTGGGCCCTGTGTCTGCCTGTGAGCCAGGTCCCATCTGGCTGTAATTACTAGCTTCACATCAGCAGAAGAGTGTAATATTTAAACACAAATGTTTGATGTTTGCATAGCAAACCTCAGGATGGAAAGCTCTTGATAATCAGCCTGCAGGGAGGAGGTGGGCTTGCTGCAGGTGAGCACTGAGGTGTGTGGGATGTAGCAAGGCTTTGTGTGGTTTTATGGGGATAGAGAGAAGAGCAGCACTGAATTCAGAAGCCCTTCATGCCTCACTCTGGGCTGAAGCTCCACACAGCATTGCAATCCTCATTCTTAGGCCTTTGTGCTGCAAGCCATGCAGAGCAGTGTGGTGCAGGGCAGACGACCCTGCCAGGGATCTCCCACCTCATCCCACTCAGAACATGTCAGGAGGTCACTGAAGCCTGCAAAATGGTAGAAGAGCTCCTGAAATCAATACAGGCTCCTTGCCCTGAGTAGCAGCCATCAGGATGGATAACAGCCCTTGTTAGGTTTCAGCAGCTCAGGCACCAGCTATGCCTGGAGAGCAGGGAGCTGGAGCCAAACTCATAGAAACATGGACCACCTATTGCACTGGCCCCCAAAAACTAAGATTGAGACCACAGCAAGCATTAGCCACCTTCTCTGGCAGAGATAAGATCCAACCCGCAGTACCCTTCCAAAGAACCTCCCCCTGCTTGTAGTGGACACAGCGTGAGATCTCATGTGTGTGGCACTTTGCTTTCCTGCCCTTCAATCCCAATCCTTGGGGAAGGAAAACAACAAGCTTGTACTTCACCCTGCTCCAATTGGGACGACAAGTGAGAAAACGGCTTCATCTGCTCCCAGGCACCTCTGGAAGGTGACAGACACATGTGCTGCCTGCAGCATCCTCTGTTCAGCATTAAGGTCCAAGCACAACCGTGCACACCCAGCCAAATGCGAGTCCTGGAGCTGCTGGCCCCTGTGCCACCTCCTGTAGGGGACACAGCACCCTGGCTTTGTTCCTGACAGAGAAGAAAACCCATGCCTGGAGATGGCTTTTGTTCATAATGCCATCACGGGGCTAGCAGCTGGCTCTTCCTGAGCTTGTCCAGACAAGGTTCAACCTGTCACAACTTGTCATTTTATAAGTGCAGGAGGCTAGAGCCTGGGATAACAGGATAATAATAGGATAACAAATGCCTCCTCACTGTCTCAGGGGGTTTGGGGACCTATTCTCTGCAGCTTGCACACCCAAGGTGAGCCAGCCCTACTGTCGTCACTGCCTCCGAGGAGCATTGCTCATCTCAACAAACTTTAAAGCTGCATCCTGACAGACCAAAATAAATCAATCAATAAATAAATTGTCCGTCTCGTCTACTGGATCCTGCAGTTTATTTCCTCGGTGCTGATGAAAAATAGTTGGATGCTTAGTAGCTTCATGAGACTAATTATGATAAACGGCCCCATCGCTGCTAATATCCGGACATTAATTCCCAGATGGAGCTGCAGAAAATGTCAGGAATGGAAATGTCAGCTCTCTAAAAGGACCTGGCAGGTATTGAAGTGGGGACTGGAACGTCAGCAGAGGAGGGAGTAGGGGGAGATCTGGGAATTAGCAGGATGTCGGTACACATTTGGAAGCTATAATTCCTCTCACTTGGTTGCCCAGTTCCTCACAGCAATGCCACAACCACAGCTTTCTTCACATTTTGTCTTCTCTGAGCTCTGCTCCCTGGACCGAGGCAAATGATTGGTGCTCACTAAGCAGGTGACAATTTCCTTGTGCAGAAGAAGCTCAGCCTTAAGCTTCAGGAATCTCTTTCCCACTGAGATGCCCAGAAATGTCACCTGCTCTCTGTCTACTGGACACAGCAGTAATTCCCTTTACACTGGGTGTGGGGCAGGCAGGCTGAGAGGCAATGAAAGGTCACACCCAAACTCTGCTCCCATTCTCCTCTGGGTTTCATTTGCATTCATATTTACATTTCTACAATTACTAGTTGAATACAAAAATGTGACGGAAAATAGCAAAAAAACTCTCTTGTGGTTTGTGTTCTGGTTTTGGGGGGTGTTTGTTTGTTTGTATTGGAGGAGCTTTGTTTGTTTCTGGCTTTTTGTTCATTTTCCACCAATGGTTTAAAATTGTTTCTGGTATTTAAAAGAGCTATTTATGGAGAATATTCCCTGCCAAGTGAGAGGTACTTCAAGGTAGATGGACCAGCCAGACAAATGGTATGAATGCTCAACTACTGACAGCACTGTGTCAATGATGGCAGGAAGTCAGGCTGGCACCTGGTGCAATAAATCAGCTGATGAACAAGTTCAAGAAACTCTGTTTTGAAGGCATTTTAAATTAAAAAATGTTAGGTTGTCCTTTCTTGGTGCAAAGACATGCACTGGTTTTGCTGCTCTGTTCAGCCTGCTGGCTCAGGCCCTGTACTGTACAGCATCTGAAACAGCGGTGTTCACATGATGATCTATTCCAGCTTTTGGCACATGCTTCCTAGTGGAAAAAATCTGAACAGGTTGGGGATTCCTTGATCAGATGCCAGTTGGTTGAAAGAAAGGATTTTCACAGGAGTCTGTTGCTGTTTGTCAGCAAAGGCTGGATTTTTGTTCAAAGCAAGATCATTTCAGCATTAACCTGCTGAGAGGAGATTTAACATTGAGCCTGACAGGTCTGGTTCAGACATCAGACTTGAACCAGAACTCTCCACAGCCCCCAGCAAGTTCTCTTATATGTTAGGGAGCCAAGATGCCTCTGTCTCTCATGAAAAGCCTGAAGTTCCTCTGGAAGCTTCAGGGAAATTTTCCAGCCTTTCTATAAGGAGGCAAATAATGGGGAAGTAGCTGCACCATATCTGCTGTGGAGCTTCAGAGCTCCAAACCTCCTGTGTATGTTCTGACAGATGACCTGTCATCTGCATGAAATCTGGCCATTGGTTTGTTAGGACTTCTGAGAAATGTAAGGGTCTAGCTCCAGCGGGTTTGGAAGCCAGAGGGCGGGATACTTGGGAGCACCTCTGCCACTAACCCTCGCTGCGAATCAGGGTTCCTATAAACTACATATGGGCTCTTCCTGGAAAAATCTCCCGACTTACTGGGAGCTTCCTGCTGACAAGTTCTTTCTGTCAGCAGCCCCATGGAGAACAAGAGCATTGCATTTGAGGCACTTCTGGCCAAATCAGCTGAGCTAATTGTGTGAAAATGGCTACTGCAACCTCCTCTGCCCATCACTGGTGGCATCTCATCACTGAAGCTTGTTTATCTTCTCTACCCCCACTGCTCCCTGCCTGCTCAGGCTTGGCCCTGGTGATCTTCACTGTCATCTTCCTCCTTCTGGACAGCCCCGTGCTTTTTGTGTGTCTTTCCTGGGGCAGTAATCTCTGCCTGCAAATTCCCTGGGGAAGCCTTCTGGCTGGGTTAATGGTGTGATCCCCATTGTGAGAGAACACACACTGGGGAGATGATGTACTGTGGCATAGTGGTGGAGGTGAAGGATAAAGTTAGCTAACAAGAATGTCAGAGCCAAAGTCTTGTTCACTTTCTGAAGCAAAAACTGGCTGGAAAGTACAGAACTTGCAGCTACAAACTGTTCTCTGGTCCCAGCCTGACTGAATTCAAGGTAACAGCCTTGTGTCAAGAGAGCTGTTGAAAGCAGCAGGAATATAAAGAGAATCTGGCTCAATACCACCTCCTCAGAATCCACCTGCCCCTTCAGGAGAAGTGCTGAGGCAACAAGAAGCCAGACCTTGTCCTGGCTCTCCCTGCTTTATGACTTTCTTAGGGGTTTGTGTCTTGGGGTTTGATTTGAGGACTTTCTGTCAAATGTACTGTTAGCATTGTCAACATGTGGTGCTTTACTCCAGATTAATGCTGTATCTTGTGTGTGGGAACACATGTAGGTGTGGAGACAGAGAAATCTAGGGCCTTATTCTCTAGTGGCCTTGTGCTTTAAGGATCATTTACACCTTCAGCAAAATGTGTGTGGGGTGGGTATGGAAACACTGCTAAATCTGATGGGGCCTGCCACCCACGGTAGAGGGTAGGTGCAAGTGATGGAACAAAACAACCAGCACATCATCTCCAAGGTCCACAGAAGTCAGGATTTTTGCTATTTTATTCTTCCTCCCATAACTAAGGGAAGGCTGTTTGTAGAAGTAAGTTTTGGTGTAATATGGTGTTTTCTGGGCAAGTGGGATAGATGCAGGAGAGCCAAATGAGTGAAAGTACAGAGCAGAAAAAGTGGCTCCAACAATTCAGACCATGTTCAAGAAAAACTGGGCTCTTCAGAAAAGAGACAGAATGAGCCACTTGGATGTTTCACATATTTCTCCTTTCCAGCACCAGCTCACATCCTAGCACCTACTGAAACTGGTTTGATTCTCATGTCTGGTAACCATGTGAGAGTTCTCTCCCTCCCTGTGAGTCCAGACTCTGCTAACCTTTGTTCATGCTTTCACTCCAGTGGTGTGACAGGAAACAGGGAGAATAGTATTCCTTGTCCCAAAACAGCCTTGCACAAAGGAAAATTCTGGGTAAGTCACTGACCAGTGTGTTTCAGCAGGGACTCAGGAACCTCTTCTTGGAGAACTGTTTTCGTGGGAACTCGGCATCAAATCTGTGGCCTCAAAAGAGCCCATGGAAGAAAAGAAGCACTAAGAGAAACTGTCATTAGAAAGACAACACTAAACCTTTTGTTCTGACCCAGCCAAGGACTGGATCTCAGACTGATACAGGATGGTGAAAGCACAGAGATGCGCAGCTGTGCCAACCATGACCACTGCCACTTTGAACCTGCCCTTGCAAGTGGGTAACACATTCCCCTGCCTGGTCTTCCTGGGCTAAAGGAGCACCCATGGAAGCAGGACACAGTGCCAGCACATCCTGCAGCAAGGCTCTGGAGAACCAGAAAGGCCTTTTGAAGGCAGGTCAGGTGGCAGCACATGGATGGAGAGCAGGTGGCTCACACACTTGTTTGCTTTCTGTTCTGGTCTGGTGGGTTTGTGAAGGCCCAGCCAGTTGAAACAGTGGGGCTTTCACCTCCTGACCTGCTGAAGCATTTTGTGGTGGACTTTGAAAGCCTGGTCCAAAATGAAGCCCAGCTGACCACAGGAAGGGCAAAACCTGCTGTGAATCCCAGCCCACTGCAGGGAGGTGAAGGGGGGTGAAGCCAGCACAAAATGGATGCATATTTTTCCCATGCAAAGGGCAACAGGGCTCCACCATTGTTTCCTCTCAATCAGAGAAGCCATCTGGGATGTGACTCCAGGGAACTCCAGCAAGAGCTGTAATTATATCAAACATAATTGAGGCAAGCCAGCAGCACTCCTTACTTAAGTAAAGCTATGAGGCCAGCAATATGACAGAGGACATACACCTGGGAGTTCCTCCAGCATCCGCTGCTTTCAGTGGGGTGGGAGCAGCTCAGTATGGAGTGCAAATCCCTCCTTGCTGCATGGGGCCGATCCTGTGCACACCCTGGCAGCAGCTAAGAATTGCTGTGAGGGAGCTTGCTTATCTGGAGAAGGTTGTGTTTCTTGCCTGAGGCTCTGCCTGCCCCACCTTTCTCTGTCCAAACCTCACATCCCCTCATTTGCAAATTTTCAGATGGCACAAATGCCTTGCCACCCTCGACTACCAGGCCCTTTACCCCCGGCAGGTACCAGGCAGGGAGAGGAGCCCATGCTCTTGGCCTGGCTCTGCTGCCTCCCATGGCATGCCCCCCATCCTGGTGCCTCCTTGCCTAATTCTCCGCTCCCATACAAGGCCCAGTGGGCATCTCTTGGGCCAGCCTGCCAGCTGTGATGTCCTGCTCCTCTGGCCCTCCTTTCTAGGACTTGCACCTCTCCCAGGTGCACAGCTGGGAAGCAGCAGGATTTACTGTCAGCCTGGACTGGACCAGCAGGCATTGGAGGTCTCAAAGAGCTACGAAGCAGCCCCTGCCCACCCGCCTGCCACAGCTCTCCTCCTGCAGGAGCCTCCACTCATCTCCTGTTTCATCTTTCCCTCCTCCTCTTCTGCCCTTTAGACTCCTTCACAGTAGATCTCTTATGGCTTGGGTTTTTTTCTCTTTAAATCTTTTCCTCTCTGCTTTTCCACCTCCTTCCTCTCCCCCAAAATAATCCAAACCTGTTCTTCCTCACTCCCCCACAGGGCTGGCACTGTTTGTCCCTTCCCCACCATTCCCTCGGTGGGGGACCAGCTTGTCAGGGCCTGTTCAACAGGACTCAGTGCCACTTTTCCTTCTGTAGGGATGACATGTTCTGCAGGGCCAGCAGTCCCCCATCCCCACCCAACATGATCTTTTAGCTCAAGACTTTCATGGGCACACAAGGTCTATTTAGACGAGCCAAGGTGCAGCTCTACATCAGCACCCTGCCTGCCTCCACTCATTTTGGGGATGGGAGGGAGGAAGGATCTGCTGGACCTTCCTGGTCAGTGACCGGCAGGGTCGGCAGCCAGCTGGTGTGGGAGGTGGCACTGGGACAGCAGTCACCCAGCCCCTCGCCTTGCTCGCACGGCGAATGGGGGCTGTCCCCAGCGGCACTCGGCGGCTCCTTGCCGGGATGCCGAGCACGCTGGAGCTGTCAGCCCTGGAAGGCACGGGTTGGTGGTGGCTCGGTGGCACTGCTCCACAGCCGTAGCCTCTGGTGGCAGCTCTGCATTGGCCATAGTGTGGTGACTCAGTGGTGACTGAAGTGGCACCGGCGGTCCCCGTGGTGGCAACTCAGGGACGCCAGCGGCAACTCCGTAGCGGTGACTCTTAATTTGCTCCAGGGGCTCTGCGATGTCCGTGCGGCGGCGGCTGAAGTGGCACCGGGAGCTTTGCGGCGTCCCTGCGCCGGCTCTGGGGTGGCACCGGGGGCTCCGCACAGCCCCGCGATGGCAGCTGCAGCTCGGGGCAGGCCCCGCTTCCCCAGGAGAGCGCTTCCCCCCACCGGGCTCGGGCGTGGTGTGGCCCGCGGCTCGGGCCCGCGCTGCCCCGCGCCGTCTCCGGACCAGTCCAACGGCCCGCGCGGGGGGAGCGGCGGTCTCGGGCCGGAGCCTTCTGCCCGCCCCTGCTCCCGTGGCAACGCCTGCGGCGTCGGGGCGGACTCGGGCCGGTCGGGGCGGACTCGGGTCGGTCGGTGCGTACCGCCCGCAGACAGGGCCGGGCAGGGTCCCACCGGCCCCTCGAGCAGGGGGCTACGGGTCCGAGGAGGGGCTCGGGGGCTGGGCCGGGAGGGCGGACGGGCGGGCGCGGAGGTGTGGATCATGAGGGAGTGCCCCGGTGCGTTCCGCACCCTGGGAGTGGCGGGCAGGGCCGGGTTCCTCGGAGCACTGGGAGCAGTTGGTGCCCAGGGTGGGCCCTGGGAGCCTCTCCTGGCTCTGCCCCATCCCTACACGTCGCACGTTAACAGCCCCTGGGCTGCTCTTCCCGCACCCCGCGGGCTTCCAGAAATGAAATCTACAGCAGTGTTTGTTTCACCCGCGTTGTGCTTCGTCAGTGACACAAACCGTGTTGGAGTCACGGTGTAAATGCTGGCGGGGTGTCCTGCGGCACCCGCGGTGGCTGCAGGCCCAGGCCGTGCCCTGAGCCCCGGGGTAACGAGCGGCACCGGCCGCCACCCGCCTGCGCTGCTCCCCCCGGGCGGGTGTGCCTGCGTGCTGCTTTCCCGTGGAGAAAAGAATGCATTTAAAAACCCAGAGGAAAATCAATTTTAAAACTCTGCAAATTGTTGGAGGGAATAGGCTGCTATAAAACTCGAAATTACTTTCAACTCTCTTTTTAGAGTAGAAGGGTTTTGATGTACGGGATAATGTTTAAAGCGGTTTGTTGAGAGCACATCACCTTGTCTGAGCTTATATGTAGAGCTTAAATTATAGGAAGAGGGAATTTCTGAATGTTGGTGTCCAGATGGTCTAGTAGCTGGGATTCTGGCTATGCACAGATAGATAGATTTTAGATAAATACTAGATTTCAATCTGCGGTTTTGCTTAGGGGTTAGATGATATTTAAAGTACTATTCTTTAGTTCTGTTGCAATTTTTAACCATTTTAAACCTTATTTGAAAGAAAAGAGTCCCATTTTGTCAAAGCTTTGGATCAAAGAATTGAAGTAGAGGCAACAGATCAAAAAGCTCATACCAGACGTTGAGCAAGACATGTGGGAGTTTGACTCTTGGATATGTAAAGCCTGGATTTACTGAGAAATTGTAATTATAGTTTTGCCACAATGACACACAGACGCTGTAACTAATGTTGTGTCAGCAGTGCCATAAGAATATGCTCTCACTTTGAATAATTCAGTTTAGCATAATACCTCGTACCTGGTATATCTAGGAAACATGCTTTTCAGGTGTGAGGGAGCATGACTAAACTAGTGCAGAGATAGGTGTCTCAGCAGTCAAGAAAAGATTTTATAGCTAAAGCTGGGACAGCTTGGTGGCAGCCTGATGTTTGCCAGCAAAGAGCAGGGAGATGCTCCCAGGTGAGCAAAGGGTAGAGAAGGGTTACTGAGGAGAGCAGAGAAGCTGCTTTCAGGAAGAAAAGATGAACTGGGCTCTTATTTCCTCCACCTTTGTGCTCCTCCTTGTCAAAGGAGAGCCTCAGTCCTGAGGAAAGTGCTCCAAGTAGGAAAAGACTGAAGGCTGTGAATGTGGCAGGTATCCAGCCTCCTGCCCCTAGGTAGAGTGTGAGGGGGCACTGGGCAATTTCACTGCTCTTCTTCAGGATCCCTCAGACAACCAGGGAATCCTTGAGCCCAAGGTATGTGGTACCATCAGCAATAGCTGGCTGAAAGCTTGAACTGCCATTGTGTGCTCTCTGCAGGATGGAAGGTGTTCTCACCCTGGCAATCCATGCCAAGTTCTGCTGCCCAGGGATGAGGGTCCCCTGGATGGAGGGAGGGAAGGACAGCCCTAGGTCTGCATGCTGCACATTCTTTCAAGGCAGTTGGTGTTGGAAGCTTGGAAAGAGGGAACTGCTCTGCAGTAAATTTCTTGGCTCAGCAGTTAGGCTGAGTAAAAGAGAGAGGGTCTCTTATCATCTTTGAAACCAGCCTGGAGACCATTCCTGAGACGTGGATGGGACCAGCCATACCACCTAGCTGAAGGCTAGCACTGAAGTGAGCTCCCCCCTCTGCTCTGGAAACCTCCTTGTTGGAAAACCCAGACACATCCCAGCAGCTGGGATGGCAGGAGAGTAGGATTCCCTTTGTGCTTAGCAGTTCTCCCATATCCACATCAGCTTTAGTGCTCTCAGCCAAGATGTTTTAATGATTTCTTTTGGGAATCGCTGGGAGAACTTTGGATGCCTGGCTTTGTTCTTTATTTTAAGTGGTGTGTGTCAGTTTTTTTTTTTTTGCAATTGCAAACACAGGGACCTCCCCTATGGGCAGCTGGGAGAGCATGATGGATGTTTCTGATCTGGACACTGTGTAGGGGTTTGTTTCATTTTTATATGAACGCTCAGGATTGACTTTACAGAGGTGTGAGTGAGTACACAGCAAGCAAAGTAGCAAAGAATTAGGCTTGATGTGGGCTGTCTTGGTACGCTCTTCCCCAGTTATGGAAACTTGTCCATCATGGGCAGCAGCCACAGCCACGTTATTTTGGTTCCAGGCAGAGATTGCCAGTCCTGATAAATTTGGAATGGGTTCAGTCCCTCACCCCTACTAAAGGTTCAGATGAACCTTGTGTCCTGGAGCTGGCTTCTTTAATTGGATGGTTTTATTGTTCTGGTGGTAAGAGGCAAAAGTACAGCGAGCCATGTTGGCATGTGTCCCCTGCTGCCAAGGAGGGGATGCTCAGGTGACACATCAGGAGAGGCACCGCAGGGCCGTTCCGCCCGGCTGCTGTTCTCCGAGCCAGTGCAGCAGGCACCAGAGAGTCCAGCAGTGATTCATCAGGAATCCTTGGATCTTGGCTGATTCCAATCAGTCCTGCTGGGCTGCTAAAATAGATATGGCCAGAGCATAAAATAGCTAATAAAAACAAAATCCTCCATGGAAAATTCATTCTTCAGGGTGTGAGGTTCCAGTTGCCATGCCAAAGCAAAGCTGAGAGGAGAGAGATTGGAGATTTTCTAGCTTGAAGAAGGGGAGGGGGTATTATTGATCTCGTCTCCCAGGTCTTTCCAATCTGTTCGCTTACTCCATTTCACTTAAAAGATTCGCATCATGGTAACCTTGATTTATTATCTGATTTCTTTTTTGATTCAACCTCTCAAAATTGTGCACTGGCTTGAACCTGCAGTAATAAACCAGCACAGTTATTCCCTCTTATCTCCGGCATGCATGTAATGCTTTCTCTGCTGTACCCGATTCATTCTCACAGACAGGCAGCAAGGTGAAATTCTGAAAAGATTGCCCTCTCTCATCAGGAGTGTAGGGCAAGCAGAGTTTTCACTCCGTTCAAGAGCAGAGCACAGAGGGCATGGCAGAAAGGGATCCAGGGGTGTTGTCTCCAGGTCAGGATGAGACTCCAGACAAGTACTGTGCTAGCTGTGGCCTTCAAGACCAGTCAAGGTCTTTCCAGAACTTAGCTGTGGAAAGCTAGAAGAGTCCTGCTGCAGAGGCTTGGCTACCAGAAGTAAGAAAACTCCTAGCAAGGGTACCAGAGACAAACCACTAGTCAGGTAGGGCTGACTGAGGAGTCTGGGTCTAGCCCTGAGCAGGAATTGATCAGTTATCTGTATTGGCCTTGGAGTACCTTTGAGAGATGCCATGGAGAGCTTTGACTCATAATTTATAGGAATAAGCTGCACAGGTATGTGGATATCATTATATCAGTGCATGCATGTGCAGGCTGGAGGGGTTTGTGTCACTTTAGCTGTTGTAATTAGTTACAATAGTCATCTCTGTGTTTAGACAAGCCTAAAACCAAGGGCTGCATTATCCTCCTGCCAGAAGTCTGAGAGCTGTTCTTAATTGGTATCTCTGAGTGCACAAAGGTTTTTATAAAATAAAGCTGTACAGCTGTGATATTTGCCTGGACTTGAGTCTCCCAAGGTGGAAGAGCAGAAATTATTTGTGAGCTGAGCAAAAAATATCCCGGGCAGGAGTAGAAAGAGGGAAGCTTCTGGCAATATTTTAATATGTGTTAGGTGATGCTTAAACATCTGTCATGAATTATTTAAATGAAAGAGGCAGACTTACACCTGGGAGTAGCTGTGTTGGTATCCTAGGCTGTAGCATACTCCCACTGGAGCCAAGGTTTTTAAGGTATTTGGGTGCAACAAAAGTAGTGCTTCTCTTGTAGTCCCAGTTTACTCAAATTCTCCTGGCAGCCTTTTGAATGCTGCCACAGATCCGGGAAGCCCCTGCTGCTTAAGGAAAGCAGCTTTTCTTGTGTATGCTGCTGGTTTTCCCACTCCAAACCCCATCTGGAATAGTAAAGCGATCTGTTTCTCCAGGGTTAGTGAGCCATTGAGGCAGCCACATGAGTCTGATGGCCCCCAGGTCGCGAATGGTATGGAATCAGGGGATGGAACCTTCCTGTTACCCACTCATTGTAGCAAGTCAAGGATATCCAGCACTGTGGGAGGGTGTGGAGGAGTGCCAAAGATACAGTGTGTGCCAGGCTCAATGTCTTTCCACTCATAGGAAGCCCAGGGTTACGTCACAGCGTTGTTTTCCTGAGAAGATGGAGAAAGCAAGGAAGGAATTGGAGAATTTTCTGAGTAGGAGCAATCCTAGCACCAGCAGTGGGGCTTCTGCTGGTGTCCCTACTCCAGGACCCTCCAGTAGCTCGGGGGTAAGTGCATAGAGCAGTTCTTTCTCCAGCACTGTCCTGAAAGGAGAAGAAGACTGATGGTACAGCTGGTGTGGACACATACAGGCTTCTCCCCAGGTCCTAACCCTTCCTTTGCTCAGAGGCCTTTGTGCAAGGCCTTGATCTGTACAAAGTGAAGCCATGAGGCTCATCCTGGTCAGAGTTGTGCTGCCTTTCTCTGTAGCCAGTGACAGCACTATCATGATTGCCTGGTTCAGGATCCCAGTATGGCAGGGCAGGCCTGTGGTTGTGGTGATATATAGCAGTAAAACCCTAATAACCGGCTGCCTAATCAGCCCCCAGTCAACATCCTTAGCTGACATCAGGCCACATGCTGCTGGAAGATCCCCTGCCCCTGTGCATTGGGCTGAATTTTTTGGGTATTTATGTCTCTGAGCCTTTTCTGACCATTACTCACAGTCTCAGCCGTCCCTAAAGTCTGGTAAAGTCAGTCTTACAGTCACACTTTATCTCTGTACCTCTATGATCCCCACTCACACTATGCCATGGCTGTGCTCTGACACTTTCCTCATGTTCCAGGGTGCTTCTGCTGGCCCCCACGTGTCCCAGTCTTTGGTGAACCAGGCAGAGCAGGAGCAGCACACCCCTAAAGGTAAATATGCTGAGAGGGAACGAGGTGGGGCAGGAAAGTGGGCCATAAATGTTCAGATTGCCTACAGTGGGCATGCTGGGAATTAGGCTGCTGCCTCTGGGTTCCTGCTCTGCTTTCATTTTCAGTGCTCAGGGATGGTGCTGAGCTGTTTAAATACCCCGTGAAAAGTGAATTTTGTTTAGAGGTGCAGCAAAGTGATCTGAGTGGGTGGTAAAACCCTGCTTCCTTTTCTCCTGGATAGATCCACTTCCCCCAGGGTTCAGGGTGGACTGTGCTGGTGCCTGTGGGAGTTCTGGTCCTGCTGCCAGGACAACACTGAATTTGCATGTGTTCTTACTGTGCATGAAGCCAGCAGTGTCCTTTTCCTGTGAAAATCATAGAATATCCTGAGTTAGAAGGGACCCTCAAGGATCATCAAGTTAAACTTCTGGCCCAGCACATGATAACCCCAAAAATGAGACCTGCCTGTGAAAGCTGTTTTTGGGATTTAGATATAGCCAAAATCATGGCCTTCCCTCATTTATTTATTCTGCACCCAGCTGCACCCCAGAGCAGATTGTTCTCCCTAGATTCAAGGACTCTGTGTGTGTACAGAGCTTCTGGTGCCACCTGCTTACAAAAACTTGTGTCATGGATGCTCAAATATAGGAACAGAGAATGGTTGAAGGTTTGCCAGCACTCTCCTGGCCCCTAGAGCCCTCCTGGGGATATGGATCATAGACTGGCAGTGGGTGGGAAGAAAGTGTGTGTGTGAGAGGATTTTAGAGAAAGATGGGAACTGTATATACCACCCTCCTGTGCTTAGATGTGACATTTATTTTCATGAGTGAGGACAAATGACTGTTTCCTCAAGTGAATCTTGACAAGCTAGACTCATCTTTAACAAGTGGAGACAGAACTCTATTTATGATCTGCTGCTTCTTCAAGGGGGAAGAAGCCATCAGGTTGGAAATGTAAATGCAAATGAAACACTAAGTATTGACATAAATAGTTGATAGTGCACAAAGTGCCCTAATGGATGGTGCCATGGATTTGGCAACTATAAAGTGACTAAATTGGAACAGCTGTGCTCCTTGACAACAAATACAAATCAGGGCCATTCTGTAAAGACCCCAAGCAAGAGATGTACACAAGGCTAAAGAGCTGCATTTTAGGGATTCCTCACAATTACTTTATGGACCGTGCAAGTGTGTAAGAGCACATTCATGCCAGGGTAGCTGCCCTTCCCGAGGGAGGGAAGTAGAGAGAGAGGAGCCAGTTAGTGGCTATTTCCTTTAGTCTCTAAGCAGACAACATACAGCTACAAGGATTGAGCCAGGGGCCATTTTAGAAGGACAAGGAAATGACCTCTTAGAGGACCCTTCCTATATCCAACCATCCTGAAACATGTCTGGCTTTAGCATTATTGGCTGCTCTGCACAATTGCTTTGAAATCAAGGGTCACATCCATGACTCCACATGCAGCACAGTGAACAATTGGGTTCAAAGCTTGACATTCAAAATACCCAATTGCAAACCAGAACCTTACGTTTCTCCTTGATAGAGTGTGAAAGTTCATCAAAGGAAAATCTCTCTCACTCCACTAAAATCTATTTTTAGTTCAATGCTTAGCTCTGTCTAGGGAATAGTGGTTTTTAAAGCTTGCATGCAATTACTTAATTTAGGTTAAGCTTCAAATTCCCAGTTTGCTGCTGTTCTATTATTTGCAACTTGTTTAGCAATATAAACAGTTTGGTTTATTTATGGGGTAAATGACATGGTTTAATTTCTGCCAGTTCTTGGAAATGTATACTTTTTTTCTTAGTCCAAATTTCTGTTGAAAATGTTTGGCCAAATGGTGAGATTGTTGGCTGTTTAACTCTATTTTTTCTCACACCGTTGCTGATGTGAGTAGGTGTTTTGATTGAGCAAAAAGCTGAGAAGAGAGCGGTTTGTCCCAAGGTGTGAATAGGCACTTCAGGAGACAAAGATGACCTGTGCAGCTTCTTTTCCCCTGTAATATTCATCAACCCTTTATCACCACCTTGACCAATCTCCTCTCAGCTATAACTGACTCTTGGTCTCAGGGCCCCCCTGAGAGGCAGGGGGATCCCATGCCTTTCTGAGAGTGATGGAAGCTGTGCATTAGAGACAGTAATTGCCCACTGTCATGTAGAGAGTCTGTAGCAAAGTTGGGAACAAAACAGAGCTCCTTAGAGCCAGATCAGTGCCTTAGCTCCCAAAAATCTACATGACAGTAATTCTCAGTGGAGTTTTCTTCTATGCCATTATTTTGATACTGGAAAACCATAATCACATATTGTAGCAGGAAAAAAAAATCTTTATTTCTGTTTCTAATTTGAGGTCTGCTTGATTTCTCTTACAAATCTAGTGAAGTGACTTCTGCAGACAGCCCAGTAGACAGCAGAGTCCTCCTTTGTGTGTGAATGTAAAGCAAAGTGATGCCTGGTGGTTTTAGATGTGTTTCTCTTTGTTTCTTAGTCACAAAATTCAAGACACCTGCGAACTTTAAAGGTCTCATGGAGAAGCAAACGGTTGGACCATCCACTGAGATCCTCACTGAGTCAGATTTCCCTGAACAATCATTTAAGCCCAAAGTGCAGATTCCTTTCAAACGTGTTCCAGGGCAAAACCCTCGGAAGGTTGAAGTAGAGAGGTAAGTAACCAGAAGGTGGCTAGAGGCATCACTGTGGAATGGACACAGCAGATTAGGGGGTTGACTTTTGCTTTCAAGACATAACATGTCAAAAATCCTTAAGAAAACCTTATCCTGTAAGGCAGTCTCCAAAGTGGGGTGTGCATGAATTGCAGAGGGTGCAGAAGACAATTCACTGGGATGTGGGGTTTTTTAATAGTGTTTATGTCATCTTTTTGTCATTCTTTTTTTTTGATTTCTGGGTTTGTGTACACTCTATAATGTATTAGTAACATAGTACAGTATATAATTTATAGATTGGAGTAACTGATCTTTCTAGGTCACTTCCACTGAATTATTTTGTGCTGTAAATGAAGAAATAGACATGGATGCAATGTGTTCTAAAAATGTTTTTACTGGTAGGGGTGCACAGTGAAAAAGTGTAGTTGTAGGCATGGGAGTGCCTATAGGCACATTAAGTGGTTATTTCCTCTTCTAATGTAATCCAGGAGGAGACGGCAGTATCTCGCCTTTGACATTGCTGAGCTCCTGGCCAGCAAGGGGATAGACTCCAATCAGCTGATGCCAAGGCACTATGACCCTGAAAATATGCCACCTATTGAGGAGACAAAAGATTCTGTGTTTCCCATCTACCTCCCATTACAGGTAAGAGAGCACGTTTGGTACTTGTGATCTGTCTGCTTATACCACAGGAGGTTTCTGAGGACACTTAGCCAGTATTGACACAACAAGCAACAAAACAAGGAAATGCTTTTGAGCTGGCTCGGGCACTGAAGGGTCTCTGCAAGATGCTGAGCATCCTCTGCAGGATGCCCACAACTTCCATCAAAACTAATAGTCCTTGAGAGTGCTCCTCACTGGCCTTTGTGTGTCCAAAGGAAAGGTGTCTCACGTTTCCTTCTGAATGCAGTAGTCAGCAGTATTGCTACAGGAAACCTCTCCAGGTGTTGGTTTGTTTTCCCTAGGAAACGACTGGAGGTACAAATACTGCTGTTTGGGAGAAAATTGTCAGCCAAATATCAGCGCAGCTTTTGCACCTGGACTGATTTCCAGATTTTGTAGCCCATTTAGAAACTGCATGTTAATGTTTTCCTCTCATGAAATTTTTTATTGGGTGTTTTCTTGTTTCTGGAGTAAATTTTAATTTCCCTCATGTCCTTGCTTTTTAGGTATTTGACAATGATGAATTTGACTGTCGAACTCCAGAAGAGTGGATGTCACTAGGGCTGGAGCCAGGATCTTCTGATAGAAAGCCAGTGCCTGGAAAAGCGCTTTTACCTACAGATGATGTACTTGGACATGGTAAAACTTGAATCAGTTCCTGCTCCAGCAGGGCAACACTAACAGTTACAAGCCCTTTCAGCAGAAAGGAATGTGTAGATTCTGATGAGTGTAGCTCTGAAAAGCCGTATCTCATTTTGGCCAGGCTCAGGCAGTCAGAGCCAGAGACCAGAGATCTCACTGACTGCAAGTCCTTCCCTGGACCGTTTCCACTTTGTTAAAAGTTGCCTTTGCCTTTTGACTTTCTGTCAGCACAGACAAAATTTCTCTTTATTGGTGCGTAGCTATCTTCGTGGAGTTAGGGTGTTCTAACTCCTAGGGCACAGTATGTTCTGCCTGGATTTCTCTGCAAGTGCAGGAGCAGAAGATGAGTTCAGACTACAGTGAACATACAAGTAGTAAACCTGGGCCAGATTAAGTGATGTGGACATTGTTTTCCAATAATTTGTAGCCTTTTCAGTGGGAAGGCATTTCCAGGTACAGTTGTACTGAAGTCCAGCTGTGGCTGCAGCTCACATTAACACATCTGCAGTACCTTTAAAGCATGGGAACCGGCATCTGCAGCTCTGGAGCAGCCTCCAGAGGCTTGACTGTCTGCAAAACTGAAGCATAAAAACATAAGCTCTGTGTATCCTTGGGCAGCCAGCACAAGATGGCTGAGTTCTGCCTGCAGCTGTCTTGGGGAATACCACACCTGATCACTCCTCAGGTTGAATGGACAGATAATGCTGTCCTGACCTGTGTCCATATTGTTATCAATATAAATACCTGTCGTCTGGTGTGTGAAAAACATTGAAAATTCTAAGCTGTAAGACCTAAATTCATTATTTAATTGGTCACAGCAGAAGCTCTCTGAGATTGACTGAGATTCAAACAAGCAAATGGATTTGACTGTGGCATCACCACTTAGATCAGGAAAGTCCATTTGCTGTAGCCTCCAGGAGAATGGACTAACCCTGTTTTAATCCTTGGCTCTCTCAGAGGACCCCAAAAGCCAGGAGTTGATCTACATGTGGATTGATGTTGGTGTTCTGGATTATGACAAGGAGACAGACCTCTACTTGGTCCATAAAACAGATGAGAAAGGTCTGGTGCGTGATGAAGAAGGGAGACCCATCCTCAATGGAGGAATAACTCCAGAAGGTGTGTTTCAAATAAGGTCTTTTGGGACCTGTCATATAGTCTGAGAGCCAGTTCATTACCCATGCTTGTCCTAGCTGGACATGGGAAGGACACCGAGAAGTCATTTAATCCCTTTCACTGTTATCTCTCCTGATATGTGTCTATTAAACTTATCTGAAAAGACCTCCAGGGAAGAGAACTCCACATCTTAATTTGATCCTGTTTGAGGTTTTCCCTTTGTAGACACCTTTCTTTTTATTCCTTCTCCCATCCTTCCTGCGTTCAAGAAAAGTAAAATGTTGGGATTTCTGGGTCAATGCCATTTTGAAAGAGAATGTGGACAGATTAAAATGAAGTACCCTTCTCCTGAAATGTTTAGAGATGCTCTGTATCTCTTGCTGTCCTCAGCCTTGGTCCCTCATTTTGATCTCCCGCAAACAGCCCAATTATCCTGTCTATCGAAAAGCTGCTGTCAGCACTTCAAGCCATTCTGAGTTTTGTTTTCCCTGCAGCCTCTTGTAAGCTGTCCTTTGATTTCCCAGGAAGAGCTCCGCTGTTGCCGTGTCAGTACTGGGTGCCTCGGGTGTGCCTGCAGTTCCTGGCCGAGGATCCCCAGGTGTTTGCGGAGCGCGTGGCGTATGCCGACAGCCTGCGCAAGAGGACGCAGGGGCTGCTCATGTACCACCTGTACGTGGACTGCATGCCCACAGAGGGGCTGGACACCATCAATGAGAAAAGCCTGCAGAGGGTGAAGCGCTTGGCTGTACAGACTCCCAAACTGAAGGATGAGAAGAGGTAAAGTTTTGGGGTTTTGTGGTTGAGATGACTTTTGAGGTATTAGAAAGTTCTTTTTTCCCAGCCCCGCAACCGAAGAAGAAGTTGAGATTCGTTGGTTCTGCTTTTCAAGGTTGTTTATTTTTTCTTATTTATTACGTTCTTTCTCTGACCTGCTGAGGTTTGTCCAGCAGGTTGGGTTGTGGCACAGCCTCTGCCCTTGGGGTGATGTTAACTTTTTCTGCTAAGAACTATGTGTACTTCATTTACAATAGTTTTTCAATACCTATCACCTATGTTAGACAGTCTGTCTCTATTCTAAACCAATCAAAAGTGTCACCATCTTAGCAGAAGATGGAAGACGAGAAGAAGGAGAAGGACAGGACACGCCGATTCTTCCACCTTGCTTCTTGAACCTCCATTCTAAAACCCCAAAATTCTACCTTTTCACCCTGTGACAAATTAACTATTATTCTACTCAAACTCTTGTGGCTTGTAAATCCTCACTCGTAGTTGGTAATTTTTTCCGTGGACTAAAATCGAAGGCCCAGGTGTTTTTGACTCCGTGCCAAGGTCTCTGAGCCCCTTGCCAGGGTCTCGAGTCACCCAGGGCAGCCAGAGGAATGTTCTGGGTCCCGACAGTAAAGCATCATGTACTTGTCTGGGGGCTCAGCCTTCCATCCATAAACATTGTGGGACTTCATAGGGCTACAAAACAAGTGTCAGTGGAGGCAGATCTTGAGCAGCCAACTCACAGACCATGAGTCTCACCTGACTTCCATTCTGTGCGCAAGCACACCACGCAGTTACCCAGAGTGGCATCAGAAGGAGGCAGATGGCAGCCCCAGGGACACGTGTACAGGATGGGTGGGCTGTCAGTGTTCGCAGCTGAAGTAGTTTCCATATGCAGACTCCACTGCAGTTAAGTGGCCTTCAACAGCAAGAAGATTGACAAAAAATGGCGTGGCTGACCTTGCTGTTCCCGTGCTTTTGAGGAACAGATCAGTCATTGCTGTACTGATCTGCAGACCACCCATTGTCTCCAGAGACCTGGCTGTTGTCTGCTGATGACCCTTCTACCTATTAACAGCTGCTAAAACAAATCAAAAGAAGAGCTGCACAGGGGAAGGCAAACAGAACAGGAGATATCCACCTGAATATAGTGGAGTATCTCTTTGCAATGCAGTTCATATTGGGGAGGCATTTTAATGTCCCTGGGCTGATGAATCATGAGCCACTGATGGTGTTGCTGGGAATCAGCCGTGACTGATTGCCTTGCTCAGAAATAGGAAGGTGTGAGGAGCTGCATGGTCTGCCAGCCTGAACTGGAAAGTAGGAGAGTAATTAGTCTCTGTGAGCAGAACTACAGGGATAAAGAAAAGTACTCTGCCTGCTCGAGGTAAAGGATGATGATTTCTTAAGGCAAATGGAGCAGGGTTTCAGCACTTATGTGAGTGTTCTGGCTGAGGAAATGGACAACAGGAGGCAAATGGGAGGCCAGCTTGGATAGCCCAACTTTTCCAGAACTGCCAGCTACTTTCTTTAGTTGGTGGTTATTTCTCCTTCACTCTCTAATGTTTCTACCCAGTGGAGATGTTGCTTTGAACTGAAAAGACACTTAAAAAGGCTACAGTCCTAGTCCTCACTCCATGCTTGCCTCTGTCATTAAAAGTCCAGTTGATACCTTTGCTGGCTGCTTCATTTTCTGCACAATTCTCCTGATGTGTTGAGTGGTAGGAGGGCTTCTGGGTTAGCACATTTGGGAGGGAGGTAGGGGTGGAGTTTGCAGTAAAGCTACAGACATACACATGCTCAAATGCCATGGGTTCTCAGTGTTCCTGTGTCTTGTAACAGTGTGTTAGACCAAATAAGCAGCCTGGAGAAAGAAGTGAAATTAGACTATAAACACACCATGAACATGATCAGCTTTGACAGAGTCGTCGCTTCCAAACCCGAGATGTTTTCTTTTGTTACCCTGCCAGACAAAGAGCAGAGGGAAGCACCAGACAAAGGTAGGGGACACAGTGAAACAGTTCGATTTCTTGTCTTTGATAGGATTTGTGGTTTGCTGCAAGAACTCTCAGGTTCATGGTAATGATTAGAGCTCCAAGGGGCAGCAACAGGAGATTATGTGAGACTTTTGAGTATGTCTCCTCTTTTTTAGGGTATATTTCCATGCTCATGTTACCTCAGTATAATTAGAACTCATCTGCTAGGCTGCAGTAATTCTGCAAGTGTACCCTTAATGGCACCAGATGTTTGGCAGTGTGATTGGCTTACCACTGTGCTAGGGCTGACTGCCTTGCCTTTGCTGTGCCCAGCTGGGAAATGCCTCAGGTGTGGAAGAGGGCTCAGGCTCCTTCAGAGTCCCAAACAGGAGGAAAACGTCCCCACTAAAAGATGGGAGGGGGGAGGGGAGCACATTTTGTGCACTGCAGTCTTCCAAAAGCAGGAAGGCCTTGAGGTGCTTCACAAGTGGCCTCTCACAGATGAGATGACTCAGCTGTGCCTTGGAGCCTCAGTGGGAAGTTTCTTGAGTTCCAGTGTTCTATCACATGGAGATTTCATGAGCCAAAGCTTTGGGAAGGTCAGGCACCAAGACAGCACCTCAGCCCCTAATGGGAGGCTGCAGAAGGTCTCTGCAGTGGAGCAGAGACTCCCTCTTTCATCCAGCCATCTGCTGGAGCTGCTGCATGATAAGGCCTGTGCATTAGAGCAGAGTCCTTTTCACAATTGCTTCCCAAAGGGACCTGTACTCTAAAAACAGAAGCTGAAATGGCTATTGCAGGCAATGACATTATTTCTTTTTTTGGTGCTAGGGATCATTCCTATCCCAGACTATCCTTTCCATAAACGACGGAGAGAATTCAACTTCCTCTCACTCCTGACCAGGCCAGAAGCCATCCATCTCCTTGCACAGGTACAAGATGAGTGCAACAAGGCAGCTGTCCTGTCTCTGTTTAACACAACTGTAACCAAACTTGTCTCTCTGGAGGAATTTGAAGAGATCCAGACTCAGGCCTTCACTGAGGTGAGCAGAGGAGGTGTGAGGGATGAACACATCGAGCAGGCAGCAGTGCTGTCAGTGTGTATTAGACAGATGCAGCAGCTGCAGTTTGATCTTCTGGAAACTGATGAGCTGTCAAAGGAGGCATCATGTTTGGGGCAGGGAGAAATTTCCATGTGCCTGTTAAATTACTGGGATATGGGGAGAATGGGCTGAAAGAGTCATGGTGCCCTGGTTAGGGTCAGCCAATGCTGACCATGTTCTTAGTGTGTTAAACAAGTGCCCCTATAGGGCTGCAGCCCTTCTTTCCCCCACCTGGTTTATACACAGATAAGGGTCCTGGTTGGCACTCAAGTTTCTTTTTTATTTTTTTTTCCTTTTATTTCTTTTTCTTCATTTTCCCATCCATCCAGCTACAAGGCACGAGAACCTTGATTCCCCCTGAAACACTCATGGGGATAATGCTTTTCTACACTCTATGTTCTTTATATACTTAATTAAATTACTCTGTTTGCAATGCCAATAGAGAGAGTAGGACAAAAATTTGCAGCTCTGTGGTAATTCCCACCAGAGGCTCTTCATGTCCTCTGGTTGAGGGCAGCACGTTGCACCCTGGATGTGGCCACATGGAGTAACTTGCACAGGGTTGCACACTAAATCAGTGGCAGAGAATGTGCTGGTCCTTCCCAGTCCCGTGCTGTTTCAGCTAGGCAGTGTTGTCATCCACTCGGTGACTAAGGTTCTTTTAGTACACACAAACAGCAAGCTGCCTGTGGAGCAGAAGTGACACTTGGTGGTATTTTAATAAATTAAAATACTGCAAACTGCTGCTGCCCTTGGCTTCTTCTGCTCTTTCTTCTCACTTGTCAAGAGAAGACAACATTCTGTCCTTTATGTGCTCATCACACTGTCTACACAACTTTTTGTGAGGGACCCTGACACAGGCAGCTCCAGGGATGCCACTCTATAGAAAAAAGGAAGGAAAGGAAACGCTGTGAGTAAAACAGAAAACTCCCACTGTTTCTTTTTGTGGGTCTTTTGTCAGTGCAGGAGATAAATGACCAGGTTCAGATGTCATATGTGTAGGGGGGGTTGAGAGCTACTTTTAGCTACCACAGCTTTGAGAGAATGGTTTTCTTTCACAGCAGAGAAAGCTCCAACAGCCCCCGTTAGTAGCTCACCTTGCCATACTGTTTTCCCATCAGCCCTCAGAGGATTACTCAGCTTGCTTCTTTCTTTGCCCTAGGTTCAGGAGTTTCTCAAGGGTACTTGGATCGATTCCATAACGACTGCAATTAAGAGCAGCCTTGAAGATGCAGGCAAATGGTTCAACCTGGGGGAGAGTGACTGGGATGCCTACCAGAGCTCCAAGCTGCATAAGCTGATGGAGCGCATCAGGTTCATGCTTCAGGACTCTATGCGCTACCTGATCCAGAACTCGCTCATCAGCTTCACCCAGTTTGTGCTGGATGCTTGCCAGAGTGTCCTGAACTGCCCAGAGGACATGGAATGGGGACCTGACATCACCAACAGTCCCTATGTGTAAGAAAGAAAGAAAAATAAGGGATGGGAAGAGCAGAAAAGTGTAGTGTTGTTGTCTTTTTAACTGCTGTTCTGCAAGCAAGCTTTGCTCTGTGTGGGGCCTTTAAGCTGGGCAGTTTTCCCTAATCCTCCACCTGACATGATCACTGGAGTATGGAAGAAGGACACAGAGCTGGCTGCTCTGTTAGCACAGCTTTCCAGCTGCAGTTAGTGATATGGAGCAGCCCATCAGAACCAAAGTCTGCTGTTTTGATGTACTGTTCTGAAGATCAGCTACCTCCAGCATTCCTGGGGGAGCAAATTGTTGTTGCTAATTTTTTTCTGGCCAGGAAGAATACCAGGAGCATGGCTGCTTAATTCTATTCTTAGATGAAACCTCAGAATTAAAATCTGGCCTGGGATCTTTAAAGAATACCAAATTTAAGTTATCACAGTGCCTAAAATTTTATTCCACTGGATATTGATTTAAGGATTTTTGCTTTTTGTGGTATTAAAGAAGGAATGTTTAGAAATGGAAAGCCAGAAGAAAAGAAAAAAACCCCTGCCACTCACATGAGGCCTCTTACCTTTAAATCATTGGAAGTCCTGACACTGACTTCAGCTAATCCTGAGCCAGGCTGGTCACATGCAAGATTAGAAATACTAATATAACTTCCAGAAGGTGCAGTTTAGGGGTATATTTGAGATACTGAATTTGAAAAACACCTCCAGTTTTTCTGTAAAGCAGCTCCAATTCTCAATAAGGTTATGACTTTGGGGGATCCTGATATGTCATGATTGATGGTTCCTTCACTTTTGATAAAAAAGAGTTCTCAGTGTCTTTACTGTTAAATTGAGAACACAGTGTTTTATATCTTCATCTGCATGAGACAGTCCTCTTCTCGTCTGCTTTCCTTTCCTGTCCAGGAGGCATTTTAGTATCAGCACCAGAGCAATACAGTTGTGTATCGTATTCTCAAAAAGCATCCCTGTTCTTTCTTATCTCTTCCCACCACAGGTCTCAAAGGAATCCACTCTTTGTAACAGACATTGAGCTAGACAGCCGTGGTGTCCTCTTCAGCCCCTCTGTGGAGAGCATTGAGACATCTCTCATCTCTCTGTTTGACAATGGAATCCTGGCGACCCACAGCATCCCACAGCTGGAGCAGGTGAGCATTTCTGCATCACCAGGGATACAGCTGTGCACGTGCCAGTGCATTGCAGCTCAGCACAGACATCCCTGAGCTTGTACTGAGAGAGGGAGGTGCAGAAGTGGGTACTTGGGAATTCAGTTAAATTACTCTGAGCACAGCACTGAGCTAATGCAGTTCCATTCTGGCAGGGTTTCTTCAATCTCCCCAACCTTGTAGCTCTTTTGTCTGGTGGTTGTTTCTGCTTTGGTGCTGCAGGTTCTGTGGACACATGGACACTCTGGTTGCCCTGAGTGGCTGGTGGCTGGTAAAAGCAGACTCATAAAGGAGTCTTTCTTTCATAAAGGAAATAGCACTGTTTCCAGTTCTGTTTGATGCAAGTCCCTTCTGCATATGCATCCTTCTGTCTGCTACTGTGAAAGCCCTGTCTTCCTAGATCCTTGCTCTTTGAGGAGGAGGGCACATAAAACTGATCAAACAATTCCTGACACAATGTAGAAGTGTGGACTGCAAGAGTTCCTGAAGGTGCCACCAGGGATTGCTTTGCCCCCCACTTGAGGAGGCACAGTTAGCTCTGTTTATCCTGAAAGACCTCTTCCCTTCCTCTTGCAGTATGTGTTGGAGAACATGGATATCCCAGGCACCCCCATGCTGGAATCAGTGGGTTTGCAAGAGCCAAAAGTAGAAGAGCTACGTGAAGCTCTGCGCTCTGCCATTCGAAAGACTCGGATCCCTCTCCAAGCCTACGGCAAGAGATACGAGAAGTTCTTAGAGATAAATAACAATGACATCAAGTACTTCCTAAAGTAAGTGGCTTCTGACAAAACCCCTGTGACCACAATGACAAGCCTTTGTGGAAGCTGTTGTGTGGATGTGCTGATGTGAGAGTGTGGAGCTGTTCTGAAACCACGTGCCTCAGATGTGAGATCAGGCCCCTGTCAGAGGCTGCCTTCAGTCATGGGTGACAGTCCATGCTTTTAGAGGACATTGGTGGTGGCACTGGGAATTTCTTCCTGTCTCTGACAGCAGTCACATTCCTGTCATGCTCGTCAGTGTAATTGGAGATATTAATGGCCCTAAAAATGAATCATCCTGTTTGAGAATCCAGTTAGCATACTTGACTCTGACCTCCTTCCTATAGTGTCTGCTCAGGCTGATAGCATTCTGTAGAAAGTAATGTTTTCTTTTGTTTCAACCTCATTGTTTTCATTGCCAAAACTCTTTCCCCCTATTCTGTCCTTTAGCCTCTGTTGCTTTAATGGACTTCTGTTTAGGTCTTATGTTTTCTCCAAACAGTGAGAATTAATCCCTTTTCTTTTTTCTTATTCCAGCTTAATCAATTTACAAATTCCATCTGACAAATTCCTGTCTCTCCCCAGAATACACTGAAGTGCCTACCCTCCCCTTTAGTGCCTCCTGATCTTGCCCTGTTTACACTGCTTTCATTTTGTCTCTCCCTCTCTTCTTGCCACATTTCCTCTTTCATCTCTTTTTTCTACTCTGCAGCTACAATATCTGTGCTCTTATTCCACTCTGCACCTATTGTGTAAATGTATGCCTTATTAATTTCATGTCTTGATCCTTTGAGTGGACACAAACAGCCTGGACGCTCAAATATTCTTAACGTCTACGCAGCCATTTTTTTGTTGGTGTTTTAATTTACAGAGAATATGAAGAGCAATTTCCACCTACTCAGGAGGTAACGAAGATAGTGGAGACATATTTGTCTGAAAAGGAGACCCTGGACCACCTTCTACCTAGTTCTATTATCATTGGCCCCTTTCAAGTCAGGATAGAACATATTAGGCTTAGTCTGTCTGATAAACACAAAGCCCTTGCCACTGCCATGTTGGACATGCTGGCTAAAACCCTCCATTCACAAGTGCAAAAGGTAAGTTAACTGGTTCAATGTATTATCTGTCTCTGTCTTGTCTTGTCCTTCTGCTTTTGAAGTTGCTGTGTTTTTGTGAAATGAGTAGAAGGCCACATTATTTGAGGATATTTTAAAGATCACACTGAGCTGATTACTTAAAATTGAAATTATCAAGGACATATGCAAACCCAACCAAATGAAGAATTAAATATATTTCATAAATTACATGCCTGAAAACTGTAGCTCTTGAGATTAAATTCTTCAAGACCTTGCCATTTTACAAAAGTATGTTGGTGAATTGAAAAGATCTGTCTAGTAGACAACTGAAAAGTCCTTCTGCTTCCTCTGAGGATAACTGGAATGTAGGCAACTGCCTCTGCCACTTGATTGTCTAAATCTGTTATTATCATCATTTTCACTACATACCTGCAGTTCCCCTTCCTCTTTTTTTGGCAGTCTCATTCAGTTTGAGCTGCAATGGGTGAGATGGATGGGAAAAGAAAAAACCAGAACAGGACTGTGTACTCATCCCTTAGACCACCTTTAGAATGGGAGGTGGGTGGATTGGGGCAGGTTTCCCAGTTTGTCTATTAGCCATTGGTGACTCTTTGACGGTGTTTGCTGTGTCCTGCTGCAGATCTGTGAGGCATATGAAGCCATCAGCACCAAAATGCATGAGAGACCCATGAACATCGAGGAGCTGGTTGAGCTGCGGGACTGGCTGAAGGGAGTGCCCGAGCAGCTGGCAGTGCAGGAGGTGGGGCACGCTCTCCTTGGGACAGCACATCTGGGGAAGTGAGGAGGAAATTTGTCAATTCAATGTGTGGTGTCTCAGAAGCAGAACTCCAGTTTTTTACTTGCATATCTTTGTGTGCAATGCCACAAAATTCCTGGCTTTGTATTTTTATAATTCCTAAGATTTGTATTTTTAAATATACATATCATAAATTTAAATCTCTTTGCAAAACAAAATAGCAGTTAAAAATCTTGCCTAAAATACTTATGTATGCATTTTGGTATATTCATGATCCATTCTGCATTTGTGTACTGAATGGCTATCTTCTAAAAATGAATCCTCTTTTCAAGAAAATCTTTCTGTTACCCAGTGCTCAAATTGCTGTTAAAATATTTTTTCTAATAGGACATTTTAGCACTGAGTTATTTCAAAGTTATTTGAAGTGTCTTTTCCCAGCTGAACAAATGGGGATCAAAGGCATCAGTAAGCTGACTTGTCCATGCCAATGAGGCAACCTGGAGGATAACCTAAAACACTCAATTTCTGTCCAGCACTTTATCCACTAGGTCACACTTCTTTTCATTCCCATAGAACAGAGGGCGATGATGGCATGACCATTCACAGAACAAGGGGTTGTAAATCCATTCCCTCTGTTCACACGGCACAGAAGCAGCCCACATCACTTTAAGCTTGTGTGACTAACGCTCTTCAAAAGCACCTCATGAAAATGAGGTGTACACCAGAGACTTGGAATCAGCATGGTCTGAAGGTGTCTACTTTTTTTCTCTTTCTCTCACCCTGTGCAGCAACTGATTGAGGAAGTCATGGAAGATTACAAGGTCATGGAAGACTTCCTTTACAATCTTACCGAAGAAGATTTCACTGACAAGTGAGCACAAGGCATTTCTCCCACTGTCAAAGTGGGACTCTTCAGCAATTACCATTTTCAGTGCTTCAGGGGCCATGTGTCTATCAAGGGCTCCTGCAGAACTTTTAAGTGTCTCTCAGGCTATATGAGCACTGAACTCTTGAAATGAAGTTTGTAGACAAGAAGTGTGAGTTCATGCTGCCTTCTGGCCTGGGGCAAGGCAAGCTGGTAGCTATTAACCTGTTTAACATAGTAAAGCCCTTTTCTCTGGGTGTGTTTTTTTTTGTTGTTGGGGTTTTTTTTGTTTTGTTTTTTGGGTTTTTTTTTTTTGAGATACTTGCAAAGTCTCAAAGTGCACAGTTTAGTCTGTGGCTGAAACTAAATGAACACTTCCAAGATAGGAACACTCCCAGGGTTTTCTTAAGACTGGGAAGAAATTTGAACCCTTGTTATTACTGCAGTTCTCCATGCATCTTCGTCTTAGTTTTATCATTCCAGTTGTGGCCTGACTATGCCCCAATAGCAGAGACAGCTCACAAACTCAGCTACAAGGCTTCTAAAGCTTGTTGAGCCCAGGGAGCGCTTCTCTTATGACATGCACTTGATCCAGTATGTCTGCAACCTGAGTCTCTGCAGAATGCTCCTGAAACTAGAAACATGGGGTGCAAGGTGCAAAAACCCCACAGAAGCTGCAGGAAAGCAGCACAGCCCCAGGCCAGCTTGGAACAGGCGTGGCTATATTCCCACTGCCCAGACCTGCCACAGGCAGGACTGGTAGGAGATGGCTGCATCCCCAGGTGCTGGAGGGGTGTGACCCCCTGTGAGTGTAGTGTGCAAGCCTTGTACTGGCATTGCACACAGGCTGAGGGTCCAAATGGAGGCAGTAATGGGTGGGCTATGGCTGAGCAAGAACCAAGAAATCTGCCTTGGCGTGAGCAGCCAATTTGTGCAGCCTTTCCTGGATCTACAACGCTCTCCCCAGGGCACTCTGCAGAATCCAGGGCTTCCCTGTATCTGGGTTGCGCTGGCCCCTCACTGCCCTGCTTAACAGGAGACTGGCTTTTTCAGTAGCCCTGAAAAGCCATAAGCCGAGACTCTGACCCCATTTTTTTCAGTTCCTTGCAAATACATTCAAAGACAGACATTCCCTCTGGATGCCAACTGTTATTTTGCTGTCTCCTAGCTTTTCAGCAGCATAGTGGATTTGTTCCTTTTAAAAAGGCCCTCCACTTCTCCCCAGCTCTCTCCAGCTGAATAGCCTAGTCACAAGGACTGCATATCAACAAGACAAGCTGGAAAAAAATGTTTTGTTGAAACCACATGTGTTTCTGTTGTTGTAAAGCTTCCTTGTTTGGTGGGATTTGGCTTTCTCATTCTGTGATTTTCAGCATTTCAAACATATGCTCAAAAAGCTTTTCTCTTTGTATCATGTGGGTGCAGGTGGACTGCCAGTTACTGGCCAGTGAAAATGTCCATGGACTCAGAGTCCGTTCGGCTCCAGCACATAGACGATGAGGAAAGATTTCGCAAAACTCAGATTTCAGATCAGAAGGCATTTCAAGAGAAACTGGAGGAAATGCAGGTATTAAGCCCCAGACAATGAACTGTCCATAGAAGGGCATCTTGAAGCTCTTGTCATCAGCCAGGAGGGAAACTTTCAGATGAGATTTTACTCCGATGAGTTTTGAGGTGAATGTGTTGTTAGACCAAATATTAATGCACCCTCCCTTGGTTTTTTGTTGGCTTTTGATTAAGAGTTTCCTTTTTTGTGTGAAAGACAAGACTCTGCAGAAATACTAATTTTTCATTGAGAAGGTGTTTATACAGTGTTCCAATTCTTGGTGCTCAGGAAACATGGGCACCTCCTTTTTCTTTTTTGTGTACTCAGTTCCCTGCAGAGCATCTCCTGTGATGCGCTGCCATCAAGGGGGAAAATACAGCATTCAGCCAGGGAACTCATCTGGTGGGAAAGGACCCTGAAATAATTGCAGAGTTTTGAAGCTGAGATATCTCTGGTGTCTGCTAAAACAGTCTGAATTTTATTTTTTCCTCAGAAACTCTTAAATTCAGGGGGAAGAAAGCCATTTTAGAAAGGTGGAATCACTGACCTAGATTTTCTTGGAAACAGGTTCCCAAAATGATAATACCCTAACACTGGATCAAAAAACCCAAACAAATAAAAAACAAACCCACAGAAAATACCAAAGCAAAATCCAAACCAAACACACAAACCCAAGCTACCGAAGCAAACCATGAAATTTATTAGAGAAGCTCTAGATACCTGTTGTTAAACAATTCTTGGAAACAAACTGAGTGACTAGTAGAGCTATAATTTGCACTTTACTGGTTCTGTAGCAAATATCAGTGTAAATTCAGCATCAAATTTGGGCACAGACTTCTTGTTCCTATTCCTTGGGGATTAACTGTTGTCACAAAGAGGACAAGCAGCTTGTCATCACATTTGCAGTTTCCTCCACCTGACCAGTGGTTATTGCTTCTCCTCACCACTTTCATCACAGTCTAAAAAGAAGTGAAATTGGTTTGGGGGGGTGAAATCACGGACATAAAGATCTCGCCTTTGCATGTAACAAAGAGCACACCAGGAAGCTGTTATCTCTAGAAGCAGCACTCAGCTTCAGAGTCCCAACTTGTGCCTGCCTTTTCTCTTCCAGCTGACTGTAGGTGGGTTTTCTGTCCAGTCAGATGTTAACCAAGCCCATGAGCTGGCTGAAGATGCAAGGGATGTCCGGAAGCAGCTGAAGGAGCTCCAGGAGTTGGCAGTTCTCTACAACAACAGGGAAAGACTCTTTGGCATCAAAGTTACCGATGTAAGTGTCAGGTCCTATACCTGCAGGACTCTGATCTTTGCTGGGATTTCTAGGTGGTAGGTAGAGCAAATAATGAGACATAGTTCCTCAGGAAGGAATCCTTCATGCTGTTTTGGTTTATCTGGGGAGCTGCTTCTCAGTCCTGTAGATTGGCTACACTGCTTCATTGCTCCACTGGGTTGCAGAGAAGCTGATCCCAGGCGAACATGGAGGGCTGCTCAGGGTCTAATATTTCCATTATTTCTGTGAGAGACTTTGGGTGCCCACAGTGAGATATGAGGATGTTCATGAGGAGAAATTGGTTGGGAAGGTCTTGAAGCAGCACTTAGGATGCATCAATTTCTGTAAGGCTGTTGCTGCAGGTCTATGGGTGTGAATGCAGAGTGGGTGCTGGCAGCTGGCTGGGCTTGGAGCGTGGTGTTCTCCTAAGGCAACAGTTTATATAGTTGTAAACACTCATTTTGCTTGTAGCTGCTCAGCTGCCAGTGAGTCATTGTCATCCACATCCAGCCAAGTCTGGCTGCAGACCAGAAGTGGAGTTCACATGATGATCCTTTCCTACCCTTCATTCTCTGGTTACTTCTCCTTCCCTGTAAGGAGCCAAGTTTTAATATGATAATGGTGTGTGCTTTCACTGATGGTGTGTGGCCTGTCCATCAAAATCTCCTCATTCTGCAGGAGAGTTTGGTAGAGGCAAGTGGAAAGAGTGCTTTCCATGCCACACACATGGTGCAGGCACAGCTCCACTGGATGTACATTGGCCTGAATGTGTCAAGCCCAGCTTTGCTGGTTGCTCTCCCTTGAAATACGTATTGTTGGCCCAGGAGAAGGTAGTCTGATATATTCTCTTGGAATACATGTTTTCTCATTGCTGGCTTCAGATTCAAAAAAGAGGTGGGTTTTTGTGGCCTTTTGACATGTAGCTGTTTTTTGAGGTGAATACACTTGTTGTTTACGTTGTTTTTAATTTCTTTCTAAAGTACAGTGGGCTGAACAAGATGCTTAAGGACTTCCAGCCATACTATGATCTCTGGACTACAGTGTCAGACTGGATAAAGTGGAATGTGAGCTGGATGAATGATTCTCTCCTTAAAATTGAGGCAGAGGAGCTAGAAAAGAATGTCACTGACTCTGTTAAAACCATGCAGAGATGTGTGAAGCAGTTCAAGGATTCACCAGGTACATGCACAGTCTGGGGGAAAGGAAGTTGGTGCACATCAGCATTTTGATGTGAAGCATGTCACAGAGTGCTCTAAACAGGGATTATCAGGAAGTCACATGTGTATTAGAGACAGCTGGGAAAATGCTAACAAAGTTATTTTCCGCTTTTTTTCCTGAAACTAAACTATGATGATTCACATCTAGATACTAGTTACAGGCTTGAAGTACCAGCCACCCTCTGATGTTGCAGTTAGTATTTACTAAGTATATATATATATATATATATATATATATATATATATATGTAAAGTGCAATAATCCAGGCTAGTCAGCCCACTGTCTAGACGTGTGGGTTTAAGCCCTTGTGCAAAGTCAGGCAGCAAGGGAACTTGAATCTGGGTCTTGCAGGTGCTATTTTCTGGGCCAATCTTATTTTCTTTATTAGCCAATGCATTTAATGGAAAGCCAGAAGAGGTCTTGATTTTGTTATGAATAAAATGAAATTGCAAAATCTGGAAATGATCTCTGCAATATAATAACAATTTTCCTTCTTGCCTGAATGTGTATGAAGTTGAGATGATTGTGCTCAGCCCTTGCAATTCACATGAAGGTCTTTTGACCATTTCTCCTAATAAAGCTGAAATTGAAACTTCAGTTGTAGCTTAACTTGCCATTCCCTGGTTCTCAGAGATGTGTTGGTCAATCTTTAGAGCTAATTCTAAAATCTCCTGCCAGATGGCTTAGATTGAAATATATTTTGCTGTGGGTGATTTTTGATTCATCCTTTTTAACTTGAACTTGCTCTTAAACAATGCCATGAATCAGCCCCAATGGAGGAGGTGATGAGTGGATGCATGAGTAACTATGAATCATTATGATAAACAGAAATACTAAGAATACCTGCTTAGTTCGTTGCAATATTCTCTGGTACCTGGATATTTGTTTTGTTCTTTGCATATCCCCAGTAGGGAGCATGAGGTGATCACATCTTTGCTGCAAGCACGCAGTACAACTGGGTAGTGTGCAATAAAAGGAAGCACATGCTATAGCCAGATTTTGGAATGGAAGCAAGTCCCATGTTCTTTACCTACCCATTGTTTTACTCACAGTAGCACATGCCAAAAAAAAAAAAAAGTCATGTTGTTAACAGTGCAGAGGCTTTCTAGGATGCTCCCAGAGAAAAAAGCCTTTTCCCTAACTTTGTCCTTCCTATGAGGCAGAAGTACATTTGTCTGTAGCATGACCATAGGCTGGCAGGGCCTATTCTGCACACTTTCTATTTCCAGGCTGGGATCCCCGCCTGCTTCTATCTTCTCAGTGTCCATCTTCTATTGAGGGTGACCTGAGCTGTGCTGTGAGATAACTTAAAATGCAGGTTTGTTAAGAAGTGAATGTCTTGAAATGATGACTGTAACTTCCAAAATATCTACTGGCAGATGATCATGCTTCAGTCCATATCAAGAAGTTAAATTTGTCTGCCTCTCTTCTTCTGGTGAGCTGTAGCCTAAGGCACACTTCAGCTTAGCATGGGCTTGCCTGTAACAGGATTTTGGTAATAGGCAGATCTGCTTCTTGGGAGCAGGCTTGAATCCTGGCTTAGTGGCCATGTAGAGATAGCCTTCATATCCTCCTTACTTCAACCTGCATCTTCCAGTGCTCTCACCTGCTGCTTACCTATACCATGTGACTAGATGCACATCAGGCTTTAGACAGCTTCTAGGAGTTCCTTAAGGCAACTTCCTCACACGCTGTTGTTGCTGATTTTCTCCCTGTTGTTCTGATTCTCTCCCTGAAAGACTGCCAGAGTGTCGCCAAGGAGTTTCGAGACAAGATGGATGATTTCAAGCAGTACGTGCCCCTAATCCAGGGGCTGCGCAACCCTGGCATGAGGAGCCGGCACTGGGAGATGCTGTCCAGCCAGGTCCAGGCCAAGGAGGAGCTGAACCCCAGCATGACATTTGGTCACTGCTTGGAGCTGAACCTGCAGGACCACATGGAGACTGTTCTCAAAGTGGCTGAGACAGCCAGCAAGGAATACGCCATCGAAAGTGTGAGAAGAGAGGACTTGTTGTGTCTCTGCTTGCTTCTCAAATGGGTTTCTGCTGAGGAGGCAGTCATTGCCTTGGGTGTTGTTCCTGTTGTCCCAGAGTGTTAGACATTCTGCAGCACAAGTAAAAGTGTTGCTGTCCTTACAGAAGGGAGTGATGACCACACAACTTCCACACAGTAGAACTTATTCTGTCTTGTGCAGAATTTCAGTTGTGGCATTAACAGCACTGGTTATGTTGATCCACTGCTAGGGTCTCACTCATCACTGTGGGATTAGTTACTGGTTAAGTTAAAATAAATTGATTGTCTGCACTCTGCCGTTCAAATGTTATGTCAGAAGGATTAGCAGTGACTGGAAACAGAGATGGCAAATCCTTTAAACCAGTAAACGTGCAGGGAAACCTTTCTAGCTCTGGAGATTCATAGGTTAAATAGCCTTTCAGCTTCAGTTCATCAGTTCAGATGTGATCTAAGATGGTCTTGACCTTCTGGCAGCTCTTGTTCTCTGAAATCTCAAGCAACTTCCCAATGGATAGTTCCCCTTTTGTCAAAGCTGTCATTAATCATAGTCATTAATAAGCCCTTTGCTGGCATCCTCTGTGCATCCAGAGCGTAAACAGGCCTGGAGGTGAAATTGCCATTTTTTTCCCCTCAAGGTGTTTGTTTCAGCACTGGTGTGGAGGTGTTGAACCTGTGGGCAATGCAGAGGAAATGTGCTGTTGCTGATTGTGTCATGCATAAAATACAGAGCTGCAGTTTCCAGTGGATTCCAGAAGCAAAAATCTGCCATTTTCTGGAGAGTGGCATTAAGAGAGTTGTGGAAGCTGGGATAACCATTTGCAGAAGTTGTATATGAAAATTAAATTGCTTGTCCCTCTGTTCCAGGCACTCAACAAGATAGAGGCTGAATGGAAATCTGTTTCATTCATTGTGATGCTTTACAAAAACACCAATACCTATATACTGAAAAGCACCGATGACATTTCTCAGCTCCTAGATGATCATATTGTCCTGGTTCAGAGCATGTCTTTCTCACCCTTCAAGAAACCTTTTGAGGAGAGGATGAACTCTTGGGAAACTAAGCTGAAGATGACACAGGTACTGGTTTTTTACCCACACACATGTGGTGGAGGCAGGCAGCTGGGCTGTGCTGCCATGCTCGGACGTGGACACTGTGCAGTTGCTGCTGGGAAGGCTGTTATCAAGAGTGTCAGTCTTTAGGGAAGAATAGGGCCAGTGAAAGCCCTCTGACTCTAGGAAAGTAATGCAGCCCTTTTGCTGCCTATTGCAACATGTTTTGGTGGGGCCAGAGCTTGCCTATTGCTGTGAGTAGTGTTACTGGTCTCTCTAATCACACTGTACTGAGTGGACCTTAGAGATTCTTACAGACCCTGTGAAATCCATGCTAATCATCCACATGTCAGTGCAGGAAAGCACATGGGAGACTGCTGTTTAAGCAGGATCTGCCAGACTGTGCCAGCACTTGCCCATCAAACCAGGAGCGCCCAGCAGGACTCTGACAGCAAAATAGCAGTGCTGCAGGAGAAAAATTCCAAAACTTTTGGAAAGGGGAGTGCTAGGAAATTGTTAATTGTTTGGAAAGGAAATTCCAGCTCCTGACCCTGTAGGTAGATTTTAGAAATATAGAAGGTGTATGTGCGGCATCACCTCTTTTACTTTCTTTCTTGTTTTTTTTAAACATGTCCTGGTGCACAGTTCAAATGGTTTTGTTGAACAGGTTCATAGCGTGGTGTCCTGATATGCTTTTCTTGCTTCCCACTAGGATGTCCTAGAGGAGTGGCTGAACTGTCAGCGCTCTTGGCTCTACTTGGAGCCAATCTTTAGCTCAGAGGATATCAAAAGACAGCTCCCAGTGGAAAGCCAGCGCTACAACATTGTGGATAAGGATTGGAGGGAAGTCATGAAGAGTGCTAATAAAAACCCTGAGGTATGTGCCTTGATGAAAGCCAGTGCAGGTGTCTCAAACACCTTGGAGCTGTGTTCACACAAGGACTGTGTCTTTGAGTCATTGTTTTCATAATGGCATGGACATGAGCAGCACTGTGTTAACTGTGTAGCCTTACCCAGCACATTGTCTCTTGGGTCTCTTCTCTTGGAACCTGGCCTTGTTTTCTGATGCCTGAATGGACAGATCCATTCTCTGTAGTGCCTTCCACCAAAGTCTCCACCCCAGCAGTTTCCTCCTCCTCAACACAGAGAATCCCTGCCTCTTAATGACTCTTGTAACCTGCAGTGGTTGTAATCCATAAGGTAACTCCTTCAATTCCTCCTCAAGACTGAGTCCCTAAGTTTTTTAGAACCATTGTTTTTGCCTGTTTTTGTGTCCTGGTGGCAGTGCTCTGCTCTCTTCTATACTCCAGTCTCCACTTCCCAGGACTCCTTTACTGCTTGTATTCCATATTACAAATGTTGGTATTTAGGGGAAGCCAGAAATGTTTGTCTCCATAAGGGCTGTTTACCCTCCTTACCCACAAAGCTTACACCTCTCCAGATCCCTGAGAATTCCTGTGAATGAGTCATTTAAATCCCATCAGTAACATCACTGGGCAACCCAATTTTCTCCATTGCCTTATCTCTCACATGCTCAGAATACTGATGCCTCCTCTGTTACACATTCTGTTGTAGGTGATTTCTTTGTGCCCTAATCCAAAGCTACTGGAGAAGCTGCAAAAGTGTAACGAACTGCTTGAACTTGTGCAGAAAGGGCTGAGTGAATATCTGGAGACAAAGAGAGCCGCTTTTCCCAGGTAACTCCAAATTTCACTGGACTAGATTGCCCTCCCTCTTTCAGAAAATATGAAAGGAGAGGCTCACTGCTGTTCATTCTGCCAAGAAAGAGCAAAACCACCTAAGATTAGGATTTATGCATGGCCTGTAAACATAAGGAAAGCTGTGCCTTTCAATGCTGCCATCTCATGGGGAGAAAACAGGCACACACAAATGGGGTGAGTTAAGGGCAGTCTGGTAGCATTGTTGCATATCTGTGCCTCAGGATTTATGTAGAAAGGGTGGGGTAAAATGAAAATCTCTAAGTAACTTTGTCTCTTATTCCCTGAAGGAAGACTTCTATTCTTTGATACTCTTATAAACCCTCTTTGCTTGGAAATAACTGACTTCTGCTGAGGCAGAAGTCTGTCTCTATAGAAGGGGAGAGGGCTGGATGGTGGCTGCTCATCTACACAAATACAAAGAGATCAGTAAGCAGTCAGCAACAGTGTCTTTAGCAAAAGGCTTGTTCCCCATTATGCCAGCACTTAGCTCTTGCTGCTGCAGTAAGCAGAGCCTCTCCTCATACTTCTCTCTGTGTTTGTAGGTTCTACTTCCTTTCAGATGATGAGCTGCTGGAAATCCTGTCCCAGACTAAAGACCCCACTGCTGTACAGCCTCACCTCCACAAGTGCTTTGAGAACATTGCACGGGTAGGCACAGCCAGCACACAAGTGGCTTGGCCCGCCTTTGGGAAGCTTTGTCATGGGAGTTGGAGGTGTTCTGAGGTCTGGAGGAATGTTCACATTCTGCTCTATTGAAATGTGTCTCCTGGGAACCTGTACCTGTACATAGGCATTGGAAGGTGCTGCCTGTCCTGAAATGGGATTCCAGCAACCTCACTTTAGACATTTCAAAGCCAGGCATCTGCCCATGAACTGGGTACCCTTGGTTGTCTTTCAGACAATGGGGGGAAATAGGCATCTGCAAAGGGTGACTTAGAGAAATTCACTTAGATAGCCATCCTAGGAGGGGAGAACACTCCCTCTGGAATTGTGTGTCCATCTCACCACGAAGGCCAGGAGAAATAGCTCTGACTTAGCTTTCTACTCACAGGCACCTTGTTAGGATTGAATGCCACTCTTGCTGACAGCCCCAGAAGGGACAAGGACTGAGCAAGCCTGAGCTGAATTAAGTTTCTGCCTTCATCCCTACTTAGGAGCTGGAGTTAACCTGGCTATTTTTCCTCTTTGTTATTTCTAATAGACTCCAGACTCCATAGCTAGTCACAGCTCAAGCCACCAGAATACTCAGACAGTAAAACCAATCTCCTAGTCATTAGTTTGGAAAAATAGAAAGGAAATTGAACTGGAAACATGGTGCAAAGCCATTGGAATAAATAAGGGGACTTTCAGTGATATGCTGGGGCACCAGAGAAGCTGTTAAAATTTTACTCTTAAAACCAGGCACTGTGACATCAAGGGAAATTATTTGAATCTACAGAATTGAGCAGGAGTCAAGGGTCTGAGTCCTACACAGGCAATGAGAAATGTTCATCCTACCTATAATTTGATTTGCTTCACTCAAGTCACACCAGCAATGTGAATCTCTTGTTTTCATACAATCCTTTTCCATTTTTTGGAGAGGTCATTTTGCACATCTATCTCACACTTTATTATCACTACTGGCAACCAAGTTTGCCACCAGGTTTATAATGAGCAAACACTGGTGCAGGCTGGCTGTCCCCCCAGGGCAGGAAAGCAGGGATAGAAAATAAATCCTCCACTCATATCTCCTGTTGTGCTTCTTCCATTAGCTGAAATTCCAGGAAGACCTACAGATCACACACATGTACTCTGGTGAAGGAGAAGAGGTGAAGTTGTCTTCTGCCATCACTCCCACTGAGAATGTGGAGGACTGGCTGGTGGAAGTGGAGAAAGACATGAAGGCCAGTGTTCGGGACAACATAGAAAAATCAATTGGTGTTTATCCAGAGGTAAGAGTTTTATCACAGACTGGCAGGTCTCTGATGTGTTGGTTCCAGGCTTGCCATATTCTATTCTATTCTATTCTACTTTCAAAACACAGCCTTTAATACAGTTGTGTGCCTGTAATTGCAGAATGGGCAGCTGGGCAAAAAGCTAATGGTCCAGCAGAATGCAAACCCTGCACACTCCCTCACAGCTTTCCTGCAGCATGGAACAACCCTGTATGAATCCATATCTATTCATCTCTCCAGACTGCTTCCTCTTTGAAAGCTCTTGTGTCTCACACAGTGTGCTAGGGGCTGGTAAAAGTAATCAAGGCACATAAACTCTTGGTTTCAGTCAGTGCATAGGGGATGCACCATGGCTCTGGTTTCTGTACAAAAGCTATGCTGGTGTAAAATTGAAATTTCTAATCTAGGTAATCTACTTCTAATATATTTTTCAGAAAGGCTGAAAAATAAAGAGGCCTCAGATATTTCTGTTACTTTTTCTTATTCAGACTGAAAATTTGAAAGTAGAAAAGTTAGAATAGGTCAGAGGAGGGGAGACATTCTTTTGGGTCTCACAGATTCCTGCTCTTCACCTGCTAATGGCTACTTGTAAGTGTTACTGCAAGTGGTATAGTGGAGAGAAGGTACCTGCTGTACCCAGTGCCTGGAGGTGATTTCTTCACAGCAAGTGGAAGGGAAAGAAAAGGAAAGCCTCTTACACAAGAATTCAGTGCTGATTTGTTAATCATGCCTCTTAGAGCAAGAGGACATAGAAATAAATAAATAAACAAATAAATAAATAGTCTTACCACCTTTTTCCCCCCTTTCTCACACCTATTTTTTTCTGTTTTAAGACTCCACGTACCACATGGGTCTTGGAATGGCCTGGCCAAGTGGTCATTGCTGGCTGCCAGATTTTCTGGACAAAGGAAGTGTCTGAAGCTCTGGAGGCTGGAGATTTGTCCAGCAGGCTTTACCCACAGCTGAGTGCTCAGGTATGAAAATGAATGTAAGGGTGAGATTTTGCCAGATGGAGGCTTTTCAGTCATCAGACCTCAGACAAGTTATAAATACAGCCAGGACAATACTGGTGGGGAAACAGAGACAGTTTTGCATAGCACTGTTCAAAACAAGTGATAAAACAGGTTGTCTTCCTAATTATTAGGGTATTTGTCATAATAAAATACAGGACTGATAATATGATCACCACCTGAACACTATACAAGGTGAAAGATAACTTCTCCAGGGTTACCCAAGAAGCAGAAGGCGAATAACTGAAGTGATGGACAGTGGAGGAAACTGCATCCTTCATATCAGCTCTGTGCATCTAATTACACCTAATACCTGAGAGTTATTAGCTCTGGACTTCATAGTGGCTCTAACTCATTCTTTTCACCTGAACATGGTAATGGTGTAGGCAAAACTCAGCTCTGAGCCAGCCCTGAGTAGTATTTGCTTTCTGAGCAACCATTTGTACTTCTAAAAAGAGAAGAGGCAGAAGTTGCCTGAGCGATCTGAGACTCAGCATGCCCTGAGTTTGATTGCATTGTGTTGGTACAGAGTGCATTGCTTCAGGGTACTTTCCTTTTGTTCCCAGCTGGGAGGTTTGGTGGCCCTGGTCCGTGGGAAGCTGTCCAGGATGCAGAGAGCAGTGCTGTCAGCTCTCATTGTGATCGAGGTGCATGCCAAGGATGTTGCAGCAAAGCTGATTGAGGAGAATGTAACGAGCATGAACGATTTTGAGTGGATCTCCCAGCTCAGGTTAGAGAGCCCAGCTGTTGAACCTCTCCTGGCCTCCCTGGCCAGTCTCCATTCTCCTTATCCATCAGCTGTGTCCATGGCAAATGGAAACTGGGGTATGAGACAGATCTAGCTTTAATGGCATCCTCTTTGGCTATATAAACTAACCCATACCATGACGTGTCACTGTGAAAGGCCACGCTCCTGCCCAAGGGGTGCAATGCTTGATCCCAGGCCCTGTGAGAGCTCCTGTCCACCCTGTTGTGCTACTTTATCCTTTCTGCTCTCGAGAGGGAAATCCCTTGATAATCAGGTCTCCAAACCTGCAGGCTGTAATCTCATGAGCTGCTGCTTTGTCTGCCAGGCAGTGTTTATCTTTCTGATGTCATGTTCACTCACCATTAGATACTACTGGACAAGGGGAGATCTGTACATCAGAGCAGTCAATGCTGAGTTTCTTTATGGCTATGAGTATCTGGGCAACACTGGCCGTCTGGTTATCACACCCCTCACTGACAGGTAAAGACATTGTTTTCTTGGTACAAATGCACTTTTTTTTTCTCTTTTCTTTATTTTTCTTCTTCTGGATGAAAAGGATTAAACCAAGGATCTGACCATGCAGGTCCTACGTCCTAATGTAGGTAAATAGAATCCATTTGTACAGTAAAGGACTACTTGAGACAAATGCACAGGAGCACCTGGCATTGGTTGCTACTGTATTCCAAGTGGTCAGTGCTCAGACTGATTGCTTCCACTCTTCTAATTCTTAATGTAGTGCTCTCATATAAAATGCCTACCTGATAGCTAAGGAGCTCTTCTAGAAACCAGCTCGTACTCTAGAATATGCAGCAGAAATAATAGTTTTACCTTTTTGTAACTGTCCTTTTTCTGCAGAATGAATTTGTAGCCAGTGGCAGAAGGATTTATCCATGCAGGCCCCCATGAATACTAATCAAGGCCGCATAGCTCTAACTCCTTTGCAGAATGCTGCATATCTAAGCAGTTTTGTGGAAAAATGAATGATGGATTCCTCCTTGTCTCCAGCTGTATAGATCATATGTCTCCTTGCTGAAATCAGTAGTACAAATGCTTTTTTTCATCATCTGGTCTCTTCTTTGTTGTAGGTGTTATCTGACACTTACAGGAGCTCTGCACCTGAAATTTGGAGGAGCACCTGCAGGACCAGCAGGAACAGGCAAAACAGAAACAACAAAAGACCTGGGCAAAGCACTGGCAATCCAAACTGTAGTGTTCAACTGCTCTGACCAACTTGACTTTATGGCAATGGGCAAGTTTTTTAAGGGACTAGCCAGGTACAGTGACAGGCATTATTGAGGGATGCTGCACACTGGGAGTTGGTGGGTGTTTTTCATAGCAGCCCAAAAGAACAAGAAAAGCCCTAGCAAAGGTGTTACTGAGTTCCAGAATGAGCAAGGTTACAAAATTCCAGCCAGAAAGGAGGAACAGTTGATCCAATTATTAAAAAAAAGAGATAAAAAGAGATCCTTGTTCATTTAAGACAAAATTAAAATGCTTTGCACTAATCCACAATGTACTAATCCACCTGTGCAAATGTTTGCAGCTTTGGCCTTTATTTTAATATCATCCATATTGGACTGAGATTCAGCCCACAAGCTGCTTAATCTTAAGAAGAAGAGAATCTGCTGAGAGTATTCAAAATTGAGCAGCCAAGAGAGACTGCTCTAAGCCCTGAGGGATCCTCTCAGAGAGGCTTGTCTCTTCTCTACATTTCAAACAGAGCTGGTCCAATTAGTCTGTTGCACACTGGTGAATCTGAATTAGTTAGTCCAACAAAAGCTGATATTCTTTTCTCAGATGCTTTCTTTGTAAGTGATTTAACTTCTTTCTTGAGCCATGCCTTGTGGGAAGATCACCTTCCTCATATGCATGCTTCCAGCTTTATATATAGTTTTCCAAACTCTGAAAAATGGACTTAAGTGTTATCTAAACTGTATCTGCTGCACTTACAGCTCAGGTACAAACTAGGAATTCAACATGACACCTCTTTAAAGCTCAGATGTGTAATAGAGAATTTGTCCCAAGCTCTAGGACTGGATACTGCCATGGGCACTCATCACATGGGCTGGGATGCACAGCTGGGGTGTCCACTGAACCAGGACGCAGTGGCTGTGTCACTGTTTGCCATGGGACATCAGGACATCAGGGCCCTTTTGTGTTCACTTCCAGTCTCTGTTATGCCTACCCAATATGTGGATATATATGATTTCTAGATCTAGCTGAACTTCTGACTGCAAGTTTGCTCCTGACTCCCTTCATTCTTCCTTCCTTGCCCAGCTCTGGTGCCTGGGCTTGCTTCGATGAGTTCAACCGCATCGATATTGAGGTGCTGTCTGTGGTGGCCCAGCAGATCACAACCATCCAGAAAGCACAGCAGCAGAGGGTATGTAAGGAACATGTGAATGCAAAGACAGGCAAAAAAATCTCCACTTGAGCTTGTTCAGGCAAGTCCTTGTCTCTGCACACACCTTCAAGCTTCACTTCTCAGGGGCAACTCTTAGCAGACATCCTTGAGGAGAGGTTTGAAAAATGTCCTAACTATGGCACATCATATCAGTCCATTACAGTCAACACCCTCAGGGGAATTTTTAACTTCACCTTAGTCTATGCTGCCAGAGTTGCCCACACTCTCACAGGCTGAAGTACCTCTCAGCTTGAGCTGTAGTGCCAGCAGGCTTTGGTGTGGGAGACATTCTGATACAGATCCACCAAGCTGATCAAAATTGGAGCTGTGATAAAGGCAGTCAGTATTCTGACATGAGTTGCTCAGCACCAAATTTGTCTAAATGTGTTAACCAAGCTTTGGTGGATTCACAAAACCCAGTATGTTCAGAAAAACACATATTGGTGCACACAGAGTTGTATTGTGAAGTGAATTGTTGTGAACTGTTGGCTTTAATGGAGATTCAGCTGTCAGCCAGTCTAGCAGCCAGCCTCTGCTTTTTTCTCTGGAGGCCCAGAAGGGTTAAGACCTGAATCTCCTTGACTTTGGCTTGGAATTAGAAACTTGCTCTCCGTAAATTCTTCTGCATTGCTTTATCCCCCATCTGAAATTGCTACCTACACAGCTTTAAAAAGGATTTAGGTTTCTCTTTGCCCTCTTTGCCATGAATTAATTCAGGTCTGATCTCTAGTGCAAAATAAATGGGAAGACGTTTGTTTACAGCTGAAGGCATTGAAGTCTGTTCAAGAGTTTAAAGGAAAAAAAAGGAAAATTTAACCTATCAGTAAATCTTCCACAAGCCCAGTCTTTTATACAGGGAAAAATATTGCTGGTAATACTGGGTTCCTGCAGTGGGACCAGATTGAGTCACTACTGTTGTGGGCAGCTGTGTGTGTTTGTACTTTATAATTTAACAACTAAAAACTATTGTTCCCCTCCTGGAAGATTCTGCTACATTATTTAGTTTGCAGGTCAGGCTCTGTTCTTCAAAGATGATCATATTCTTAATTTTCCAGGTGGAAACCTTCATATTTGAAGGCACAGAGATCCCACTGGTCCCATCCTGTGCAGTCTTTATCACAATGAACCCAGGGTACGCTGGGCGCACTGAACTGCCTGATAACCTGAAGGTAAGGAGGGCAGGCTGCACAGACAGAAAGAAGAGGGGCAATAAAGGTGCTGGGTGCTACCTAGACCCACCAATATGTCCATGAGAAGAGTTAGGGTGTGATGATTTTGGAGAGTCTCCAGGATCGCTTTGAGATTTGAACCACATGTGTAAAGAAATGGCACTGTTCAGATTGCAGTCTGCAGGGATGCTGCAGTGACAGCTGCCAGGCACACTCATCTTGTGTCCTCTAAACAGTCTGGAATGGATACTTAGCCTTTTCAGTTTGCTGGGGAAAAAAAGCAAGAAACAACAGCGTTTTGAACATTGGGTTGGATCTGTATGTTCCAGGCTCTCTTTCGTCCCGTGGCTATGATGGTCCCAGATTACTCCATGATTGCTGAGATCTCACTTTACTCCTTTGGGTTTAATGAAGCCAAAGTCCTTGCAAAGAAGATCACCACAACATTCAAACTATTGTCAGAACAGCTCAGCTCCCAGGTAGATGTCCTAATGTCCAAGACTTTTTTTTAAATGTGAGACTTTTTCAGCCTAGGCATGAAGTACCCAGATGGTTTTCTTGGTCCCTTGTGATAGCATATCTCAGAAAGGTCACTACACCCATTTTTCATCATCCTTTTTTCTTTCTTTCTAATTCTTATTTCTGCTCCTGTGGCTGGACTTGGATTCACCTTAAATCCTGTTTAGGATTACAGTGGCAGAACAGTTGAGCTAAACAACCCTGCCTGCTTTTCCTGCCATCTAGGGTTTTTCATTTTTCACTTATTGTCATCTTCCTCATTCATAGACTGTATGGCTGAGGACTAATTAGTTGGGTAAAGGATACTGAGAATAGAGTTGGATGAAGGAGGAATTGTTCTGAAGGCATAACTCTCTCATTTTTCTTTTCTTGCCTGCTAGCTGAGTGCATGCCTAAGTTTACTTTTTAAGATGGTGCTCCTCTATCTGATGATATTGTTTCCTCTGTGCCTTTTTCAGGATCACTATGACTTTGGGATGAGAGCTGTGAAGACTGTCATCTCAACAGCTGGCAATCTCAAAAGAGAGAATCCTGATATGGATGAGGTAAACGTGCTTTTATTTCACGCTGCCGTAGTTTATGGGGCCTTTTCACGCAGCCTCATAGAAGAGAAAAGATCTCTGAAGTCCTGAGTTCTCAAATCCTTGCAGGAGCTGATCTGCCTGCGAGCTATTAGGGATGCCAACGTACCCAAATTCCTGCAGGACGACCTCAAGCTCTTCAATGGTATTGTCTCAGATTTATTTCCAAATATCAAAGAAACACCTGTTGATTATGGCATCCTGGAAGAAGCCATCCGCAAATCCTGCATCGAGGCAAATCTGAAGGATGTTGATGGTGAGGGGAAAGGCTCTCCATAAGCTCCCTTTGGACCTGGGCTTTTAGTCCAGCATGCTGCCCTAGGAAAGAGATGTGTTCCCAGGCCCACTCTGCATCATCTTCCTGTACAGGTTTTGTGACTAAATGCATCCAGCTGTACGAGACCACTGTAGTTCGTCACGGCCTGATGCTGGTGGGACCAACAGGTTCTGGGAAGACAAAGGTATGAGTGAGACACTCTGCTGGCCCCAGCGAACCATCACCTGCCTAGTGATGCAGTGGGTTAAGTTTCACAGAAGACCCATACTGGCATTTAAAGCTTCTCTCAGATAGAAGTCAGGGCACAAAGATGCTGCCTGTTAGTAATAATTTATAGGCATGGGGAGGTATATTACTGGTTTGCTTTTGAGCTGTGAGATTAGACCGAGGCTCGTTAGTTCTGCTGCATATTTCTAAGGCTGCGACATACTTTGACCTCTCTAGGTGCTTCAGGCCTCTTGCACAGAAGATCTAACTTCCTCCTCCACTCCATACAGAATGCTTAATTTCTGTGCTTTTATCTCCGTACTATGATATTACCCTTCACTGTGTGTCTTTTCTCACTGCATTTGAATGCAGTTGCTGTGAGAGCAAGTAGTTTTGTTGTTCTGGAGCCATGGCAGTTAAGTCTCTGTCTGTCCTGCTTTTGCAGAGTTATGAAGTCCTGGCAGCTGCAATGACATCACTGAAAGGTCAGCCTGCAGCCGGTGGTGGGAATTACGAAGAAGTTCGCTACTATGTACTGAATCCCAAATCCATCACAATGGGCCAGCTTTATGGAGAGTTCAACTTGCTAACGCATGAATGGTAAAGTACAAAACCTTCTTTCCTTTCTTCCAGACAGAAAACACTTTTCTGGTCTTGAGCGTCTTCTCTCCAAGGCTGAGAACCGTTTGGGGTGGTGGCATAAAACCAGAAGCGATCAAGTCCTTATCCCACCAAGCTACAATAGCCAGTCACGGCGATTTAAGCTGACATCCCTCATTGTGCACTTGGCCCGACTGCCAGCACATGCCCAGACAGTTCCTGCAGCTCAGCTTGCAGCATTACAATAATTCAATAGCTTTGGAGCACATGCCCCTGCTCCTAAGATACAGCAGCTTAAAAACACTTGCTTTGCTTCTGAAGAGAAGTGACCTCTGTACTGCACACTTGAATTGTTCTGTATGAATACTCTGGTATCCTTGAGTGATGAGGAATGACTTTGAGGCATATAGAGAAATTTCATTCCTGTTGCCAGGGCTCCTGCTTGCTTACATGGCTTGGAAACAAGAACCAATAGCCCACTTTTCCTCTTTATAGCCAGGTCCTACTGCTTATGTTTCCATAGGTGACCTGAGGTTGACTTTGCAGCCCACTTTATCCATAACCTAGGATGTGAGAAGCAGTGTGACTCTCCCCTTGGCCCTGTCAGCCAGCACTTGTCTCAGGGCAAAACTAAAGACTGTGTTCTGTAAAATGAGTGAAATTAAATGTTTTTAAAACTAACTACCTCTAGGAAAAGTGCAAGCCATTAAACATTACTGATTCTGTGACCAGAGCCTCCCAGCTTAGGATGGGGTACATATTTACTGAAGGATGTTTTATAGGAGCTCCAATTAAACTCAACAGTTTATTTATGATGTGGCTCTACATGGGCATGTCCATGTGACAATAAAGAAAAATACAGCAATTGTGTAAAATATATTTACAGACAAATCCATCTGCTTTAATCAGCTGAGCTTTAGAACAGACTGTTTTGCCTTGATCTCAGTAACAATACCCTGGAAGTCACTAGTGCTATAAAAATAACAAATAATTATTTAATAGCAGGAGTTGAGTCCAGGGTCTGAATGGAAACTCAAAGTTTCCATGTACAGATTAAATTATTGCTGTCAACAGCCAGCATTCCTTGTGTCTGCTCTCCTGGTCACCAGCTCCAGGACCACCCAGGTTCACAGGCAGCTGAGGATGGGGAACTTCAGTTATGAAGAGGGTAGGGTCATGCTCTTTAGCCTGGATTTATCCTTTTAACCTTGAGAAAAAGAGGCACTTCCAAAGAGCAGATAATCTGCCTGTGACCTGAACTGGATGTTAGCAAGGCCTCCTTGCTCTTCACTGAGGGCAGAGATGTTAAAGGGAAGCTTGACATCTTATAGTTAAATGACATGGATTTCAGATCCTGATGCCCAAAGAAATTGTTTTGTGATGTCACTCAGGCTGACGTGTGTCTCAGTAGAAAAAAGAATGAGGTGGACCTTTCTGCAGCTCATGGATAATGGAGACACATGAAGCAGGATAAGACTGCCTTTTGTGGTGGGAACTTTGCCATTTATTTCAGCAAAACCAGAATGGGCCAAGCCCTGCCCTCCTCCTACCTTTCAGGACAGACGGGATCTTTTCCACACTCATGCGTCGGGGAACCGTGGCTGCTGACTCCAGCAAGAAGTGGTACATGTTTGATGGGCCAGTGGATGCTTTGTGGATTGAGAACATGAACACAGTACTTGATGACAATAAGAAGCTGTGTCTCAGCTCAGGGGAAATCATCAAGATGACAGAAGTAACTAATCCCTCCCACTTTTGCTGCATGTAATCTGTACTTCTTCCTCCCTGAACTGAAATACATATCAAAACTGAGCAGGTCTTTAACCTTTCATTTCTTTTCTAATTTCTAGGGCATGACCATGATGTTTGAAGTCCAGGATTTGGCTGTTGCTTCCCCTGCCACAGTCTCCCGCTGTGGCATGGTTTACCTGGAACCCAGCATTTTGGGGCTGGACCCTTTCATTGAATGCTGGCTGAAAAATATGCCAGAAATCATGCACCGCTTTGCACAGCAGCTGGCATCTCTCTTCAGGAGATTCCTCCAGGTGAGCGACTATTCTGTTCCAGCCTTTCCATGTCATCTTGATTGTCAACCAGCCCAGACGTGTCAAGGCCTGGATTTAAATGACATTGTGGGAACACTTGCTACTATATTATCTATCATGGAAACTTCTCTGTGAATTTTGTGGCTTTAATAGATGTTACTCACTGATCTCTGTAGATGTGATCGTCTTATTGGTCATTATAATTGGTTTTATTTAATTTCAAAATTATCTTTGGACAAAACCATCCCTGGTGCAGTTCCATAGCTTAGAGTGGAGTCCCTCCAGGGAGAAGGTTGTGCAAACAAGTCTTGTTATTTTTACTCTGCTGATAAGCCATTATTTTAATGAAGAACCTGGAGCTACAAAGGAAGGCTCTAAAGGGAGCAAACCATTTAACAGCAGTGATAGCACAAGATTCATGTAACCATTGCAGAGAACCAAAAGGGAGGCCCAGAGGTTTCTTGGTGTTAAGATTGTACCAAGGGGCTTGTCTTGCTTTTCTCCAGTAAAAATGCTGGTACTTGGGATGCAGTTGGAAATGGCAGCATTCTCAGTCATGGTCTCCCTTCTAAACATAACATGATGGAGGTGAACAAGAAGGTAAAACCAAAGACGGCTGTGCTGGATGGTGACACTGAGCTGTCCCTGCCTGTCTTTCCAGGAGGCCATCGACTTTTTACGAAGCTCTGTGAAGGAGATAATTACTTCTACAGATGGTAACCTCACAATGAGTCTCCTCGTGCTCTTGGAATGTTTGTATCAGCCTTTTGTTCCCATTAAGGTAGATTTTGCTACCTCTATTGCTGTTCCTTGTGTCTGTAACTCTTAAGGACGCTAAGTCATGGAAAGGGTTAGTCACCAGAGAGCAAGATGTTGGTGCAGAAAGGGCATGCTGTAGCTCATCCACATGGCAGAAGGTAATACAGCATCCAGCAAATCACAGGCAAACCTGGAAGGATTATGCTCTGCCCACTGAAGGAACACAAGATAAGCTCTGTGCCTACCAGGCTGGAGGGTAGAGATTCACTTTTATTTATAGCAGAGGGAACTGGAGAACAAGAGGAAAGCAGAGATCAGAGCTGAGCAGTGATGCACTTCAGATTGCAGGTCCTTTGAGAATTAGTATTGAAGAAGGCTGGACAATTTTCAAATTAAAAACCTAAGACTAAATTCTTCTCCCATCTCCTGTTCAGTGACGTTAGTTCAGCAAAGGGAGTCTCTCAAGTACACCAATGAAACAACAAATTTTAATCCACATAATATATTAACAAGGGCTTTGAAAAACTGGCTAGAAAAAACTACACAGGAGCTGAATAGAATTATAAGCAAATTAAGAAGAGTCTGGGGTTTGTGTGCTGTAATTATACCTGTGAACTTTTCTTCTGCTTGTCTCTGGTTCTAAGGGACTTAAGACGATTCCTCGGGAGAAGATTGCTCGTATGGGAGAGCTGATTGAACCTTGGTTTATATTTGCCTTGATCTGGAGTGTGGGGGCTACTGGAGATTCCCTAGGTCGTGAGGCCTTTAGCTCATGGCTCAGGAAGAAGATGGCAAAGGAAAGGGTGAGTAAAGGAAAAGCAGATCTTCTCTCATTATAGAGAAATTAGTAGCGAGGAACGGGGATCAGAGCTGAATGCCTGGAGGCTTTGGATGGACTTTCCATGGGCATCTGGTGTGCCCCTCTCTCAAAGGGACCCCTGGAGCTGGAAGTTCTGGGAGAGACCTGAGCCTCCTGGCCTGGGTAGCATCCCATAAGTAAAGTTTTCCTTGAAGTGGTGCAAATCCTCCGGTGAATTCAGCTGAGTGGCAGCCAGGTTCATCACAGCTTTATTCTCACAGATCCGCTTACTCTTCCCAGAAGAAGGACTGGTTTATGACTATAAACTGGATGATGCTGGGCTTAGCAGTACTGAAGAAGATCTGGATGAGGACGTCCGTAAAGAGGTAAAATATTTAACTTTTAATTCCAAGCTGGGTAATTTAGGAGGAGGGACCAGGAAGCTACACAGTCCTACAGGATTTGGTAGGATTTTCTCATTAAGGGCAAAGAAGAAAGGCCTATAGGAAGCAAACAGGAATGTTTAAATCAAAATTAAGCTTTTCATTGAATCAAGAAGACAGTTTCTTGCCTTCAGAGTTGTGAACCAGATCTTTCAAAGCTGAGCTGAGAGCTGGTCAGGTGAGACCTGAGTGTCTCTGAGAGTGCTCAGAAAAGTGAGGGGTGGCACAGGTGTGGCTGCTGGAAGTCAGAGAGGAGCTCATTTGGATAGATCTGTCTGTTAGAAAGCAGTGAACAACAGCAGAAGAGCTATGTGCAGTAGAGTCTGGAATAGCAGCAAGGCAGATAAATATTCCATCTTTTTTACAAGAGACAGCAGTGTAGGGCATGTCAGGGTCATCTTGACTGACAGTCACCAGACTCTGGGCTAAAAGGAATTTAAGAAGGAGGGAAAATGCTTCCCCTTCCTAATGAAACAAAGAACCCTACATGACTGTCAGGTGCTTAACAGAAGGTGCCAGTTTGGTCTCTGTGGGAAGACCACATGGGGTGGTCAGGAATGCAGATTTTCTCCTGTGTTCTCCAGCACTGGCCTGGTAGAAGCTCTATCTCATTTGTATAGTGGCCTCTGGGAGGCTCATCTGCAGCTTCAATCTAGCTTGTAGGTTTTCTACTTGTACAAGAGATCCATATCTTGTACAAGTAGAAAACCTCATGTGCCTCTGAATGTGACAGGTGATGGCACGGAACAGGAAGACAGAAGCCCAGATAAGCCCCCTTTGGCCCTCTGCCATGGGCAGAATTCCTAATATTGCAGATATCACAAGTGCTCCATCCTGCTTTGATCCAAATTCTCAGAAGGGAGGGCAGGTGTGTTGCTCCTGTGGCAATGACCTCTAAGTCTTGGGCTCTCTCCCTCCCAAAAGTAATGAGTCAAACACTCACAGCATTTCCATACAGAAAGGTGAGGGTGGCAAGGCTCAACAGAGGGGCTGGAAACCTGAATTTCCCATCTGAGCTACTACACAAGGAGCAGTGACAGGGAAAATAGCAGAAAGAATTTTCCTTTTCTTAGAAGGGATAGATGCCCTCTCTAAATAGACTCCAATCTTTCAGGTGCACTGGGAGGTGTGGCTGGATGCTACAGCAAAGTTCACCATGGTTCCAGACACCAACTTCTGTGACATTATTGTGCCCACGATAAACACAGTCCGAATGGCCTATCTGCTGGAGCTGCTGCTTACCAACTATAAGCCAGTACGTGCCCAACCTTGTTTTTGAATTTTTGATTCAACATCTTCTTCTCCCAGTGCAGTCAGAACTTAACAGCTGCCTAATACTTTGAGATTATTTCCCACTTCCATGGATTTGTATTTCTCTGCGCCAAATCTGTGCTTAAGCACTAAGAGTTATCCATTCAGTCCCCAGGCACCATGTCAACACCCCAAAGGGATAGCAACACGCAGTTGTTCAACCAAAATGCAGCAATTGCTAGATAGCCCATCACCATCCCTCTTTACCTGTTTCCTACAGTTCCATTTTGTAATTCTCTGGTTGGATTCCATCCACACCAAGAGATTTTGGTGTTGGGCAGATGACCTTATTGAAGAAGCAAGCCCAAGAGTCCTATCCCAACCTTCAAGTCTAAAAGAGCAGTAACCTGTAATTCCTCCAGCCAGCCTCAGAGTTCTGGGAAACACAGGCTGCTTGCATATGATAATATTGCATTGCTGATTGTGCTTCTAGGTTCTTTGCATTGGTCCCACTGGCACAGGGAAGACTCTCACAATTGCAGACAAGCTCTTGAAGAACTTGCCTAACAAATACATCGCCCACTTCCTGATGTTTTCAGCACGCACGTCTTCTAACCAAACCCAGGATCTCATCGACAGCAAACTGGATAAGAGGCAAGATTCCTTTCTGTGTGTGCAAAGGCAGTATCCCTGAGCTCAGTGTTTCTATCAACTTGACTATTTAGTTTCACCACAAGACCTGAAGCGGCCCTGAGCACGTATAGCTGTGGATAACGTAGGACACACAGCACATCTGAGCTGGGATTGTGAGAGCCAATAATAGCTTGTTATAATGGCAAGAAAGTGAGAAGGATTAGTGAGGGTTGGTAAATTCTAGTTATTCCAGAAATACTACATTTCACAGCACAGGTGTTTGCAAACCCTGGTGTGGGATCTTTACAGAAAGTGATGAAGGGAGAAAATGTGGCTGCCCACCCGCAGTCCCACTCCCCACAGTAAACAGCTTCCATTTCACCTCCCTGGTCAGCCACTGGTTTGAAGTTTCCAATGGATTCATGGGCTCAAGCTTTGCTTTTATTTGCACCCATTTACTCCTTGGCATTGGGCATAAGTAGACAAAATTTCACTTGGAGAGGAGCCAGTGCCTTGAACATTGCTCCAGATCTTTTCAGTGCAAAGGCCCTTACAAAGCAGTGTATCAAGTGTAAAAATAGCTGTAACTGTTGACTCAGAAAGCATCCAGAGAAAAACAGCATGCATTTGAATCAAGTTGGAAGTACCTTTCCTGCGTCCTGACACGGGTTCTGTCCTTGCAGGCGGAAGGGAGTGTATGGGCCTCCAGTTGGTCGGTATTTCATATTTTTTATTGACGACTTGAACATGCCCATGCTGGAGCAGTATGGAGCTCAGCCTCCCATCGAGCTGCTGCGGCAGTGGATGGACCACCACGGCTGGTACGACCGCAAACAGATCGGTACGACCCAGATCCATGGCCAGAGCTCTTGGCAACACTTGGCCTGTTAGAGATGTGTACCTGCCCTGGAGATTTGTGGTGAGGGATTTTAGCTACAACTCAGCACTCATTCCTGATTTTGCACTCTCAAAGGTACTTTTAAGAAGCTGGTAGATATTAATTTTGTCTGTGCCATGGGACCTCCTGGAGGGGGAAGGAATCCTGTCACTCCACGCCTCACTCGCCATTTCAACTACCTCTCCTTCACTGAGATGGATGACAGCAGCAAGAGGAAGATCTTCTCCACCATCCTTGGCAGCTGGATGGGTAAGTCCTGCAGAAAACTGTCACCTTCTCCTCACGTTGGAAGTCACCTTGATGATAATGGAGTTTGGAAGGGGAGCAATTAATATTGATGATCTGATCAAAGTGTTGAAAGCTGGAACTTACAGTAGTCACTCAAAGATGCTTTAGGGAAAGTGTTTTATGAGGCTTAGCAAACAGAGAGTTCATACCCTATTTAGTCTCAGGGCCAAACTCTGCTGGTGCAAATCAGCAAACTTCAGCTTTGCCTTTCACAGTTTCAAAACATCATATAGCCTGGGCTTTTCAAAGAGGATTTTGTTTGTGATGGGTGATGCAGATATTCTTAACCTCAGCAGGTAAAGCTGGAACTAATTTTTTTGTCTTTTTTTAGATGGACTCCTAGGAGAAAAAAGTTACAGAAATCCAGTGCGTAAGTAAGAGCAGGAAGATGAGAGAGACTGTGAGCAGAACAAGCTGGTGAGCACAGCATGGCACAGCTTACCTGTGCATTCAGCAGACAGACACTTGTCCAGACAACAGCCTTCTGTGGAAGCAGAGCCTTCTGTTACTCTCCATCTGCTGCAGCCTGTGGACAGCTGAGCAGGGTGGATCTGAGCATGGTGCTACAGCCACCATGAAAAAAGGGTTCATTTGGAGTGAAATGAGTCCTCTCATACTTGACAGGGTGGGAATTGAGGATCATCTTTGCAAATATGCCCTCATCTGCAAATCTGCCAGTAGAAAGGAGTGAGAATAGTCAGCTATGGGAGAAGCAAAGCAGAGCTCTCTGAGTGCTTGCAATATTCAGAAGCATCAGTACCTGACTGTGATCTCAGGGGCACACTGAAACATCTAGCTGTGATTTAGAAAGAAATTAAAAGATTTTTGAAAACATGCAAAAAAGTGCAAAATGCTGGGGTGTCACAGGGCTCTACTTCTCCAGGAGTGTTTGTAATAAACTTCATTGGGAGAAAAAAATAATTATGCTCTAAAACTGGCAGCTGTGTTTAAATCTTGCCAGACTATTGCATAAGAAATTATTCCTCAGTGGCTTTGCATTTGCTGAGCATAATGAATTGCAGGGGGTTTAGCTAAGAGGGCACTCACACCTTCTAGCTTAAAAGTAGCTGAGATTTCACTGCAGGAGTGCAAGGAAGGAGAAGGAAAACCTGTCTGGAATATTTCAGGTAGGCATCAATTACCTGTCTGGCAGTGCCTCCTCTGTTCCTGGGGTGCATGAAGTCTTCACACCACAGAATGACTGTAAAGCATTCTTCCACCCCCAAATCTGGTTCACATTAGTTGATAAACCCATTGGCAGCTGTCCACTGCAGTGAGCAGGTGCTTGGACACGTCCCTCACTGTCTCTCAGAAAAAAGCAGAAAAAATTGTGTTCCTGCTCAAGTGCTAGCCAGCACCTCTGCCACTCAGTGCCACCTTCCTGCACCACAAAGACCTTCTCAGCCCAGAATTATCATCTTAACATCCTCTCTGACTACTTCTGTCTCTGCAGCGGGAGCAGATGCAGTGAAGGACCTGAACGAGCCCTTAGTCAATGCCACGATCTCCGTGTATATGACCATCACATCCCAGCTGCTGCCCACACCAGCAAAGTCACATTACACCTTCAACCTGAGAGACCTCTCAAAGGTGTTCCAGGGCATGCTCATGGCTGAGCCTGGCAAGGTTGAGGTGAGTCTTCCCATCAGCACAGCCCTGCCACCCAGGGCAAGACCAGAAATCACAGAGTCACAGAATGACTAGGTTGGAAGAGACCTTCAAGATCATAGAGTCCAACCCATGTCTTAACACTTCAACTAAACCCTGGCACCCAGTCCCACATCCAGTCTTCTTTTAAACACATCCAGGGATGGCAACTCCACCACCACCCCGGGCAGACCATTCCACTATTTATCACTCTTTCTGTAAAAAACTTCTTCCTAATATCCAACCTATATTTCCCTTGGCACAGCTTAAGACTGTGACCTCTGGTTCTGTCAGGTGCTGCCTGGAGAAAGAGACCAACCTCCACCTGACTACAACCACCTTTTAGGGAGCTGTAGAGTGATAAGATCACCCCTGAGTCTCCTTTTTCTCCAGGCTGAGCACCCCCAGCTCCCCCAGTGGTTCCTCACAGGATTTGTGTTCCCAGCCTCTCTCCAGCCTCGTTGCCTCCTCTGGGCATGCTAGGGCATCTCAAGGTCCTTCCCAAACTGAGGGGCCAGAGCTGGACACAGCACTCCAGGTGTGACTTCACCAGTGCCAAATACAGGGAAAGAATGACCTCCCTGCTCCTGCTGGCCACACCATTCCTGACACAGGCCAGGATGGCCTTCTTGGCCACCAGGGCACACTGCTCGCTCATGTTCAGTCACTGTTGACCAGTACCCCCATGTCCCTTTCTGCCTGGGCACTTTCCAGCCATTCCGTCCCCAGCCTATAATGTTGCAGGAGGTTATTGTGGCCAAAATTTAGGACTTGGCACTTGGACTTATTAACTTCATCCTACTGGACTCTACCCATCCATCCAACCATTCCAGGTCTCTCTGCAGAGCCCTCCTGCCCTCTGACAGATGGACACACACTCCCAGCCTGGTGTCACCTGCAAATTTACTAATTTACTCAATACCCTCATCCATGTTGTCAATAAAAATATTAAACAGAGCTGGCCTCAGCACAGACCCCTGCAGGACACCACTGGTGACTGAAATGTTCTAGTTGAGGCCTCATTCACAGGCCTGCAAACAGGCTTCAATTTTCCATTGAAGATGCATTTTATATTAATAAAATACATTAATAATTAATATTAATAATTTTTATTGCTCAAGGGGTGTGGTGGCCTCCCCTTTGACTATTGTCTGGTACCAGTAGCAGGCAGACACCCCCTTCATCACAGTCCTTCCTTGGCATGGAAGCAGGTGAGTGGCCACAGGGAGTCAGTAGGACATAGCCCACACATTCAGGGCTGGATGGAACAATGAGGGATCAGACAGGGACCAAGTAGGGACAGAGGTATTGTCCTATTACCTGCTTCTGCCCCTTCAGCTCTCCTGAGGACCTTGCTGTGGCTCCAGTCTGGCAAATAGAGACTGAATTATCACAGGAAGTACTTAGGACCCTAGTACTATAGGTTCTGTGCTATCAGGCAAATAAAAGGATCTTTTAAAAAACACACATGAAAAAAAAAACCACACACGAAAAACCATACAAATTGAATCAAACTGGTGAAAGATAAGAATAAAGAACATAAAATTTAAATCTCTCAAAGAAAGCCCGACATATGGACAAATAGAGGGGGATAAACTGATGCTGTAATGAGCTCTCTGCAAAGCAGCTGTTTTGACAAGAGTTGTTTTTGAGAGGAGAAGGGAAAGCAGCTTCCTCCGCCCAGTTCTTTCTCTGCTCCAGTTGCCTTGTAATGGGAGTGGAGTTGGCCACACGCTGGGCAGAAACTGGCTTTGCTGACAGCAATGCTCATAACACTTCTCTGCTTCTCTCACGGGGGCTGTTTTCCTGGGATTTCCTACCAGAACAAAGAGCACCTGCTGAGACTGTGGTACCATGAGAGCTGCCGGGTCTTCTGTGACCGCTTGGTCAGTGATGAGGACCGGACCTGGTTTGACAACCTAATGACAGAGAAGATGGTGGAGTTTGGAACCACTTTTGAGGAGGTCGTTCCCACGCAGCCAGTTCTGTTTGGAGACTTCATGGAGCCAGGTGCCAATGTCAAAGTGTACCAAGCAATCGAGAGCCAGGATAAGGTAAGGACCTTGGGAATTATGTTGGGAACTACGTTCACATCTTCCCAGTCTTCTACAAACAAAGGAAAACAGTAATAGTAACAACAGTGGTGCTTTAATTAGAGGTATCTGAAACTACAAACCATCCCAGGGGTCTCCTGTGGAATCCTACCACATATATGAATAGTGGCTGTATTAGTTGTGATGGGCAGTTGAGGTGGAACAAGCTGTCTCTGCATTGCAATCCTGGAGGCAGCCTGCTATGCCAAGTCTCCCAAATGAGTCACACTTGGGACTGAAAAGTGAAATTTGCTGGAAAGAAATGGCACATTACCCCCAAACAATACTACTTTCGCCATTAAAGACTTCACAATTGACCTTTACAAGTAATTAATGTTACTGCCAGACTCCCTGTTGGAGAAGATACTGGGAGTACTTGGATAGTGGTAATTAAGCAAAGGCAATGAGTGGTGCGTTTTGCACTCATTATCAGAAACAGATGATTATTCTGTTGTCTCTCCTCTTGTGATAGCTGTGTGACAAGGGCTGGTAATTAACTGAGCTTTCCAACCCCTTTTGCAAAGTAGGTAGGCCTGTCCCCCACCCAGGTGAGCACAGCTGGGACAGCCAGACATGGAGGCAGCTGCACAGTCCCCGCTGATGCACTCGGGACTTTGGCATCTAGGCAGGGATCTCAGCGCTGTATGAATTCCAGCTGGTGTTACTTTCCCAGCTTCCCAGTGAGATTGCTGAGGGGGTAGGATCCAATCCCAGATGTCTTCATGCTTCATCTCCTTTTCTGGCCTGAGGGTGCTGTTGAGGGGAGCCCTGGGAAGGGCAAGAGAAATTGCTCCTGCAACCGTTCCATGTGATGGCTGGGCTGGGAGAGGAGTGTGCTCCTCTACTCATCTACAGCCAGTGTTGTTTTCTTCCCCAGCACCTGTGCTTTCCAGCCAGAATCATAACCACAGGATTCAGCAGCAGGCAGTGGTCAGCTATAGAGCAAGGAAACTAACCCAGAGGGAGGCCCTGGAGCAGTATGGATCAGGCAGCCATAAGCTCTTTTATTTTGAACTACACCCTGCTGTTTCTCGAGGCAAACAGCACAGTTGGGAACAGCAGACTGTAGTCACTTGCCTGAGTTAGTTTAAGGTCACCATTGAGCAGCTGCTGCCACCACCACTAACTAAATTCAGCCCATCCAATGGCAGTTCCTTTGGAGCCCAGAGGAGAGCTGCTTCCAGACTCTGTTAAGCCCCAGGCTTTGCCCTCCCCTACTCTGGCTGTGCCAGCAGACAGTATCCACCCCACACACACAGTTGCTTTTATCTGGTAGCCACAACTGAGTGTTTCTGCCCACAGCTGAAGGTGGTGATTGAGGACTACCTGGAGGAGTACAATCAAAGCCACACCCCAGAGCTGAAGCTGGTACTCTTCATGGATGCCATTCAGCACATCTGCCGCATCAGCCGGATCCTGCGGCAGGCTCCGGGGAATGCCCTTCTCCTGGGGGTTGGGGGAAGTGGGAGACAGTCTCTCACCAGACTGGCATCTCACATGTAAGTAATGCACTCCCACCTATGCATGGAATGGGGAGCAGCTCCATTGGGGCTGCCTTCAGAGAATCTCTTTTTCTGCCCTTCCCCACTGCCAGTTACGTGTTTTTCTGGCTGCT